>NC_090449.1:34747036-35998286 GCF_031143425.1 Pleurodeles waltl
TCACTGCCTCCCTCCACTGCCCAACCCTCTCTGCGTGCAGGGCTTATTGGCACCGCCCCCCAGGAGGAGCGCGCGCGTGTGTTGGGTTTCTTGGGGGCAGATACCCCAACAGCGCCTGTCACCTGACCCTCAGTTGGTCCTGTGCTTACCCATTCTGCGCCTCCCTCCCCCTTCCCCGCAGAACAAAAACTTCTGAACCTGAAAGAAAGTTACTGAATCGTGAGCCTCATTCCAATAAGCTCAGGGGCGTAACAAGGACTCCTGAGTTCCAGGGACCTCTTCAGCACAGCCCCTGGCCTGCGTGAGTCCTGAGGGGCGCAAATTCTGTGCGGGGGGGGGGGGGGGGGGGGGGGGGGGGGCTTCCAGTTTCGTTACGCCACTGGACTGGCTGCCCCAGGCTAGGGCGGGGATTGGGGGGGGGGGGGGGGGGGGGGAGGAGGGAGGCAGACACATGAACCCCCCCCCCCCCAGCCTCTGAGCTTGGCCTTCCCTGCCTCTCAGGGAGGCGCGCTTTACAGGCGCTAGAAGGAGGGGAGGGGTGCCTTGTTGGTCGCCGTCAGGCTGGAGGGTGTCCCGAAGTCTGGGGCACTGATCGGCAAGAAAATGCCACCTAGGGGACGACACACATTATCATTTATGGCAAAAACAACTGTATGTGGAGCACATGTAATGGTTGTTTTCAATTGAAAATGTGTTGTCTGTAATGGCAGTGAGAAACCACTCCATGCATACTACGCACTACTACACTTTGCATTACACTACTCAACTCAACTTTACTCCACTCTATTTTACACTACACTACTACACTCTACTTTACACCACTCTACTTTACACTAATCAACTCAACTTTACTCCACTTTACACCACTCTACACTACTACGCTCTAATTTACACTCCTCCACTCTACTTTGCACCACTCCACTTTGCACTACTACACTCTACTTTACACTATTCCACCTTACACTACTCCACTCTACTTTACACTCTACCACTGCACTGCAGTCTGCCCCAATCTACTCCACCCAAATCAACCCCACTCTACTCAAACCTACACTACTCCACCCAGTCTACCCCACTCCACTCCACTCCAATCTACACTACCCCCACCCAGTCTACTCCACTCTACTCCAGTCTACCCCACTCTACTCTAACCTATACTACCCCACCCAGTCTACCACACTCCACTCCAATCTACACTACCCCACCCAGTCTACCCCACTCTACTCCAGTCTACCCCACTGTACTCCAACCTACACTACCCCACCCAGTCTACCCCACTCTACTCCAACCTGCACTACCCACCCAGTCTACCCCACTGTACTCCAACCTACACTAACCCACCCAGTCTACCCCACTCTACTCCAGTCTACACTACCCCACCCAGTCTACCCCACTCTACTCCAGTCTACCCCACTCGACTCCAATCTACACTACCTCACCCAGTCTACTCCAGTCTACCCCACTCTACTCCAGTCTACAATACCCCACTCTACTCCAGTCTACCCCACTCCAATCTACACTACCTCGCCCAGTCTACCCCACTCTACTCCACTCTACACTACCTCACCCAGTCTACTCAACTCTTCTCCAGTCTACCCCACTCTACTCCACTCTACACTACCTCACCCAGTCTACTCAACTCTACTCCAGTCTACCCCACTCTACTCCAACCTACGCTACCCCACCCAGTCTACCCCACTCCACTCTACACTACCCCACCCAGTCTACTCAACTCTACTCCAGTCTACTCCACTCTACACTACCCCACCCAGTCTACCCCACTCTACTCCAATCTACACTACCCCACCCAGTTTACCCCACTCTACTCCAGTCTACCCCACTCTACTCCAACCTACACTACCCCACCCAGTCTACTCCACTCTACTCCAACCAGTCTACCCCACTCTACTCCAACCTACACTACCCAACGCAGTCTACCCCACTCTACTCCAGTCTCACCCTACACCACTCCACTCTACACTACCCCACCCAGTCTACTCAACTCTACTCCAGTATACCCCACCCCACTCCAATCTACACTACCCCACCCAGTCTACTCAACTCTACTCCAGTCTACCCCACTCTACTCCAACCTACACTACCCCACCCAGTCTACCCCACTCTACTCCAGTCTGCCCCACTCTATTCCAGTCTACCCCACTCTACTCCAATCCACACTACCTCACCCAGTCTACCGCAGTCTACTCCAGTCTACAATACCCCACTCTACTCCAGTCTACCCCACTCTACTCGTCTACCCCACTCCAATCTACACTACCTCGCCCAGTCTACCCCACTCTACTCCACTCTACACTACCTCACCCAGTCTACTCAACTCTACTCCAGTCTACCCCACTCTACTCCACTCTACACTACCTCACCCAGTCTACTCAACTCTACTCCAGTCTACCCCACTCTACTCCACTCTACACTACCTCACCCAGTCTACTCAACTCTACTCCAGTCAACCCCACTCTACTCCAACCTACGCTACCCCACCCAGTCTACCCCACTCCACTCTACACTACCCCACCCAGTCTACCCCACTCTACTCCAGTCTACCCCACTCTACTCCAACCTACACTACCCCACCCAGTCTACTCCACTCTACTCCAACCTACACTACCCCACGCAGTCTACCCCACTCTACTCCAGTCTCACCCTACACCACTCCACTCTACACTACCCCACCCAGTCTACTCAACTCTACTCCAGTATACCCCACCCCACTCCAATCTACACTACCCCACCCAGTCTACACCACTTTACTCCAATCTACACTACCCCACCCAGTCTACTCAACTCTACTCCAGTCTACCCCACTCTACACTACCTCACCCAGTCTACCCCACTCTACTCCAGTCTACCCCACTGTACTCCAATCTACACTACCCCACCCAGTCTACCCCACTCTACTCCAGTCTACCCCACTCCAATCTACACTACCCCACCCAGTCTACTCCACTCTACTCCAGTCAACTCCACTCCAATCTACACTACCCCACCCAGTCTACCCCACTCTAGTCCAGTCTACCCCAGTCTACTCCACTCTACTCCAGTCAACTCCACTCCAATCTACACTACCCCACCCAGTCTACCCCACTCTAGTCCAGTCTACCCCACTGTACTCCAACCTATACTACCCCACCCAGTCTACTCCAACCTACACTACCCCACCCAGTCTACCCCACTCTACTCCAACCTGCACTACCTCACCCAGTCTACCCCACTGTACTCCAACCTACACTACCCCACCCAGTCTACTCCACTCTACTCCAACCTACACTAACCCACCCAGTCTACCCCACTCTACTCCAACCTACACTACCCCACTCTACTCCAGTCTACCCCACTCTACTCCAGTCTACACTACCCCACCCAGTCTATCCCAATCTACTCCAGTCTACCCCACTCTACTCCAGTCTACCCCACTCAGTCTGCCCCACTGTACTCCAACCTACACTACCCCACCCAGTCTACTCCACTCTACTCCAACCTACACTAACCCACCCAGTCTACCCCACTCTACTCCAACCTACACTACCCCACTCTACTCCAGTCTACACTACCCCACCCAGTCTATCCCAATCTACTCCAGTCTACCCCACTCTACTCCAGTCTCACCCCACACCACTCCACTCTACACTACCCCACCCAGTCTACACCACTTTACTCCAATCTACACTACCCCACCCAGTATACTCAACTCTACTCCAGTCTACCCCACTCTACTCTACCCTACCTCACCCAGTCTACTCGACTCTACTCCAGTCTACCCCACTCTACTCCAACCTACACTACCCCACCCAGTCTACCCCACTCTACTCCAGTCTACCCCACTGTACTCCAACCTACACTACCCCACCCAGTCTACCCCACTCCACTCTACACTACCCCACCCAGTCTACTCAACTCTACTCCAGTCTACTCCACTCCAATCTACACTACCCCACCCAGTCTACCCCACTCTACTCCAGTCTACCCCACTCTACTCCAACCTACACTACCCCACCCAGTCTACTCCACTCTACTCCAACCTACACTACCCCACGCAGTCTACCCCACTCTACTCCAGTCTCACCCTACACCACTCCACTCTACACTACCCCACCCAGTCTACTCAACTCTACTCCAGTATACCCCACCCCACTCTACACTACCCCACCCAGTCTACACCACTTTACTCCAATCTACACTACCCCACCCAGTCTACTCAACTCAACTCTACTCCAGTCTACCCCACTCTACACTACCTCACCCAGTCTACCCCACTCTACTCCAGTCTACCCCACTGTACTCCAATCTACACTACCCCACTCTACTCCAGTCTACCCCACTCTACTCCAGTCTACCCCACTCCAATCTACACTACCCCACCCAGTCTACTCAACTCTACTCCAGTCAACTTCACTCCAATCTACACTACCCCACCCAGTCTACCCCACTCTAGTCCAGTCTACCCCACTGTACTCCAACCTATACTACCCCACCCAGTCTACTCCAACCTACACTACCCCACCCAGTCTACCCCACTCTACTCCAACCTGCACTACCCCACTGTACTCCAACCTACACTACCCCACCCAGTCTACTCCACTCTACTCCAACCTACACTAACCCACCCAGTCTACCCCACTCTACTCCAACCTACACTACCCCACTCTACTCCAGTCTACACTACCCCACCCAGTCTATCCCAATCTACTCCAGTCTACCCCACTCTACTCCACTCTACTCCAGTCTACCCCACTCAGTCTGCCCCACTGTACTCCAACCTACCCTACCCCGCCCAGTCTACTCCACTCTACTCCAACCTACACTAACCCACCCAGTCTACCCCACTCTACTCCAACCTACACTACCCCACTCTACTCCAGTCTACCCCACTCTACTCCAGTCTACACTACCCCACCCAGTCTATCCCAATCTACTCCAGCCTACCCCACTCTACTCCAGTCTGACCCCACACCACTCCACTCTACACTACCCCACCCAGTCTACACCACTTTACTCCAATCTACACTACCCCACCCAGTCTACTCAACTCTACTCCAGTCTACCCCACTCTACTCCAACCTACACTACCCCACCCAGTCTACCCCACTCTACTCCAGTCTACCCCACTCTACTCCAACCTGCACTACCCCACCCAGTCTACCCCACTCTACTCCAACCTGCACTACCCCACCCAGTCTACCCCACTGTACTCCAACCTACACCAACCCACCCAGTCTACCCCACTCTACTCCAGTCTACCCCACTCTACTCCAGTCTACACTACCCCAACCAGTCTACCCCAATTTACTCCAGTCTACCCCACTCAGTCTGCCCCACTCTACTCCAATCCACACTACCTCACCCAGTCTACTCCAGTCTACAATACCCCACCCAACTCGTCTACCCCACTCTACTCCAGTCTACCCCACTCTACTCCAGTCTACCCAACTCCAATCTACACTACCTCGCCCAGTCTACCCCACTCTACTCCACTCTACACTACCTCACCCAGTCTACTCAACTGTACTCCAGTCTACCCCACTCTACTCCAACCTACGCTACCCAGTCTACACCACTCCACTCTACACTACCCCACCCAGTCTACTCAACTCTACTCCAGTCTACTCCACTCCAATCTACACTACCCCACCCAGTCTACCCCACTCTACTCCAATCTACACTACCCCACCCAGTTTACCCCACTCTACTCCAGTCTACTCCAACCTACACTACCCCACCCAGTCTACTCCACTCTACTCCAACCTACACTACCCCAACCAGTCTACCCCACTCTACTCCAACCTACACTACCCCACGCAGTCTACCCCACTCTACTCCAGTCTCACCCTACACCACTCCACTCTACACTACCCCACCCAGTCTACTCAACTCTACTCCAGTCTACCCCCCTCCACTCCAATCTACACTACCCCACCCAGTCTACACCACTTTACTCCAATCTACACTACCCCACCCAGTCTACCCCACTCTACTCCAGTCTACCCCACTCTACTCCAGTCTACCCCACTCTACTCCAATCTACACTACCTCACCCAGTCTACCCCCACTCTACTCCAGTCTACAATACCCCACCCAGTCTACCCCACTCTACTCCAGTCTACCCCACTTGATTCAAAACTATGCTACTCTAATCTTTCCAATCTACTCTACTCCAATCTACACTACTCCAATGCACCCCACTCCAATGTACCCAACTCCACTCCAATCTACCACAATCTGTCCACTCTTCCCAAGTCTACCGTTCCCCACTCCAATCTATCCTACTCTACCCAATCTACTTCACTCCAGCCTATCCCAATCTACCCCACTCCACTCAAACCTAACCCACTCCCCTGAAATACACCCCACCTCCACTCCATTTCAATTCGACCCACCCCAATCACCCCTACTCCATTCTAACATAATCCATTCTACCCAATATTCTCCAATCTACCACAATCTGTCCACTGTTCCCCAGTCTACCCTTCTCCACTCCAATCTATCCAACTCCACTCTACCTCAATCTTCCCCACTGCAGTCTATCCCAATCTACCACACTCCCCTGAAATCAATCCCCCTCTCCAATCCACCCCCACTCCATTCCAATCTACCTTACTCCGATCTACCTCACCTTAATGTATCCCACTCCAATCTACCACAATCTATTCCAATCTACCCACTCAACTCTACCCCAATCTATCCCACCCTACTCCACTACAACCTACCCCATTCTACCCCACTCCACTCTAACCAAATCTGCTCTACTCTACCCAAATCTACCCGTCTACTCCACCACGCACTGCGCCGCTAACTTTGAGTCATGCTAAACAGCAGACACACTGGTGTACAACATGGCTAAAACACATTGCCAAAGCCAATGGGTCTTACATTGCTTTGCCAATGCTTGTTTACTCTTCTTAGTCACCACTCTGATGGTTTCCTGGCAGCTGAATTGTTGGCAAAGGGGGCCAATGGGATTTCATCAAGATGGGGGTGATGTGATCATATTTTGTCAGATCCTGAATGAGTCATGGTTTTGCATGTAAGATGCCCTTAATGAGGGCCATCAAAGCTGGACTGGCTGTATAGGGTAGTAGAGTGGTCTATGGTGGAGTGGGCTGTTTTTTTGGCTGTTTGTGTGCCTGTTTTCAATTGTCTGCCGCAGACCGTCCTCGTACCACGCATCAGGGGTGAGACTAACGCATTTTAGTGCTGATGTCCACGTCACTTCACTAAAATGCATTAGTCGAGCCTTACAGCGCCTTGAAACACATCACAAGGCACGTTCTTCCAGCAGCTGCATTTAAAGAACGAGTGCGCTGTACTGGCCAGATGCGTGTGCTCTGTCTTCTTTAATTCTCCTTATAAATGCTCACAGATCATAAACAAACTCTACAGGCACTGGTCTCACAGGAAGTGATTTTATCACCAACTTCAAGCCGAGCCCCGTTCTGCAGCTCTCGTGATCTTCTAACAATTCGGGGCCGGCGGGGCTCGGGTTGCCTGGCTTCTGGTTGCACAAGTTGTGGACTGGTAACCCCTGTGAAGGTGCTCACAGAAGGTTGTATTGTGAGTCATTTAATGTTGGAGCTGCTAAGCTGGGCACAGGACTCCTGACACAGACGCCGCTCTTCTTCCCCACTTTTATGTCAGAAGTAGGAGTATTTGTAGGACCCCGAGCTGGGGCTGGAGGGCTCCGAGTGCTTGGTCTCCATCCCGGGCCCTCCAAGCCTGCAAACCGTTTGACGGTGATATGAAGGTGACCGAGGGGTGCATGCACGTCCTGCTCCCCTGTGCTACATGCAACAACAGATTCGTGGCTGAGGGCCAAATGTAGCAAGACATTAGCGCCTCGCAAATGGCAAAAAATGCCGTTTGCGAGGCGCTAATGCCTGCACGCGATGTAGAAACACATT
This sequence comes from Pleurodeles waltl, assembly GCF_031143425.1. Lineage (NCBI taxonomy): Eukaryota > Metazoa > Chordata > Amphibia > Caudata > Salamandridae > Pleurodeles > Pleurodeles waltl. Next base: position 34,754,950 of record NC_090449.1, read on the forward strand.
TTGCGAGTCGGAACTGACTCGCAAAATGTGTTTCCGACTCGCAAATAGGAAGGGGTGTTCCCTTCCTATTTGCGAGTCGCACCGCGATGTATTCAACTCGCAGTTACCATCCACTTGAAGTGGATGGTAACTCATTCGCAAACGGGAAGGGGTCCCCATGGGACCCCTTCGCCTTTGTGAATGATCACAAAATTATTTTTTCAGAGCAGGCAGCTGTCCTATGGACCACTGCCTACTCTGAAAAAAACCGAAACAAAAGGTTTCGGTAATTTTTTCTATTTGCAGCTTGTTTTCCTTTAAGGAAAACGGGCTGTAGATAGAAAAAAACACTGCTTTATTGAAAAGCAGTCACGGAAATGGTGGTCTGCTGTCTCCAGCAGGCCACCATCCCCGTGAGTGCCCAGACTCGCTATGGGGTCGCAAACTGCGACCCACCTCATGAATATTAATGAGGTGGGTCTTTGCGACCCCATAGCGAGTCGCAGAAGGTGTCTGAGACACCGTTCTGCACAGCAAATTGAGAGTCGGAAGGACTCGCAATTTGCAACTCGCAATTTGCTTTCTACCTACATCTGGCCCTTAGTAGCAAGCACTTCAAAAGAAGCGCAAAGAAGCGCGATCGCAGTGATTTGCGAAATAACTATGAAAATAATGCGCGCATTAACAAAGGCCATACATTTTTCATTTTTTGCTGAGTTTGTGCATGCAAGTGTCTTTGAGGGGGATGTGTGAATGTATTAATGGTTGTGCATTGATGGGTACGTTAGCACATTCATGGGTGGTTGAATGCATAGTTGAGTGTTTGCAAGAGTGGATGAGGTAAGTGTGTCTGTGTGCATGGATGGATGAAAGCGTGGCTGAGGGCATGGATCCATATATGAAGGAGTGCTACATAATGTAAATGTAAATTTGCACTTGTATAGCGCACTACTCACCCGTTAGGGTCTCAAGGCGCTGTACTCATACCGCTGTGGAACCCCTCCTGGCTTTTCCCTGTGAGGTGCCCACTCCCTGGGCACCCCCAGGGTGAAGCCAGGCATCCAAGCGCTGTTGGGGCCGTGGTGGAGATTAAGCAAGCTATTGCCCAGAGTTGCAGAGTGGGACACATTAATTAGATTAGGCACCGAGGCGAGAATTATCTGGTCCAAGGGAATTGAGCCCAAGACCTGCCGAAGCGGGACTTGAACCCTGGTCTTGAGCCAGATCTCTGCTTCAGGGTCTGCCGCTCAGTGGATGAGTAGAAGAATCTGTTTACCAAGGAACAGGCGTGTGCAGTGATTATTAAGTGCATGAACAGATCAATAGATGAATAAAGTAAGAAGAGTGCATGAATGGACAAACAAGTGAGTAAGTAGATGAGAAAACAGATGCTTATATATGAGTTAGTGAGTGCATGAAGAGATAAGTGCATCGATAAAGGTTTGGGTGAATGAATGCATAGATGGATGACTGGGTGTTTAATGTTGCCCTGAGTTCGTACAGTTTGTGGCAGATGAAGCTGAAAGGTGGTAGGACATATAAGAGGAGACAACACAGACCAAACAAACACCTATGGAAAAGAACAGAGCAGACTATTCAGAGGCAGTAGATCTGACCCCCAGCTCACTTTGAACACACCTTCATCCCTCTGTCACAGGAACCACTCCCAGTCACCACTCATCAGGTGTTACACTAATGCATTTTAGTGCTGTTCTCCGGACAATGGCACTAAAATGCTAATGTTGCACACAATTGTCGCTGTTGCACCTGGCCTTTTTTGCAGGGTTATTCCCAGTCTTTTTGCCTCCTTCCTACTACTTTTTCTGACCAGTGTTTTTTGACTTTAGGACTCTGGGCACTTTAACACTGCTAAACAGTGGTAAAGTGCATATGTTTTCTGTAAATTGTATTGTTGATTGGTTTATCCATGATTGGCATATTTGATTTACTGATAAGTCCCTGGTAAAGTGCACCAGATGTGCCAAGGGCCTGTAAGTCAAATGCTACTAGTGGGCCTGCAGCACTGGTTCCCACCCACATTAGTAGCCCTGTAAACATGGCTCAGACCTGCCACTGCAGTGTCTGTGTGTGCAGTTTTAAACTGCCAATTCGTCTTGCCAAGTGTACCCACTTGCCAGGCCTGGACCTTCCCTTTTCATACATGTAAGGCACCCCTAAAGTAGGCCCTAGGTAGCACCATGGGCAGGGTGCAGTGTATGTTAAAGGCGGGACATGTACTGACGTGTGTTACATGTCCTAACAGTGAAATACTGCCAAATTCGGTTTTCACTGTGCAAGGCCTATCTCTCTCATAGGTTAACATGGGGGCTGCCTTTGAATATCCCTAAAGCGCAGATTCCCTTTGAGAGCAGATAAAAATGTGGAGTTTAGGGTCACTGAACTCACAATTTAAAAATACATCTTTTAGTGAAGTTGGTTTTTAAATTGTCTGTTTGAAAATGCCACTTTTAGAAAATAGCCATTTTCTTGCTTAAACCATTTAGTTACTCTGCCTGTTTGGGAATTGTCTGTCTGGGTCAGTTTGACAGTTGGGCTCTTTTGCACCTCTCTCTAGACAGTGACACAAAGGGGGCTTGGGTGTAGCCTGCATATCCTGATGAGCCGTCTCTGCTAGGATGGAGGGGAGGAGTGGTCACTCACACCTGAAAGGACTGTGCCTGCCCTCACACAATGCAGTCTCCAACCCCTGGTGTGTGTCTGGGGCCTGGCCTGGACAAGGAAGGATATTGCAAACACTTGAGACTTTGCTGTGAAGTTTGCCAACTTCAAAGACAGAAAGGGGTATAAGAAGAACACCCAAAACCCCAGACTTTTAGAATCTTTCTGGAACCAAGAGGAACCTCTGCAAGGAGAAGAGCTGAAGAGCTGGAGGAGGAGTACTGTCCCTTTGCTGTGTTGCTTTGCTGGACTGGACTGCAGTTGCTGTTTCTGTCTGAAAAGAGTGCAAAGGGTGAACTTTGCTGTGTATCCTGCTTGAGAAAGTTCTCAAAGGGCTTGGAGTAGAGCTTGCCTCCTGTTGGAAGTCTCAGGGACACCAAAGACTTCAGTTTCCTCTACCTGCAGCAATAGGACCTGTGTGTTCTTGCTGTACAAGAAGAAAAACCACAGCGACGCGCCAAAGACGCTGGCCTGCACCGAGACCAGCTGACGCCGCACGGAGTCGCATTGCCCCACTTCGCACCGCGACCCTGGGCTCACGGACACAGCCATCAGACGACTTCACTGAGCTGCTGCTTGCACCGCGACCTCTGGGCCCGCACTCGGCATCGCCTGCTCACACTGCAGCCTGGGCATCCCCGATGTCGCCACTCCTGCTGACGACGCGGCTGCGGCCTGAACCATGGCCTGTGGATACCGCTAGTGAGGAGCACGAAGCACCGTCCCGTTCCATAGCCCCTGTCCACCAGCACCATTGACTCCAGTTTGTCACCAGGCATCCCTCCCTGCACCGTGGCCTGTGGACACCTCTCATGAGGGTCACGAAGCACCGTCCCGTCCCACACCGCTGGCTTGGGCTTACCGACGACAGCGCTTCAGCAACGACGACGCCACTGCCTGTACTGTGACCTGTGGACACCACACATCACACCGCCCCACTTCACACCGCAGCCCTGGTCTCACCGATGCCTCTGGATGCCGTCACCGAGCCGCTGCCTACACCGTGACCTATGGGCACAGCACGTTGCAACATCCGGCTTCACACTGCAGCCCTCACTCCATTGCTTCTGACTTTCTTAGCCCGATCTGTAATGCATGTGACTTCAAGGGCCCGATGACTCACGCACTGACTCCGGAACAGGCGCCTCTCTCTGGCGCTCACCGCGAGGATCACGACGCCCTGCAAATCCAAAGTTACTGTTTGCCGGTCTTCCCAACACCATAGCTGGCCCGTGGCGCTGCAGCCGGCCTGATCTGTTGGTTTTGTTGATCACGACGCTGTGATCGCCCCAGGTGGAGCTATCTACTTCAAGGAACTGTATTTTTAAGATAAATCTTACACAATTCATATTTTCATTACTGTATGTTGGATTTTTATCATTTTGGTCTTGTTTTACACAGATAAATATTGTCTATTTTTCTAAAACTGGTGAGGTGTCCTTTTGTAGTGTTTTTACTATATTACTATGTGTTATGTGCAAATGCTTTACACATTGCTTCTGAGATAAGCCTGATTGCTTGTGCCAAGCTACCAAGGGGGTGAGCAGGGGTTATCTGAGCGGGTATCTCCTCTATCCTAACTAGAGTGAGGGTCCCTACTTGGACAGGGTTCAAACCGACTGCCAACTAGAGACCCCATTTCTAACAGTTGCTCTAATATTGTCAGAATTTAAACATTTTCATTTCTATTTATTCACAACAAAATCATTGTTTTTAGGTCTCTTCTCTTGACATGCATGTGTCGGAACCGAGAATGCTGCGTCTACATCGTGGGCTTCAGTCCACCCACAGCCTTCCCATTTGCTGCCACCATCGTCTATCTATTTTGCAGCATCTGTTTGTCAAGGACATGCATACATCATGCCTTTTCCAGTGTTTAGCCCTCCCCAAGAGTACTGGCCAACTACAGTTAATGTTGACACCGTCCATGTTTTTAGCCATTTTTTGGGACTACTTTTTCATTTTGTTTTCAATGGCTGACCGGTCCTGTCTCACATTAGGAATAGTATTGTTCCTGACGCTTGGGTTTTCGTATGGCTGCTTTCTTTTTTTGTGCCTCTCTGCCTGTTTTCTGTTTGTTTTTTGCCTTCTGTTTGTGCCATTCTGCTCTTTTCTTGACTTCTATTTCTGCCTTTCTGCTCGCTTTAATTCTCCTTTCGTGACGTCCGTATCTGCCTTTCTGCTCGTTTCTGCACCTGTTTCTGCCTTTCTGCTTGTTTATTCTTCAGTTTGTGCCATTCTGTTTCTGCCATTGTGCTAGTTTCTTGACTTCTATTTCTGCCTTTATGCTCGTTATATGCTCCTTTCATACCATCTATTTCTGCCTTTCTGATCGATTCTTGACCTCAGTTTCAGCATTTCTGTTTGTGTATTCCTCTGAGCCTTTCTGCTTGTTTCTTGACTTCTGTTTGTGCCTTTCTGCTAGTTTCTTGCACTCTGTGCCTTTCTGCTAGTTTCTTGCACTCTGTGCCTTTCTGCTAGTTCTTGCACTTTGTGCCTTTCTACCTATTTCTTGCCCTGTGTGTCTTTCTAATTTTTCTTGCTCTCTGTTTCTGCTATCCGGCATGTTTTCCGCTCACTTCTTGCCCTGTTTGTGCCTTTCTGATGTTTGTTTGCCTTGTTTGTGCCTTTCTGCTCATTTCTTGCCTTGTGACTTTTTGCTTGTTTTATGCTTATTTCTTGCCCTCTGTATCTGCCTTTCTGCTTGTTTCTTGCCCTCCGTTTGTGCCTTTCTTCTTGTTTCTTGCCCTCCGTTTGTGCCTTTCTGCTAGTTTTTAGCCCGCTGTTTGTGCTTTTCTGCTGCTTTCTTGCCCTCTGTGCCTTTCTACCTGTTTTTTGCTTGCCATGCAAATCCCTGTCCACTGTTGCTTCTTTTCCCTGCCATCCACCCACTCGTCCTTTCTTCTTTACCTCCACCGCCCCTGTCTCATCTCATCCCCGCCCGCCTTCCTTCATGCCTGGATTTTACAACTCTTTCCATGGCTTCAGTGACCCGAGAGCTCTTGGTCCCGCAGTGCAACTAGCTTTCGGGTCCAAATACAGGCCCTCTGTCCCATCCGTGATCCGCCCTCAGCGCTGCAGCTGACACTCCCCACCCGGCCTTCCGTTCACCCCCCACTGCACTTCCGTTCACCATCCCTCCCCTTGTCAAAGGCAATAGGTCGCCCATTGCCGAGACCTATTGACTTTGTCAATGCATGTTACTCATGGATCTGATACTACGTACAAGCATTGGCAAAGCCAACAGGTCTGGAACATGTTAATCATATGTTTGTTAAGATCTTTCTCGTTGCTCAGATGGGTATCATTTCTGATATTTATACGTTTCTCTCGTCTTCATGGCTTGATTTTGCTCGGGGGAAGTGTCACTCGTAGCCTTTGAAACGTCACTCATAATTACACTGAGATTATGAAAATGACACACACAAGCAATCTGAAACCTCGGGAGCTATGCCAGTGCCGGGCCGGTTCTTAATGTTACTGTTCCTGTTATTAAACAAACATTGGCTGCTGCAAGCTCTAATCCATGCTGTCTTCCATGCCTCACAAAACATTTCTACAGTGTCTCTTGCAGTCTGCCCCTGATGGAACTCCCTCAAGCCCTGCACTGAATTTATCTCCCGTGACCTCCTCTGGTGCATGGGCCTCGAGGGCCACAGTCTGCCCCTGCAGGGCTTCCTCTGGTGCATGGGCCTCGGGGCCCCAGTCTGCCCCTACAGGGCCTCCTCTGGTGCACGGGCCTCGGGGGCCCAGTCTGCCCCTGCGGGGCCTCCTCTGGTGCACGGGCCTCGGGGGCCCAGTCTGCCCCTGCGGGGCCTCCTCTGGTGCACGGGCCTCGGGGCCCCAGTCTGCCCCTGCAGGGCCTCCTCTGGTGCATGGGCCTAGGGGCCCAAGTCTTTCCCTGCGGGACCTCCTCTGGTGCATGGGCCTAGGGGCCCAAGTCTTTCCCTGCGGGACCTCCTCTGGTGCACGGGCCTAGGGGCCCCAGTGGGGGCCCCCTCTGGTGCATGGGCCTCGGGGCCCCAGTCTGCCCCTGCGGGGCCTCCTCTGGTGCATGGGCCTCGGGGCCCCAGTCTTTCTCTGCGGGGCCTCCTCTGGTGCATGGGCCTCGGGGCCCCAGTCTGCACCTGCGGGGCCTCCTATGGTGCATGGGCCACAGGGCCCCAGTCTACCCCTGCGGGGCCCCCCTCTGGCAGTGCGCCGGAGCCACACACTGGCCTGGGCTGCAGCTCCCGGTGCCAAGAGAAGAGTTTGTTGGCCTCTTCCGCTCCAGGCCTCCTCTTTCTCTCCTCCCTCCCTCCCACCCCTGGGGCTGGCGGACTATAAAGACCTCCTTGTTCGGCGCCCTCTGTCCCTTCCTGCTCTCGCACTGCGAGGGGGAGAGAGTGAGCCGAGGTCCCGTCTGTGGCACAGGCGCTGCACCCTGCGGGGGAGGTGAGTACACCCCCGCACAGATCATAACTTTTAAGCAAATGTTGAGCAGGGGGAGGGCAGCAGAAAATGAGGGGGGTTTCCTGAGTGTGAATAAACGGGCTGGCATTAGGGAGAGGGGCATCTTGCACCGTGGGTCGGGTGCCCCTGCCGGGTACGAGTCGTGAGGGCACGGGAGTATAGTTGCAGGAGTGGGGGCTGCACAAGGCTCCCTCACTCCGAGGGAGACTCTTTGAGTGACCAATGGTGCCTCTGTGCCATAAGCCCGGCCCCCATAGCTCGCAAGTCTCCCTGAGTTTGAGGGAGTTCCCTGAGTGACCAATGGCATCTCTGTGCCTGACAACACCGCCCCCACCATAGCTCGCAAGCCTCCCTGACTTTGAGGGAGATCCCCGGAGTGACCAATGGCATCTATGTGCCCCAAAACACCGGCAGTCTAGTTCGCAAGTCTCCCTGAGTTTGAGGGAGTTCCCTGAGTGACCAATGGCATCTCTGTGCCCGACAACGCCGGCACCGATAGCTCGCAAGTCTCCCTGACTTTGAGGAAGTTCCCTGAGTGACCAATGACAAGCCTCCCCGCCCATCTCTCGCTCCACTGTAGACGCCTTGCAAACGTCCCTGAGAGCATGCTTGCAAACGCCACAGGTCTCCGTGAAAGGGACACTCGTATTGAGGGGCACTGGCGGGGAGTTCTCAAGATAGAATGGGGGCTACCCTGCCGCCGTCTCCTCACTCCTAAAACCTTTTATCAGCGCTTTGAAGCGGTCCCATAGCGCCAATAACTTATTTAGAGGCCGCAGTGCATCACGGGATGCTGAAACGACGTGAACTGATCACCAAGCCTGCTTGGGCTCACCCCACGGAGGGAGTCTGGGGGCCTGCCTGGCTCCAGCCTTCAGTCAGGGAGGGGCGTCTGCGTGGGAAGCTGGGGTGCGTGCACCCCTGGGGTACAGAGAAAGGCAGGGGCGGATTGGGGTACTAAAAATATGCCCAGGGGTCAAATAAAAGTGGCCAACATTTACGAACTGCGTAGTGTTAAAAAAAAAAAAGTGTGTCCCGCGTTTCTAAATATTGCAATTCTTGACTTTTTAACACCACGTGTCCTTGTGCACGCTGCGGTTTATGCAGATGGTAATGTTGTACAAATATTGACACGTCCCAGCTCTCCTGCCCACAAACTGTGATTGGTCCACACTGCTTGTGACGAGAGGACAGCATTCACCGCCTGCTTCAGTCTTTATTTAAAGATGCTCACGACACCAGCATGGACGTCAACTCGCCGAATTGCGAGCAGTAGCGGAATTGACGTCACACGCCCTTTCACCTCAACTCTCTCTCTCTCTCTCTCACACACACACACACTTACTTTCAAACTTACATACACGCGCTCATAAACACACACTCACCCCTGGCACCTACACAAGACTCCTCTCACCTGACCTCATGTGAGCAACCAACCGAAAAATAACTTTCTGAGTGCTACATAAAGAGTGGTTAGTAGCAGAGCGTCGCCACCCTCCCCCCAGCAGCAGCAAACTGAAAAATAAAAAAGATTGTTCAAGCAGCGTGCACTCCCCTCAGTGCGCATGTGTGTTTGGCCAGCTTTCTCAGGACGGCCAAACACACATGCGCACTGAGCTGTCTCCAACCCGGCACTGTGTTGCTGGGTTGGATGCGGCAGGCCCAGGCTCCCTTTCTGCCTAGGAGCACCAAGCCAGGGTGCTCGGGCCAATCCTAACGCTGCTCTCATGCTGCTAGTAGCATGAGGGCAGCGTTAGGATTGGCCGCAGGGCATGCTGGGAGCTTCTGCCTGCAGTGAGTGAAGACAGAGGGGTGGCGCCGCGAGTCAAGTATTTTTTTTTTTTTTTTTTTTAATTTGTAGTGTTTGTTTAGTGCCCACCCGACCTGCCACTTTGCTCCACAGGACCCGTCCCTGGGGCTTAGGCTCCACCCATGTTCGTTCCCTTGAGTACAGGATTTGATTCGGATGATTTTGCGTGATTCCCATGAAAAGAGTGCTTGCATTGCACTTTTTGGCATCTGGCAAAGCTTATACTCTGTTCCATTGGGCTGAGTTGGTAATAGTGGCAGCCCTGTGATCATGGCCATTATTATGAAATGTTATGATAAAGGCAGTAGGCCTGACATTTATTGTGAGAAGCGCACATTAAGATGAATCCATTGACAGACTGTTATTACTCTATATCAGAGGTCTTCAAACTGGGGGGCCTGAAGTGATCCCAGGGGGGGCCCCAGATTCTGGCCAAAATAAATATTATACAGATAACAGGCCTTTATTTTAAGCAGGAGGATGTTATTGCAGTTTTAAAAAGGTAACCGTACCTAACTGCAATGTTTAAATAGGTTTAGACATATTTAAACATTGCCATGTTTATAAAATAATTGTGAAAAATTCTGAGGGGGGCCCAATTATTTTTATTTTTCAACTGGGGGGGCGCGGCATTACATAGTTTGGAGACCTCTGCTCTATATGGAGCCTCCAGAGAAGGATTTTGGTAAATAGAATCCAACAGATTGTAGTAGACAAGGTTTTTTTTGTTGGTAACTCCTTGTGGCAAACCTTGGACAGAGAAGGTTTTTTTCTGTGAGTTGCCTTGTTGGGTCCTCTTAGGAGAGATAGTACTGTGCTTGGCCATGGGTCAGGCTGGCGTATAGGGCAACTGGACTGTGCCTGACAGGCTAGTCAGATAGGTCACTGTGTGGGCCATTTTTTTGTTGTTTGTTGTTTTTTGCTGTTTGCTCTCCTGTTTTATGGTCTGCTTGACTCATGTTTACTATTGATTTCCCTGATACTAAAACAAACTTTGCCTGCAGCAAGCTCAAATCCATGCAGTCTTCCATGCCTTGCAAAACAGTTTTGCAATGTCTTTACAAGATCAAAACTTTCCCAATTTGCAAACATGAGCGTCTTTTTTTAAGCTTTGTACTTAACTAATGATGGGAGGCCACTTTTATTTTGGCACCAGGGTCCATTTTCGCCCAGTCCAACCCATGCTCAGGCAACTGTAATCTTGTTTACCTTTGAACTTTTGTGGCTGCATCTGATGGTTGCGTTGTGAAAAACCTTCTGCTCAGTACTGTAGGCCTGCGTTGGTTATGGTGACAAGCTATATGCCTGACTGTAGCACTGGGAAATGGTATAACTGATGGCATAGGTCTGATCTCCTTATTATGAAAAGTTATGACAAAGGGTGCTGGCCTAGCTTATTCATCCAGACAAGCTTTTGTTAAGGCCAGTGGACCTTTTATAGTGGGTTGGTATCAGATGGTGTTAGAGGCTATAAACAGCCATTTTGTTACATTGTATCCCACAGATTACCGTAGTAGGCAAGGGTTTTTGATGCTGGCCCCCACCCTCACAAACCCTTTGAGTTTCACTGTGATGATTCTTGCAAGGCTGTATTCAGAAGTGTTGTATATTGATTTACTAATGTATATTTACCTGAATAGGCCGGTGTTAGTTATGGTGTCAAGCCAAAGGTACAGGAAATAAGATTTATCGGTTCATTGGTAAAAGTTATGCTAGATTCCATAGGTTTGATCTGTTTATTATGAAATATTATGTCAAAGCCAAAAGGTCTAACTCACTTAGGCCCATAGTTATACTTTTTTAGCACTGCATTTGGGTAATTTCATGATGCAAAAGCGGCGCAAACTTGCAAAATACAATTGTATTTTGTAAGTTAGCGCCATTTTTGCATAAAAAAGCGGCGCAAATGCAGCACTAAAAAAGTATAAATGTGGGACTTATTGTGAAACTAATATGATACTACAGCTTGCAAGGCAGTGCTAACAAGTTACTTTTTTCATCTTCAGTAGCCACTTCCTCTAAGCCAAGCAACCATTATAGAGTGCTGTTTTCCACAGTATATCGTTGTTTAACCATTCCAAGATGGCCAACATATTGATTTTAAATGTGGCGGCCATGCCAGAACATTAGAGCAGCAATAGACTATGTACAATATCACTGCATGACGGGCACCTGGTGCTATGTTTAGTTTTGTTATTGCAAGCATAGGCCCACTGCGCTTTCAACGGCTGCATGTTTTATTTTTTCAACTTGTAATATTTAAATTTATCTTGCATATGTTGATCAGTTCGTGTGTGTTTCTTTGTGGTTGTGCCAGAGGGAGAAATCAAGTATGAGTTGGGTTTTATGAAAGGATTCTCGAGTGGAAAGATGAGTGACAGAGTGCACGTTTGAGGCCTTAATGGGGTCCTAAACCCATCAATGATATAAAAGGCAGACCATTTGGAATTGCCAGTGCTTGTTTGGATGTTTGAGGGAGTTTGCACTTAGCCTTCATAACTGCAGAATGTATCTAGGCCAAATTTGCATCCTTATTTTCACACACATTAGGTACTCTAGAGGTACCCAAGATTTGTGGATCCCCCTGTAGGGAACCAAGAAAAAGAGCCAAAAGCAGGCAACATTTTTTAGATAGGAAAAATGTGCTGTGCAAGAAAGTACATGTTTTTTTTCTTCTAAAAATGCCATAAACAAAAGATTCACTATGTACTAAGATCATCTTCTTCCCAGCCTTCAGGGACAGGTTGAGTTGCATTTTTTTGTTTAAGTGGTAGTCGATTTTTTTCCTATTTTTAGTGCATACTACTTACTTGGAATTTGTGGTGGAAACAAGTGAAACTTTATGGGGGAACCCAGAAAAACTATTTCTGAAAAGTAAACAATTCAGAATACAGCAAGTGGACACTAGGGTAGATAATTCAGGGTTTTCTGAAAGAGACTGTGGGTCAGATTACAAGGCTGCTTGTGGTGACTGTTGGACTGCCGGGGCTGTGGCGGTCTGACTGCCACATTATGAAGTTGGCATGCAGACCTGCCAACCCCGCCAGGATCTCCGATCCCGACAGGCTGACGGCGGTGCAGGCTGGAATAATCTCTTAATCAGTCCCTGAATGTGCAAATGAAAAAATAATGAATATAATAAAATAATGAATATCAGGAGGAAAAATGTAAGCTTCATAACGTTTTCATCTGTAATTCGTTTGTCCAGTGGCAGATTTGCAAGTGTGACATACTGTTATGTCAGTCAGGCTTTCCTAGTCGCAGTGATATGAAGCGTTGCAGATACCTACGGCCAACAACAGAGCTCCTGAATATCATGTTTTTTCATAGTGCATCAACTGTACATTAAATCATATTGTAAAATCTAATTAATGAAACATGGGTACAAAGAAAATGTATGCATTTTTTTAATGTGCAGTAGATTTTGATTTTAGGAACCATGGTTATTTGTACACCCCCGAATTTTGGGTTATTTCTACTATCATGTTGTTAGAGAGCATTTAGCAAAATGTGTTCTTTCTTCCACACTGGCTACATTTGCAATCCAAAAATGGATAGCAATTTAATTGATAATAACCAATATTGTACTAATCTGTGTTCCCACACATCTTCCAATAAAAATCATGCCACATTTGTGAGTGAAGTCAATGTAGTGTCAACCAATGTAGTCTTCACAAGTTCAACAGTTTTGGCCCAATCCTATCCAGTGTGTTAGGCCCAGCTACTCATGTGAGGGTACAGGATTTCACAGTAACATGGGGCAATGGTGGATGATAAGTAATTTGCTGTTGGCCAGGAATGCCTCTAATTTCCATTAGCAAAACATGGTCAAATGTATATTTTGGGTCAAAACTTTGACATTTTCAGGGTACTCTGGGTAAAGCAAACATACTGGAATCCATAAAAGCCACCACACTCCAGATTGCCCTTGGTCTGTGTGCATCAGAATTGCCTGGGGTGCTAGGGCTTCCTATGTGTTGCCTACTCCACTTTCCAAGTATATCATTAAATCAAAAAATCAAAAAGTCTACTTTGAAAAGCTGGAGTCACACTTTATACATTACAAAAGCGCCAAAATTGCACTCATACCAAAACAGACTATCAGCTACAAAAAGGTTTGTTTGGCACACGGACCACATCCAGGTGAGCAATGATGTCACGTGGCACTAACCATATTACTGTCTGTTCACTTCTGAAGTTAGCGACCAGTCGCCCATATGCCGCCCACCACAGATCCACTTCAGCGGTTATCTAGAGAACACAACTTTCCACTCAGCACTTTCACACCACACACTGCACCTCACCCAACACTCCCACGGCCCCTGGCAACAAAAGTGTACCACCGTTTAATAACACAACACACTGCCTCAAGACACAATCTTTACACTACCGCAAAGCTGGTCACCCAAATTCATCAATATTGTTCAGTCCACCACTCAGCCGTGTCACGCCTCCAACATCATCAAAATAGCTCTTCAGTTACCGTTCAAGGAAAATTGGGAAAAAACAGCATAAAAAATAAAAATGCAGAACTGTGAGCACTAACACAAACCTTCCTTTTAATAAGGAGTAACCCCAAATGTCCTATGTGTGGTACAAATTAAAAAATTAGGGGTAGTCCAGGGCAGAATTTTAGGGACAGCAGCGTCTGGACTGTCGCTTAATACCCTGTTGGAAGGATAAGTTATGAAAAGTGTCATCGAACCGACAATCTCCAACTGTGTGTACAGCTCCACCTTCAACCCAACAAGGCTCTTGCTAAGAGACTTCTCAAAGTCAAGGAAACGCATCTTGCGCACTGGTCTTGTTGTGCATCAAATGTTTCCATTTGCAACTAGTGCACTACTAGTTTCTTGTACCAGATGCATCTCATATGTGCAGTGTGGTAGGGCTGAAACACCTGGTTGTTTCTGTGACCGCAACCATGGTTTGTTGTAGTCCAGATCACAAATTGGTTTCTGCACTTCTGCCATCTGGCAGTCAACATGTACTGGTAGAGTTGTCTCATCATGATAGGTGGTTAGTTAGTAGGTGTTAGAAGGTCTACGTCCCTTCAGTGACAGAGCTGGATGGAAAACAATTCTTTGCAACGCAAAACATTGCACTGCCCTCTTTCAAGTTTATTTCCCATGAGCTCCTTAAGAAACCTTTCCAGTTGCTCCTGGTTGTGGTTCAAGCAGGAGTGCACCTGGAAAACAGCTCCCGGAACTGCTGTATTGAAATTGTCCAGATACAAGCGATGCCCATTTTTAGGTTTTGCCACTCAGCACTTATGCTGAGCTTTAGATGTCTTTTGTATCTTAATTTTAAAAGGGGCGTGCAGCCCGCCCTTACTTTCTATTTGTTCGTATGCTGTCACTTTGTTTTCGATTGGTTGCAGCCTTCCATTTCCTGTTGTGTTCGTCTTTTCCTTTGTGTGTTTTCTTATCAGTGGAGCATGGACCACGTACTCCTTCCTTTGAACTTTTCCACCTCCTTTTATGGCATTACTTATTTCTTTGGGATTAAGCATGTTTGGCAACTGCATGCATGGTATTTGTGTAGCTCCGTTGTTTCCTAAACCGAAGTTAGTCATTTTCAAATTAAGCAATTCATTTCCGGCACCGTGATTGCCACTATTTTTTATGCATGTTTGGCGTCTGCATGCATGCTACATGTGTAGCTTTGTTATTTTCTAATCCAAAACTGGAGTCATTTTGAACTTAAGCGATTCCCATAGCGTGATTTAACCGCTTTAGTTTTTAACCATATAAACCCTAAGGCTAAAGCATTTGCTTTACACAACTATGTGAAAAAAACCACAACCATTCTTGAAACACTGTTACAAACTGGCTGACTTTTTAAAGGGAGGAGATGTCACTAACCGTTGCCGAAGTGTTGACCGTGAAGGGGAATTACACAACATTTCCATATGTTAAGACATCCATCTTTCCGTCACAATTCTATTTCTTTTATTTTTTGTGTTATTTCGGCACTGCATTTAAGGCTTCTTCTCCCCTGCATGTTAACCCACCACCTCACCAAGATTCCATGGGGACCACCCTGCCATGTCACCGGTGACTCCTTTCAATAGCTCTGCGAAGAGCCGAAGGATTTCCCATCACTCTGTAATGCCATTAATGGGTTTATCTGCAACCTGGCTTTCAAAACCTCCGGGATATTGTGCGTCTGTGGCAGTGCTTTACATATCTTTCAATGCTCCTCAGAGATCTAGTCTTCCACCTCCAAAGACAAAGGAATGGGATTTAATTTTCCGGTTAATTTAAACTTTGTTTGAAGACATGCTCCCACAAATTAATGTGTGCAACTTTGTGTCACAGCCGGTGATGTTTAAGGTTTGGACAGCATCGCTGCAAGAGAAGCCCTGCTGCAAAACAAAACCTGCATGCTGGCATCCCAACCATGTCCTGGGGGGACCACTGCAGCCCGAGTACCTTTGCTGCTGTGGGCCTCGCGCAGTGTGCACAAACATGCAGGGGGTAAGATACAGCAACGCAGATGCTGTGAGACACAAGGATGCCTTCTGGGCTTCGCCACCTGATTCAGGAAGAACGAAATACTGTTTTGTAGCATTGTTTGCAAATAAGAACTCTTTTCTGTTTTTTAAATGTACTTATTGGACCTTCTTTGCATGCTACCGGGATATGTGTGTATTCTTACCTAACACGAAAGATTTCGCTGCTGATGCAATTGTATGTTGATTACAGGCCGGGCTTTGCGAGCACGTGACTTTCTGTTGGCAAGATTACATTTTGAGACATGTTGTCCATGACTGAGGGGAGGCCATAGGTTGTAATGGTTCAGAATTACCAACTATTCTGTAACAGTGTCTTTCCCACGTGATCCGCGCCTGATAAACATGCCATACATTGACGTCAGAACACTTTAAGAACACTTTAAGAACTTTCATCTCTCCTGGTTGCAAAAGTATTTCCTGTTGTTCTGAGTCTCCAAAATAAGGCTGATTGATTCTTATGAATTTGGTATCAATGTACACGGTGGGTTTCTTGCCTCTGGGTTCCACATTTTATAATAATGTTTAGTGGTATCTGGGACACCACGCATCATAACATATTATAAAAACAAATGATGATTTTACAATGGTCTAGTTACATTACATTTCAATAGTATTTATGTTAAAGTTCTCCAGCTCAAAGTTTTTTTTTGTCTAAAGATTAAGCAAATAGATGGATAAAACTGCACAGTGGATGTTCATTCTGTCCTGCTGTTTCCCCGTAAGTCTCGTGACAGACTCATTCTTTCCATAGGGTATATGGTTTATGAAAAGTGGGCCTGGATCAACAGTGATATAGCCTTTTCTACAGAGCACTTATTGCAACAGACAACACCTCCTAAAACAGTGGTTCCCAACCTTTTGACTTCTGTGGACCCCCACTTTATCAATTCTGGAACCCAGGGACCCCCACTGAATCATTATTGGAATCGCCGCCGCAACCCCCCACTGAGTCTTTACTGAAAGCTGGGACCTAATCTCTTAAAATTAATACATTTTCAAAGCAGTCACGGACCCCGCAGGGGTCCCCGGACCACAGGTTGGGAACCACTGTCCTAAAACATTCAGATGTTGGGATGGGACAAGGAGTAATTGTCACGTGACACCACAAATACCTAGAGGTGCCCCTCTTTAAGGGACTTTGTTTGACCTCAGCGCCTGAGCCCAGCACTGCTGGCCACTGGGCGCTATCCAGTTTCCTTCAGAGGGGGGAGCCATCCATGCGTACCCAGCCTCTAGGTTGGTCACAGTTGGTGTAATGCACCACAGGCATGCTTACTGGTTTCTGCTCCAAACAGGTCCGTACCACCGTGTTCGCCTCCGTCCCGCTGATAATCCAGGCCTGCATGTGTGTGTCCCTGCGGTGTGTATCCCATATCACAGGACAGCAGGAGGCTGTGCATCGTTAATGGCCGCTTGTGGATCGCTGCAACCGCTCACCAGATTCCGGCCAGTTCCCAGAAAGTTGCCAGAGGACCCAGTCTATCCCCCATAGTGTCTTCCACTTGATTTGCCCAGGATCACAGGATGCTGCCAACGCCGACACTCAAACCTGGGTCTCCAGTTCCAAGGTTGGCAGCTCTGCTATCCCCATGCGTTAGCTGTGTTAACCCAACACCCCCACCCCTGTACTCTAAAACAATAGTAATACTAACATTGACAAAGACAATAGATCTTGCATTGGCAAAATTTATTGGCTTTGCCAATGCTTGTTTAAAGAGGACGCAGAAGATCCCAAACAATTTCCCCACTGGCCTTGAAGGATTTGGGGCAATTCGAGGGTGAAGAGCTGGAGTCTCCCAGGGTAAACTCGAAGAATGTGAGTGTAACCAGTGTAGCTTACACACAAGTGGTACAACGGGGGCACACCGGGCTCCACACTGGTGCCCCTCTACCTGCAGCTGCCCCCTGAACAGAAGCAAGGACTCGCCCACATATGCATTCTGCACAGGAGCACAAGAGTCAACGAGTCGCACTGTAGAGTCATCCAACACTGGGGGAGCTTCAAGCATCCGATGACTGTCGGATGAGCTCCGGGAAGGGCCTGGCGTGTCAGTGAAACGCCTCTGTTCGTGACCTCAGACGGCCCTGGCACGCACTGCAATGTGTCTCCATTGTACCCCCCCATCAGAAGGGCGAGACCCCCGGGAACACTGGTGGAGGCCACGGGTGCTCTCTGGCATGGGGCCGATCCCTGCCCCTGCTCTGCCCCATGCGCTGATCACCATGGAGGGTGGTTGGAACAACCTTCCCACCAAGAAACCCATCGAGCCAAGGAGGTTGTAAAACTCCACGGAAGTGAAGCTGTCTGTGTCCGTAGAGCGACCGGCAGCACCCGTGAATGGGGCAACAGGCTGGAGTCCATCTGGAGCAACCCACCCAGGTCCCCTCTGCCCGTGCTGCAGGGCACAGCTCTGAGAGAGAGGGTGGGCTGGAGGGCCCCTATCCCTGCCGCGCGCGTCACCCGGGAGGGCTCTGCGGGACCTGCGAAGATGCTGTCAGAGCCCTCCGTGTCCGCCTCGGACTCCAGCTCAGCAGTGGACGCCATGTCCCACTGCGATGCTGCAGCAGGCGTCTGAGAAACACGTTTACTGCAAGGGGAAAATATACAAGGAAAAAAATCCAGAATCAAAATGCCCAAATACTTTCTTTTCCAGTGAAGGGCACAGGTTTAAAAAAAAAAACATAAATTAGATTTCACCTTAGTTGTAAAAAACAGAATGCTTCAGAACGGATACTACAAACGAATTAATAAAAACCTGCTATAACAGTGATCCAAAAAATGGAAAGAATTTTGTGTTAAAAAGAGGGAATAGAAACCAACCCAAACAGTAGACTATATACAGGATTTGTTTGAACTTTCTAATTTCCCATTTTTGCTTGCTATTGCTATATTACATATAGTGTACTGCATATAACAGTGAAAAACTCACAAAAACACAGACAAACCAAAAAAATGACCCAACTATTTTTTTTATAGTGAACACGAGCTTAAAAGAGAAATGAGAAATAAAAAAATCACAAGAAGCCAATAGAAAGTGGTCAAACTTACCTCCAAAATCCAGGGCATGGAATGCTGGAAAAATATAAAATAGGCACCAGTAATTAAACCATGAAGTACACTCTACTGTTTAAGGATGCCCACATAAAGCAACCAAAGCAAAGCCCAAAAGAGAGGTGAAAAGTATATGAAAAGACAGACCGAAGCAGAGGCAAAGCAACACTGACATGGACACAATAACACAACCATATTGGGGGCAGCGCCCCCATAGCAGCTGTGGGACTTGGTACCAGGGCACCTGATCCACGAGAGATGTGCACACTCATCTCATCATGGGGCAACACAAACACACTCCTGAATATGCTGCATTCTGGGAAGTTGCCACATTTAAAAATAAAAATAAAACACGTGCCTAGAGAGTTGTGCCCCTTACCCATGCCAACCAACAACTTGGAGCTGGGAACAGGACATCCCACGCTCTCATCTCAATAAACCAGAAGGCCAGTATATAAATAGCACATTCTCACTACCATCAAACTCACCAAACAAACTTCACACACTAAGAGAGGGTGCTCATTCCACACATTCGTGCAGCATGGCGTGCACATTCAGTGCACAGCCACAAACCTGCAGGGGACCAAAGTGAGCGTCCCCAGGCGCCCAAACACAAATACATACGTAAGTCTACTACACGTTCAGACCATCATTTACAGCCTAGTGGTACCAATTACCACCCTTCGCAAACGTGCACGCCAATACAAAATATGAAACCCGACAAGATTCAAGAACTGACAGTGTGACCACCACAGAATTAGGCAAACAACACATATGACACTGTGATGCCCACTACGGCCAAGCAGTCTACTCTGTAAAGAGCATGAACAACCCCCACCCAGACATGGTGACCTGCTCCATCACCGGGCTGGTCCTCGCCAGAGACCTGCATCACATCTCTAGGGTGGGCTGTCTACAAGCTTGTTCTGGTAGAAATCCCCCATCTGCATCTCTCACACATCTCCCTCCACTTCATCGCTGTCTGCCCATTCATAAAACCAATATATCTTGCAGAGGCAAAACCTACTGGCTTTGCCTATGCTTGTTTTGTTTCATAAATGATTTCTGGTTTGTCCTAAGCAGCCTTTTGCTGGGTATTGTCCGCTGGTTTTCCCTTTTCGGTGTCAGCTGATTTTCTTGGCCACAGATAGAGCCGCACTTCATTTCTTTGGCAGTAAGGCCCACAATTCATTGTGTTTTTCACAGCTTGGAAGGCTTGTCTATTGCTGAGCTCAGCTTATATTCCAAAGGTCTCCAGTTTGCACATGACTCCCAGAAACCTGCGACCCACTGCTATACATAGTCTGCCTTGTGACATGATGTTCTTTCATTTTTCTAAGCGTCTAATGCATTTAATTGATGGTGACTTTCATTTTCCCATCCTCTATCTTTCGAGGAGCTTTCTAGTCCTGTAATATTACTGAGCATCGACTTTGATGCAGGAGCTGTTCTCAAAGGTAACTTACACTTCCGGGTAATGTACGTGTTCAATTCACTCTTAAGCTGTAAAGTTATTCAAAAGTGTAGACTTTTGTGTTTCCAGCCCATGAAACGAGGGACGGAGGCAGATTGTATGAGTGTGAGTTACTAGCGCCAAAAACAAACAGTGATAGGTTCAGCACCACCCATGGCCAACTACCAGTACTGCAGCACCCTCCCATGGAAACTCATGGAAGTAGGGACTTAAAACAGAACCCCACTGGAAATAATATTCAATTTTATGGACATATTTAAAATAGTTACAAATATGAATACATATAGTTTAATGTTAAGAGAAGGTTTCAAACAGAACACAAATGTATTATTTAATTCTAAAATATTTTAACAACCTCACAATTAAATGTAATGATAATATTAATAAAATATAATTAACTTAATTTAAATTCATTTTATATAAGATTTTTAACAACTATTAATGCATAATAAAACATTTTTTTTTACTTTGGGAATTTATTTTTGAATTTACTCTAACGCAAAATAATGTTTAAAATGTTTTAAATTAAAGATTTAATTCAAAATTAAGTTAATGCTGTAGCATTTATTTTGTTCTACATTTAAAATGTACACAATTAACTTACAATAATACATAAAATAAAATGTATTTTTTTTCTAACTTTGCCTATGTTTAAAAAAAAAACTTACATTTTTGCCTAAACCTTTATCATAGGTAAACCTCAGCCACTGGAGTGTACATCCATTTGTGGTAAAGTATAGGGAGTTTCTTACCTATACTTTACTGTACAGAGATCTTCCCCCGCGATGATTACTGTTTTGTAGTAAGTATGCCCAATTTTTTAACCACTCCCCTTGGTCCCTCCCACACTCACTATTAAGTAGTAAACTTACATGAGTGAGGATCTCTCTGTAGAAAAGATCAGGCTTACACTCATTGGTTTGTGAATAGTACTTTGTAGTACTTTAGAAGTACTGTTGTAATAGTACTAAACGTACAACAAAATGGAGTTTGTGAATGGCCCCCAAAATGTTTAGAAAAATTGAATTGTAAGGAGCTGTCAGAATTTCAGTCTTTTGAAAGTAGGGCTGGCCCTCCAGGTTAGGCAAACAGCAGAGACTCAAACTACAGAAATATTTCAGGCTCAGGCACCACAAATGTAGTGTACTCATGTCTCGGAGAGATGCATCTAGATAGCGGTAGTAAAGAGATGGGCAGCTATTAACACAGATAGGAAAATTCCCCCATCTGAGTCATAAAATGGCCTCTGTAGTAGCCAGAAAGTTATTTATTACAAAAAGGAAACTTTGGGCCTGATTTAGTGTTTGGCGGATGGGGTTAGTCTGTCGGAATCGTAATGGATATTCTATCCACCGTATTACGATCCCATCATATCCTACGGAAATTGTAGTAAGGTAGATGGAATATCCGTCGTGTGTGTGACGAAGTAACCCGTCCGCCAAATTCTAAATCAGGCCCTTTGTCATAACGGCAACGATATGTCTCCAAGTAAACAAACCATCACTCACAGATAAGCATCAAATATATACTAAAATGTTCCTATCAACTCGTAATGCTGACTAAAAACACTAGATATGTCCCAAATACAAGATGTTATTGTTGTGTAAATGTACAACTTTGTTCCCTAACATAAACATGTGATTTTCTGAAAAGCGAGAATTATATTTCTCATTTATTTACTTCTAACTTCAGCTGCCAATCGCAATAAAGTAAAAACAAAACCACGTTACCCATTTGTCACTGTATACGCGTCACATGCCCCAATCACAGGAGAGTAACCCCTATAAGAGTATCATGCCACCATATTATGTCCTCTTTTTTGTGAATAAAGTCTCCTAAGTGTTGAATATTCCAATCAGATTAAGGTATATTCACCAACAGTTCGAATAGATCTCAACATTGATCTTGTTGCGTAAGCTAGACATTTTTTTATTCTATGTCTGGAGCGAAGGCTCTGATTATGCTTGTTCAGGGCTGTCTCAACATCAAAGACGCCACATCAACAATAGGTTAATAATAGAATTTCTGAAACTTAGATTTCAGAAGACCAGTCTGCAGCTCTCATTTTGTCCTCTAAGCAAGAACCTAGAGAATAAGATTTTAAAGCCGTGGCTCATCTAGAGGAGTGAGCTTCAAAAACTGAAGTGTCAATACCAGCTTCAGCTAATAACCATCTCATCCATCTTGCTAAAGAAGCTGCAGATACAGGTTTAAAAGGTTTTTGCAAAGCAATAAGTAACTGGCCACCTGCATCTTTTCCCAGCACACGTCATTGCCTTGAAATCCTTCAGACATTGAACCTCACATAATTGAGGATTGTCTGGAAAAATTGGCTAAGTTACTGACCTGGTATTGGTTTTGGTACGACGAGTAAAGGTGAACGCCACACCTTCTGGGGAAAAAGTTATACCTGCCAGATCTAGAGCATAAACATCTGATACCCTCTTACATGAGATTAAGTATAATATCATTGTCAATTTGACTGAAATTTGTTTGCGTGACGTATCTATTTGCTGGCCATTGTTCCAAGAACTTTTGTACAATATTAACACCCGAAAGAGAAGAATACTTAGGTTTGGCAGATTTGGTCATACAAATACCTCTTATCAATTTGACAACCAATGGATGTTCACCCAAGAGTTTATCAGCGACTAGGAGGTGGCCAGCAGAAATTGCAAATCTGAAATCATTCACTGTCCTATGTGCTAAGATGGGAAATTGATCCCCATAGGATCGACACCCCATTTATTACACCAGCTACTCCATATGTTCCAAGCAGAGGCATAACGTTTGTGGGTACCATGGCCCATGCTTGTCTCATGAAGTCTGCACCCTGTTGCAAATTGTGTGGTGAATGCCATCTTTTCCTTAAACCTCCCAAGCCATAAACCAAAGCTAGCCTGAGAGGATTAGGGGGATGAGGAAGGCCATCTGGATTCAAGAGAAGATCTTGATGGACAGGGAGAAGAACTGGAGGAGCACAGGCTAGAGGCAGGGCTACTGGGAACCACGGTTGAGCCCTCCAGAACGTCAGAATAAGAATGATCTCTGACTTCTGCCATCTGAGTTGCGTTAGGACTCTGGGAATCATCAGGAACGGGGGGAAAGCATTACCCCGGAACTGAGATCAGTACTGAAGAAATGGCCTCTGGGTCTGGACGCCAAATGAAAAGCTTGACCAGTTGTCAATAGAAGCGAGATGAAGAAGTCCACTTCTCATGGGCCCCAAAATCCAAGGAGTTGCAGAAATAGCAAATTATCCAGTTTCCAGTCACTGGAGTCCCGTAGATAAGGGGAGTTCCAGTGCGCTATCAGATTCCTCTTGCCTGGGAGATGTTCTGCTGTAATGGAAATGTGATGGCTGAAGCAAAAGTGCCAAACATCCTTGGCGATTTCCTCTAGGAGATGAGATTTTGTCCCTCCAAGTTTGTTGACATATCAAACTGCAGAGATGTTGTACATCTGCATCAATATGCAGCAATTGTTTTCTTGGGAGGGGGGAGGCTCCTGATGGCAAAGGAACCCACCAGAAGTTCCAGGCAATTGATGTAGAGACCCAGCTCTGCTTCTTACCTGCGTCTCCCTGTCAAGAGAGATCCGCATTTCACTCCCCAGCCCCACCAGCTCCCATTGGACTCTATCACTATTTCCGGAGATTTGCCTAAAATAGCGTTACCATTCCTGGACACCATGTGATTCAACCACCACAGAATTTCTGTTCTGGGTTTCTCCGATAGAGAGACCTATTCTGAGTAATAAAGGCCCTTTTGTAGATGTTGGATCTTTAGTCTCTGAAGAGCTTGGTAATGGAGGGGACCCAGAAAAATAGCCTGAATCAAAAAGGCCAAAAGTCCCACTATCCTTGTGATGGATTTCAATGATACAGTCTGATGGATAACGCAAACCTCAATTCTTTCTTGATGATGCAAATTTTCTGAGAGGGAAGAATCGAGTGGGTGCAGACTGAGTCTATCTGGAAACCCAGGATTTCTATTGGTGGAGAAGGTGTCATTAGAGATTTCTGGGTGTTGAAGTAGTTTTGATGGTCCAAGAGAGATGACATAAGAGGGTCTGAGGATCTCGTGCCATTAAAAGAAGGTCGTCCAGATATACAGTCAGACGGACCCCTCTCGCTCTGAGGGACTCCACTACTGGTTTCATCAATTTGGTGAAGCACCAGGGGTCTGAGGACAGTCCGAACGGAAGACATTGGAATTCCAGACAGTGGTCTTGCCATTGGAATTGCAGGAATCTCCGGTGTGGAGGAAAAATGGGAACAGAAAGGTAAGCTTCCTCCAGGGCCAGGCAGACCATCCAGTCACCCTCCTCTAGGACATCTCTTAGCATGCGAATACCCTCCATTTTGTATAAAATCCAGATGTTAAAGTCTTTAAGGGTTTAGTGCAAGACGATAACTGCCCCCTTTCTTTTATACACAAAAAATAGGACTGATTAAACCCTTGGGGTGGAACGTAGAAAACCTATTGCTCCTTTGTTTAGCAAGTGTTGGATTTCTGAGCCTATAAAAGAGTGTTCTGTTTGGGAAACATACATTTGTCTTGGAGGGCACATCTTACCTGGGGTCCTGTAAAAATCTAGTTTGAAGTCCTGCACAGTCTCTAAGACCCAAGGGCGTTGAGTAATTTGTCTCCCCTTGTCTAGAAACAGACCCACTCTTTCCCCCTTTAACTCTGACAATGGAATTATTCTCACCAGAATATCCTGTGTCTTGAGTTGCTCCTTGTTGTCCACGGCGGGAGCCACGTCTGAAATGGGATCAGTCTACTCTGGAGCGAGTGAGGTAGAAGGTGGCATTGGATGTCTCTCGCTACCACCCACCCCTACATCGAGGGTAGTATCCTTGCTGAGAGCTTTGGATACAGTGCACGCGCATAGGGGGAACCTTGAACAGCAAAAGAGGACTGTGCGGAGGCGCGTCCGATCCTAGCTCCTACTCCACGCAGCAGTACGTGGTGGCTAAAGTTTGCCAGCCGCTCCAAAAACAGGAAGGAGGGCGTCTGAAGATGCATGCGATAGAAGGGTAAGCGCACGGGTTAGCGTTCCTGGGTATTAACACACAAATGCACACATGCTAAAAAAAATGCCATGTAAAAATCAAAAAGCTCACACACTGAAATAATGAGCAATGCAAGTGAATCGCATATGGTATACTTTAACGCGCGTATAACAATAACACAAATCACTGGCGCAAGTATTTCAATAAGATGTAACACTATGGGATAATCTATAGTAGAGAATAAAAACACTTATCGGCCTGTGAAGCAACAAAGAAAGAAAGCACAATATGATGGTATGATGCTCTTATAGGGGTTACTCTCCTGTGATTTGGGAATGTTATGTGTACAGTGACAGATGGGTATGTAGTTTTGTTTTTACTTTATTGCGACTGGCAGCTGAAGTTAGAATTAAAGAAAAGAGAAGCATAATCAGAGCCTCTGGCCCTGGCACAGATTTTGGATGACACCCCTAAGTCAAATAGAAGACGTAAACAAGCACTTACAAAGCTAATAAGTTTGGTGTTAGCAGACAGCATTTTGGCTTTGTTAATACTTGTTTTGTTCAGTCATGGTTTTTATAAAATGGTTTTGTTGGGGGAACTACCAGACCCTTGCTAATATAAAAAAAAAAATAGTTAAAAATAAAAAAATATTTCTAGCCTAAAAAAGGCACATATTACCATGGTAGTTCCTGGCGTTGAACCAAACTACTTTGTGTGTGGCTAAGCTCACCTATTGCCTGCACTGTAGTGGGTGGGTGGAAAATGTGAATGACACAACAGCTGACCAATAGATCAAGTGGGCTGGGTTGAAGGGCCCTATAACTAAATATAATAGATACAGAATTTTAGCAAATGTATTGGCAAATGCAAATAAACTCCACCATTACTGGGTCATTTTCACCCTTCTGTCAGTTCAACTGCAGTAACTTTACGTGACCATTTAAGCTCTTCACACTGCCCCCCACTAACAGTTATCAGTAGGACAGCAGTGCAGCATAGGCTGGGGGCAAAGAGAAAACTCGCTTATCTGGCCAGAACAACAAAGAGAGGGCCTGTCCAAGAGGACACTTAGATGAGCACATGGGGAGGAAGTAAAGAGTGTCTGTCTCTAGTCATTGAATTAGTCGCCTTCACACGCTGCAAGGTTTTTAGGTGTCCGGCAGTATTCATCTAAGGGCTTCTAGTAATATCTTCGTCTAGCACCCGTGTAGGTTTTTAGGTGTCTGGCAGTTTTAATCTGAAGGCTGTTAGTAATACCTTTGTCTAGAGGCTGTGCAGGGTTTTAGGTGTCTGGCAGTTTTCACCTGAAGGCTTCTAGTAATACCTTTGTCTAGCACCTGTGTAGGTTTTTATGTGTCTGGCAGTTTTAATCTGAAGGCTGTTAGTAATACCTTTGTCTAGCAGTTGTGCAGGGTTTTAGGTGTCTGGCAGTTTTCATCTGAAGGCTTCTAGTAATCTTTGTCTAGTAGCTGTGTAGGTTTTTAGGTGTTTGACAGTTTTCATCTAAAGGTGTCTAGTAATGCCTTTGTCTAGCGGCTGTGTAGGTTTTTCATTACAGCAGTTTTTATCTAAAGACTTCTAATGAAACCTTTGTGTTGCAGCTCTGTAGGTTTTTAGGTGTCAGGAACTTTTCATGTAAAGGCTTCTATTAATACCTCTGTCTAGCAGCTGTGTAGTTTTTTAGGTTTCTGACAGCTTTCATCTAAAGGCCTCTAGTAATACCTTTTGTCTAGTGTCTGTGCAGTTTTTCAGTGTCTGGCAGTTTTTGTCTAAAGGTTTCTAGTAATGCCTTTGTCTAGTGTCTGTGTAGTTTTTCAGTGTCTGGCAGTTTTCGTCTAAAGGTTTCTAGTAATACCTTTGTCTAGCACCTGTGTAGGTTTTTAGGTGTCTGACAGTTTTCATCTAAGGGTCTCCAGTAATGCCTTTGTCTAGTGTCTGTGTAGGTTTTTAGGTGTCTGACAGTTTTCATCTAAAGGTTTCTTGTAATGTCTTTGTCTAGTGTCTGTGTAGGTGTTTAGGTGTCTGGCAGTTTTCATCTAAAGGCGTCTAGTAATAACATGAGTTTGACAAGAGTGGCAGTATGTTGCTGTCAAGTTATACTACTGGAACAATCTGTGTGATATTATTTGGTGAAGATGTGTTTTGAAGCATTGCTGGTAAACATTCAAACACAAGCTCATGCCCACTAAACCTCGGAGATTCGAGATTGAGGGCCCCTCTCTTCTGGACTTTGTTTAATACAGCTTCAAATAAAGTTTTAAAATGAGAGTCCACTTTGGAGTGAGAGCCTTGATGTGCTGCATTGCGCCTAGCGAGAGCACAGAAGTATACGCTACCTGTTAGATCTGTGCTGCTTCCTGGGCCATTTGTGTGTCGTGAGGCATGCTGCTGCCTCTGCTACACTTATGTTTTTGTGTGTGCCTTTTAGTTGTGTCAGGCAATATTCATGTCCGTGTCCATATTGTCATGTAGCGTACACTGATGCCACCATCGCTGTACGTGTGAGGCTTGTGTGAGGGAAGCTTGCATTGTGTGAGGGAAGCTTGCACCGTTATCTGTGATGAACCGCCTGTGTGTGAGGGAGGCTTGCACTGCTGTTCCCTGTGATGAACCTGTTGTGGTGAAGGTGCTTCCACTGCTGATGCCTGTACTGTACATTTATGAATACTCCTTGCATTGCTACACTCTACGTTGTATGAGGGAACCTGACCAGCTCCCCACTTTGCTACACATGTTATCTGTGTGAAGATGCATGCAGAGCTGCTTCTTGCACGGAATCTGTTCATTGTGTGAGGGATGCTTGCACCGTAGTTGCATCAGCTGTACTCGTCTAGTGTATGGAAACTTTGCACTGCTTCTGCCATTGTTGTCCATGTTGTGCGAAAATGCATGCACATCATGTCCTGTTGTGTGTGAAGAAAACTTCCACTGCTGTTGTCTGTGATGAACCTGTTGTGTGTGAGGGAAGCTTCCACTGCTGTTGTCTGTGATGAACCTGTTGTGTGTGAGGGAAGCTTCCACTGCTGTTGTCTGTGATGAACCTGTTGTGTGTGAGGGAAGCTTCCACTGCTGTTGCCTTGATGAATCTGTTGTGTGTGAGAGAAGCTTGCACTGCTGTTCTCTGTGTTGTACCTGCTGTGTGTGAGGGAAGCTTGCACTGCTGTTCTCTTTGATGAACCTGCTGAGTGTTAGGGAAGCTTGCACTGCTGTCCTTTATGATGAACCTCCTATGTGTGTGTGTGTGTGTGTGAGGGAAGCTTACATTGCAGTTGTCTGTGATGAACTTCATGTGTGAGAGAAGCTTGAACTGCTGTTCTCTGTGTTGTACCTGCTGTGTGTGAGGGAAGCTTACACTGCTGTTCTCGCTGATGAACCTGCTGTGTGTGAGGGAAGCCTGCACTGCTGCTATCTGTGGTGAACCTGCTTTGTGTCAGGGAAACAAGATGAACTTGCTGTGTGTGAGGGAAGCTTGCACTGCTGTTCATTTGGAATCTTCTGTGTGTGAGGGAAGCTTGCACCACTATTCTCTATGACGAACCTACTGTGTGTGAAGACACTGTGCACTGCTGTTCTCTTAAATGAACCTACTGTGTGTGATGGAAGCTTGCACTGCTGTTCTCTAAGATGAACCTCCTGTGCGTAAGGGAAGCTTGCGCTGCTGTTGCCTTTGTTGATCCTGTTGTGTGTGAAGAAAGCTTGCACTGCTGCCTGTGTTGAACTCGTTGTGCATCAGGGAAGCCTGCACTGCTGTTGTCTTTGTGGAACCTGTTGTGTGTGAAGAAGCCTTGCACTGCTGTCTGTGTTGAACCTGTTGTGCGTGAGGGAAGCTTGCACTGCTGTTCTCTATGATGAACCTCCTGTGTGTGAGGGAAGCTTGCACTGCTGTTCTCTATGATGAACCTCCTGTGTGAGAGGGAAGATTGCACCACTGTTCTCTGTATTGACCCTTTTGTGTGTGAAGAAAACTTGCACTGCTGTCTGTATTGAACCTGGTGTGCATGAGGGGAGCTTGCACTGCTGTTGTCTGTGATGAACCTGCATGTGAGGGAAGCTTGCATTGCTCTTCTCTGTGATTAACCTCCTGTGTGTGAGGGAAGCTTGCACTGCTGTTCTCTATGATGAACCTCCTGTGTGAGAGGGAAGATTGCACCACTGTTCTCTGTATTGACCCTTTTGTGTGTGAAGAAAACTTGCACTGCTGTCTGTATTGAACCTGGTGTGCATGAGGGGAGCTTGCACTGCTGTAGTCTGTGATGAACCTGCATGTGAGGGAAGCTTGCATTGCTCTTCTCTGTGATGAACCTCCTCTGTGTGAGGGAAGCTTGCACTGCTGTTCTCTATGATGAACCTCTTGTCTGAGTGGGAAGCTTGCACCACTGTTCTCTGTGTTGAACCTGTTTGTGAAGAAAGCTTGCACTGCTGCCTGTATTGAACCTGTTGTGCATGAGGGGAGCTTGCACTGCTGTTGTCTGTGATGAACCTGCTGTGTGAGGGAAGCTTACACCGATGTCTGAGTAACCTGCTGCATGCGAGGGAAGCTTGCACTGCTGTTGCCTTGATGAACCTGTTGTGTGTGAAGAAAGTTTGAAATGCTGTTCTCTGTGATGTACCTGCTGTGGGTGAGGGAAGCTTGCACTGCTGTTCTCTATGATGAACATGCTGTGGGTGAGGGAAGCTTGCACTGCTGTTCGCGCTGAACATGTTTTGAAGATCTAACTATGGACTTCTCTTCCTAGGACATTGGCACCATGCTGTATGTGGCAGCCGCTGTGTTGGTTGCCTTGACCCTTGCGTTTCTCCTGGTGCGGCAGAAGGTCCGGACTGATGGCAAGTGGGCTCTCTGGTGGCACGACAATTTAAATGAGAGGTTCCAAGACTTCGTGACAGGCCGGACACGACCAGAACGCTTGCTGCAATACCTTCAGAAGAACGGCACACGCGGAGATGCCAACAATGTGGTGGACACCATAGACCGGTTCTGCGGCACAGTGGAATGGGCCATGAACGTGGGCGGTGAGAAAGGTACAAGCTGCTTCAGATGAGTGCATTAATTGGCTGTTAATGAATTCTCTGGGTCTGAAGACACAGAATCAAAGCCTCTAGTATTGCTTCGGAACTAATGATGCTGCAGACTGAAGCTCGTTTTATCGCCAAGAGAGTGATGTGCTCTGTATTATCAGAGATATGAAGAGATACTGCCAGCATTGGGCGATGAAAAGCACTGTCCGGGCTTCACCTGTGCAGGTGAGGGACTGACAGAGCTGGGACTAAACCTCTCTGTATAGAGACATCAAAAGCCTTAAGAAGAGGTCTCTGCATTTGTGTCTGGTTTCCCCTCCTCTCTCCGGGTTTACTGATACCAGTGGTACTGGTAACTCCGGTGGAGGGGTGGGAGTAGAGGGTGAAGGGGTTGGGAGTAAAGGGATCCTGAGAAACGCCTCAGAAACAAGGGGTTACTGAGGAAATTAGGAATACCACACTCAGTCCCAGGTAATTCCTCAGTGTCCCATTTAGTTTCTCCCACAGCTTTAAAAAAAAAAAACCAGATCCCTGGTATTCCCATGGGACTCAAAATTCAGATGGGATTGGTAGCCCCATTTAAGGGCTCCAAAGGAGTTAAAATGGGATTTCCCATCAGTCCTGGCAGTACTAGGGAGTGAAGCCCTCTCTGCCCCAAGAACAGAAGAGACGGAGACCCAGACAGTGCTGGAGGGCTGTCCACAGCTCATTTAAAGCCCAGAGGAGTCAATGGCAGTGTGGGAAGTGAAGCCACTTGTGTATTCAAAGGATGGGAGACCCTGATGGTGCTTCAGACTGAAGCCTCATCTTTGTCCCATTGATGGGAGAGGAGCTGACAGAGTTCTCAACTGAAGCTTCCAGTACATACTCATGGCTTTCTCTAGATCCCAAGATAAAGATGGGGAGGGACAAGGCAGAGATACTTCATCCATATGTCACCTACTTGTCATAGAGGAAAAAAAGGCAATGTTTTCTTGACACTCTGTAGAGATCACTGAACTTTGGTTTCCTTGCAGGGAAGATTGTGGACAAGGTGGTCCTGGAGACAAACCCCGGCACAGTTTTGGAGCTTGGCACATACTGCGGGTACTCAGCCGTGCGCATGGGAAGGCTTCTGGCGCCTGGGTCCCGCCTGATCACTTTGGAGATGAACCCAGCTTACGCCAAGGTGGCCAAGGAGGTTATCGCATTTGCGGGCCTAGACAAGCAGGTGAGCTCTTCCTGTCCTGGCTCTTTCTTCTCTTTGTGACACTTTTGTGAAAATTCCTGGTGTTCACTTCTGGAAAGGATGGACTATCATGGTCATTTATCCTCTTAATTGCCTCTAACCACTTCCAGGGCGACATAAAGTGTACCAGTGTTGGTGGTAAAATCACACCTGATGCTTTCAGCAAACCTGGCAAAGGCAAGACCCATCTGTGCTTGCTCCTGCATAAGCTGTCCTAGGCCTCTTCACGCCAGTGATGCATGTTTGCCTTGCTAGGGTGGCTGACACAGCTCCAAATTTTAAACTGTTGTTTTCCAGAAGGTGGACTGGATGTTGGTACTTACAATTGTCTTTTATAGCTGCCTTTGCTATATCACATCTGCAGAGCCTCATGGTAGCCAACTCCACGATGGCTAACTTTTTATTCTTGCTTCTGATGGATACTACTAACCACATATTTCTCCCCTTTAGACTATTCCCCAGGTACCAGGCTAGAACCATAATCTTTCATAGTTGTGCTCCTGTGCGCCCCTAGTTGGCACTGTTTCTCCATGTTGATTTGTTCCACCTCGAAAGCGATGGAACAGAGCTGCGTATAAGCACCACTCCTGTGCGCCAGGGTCCGTTCCTTCCTTTCCACGCCTTCAAATGCAGATCCAGAGCTCCACTTCCTTTTTCCTCAGTTTGACAAGGTCTTCAAAGTGAATTCCAGTGTGGAAGACAACAATTTCCCCACCTAAAACTAAAGGGTTAAAACCATGCCATGCCTGTCATAAATAGATCTCTCTGATAGATCCGTACAAAGTGTACATTTGGTATTTGGGCGTGGGGCGTGACTTCCAGTTGTGTGCTGAATGTGGCTTCATGCACCTGAAGAAGATCCAGGACCATGAAGCAAGGCCGAACATCGAAAGAAGACTTGATCCTTGTGTAAGTCCTGCTCCTGTTCCAAGTCCAGGGTGCGGACCTGTTGCTGCTCTCAAGGCCGACCCCCACAAAGGGGCTTCTTCACATCGAAGTCACTCAGTAAGACGATGTCCAAGTTGAAGAGGAAACACAAAAAGGAGAAGTGAGACTCAACCCCAATCTGCCACCTCTACCTAAAGAGATGTCACATGAGCATCAAGCTGCCACTTGATCTCTGATTGAGGATCGTATCCCACAGATGATGCCGATGCTCCCTAAACTCCATGGGGCATCGCTGACGACGCAGAAAGGAGAGGCCTTAAATACAAGACCATCTGTGTATTTTTGGCACTCTTTGGCTACCCTTAGTGCACCTTCAAGCTCAAAGGATCTCCAGGGGCCTCCAGTGGAGTTGCCACTGGCGGAGTCATTCTTGGTGCTGGCCGAGTCCCTGGAATCCACCTCGAGTTTAACACAAATTCCAGTGTTGATTTCCAATTCGGCCCCAAGGTCTGGGCCAGTCCCTCTTTCATCTTTGCCAATCCGAACATCACCAGCTCCAGAGGTGGATCCGCTGCTGACTCCAGTGTTCGATCTCACACCAAATCCATTTCTGCCCCGATTGAAGTCGTGCCCCAACTCCACTTCGGCACCCCTGGTTCCGATACAGCTTCAACAGGCAATGGACTTCCACCTCAGAGGCTGCAGCAGCTTTTTGGTTCTGATTCTGACCAGAGTTTACCACCATTTGTAGATGATAATGGGGACAATTTACCCTTGCATTATGATGATGGCAGTTCATAAATGGATTTACAAGAGCCCGCTAGTCTTGACACTTCCCCCGATACAGGGCTATTCCCTCTCTTGGGCTTCTAATGGAAGAGAATGCTTCCTTTGCTGTAGTAATCAGGTGTCCTGCTGAAGTCCTGGACCAACAACTGCCTTCTCTTGAAGTTAATACAAACTTCCTTACAAACGTTCTGCAACCCAGCCCTACTTCCTACAAGCCCTTTATTCATTGAAGCCCTAAGTGAGACTCTTATGGGCATTTGGTCTAAGGCTTCCTCTTGCTCTCCAGTGTACAGGCAGGTGTCCAAGTGTCAGTCTGGCACCTGAGAACCCCAATTTTTCTTATGCAGCATCCTACTCCTGGGAGATTCAAAGCTACCACTAGCGTAACCCATCATAATTCTTTCCCCGCAACATCTATTGACAGAGTTGAAAATAATCGAGGCGTCTTTCACTAATGACCGAGCTGACAAAAATCTATGGAATGCACTTCTTAGTTTAAAGAAGACATTTATTATTATTCCACCATTAGGTTCCTAAAAAAATGAAGGAGAATTGTAGGTCGAAGGCACACGTTTAAAAATAGTCACAGCAATGAAAGGAAAATATGTCAAAGTGATTCTTAACTGGAATGTACACAGCAAATATATGTAATTATATTATAGCATAATTGCAAAACAAAGGATAAAGTCAAAATTCATCACTGTAGGGCCTGCCAAGCTCTTCATCTTTCTCATGCCCGCAAGTTGATGACCCCTGTTCAACTGCGAGAAAGAGATATCCACCCTCACAGGACAAGTGTCTGTGTCAGGCATTTGATGTCCAATCCTGACCAAGGTCTCTGAAATTCCCCCTCGCTACTGACCATGGCCACCTTTTTATAGCTTAAACAATCATGGAAAAATCCTTCTGAAAGGCCCTCCCCTCTCAGATGTAAATATTCAACCATGCTGGCTATTGTAGGTCCGAGTTGGAAGAAAAATGTTGAAAATTGGCCAACCTTTCAAGGCTCCCCTTTCAAGGTCAACCTGTTCCCTGCACTGGAGAAAACAAAAAAATATGTGCTTTCTTATCATGCTATTGTGTTCCGTAAGAGAAAACACAAGCTTAGTTTACCATGTGGAAAAACACAGCTCATCTGCAATGTCTCAACTGCAATGTCTAACGCCACGATAAAGCCAACAGGCAGCTAAACTGAATACAACATGTAATCTGCAACTGGTGAACACTGAACAACTAATATGCACAGTGGTGAAACACAAAGTCAGTGGTCAAACCAACCTATTTTCACTACAATGGTGGATAGGATCAGCTGACGGAACCTAGTAGATTACAAATGCTGGTGACACCCTGAGGTGGCAGAAACCCTGGCTAGATTTGTTTGGCACAGCCAAGAATACATAAGGTTCATCCTTGTGTGTGTTGGAGATCCTGCGAGAGCACTCCTTAGTAGATGCAGTTCAGCTGGGGTGGAACACGGGACGTCTGTATAACTTTACGTCTGTCTCTCCTGCCCAGAGTTCTGAAGAAGATCAGGAATGACCAGGCCCAAGTCATCCTAGTGGATTCAGATTGGACCAGGAGAATGTAGTACCCAGAACTTCTAAGCATGTGTGTCTACTTTCCGATCCGGCTACCACTTCAAGAAGATCTGTTGCAGCAGCAGGGTAGGGTTCTTCATCTGAACCTGCACAATCTACACCTGTATGCCCGGAGATTGAGTGACAGCAGATAGTAGCATTTGACCTGTCAGCCTAAGTTGTGGTTGTCTTCCAGCATGACAGGCACTTTTCTACTAAGTCTATTTACGCCATGTAGGCTCAACACACGTTCCCTCGCAAACCGTTTTTGGTGCAATAGTGAAACCTTGACTTGGTTCTGACTTTTCTGCTGTGTAATCCCTTTGAGTCAATGCACAGCTGCTTGTTGTATCGTTTGACACTAAAGGCTGCCCTCATTGAAATCACTTCAGCTCATGGAGTGAGCGAGTGCCAGCACTCTTTGTGCAACTACCCTACACCACCTTTTTGATGCCGAGGACCAGGAACACCTTCTTGCAGAAAGTCATGACTCCCTTTCACATTGGGCAATGCATCACCCTCCCAGCGTTGTTTGCCCTGCCTCACCACTTGAAAGTGTAGGAGAGACTCCAGGGGGTTGGGGTAGGATTCCAAAAGAGTTTTAAGCTTTCATACTGATCTCAACAAAGACCAACAGTTGACGATCAGCTTGTGGGGTTCTCTGGGGCATGGTATGGCAGTGCACTAAAGGACTTTGTCTCAATAGACAGTCCTTTGTATGAAGATCTGCTACTTAGTGGCCAAAAAGCAGCTTCTGGAAGGACTGATTGCCCTTTCCGCCTGGGCCAAGGCTGCCACTACTGTGTTGGTATGAGAGTACCTGTTATTGACATCTGTCAGGTTGTGACGTGCACGGCAGTGCACACATTCATGAGGCACTATGGCCTTGACAGCTTGTTCCGACAGGAAGGGCATTCACTTGTTCCGTCCTGCAAGACTTTTTAGTCTGAGCCATTCCACAGAATTTCCACTTAGGAGGTATTGTTTTGGTATCTATTTTAAATGTGAGGAATCTGCAATTTAAAAGTATCCTTCAGAAGATCAAGCTACTCATCTTCAGTAATGCTCACTCTGGTGGATGCTCTAATTGAGGATTTCTCCCTGTCGACCCATTTCCGCGGTGTGTGGGGTGCTCTGTTTTGACTATCTAAAAAGGTCCCAAATTAGAGATCTGCCACTTGTACCTCCATCTGTTTTGTGCTCTACGTCCAAAGATGCAAAGAATCAAGCAAGAAAATAATGTTGGTGCACCGAGTTAGCTCTTCTCCATCAGTTCTGGGGTGGAACTAAGTCCATTCAGAGCCTCACAGCGCCACCTAGCGCACACAGGAGCACTGCTGAAAATTTTCAGAATCAGTCTGGTAACTGAGGAATACTCTAAAAGTAACGACGCTGTGGTTAATTTACTGGAAAGAACATTACTGGAGGTAAGTAACTCGTTCTTTTTCACCAGGCCTCCACTTATAGGATATCACATTGATGATTAATCTCTGGGAACAGGTGAGGCAGGGGTGGGGATGGAGGAACCGGAACTTTTAAATTCCTTCTCACCCATCTCCCATTTTTTGGTAAAATCGTAAAATAAAACAATTGTCATTCAACTGAAAGAGCAGATTGATGTCAAACTTCTCCTACATGACTTCAATGTTGCTTCATACTACATTGCTGCACTTGGACGACCACTATCTAAATTGTGTGTGACACACTTCGCATTGCAGACCTGCTTGTACGGCTTGACTTCTTTGCAGCCATGGACAAGTGATGATCAACCTCTCATAAGTCTCTCCAGAACCCACATTTATTTCACCAGACACCATCATTTGTTGGCTTACATCCAGTTTTGTCATTCAATCTCAACTCATTCACATGGCCTCCTCAAGTCCCATAAGGACCAATCCTCTACCCTTTGAGCTTCAACTTGTACTAGAAAGAACTTGGAGCACTCTTTGCTAGCCGAGGAGTGCACATTCACCATTATGTCAACATGGACAAAGTTACCTAAAAGCTTCCACTGTCAAAGATATGGACTGCTTCGAAGAATGTTTCTTCATCGTACAAGCTAAACCTGAGAGGATGAAATGTAGTCTCCTTGCCAATCCCATCAAAAAAGCTCATATCGAGGAATGGCTCTCCAAGATGAACCTAGGAGGATTAACGCACCAACTCACCACAAGACCAAAACTACTTGGCTTTGCCATCGACTGACTACTTCTTTAATATCCAGCACTGAGTACTGACAGAGTGGTATCGAATCTCATGTCTACAAACTATGAAACTCTGCATTCAGGTTCAGATTACAGAAGACACGTAATATCCCTGGTCTTCTCACACGTCACACCTAGGTGGTGGCAATACCAATCTCATTGGTGCTCCTGACTTCCAACCTGGCCTTTTCGAAGAGCAATATCTGCATTGTTGTGCGTCTTCTCAAACTGCTGAAGAATTTGGAACATGTCTCCCAAACTGACAGATCTACACTGTCTGCTCTTTCCAAGCCTGCATACTCCTTAAGACGTGCTGCATCGCTTACAAAGCAGATCACCCGCCAAAAAACTGCACATCCTGAAGCTCCAACTCAACCCCAGAATATTGCCAGAAAAGAAGTGAAAAGGTGCAAAAATAAAAGAGCCAGAGACAAGCAGCACACCTGGAAAAAGATCTAACACCCCTTCTCACTCCAAACTCACTTCTGTGCATTGCACTAAATAAATGAAGGCACCTCTCTTTAAAGACAATCACTTCCATCATCAGCGGGTGCTTCACCCCCTCCTCTTCCTACCCTCACTCCACACAGATGCTCTGGCCCTTCTGCTATCAGGATTATATACGCAAACTTGCATTGGTTCCTCACTATGCTACGTAGAGTCTATTGCTCCTCCGCTAGGTTTGCTTTCCATAAACATCAACGCAGACATACATCAAGAGTGAAGACCCTCTGAAACCCTCTGATTTCATAAATCCAGGTAAAACCTACAGAGAAGATGAAAGCAGGAACTGCCATGGCCAGAACAGCAGCCATCAGAAGAGTCTGCACACAGTACCAATGGAAAGATGTGCACAACTTCCGGAAGATGGGGCGCATCCAACCTTCAAGGCCATGGTATGTGGTTTCAGCCATAAGTGGGTGATCGAGATTCAGTCCTTCAATAAGTAGGAGAGATGATGGAACAGACCTGTCTCGCCAACTTCTCATCATTAGTCCAAAGAACTCCCTAACCTCCGCCCTGCCACAGTTTACTTAGTTAGAGATGGTGCCCAAGACTTGATGGAAATAACTATAGACCGGTTTCTATGGGGCTCAGTTCATCGTTATTCAGAAATTTAGCGTAAAGACATCTCACATACCTAAAAGATACACCTGGGGAAATATCATGGATATGAGCAAGGGTGCCTATTCTTCCTGGAAAGTGTGTTGGCCCCTGCACCAGCAAGCTCACAAGTATGTGGAAAGTATTCCAGATATCTTTGTAGGATGAAAAGAATCAACTTTTAAAGCCTATTGTGGACCATGAGAGACTGCACAGTGACATCTGAAAATTACAATTCAGAATTCTCTTTCTACGTTCCTGATATTGTACTCACAGGATGGAGATTTCCTAACCGGCCACTAACCCCTCCTCACCCCCCATTCCCCACATATCATTGCCCCCTAAACAGCAAAGTTCTCCAAGACAGATGGTGAGAGGGAAGAATCACACATCCTCATTTGGCTGTGCGGGGACTTTACAAAGGCCGCTCACTGGCGGTAAGCCAATGTACGGAACTGATGCTAGCCCTTATCTGGTCTGGCGACTCATTCGAGCACCACCCAGGGAGAAAAGTGCCCATGAGAGCCTGTGAATGTAAAGCTCCTAACTAAGTTGGGGGTGCCAGTGATCTAGAAAGTCTTCCCAACATTGGTTCTAAAAGAATCTCATTCAACAAAGAAACAACACACATATAGGGGCGTAACAAAGGCCCCCGCAGCCCAGCTCCAGGGGGCCCCCTAAACACAGCACCTGGCCTGTGTGAGGCCGGAGGGGAGCCCCCTCTACGTAATGTGAAGGGCGGCCCTTCCAGTTTTGTTACGCTACTGCACACATACAAAGTCGCACCACGCCTCCCAGCAAAGAGCATGCCACATTTGCAAGAAAATATCAGCTTTCATACCACCTCTTATGGTCAGGGTGCTGAAGATGATTTTAAAGAAATTCTGTTTTTGTACTCCGTGTCATGCTGTGTACATAAACCAGAAGAAGTTGAATATATGTGCAGTATTTGTATATGATCTGGGATATGTCTCTTTAAACAGAGATTGAAGGATAAAGCTACTCCTAGAGCCCAGACTGTGAAGTCTTCAACAAACATCACAGAGGATGCTGGAGCAAAGCCGGAGAATACTGTCTTCTGGAAGTTCTAGCGCCTTCCGCCTCACATGTCCAGCCTTACCGTGGGCAAGTGAAATTCCTACTTGCAGACGATCTAAGCTTCTCAGTGAAGACTAAATAGAATTGTCCTACTTTGAAAGAAAAAAAACAAAAGAGGGTGCAGTGGTCAGAAATTAGGGTCACCCTGGTCTGTGATCCCAGTCTGATATGGCTGTTAAAGTAAAATACTGAGCTCACACCAACTCTCTTGCTTTCATGATACAATCAAATGTCTTACCCTGAATCTGCCAATACTCTGACCTCCATGCTAACATCTGTATTTCTCTTTCTAACTCTGCTTTGCCCACGCCCCTCTGGCATCTGTGTCTCCTTCCTGTCTGGGTCTCAATCTCTCTATCCTCCCTCTTGCATACCTCCTTTCCTGACCCTCTGCTGTGAACCCTCTCCCCCTTGGTAAATCATCCCCCCACTTTCATTGTGTTTCTCTTCTCCTCTTTGTACTTCTCTCCCTACCTCCCACCCTCCTTCCCAAACATTCATGTCTCTCATCCTCACCCTAATTACCTCCTTCTCTTGCTGTGTATCCCCTTCTTCCGCCACACATTGCCTTCTCCCTCTTTATCTCCCACCCTTGACCCTCACTGTTTCCTGTCCCCACCCTTTGTTCTTCTGCATGCCCTTCTCACCTCCTTCCCTTCTCTACAATATTGTCCTTGTTCTTTGCCCCTCCTTACTCATGCACTAAACAATTATTCTCCATGGTTAACCCCTCTTCCTTCTCAACCCTTCTTTTCTTCACTCCTGTGCCTTACCTTTCTTTTACCCCCTGCCACCATTTGTCTTCTACTAACCTCACTTTATTGACCTTCATTCTCCTTCTGCCTCTCTGCTGTTCCTTCACCCTTTCAATATGCTTCCAACCTCCATGATGGTTTTTCCTCACTTCGTCCTGTTTTCCCTCTTACACTCAACCACTTGCGTCCACCCCGCTGCTCCCTCCAACGTGCCCAACTCTCTTGCTCCTCCGGCGTCCCTGCCTTCCGCCCTTCTTTCATAGCCCTCTGTGCTCTCCAAGGAGGGACTGCCCGCCTCCCCTTCCCACCAGCCGCCCCACTCAGCTACCCTTAGCCGCCCAGACAAGCCGCCTGAGAAACCGCTGGCGCCCCGGCGCTGGCGCCTGCAGGAGGCCCTGATTTTCACCACTCTGCAGTGCCTGCAGCTGCCGCTCCAGTTGTTCTCCCGCTCGCCGCCGCCACACTTGACGCCAGCCTTCCCAGAGGAGGAGGAAGAGGAGGAGGAGGAGGAGGAAGAGGAGGAGGAAGAGGAGGAGGACTGCAGCTGGGGGGACGCGTCCTCTGGACGTGGGATACGCAAGGTAAGATCCCCCCTCTCTGTTTCCCACCTCACTGGAAAGCTGTGAATTTTTCAGATGAGACTCCTTTGCTCTTGGCTGGGTGTCGATACGTGTGCGCGGGTCTAGAATTAGTCAGTGTCTTGAGTAGCCTAGGCTGCTTTATCACAGGACTCACACGGTGAAATTGTGGGTGGGCGAGAGTCGGCAAAAACCTGCCTCAACACCTATGAAAAGGGAATTTCCACCCAATACGCTTGTTTAGCTGTTGAAGTTCCCACAAAACAAAATCTCAGAATCACCCGTCATTTTATTTTTTACAGCCTAACTCCTGTCACCTTAAGCTGACAGAGTTGGCCAAAAGTTAACACTTGGCATCCGCTGTCTGTCTACCTCCTTGCTGTGCGCTGACACATTTCAGGTGGCAGAGGAACATGTGTTACTTTGTTGCTTCATTTGGGAGCTCTGGCATTTGTGCTTCTCATAAAGTAACAAATGAGCATGTGCCGCTCGTCCGCGTGAAACATGTCAGGGAAGTGCAAGGAGTGAGATAGATGGCGGCGGCTGAGGAATAACTTTTAGGCGGATTCTGGTCATGGCTCAGCCCTTTCTGAGGTTGTAATGTACCTGTTTTTTTATTTTTTGCAACCTTTAAGGATCTCTCTTACAGCCCCAAGTTGCCATCACCTTTGTTTGCTGAGGCGACCTTCCCTCTTATGTTTCTTCAAGATAGACTACGGAGTGGTACGGCTGGTCACGCCACTAATAGACTCTCTAAGGTACACTTCGTCTACCTCGAAACCTCTCACCAAACTGCATTGCCTGTCTTCTGATGGGCTTGCGCTGATGTGTCTATGTTGCCTTGTATACCGGACTTCCTCTGGCTGCCTCAGGGGATAGAACTAGAGATCCTGTGCGTGACCCAGAGAGCCACAGTGGTCACTGCGCACTTTTGTTGAAAGTTAACTCTGTCTGTACTGACCCAGTCTTATTCCTGGGTGGTTACAAACCTGCCACCACAGTAAAGGGGTTCAAAGTGAAGTTGCATGTCAGCTATTGAAATTATATTGAGGAAAAGATCTTATTAGCGGATTGCCACTCTGGATTTACCTTTCAAAGGGCGATAGACCTGCACTCCTAAGTATTCACTTGCATGTCCTTCCCCCCCGCTTGCATTTACTCTTTTGAGCTTGCTAGATGCATTTGACGTGGCAGATCCACGGTGGGACAGGATGCCTGGAGTTACAGATCCTGCTCCACTACAGAGCCACTCTTTTCTGGGTACGGATGAGATTACGGTACCTCGCATCTTGGCATTCGCAGGCTGTGTATTGTGTTACCCAGGATACGATCTCCTGCATATGAAAGCGCTGGTCAGTGATGCTCAATAACTAACCCTTTAGATGGGAGCAGGGGTGGACAGAGGACAACTGGCTGCACTTCATGGCAGAGGGACAGTCACCCATCACCTGGGTGTGCACAGGTCGTGCCGAAGCATGAATCCCTTTACCTTAGCCTGCAGGGACACGTCTGGAGCTGTGGGCGCAGTGGAGTAGCGGGATACTTCGTGAAGGGATCCCAGGCTCTATAATTAATAGACGTATAGATCTAGAAGTGAGAAGGAGATCATTGAGACAAGATAATGTTTCTTATACATTTCTTCGATTAAAAAAATGCAGTTATTTTATTGTATTATGGTTGCATTTATATGCTGCTTCATATCCCGGAGGAGGCAGCAAAGTGCTCTTGAAGGACGGGTAGAACCCTACTCCATTAGGTACTCATAGTTGGAAGAGTGTGTGCTTATAGAATGACTTATTGAGGGAGTGTTTTGGTGTGATATGTGATGAACAGAGGAGTCTTGTTATCTTCTCGCATGTAGATGCCCTTTAATGTGTGCCGATGGCGGGTGGAATTGTGTAAGCATACCCAACATCTACAATAGCCCAGACCACATCTACTACTTATGTTATGGCTTGAGTTATTTTATATATACTAAAAACAGAGTAATTTCAACAATGATGGCACTAGAAGATGGACAAGAATAGGGCCATTTTTACAGTCTGAAAACAGAATGTTTGGGCTTAATGTGACACAATTCAATAAGATGTTGGCACAGATGTCCTCTATGGATACATAGTCAATGCATAGGCAACGTATCTGTGCGTCGTTGAAGATTCCTTGGAAGGAGACTCAGCCAAGGTGTTAACTAAAGTTGGCAATTTGCTCTAGAGACATACAAGGTGGTACAGGGAGAAGACGTTTCGTACAAGTTGAGGACTTCTTAAATAGAGACATAGCCAACACGTGTTTCGTTGAGAGTGGCTTTTTCAAGGCTTTACTCCTCTAATAGATAAATCAAGATGAGGGATGTTTTATTTCTAGAAAAAAATTGAGAAAAATGTAAGTGAGAAGAATATCTAATTCCCGTAAAGAACTCCGCCATTTAGTTACAGGTAGCGACGGGCTTGCAGTCACAGTGACATCCCTGATGGATCTCGGTCTAATGAGGCACCTATTTACTAAATTTTCCCTACAACTAAATAATGTGTATTTTCTTTCTTACTTCTTGACTAATTATGGTACGTAAGGTCAGCATTATCCACTGCTTCTGTTTAAGCTGCGATGCTTACACAGCGTCTTTGTATATGGTTGGAGGACTATGGGCTCCATTGACGTCATGCGTAATCTAATGGGCGATGTTATCATGCCGCTGGGATTGGGTCGCAGTGCTTACGTGTGGTTTGGCACACAGAGGAGGTAGAGATAGCTTTCTACATGGTTGTGCCTACTGTCTAGGTTCTGCTTCTTGGCTGGCCATGCTCTGGAGTTGTCTGTCGGGGGCAAACAAACACGTATTTACTACTTTTATTAATTCCAGAGAGTCTTGGATGTTTCTTGTCTGTGCTGGGAGTGACTTCCAGGGTTTTTCTCCCTGGACATAGGAGGATCCACTGATGTATGACTTCTGTAGGGTTGGATGTTCAGCTGTGGTGCTAGTCTAAAGTGCTCGTTCTGGTCGTGTGCTGGGACCTGGCACCCATGCTGATCCTTCTCCACGACAAGCCTTGCGTGGGCGGAAGGTCCTTCTCTTTCCGGCAGCAGAACTCTCTAATTCACAGGTTTCTCTTGAACGGAGTGTGGACCAGTGCTGCAGATAGCCCTTTGGCAATGCAGAAAGCCTTGAAGGAGAAGACTCTAGAGGACTGGGGGGTTGGTGACGCGGTCACGTCCGCGAGGTTGTAGTAGTTGTCTATCTGCTGCAGTTCATTTGTTCTGAAATAGGTGGAATGGTGCTACTATGTAGCGTCTGCTTGCATAGTCTCCAGAACCAGGGCAATGGTAGCCTGAGTGTCAGTGGGAACCCTAGGTGTGGGATAGTCCTTCAAAGAGTTCACGTGGTGTTGAAGGAACTTCTGGTGATGGGTCATTCCAAGGATGATGAGCTACAAGATGGGGCCCATGATCACTTTCATGAATCTTACTTCAGTAGGTGCCTCTGGACCACCAGGCCCCGTGTAGTTAGTGATTGGTGGTCCTTCCGTCCTCTGCAAACCAGCGACTTGGTGTTTGATGAGTAGAAAGTGGTTCATCAGCAGCCTTTGGTCCTTGGCCGCGTGTG
This sequence comes from Pleurodeles waltl, assembly GCF_031143425.1. Classification (NCBI taxonomy): domain Eukaryota; kingdom Metazoa; phylum Chordata; class Amphibia; order Caudata; family Salamandridae; genus Pleurodeles; species Pleurodeles waltl. The sequence continues at coordinate 34,798,774 of NC_090449.1, forward strand.
TCACTGGTGTACATGGCCTGTCAATTCACAAAATGCCAGTGATAGAAGTGACGTCACACATCACTTGAACCCCGAGCACTCCTCGCCCCGCATTCATCAGAAGCCGCAGCTGAGGGGCAGTGGTCGGGGCAAGGAGTGACCATGTATAAAGTAACTGGGAGAGTTATGTACTATAAGAAGTAACCGTGGCTCTCTCAGCCGGGCTCGCTCCATGTTCTCATCTGAGCCTGTACAGCCCCTGAGACCAGGGGCAGCGGGGGGGGGGGGGGGGGGGGGGGCGCTGGGGTAGCAAAGAGCAATCTAGGGGAGGGGGGATAGCAGCTCCTATGCTACTCTCTCACGCCCATGGTGAGATGTCATTGAAAACACATGTAAGCCAAGGACACTGGTGGCTGCAGGGATTGGTAATTGAGGAAGGAACCAAGGAATTCCTGTTGAGATTGATCTCGGAGTCAATAATTCCCGGAACCGTGTAAAGTCACTTGGTGCATCCGTGTTATGATTCCAAGCAGTATATACACAGGAAGCAAGCGAAGAACGGGTAATTGCTGCCCTCTAGTGGTTACTCGGGGATTACTCTCCTGGTGAGTTGAACAGAAGCGTCCGTGCCCCAGTGGGCATCCACGCAGGAAGTTCTGCAAAAGGCCGCCCTCTGCGAAGGGCGGAATCCAACACAGATGTTTGTTTTTGTCACCAAGGAGGAATGAAGAGGTGCTTAGAAAACCATTTTGAAAAGAATGGATGTTTCCTTTAATTCGGAAAGTATTTTCTTCCATGGTGGGGTACACTGCCTAGGCATGGGGAGGGAGGCTGTCGACCGTCTCCCGGAACACAAATCTCTTTAAGTCTAGGAACCCTGAAACAGCTATCAGCAGTTTCGTGCCTAGAAGCCCCGTGTCCACTCCCAGGAGTATTGCTGAATGGCAGACAGATCAGCCCGGGGGGAGGTGTGGCCGGTGCGGCTTTCATTCTCTAGTCTGCTCCCCGTTTCCGCGGGTTCATTTATGCAGATGCGGCAACAAAAAACGGCGTGTTGAAGTGTGTGCAGTATTTATCATGATAAAGCCAAATAGGGTAATACTTTTGTATTTGCCTGGGGCTGTTTTGTTTTCGGATCTGCCCCCGCCGGCCTTGTCCTAAATTAATTACCCCCGACGGTGACAGCAGAGCTAGCGCTCGAGGGCAGTTGGGGGATAAAAGGCCTTGGAGAGTGCTCGGTTGTGTTAAACAGTCTCTCTTGATTTGAAAACATCAGGCAAACAAAAGTAACTTCCTCACCTACGGTTAAAGAACGTTCTCCCCGGGCCCGGCGTCAGTAAAGTGCCTTGAGACGAGCCCGGCAGGCAGCTGCTGGAGGTCAACTCCCCCAGAGCCCAGCCCACCTGTCATTGTATAATAAACCAGAGTTGCGGGTCTGGGGGTGTGGGGGAGAGGACCCTGACGCACCCCTACATTGTCTCCGATGGCCTCCCCTGCCCCCAGATCCTGGGGTTAATGTGAGTAACGCCCAAAGTAAGACCCTGTCCTCACCAGTGGCGCCCACCGCACCCACCTCTCTAGTCTGATCCCAAAACATGACATCTCTTCTGTTTCATCCTAGGTTGAAGTCCTCGTCGGGTCCACCACAGAGCTGATCCCGCAGCTGAAGAAGAAGTTGGACATTGACACGTTCGACATGATCTTCCTCGACCACTGGAAGCAGAGTTACCTCCCGGACACCAAACTTCTTGAGGTAAGGCGTCCACCCTAAAGGCTTGCCCCTCTTTCTGTTATGTGGGATAGAGTACAACACTGAAGACTAACACATGAGGCGGTGTGACCCTCCCCTCCCAGCTGGCAGCCAGTATTGCTATATTTGAGATTAGTAATTCCAATGGCTTGTAGCCAAAATATCTGAATCTGTGCTCTAAAAAAAAATAGACCTCTTCCCTCATTACTCTGGGATTCTGACGTTTATGAATGGACCAAAAATGTTACCAATTCAAAGTCTGAGGCCAAGAGGCGTACAGCACATCCCTCTTGTACCCCCCTCATTATCCACGCACCTCACCTCACACTGGAAGTGTCGGGGGGCACCGAGGTTGGTGGGTGGCAGACAGACAGATGTGTTTTTTTATGTATTAATTTTTTACATTTGAACATGAAGGCGAGACAGTGTGATATGTGGTTCCCCCATTACTGCCCTGCACCTGGGTAGTGGCTTGAAGACATGGGCAGGTGATTTTGTGGGGTCATAAATAAAAATAATTACAGGTGGGTAAAAGATCGACAATGGGAATGTTCCTCCTCGTGGTGCCGAGTGAAATCATAGAGCACTCAAGCTTTGCTCTTGTTGTCCATTTGATGTCATGCAGAACCCCCTTAATGAAAATATCCCCAGTATTCACTGTTTCCCACCTAGAACTCTATACATTCCTCCTTGCAACCTTGCCGCCTGCCTGCTAACTAGTTGGTATTGGCAGTCAGGGCGAGTACCTAATATTACCAAATGGTACAAAGAGATGAAGTTTCCGTCTTGAATCCCTGCTTTACCTCTTTCCACGATGATCTTTGAGCGCGTGGGAGCTGGAATCAATCTCATCTTGTCTGGTGGCATCTGCAGGTGCAGACTCGTTCCACATTTCTGGTCCTCCCCTTTGTTATTTAAAGCGGCTTATGAATGTATCACTTCGTGACATCTATATTTGTGATATATTCCTACCACCCCTTGTATTGCTTTAATCTTGTTATGCACCTATTGCTTCGATAAAAACCAACAGCACCTGTGCACCTCTTGCTCATGTTGTGCTGGTATTTACCTCACAATGGAGAGTTGTGGCTTTCAATGTCTGTTTTGACGTTCTCTGGAACCCACAAAATGAGCATTTGGATGCCTCCCTGCTCACAAAGCCCAAGAAAAGTGCTTGTGAGGATGCATTTGGCTGGGTATGGTTGAGATTTAACAGGATATGGGTATCTTAGATTTTGGGGGGCTGGGGGCTGTGCCTGATCCCACAAAATAGTGGAATCGCTGAGTCACTCAAGCAGGTACTTCCAGGTCCGCCACAGTCCCATAGAGTGAGGAATGATGTGGAAAGGGTAGCAGTGTCCCCAGTAGGCCCATGGAGCCTCGTGCAGCATAACCTTGGGTTTAGTCCTGGTAAATGGGCTACAATTCTGAACTTTATTTTGACTGTGAGAATCTTTGCTGCAGTAGTTCAGAAGGATGTCTGCAGAGAGAAATGTCTGCGTGGTTCCATTAACCCTACAGGACAAAGCCTAGGTCTGAAGATGCCTAGGTGCTGCAACCTTCCATGGGTTTTTAGAAATCTCCTTGCCCATTGTGGTGGGCAGAGAGCAGCATACACCTGAAAGAAGCCTGCATGGAGGTCCTCTTGAGATGAGTACCACCCAGGACCCACAAGGCTCTGCAGCCCAGCTCACGAGAGCGCATGGAAGGACACATGTTGCACAAAGATTGAGGACCTGTAGGAGGCAATGCTACCCATTCCACACCACCCGCACACTGTCCTATTTCCAACCTGAGAGACACACCAAGGTTTTTCCTTCTGACTGTAGGCATTAGGGTGGTCTGTTCTCTCCATTATACAAGAAAAGCTTCAGTCACCATTTACATATTTGTGAATTGTCTGAGGCTGTGATTCCAGATCAATTCGAATCCTTGCTGCAGCCCATATGATCCAGGTGATATTGCAGGGCAAAGTTTCATTTGGACCCAGATCCTAAGTCCCAGTTCAAGTTCTAGATAGTAAAATGGTGGACCCAAGAGATGTACCACGTGTAGCAGGTGCACCCACTGAATAACAATTCCAGCAGTGATCATCTGCTTTTGAGAAATGAGACCATGGAGTTTGCACACTTGAGGAATGGACTTTGGGTGCTAACTGTTGGTCGCTGGTCCACAGTTTGCAGACACACATCTAAAAGTGGTGTCAGTCACATCTTTACTTAGTTTATATCACCTAAAGCTTGATAATATGATAAAATAGAGACCCAGTGTCGATGGCTATCATAATGATATTTTAGTTCAGCAAATTACAGTTGTCTATTAAGATACAAGTATTCGTGACAGGAATGCTTAGGTTTGGGTGGCTGGAATCATCCTTCCCACTCCATGATCAACTTATCTCACATATTCATTCATTCATCCATCTACGCACTCACCCATCTATTCAATCACCCAGTAATTTGTCCATCGTGTTCTCATCTAGTCACCTATGTATCCATTCACACACATTTATTCAACCTTATCCACCCACTCACCGTCAACACAACCACACGCAGAAAATTGTCAATCAAGGAAGACTCATTTTCACTTATAAATTAGTTAAGTCTGTTGGCTTTAGCAAGCTTGTATAGTTGGCTCTATGAGTTTTTGTAGGGAAGAGGTTTTAATAACAGTATATTTACATTAGTAAGCTCAACTGGAGCATGTAAAATAAACAGTGACTGCAGCCTCCAACACAGGTACTTGGATAAGAACATGAAGGAGAGCTTACTCGGTCTGTAAGCTCATCCTCATGGGTTTGAGGGTCCATGGCCACTCCTGTGTTGTTGCCCAACACTTCATAACCGAGTGTGTTTGAATCCATTTAGGTTAGCAGTTGAGGGCCCTGGTGGGTAAGTTGTGTACATTGTGGGTATTTATTAGCTGAAGTGTGTCTTCTATGAAGGTATATCTGTAACTTTGTTTCCCTGGGTTCCCCCCAGTGTGTGGTTGTTGTTTTTTTTGTTTTTTTAGTATCTAATTTGGCCAAACACTGTTGCTCTTTACGTCCTTAGGGCTGAGAGTCAGAAAGTTGCTCCAACACAGCCATCTTGAGAGTCTTCGGCTTGTTTTCCTTGTGAATTACAAACTGTTCTTTACTGCAAATGCTTCTTATGGTTTCTTTTATCACTTTGGATTTAATGCACCTGGGGGGTGGCCAGAAGGTTATTCCATAAGTCTGTTCTATATAAATAATATATATATCATAAATTATTATAAAATAATTGAAACATGGCTGATTTTTTCACCTACCTCAATCTCTTCTGTTTCCTGCTTGCAGGAGTGCGGCTTGCTCCGGAAAGGAACAGTGCTCCTTGCTGACAATGTGATCTGTCCTGGCACCCCCGACTACCTGCAGTATGTGCGGAGCAGCCCAAAGTACCTCAGCCAGCACTTCCCATCAGTTCTGGAGTACACCAACGCCCCGGATGGCTTGGAGAAGTCCGTCTACCTGGGCTAAGTTCAGAAAACTGGGCCTTCTGGAGACCACGCTTAAAGAGCGCAAACAAGGACTTGGTGGGCATTATCTCTGCCAAGGCGACCGGGTCTATGCTCAGGACTTTGTAGGGCATGCACCTACATGGTTCACGTTGGTCAACAGCCAGATGCTCCCTTTACTTCTGCCACAACTTTCACCCATTACCAGTCCTCCAGGAGATGATCTCTAGTGGGGCTTTACTTGGACCAGCATTTCCTTCACGAAATCTAGGCTTTCTCATCGGTTAGGTGAGCTACCATCTCTTGGGACAGAGCAACCGTTGCTCTCCGAAAACAATCACAGAATTCCACGAAACCGATCTTCGAGGAGAAACAATGTTTCATCAGATCTCTGAAATGACGCTAATGCAATTGTTACATTCAGATGGGAAATGCAAGTTTGTAGAATTTGAAGTTTATCTTTAGGTAAAGAACGCCATTCCCTTAGACTAAAAAGGCCACCTAGGAACTTAGTAATTAACTTTGCTGTTTGATCTAGTCTTCTGCAGTGGTGGAACCCTTTCGACTACATCGAATCAGCTGGAGTGAGAAGTTCTGTATCACAAGAGGATCCATCACTCATACGGAACAGCAACAGATCTCTGGGAGTAAAAGAATGTCTCGCTCCAATACATGAAATGACTTTTCATTCAATAAACACACCCTGATAAAAAAAATAATTACTCACCGGATGCTTTAAAGGCACACCCAGCTCTGATGAAAATGAGAGCTGGAAAATGAAGCAGGAGAAGGAATTACAAGAAAGAAGACCCATATCCTAAAGGGACAGAAATAAAAGATCCAGGGAGTTTTAGACTTGACTCAAACTCTGGTTTCTACAAACATCTGAATTCCCCAATCTGCAACTGTGGACTGTATAAATACCACTTATTTTCCACATCACAAATAAAGCTGGAGAACAAGATCTTCTTTGCACATGCCACATTCTGCCTGCTCCTCAACCAACTAACACATTTGTGCTATGTTTGCACCTACTTCGTTTCTTATTAGAGCAAGTGTTTTTTCTCCTTGCCCTTCTTTTCGGATAGAGTTTTGATCTACTAAAAACCACCAGACAGAGAATGGTGCTAAGGCAGATAGTAAATGGCAAATGTGTTCCAGGAAAGCTGAATAGTATATAGCCACCACACCAGTAAAATGCCAAGGATGCATTAAGGTAAAACCTGCTCTGAACCATCTACCAGATTCTGCAGTCTTCTGGTAAATGGGCAACTTCTCGCTCCAGATGCCCTTTCCCTCTGTCAGTCATTCTGCAACATGACAGCCTCGTTTTCACATCTTCACTCCTTCTTCATTTGACTGAGATGGAAACCAGCAAGAAGTCATTCAAGAGAACATTTGAGTCATTCAACCTGGTGATGCATTTCTCTATCCTACGGACTGACCAGATCTGGTCTCTAAGAGACATCCATGGCAGAAGCAAGGCCTTTTCCTCTGCGTGTTTCTGTTCCTCAAGCTATTTCTGCAGCCATTCTCCTATTGTTGAATCTTAATACCCAGTGATCATGTTTACGGCTACAATGGTACGAGATACCTGGCTTCGCAAACTCCTTCACTCATATTAAAGTTATGTTGAGATTCTGGGTCAGTGTTTCTTGACACACAAAATAAGATTTTAAGCATATCTTAGCTTAACTGTCACAAAGCATTTTGCTATATTAATCAAAAAAGACCAGGTGTGTTTAGAAAATTAACAAATAGACCATTAGAATGCAGGGATAGAAGGACCTTAATAGCACAATAAGCTTTAATTAAATTTGTGTATTTGCTATGGAAGAAATGTAAGTTAACCGATTGGTCCCCTTACTGGGCATACCCAGGTCTTCAGTTAAAGTAGTCCCAGGGACGTTGGGTCACCTCCACGTGCACAGAATTGGTGATTGCGATGAAAGCACAATTTTCCACTGAACCATCATGTGGTAAACACTGGTGGTATCGGATAAAGAAAATATCTTTGCCACTTTAGCTGAAGAGGCATTCTGCCACCCACCCCTCTGCTTGCATGCGAGACCATGTGACTTGTTAGAAAAGGCATTTGTTCCCAGTGTTGGTGGTACTTCTGGCCACCACTGCTGTCGTGGAGAAACAGCCCTGGGTGTGCTAAGACAACACACCCCTAAAGAGGTTAGGTTGTGTGGGGAAAAAAAACTGTGAAGCTATTTGTGGGAATTAAAGAAACCAATGGTAACGATGCAATATAGGAAAGGAAATATTAAATGTTCTGGTGTGTTCAGTAAAATGTGAAACATTAAGCATGTTTCGGCCAAATATGGTATGGGCTTCCTCAGAATAAGAATACACTTTGTTGATTTAGAAGGGTATCTTGTGAGATATTTGATGCGCCTTCCTGACTGATCAGCTTGGATCACGTGGCACTGTTTCAGAGCAAGTGTATTGGGTGAATGTGTCACACAACTTACCTCCTGGGAGAATATAAGCAAGTGCACGTAACAGTTTAATTTCCAAACCATCCAAACATCACAAATTGTGCCGGTAAGCAAGGTCTCATAGGCTAAGTTGCTGATCTAATGCAGGGTTTTCAGTGTGCCTTGCAAATGTTTGCAGTGTATAGATTCTACTGTGTGTCCTTTTTCTGTAGACCTCAGGCTTCGCTAGAAAAATAGAAATGCAGCGTGTCGCTGCAGTGCTTAACATGTATATTAATGTCCGCTTCAAAGTTATGGCCCAATCCAAGCACTCTATGGGATTGTTTGTAAACCCACTGATGTGCAAACCACTTTCATGAGCAACGGACGGATATCGTAGGAAGTACTGTTAGGGAAGAAAATGACACTTTTAGAAAGAAGATGAGCTCAAAGACAGCTCAGTATTTTTTTTTTATTAACCTATTAATTTCACCAAAACTAGTTGACATTTCTTTATTTGCATAGGTGATGTTCGTTGAAAATCTGTGTAAATGGACAGAGGGACTAAAGAGAACAAGAATTTTGAAGGTGCAAAAGGCATTTAGCCGCTGGGAAGATGTTGGGCAAGCGTAACTATTTTGTATTGTGCTTAGTACCAAGAAAATGGTGTTAGAAGATTCCCCACTTTCTCTAGGCTCAAGCAGTCTGCACCCAATTGTATGTTTGCCTGGAAATTATTTTACTCTAATCAAAGGGCAAAGGCTTCTTTCTCTGGCTTTTTAACTTCCTCAAATAAATGATCAAAGGTTATCAGAAGTTGTGGTGATTATTTGTGGAACAGTATGCCTACCAGGTCCCGTGATAAGCCTGCATTTGAAGAACATTGCAAAGACCCGCTTAAAAGGAGATTGACCCCTGGTGGCTACTGGGTGGGTCATAAGGAAATATATGCAACCGGAATCACTTTGAGAGTAATTTATTAAGTTTCAACTTTTACTTAGACATACACATTTATTCTTACGATTATCAATAACTTGAGGATCGAGTTTCAAATAACAGATGCTACATTTTCAGGTAGGGAGAGTGTCCAAGGCGGTGACCGATTTCCCTCCAAATGGCCAGTTACACAAAACTTTGCAACCTGACGTTCCAGTTTGTCGTCATGGACCCTGCGGTCTTGGACCGGGAACAATCAGACATTGCCGTGGCTACACTGATAGGCTAAACATAGGGGCATATTCAGTCACCTTGCTGCACTGCGTGGCATGGAAAGGGCAGGCATGTGCCATAGTTAAGGCAATACAGCGATTTCCTGCCTTTTCCCCTGCGCTGGTGCCCTTTCCGCAGTCTAGTGCCAACGCAGGCACCCTTACGCCATGGTGCTTCCGTTGCATGCAGAATCGTTTTTGTGCAGCAAAGGGCACCTTTCTTCACAAAAACAACTCTCCAAAGCATATTCCTCCATTTGCGCTGCAACCCGATGCAGCGCACATAGAAATAAAGATATTTCTCCTTGTTGTGCCTCCCTTGGGAAGGCATAGCATCTTGGCGCATTCCCAGGTTTACCTCTTCTGGTAAATCTGGGAATGCGTCAAAATCCATGGGAGTTGCATAATAACAATCACGCAACGCCCACAGAACGCCTTTCCAGGGCAGAGTGAGGCAACGCAGCACTTTGCGTTGCTTTGCTTCCCGATTGATGGAGCCAAACAAAGTGGCCTTACGTGGCTTCATTAATGGCATTTAAGGTCTGCGTCGCGCATGTACCAGGTTGCAAACCGGTTTGTAAATATGGCTCTAGGTTTCTTGGCTGCTTTCAGTTTCCTTCCTTAGCTTGTGCTCTGTTCTGTTGTATGCGAGGATGGGTAGCGGTGTGAACTTCTAGCTTCAGTGTGGACCAGTAGAAATTGATTAGGCAGAGCTTCCTCCCTCCTCTGCCCGCTAAGTAACCAACAGGACCTGTGAGTTGTTGCAGATAAGTACAATGTGCAGATCCCAGTTCATAGATAAAGGAAATCTATGGGCCTGGTCCACATGTAAGGTGGTGCACTGTGGGGTGAAGGGTGCCCCAATGGCGACCCAGACAACCATTCAAAACAGCAGTCTAGGTGTCATCCTCCTTATATTAACTTTACACCAAAAGCTGGTTGTTGGATGAATTCCAGTTGACTCAAAGTCTGTCAGTATTGTGCATGCCTTTGTTTCAAAAGCATCAGCACCTGGAAGCCAAGCCAATTGGATTTTCCAATGCTTGTTGGTTATTGTTCCCATGAGCCATACACAGAGATCAACTGCATCATTATTTTTCGAAACCGACTGTTGAGTAAAGGCCAATTAAACCCTGAGACATGATCCAAAGAAACGAAATGCAATCTTAAAGTGTACTCACAATCGCACCATGGCAAGCACAAGCGATCAGGCTTTGGGGCAGGGAGGGCCAATGCTGGCTATAGCTTGGCCCAAAACAGAGGGAGAAGGAGAATTAACCAATCTGTGTGCATAGGCCTCATTAGCCAAGTAATAATGCAAACATTTTCGAACAGGAGACATGCCACTTTTAGCATACTTTTATTTTCTGACATGCCTATATTTGCATTTCAGCTCATTTGTAACAGAAACTGCATGTGAGTAGAAGCAGCCCATCCCGACCACTAGCTACAGTAAATAGCTTACATCGTCCTAAAGTAACACACTCAATTAAAAACCTTGGCTCGTGAGATCCAGTGACAAGGTGATGGGCATTACAAAGAGTAAAACACTTATTTTTTTCAGACTTCTGGAAATACACAAATATCAAGTCAGTGTTGGTAAAAACATGACAACACAGTATATATTGATAGGGCTGAGCATCCACTTCACTGAGTAGGGGAGAAACCTTTTCAGAAAGTTACTGAGGTTTGAGAACGAAATAAACTAGGTCACCTTCCGTTTCCACAGACAGGCCTTCTTAGTTCTCATGGATCACTGGACACACAAGTTCCATGCGACCAAACACCGGCAGAAAAGGCTGGAGTGGGACCAGCCACAGACCACTGAAATAATCTTCTCATTCGAGTAGAGCATTTTTCAGCATCTCTGCTGAATGTCACTGTCGGTGAGGAAAGCACCAGATGACACCACCAGATGACACCACAGAAAGCTCTGGTGCATGGGATGAGTTCGATCTGTTTGTGACGTCGCAGCATGGAGTGAGTTTTTTTTTTTTTAATTTTATTTTTTTAATGTTTTTGCAGTTTTATATATAGCGCTAGCTGGACCTGAATATTAGAGCGCTTTACATGTGCACCAGTTACATTACTCAAGGACACATTCAAGTTTTTTCGGCATGGGGGGATTAAGGCCCATAGTTATACTTCGATGCAAATCAGTTTACCGCCGGCTAACGCTATTCCAACGCGCCAGCCGGGTGCCTTATTTATGGAATGACGTTAGCCGGCGCTGCGGCCTGGTTAGCGTCAAAATAAATTACGGTAACTGGGCAGTGGAGGCGAAGGGAAGACTGCGGGTTGTGCGTCAAAGAATGGTGCAAGTCAGGTTAGAGTAAAAAATATTGGCTCTAACCTGACTAGCGCCATTTTTTTGACGCACAACCCCCATGGAAATGACTCCTGTCTTAGCAAAGAAAGGAGTCATGCCCCCCTGCCCAATGGCCATGCCCAGGGGACTTGTGTATGGCCATTGGGCAGGGGGGCATGTAGGCGGGCCCAAGTTAGGCCCCCCTATGCCAGTAAAAAAAAAGAAATTACACTTACCTGCACTCACCATGGATGGGTCCCCCCATCCATGGGTGTCCTCCAGGGGTGGGCAAGGGTGGCAGGGGGTATCCCTGGATGCAGGGAAGGGCACCTGTGGACTGCTGTCATGGTCTCCCACCATGGAAATTAGCCCAGAGGTCCCTTAATGCCTGCCCTGATCCAGGTGTTAAAAAAAGGCGCAGATCTGGCCGGGCACCTTATTTTAAGGCCCGCCTCCTCCTGTTCATCATTTTGACGCCAGAGGATAAATAAGGCGCACATGCCTTAGTCATTTTGTGCACTGGAACGCCTACCTTGCATGTCATTAGCGCAATAATGTAAACAAAAAGGTATCCAGAAGGGATAAATATAAACTTAACACAGTGAAAAGCTCAATTATTCACTAGAAAATGATTAATTTTATTACCAATTAAACTATAGTGTCCACAGGTACCTGTGCACCCAGGGAAATCTTATATACAACTAGGAGAAATATACAATATATACATATTATACATCACAAAAATCATCAAACAAAAATTCCATTAAAGCACCGTGAGAAAATATGATCTGCAAAGCCAATCCATGACCAGCAGTCACAAAAGAAGGAGATGACTGTTATCCATGGAGCGTATCTTGCCTCGGTGGGAAAGAGCAATCACCGAGAAAAAGTCCGATACAATCCGTAATTTCTTAGCTCATAAATTCCAAGAGTCACTCCTCGAAAAATACAGTCGACGTGTTTCGGCCTTAACAAATCCGGCCTCCTCAGGACAATAAAGACAGTGCCTGTATATACACAACATACAAAAATTACAAAAACCATTATGGTTCATAACAGCTATATATACAACCAGGCGGTAAAATACCACACCTGTTCACCAAAGAAACACCCAAGGTGCACGAAAGCAAATTTAAAGACAAGTGAATGATGACCAAGATGAATAAAAGTGCTTCCCAGCGCAAGGGCCTTAGCTACTAACAAAGTGGTTGCAAACAAATTACATATAGTCCCAGAGAAGGAGACAAAACCTGTGAAAGATATAGATAAGATATACAAAAATACGGAAAGAAACACATATGCAACCATATATTTAAATAGGATGCATATAAGGGGCATAGCCAGAGGGACTGACCTGGATGGCGAAGGAAACGGGATAAATCATTAAATACCACAAACCAACTAAAAATCTGGAAGAACCGGGGGATTAGAAATAATACACACACCGGTTACTAACTCAAAAACCATAAATACGGGCGCTACAACAAAACAAATAGAAAGCGTAGCGCATACCTTTAGTTAAACAACATTGCCGAGCCGGGCGTTTTCCGAAGTCATGGCTATTAGTAAAAGCGCGCACACGCAGTACGCGTTTAAATAAAGAACCCAAGCCCCGGAGAGGCTCTCTGGCTATGCGGAAACAGAGTAAACATTAAAGAGGTGACTACGCAGTGTCGAACTTTGACATTAATGTGTAGGCGCCATCTTGGAGTGTGCAAATATGCAAATAAAGTGGCAAACAACTTCAGAACCAACTGGCCCTCACAGTACATAAATATTGCATTACAAATACACATGTCTAAGAATTACTAAGTCACAAATAATAAACAGTGGAAACTCACAAAATTAAACATACAGAATACATAAAATAACCATAATAAAATATATGACATAGGAACAACCACAGCTACAGAATATTGTAAATATATTTACCAAGGAAACCCACTGAAGTGTAAATAAATACACTATTTACAATTAATAACAGAAAACAATCGACCTAGAAAACAAATAACTACAACAAAAAACTCAACTCATGGATTGGGGACACACCACATATATTACTGGGAAGTGCTGGCTGAACCAACTAGAACGAACACAGTCACATTTATATTAGGGCCCACATTTCAGACAAGTCATTGAGGCCCCTTCTGGCCATCCCAAATCTCTCAATCAGGCGACTTCCATTCTGTCCAGAGCGGAAGCATTTAGGTTGCCCGTGTTTATTTTATTGGCTACATACAAAATAGACCATCTAATGTCTTCTGGACGATGATCCTGTTGGATGTAGTGGTCAACCATTGGAGCGCCGCGAACAGCACATCTAATCCTGGACATGTGCTGAAGGATACGTGTTTTCACAGGTTGTGTCGTCTGGCCAATATAGGTCAGTTGACAAGGGCAAGTGATACAATAAATCACGTTCCGAGTATTACAATTTGAAAAACGTTGAGAGTGTATTTTGCCATTTAACTCCACCTGACTACTCTTCTGTGTGTATTGACAAGCAAGACAATTCATACATTGGAAATGTCCAATGATTGGGGGTAGAGCTAGCATGCTCCTCAGATCAGTCTTTTTTTTATTATTAGAGCTGAACAGAGCATGAACTAAGGAGTCATAGATGTTCCGACCCCTTTTAAAGGCAAACAAAGGTCTATCTATCCCTACGGGGAGAAGTAACTTCCAATTTCTTTCAATAATGGCTCTAATGCGATTTGCTTTGGGGTTGTACGTCAATACACACGTAAGGGGACGAGCTAGCTTTTTTGGCATGGGTACCAACAGATATTCTCGTGGGGTGTACCAAGCACGTTTAGCCGCCCCTTTGACGATCTTCTTCGGGTAACCCCTATTAATCAGTCTGGATATCAGTGCTTCAGCATTAAAGAAGTAATCTTCTTTATGAGTACAGTTACGGCGAATGCAGAGAAATTGGCCATAAGGCAGATTCTCTCTCAGGGGCCGGGGATGGTTACTTGAAAAATGCAAGAGGGTATTTCTATCGGTAGGCTTTTTAAAGAGACTAACCGAGATACACCCTTCAGTAGATTGAATCCATAGATCTAAAAAGTTGATCCGTTTACGATCAGATGACAAAGTAAACTTAAGATCAAGAGTTAAGTGATTAATCCAATGATGAAACGCAGAGAGGGCCTCCGTACCCCCTTCCCAAATCATGAAAATATCGTCAATATAACGCAACCACATTTTAATGTGGGTATAAAAGGGGTTATCCGTCTCGAAGATCCATTTGTCTTCAAAAAAAGCCATAACCAAATTCGCAATTTCTGGGGCGAAATTGCACCCCATTGCTACGCCCTTGACTTGTAGGTATAGCTCATTGTCAAATGTGAGCACATTATTTTTTAGACATACCGTGGCTAATGCAAGCAAAAAGGAGGAGGGAACCTTATGTGGAAGAGGCCTCTGCTCTAGGAAGACATACATAATTTGTAGTGCCTCATCTTGAGGGATGTTAGTGTAGAGAGCCTCGATATCTAGCGTGACCAAAAGGTAGGTTTTCACGTACAAAAAATGACACAAACTCCATAACTTTGGCGCTAGACAGGTCTAGCGCCAAAGTATAAATATGGAGTTTGTTTTTCGTTGAATCTGCACCAAAATAAATGACGCAAATCCGGCGCAAACCGAGCATAAATATGGGCCTTAGTCATTTGCCCACAATCAAAGGATGATGCGCCGACGCCAGGACTCAAACCTGGTTCCCGAGTTCGAAAGTTGACAACTCACATAGTCTCAGAGTATGGCGTGACAAACGGGTGTGCATGTGACAATGATATGTTGAGAGTTGAATCCGTGTGACACAACAAACTGTGAGAGTTGGGCCTGCATGTGACACACTAAAGCGGGCATGCCTGTGACATAAAGAGGCATGGGATGAGTCTGTTCTTTACAGTATGCACTGACCCGAACTTCATGCAACGTTTACAATAGGTGTATTTCAATCGGGGTGTAAGCTTTGCCGCATCAGTACAGACATGCTATGGGTAAATATGGCAGCATGAAATAGAAGTCTGGTTAATAATCTTGGCTAAACAGCCATTACCTGCAATGGAGCAAAATGGTATGTATGCGAGCTCCTGAGCAATTACTTCCAATGCAGCAAAAGCGTACTCCGGTGCAGCTGGTGAGATACCACACCATAGCGTTTTGCCAATCACAAATGCACACACAGCTGCCATGACAGAAACTACCTGCTTTTACACCAATGCAAACTGTAAAGGTGGCACAAGTAAATTAGCAAAATGTTGAGAGACGATCTAAAGTTTGACAGACACATAATCCATGCAACGGCTGGAGGGGTCAGTGGTCAGACAGGTCAGTGGATGACTGGGGGCTGACCTAAAGTCCTCTATGTATATTTATTGTTTGTTTTGTCTTGTCTTGGTATAGAGCGGTCTGTAGCCAGACCTTAAAAAGTGGCTTGTTCAGTTTCTCATACAGCTTTTAAGAATACAGAGTTGGCACAATACTTGGAGTGGCACTCTTACTGCAGGCAGGCATTAAATCTGCCGTTAGAAGTCTGCCATTGCATTTGTTGGGTGTTTTGTGGAGGGTGACATTTTTCAAAGGCACATACTTGGCCAATGCGAACACACATTCTTTACCATCCTCATGCCTTTGAGTTAGAACCGCTCCTATGCCTTTTTTCACTTGCATCTGTGGTGGCGATGGATTTTAGCGCAGGATCAAACCCTTGTAAAGGCAAGACCTTACAAATGTCATGTTTCACCATTTCAAAATTCCTTTGACATGCAGAGGACCACTCAAATGTATTAGTTACTTTTAACAGTTGCCTGATGTAGTAAGATTTACTCAAAACATTTTCTACAAACTTTGAGTAGAACTCTGCAAGACCCAAAAAGGCTCTTACTTCTTTGATTCCTGGCACAGGGAAGTTCCTTACTGCCTCCAACAAATCCTTTTTTTGGGCTTATACCCTCCACCGAATCTTCATGTCCCGGATATGTGACACTTTGTTTAGCTAACTTACATTTTATGAATTCTGCTGTCAACCCATTCCTTTTTAAAACGACCATTACTTTCTCAACCATATGATCATGCTCACTTTTATACCTTCCCATGATTAGGATATCGTCCTGACAAAATTTCACATTTGCAATATCTTTAAATAACTCAGACATTACCTTTCTGAACATGGCTTCCACTAATCTAAATGGGACTCTAATAAATCTGAAACACCCAAAGGGAGTAATCATCGTGGTCAGACTCTCTAAGGATGCAGCGGGACCTGATAGTATGCTCCCATAAGATCTATTGTAGATTAATTCTTGGTAGAAAAACTGCTCCACCAAAATATCCTTATGGAAGACCAAAATATCCTTATTGAGGACCCTCAAATCCACGCAGATTCTTTGTTTACCATTAGCTTTTAGTGCAATTACTAACCGGGACACCCACTTTGATGTCTCCACACGCTTTACTACACTGGCCATACACTATTTTTCAGCTCTCTTGCAACTTCCTTCCTAAGGGTCAACTAGGGGTTACCCTAAATCCTAATAGTCCAGAACGAGTACTAATATACTTCTAAGTGAAAGGTATGAGCCCTATATTTTAGAATCTTACCCAGAAGATTTTTTTTCAGAGCTACATGCGAGTTAAAGGTTTTCCAACATTGGATTGTCTAAAAACCAGAGGCACTACCGTGTGTACACAAAGAGAGAAATATACAATTTGCCTTGATCACACCAGCCTAAGAGTGAAGGGCCTTTTACATGTTGCTTCTCTGTTTTTAAACTTAAACAACACCTTCCTGACTCCCACCATATCAATACTTTCACCTTGAATGTTTTGGGGGAAAATATCAGCAGGATGCATGTCACCAATGACTGGAGAAAATTATTCCCTCTATGCATCCTTATTCGTTATAGTGTATGGTGACCCTCAGTCGGCCACAATAGATATATGTATTCTTCCAACTGACATTTCACATAGTTTTTTTTTTTTCTTCCTAAGAGTCTCTATACTCAGCATTTCATCTTGATACTCAATACACACAAGTTCAATTCATCCTCCTCAACACCATCCAATTCTGTGTCAGAGATGGAATTGAGTAACTTCACCAATGTATCTTTCTTTTCTACATACTTTGTAAAAATGTCCTATCAAACTACACACAAAGCATTTCTTGTCATTAGCTAAATGACCCACATTTCCACATCTTTAGCACCCTCCCTTAAAAACACGCTGGCCTGAATTGTCTTTATATTATGCTATAGTGGATTAGAATTCCTTTTTATTTACTGCACCTGGGCGATTAACATCTTTTTGGGGCGAATCTTCGCCACTACATTTTTGTCATGGTCTCTGGTTTCTTTAATTTTTATCTTTTTGCTCAGATATTACAGCTTTGGCACACATTCATCATGCAGAGTTGCTTCACCTACGGACCTTAAATTATCCTGGATATTTGGATTTGCTGCGTGCATCACTACTTGGTCATGAATTAACTTGTCATGGAGCTGAGTAAATCTACATGTTAAAGTTTTTAAGTGCTGCAACATAATCTTCTATGGGTTCTTCTTTACCCTGCTTCCTGTGAAGAAAATGTGTACAGGTCCAATGCAACACATATTGTGGGACAATATGTGTCTAGATCCTCTCACATTTTAAAAAACGTACTCCTGTTCTGGAGGTCTGGGTTTCTTTTGTATGTGGCTACTGACCTTTAATCCCACTGGACCCATGCAGTTTAATAAATACCCCCCCCCCCCGGTGTGAAGTCCTCATCTTCAAAAATAAATATATAATTTACAAAATATTCCCTCCACTCATTCAATTTCATTAGCTGTTCCCCGGTTGCTTGTAAGAACACTTGTGGTGGGGAAAGATTCCACACATTCCCTGAAGTCATGTTCACTACTTAAACATACAGAGACAATATAAATAACAGTTTGCGCCGCATGACTGTTTTTGTCTTGTGGGTAAATCAAGGTCTCCTCACAGTGTGAGGGCAATGCTCCTTGAAGCGATGACACTATGGAATTCAGAAGAGAATTGTGAAATTCACGTTTAAATGCACACGGCGTGTTGATGATCAAATGTAATCACCAGCGTACTTGTGACTGGCTTTTGGTTGAAGCGCAACGTGTTTTCTCACGTGGAGTCAACTAGGACCCTTCTAATTGTCTTTGCGGCCACAGCGCAACGATGCTCCCATGAGCAACCAGAAGCCTTCACTCACTGGCTGACCTGCTCGATGGTTCTACCAATCAGGAGCCTTCTAGTTCCAATACTCTTTGACTTAAAACATTCCAGGGCATGTATTGCCAGCTTTCGAGGCAATCTTGAGAGAAGCTCACATGATGTAGAACATTCAAAACTAAACAATGTGTTTGAATTACTTAACAGTACTTGCTGTGCACTTGGAAAATTAATGACATTTATGCCAAAGTTGCTTTCCGCTAAAGCAAGCATACTTGCTCGCAATTCTCCAGCTTCTACGATTGTTGCACTCTGATAACTGCTTCTGTACGTGACACGATGCAGAGTAATTGCTTTCTTTGCTCAAGAGGCATACGTGGATTCTTAGTACCAGGATCCTTGTTGCCAAATCTTTAATATGAGCCTGGACTTCGGTAAAATTCCCAAGCTTTATTATGGAAATCCTGGTACTAATTAAAGAACGCAGAACAGTCTCTGCTCAGCTTCAGTCCTAGAATGTCCCCACAGGATTCCAAATGAACTAACAAGTGGCCGTATGTTGCCCTGCTAGATACAAGCTAAGTGTCTATTTTACTATAGACCCCACACAATCCCCTGACCACCGGGAGTGCTTCAATTTAGGAAAAACTTGAAGACTAACCTCTTTACATAATAGTACTTCACAAATGCATTAACTGTCCACACCCAGCTTCCCCTCTTGCTTGTTGACTTTATGCTGAACATGTAAAGTCTTTTGGCCAGGGTTGGGCTACAGAAGTACTATTTTTATCCATACATATATATGCATGCATGACCTGCTTCACAACTGATTTTCTCCAATCCAGAAGTCCATCTTCAGAGCTTCTGACATGCTTTAATTTTTTGGCTTCATTGCTTTTATCCCTAGTTGATTTAATGTCTATACAAATATAGCCAAGAAAGGGGCCTGGAGAACCAGGTGAAACCTCCCTCAAACTAATGCAGATATTGTTAAGTATGGGGACACCTACTGCATGTACATTTTCATGCTGAACATTTAAAGCCCTCAGTTCTGTACACCTTGCTGCCCTGGCCCCACCTTTGTTATAGAACAGACCTTTGCCAGCCGAGTTGGCAGCCTCCTCTTTTACAAATACTTAGTCCAGGTAGTGGGAGTAAAATGTATTTATGGGGAAGGGAGGATGGGAAGTCCACATGCAGGAATGGTTGTGCTTGACTCCTTGGAGAAACACCGGATTCTCCAATCTGGGACAAAACAAATGGATGCCCACAGGAAGGGACGCAGACAGCCAGACTTGATGTCGCCCTTGAAGACATTACAGTGCTCAAGTGACTGTACCCACAGGTTGAGCAAGCTGAATCCCATAGTACAATGATGACTGGGACCTCCACATCCAAACCAGGGAATCATACTAGATCCTGGAGTGCACCACTATCATAAAACACCACAAAGTGTATCTTTTGATGTTTACAACTGTTCAATCAATCCCAAATGACATAAAAATTGATAAGAACGCTACTTTGACAAATATTGATTACTAACGAAGAAGATATCCAGACCAAATTAGTTTCCAGGTCCTTTGAAAGGACCTACAGAGTGCTAAACTTACAATTAGATGTAGCAGAATCTCTCTTCTGAGACACTGCACAACGAGGCACTACTGGAGTCCCTTTCTGCGAGGACAGAAGGAGTAAATTTGAGAAATTCCAAATGTTGTTTATGTTGTTGGTTGCAAATAAACACTTTTCTAAGCACAGCAAAATTAGTCTGTTAGGCCGTAATTAGGAGAACCTGTGCTTGTAGTACACAGAGATGCCGTAAGCAGAGCTCTCGCCACCAGGAAAACAAGGTATGGGGAGGTACATGAAATTGCCTATCGACACACAATCTGGTGAGTGGTGGGAGCCGAGATATGAATATAATTATTCAGTAATCAGTCCTTGGTATATATTATAAACATAGGCACCATGTGAAGGCTCAGTTTGAGGGTGCACATGGCACACCCGCCGTCTGGAGAAGTATGCTGATGGTAAACCAGAAATAATGACTTAGGTCTTCAATATTAGTTCAACTTCTTGCTGTTGGCATCCATCCCAAAAAAAATTCCATCCTCAACCTTTATCTTTTCATTTTAAAACCCACACCAGAAAAAACACCAACGAAAGATACAATACCTGGCTCAGCATTACAGTCAAACATAGTAAAATACTCTAGCCCCCATTCCCCGAAACAAAGACTCATCACTTTTTGAAAAATATTTAATTTATTATTCAATCTTATGCCACTGCACAGAAGGTGACTGTAACTCTATCCCTCTCCAACCCCTTAAAAAAATTAGAGATGCAGACCTTTCCTCAAAAACAAAGGTCTTTATTTCATTATATTCTTATTTAATCATTTGGTTTCATTTTTGGTGTCCAATTCCCATTTGTGGACACTGCATTTGATACAGTCAATGCTTCGTACTGAAGCTGCTGTTCATGACAAATCAACGCATAGTGTTTCAGCCTCAGTTGGAGTTGAAAGACATCAGTAAAGAGCCACCAGTCCTCTGTAAGCAGAAGCTTCTCCTCTCTTAGAAGGGAGCCGCCCTCCACCTGGCACGGCAGGGCTTGGGGGCACAGATAGGTAGGACCCACACTCTTTGAAATGAATGGAAACAAAAATGTATCGATCACATGCATGGGAGATGAGGGATAAAAAGTTGGCTGCTCTTTGTCAAATTTCTAATTAATAATTCTCTACGACTCTAAAGAAAATTGTTTTGACAAAATTCACCGAAGACGATCCAGGCAAAAGTGAAGCCTCTCCAGTAGTGACAGAGGTAAGAACAAGCTTATACTTGTCTAATGAAGGGAGCAGCACTGGGTGGCAGTCCAGACACTGCGAGGAGCAGCCATCAGAACTCAAGTGTCTGCCATAAAGCACGTTAGCCCAGGCTTAACAGAATATAGACACAATAATTCTAAGGTAGTAAGTTGAGAGCAGATGCTCCTTGAGCTCAGATGAAAAGTTCTAGCAATAGTCACTCTGTATTCAATCGTTAGTGAAGCTCTGTCCTCTGGCTTTGATATTCACTCTGATGTCTAGTGTCTGATGGTACAAATAGATCAGAAAACTTGCTGGAACATAGGTCTGTGCTCATTCTACCTTCTCTGCAATCATCAGCATTGTCTGAGAAAGGAGGAAATGCAAAATCTGGTCCAACTTACTCCTGTGCCCTGCTGGGATTGAATATTTTGGCCAAAAGTGGACGGCTTGACTGTGACTTCTCCTCAAACTCTTTGACTTTGGCCAGGCGCTGCTTCAGCTGCCGCTGGTCACCCTTGTCCATCTTACGAGCCTTCTTTGCCTGAATCTCCTCCTCAGTGCTGCGCTGAGTGAACTTCCAGCTCCGCTCAACCTTTGCCCCCGCTTCTTCTGCTGCCTGGCTGGCCCGCTTGAGGTCCGCCTTGGCAAACTTCTTGCTTTTCTCCACGTTTTGCAGGTAGAAGTTGGTCTCCCGCTTGGCCTGGGAAACCTCAGCCCGCATGCGTTGCTGCCTCACTTGTCGTTCGTACGCCAGGCGCTCGCTTAGGTGAGCCCATCGGAAGCGGTGAAGGTACTAGAATGAAATGAAAAACGTTGAGTTGACAGCTGGACATTATGAGCTATTTCTTGCCTCCCAAACTCACACAAACCATCAAGAGTTGCTGCAGCATGGATTTTGTAATTTACCTCCCCAAAAACGTAATATTTCATTTAAACAAGGGGAAAAAACTGGCGAAAAAGCCTTCTCAGAATTCTGATTTGCAGACTGCAGTCAACTTGAATTGTGTTAATTCCTCCATATTCTTGACACCTACTTTCCTAAACTGCTACAGTAGGGGAGGATGTTAGCTGGATGAAATAATGTAAGGACTCTTTTTTTGCTTTGATGATTGTTGTCACGTCTCACCTGGACATGGTGTCATGCACTGCTCAGATCTTTTATCCAGAACCTGCTGCACAGCTCAGCCAACTAGCTGTGAAGTGACTGGATGAGCAACTGACAGAAGACCACAGGTTGTGATATTACAAAACTGGTTCCTGCACAACCAACATGTCACAATAGATTTTCCTCCTGTTATGTTCTCACTACAGGTTTTTTCAGCCCCACTTCCAGCAGGCAAAGGGGCATTCACTACACTCGCTCTACTATGAGAACATGTTACCTTTTGTTGCCCACAAATCAAATTCTTCGAAATCCAAAGTTGAGATTGTAGGAAGCTGGCCTGGTGTGTGGTGAGCAACTATGGTGTTATCACTTTATACCCGGCCCAGGTAATTATAGGCCGTGTCCAGGAAGCCAGGGCTCTCTAGAGGTAGCTGTGGATGAGCAGCCAAGACGTATCTAGGAGAAGCCTATGCAATACCACTATAGCCACACAGTACTCTCACACGTGAAAGAACCACACAGTGTTATAGAAATAAAAGGTACTTTGTGATGGTAACACCAATACTAGAATACTTGTAGGCAGCCCCCCCCCCCCCCCCAACTGGAGGCAAGAAAACGCTCTAATTATATACACAATAACAATCAGTAAGCAGCATAAATGCAACAAGCATTGGCAAAAGTAACAAAAAATAGTGAGGGCCCGAGGGGAGGGCCAAACCATATACTAAAAAAGTGGAATGCGAGATTCAGTTCCCCACCCAAGGATATGGAATTTTTAGAAGGGAGCAGGAGGAACTAGGAGCCCCAAGACGTGAGTGCCAGAGTGATCTGGTTTCCCCAAAACTAACAGGAGGGCTTAGGAAAAGAATTGTGCAAAACCCAAATGTGGATTCTGGCAAAAGAGGACCTGCAAAAGAAGGGGACCAAGTCAAGTTCGTGATGGAGTATCTGGTTGTGGCAGGAGCCACTACCCACCCTACTGTGGATGCAGGACCAGGTCGAGGAGAGAGGAAAAAAGAACAGCTGTGCAGCACAGGAGATGAAGAAGAGACAATGAAGTGATGCAGATGGTGTCGGCTGTCAGGTTACAGTGGATCAGTGGTACTGGAGAACCACCAAAAAGCCTTGGCAAATGCAAAAGGAGGAGAAGACTGGTTGCAAGGTTGAAGAGGACCAGCAAAGCCCAGGGGACTCGACAGAAGGAGGGGAGTCCGGGGTGACACTCAGCAGTCAGGAGAGTCACCAGAACAGGAGACAGTCCCCCACAGGCAGCAGTCAAGTTGCAGTGAGGCCCACTCAGCACACCTGAAGAGGAGACCTGAAGAGGAGTCCCACATCGCTGGAGCTGCAGTGAGAAGACTGTACTTGGTATGAAGAAGTGCTGGCGGATGGGGCTACACGAAGCCTGAAGATCCTTTGGAGCAGGAGCAAACAAGCCATAGTAACGGCAAGAGTCACGATGCACCAGGGTACTGTCCTGCAAGGACTTAACACCTTCCAAGTTGGGTAGCTGGTCGAGAGGATCAAAGGGACTACCCCAGACCACCACCGGTGATGCAGGATCCACGCAGTTCTGGAGGACAGCAGATTCACACAGTCAGTCGATGTCGAAGTTGGTGCCTGCAGATGCAGAGGAGTGACTCCTTCCCTCCAAGGGACATTCCTTCATACTTCTTGGTGCGGGCTGGGTTATTGTCAACCTCAGAGGATGCACAGCCGGAGAAGTGTTGTAGTTGCTGGAAGGAGCCAGAGAAACAATGTTGTACAGAGGAGTCGTCACTGGACTTGCAGAAGATTAAGTAAGTGCAGGGGAGGCCTGCTGGACTCTTGAACGTCGAATCTGAAGCCCCACCCAAGAGACAGACCCTAAATAGCCCAGGAAGGGAGACTGGTCACCTAGCAAGAGGGAGCTGTGACGTCACCTACCTGACCTGGTCACTCAGATGCTCCCAAGGGCCTCTGCACATCTTAAATTCAAGATGGAAGAATGAGGTGGCCACCTAGAGGAGCTCTGGGCACCACGCCTGGGGTGGTGATGGACAAGGGAGTGGTCACTTCCCTTTCCTTTGTCCAGTTTCGCTCCAGAGCAGGGACCGGGGTCCGTGCACTGTTGCAAACCGGTTTATGAAGGAGGGCACCAAATGTGCCCTTTAAAGCATACCGGTGGCTTGGGGAGGCTACCCCTCCCAAGTCATGTCACACCTATTTCCAGGGGAGAGGGTGTTACCTCCCTCTCCCACAGGAAATCTTTTGTTCTGCCTGAGCTGGTCAAGCAGCAGGAGAGCAGAAACCTGTCTGAGGGGTGGCAGCAGCGCAGGCTGCTTGGAAAACCTCAGAAGACTGGTAGGAGCAATGGCGGGGGTCCTCTAAGGAGCCCCCAAAGTGCCATGGAATTATGCAACCAATTCTGGCAACTGTATTGGGTTATGATTCCAACATGTTTGATACCAAACATGCCCAGGTTCAGAGTTACCATTATGTAGCTGGACACAGGTAGTGACCGATGTCCGGTAAACGGGTACAATGGCTTCCCTGCACTTACGAAGTCCAGTGCAAAGGAGCTCAAGTTCATAGGGGCAGCTCTGCTCATGCAGGACTGCCCTCACACAGTTACCTGCACCCTGCCCTCTGGGCTAGGAGGGCCTACCATGGGGGTGAGTTACAGTGACTGGTGCAGTGACCTGTAGTGAAAGGGTGCATGCACCTTTTCATGCTGGCAGCAATGGCAGGCCTGCTGACACATTTTGCATTGGCTCCAATGGGTGACAATACATGCTGCAGCCCATGGGGAATCCCTGGTGCCCCAATGCCCTGGGTACCTAAGTATCATATTACTGGGGACACCAGTGTGCCAATTGCAGGGTGTGAAAAGTCCTAGGCAACCAAATTTAGAGGGAGAGAGCACACAATTCTCTGGGGTCCTGGTTAGCAAGATCCCAGTGAAAACAGTCTAAGCATACTGACTACAGGCAAGTATTGGGGGTAACCATGTTAAAAAGAGGGTACTTTCCTACACAGATCATCGGCAAAACCACAATATTATTAGGAGGAGCAGATGCCATGGTGATGGGAAATTAACGCTCAGTCACATTGCAAATGCTTAATAAAGCGAACAATCACGGGCCGCATTTTGTCCTTATTATGGGATAAAACTGTGGTAAAACCCGTTATGAGTCCAAGTTCATTTCAATGAAGAACAGCTGTGGGAGGGTGTTCATAACACAGTAAACCACTATGAGAATAAAAACAAAAGACAGCACCTTCATGTTCCAGAGGTCATCGTGGAATCTGTTCTTCTTGCGGGTGCCCATGGGGGTGTTGTTAAGACTGGTTGCCACCAGCTTGGCAACACGCTTGTCACGGAACTCCACCCAGCCCTCCGTGAAGTCCTTGGCATTGGTGCCCGCCTTCTTCTTTTTCTTACGTACAAAACGGTCTGGAAAAGTGAAGAACAGGAGGGGTGTTTTTTTGGTACAAGTAGGAGACAAGCTGACAAAATGTGAGACATGAAAAAAGGTACAGAAAAAGGAGATAAATGAAAGAAAGACGTTAAGTGAATGCAAACTGACAACCATATTTACTATTTACTTCCTCTAAAACCAGCTACATGTTTGTCAACATGGAAATAAGCTCTGGTTAAGTGCAGGAGAACTGTACAGGCCTGAGCACTTAGCTAGATGGACCATATAGAACAGTGTGCCTGGAAAAGATGCCGTAACTGTGATGGACACCGTTTGCAGAAAAACCTTCAAGTTTTGTGAAGAGTTAAAAGATTACAGACATTATTCAGTGTTGCATAGTTTGCACTGCAAAGGTGTATGGATATTTATTTGGCATAAATACTGCATCATAAGACTCGTTTCTAGCCACTGGATATGATGGTGTTCTTCCACATGCTCATACCCTCTGCATCCCACCCCATGACTGCATGGTTCCCAAACCTGATAACCAGGGGAGACACAGAGTCCTTCCAGGACATAAACCTCCACTCTTATTTATAGACACAACAGATAACTGGGAGGAGGTGAACGCAGAGAGCAGCAGCCCCGCAGAGACTGCACTGAACAGGAATGCACCACTTTGCTGTTGTCTGCCTTTTGCTTGCATGGACAGGACACATGGCGAAGGGATCGGTCTGCAATCATCGTGAGGTTTGGGACAGCACCGACCAGGTTTAGGTGAGCACCGCAATTCAGGATCTGTACACTAAGAGCAGATGCTGTACAAGGGAGAATGAACACCTGATTATCAGGCTCAAGCAGACCGCATCACTGATGCAGTTCAGGAAGGACCTCAAGACCTGGCTCTTTGACTGAACAGCACGCCCATAATCAGTGCCTTGAAACCCTATGGGTGATTAACCGTGCTTTACAAATCCATGATTGATCAGGTGAACCCTTCTGTTTCACTGATCAGGTGGTCGATGATAAACAGTTACTGGCCACTGCTAGTTAGTCACTTTTAAAGGAGGAAATCAGGGTGTGGCCAGTTTGGGCATCTCTTCAGTATTATTTCCACATTCCCATACATCCAGCACATCGCAAGTACCTCCGATTTTTCATTGTGGGGAAAACCTTATCAATTCAAGGTTCTACCATTCGGGTAACAACCGCTCCCAGGGTATTCACAAAATGTTTAGTGGTAGGGGCTGCATTCCTCAGAAGACAACATAGTCACGTCTTAGCATACTTAGACGATTGGCTACTCAAAGCCAATACCATCCAACAATGTCAGAAACATACTCAGTAAACATTCTACACACTCAGAGATTTACAGTCCGTTTTTTCAAATCTCATCTCTAACCCTCACAAATACAACCTTATCTGGGAGCAATTCTCAATTCTCACTCCGGGTTAGCATTTCCAAATCCAGCTCACACTCAAGCCTTTCAAACTCTTCTGTCTTAGTTACAGGGGGAAAGACACTTACACAGTGAGATCAGTGAGGAGGTTATTAGGGATGATGGCTTCATACATTGCCATCGTTCCTAATGCCAGATTACTCATGCGTCCCTTACAGCAGTGTCTATCTCGTCAGTGGTCTCAGTCACAGGGTTATCGACAAGATCTAGTGTTGGTGGACCGCGATACTCGCAGCTCTCTGCAGTGGTGGAATCCCATCAACCTCTCCAAGGGACGGCCCTTTCAAGACCCTGAGCCTCAGATCACACTCTCTAGAGATGCATCACAGATAGGTTGGGGAGCTCACCTCAACAACCTTACAATACAAGGCAGGTTGGATCCCATTCAACAAACTTTTCACATCAACCTCTTGGAGTTACTAGCAGCCTTTCTAGCACTCAGAGCATTTTGCTGCAACTCTCACAAAGTGGTTCTAGTCGGTGCAGACAACATGACAACCATGTATTATCTGCAGAAACAAGGGGGAGGTGGGGTAGACTTGTCTCAATTGGCCCTTCTTGCTCAGACAATTTGGAACATTCATTTACTGGCAGAATATCTATCAGTTTGAAGCCCTCTTACGCAGGATGCAGCAACAAGTCCACAAATGAGAACTTCACCCACAAGTCCGTCACCAATAATTTCACCTCTGGGGAACACTAGAAATAGACCTCTTCACCACGGCAGAAAACTCAAAATGCCAAAACTTTGAATCCAGATTCACCCTGCCCACAGTACAAGGGCAATACTCTGGATGAATTGGTCAGGGATATTTGCTTATGCTTTTCCGCCTCTCCCACTTATTCCATTTAAGGTTCACAAACTGAAACAATCATCACTCACCATGATCCTTGTAGCTCCCAAATGGGCACATCAGCCTTGGTACACAACACTGTTGGATCCGTCTGTAGGTTCCCCACCACAAACTTCCCAACAGGCCAGACCTTCTGACTCAAAACAGAGGTCAAATCAGACATCCAGACTCCAAAACACTCAATCTTGCAAGTGGGCTCCTGAAGTCATAGAGTGTAGCTATTTACAACTCCCCTCGGAATGTATGGACATTCTTAGAGAGGCACGTAAACCTACAAATAGCCAGTGTTACGCTGCAAAATGGAAATGTTTTGTCTGCTACTGTCAACCTAAACACATTGACCCACTCAAAGCACCAGTACAAGACATTGTTTGTTACCCGCTACATTTACAAAAGGCATATTCATCTATTAGACTTAATTTAGCAACTATAGCTGCTTACCTCAAAAACAGACAACATATTTCTTTGTTTAGAAGCCCTGTAATAAAAGCTATAATGGAAGGTCTTAAAAGGTTATTCCACCAAGGGTTCCCCCAGCTCCATTATGGAACCTTAATATTGTCCTTATTAGACTAATGGGTCCACCTTTCGAGCCCATGCACTCCTGCTCATTGCAATTTCTTGCATGGAAAGTTGCCTTTTTAGTGGCTTTCGCGTCACTAAGAAGTGTAAGTGAAATACAAGTTTTTACTTTAGAAGAACCCTTTTCCCAAGTACATAAAGATAGTCATCCTTAGGACAAACCCTACATTTCTTCCAGAAGTAGTTTCACCATTTCATATTAACGAATCAATTCAGCTACCTGTTTTTTACTACAGCCAGACTCAGTTGCTGAAGGAGCTCTGCACACCCTAGATGTTAAAAGAGTTCTTATGTATTACATTGACAGGACTAGAAGTTTTAGAAAACCTAAACAGCTGTTTGTAGCATTTTCAATGCCTCATAAAGATAATCGAATTGTTATAAAACGGGATAGCTAGATCGATAGTTAAGTGTATCCACACTTGTTTCCTTAAAGCTAAAAGCCAATTAACTACAGCTCCTACAGCACATTCTACCAGGTGAAAAGTTGCTTCTATGGCCTTTTTTTATGAAACATCCCAATAGCAAATATTTCTAAAGCTACTACTTGGTCTACACCACACATATTCACTAAGCACTATTGTGTAGATGTTTTAGCTTGCCAAGAAGCAAATGTTGGTCAGGCAATGCTTAGGACACTTTTTTAGACGACTCCAACTCCTACAGGCTAGCCACCTCTTGTGGAAGGGGACTGCTTTACAGTCTATGCAAAGCATGTGTATCTACAGCCACACATGCCAACAAACAAAAATTGTTACAAACACTCCCAGCCCAACACTAGATGGCACACTTATGCAAAGCATGTGAATCTGCAGCACTACATGCCACAAACAGATGTACATTGGGTAAGTGAATTTATATATATATGTGTTCGATGGCACGTGTAGCTGCACATACACATGCTGTGCATATACTTCTGCCATCTAGTGTTGGGCTCGGAGTGTTACAAGTTGTTTTTCTTCAAAGAAGTGTTTTTGAGTCACTGGATCGAGTGATGACTCCTCTTCGGTTCCATTGTGCATGGGCATCGACTCCATGTTAGATTGTTAACTTTCCGCTGTCGGGTTCGGACGCGTTTCCTTTCGCTCCGATAGTTCGATTAGAAAAACTTTGAAAACGCTTGATTTTCGTTGGTATTGTATCGATCGGGTTTACATCTTCTATTGACACATCGGTACCGTCAGAAAAGACATCTATACTCACCCTTTGGGTCACGCATGCCCAACTCGGGCCTGGTAGGGCCGACCACGTGGAAGCCTCATGGATCGTACTCCATTCCGATTCTGTCCTCGGTGCCACGCAAAATTCCCTTATACAGACCAACACCTCGTCTGTCTGTAATCTTTGCCTTTACCCAGATCATCGGGAAGAAAATTGCGAGGCCTGCCGAACCTTCCGATCTAAAAAGACACTTTGAGACAGAAAAGCACAAAGACTTGAGATGGTGTCCAAAACCTCTGAACATCTCGACGGCGAAGAGGAAGAGATCATGCAGACAGCAGTCTCAGTTCGAGGTTCCGACTCTGAACAGGAATCCCGGGAAGACAGACCGGTCCCAGCAGGACAACACATGAGTAGGCCTGCCCCTGTACCATCACAAAGACCGAAACATAAGGCCTTGGGTACGCCGCTGCTAGAAGGCTATGGCTCGACCCGAAAGAAGACATCCGGTGACCTAACTGCCAGTTCAGCACCGAAAAAAAGGCCACTCCTCCGAAACCATCGAAGTTGAGGAACCAATCAAAAAATTTGTAGAGCATGCTACTCACCTGTAAGGGTCTCAAGGCGCTGGGGGGGGGGGGAGAAAAAACTAAATAGGGTGGGGGGGAGCTGCCGATTACTGTTCGAAAAGCCATGTCTTGAGGTGTTTTCTGAATGACAGGAGGTCCTGTGTCTTGCAGTGGTTGGTGGGGAGGGAGTTCCAGGTTTTGGGGGCGAGGTAGGAGAAGGATCTGCCTCTGGCAGTGGCGCGTTGGCTGTGGGGGACTGTGGTGAGGGCGAGGTCGGCAGAGGTGGAGAGTGGGAGTTTGGAAGTTCACTCTTTCATTGAGGTAGGCTGGTCCAGTGTTGTAGAGGGATTTGTGTGCGTGGATGAGGAATTTGAAGATGACCCTTTTGTTGATAGGAAGCCAGTGATGGGATCTGAGGTGGGAGGAGATGTGTTCATGGCGTGGAAGGTTCAGGATGAGGCGAGCGGCTGCGTTCTGGATCCTCTGGAGTTTCTGCTGAATCTTGACTGTGGTGCCCGGCGTAGAGGGCGTTTCCGTAGTCTCGCATGCTGCTGATGAGTGCATGGGTGATGGTCTTTCTGGTTTCTATGGGTATCCATTTAAAGGTTTTTCGCAGCATGCGGAGGGTGTTGAAACAGGAGGTGATAGCGTTGATTTGCTGGGTCATGGAGAGAGAAGAATCTAAGATGACGCTGAGGTTGCATGCGTGGGTGGCGGGTGTTGGGGGGTGATCCTAGGGCGGTGGGCCACCAGGCGTCGTCCCATATTGTTTTGTTGGAGCCGAAGATGATGATTTCGGTTTTGTTGGAGTTTCGTTTGAGGTGGCTTGCTGTCATCCATTTGGCTGTGTCAAGGAGTCCGGCGTGGAGGTTGGCCTTGGTGGTGGTAGGGTTCCTGGTGAGGGAGATGACGAGCTGGGTGTTGTCTGCGTAGGATATGATGGTGATTCTGTGTGGCCGTAGGATGTTGGCGATCGGGCCATGTAAATGTTGAAAAGGGTGGGGCTGAGGGAGGACCCCTGGGGAACTCCGCAGATGATCTTGGCTGCTGGGGATTGGAAGGGAGGGAGGTGGACTTTCTGGATCCTTTCAGCAAGGAAGGAGACAAGCCAGTCCAGGGCCTTGTGTCGGGTTCCTGCGTTGTAGAGGCGTGTATGGAGTATTTGGTGACAGACAGTGTCGAAGGTTGCGGAGAAGTCCAGGAGGATGAGTGTGACGGTCTCACCCTTGTCGACTCTGGTTCTGATGTCGTCAGTACAGGCGATGAGGGCGGTCCCAGTGCTGAGGTTCTTGCAGAATCCAGACTGGGAGGCGTCAAGTGCATTGTTTTCCTCTAGGAAGTGAGACAGGCGGGTGTTCACTAACTTCTCAGCGACCTTGGCGGGGAAGGGGAGAAGAGAAATTGGGCGGTAGTTCGTGAGGTCATAAGGGTCTGCTTTGGGATTTTTCAGGAGTGCGGTTACTTCTGCGTGCTTCCAGGAGTCTGGGAAGGTGGCATAGTCGAAAGAGCTGTTGATTACAGCGCGGAGCTTGGGAGCGATGGTTGGGCTGGCTTTGTTGAAGATGCGGTGGGGGCAGGGGTCCGAGGGGGAGCCTGAGTGGATAGTGGATGGAATTCATTTTTTTTTTTGGTTTCCTCGTCGTTGGTAGGGGCCCAGGTGTGTAGTAGGTTGGGGCGGGGGAGTGAGTTGTTGTTGGTCGTGTCGGTGGGGGAAGGTGGTGGGTGCTGTGAAGCTGTTGTTTATGTCTAAAATTTCGCAGAGGTTTTGTGTGTGAGTGGGGTCGATGTTGCAGGCTTTGGGTTTGGTGAGCTCTTTGATGATGGTAAAGAGTTCCTTGCTGTTATGTGAGTTACTGTCTATGCGTTCCTTGTAGTAAGCCCTTTTGGTTGTCCGTATGAGTTGGTGAGTGCGTATGGTGGTTTTGAGGGTGGAGAAGTTGGTCACTGAGGGTTCCTGGTGCCAAGCTTTCTCTGTTTTGCGGCACTCACGCTTGGAAGCTTGGAGTTCAGTGGTGAACCAGGGGGCGTTCTTGATGTTGCGGGTGGTGATGTTTCTTCTAAGAGGGGCGAGTGAGTCAGCGCAAGTTGTAATCCATTGTGTAAGGTTATGGGCAGCAATGTTGGGGGGGGGGGGGGGAAGTTATGTGCGAGTTGGGCATTCAGGTGTTCTGTGGGGATCTGGGCCCACATGCGGCAGGGTGTGGTGTGCGTGCTGGGGGGGGGGGGGGGGGGGGGGGGTGTTTTCGACCAGGAGAAATGGACGAAAGGCTCCGTATCCGACTCGAGCAAACACCGTTTTTGGAGTCTAAAATTTGGAAACTCCTTCCGGAGCCGAGAACATCCTCTACACCATCTTTTTCGATACCGAAAAAGCCGGCTTCGGAGGCGAAAAGAGCAGGTTACACAGAGGAGCATGGACTTTCTAAGACACTCAAAGAAAGCCACAAAACCTCTGAAGAGGACTCTCAAGTACAGTCAATACTTGAAGTAATGGACGAAAGGCAAACCAGGATTCATATCCACAAAGAAACCAGCAAAATCCTAACACCACCTCCTCTAAAACCGAAGAGGAAATTAGCCTTCCAGGAGTAATTGGACACTACACAGCCTCCAGCTAAAGTGCCAAAGCCAAAGGAGAGACCACCACCTCCACAATTTTCTCCTCTTCACTCTCCACACCTGCATATCTCTCCTCCTACCAGTCCTACACCAATACAGTCACCATCACATTTGTTTGACTCGCAACAAGACAATGTAGACCCATGGGATCTTTATGATCCAGATCCCGTTCCTGACAACGGCCTAGACTGCTATCCCGCTAAAGCCTTCACCACCTGAGGATAGTACAGGGTACAATCAAGTTTTAGCTAGGGCTGCAGCATACCATAGTGTCACCATGCACACTGAACCGCTGGAGGAGGATTTTTTGTTTAATACACTCTCCTCGTCACATTCAACATACCAGTCGCTCCCAGGCATGCTAAAACACGCTGATCAAATATTTAGCGAGCCAGTTAAAGAAAGAATAATTACTCCCAGGATAGAGAAGAAATACAAGCCACCTCCCTCTGATCCTGTCTACATAACTCAACAACTCCCTCCAGACTCAGTAGTAGTAAGCGCTGCCAGAAAGAGGGCAAAGTCACAGTCATCTGGTGATGCACCCCCACCAGACAAAGAGTAGGAAATTTGATCCTGCAGGGAAGAGAGTTGCATTCCAAGCAGCCAATCAATGGAGAATAGCCATTTCACAGGTGGTGTTAGCTAGATACGACAGGGCCCATTGGGGTGAGAAGCAAGACATAATTCAGCATCTCCCCAAGGAGCATCAAAAAAGGCCCTAGAAACAGTGGCCAGGAGTGTCAACACTGCTGTAACAATAAGGAGGCATGCATGGCTCAGGCCCTCTGGTTTCAAACCCGAAATCCAACAAGCGGTATTGAATGTGATGTTCAATAAAAAACAACTTTTCGGCCCAGAAGTGGACACTGCAATTGAAAAATTGCATAAGGATTCAGACACCACAAAAGCTATGGGTGCACTAGACACCACTCCATACAGGGGATCCTTTCGGAAACCTTAGTTCAGAGGTGGATTTAGAGCTCAAACAGCAGAGGCATCCACATCGCAGGCAAAACCAGCCTACCAACCTCAAAACCAACGAGGTGGTTTTAAGGGCACATATAGAGGACAGTATCCCAGAAGTAGAGGGAAATATCAAACCTCTAAACAAACCTCACAGCACACTAAACAGTGACTTGTTTCATCCCCTTCCACTCCACACCTCCCCTGTGGGAGGAAGACTACAAAAGTTCCACACCAATTGGCAAAACATTACCACAGACAATTGGGTACTATCAATTATCTGCAATGGTTATTGCCTAGAATTGATTCAAACTCATTCCACCAAACCCACACAAATTATCCACAGAACACATCCGTCTGTTACAGGAAGAAGTCAAATCTCTATTACTCAAACAAGCAACAGAACCCGTGCCACAAAATCAAAAAGGGACGGGAGTTTACTCAATATACTTCATCATTCCCAAAAAGGATGGCATCCTAAGACCAATATTAGATCTCAGGATTCTCAATCTTTACATCCTGTCAGAACACTTTCACATGGTAACTCTCCAGGATGTTATCCCACTACTTCAAAAACACTATTTCATGGCAACATTAGACAAGGATGCGTATTTTCCTATATCCATCCATCCGGTGCACAGAAAATACCTCAGGTTTGTCATTCAAGGAAAGCACTATCAGTTCAAACTGTTACGCTTCGGAATAACAACAGCTCCAAGGTTATTTACAAAGTGCCTAGCGGTAGTCGCAGCCTACCTAAGAAGACAACATATACATGTCTTTCCATATCTAGACAATTGGCTAATAAAAGCAAACAGTCATACGCAGTGTCAAAACCATGCGCATTACGTAATACAAACCCTGCACACGCTAGGGTTCTCAATAAATTACCAAAAGTCGCAACTACAACCTGCGCAAATACAACAGTATTTAGGTGCAATACTAAATACTCGAAAAGCGCTAGCAAGCCCAAATATGCAAAGAATACAAGCGTTCCAAAATATAATCGCACAGATACAGACAGGTCAACAGTACACTGTCAGATTTGTCATGAAAATGTTAGGGATGATGGCATCATGTATTGCAGTTGTTCCACATGCAAGACTAAACATGCGGGCCTTACAACAGTGCCTTGCACAACAATGGTCACAGGCACACTGTCAACTTCAAGATCTAGTGTTGATAGACCGCCAAACACACATATCCCTTCAGTGGTGGAATTCCACAAATCTAAACAAAGGGCGGCCATTTCAAGACCCTGTGCCTCAGACCATAATTACAACAGATGCATCAATGATTGGCTGTGGAGCTCACCTCAACAATCACAACATCCAAGGACAATGGGATGCCCAACACAAACAGCTACACATAAATCAGTTAGAGTTGTTAGCTGTCTTCCTAGCACTCAAAGCTTTTCAGCCTCTTCTCACTCGGAAGAATGTCCTGATCAAAACAGACAACATGACCACCAAGCAAGGAGGAACATGTAGGAAGTTGGCTCTGTATGTGCTATTTCAAAGTAAGGAATAGCATGCACAGAGTCCAAGGGTTCCCCTTAGAGGTAAAATAGTGGTAAAAATAGATAATACTAATGCTCTATTTTGTGGTAGTGTGGTCGAGCAGTAGGCTTATCCAAGGAGTAGTGTTAAGCATTTGTTGTACATACACATAGACAATAAATGAGGTACACACACTCAGAGACAAATCCAGCCAATAGGTTTTTATATAGAAAAATATCTTTTCTTAGTTTATTTTAAGAACCACAGGTTCAAATTCTACATGTAATATCTCATTCGAAAGGTATTGCAGGTAAGTACTTTAGGAACTTCAAATCATCAAAATTGCATGTATACTTTTCAAGTTATTGACAAATAGCTGTTTTAAAAGTGGACACTTAGTGCAATTTTCACAGTTCCTAGGGGAGGTAAGTATTTGTTAGGTTTACCAGGTAAGTAAGACACTTACAGGGTTCAGTTCTTGGTCCAAGGTAGCCCACCGTTGGGGGTTCAGAGCAACCCCAAAGTCACCACACCAGCAGCTCAGGGCCGGTCAGGTGCAGAGTTCAAAGTGGTGCCCAAAACACATAGGCTAGAATGGAGAGAAGGGGGTGCCCCGGTTCCGGTCTGCTTGCAGGTAAGTACCCGCGTCTTCGGAGGGCAGACCAGGGGGGTTTTGTAGGGCACCGGGGGGGACACAAGTCCACACAGAAATTTCACCCTCAGCAGCGCGGGGGCGGCCGGGTGCAGTGTAGAAACAAGCGTCGGGTTTGTAATGGAAGTCAATGGGAGATCTAGGGATCTCTTCAGCGCTGCAGGCAGGCAAGGGGGGGGTTCCTCGGGGAAACCTCCACTTGGGCAAGGGAGAGGGACTCCTGGGGGTCACTCCTCCAGTGAAAGTCCGGTCCTTCAGGTCCTGGGGGCTGCGGGTGCAGGGTCTCTCCCAGGTGTCGGGACTTAGGATTCAAAGAGTCGCGGTCAGGGGAAGCCTCGGGATTCCCTCTGCAGGCGGCGCTGTGGGGGCTCAGGGGGGACAGGTTTTTGTACTCACAGTCTTAGAGTAGTCCTGGGGTCCCTCCTGAGGTGTTGGATCGCCACCAGCCGAGTCGGGGTCGCCGGGTGCAGTGTTGCAAGTCTCACGCCTTTTGCGGGGAGCTTACAGGGTTCTTTAAAGCTGCTGGAAACAAAGTTGCAGCCTTTCTTGGAGCAGGTCCGCTGTCCTCGGGAGTTTCTTGTCTTTTCGAAGCAGGGGCAGTCCTCAGAGGATGTCGAGGTCACTGGTCCCTTTGGAAGGCGTCGCTGGAGCAGGATCTTTGGAAGGCAGGAGACAGGCCGGTGAGTTTCTGGAGCCAAGGCAGTTGTCGTCTTCTGGTCTTCCTCTGCAGGGGTTTTTCAGCTAGGCAGTCCTTCTTCTTGTAGTTGCAGGAATCTAATTTTCTAGGGTTCAGGGTAGCCCTTAAATACTAAATTTAAGGGCGTGTTTTTAGGTCTGGGGGGTTAGTAGCCAATGGCTACTAGCCCTGAGGGTGGGTACACCCTCTTTGTGCCTCCTCCCAAGGGGAGGGGGTCACAATCCTAACCCTATTGGGGGAATCCTCCATCTGCAAGATGGAGGATTTCTAAAAGTCAGAGTCACCTCAGCTCAGGACACCTTAGGGGCTGTCCTGACTGGCCAGTGACTCCTCCTTGTTGCTTTCTTTGTTCCCTCCAGCCTTGCCGCCAAAAGTGGGGGCCGTGGCCGGAGGGGGCGGGCAACTCCACTAAGCTGGAGTGCCCTGCTGGGCTGTGACAAAGGGGTGAGCCTTTGAGGCTCACCGCCAGGTGTCACAGCTCCTGCCTGGGGGAGGTGTTAGCATCTCCACCCAGTGCAGGCTTTGTTACTGGCCTCAGAGTGACAAAGGCACTCTCCCCATGGGGCCAGCAACATGTCTCTGGTGTGGCAGGCTGCTGGAACTAGTCAGCCTACACAGACAGTCGGTTAAGTTTCAGGGGGCACCTCTAAGGTGCCCTCTGTGGTGTATTTTACAATAAAATGTACACTGGCATCAGTGTGCATTTATTGTTCTGAGAAGTTTGATACCAAACTTCCCAGTTTTCAGTGTAGCCATTATGGTGCTGTGGAGTTCGTGTTGGACAGACTCCCAGACCATATACTCTTATGGCTACCCTGCACTTACAATGTCTAAGGTTTTGTTTAGACACTGTAGGGGTACCATGCTCATGCACTGGTACCCTCACCTATGGTATAGTGCACCCTGCCTTAGGGCTGTAAGGCCTGCTAGAGGGGTGTCTTACCTATACTGCATAGGCAGTGAGAGGCTGGCATGGCA
The DNA here is from genome assembly GCF_031143425.1 of Pleurodeles waltl. NCBI lineage: Eukaryota > Metazoa > Chordata > Amphibia > Caudata > Salamandridae > Pleurodeles > Pleurodeles waltl. The sequence continues at coordinate 34,836,465 of NC_090449.1, forward strand.
CCCTGAGGGGAGTGCCATGTCGACTTACTCGTTTTGTCCTCACTAGCACACACAAGCTGGCAAGCAGTGTGTCTGTGCTGAGTGAGAGGTCTCCAGGGTGGCATAAGACATGCTGCATCCCTTAGAGACCTTCCTTGGCATCAGGGCCCTTGGTACTAGAAGTACCAGTTACAAGGGACTTATCTGGATGCCAGGGTCTGCCAATTGTGGATACAAAAGTACAGGTTAGGGAAAGAACACTGGTGCTGGGGCCTGGTTAGCAGGCCTCAGCACACTTTCAATTGTAAACATAGCATCAGCAAAGGCAAAAAGTCAGGGGGCAACCATGCCAAGGAGGCATTTCCTTACACAACCCCCCCCCAAACGAAAGAGGATGAGACTAACCTTTCCCAAGAGAGTCTTCATTTTCTAAGTGGAAGAACCTGGAAAGGCCATCTGCATTGGCATGGGCAGTCCCAGGTCTGTGTTCCACTATAAAGTCCATTCCCTGTAGGGAGATGGACCACCTCAACAGTTTAGGATTTTCACCTTTCATTTGCATCAGCCATTTGAGAGGTCTGTGGTCAGTTTGAACTAGGAAGTGAGTCCCGAAGAGGTATGGTCTCAGCTTCTTCAGGGACCAAACCACAGCAAAGGCCTCCCTCTCAATGGCACTCCAACGCTGCTCCCTGGGGAGTAACCTCCTGCTAATGAAAGCAACAGGCTGGTCAAGGCCATCATCATTTGTTTGGGACAAAACTGCCCCTATCCCATGTTCAGAGGCATCAGTCTGCACAATGAACTGCTTAGAATAATCTGGAGCTTTGAGAACTGGTGCTGAGCACATTGCCTGTTTCAGGGTGTCAAAGGCCTGTTGGCAGTCCACAGTCCAGTTCACTTTCTTGGGCATTTTCTTGGAGGTGAGCTCAGTGAGGGCTGTCACAATGGATCCATATCCCTTCACAAACCTCCTGTAGTACCCAGTCAAGCCAAGGAATGCCCTGACTTGAGTCTGGGTTTTTGGAGCTACCCAGTCCAGAATGGTCTGGATCTTGGGTTGGAGTGGCTGAACTTGGCCTCCACCTACAAGGTGGCCCAAGTAAACCACAGTTCCCTGCCCTATCTGGCATTTGGATGCCTTGATAGAGAGGCCTGCAGATTGCAGAGCCTTCAAAACCTTCTTCAGGTGGACCAGGTGATCCTGCCAGGTGGAGCTAAAGACAGCAATATCATCAAGATAAGCTGTGCTAAAGGACTCCAAGCCAGCAAGGACTTGATTCACCAACCTTTGGAAGGTGGCAGGGGCATTCTTTAAACCAAAGGGCATAACAGTAAACTGATAATGCCCATCAGGTGTGGAGAATGCTGTCTTTTCTTTTGCTCCAGGTGCCATTTTTATTTGCCAGTACCCTGCTGTCAAGTCAAAGGTACTTAGAAATTTGGCAGCACCTAATTTATCAATGAGCTCATCAGCTCTTGGAATTGGATGGGCATCTGTCTTGGTGACAGAATTGAGCCCTCTGTAGTCCACACAAAACCTCATCTCTTTCTTTCCATCTTTGGTGTGAGGTTTGGGGACTAAGACTACTGGGCTAGCCCAGGGGCTGTCAGAGCGCTCAATGACTCCCAATTCCAGCATCTTGTGGACTTCCATCTTGATGCTTTCCTTAACATGGTCAGACTGTCTGAAGATTTTGTTCTTGACAGGCATGCTGTCTCCTGTGTCCACATCATGGGTACACAGGTGTGTCTGACCAGGGGTTAGGGAGAAAAGCTCAGGAAACTGTTGTAGGACTCTCCTACAATCAGCCTGCTGTTGGCCAGAGAGGGTGTCTGAGTAGATCACTCCATCTACTGTGCCATCTTTTGGGTCTGATGACAGAAGATCAGGGAGAGGTTCACTCTCTGCCTCCTGATCCTCATCTGTTACCATTAACAGATTCACATCAGCCCTGTCATGGAAGAGCTTAAGGCGGTTCACATGGATCACCCTCTTGGGGCTCCTGCTTGTGCCCAGGTCCACCAGGTAGGTGACCTGACTCTTCCTCTCTAGCACTGGGTAAGGGCCACTCCATTTGTCCTGGAGTGCCCTGGGAGCCACAGGCTCCAGAACCCAGACTTTCTGCCCTGGTTGGAACTCAACCAGTGCAGCCTTTTGGTCATACCAAAACTTCTGGAGTTGTTGGCTGGCCTCAAGGTTTTTGGTTGCCTTTTCCATGTACTCTGCCATTCTAGAGCGAAGGCCAAGTACATAGTCCACTATGTCCTGTTTAGGCTCATGGAGAGGTCTCTCCCAGCCTTCCTTAACAAGGGCAAGTGGTCCCCTTACAGGATGACCAAACAGAAGTTCAAAGGGTGAGAACCCCACTCCCTTCTGTGGTACCTCCCTGTAAGCGAAAAGCAGACATGGCAGGAGGACATCCCATCTCCTTTTGAGTTTTTCTGGGAGCCCCATGATCATGCCCTTTAATGTCTTGTTGAATCTCTCAACTAAGCCATTAGTTTGTGGATGGTAAGGTGTAGTGAATTTATAAGTCACTCCACACTCATTCCACATGTGCTTTAGGTATGCTGACATGAAGTTGGTACCTCTGTCAGACACCACCTCCTTAGGGAAACCCACTCTGGTAAAGATACCAATGAGGGCCTTGGCTACTGCAGGGGCAGTAGTCGACCTAAGGGGAATAGCTTCAGGATACCTGGTAGCATGATCCACTACTACCAGGATATACATATTTCCTGAGGCTGTGGGAGGTTCCAGTGGACCAACTATGTCCACACCCACTCGTTCAAAGGGCACCCCCACCACAGGAAGTGGAATGAGGGGGGCCTTTGGATGCCCACCTGTCTTACCACTGGCTTGACAGGTGGGGCAGGAGAGGCAAAACTCCTTAACCATGTTGGACATATTGGGCCAGTAGAAGTGGTTGACTAACCTCTCCCACGTCTTGGTTTGTCCCAAATGTCCAGCAAGGGGAATGTCATGGGCCAATGTTAGGATGAACTCTCTGAACAGCTGAGGCACTACCACTCTCCTAGTGGCACCAGGTTTGGGGTCTCTGGCCTCAGTGTACAGGAGCCCATCTTCCCAATAGACCCTATGTGTTCCATTTTTCTTGCCTTTGGACTCTTCAGCAGCTTGCTGCCTAAGGCCTTCAAGAGAGGGACAGGTTTCTTGTCCCTTACACAGCTCCTCCCTTGAGGGTCCCCCTGGGCCTAAGAGCTCAACCTGATAAGGTTCAAGCTCCAAAGGCTCAGTTCCCTCAGAGGGCAGAACTTCTTCCTGAGAAGAGAGGTTCCCTTTCTTTTGCTGTGTTGCAGTTGGTTTCCCAACTGACTTTCCTGTTCTCTTGGTAGGCTGGGCCATTTTTCCAGACTCCAGCTCTACTTTTTCACCCTGTGCCTTGCATTGTGCTCTTGTTTTCACACACACCAGTTCAGGGATACCCAGCATTGCTGCATGGGTTTTTAGCTCTACCTCAGCCCATGCTGAGGACTCCAGGTCATTTCCAAGCAGACAGTCCACTGGGATATTTGAGGAGACCACCACCTGCTTCAGGCCATTGACCCCTCCCCATTCTAAAGTAACCATTGCCATGGGATGTACTTTTCTCTGATTGTCAGCGTTGGTGACTGTGTAAGTTTTTCCAGTCAGGTATTGGCCAGGGGAAACCAGTTTCTCTGTCACCATGGTGACACTGGCACCTGTATCCCTCAGGCCCTCTATTCTAGTCCCATTAATTAAGAGTTGCTGTCTGTATTTTTGCATGTTAGGCGGCCAGACAGCTAGTGTGGCTAAATCCACCCCACCCTCAGAAACTAGAGTAGCTTCAGTGTGGACCCTGATTTGCTCTGGGCACACTGTTGATCCCACTTGGAGACTAGCCATTCCAGTGTTACCTGGATTGGAGTTTGGAGTGGAACTTTTCTTGGGACAGGCCTTGTCTCCAGTTTGGTGTCCATGCTGTTTACAGCTATGACACCAGGCCTTTTTGGGATCAAAGTTTTTACCCTTGTACCCATTGTTTTGTGAAGAGGCTCTGGGCCCACCCTCCTGTGCAGGTTTTTGGGGGCCTGTAGAAGACTCTTTACTATTTTTAGTTTTGGTTGTCTCATCACCCTTCTGCTGGGGAGTCTTCGTGACCCCTTTCTTTTGGTCACCCCCTGTTGAAGTCTTGGACACCCTTGTCTTGACCCAATGGTCCGCCTTCTTTCCCAATCCTTGGGGAGAAATTGGTCCTAGGTCTACCAGATGCTGATGCAGTTTATCATTGAAACAATTACTTAACAGGTGTTCTTTCACAAATAAATTGTACAGCCCATCATAATTACTTACACCACTGCCTTGAATCCAACCATCTAGTGTTTTCACTGAGTAGTCAACAAAGTCAACCCAGGTCTGGCTCGAGGATTTTTGAGCCCCCCTGAACCTAATCCTGTACTCCTCAGTGGAGAATCCAAAGCCCTCAATCAGGGTACCCTTCATGAGGTCATAAGATTCTGCATCTTTTCCAGAGAGTGTGAGGAGTCTATCCCTACACTTTCCAGTGAACATTTCCCAAAGGAGAGCACCCCAGTGAGATCTGTTCACTTTTCTGGTTACACAAGCCCTCTCAAAAGCTGTGAACCATTTGGTGATGTCATCACCATCTTCATATTTAGTTACAATCCCTTTGGGGATTTTCAACATGTCAGGAGAATCTCTGACCCTATTTATGTTGCTGCCACCATTGATGGGTCCTAGGCCCATCTCTTGTCTTTCCCTCTCTATGGCTAGGATCTGTCTTTCCAAAGCCAATCTTTTGGCCATCCTGGCTAACTGGATGTCCTCTTCACTGGAGTTATCCTCAGTGATTTCAGAGTTGTTGGTCCCTCCTGTGAGGGAACCAGCATCTCTGACTATTATTTGTGGAGTCAGGGCTTGAGAAGCCCTGCTCTCCCTAAGTAGGACTGGAGGGGGGGAATTTCCCTCCAAGTCACTATCTTCATCCTCTGAGTTGCCATCCTCAGAGGGGTTGGCCTTTTCAAACTCTGCCAAAAGCTCCTGGAGCTGTACTTTGGTAGGTTTGGGGCCCATTGCTATTTTCTTTAGTTTACAGAGTGACCTTAGCTCTCTCATCTGTAGATGGAGGTAAGGTGTGGTGTCGAGTTCCACCACATTCACATCTGTGCTAGACATTATGCTTCTAAAAGTTGGAATACTTTTTAAGAAACTAAAACTGGTTCTAGAATCTAATTCAAACTTTTACAAACTTTTAAACTCTAAAAGAAATGCTAAACAGGATCTAACACAAGGCCCTAGCAGGTCTTTTAAGAATTTAGAAAACTTTTCAAATTGCAAAAATCAATTTCTAATGACAATTTTGGAATTTGTCGTGTGATCAGGTATTGGCTGAGTAGTCCAGCAAATGCAAAGTCTTGTACCCCACCGCTGATCCACCAATGTAGGAAGTTGGCTCTGTATGTGCTATTTCAAAGTAAGGAATAGCATGCACAGAGTCCAAGGGTTCCCCTTAGAGGTAAAATAGTGGTAAAAATAGATAATACTAATGCTCTATTTTGTGGTAGTGTGGTCGAGCAGTAGGCTTATCCAAGGAGTAGTGTTAAGCATTTGTTGTACATACACATAGACAATAAATGAGGTACACACACTCAGAGACAAATCCAGCCAATAGGTTTTTATATAGAAAAATATCTTTTCTTAGTTTATTTTAAGAACCACAGGTTCAAATTCTACATGTAATATCTCATTCGAAAGGTATTGCAGGTAAGTACTTTAGGAACTTCAAATCATCAAAATTGCATGTATACTTTTCAAGTTATTGACAAATAGCTGTTTTAAAAGTGGACACTTAGTGCAATTTTCACAGTTCCTAGGGGAGGTAAGTATTTGTTAGGTTTACCAGGTAAGTAAGACACTTACAGGGTTCAGTTCTTGGTCCAAGGTAGCCCACCGTTGGGGGTTCAGAGCAACCCCAAAGTCACCACACCAGCAGCTCAGGGCCGGTCAGGTGCAGAGTTCAAAGTGGTGCCCAAAACACATAGGCTAGAATGGAGAGAAGGGGGTGCCCCGGTTCCGGTCTGCTTGCAGGTAAGTACCCGCGTCTTCGGAGGGCAGACCAGGGGGGTTTTGTAGGGCACCGGGGGGGACACAAGTCCACACAGAAATTTCACCCTCAGCAGCGCGGGGGCGGCCGGGTGCAGTGTAGAAACAAGCGTCGGGTTTGTAATGGAAGTCAATGGGAGATCTAGGGATCTCTTCAGCGCTGCAGGCAGGCAAGGGGGGGGTTCCTCGGGGAAACCTCCACTTGGGCAAGGGAGAGGGACTCCTGGGGGTCACTCCTCCAGTGAAAGTCCGGTCCTTCAGGTCCTGGGGGCTGCGGGTGCAGGGTCTCTCCCAGGTGTCGGGACTTAGGATTCAAAGAGTCGCGGTCAGGGGAAGCCTCGGGATTCCCTCTGCAGGCGGCGCTGTGGGGGCTCAGGGGGGACAGGTTTTTGTACTCACAGTCTTAGAGTAGTCCTGGGGTCCCTCCTGAGGTGTTGGATCGCCACCAGCCGAGTCGGGGTCGCCGGGTGCAGTGTTGCAAGTCTCACGCCTTTTGCGGGGAGCTTACAGGGTTCTTTAAAGCTGCTGGAAACAAAGTTGCAGCCTTTCTTGGAGCAGGTCCGCTGTCCTCGGGAGTTTCTTGTCTTTTCGAAGCAGGGGCAGTCCTCAGAGGATGTCGAGGTCACTGGTCCCTTTGGAAGGCGTCGCTGGAGCAGGATCTTTGGAAGGCAGGAGACAGGCCGGTGAGTTTCTGGAGCCAAGGCAGTTGTCGTCTTCTGGTCTTCCTCTGCAGGGGTTTTTCAGCTAGGCAGTCCTTCTTCTTGTAGTTGCAGGAATCTAATTTTCTAGGGTTCAGGGTAGCCCTTAAATACTAAATTTAAGGGCGTGTTTTTAGGTCTGGGGGGTTAGTAGCCAATGGCTACTAGCCCTGAGGGTGGGTACACCCTCTTTGTGCCTCCTCCCAAGGGGAGGGGGTCACAATCCTAACCCTATTGGGGGAATCCTCCATCTGCAAGATGGAGGATTTCTAAAAGTCAGAGTCACCTCAGCTCAGGACACCTTAGGGGCTGTCCTGACTGGCCAGTGACTCCTCCTTGTTGCTTTCTTTGTTCCCTCCAGCCTTGCCGCCAAAAGTGGGGGCCGTGGCCGGAGGGGGCGGGCAACTCCACTAAGCTGGAGTGCCCTGCTGGGCTGTGACAAAGGGGTGAGCCTTTGAGGCTCACCGCCAGGTGTCACAGCTCCTGCCTGGGGGAGGTGTTAGCATCTCCACCCAGTGCAGGCTTTGTTACTGGCCTCAGAGTGACAAAGGCACTCTCCCCATGGGGCCAGCAACATGTCTCTGGTGTGGCAGGCTGCTGGAACTAGTCAGCCTACACAGACAGTCGGTTAAGTTTCAGGGGGCACCTCTAAGGTGCCCTCTGTGGTGTATTTTACAATAAAATGTACACTGGCATCAGTGTGCATTTATTGTTCTGAGAAGTTTGATACCAAACTTCCCAGTTTTCAGTGTAGCCATTATGGTGCTGTGGAGTTCGTGTTGGACAGACTCCCAGACCATATACTCTTATGGCTACCCTGCACTTACAATGTCTAAGGTTTTGTTTAGACACTGTAGGGGTACCATGCTCATGCACTGGTACCCTCACCTATGGTATAGTGCACCCTGCCTTAGGGCTGTAAGGCCTGCTAGAGGGGTGTCTTACCTATACTGCATAGGCAGTGAGAGGCTGGCATGGCACCCTGAGGGGAGTGCCATGTCGACTTACTCGTTTTGTCCTCACTAGCACACACAAGCTGGCAAGCAGTGTGTCTGTGCTGAGTGAGAGGTCTCCAGGGTGGCATAAGACATGCTGCATCCCTTAGAGACCTTCCTTGGCATCAGGGCCCTTGGTACTAGAAGTACCAGTTACAAGGGACTTATCTGGATGCCAGGGTCTGCCAATTGTGGATACAAAAGTACAGGTTAGGGAAAGAACACTGGTGCTGGGGCCTGGTTAGCAGGCCTCAGCACACTTTCAATTGTAAACATAGCATCAGCAAAGGCAAAAAGTCAGGGGGCAACCATGCCAAGGAGGCATTTCCTTACAGAACACATTTGTCCCAACTCTCCCTCCTAGGTCAAAAAATTTGGAAATGGGCAATACATAACCCAATTCACTTGGTAGCACAATACATTCCAGGGATACACAACCAACTCGCAGATGTTCTCAGCAGAACTCATCAACAAACACAAGAGTGGGAGATTCACCCTCAAGTACTTCAAAAATACTTTCAACAATGGGGAACACCAAAAATAGATCTGTTCGCCACAAGCGAAAACGCAAAATGCCAAAACTTTGTATCCAGACACCCACATCTCCTATCCAAGGGCAATGCTCGATGGATCAATTGGTCAGGGATATTTGCTTACGCTTTTCCCCCTCTCCCACTCATTCCATTTATAGTCAACAAATGGCGTCAAAAGACATTCAATATGATACTCATAGCATCAACGTGGTCCCGTCAACAGTGGTACACACCATTTTTGGACCTATCAGTAGTACCACACTCCAAACTCTCAAACAGACCAGACCGGTTGACACAAAACAAAGGGCAGATCAGACCACCAAATCCCAACACCCTCAATCTGGCGATTTGGCTCCTTAGGTCATAGAGTTTGGGTATTTACAACTACCATCAGAATGTATGGATGTGATTAAGCAAGCAAGAAAACCCACTACTAGACAGTTCTATGCTAACAAATGGAAAATATTTGTATATTACTGTCAATCTAAACAGACTGTCCCTCTTACAGCATCAATACAAGATACTGTATGCTATTTACTTCATTTACAAAAATCAAATATAGCATTATCTTCCATTAAAATACATCTTACTGCAATTTCAGCATATTTACAAAATATACAGCACAGCTCTTTATTTACAGTTCCTGTTATTAAAGCCTTCATGGAAGGCTTAAAACTCATCATTCCACCCAGGACACCTCCAGTTCCTTCTTGGAATTTAAACATAATGCTTACGCGACTTATGGCCCACCATTTGAACCTATGCACTCATGTGAAATACTATTCTTAACATGGAAGGTTGCTTTCCTAGTCGCAATTACATTGTTGCGAAGAGTCAGTGAGATTCAAGCTTTCACTATTGAAGAACCGTTACTACAAGTACACAAACATAAAGTTGTACTACGAACTAACCCCATATTTCTTCCAAAAGTAGTATTACCTTTTCATATCAATCAAACAGTGGAACTGCCAGTCTTCTTCCCACAGCCAGATTCTGTGGCAGAAAGAGCTCTACATACATTAGACATTAATGTACTATGTAGATAGAACTAAACCATTCAGGAAAACTAAACAGCTGTTTGTAACCTTTCAAAAACCTCATACAGGTAACCCCGTTTTAAAACCAGGATTAGCAAGATGGATAGTAAGATGCATCCAAACATGCTATGTTAAAGCCAAAAGGCAACTCTTAGTTACTCCTAAAGCACATTCCACAAGGAAGAAAGCTGCTACAATGGCTTTTATAGGAAATATTCCAATGGCTGAAATATGTAAAGCAGCTACTTGGTCAACACCACATACATTCACTAAACACTATTGTGTAGATGTTTTAGCAACACAGCAAGCCACAGTAGGTCAAGCTGTACTCAGAACATTATTTCAAACAACTTCACAGGCTAACAACTGCTTTTATGGGAGGACTAACTGCTTTGTAGTCTATGCACAGCATGTGTATCTGCAGCTACACATGCCATCGAACGGAAAATGTCACTTACCCAGTGTACATCTGTTCGTGGCATGTACCGCTGCAGATTCACATGCACCCTCCTACCTCCCTGGCAGCCTGTAGTCGTTTAAGTTAACAACATTTGTACATATGTAGATATATATGTATATCTATTTAAAATTCCATAAGCATGGACATCTCTTTTCTTTATACTCTATCACTCCTACCTTACCCTCTGTGGGAAAACAATCTAACACAGAGTCGATGCCCATGCGCAATGGAGCGAAGAGGAGGAGTCACTCGAACCTGCGACTCAAAAAACACTTCTTTGAAGAAAAACAACTTGTAACACTCCGATCCCAACACTAGATGGCAGAAGTATATGCACAGCATGTGAATCTGCAGCGGAACATGCCACGAACAGATGTACACTGGGTAAGTGAGATTTTCCATAGATATATATATATATATTTTCCCACAGACGGGTGAGGTAAAGAATTATCTAACAAAGGGCTTGATGCCCATGCGCAGTATCACCAAGAGGAGGAGTCACACGATTTCATGACTCGAAAAAATTATTCGAATAAAAACAACTTGCAACACTCAGAACCCAACACTAAATGGTGGACTTATGCAAAGCATGTGAATATACAGTACTACATGCCATGAACAGGTGTCTACTGGGAAAATAACATTTTCCTTACCATTGCAACCATAGGCACGTTTTTAAAGGGGACTAGGAACTTTCATACATAAAACTGAAGCTAAACATACACGTTAACTTTGGATTACCATACAAGATAGGGGGACAGCCTTACTAATAGGGAAATGCAGGTGGCCCCACTCTCATTCTGAAAATGCAGAGCTGACTAATGTGGTCAAACACAAGGAAGCATTAGCACCCATCCTGAAAGGTACGGCCTTGTGGCAAAAGGCCTACAACAATAAGAAGCCAATGACACAACCGCCAGACAACTCTGTGTACTCCTTCGTAACACCTTTGAGGGGTCTCTTGTATTTGTTTTTTAGACAAATAGTCTTCTATTAAGAAATGCATCCGGTCATCAAGTCGAGAGCACATGAAGTAGTAACCCCTAGGTTACGTGAACCACTAGTTTACTTGATTCAACTAGTCTAGAAAAGAATCATATCCTCCCACATGTAGTCGCAGCTAGTGGATAGCAGCAGTAACTACTACACAATGCTAAGGCTTTTTCATCATAAATGTTGCTACATGTCCCCAAACATCTGGTGGTCATAATATGTGTTCTGGTGCACCGTAAGCAGCTTTTCATCAAACACGGTTTTGTCAGATTAGACACCATCCTGGTGGTATAGAAGGCACACTTCCGGGCTGCAGATAACCTGCAAGCGAATTAACTGTATACTGAGAGAAACTGACATCATACAGCACGCCACACAAGGCCCTCAACATGCACACACACAGCATTGGTTTGTAAAAAGGGTGAGCTCTGGATGCCCGAGGTGCACTAAAGATTTTGTCCTCTATAGATCACTACACTTCAGCATCATGTGACTAAGCTCTTTTTATCACTCACTTTGCATGCAACTTTCCTCTGGCTGGAGAGCGTGGCTATCTCTAAGGCACTATTTCTGCATGAGAGTTTTTAACCCACGATTTGTCCCCCCGCCTTGCCGAGAAAAATATAGTTTGAATTTAAACATTCTTTCCTAAGATACACCAGGCTTCGAGTATAGGCATTCTGATTAAACCATTCAAGGACCAACCAATCCCAAAGCAGGTAACTAACTACATTTCACTTCAGAGTGGTAATAAACTTTGACTAGGAAACAGATTCAAGGTAATTAATTATGCGGTGCAGTGCAACCAGCAGAATGTCTGTCGGCAGAAAGAACACATCCCAAAGTCCTCATAATGAAACTAATATGGCCTCAGTGTTAACTGCTGGTCTCTGAACCAATCACTGAGCAGATCTGCAGATTGACACATGCAAATTTTAAAAGGTTTGAGGAGGTGCACAAAAGAAATGGGATTCAACCACAACTGTAAATGTTCTGTTGAGGAAGCAGAATTAGGGAACATCAAGACCATCGAGTTTAGTCAGTCAGCCACCTTCTCTGTCATTCAACTACCCACCAGGTCAAACACTAAATGAAAGTTAGACTCTTGTTTACAGATGTCGAATGGCTTTCCCGACTCACCCTCTGCCTGTAGGAATATGCGCCCAACCTCACCATGGACACTCATCATGTTACGTATATGCCGGGGCCGCATGCGGGGTGGAATGTGTCCCAAGTAAATGATGCCTGGGATAACCTTCTTGTCCGCAGTTTTGGGCTCCTCGTCATCCTCTTCGTCGAGATCACCCTTATCTTCTCCTATCGCTGGGATCTCCTCTTCCATGGGCCCCTCTTTGCGTTCCACATCAGACATGGTGAGCTAGTGATGTAAAAACACAAAGAATTGGATAGTATCTACTTGCTGACCTTACTATGTATTAGAATAAGGTCTGCAGTTAAGGATAGACCCTCCCAGTAAGTAGGTCCCCCCGTAGAAAATGTGCAAGTCAAACAAGAGGAGTTTTATTTCTAAGCCTGACCAGTCATTGGCCTCTACTGAGATCCGCTATAATCTTGCCAATTGGGACAATGAATATTACTGAAGCAGAAGCTTGAATACATAAATTGACTCAAAACTAACTCTGCTCAAACAGGATTATAATTCAGAACACAATGCCATGCTGTCAAATGTATTTCTCACTTGAAGATCTTCAAAGAAGGGTGATAATGTGGACCTTCATTGACTGGCATGCTCAAAAGGGGTGAAAAAACAAAAAGAACATGTATTAAAAAATAAAAAAATAAAACCACTGACATTTTAAAACTCAAGCTGAAATAGATCAGGGCATCTGTGCTTGACTAATATTTCCATTAACAAAATCTTTCAAAATATACATATTATTGGATTACCTTCACATTTTCCCCAGGCTAATAAGTGGCGTAACAAATATAATATGTCTAGCAGAGCCCATGAGTTGTCAATGACCCCTAGATTTGTTTCACTGCGGAGATCCACTTGCAGTCTTCCAAAGCTGACACTCAGCTTCTTCCAGTAAATTGTTTTCCTGATCCCTCCAATGAGTGACAATTTGCGAGAAAGGCTATTTGAGGACTTACAAAGGGTGTATTTCAAGGTTTTCAACAAGAGGTATTCTGGGACCTTCCAACAAAAGGCTTAGCTGATTTCCCATTGAGTAGTTTGTGGCACCTGACACATTGCTCTCAATACCCTAAAATGTTGCTTGCCAGTGGTTCCATACCTCAGTTTTCTTTTTCCACAGCTACACAAAATTTTCCTTGTAAAGAGCATGTGGAGCATTTCCAAATCCCATTCTTTCAATGGGCCCTCTTAACAGTTGTTCACCGGAGGCCTGTTGTGGTAGGAACACAAATGACCCAGGAATAGAACTGAGTACTGTAGTCAGGCAAAGGGGACCATAAAACTCCTGCTGACGTTGCTGATTATGTCAGCAAGATCAATAAGGTGGGAGGCAATACGATTATGCAACTCCTTTTTGTGCTTCTGGGTCCAAGAGTGACAGTATATAATGATACTGCCACGAGAGTAACATCGACACTGACTATATACAACCATCAAGATGTATTACTCAGTTTTCGTTTTTCTCTTTATTATTACTCTTGGATTTAACATCTAGGATGAGTTCTAACAGAGCATGTAGTGAGCCAAGGCCCAGCTAAACAGAACCAATAAAACATCGTTCATGTTGCTAGATGCAGCATGATTAAATTTACAGAGTGGGCATACCAGCCAGCTTTATCTGAAATAGCACAACACATTAGCTGATGCATTATAGAAACTGGAACAAGGAGCATGAAGGCATTTGGAAATATTTATACTGGCCATTATGAAATATGGAAACATATTGCTGTCATTAAGGAAGTTAGTCAAATGCACAGAACCTGCAAGTGATGTGCACAAACGTGTATCATCTCTCGTTCTAAACTAAATTCAGGCTACATAAATATCTAAACATATTTACGCTTAAATCCCACCACGTTTTGACAAATGTGTCTAAGGAGCTCCATTTCCACTAACTTTTCCAAACATGTACTTGACTAGAGTCCTACACCTTCCTTGTATAACAATAATTCGCAACAAGCTGTACCTATGTTACAGACAAAATGTTCGTAAAAATGTATAATATTCCACAGTTTTCTAAAAACCTTCTTTGCAATAAACATTTGGCTCCTTGTAGATGGGTCTTTAAATCAAATGCAGATCAGAGTTACTCGCTTACACTGGGTTTTGAATTGATTGTTTTTCACTGATTTTACAAATAAATTATGCCGTGTTCAGTTGTCACCACAGTTTTGGGGTTGGGGGGCGTTTTAGAGTGAAGAGTACGGTGGGACCGTTAAAGGGTCGTCATGACTGATCTTTCGATGAAAGTGATATTGGATTTGCCACCAAGGAGCGTGTGGGGTTCAAGTGAGCGTCATGTTGAGGTTCTCCAAGAGGTAGCTTCAGAACATATAATGAAAGGGTGTTTCGCAGATCCCCTAGGAACAGTCATAAAAGTCCTGAAATAAGTGGTAATTTTCAGGTCAATTTTTCCTCCAGTGCTTTTATTTTGCTTGAAAACCCACCTCCTGGCAAAATGGGGTGAAGTTCCTAAACTTCGTACTATTGTGAAGTATTAAACCTGGCACAGGTTCACCGATGATGGTAATCTGACGCGAGTGGTTTAAGTAAATGGTGATGTCAGTTGGTCTTTTTTTATATAGAATGTTATTTTTTATATAGAATGGGTAGATACAATAACTACCCAATAACACTTGACCCATTTGTTAGTTTGACTTTTCAGTTAGTTCTGTATATATAACAAACATGGAACTATACTTAAATGTAGTAGCCTCTTACCCCTCTTTGCTTCTCCCCCTCCCTTCTAGTAGAGGGATCATTATCACCCCCTCTCTTCTAGTAGAGGCATCATTATCAGTCCCCTCCCTTCTAGTAGAGGCATCATTATCACCCCCTCTCTTCTAGTAGAGGCATCATTATCACCCCCTCTCTTCTAGTAGAGGCATCATTATCACCCCCTCCCTTCTAGTAGAGGCATCATTATCACCCCCTCCCTTCTAGTAGAGGCATCATTATCACCCCCACTCTTCTAGTAGAGGCATCATTATCACCCCCTCCCTTCTAGTAGAGGCATCATTATCACCCCCTCCCTTCTAGTAGAGGCATCATTATCAGTCCCCACTCCCCAATCAAGCACAACACACGGGGCAGCCTCGCGCTCATCCACTAACCAGCACTTTGTGGACTCGTTGGGACAAGAGGGCCTGATCGTAGGATACTGCAAAGGAATGCAACCTTTCACCACCTAACTTGGCCTCGTGCATTTTGCGTTAAAAAAATATGCTCTATAAAATATCACTGTAGATAAATCCTGTCACGTGCAATTCCTTTTTTTGTACCTTGTCTGAGATGCAAAAGGACTTTAGGGTGAACAAAAAATTGCATTTTTTTTCTATTCATGGTGACGTGATGCCGCAGGCTCTAAAAATTGGCTGAAAGGGGTCCTAGTAGCAAATTAACAACTACAATATCAAAACTAAAAGGAGGGTCTAATAATGTTTACACCTTTTCAGAATGAACTGGGGGCGCCGCGAACGCACCGTGTCTTACCTCCTAGAGCCCTCGGCTGTCTCTGCTCCACTCCCGAAGCCTGGTCAGGGCAGCAGGCACTACATACATGCCAACTACAGTGCAACTGTTGAACTGCGAGATGCCATGAGCAGCAGGGTAAGGAAGCATGCTCTGAATTGATTGACAGGCTGAAGGGGCGGTACGAGCGTGGAATTTGTGGATCTGCGCCTTCCTATTGGTTGGAAATAAAGAAGCCGCTCCAATTATGAAGGGTAAAAGCTTTCCGCTTACAGCACCGGAAGCGACCGCCCTCTGCGCCGGAAGAGGCCCCTTCACTACACCGGAAGTTATGGCCCAGCCGCAGCAGAGCCGGAGGGTCAGGCAGTGCACTAATGTCTCTAATGGATCTTGCCTTTGAATGAGCAGCGCGGCAGTGTCGTGGGGCGCGCTTCTCCTTATCAGTCTTAAAGGGAAAGGGGGTAGCAAGGGCTTCTTTGGTGAAAGATGTTAACATTGACTGTAGACCGGTGTGTTATTGTATTTCAACCAGTGAAAGCTCAGTGACTGTTTATGGAGAGAGTTGTCGGACAAAAGTCAGTGCGCCCCTCTGCAGACTATGAGCTCCCACTGTGTTAGTGCCGCATACTGTGGGGTATAGACCAGGGCTCTGCAGAAACCCTGGAGAAGTCTTCGTGGTTGTCAGCATGCTCCTTCTGAGCATTGCAGGGGCCTGGGGGAGGCTTGGAAGAATCAGTATAGCTGGGTCTGCCCAGTTAGTGAGCTGTAAGCTGACAGGATGCACACCCAGGATGGCGTCAAGGGTTTGTTTTTCTGGATATGGCCAATAGCAGTGGCCAAGAAAACTGGACAGAGGTGGCACTCTAAACAAAAGGTCGGTTAGGTGTTGGTTCCGTTCCTGTCTGCATGGAGTGAATCAAGAGTTTGCTCACAGAGCACAGAGGGTTTTCCCAGATGGTGTGCTTTTTTTAATTTTTTTTTAAACTAACTGCTCTTTCTGCGATATATCTTGATTCATTTTTTAGGTCTCACCTACCAGGCACAGCAAGCTATAACATTGCAAAACACCTATTGTTTACTTAAAAGAACTTAAAGCTTTCCACTCTGTTGGATTTGTGGTCACTCTCGTTTGCTTCCTTCTTATTTGACAATTTGCCTTCCTTTCTTGTGTTTGGTCCTACCCTGGGGCCTCTTTACAGTCCCTCTGATTGGCTGATTTCATCTTTCCACTGGTCATTTTTAGGGAACGACATTTTTATTTTTTATTCAGCGCTTTGTGAGAGTGAAGGCGTATCCTAGCTATTTCCCTCTCGTATGGCTTGCCTTCCTCAAATACACCCCCCACCCACATTGTTGCCCCCATTCCCCCCACCGCTCCCAGCTTGTGTGTAAAAACGCAGCAGTAGGGTTATTTTTGCTTGGGGTATAGCCGAGGGACCGAAAATTAAGGGTTGGTTTTGCTTTATGTCCTGCATTTCACATTCTGTGTAAAAGCATAAGCTTTGGCACACAAGGGTTTTATGGCATTGGGGATAGGGCCATTTTCTGCAATTAGGTGACGTCTGAGGTAGGAGGTGTACATAGCACAATGCTTTTCGGGGAGGCCCGTAAATCTGCTCCCTGGGCTACTGCCAAAGACCAAACAGTTGTACCGTGTGGAAAGGTAATTAGGTCTTGGCAAATTGTTTTGCTTTCCCCTTCGGACACTGCATTATTCTTTTTAAATCCTTCAGAGCTTCCGAACTAAAACGTATTGGAAAAATAAACCATGCTGCGTTATGAAGATTGAAAAGATCGTTTTGAAGTACCATAATACAAGGTAGCTTTTCCTCCATTATTTTGGGATTTTTTTTCTTTTACTTTTTTTTTTAAACAACACCTTACAGACCAAACATTGGCAAAGCCAACAGCTGAGTGCTCTCATTACATAGGCACAATGTTTTGGCTCTGTCAGTGCTAGTTTAATTTGCCTGTATAGTGTTTCAACGCAAGCTACATCAAAGAAATCGCTCAAATGTATTTTATGCAATTCTTGACGCTGAACTAATTTGACCAATCTGATTATTTTTTTTGGGCATCACCTCCCACTCATGGACTCAGTCAAATTATGGAGTGGGCAGTATACTGACTTTGTCATTGTCATGATGAAGACTCCTTGATTTTTTCACAAGGATTGCAACATTGATGTAACTCTCAAAAACGGAATCCATGCGCCGATTGGCATTGCTCTAGTTGAACATGGTTTTCTGAAAGCCTTCTTATAAGGTTATTTGTTTAGCATGTCGTTTTGTTTTTTTCTGAATTTGTAAATTATTTACCGCAAAGCACTACCATGCACTGTGCGCTGGCAGACCTGCACATCAAAATCTCCTTCAGATATGCTTCATTTTTGCTATGAGAAATATCCTGTCAGAAAGTGTACAAGTACGACATACGCTTTTCTTTTGACTTCAGACTCCGAGTGCAATTCCCCTGCTTTATGTATGAAATACTATACATGCTGTCATTTGTTTCTCTTAGAGTAAACACTTGGAAATAATCACATTGGCTGCTAAGATTATAAAATAAATCCTATCAAAACACCATTGGTTTCTGTAGGAAGGGTACAGCAGCAGTCTAGAGGTTATCAGGAGGCAGCACTGTGGGTCCTGGGTCAGTGCTGCATGCATTATGAGATCTTCTCTGTAAGGCTTCAGGCAGGTCTGATGATCTTTGAGTGAGCAAGGGGCTGGTTTCTGTATTCAGCCTGTGCACACTTCGGTAAGTCCTAAAAGGGGTTTAACTGTGATGAGGTATAGTGAGCCTTGATGGGACAGTTCACCGAGCTTGGGGGTAATTGCAGTGAGTTGGGTTTAGGGGTGCGGGGCATCCTTTCGCAGACACCATGCAGGCTATGAATATCTACTTTATTATTTTAGATTCTATGTTTGGATGGTAAAGAACAGCTAGAAATGTTTTGTGTATCAGTAAGAAGTGTGGCCGAAAAAGTGATTACTATATGGTTAGCTCTTTCCTTAGCTCTGCATTGGCAGTAGTCTGATTTCGGAGTGCGGTGATCGAGCTTTATTGGATGTGACTCTTTTAAGGGTTTCCTTTCGCTCTACTTATAGCAGGTGTAGAAATATCACATTGCTGCTGCTGTCTTCCTCTTAGTTACAGATGTTCCACACAAATCCCAATAGTTTAGCAAGAATTATCCTGGCTTGGCTAATTGAAAGTGAATGATCCATATCTTAATTTTCTGTGTTGTATTTATTTCTTTTTTTGCTGCAGCTATTTTCCTTTTTAGAAATGAACATAGTTCCTTTACCAGAGCAGGAGCGCACTAGTGGAATACCAGCTGGCGTATCCAATGAAAGAGCTGCTGTGTCGCGTGAAGTCTCCTTTTCACAAATTATTAGAAATGGGCCACAAGTAGCACAAGATGGATTGTGTTGCCAAAAAACTTGCATTGTAAATAGTGTGTTTCTTTCTGTGGTACCTTGAAGTTTTCCCAGTGACTTAAATGTCCTGACAAGGCACTATTTATTAACATCTTTGCAAATATAACTCTAAGGCTGCCTATATTTAGGTCTGCATTTTTATTAAATACTTTATTAATTGAAGAAGTACAATGTTAGAGGCACATCTTATTTTGGATCTCACTTTTAAAACTTTGTACACCCAGGTGTGTCAGGATAGCCACTACCCTTTTTGTTGCAAAAAACCAACCTGTGTAGTGATTGTTTTTACAGTCTCAAGCATTTCATAGTTTTATTTCACTTTGTATTTACACTAGTCAGAAAAAAACATTCCGCTATCATCCTTACTTTCTTAAGTGTAGGTTCCCCCACCTTCCCACTATGGTTGCTCAGTAGGTTTGTAAATCTGATTCTGTCCATTTAGTTGGTTCGTACTTCTCTGAATAGGACTCCAGCTATTTGTTTTAATTGGGAGTTAAACCAGACTTGTGACCTGGGCCTGCTGTTTCTCCTTTGGGACACAACGATGCCCAGTAAACCTAAGTAAGGTGAGTGAGTATTCACCTGAGCTCCCTGTTATGCCCCTCACCCCCACACACTTTAGTGTCGTTATTTTCTGTGCTGTGGCTCTTACATCTTTGTGCAACTTCATATCATGTGAAACAAAACTGATAAAGCCAGTAGGTCTTGCCTACGAGAGAGCTATTGGCTTTCATTGTTTTCATAGTCATGACGAACAGCTGCGTTGCTACTGGCTGAAAGTAAAGAAATATATGCTATGATGTGGCCAGCGCTGGACCGACTGGAGCCAATAGTCATTACACTTTTTTAATTGCTGTTTTCTATCTATGTACTATGATACGTTATGCATGCCCTCTGCATAAAATCAAGTTTTATCAATTTCTAAGCTCCTGTGTTATATGATTTACCTATTTCCTCTTCCACCTCCACTCACACCCACATATCTGGCCAGTATGTATATTTCTCGGTCCTGTACCCATTTACTCCACAACTTTGATCAATACACTGTGAAAAGTCTCCTAAAATTAACCTCCCGCCCTCATCATGGCTGCCTGCAGCATCACAGACAGGAGGCGAGTCAGGAAATGTACTCGTTTGAACTGCCTTGATTATTTTATTTATTTATTGGATTTATATAGCGCACAGCTACCCGGAGGTTTCCCGGCGCCTAGGACAATGCAAGGCAAAGGCAGGATTAGGAGATCAACTTGGACGGTTACTGGTTAAAGAGCCATGTCTTAAGCTCCTTACGAAATCTAATGAACACCCTTTCATGACGTAAGTAGGAAGGAAGAGAATTCCAGAGAGAGGGAGCTAGGAAGGCAAAAGAACGTCCCCCCATTTTGGCACGTCTGATTCTGGGCACCTGGAATTTTAGTTGATTGGAAGATCGAAGCAAACGAGAGGGCCGGTAGTGTTGGACCAAAATTCTAAGGTAGTTGGGAGCTAGGCCCGTATTAATTCTATGCATGTAGCATAGGGCTTTGAATTTGGTGCGGTTCTCAATTCTCAGCCAATGTAGTTCACGAAGTGCACCAGAGGTAGGAGCGCTTCTGGGAAGTTGGCAAAGAAGCCTGGCCGCAGAGTTCTGAACAACTTGAAGTTTGTGTAGTACTTCTTTTTTCGCACCCAGATAGAGCACGTTTCCGTAGTCCAGTCTAGAAATAACCAGCGCTTGGACCACTGTTCTTTGGGTAGCTGCAGGAAGCATCCAGAGAATTTTACGAAGCCACTTCAGGATAGCAAAGCAGGTAGAAGCTACTTTGGTCACCTGTTGTTTCATAGTCAACTGGTCATCGATGATGATGCCCAGGTTACGTACAGAGAGAGAAGGAATTGGGGGGATACCCATCTCAGAGGGCCAATGTTGGGGGCCCCAGAGTGATTTTTTGTTTCCAAATATGAGGAGTTCTGTCTTTCCTCCATTAAGTTTGAGTTTATTAAAGTGCATCCAGTTGGCTATCTTAGATAATCCTGTTTGCAAAGAGGGTGGGTTGGAGGTTTCTTTGGAAGAGAGTGAAAAAATAAGTTGAGTGTCATCAGCGTAAGAATAGATAGTTAGACCAGCTTGTTCTGCTATGCTCGCCAAAGGACTGACATATATATTGAAAAGTAGTGGACTGAGAATGGAGCCCTGGGGAACTCCATAAGGGGATGCGTGAGTCAGGGAGGAAGCTGTGTGAGAGAAAACCTGAAAAGTCCTATTGGATAAAAAGCTGGACAACCAGTATGATTAGTCAGTCATACTGGAGGAACTGGTCCTGCGGCTCCACAAATTCATCTCTGATCGCTGCAGAGGCATTCACTTTATCTTCTCTGAAATGATAGACCACACATGTCTAGACCATACCAGGTTTGTTGCTTTCCTAAATTGTTCTTCTGCTTGTAAGGCTGTAGAGTGACTCCATCTTCAGTTTTCATCTCTCCATCTTACTTATGGACCACAGCTACTACCACTAACTACTACCATTAGGGTATGTCTAGCTGCCATGAAGGCAACTCTGTCTTCAACATGAATACTGGGTACATTATATCAGCTAGTAGAATTTTCACTGCTCTCTCTTCTGGAGGCCTCCAATGTGCTCTATACTGTAGAAGTGTTCAGTGAAATACGGGTATATATCTCTGCACCATACCTTCCAGACCTGTCATATGAATTCCTTGATCTCCCGTCACCTGTCACCCTGGTTTGCAAACTGTTTGGATCAGGTATTTAAATGGCTTGACTCAATGTAACACTTCTTTCTTTGGAAGTAAGACACCCTTTAGAGGCAGTAAAAGCATTTCCCTTTGGGCACACTGACCTGTTGCCATCAGTGGGTGTCTCAGCCCAATGTCTTCCAATAGACTCTGCGTGACCTTTCTGGAGTAGATTGTGCTTCACGAAGAGGTCATCTGATGCAGAAATTATTTTTTTCTTCTGCATTCATAGACCACCTGCCCAGCTAATTCCCAGCGGGGTCGAGACTTTCATAATCATCCCTGCCAGATCCAGCTCAGTCTGGAGACGAGCCCAGATATTGTTTTCCTAGTGTTCATGCCATATTTCTTCTACAACCCTAGTGTATAACAAAACAATCTGCACAGAGAAAGCCTGTAATTTGTCGCCAGTATCAACTGTGTGAAACTGGTTCTGGCCCAGTTCTTTTCCTGCTACAAACATGATTGGAATGGATTATAACTCTGCCTCATACCCTATGTCTCTGCCAGGTTTCTAGCCTTTGGCGAGCTTCGATTAGTCGATATCCCAAATTCATCAAGAAGCCCTCACATTTCACACGCATTGATGTGTTGAGGAGATATTACTTGAATCATATGTTCAAAGAGTACAGAACCCATTTCTGTTCAAAAAGTGAAGGTTGGAATACTTGAAATATGGAGGGTAGGAATGCTTGAAGTAGGCACCAAGCTGTGTACCATACCAACTCACATTAACAGCCTACTCGGATATGGCACCTTCCACCCTGCAGTCTCAAAGATAGCTGTCGGTATGGGCAGTGTCCTATGATTCTTACAAACTGTTCCACTAAAAATGAATAAGTGCTGATAATTCCAAAACCAAATTGAATGCGTGAGGATATTCCAAGAAACTAGTGAGGGACGCCTGCAAAAGAGCACTGTTCACTCCACGTGATACTCTACTTGAAAAGAGGTTGAAACCACATGAATAAAACTTGTGTCTCTCTCTACAGTTAGCCATGTAACAAATCAGTTCAAGACAAGCATTGACAAAGCCAATAAGGTTTGCCTTCAGGCCCTATTTTTTAGCCTTGCTGCACAGCATCCCCCGTGCCAATGGAGCAGCACAGCGTGGCATAGAGTAGAGAGGCGTGGAGTGACGTACAGTAGAGTAGAGTGGTGTGGTGTAGACTACAGTGGCGTAGAGAGGAGTGGAGTAGACAAATGTCATAGTGTAAAGTGGCACAGGATGAAGTAGAGTGGCATTATATTGTGTGAAGTGTGGTCGAGTGGCAGTGTGTGGGGTGGTGTACAGTACAGTACAGTACAGTGGCGTAGAGTACAGCGGCGTATCGTGCACTGGGATAGAGTGCAGTGGAGGGGAACGGTCCAGAAAAAGGTGCAGTGGCATAGAGTACAGCGGTGAACAATGCAGTGGCATAGAATGCAGTGGTGTAGAGTAGATGGCAAGGGTGCAGAGTGCAGTGGCACAGAGTAGAGGTCAGTGCACCCTACGCCACTGCACACCACTAAACTACTCTGCACCATTCTACTCTACTCTATGCCACTCTACTCTGCACTGCTCTAGTCTCTACCACTCTGCACCACTGCACTCTACACTGCTCTATTCTGCACACTGTGCCCCACTGCACTCTTTGCCTCTACTCTGCACCACTTTACTCTATGCCACTTAGAGTAGAGTGCAGTGGTGTACACTAGAGTGGTGCAGAGTAGAGTCAGTGGTGTGAAGTGCAGTGGTCTAGAGTGGAGTGATGCAGCATATAGTGCAGTGGCTTAGAGTGCAGTGACCTAGAGTGGTGCAGCGTAGAGTCAGAGGTGTGAAGTGCAGTGGTCTAGAGTGGAGTGATGCAGCATATAGTGCAGTGGCTTAGAGTGCAGTGACCTAGAGTGGTGCAGCGTAGAGTCAGAGGTGTGAAGTGCAGTGGTCTAGAGTGGAGTGATGCAGCATATAGTGCAGTGGCTTAGAGTGCAGTGACCTAGAGTGGTGCAGCGTAGAGTCAGTGGTGTGAAGTGCAGTGGTCTAGAGTGGAGTGATGCAGCATATAGTGCAGTGGCTTAGAGTGCAGTGACCTAGAGTGTGGCAGCGTAGAGTCATTGGTGTGAAGTGCAGTGGTCTAGCGTGGAGTGATGCAGCATATAGTGCAGTGGCCTAGAGTGCAGTGACCTAGAGTGGTGCAGCGTAGAGTCATTGGTGTGAAGTGCAGTGGTCTAGCGTGGAGTGATGCAGCATATAGTGCAGTGGCCTAGAGTGCAGTGACCTAGAGTGGTGCAGCGTAGAGTCAGAGGTGTGAAGTGCAGTGGTCTAGCGTGGAGTGATGCAGCATATAGTGCAGTGGCCTAGAGTGCAGTGACCTAGAGTGGTGCAGCGTAGAGTCAGAGGTGTGAAGTGCAGTGGTCTAGAGTGGAGTGATGCAGCATATAGTGCAGTGGCTTAGAGTGCAGTGACCTAGAGTGGTGCAGCGTAGAGTCAGAGGTGTGAAGTGCAGTGGTCTAGCGTGGAGTGATGCAGCATATAGTGCAGTGGCTTAGAGTGCAGTGACCTAGAGTGGTGCAGCGTAGAGTCAGTGGTGTGAAGTGCAGTGGTCTACAGTGGAGTGATGCAGCATATAGTGCAGTGGCTTAGGGTGCAGTGACCTAGAGTGGTGCAGCGTAGAGTCAGAGGTGTGAAGTGCAGTGGTCTAGAGTGGAGTGATGCAGCATATAGTGCAGTGGCTTAGAGTGCAGTGACCTAGAGTGGTGCAGCGTAGAGTCAGAGGTGTGAAGTGCAGTGGTCTAGCGTGGAGTGATGCAGCATATAGTGCAGTGGCTTAGAGTGCAGTGACCTAGAGTGGTGCAGCGTAGAGTCAGTAGTGTGAAGTGCAGTGGTCTAGAGTGGAGTGATGCAGCATATAGTGCAGTGACCTAGAGTGCAGTGACCTAGAGTGGGGCAGCGTAGAGTCAGTGGTGTGAAGTGCAGTGGTCTAGAGTGGAGTGATGCAGCATTTAGTGCAGTGGCTTAGAGTGCAGTGACCTAGAGTGGTGCAGCGTAGAGTCAGAGGTGTGAAGTGCAGTGGTCTAGCGTGGAGTGATGCAGCATATAGTGCAGTGGCCTAGAGTGCAGTGACCTAGAGTGGTGCAGCGTAGAGTCAGAGGTGTGAAGTGCAGTGGTCTGGAGTGGAGTGATGCAGCATATAGTGCAGTGGCTTAGAGTGCAGTGACCTAGAGTGGGGCAGCGTAGAGTCAGTGGTGTGAAGTGCAGTGGTCTAGAGTGGAGTGATGCAGCATATAGTGCAGTGGCTTAGAGTGCAGTGACCTAGAGTGGTGCAGCGTAGAGTCAGTGGTGTGAAGTGCAGTGGTCTAGAGTGGAGTGATGCAGCATATAGTGCAGTGGCTTAGAGTGCAGTGACCTAGAGTGGTGCAGCGTAGAGTCAGTGGTGTGAAGTGCAGTGGTCTAGAGTGGAGTGATGCAGCATATAGTGCAGTGGCTTAGAGTGCAGTGACCTAGAGTGGTGCAGCGTAGAGTCAGTGGTGTGAAGTGCAGTGGTCTAGAGTGGAGTGATGCAGCATATAGTGCAGTGGCTTAGAGTGCAGTGACCTAGAGTGGTGCAGCGTAGAGTCAGTGGTGTGAAGTGCAGTGGTCTAGAGTGGAGTGATGCAGCATATAGTGCAGTGGCTTAGAGTGCAGTGACCTAGAGTGGTGCAGCGTAGAGTCAGTGGTGTGAAGTGCAGTGGTCTAGAGTGGAGTGATGCAGCATATAGTGCAGTGGCTTAGAGTGCAGTGACCTAGAGTGGTGCAGCGTAGAGTCAGTGGTGTGAAGTGCAGTGGTCTAGAGTGGAGTGATGCAGCATATAGTGCAGTGGCTTAGAGTGCAGTGACCTAGAGTGGTGCAGCGTAGAGTCAGAGGTGTGAAGTGCAGTGGTCTAGAGTGGAGTGATGCAGCATATAGTGCAGTGGCTTAGAGTGCAGTGACCTAGAGTGGTGCAGCGTAGAGTCAGAGGTGTGAAGTGCAGTGGTCTAGCGTGGAGTGATGCAGCATATAGTGCAGTGGCTTAGAGTGCAGTGACCTAGAGTGGTGCAGCGTAGAGTCAGAGGTGTGAAGTGCAGTGGTCTAGCGTGGAGTGATGCAGCATATAGTGCAGTGGCTTAGAGTGCAGTGACCTAGAGTGGTGCAGCGTAGAGTCAGTGGTGTGAAGTTCAGTGGTCTAGCGTGGAGTGATGCAGCATATAGTGCAGTGGCTTAGAGTTCAGTGACCTAGAGTGGTGCAGCGTAGAGTCAGTGGTGTGAAGTTCAGTGGTCTAGCGTGGAGTGATGCAGCATATAGTGCAGTGGCTTAGAGTGCAGTGACCTAGAGTGGTGCAGCGTAGAGTCAGAGGTGTGAAGTGCAGTGGTCTAGAGTGGAGTGATGCAGCATATAGTGCAGTGGCTTAGAGTGCAGTGACCTAGAGTGGTGCAGCGTAGAGTCAGCGGTGTGAAGTGCAGTGGTCTAGAGTGGAGTGATGCAGCATATAGTGCAGTGGCTTAGAGTGCAGTGACCTAGAGTGGTGCAGCGTAGAGTCAGCGGTGTGAAGTGCAGTGGTCTAGCGTGGAGTGATGCAGCATATAGTGCAGTGGCTTAGAGTGCAGTGACCTAGAGTGGTGCAGCGTAGAGTTAGTAGTGTGAAGTGCAGTGGTCTAGAGTGGAGTGATGCAGCATATAGTGCAGTGACCTAGAGTGCAGTGACCTAGAGTGGTGCAGCGTAGAGTCAGTAGTGTGAAGTGCAGTGGTCTAGAGTGGAGTGATGCAGCATATAGTGCAGTGGCTTAGAGTGCAGTGACCTAGAGTGGTGCAGCGTAGAGTCAGTAGTGTGAAGTGCAGTGGTCTAGAGTGGAGTGATGCAGCATATAGTGCAGTGGCTTAGAGTGCAGTGACCTAGAGTGGTGCAGCGTAGAGTCAGAGGTGTGAAGTGCAGTGGTCTAGCGTGGAGTGATGCAGCATATAGTGCAGTGACCTAGAGTGGTGCAGACTACTGTGTCAGAGTTCAGTGGCATAAATTGCCATGGCTTTGAGTGCAGCAGGCAGTATATCA
The DNA here is from genome assembly GCF_031143425.1 of Pleurodeles waltl. Classification (NCBI taxonomy): domain Eukaryota; kingdom Metazoa; phylum Chordata; class Amphibia; order Caudata; family Salamandridae; genus Pleurodeles; species Pleurodeles waltl. Next base: position 34,863,125 of record NC_090449.1, read on the forward strand.
GTGCAGAGTAGAGTGAAACTAACCAATGGCAAGCTGTGAGCAGGCTGTAAGCCCACTTAATGTAAACAACATGTGTTGCAAAGGCAGTGCATGCACTGCCTAGGCGAAACCTAAAAACCATCTGCATGCAGCAATCAAGCAATCAACATTTTCCTCAACAATTCTTCTCAAGATGGCCAGGGAACATCTGGGCACCCACAAAACAAACCCTCTTGTTCAATGAGAAGACTGCGTGCTGCACCCAGTTCGACTGAAAAGGAGGAATCTGGGAAGGGGCCTGGCTGCTGACTGATGAGAGTTTGAGAGACCATTTTGCTTAGAGAGATATGATCAAGTATCACAATCCTGAGTGGAATCTGCCACTAGTAGCACGAGTCAGAGTGGGTGGGAAAATGTTCTTCAGAAGGAGGTAAAGTGTAGATAAAATGAATAACCAATTGTATGAGAGGTATGGCTGTCAGTAAATGAGAAAAAACATAAAGCCCATGAAGCAGTCGTTTTTTTCTATTTGGTGATCCAACTCAGATTGGCAAAGAAAAATGATGCTGAAAAGATAGTTTTTTTTCCTTCAAGGGTAGGGGTGCTTGTGAGGAAGGTTTGAAACAATGAAGGGGTTGGGAGAAGCACAAGGGAGAGGCAGCGCAATAAGGAAGGGGGTCCGCGAACCACATGGGCAAGAGTGACAGAGAATGAGGGGTGGAAGCATACATGGGAGGCAGCTGGAAACAACATGCACTCTCATGGAGCGCTTAACTAAGAATAAGAACAAGTTCCTGGAGAGTGAGCACTCGTGGAAGAATAGAAGTTGCCAAGGTGAGAGGCTGTAGAGAAGCTTGCAGGGACAAACACAAGCTGCAGGTGCTTAAACAAGCAAAGGCAGCAAATAGAATGCAAGAACATGTGAGTGGCAATAGGATAAGCCAATAGCAGGGCCAGCTTCAGCGCTGGCGGTGCTCTGTGCAACTGTCTTTTTCGGCACCCCATCACCCCTCTCCAGACTCAAAGCAAACACAATGGAGAGTCAATGATGAAATACTTAAACAGGAAAATAATGTACAAATCGTTGAAGACACAGTTCAGAACTTCCTTAAAGATAACAAAGAAAACAAATCCTCTAATACCACTAGATGGGAAGCTCTGAATGCCACAGTAAGGGTGCTGGTTATCAAAATTAGAGCTAGCGTGAACAAATATGTGAATAGTAAGCTCTTAGAAATGAAGCAGCAAATCATTGACTTAGAAAAACAGCCCATCTCCTCTAAAGATAATCTCATGCTAAATGAAATTGTCAAGAAAAATATCACTATTAGGATCTGACAGGAAGGTAATATCTCTATTAATAAATGATGAAAAATGTGTAGGGGGCCAATGTACATCCCTCACACACCCTTCTGTTTACCAGAATTCTCTTAGCGAACTCTCCTTTATAGACCCACCGAACTAGCGCAAGTGTGTTGGTATGGAGCAGATAAATGCATATGACTGTTAAAAAGTTATAATAACTAGGTTAATGCCTTGATGTGCCATAAATAGGTGTTTGTGAAATTCAGGTAATTTGCTTTAGCACAATTAAATGAAATTTCAGGAAAAATATGTGAAATTACATGTAATTATGAGGATTGCAAAACTGGCATTTGGCACTATCTTTTAACGTGAAATTGGCCTCACGTCCAATTTGAATGTGAGGATGCATTTTGCACAAAAAAGTGCAAAAAACCAAAAGCACAGTGAGTAAAAGCTGCTTGGATTCTGTTGTTTGCTTTCTTCCTGTGTTTTTTTCAGTTACTATTTAATATTTACCTCCAATGCCACATAATTCCACAGTGCGGCTTAATAGTATAACTTCTGAAGTTTCACGTAAAAACATTTTCACCCAGGGCTAGTCATAAGTACATTCAGTATAGACCTGAGACCTATCCACCAGTGACTAGTAACCTAAACATCATATGATAAGTACAGCCTGAATTACATGCGGACGGACATCATATAGCAAGTGCAGTTCCATAAACACAGGTACAAGCCTGTATGTGCAAGTTACTGCTCCAGTATCCAGGTAGAGACTTCTATATAGCCTCACATGCCAAAGTGCATACTCACAAGCACAGAAACAACTTCACATACTCAGTACCACTTCACATGCAAAAGGGCAGGGTCATATACAGCCCTGTTTAGTGTCACCCATCTCGTGTTAGAATAACGCATTTCCGGTCATTTTCCCGCATTACCACAATGCCTGAGATTGTCTTGCATGTCCTGAAGTGTGGTAAAACCTTCTTGTTCCAGTTTCTCACTTTGCTAGGGAAGCTCCGAGTAGTGCTTATCAAAGGCCACAAGGTGGCACTGGAGTACAACAGGAGGTAGAGGATTCTCGCTGTAGTACGATATTTACATGGTTCTCTCGTCTTCATCGCTTGTTTTTGCTTGCAAGAAAGTCTCCTTCATAGTCATTGAAATGTCACTCATAATTACACTGACATTTTGAAAATGTCACACATAGCAATATGAAACCTTGGCAGCTGTGCATATGGCAAGGCCCTGCTTCATATATGAAAGAGACAGTGGCGTCCGGCAGCTCTAGGAGGTAGGGGGGCAGGCGGGAAGCACACACACATGCATTCTTCCACACACACACACACGCACTCACATGCTCACGCACTCACGCACATCCATTAACAACACTCATAACAGTCAAACATGCACGCACGCACCAAAAATTAATTTTAAAAGTTCACACACACTCATTCTTTCACACACACGCACGCACGCACATCCATTAACAACACTCATAACATTCAAACATGCATGCACGCACCAAACATTCATTTTAAAACACATACACACACATTCTTTCACACACGCACATCCATTAACACTCATAACATTCAAACATGCACGCACCAAACATTCATTTTAAAAGATCACACACACTCATTCTTTCACACCTGCATGCACGCACATCCATTACCAACACTCACAACATTCAAACATGCATGCACGCACCAAACATTTATTTTAAAACATCATATACACACACACACACACACACACACACTTACCTTCAGCCTCGGAGGTCCCAGGAGAGTTGGGGCTGCTGCCTTGAGGGAAGGCAGCAGTCCCAGCCTCGTCACAGAGTGGGATGGGGTCAGTGAGACTGCTGTCTCCCCACACTCTGACACGAAGTGTCACTGATTGACACTCGCCCTGGGCGCTTCAGGGCTTGAACCTGAAGCGTCCTGGTCGAAGTCAATGGGTGACGCTTTCCTCGTCACCCAGGGCAGGGCCTTGAGGCACCTTTGCTGAGCCGAGGAGGTCACGCCCATAGGAGCTGTGACCTCCTCAGCCCAGCAAAGATCAGCTCAGGCAGCCAGGAGTCTGCGCAAATCGCACATGTCTGCGTCTGGCTGCCTGAACTGAACATGAAGAGTGTCTGTCAGGCTGACCTTTGTTCAGCCTGACAGACACTATTCATGAGGGGCAAAAGGTGAGGGTGGCGTGGCCCCTCCGCTCTAAAGGCCAGGCTGCACCTGGAAATAGAGCCATATGCACTCATATACTGGCTCCTAGGCTTTCATTTTGTTAAGTATCTCTGCAGCCCCTAGTCAGGGCCGTCACAAGGGGGAAGAGGCCAGGGTTGTTTGCCCCAAGCCCGATCTTTTCAGTACTTCGCACTGCCACTGCTTAACATGGTTATGTTATGTTTCAGAATGGCAGGCTCGGGCTGCATATGTAACATGCTTTTCATCAAATAGCCGCTAGGTGGTGCAATAAGCTAAAGCTGCCTTATGTGTGCTCTAGTGTATTGTTTTTTTTTCCTCAAACGATGTGAACATAGTCTTTTGCGTGACATTTGTGACCTGGGCCCCAGAAAAGCTTCTGCTGGGCCTACCCTTAACCCTCTCATGCAGTCTTGCTGAGAAGTATCTGTATGTGGCTAGTGCAAAGCAGCCTTCTGCTGGGGCTCAGTTCCACCTTTTACTGGGCAGCAGTGAAATTACTTTCAGACATTTGATGGCAGATTTGGCATTGGAAAATATGCTATTGTCCAGTCTTTAATGGCAATTTAGGGTTGTTCCCAGTTCCACCAGAGGTGTTTTTGGTCTTTTGGAATTTGAGAAATATATTTGGGAGGCGCTTGAAAAATGGTCCTCGTTTCCATTCCACTGATCGGGCATGTATACCTGACTTTTTACTCATGCTGTTGGAAATAGCAGCTCCAGGGAGCGATGGGGGGCCCGAGGGGAGGTGGAGCAAACCAAGAGTTTCTTACAAGAAAACCAGAAGGCAGATTTGTGAACTGTCAGGTCTAGAGGCTGTTTCCCAATCTGAGAGGGTATCCTGGTGCTGAAGCAGCAGCTGTGCAGGTCGAGCCACTGGCGTAACAAAGGCCCCCGCAGCTCCCGTGGTGCAGCGGGGCCCCAAGCTCTAGGGAGGCCCCCTCACCACAGTACACTGTGCATGGGCGGCAGACCCCTGACTGGGTCAAGTAGGGAGGGGTGGTGGTGGTGCCCTCAAGGTACTTTGCAGCTGGCCCCCCTCAAGTTTTGTTACGCCACTGTGTCGAGCTAGGGTTGGGCTGGATGAAGAGCTCAGGGCTTTTGTTCTTGCAGAATTCAAGAACTGAGGACGAGCCTCTGGTGTGCCAGGGCAGGTCATTCCAGGCTTTAGGAGAGAGAGGAAGTGAGGGGTTTAAATGCTGTTTATTTCTCAGTCTCTTGCTTGAGGTGTGATGCGTCTGTGTTGTAAAGGGCTCTGTGGGAGGAGCAGAGGGATCTGAATTGTGATTGGCTCTCTCCAGAGGTGGTGGCAGAAGGCAAAAAGAGGCAGACTCAGGAATGACCCACTGACTGGCAGGAGTCCGCTGAAAGGGAAGCTTTTTGGTTTTTGGGTTTAAAGGTGGCCGAGGGCGGCTTCAGCACTGCCATCAGCAGATTTTGGATGAGAGGAGACCCCTCTAAATCTGTGAAGATTACACCTGGTGCTTTTGCCCAAAATGGGTTCTCTTTGACGTTTCAAATAGCGGTTTGCCAGCAGAGCTCCCAGACAGGTCTTTCACTGCCAGGTACACAGAGAGGGGTTGGGTCACCGCCGGGCTGTTCTTCCCTGGCTGGCAGGTTCGATGTGACAGTGATGTTTTTGGATACCGAGGCTTCAGCCTGATTACTCCATGTTCATTTTGATAATTTTGAGATGCAGTTTTGTTTCCTTGTTGATCTGTGATACACTGTGAGAGCTCAACTGGTTCAAAGGGTCAGACTGGGCTTGTCCATTTCAACCAAAAGCTTTATTCCTTCAGCCTCTTTCTAGCCATTGGCTTGAGACTCTGTCAATCACATCCTCGGACAGCACTTTGGAGCAATCATTTGTAACCTAATACTATTAGGTGGTTGGGTGTACCCTTCCACCTCCACTCCAATGCATGTACCCAACTGAATGAAGGACTACTTTACAACTAGGATCTTCTCTGTGTCTTATCAAGGTGTCTCACCCTCAAGTGTGCCACTCCATTGCGTTAATGCTGCATGCGTTAGCACATTTAACCCAGACCTATTGGCTTTGTCAATGCTTATTTACTCTTGTTCCACACTACCGAGCCTCTTGTGCCTTCTTCTTGTCACCTGCTGCCCTTTCTGTCTTGAGCTTGTAGTGCTTTGTGATGAGAAGACCGCATCGGGTGGAGGTGGGAGCCCGGGGTTGGGAGATGCGGCTCATACAACCTGAGCCCATCTCTTCATTTGCAGACTGGTCGCTACTATCCATGACTCCCAGGCGTCTTGTGCATGTCATTTATTGGAGTAAAGAGCCACGTGCACAGGATGTTGTCTCAGTGACCATTAAAGAGTGTTTGACTGGAAATACTCCTTCACCAGGGGAGACAAGTTAATCCCTATTGCAAATATTCACAGTGATGCCTGGAAAAGGGTTTTGCAAACCAGGGTTGAGGTGCATTGACTGATATGTCTCTGCCCAGGGTCAGGTTGGCCTGTAGGGCAATGAGGCAGTGCCCAATGGGCTGATCTGGCAGGTCAGTGTGCTGGCGTTTTTTTTTAGCAGTTTGTGGGCCTATTTTATGGTCTGTTGGGTCGGTTTCTACTGCTGATTTCTCTGTTACCACACACATTGCCTGCAGCAAACCCAAATTCATGCAGTCTCCCATACCTTGAAAAATATCCATACAGCTTGTGTTTACAAACTCGAAACTGGCCTGATTTGCTAATGTGGGTCACTATTTTAGCTATTGGGATCACTAATAGGGTACCTGCTTGTTTCTGAGAAGTGCCGGCACTCTCCAATTAAAAGTATTACGTTTTTCTTGAGATGTGCCGGTGCTCTCCCTCTCAAAATAAAAAAGTGCAGGTACTCTGTACCGGACAGTAACGGCCCACTTCAAGCACTGCCTGTACTGGAATAACCGAAGACTGTTTGATGGGAAAGAGGGTTATTGGAGGAGCTATATGTGACCCTCCGTGCTGGAATAATAGCGTACGCCTCCGGTCTCGACTGGGGTGCAGATGTACCTTGATGTATGCATTTCAGTAGTGGAAGATTTGGGGGCTATAGGAAAGGAGTAAGTTATGCTAGAGATGCACTAGTAGACCCGTGTGTGGGTCTCAGTACTGGAATGGCACGGGTACTGGGGCCATGCTAGAGATGCACTGGTGGACCCCTGTGTGGGTCTCAGTACTGGAATGGTACAGGGTACCGGAGCCATGCTAACGAAGAACTGGTGGACCAGTGTGTGAAGCTCAGTACTGGAATAGTACAGGGTACCAGGGCCACGCTAGAGATGCACTGGTGAACCATGTGTGAGTCTCAGTACTTGAATGGTACAGAGTACCGGGGCCATGCTAGACGTGCAGGCCATGCTAGAGATGCCCTTGAGGACCCGTGTGTGAGTGTCAGTACTGGAATGGTACAGGGTACCGGGCTGTGCTAAAGATGCACTGGTGGATCCGTGTGTGAGTCTCAGTACTTGAATGGTACAGGGCACTGGGGCCACGCTAGAGTTGCACTGTTGGATCTGTGTGTGAGTCTCAGTACTAGAATGGTAGGGGGTACAGGGGCCATGCTAGACATGCACTGGTGGATCTGTGTGTGTCTCAGTACTGGAATGGTACAGGGTACAGGGGCCATGCTAGAGATGCTCAGTTGGACCCGTGTGTAAGTCTCAGTACTGGAATGGTACAGGGTACCATGGCCATACTAGAGATGCACTGGTAGGCCTGTGTGTGAGTCTCAGTACTAGAATGGTACGGGGTAATGAGGTGATGCTATAGATGCACCGATAGATCCGTGTGTGGGTCTCAATACTAGAATGGTAGGGGGTACCGGGGGCATGCTAGAGAAGCACTGGTGGACTTGAGTGTGAGTCTCAGTACTAGAATGGTAGGTGCACTTGGCCATGCTAGAGATGCACTGGTGGACCTGAGTGTGAGTCTCAGTACTGGAATGGTAGGGGGCACTGGTGCCATGCTAGAGATGCACTGGTGGACCCGTATGTGAGGCTCGGTACTGGAATGGTACAGGATACCGGGGCCATGCTAGAGATGCACTGGTGGATCTGTGTGTGAGTCTCAGTACTGTAATGGTACAGGGTACCAGGGCCATTCTAGAGATGCACCGGTGGACCAGTGTGTGGGTCTCAGTACTGGAATGGTACGGGGTAACGGGGTTATACTATAGATGCACTGATAGATCAGTGTGTGGGTCTCAGTACTAGAATGGTAGGGGGTACCAAGGGCATGCTAGAGAAGCACGGGTGGACCCATGTGTGAGTCTCAGTACTGGAATGGTACAGGGTACCGGGCCATGCTAGAGATGCACTGGTGGACTCGTGTGTGAGTCTCATTACTGGAATGGAATGGTCCTGGGTACCCAGGCCATGCTAGAGATGCACTGGAGGACCCATCTGTGAGTCTCAGTACTGGAATGGTACTGGGTGCTGGGGCCACGCTAGAGATGCACTGGTGGACACTTCAGTGAGTCTAGGTACTAGAAGGGTAGGGGGTACCGGGGCCATGCTAGAGATGCACTAGTAGACCCGTGTGTGAGCCTCAGTACTGGAATAGTACTGGGTACCGGGCCATGCTAGAAATGCACTGATAGACCCATGTGTGAGTCTCAGTACTGGAATGGTAGGGAGCACTGGGGCCATTCTAGAGATGCACTGGTGGACCCGTGTGTGGGTCTCAGCACTAGAATGGTACTGGGGCCATGCTAAGAATGCACTGGTGGACCCGTGTGTGGGTCTCAGTACTGGAATGGTAGGGGGTACCGGGGCCACGCTAGAGATGCACTGGTGGACCCATGTGTGGGTCTCAGCACTAGAATGGTAGGGGGTACCGAGGCCATGCTAGAGATGCACTGGAGGACCCGTCTGTGAGTCTCAGTACTGGAATGGTACAGGTACCGGGGCCATGCTAGAGATGCACTGGTGGACCTTTGTGTGAGTCTCAGTACTAGACTGGTAGGGGGCACCAGGGCCATGCTCGAGATGCACTGGTGGATCTGTGTGTGAGTCTCAGTACTGGAATGGTAGGGGTACCGGGCCACGCTAGAGATGCACTGGTAGACCTGTGAGTGAGTCTCAGTACTGGAATGGTACATGGTAGAGATGCTCTTGTTGACCAGTGTATGGGTCTCAATACTAGAACGGTACAGGTACCGGGGCCATGCTAGAGATGCTCTGGTGGACCCATGTGTGGGTCTCAGTACTAGAATGGTACAGCTGCTGGGGCACCGCTAGAGATGCCCTGGTGGACCCCTGTGTGAGTCTCAGTACTGGAATGGTACGTGTACCGGGGCCATGCTAGAGATGCTCAGTTGGACCCGTATGTGAGTCTCAGTACTGGAATGGTACAGGGTACCAGGGCCATGCTAGAGATGCTCTGGTGGACCCTGTGTGGGTCTCAGTACTAGAATGGTACAGGGTACCGGGCACTCTAGAAATGCACGGGTGGACCCGTGTGTGGGTCTCAGTACTGGAATGGTACTGGGTACCGGGCCATGCTAGAGATGCTCAGTTGGACCCATGTGTGGGTCTCAGTACTGGAATGGTACGGGTACAAGGGCCATGCTAGAGATGCTCAGTTGGACCCCTGTGTGAGTCTCAGTACTGGAATGGTACGGGTACTGGGGCATGCTAGAGATGCTCTGGTGGACCCGTGTGTGGGTCTCAGTACTGGAATGGTACAGGTACCGGGGCCACGCTAGAGATGCACTGGTGGACCTTTGTGTGAGTCTCACTACTAGAATGGTAGGGGGCACCAGGTCCATGCTCGAGATGCACTGGTGGATCTGTGTGTGAGTCTCAGTACTGGAATGGTAGGGGTACTGGGCCACGCTAGAGATGCACTGGTAGACCTGTGAGTGAGTCTCAGTACTGGAATGGTACATGGTAGAGATGCTCTGGTGAACCAGTGTATGGGTCTCAATACTAGAACGGTACAGGTACCGGGCCATGCTAGAGATGCTCAGTTGGACCCGTGTGTGTCTCAGTACTGGAATGGTACAGGGTACCAGGGCCATGCTAGAGATGCTCTGGTGGACCCTGTGTAGGTCTCAGTACTAGAATGGTACTGGGTACCGGGCATGCTAGAAATGCACTGGTGGACCCGTGTGTGGGTCTCAGTACTGGAATAGTACTGGGTACCGGGCCATGCTAGAGATGCTCAGTTGGACCCGTGTGTGGGTCTCAGTACTAGAATTGTACGAGTACCAGGGCACCGCTAGAGATGCTCTGGTGGACCCGTGTGTGAATCTCAGTACTAGAATGGTACAGGGTACCTGGCCATGCTAGAGATGCACTGGTGGACCTGTGTGTGAGTCTCAGTATTAGAATGGTACAGGGTACCGGGCCATGCTAGAGATGCACTTGTAGACCTGTGTTTGGGTCTCAGTATTAGAATGGTACAGGGTACCGGGCCATGCTAGAGATGTACTGGAGGACCCGTGTGTGAGTTTCAGTACTAGAATGGTACGGGTACCAGGGCCACGATAGAGATGCACTGGTGGACCCGTGTGTGAGTCTCAGTACTAGAATGGTACAGGGTACCGGGGCCATGCTAGAGATGTACTGGAGGACCCATGTGTGAGTTTCAGTACTAGAATGGTACCGGTACCGGGGCCATGCTATAGATGCACTGGTGGACCCGAGTATCCGTGTCAGTACTAGAATGATAGGGGCACCGGGGATATGCTAGACATGCACAGGTAGACCTGTATGTGAGTCTCAGTAGTGGAATGGGACCAGGTACCGGGGCCGTGCTAGAGATTCACTGGAGGACCCGTGTGTGATTCTCAGTACTGGAATGGCGCTGGGTACTGAGGGCATACTAGAGATGCACTGGTAGACCTGTGTATCTGTCTCAGTACTAGAATGGTTGGGGGCACTGGGGCCATGCTAGAGAAGCACTGGTGGACCTGAGTGTGAGTCTCAGTACTAGAATGGTAGGGGGTACAGGGGCCATGCTAGAGAAGCAGTGGTGGACCCGTGTGTGAGTCTCGCTATTAGAATGGCAGGGGATACCGGGGCCATGCTATAGATGCACTGGTGGACCTGTTTGTGAGTCTCAGTACTGGAATAGGACGGGTACTGGGTCCATGCTAGAGATGCATTGGTAGATGCGTGTGTGAGTCTCAGTATTAGAATGATAGGGGGTACTGGGGAAATGCTATTGATGCCCTGGTGGACCCATGTGTGAGTCTCAGTACTGGAATGGTACAGGTACCGGGGCTATGGTAGAGATGCACTGGTGGACCTGAGTGTGGGTCTCAGTACTAGAATAGTAGGGGGTACAGGGGCCATGCTAGAGAAGCACTGGTGGACCTGAGTGTGGGTCTCAGTACTGGAATGGTAGGGGGCACTGGGGCCATGCTAGAGAAGCACTGGTGAACCTGAGTGTGAGTCTCAGTACTGGAGTGGTACAGGGTACCAGGGCCATGGTAGAGATGCACTGGTGGATCTCTGTGTGAGTCTCAGTTCTGGAATAGGACGGGTACCGGGTCCATGCTAGAGATGCATTGGTAGATGCGTGTGTGAGTCTCAGTATTAGAATGATAGGGGGTACTGGGGAAATGCTATTGATGCCCTGGTGGACCCATGTGTGAGTCTCAGTACTGGAATGGTACAGGTACCGGGGCTATGGTAGAGATGCACTGGTGGACCTGAGTGTGGGTCTCAGTACTGGAATGGTAGGGGGCACTGGGGCTATGCTAGAGAAGCACTGGTGAACCTGAGTGTGTCTCAGTACTAGAATGGTAGGGGGTACCGGGGCCACGCCAGAGATGCACTGGTGGATCTGTGTGTGAGTCTCAGTACTGGAATGGTAGGGGTACCGGGGCCATGCTAGAGATGCACTGGTAGACCCGTGAGTGAGTCTCAGTACTGGAATGGTAGGGGGTACCGGGGCCACGCTAGAGATGCTCTGGTGGATCTGTGTGTGAGTCTCAGTACTAGAATGGTACGGGTACCGGGGCACCGCTAGAGATGCCCTGGTGGACCCCTGTGTGAGTCTCGGTACTGGAATGGGACGTGTACCGGACCGTGCTAGAGATGCTCAGTTGGACCCATGTGTAAGTCTCAGTACTGGAATGGTACAGGGTACCGGGGCCACGCTAGAGATGCACTGGTAGACCTGTGAGTGAGTCTCAGTACTGGAATGGTACAGGGTACCGGGGCCATGCTAGAGATGCTGTGGTGGACCCTATGTGGGTCTCAGTACTAAAATGGTACAGGGTACTGGGGCACACTAGAAATGCACGGGTGGACCCGTGTGTGGGTCTCAGTACTGGAATGGCAGGGGTACCGGGCCACGCTAGAGATGCTCTGGTGGACCCGTGTGTGGGTCTCAGCACTAGAATGGTACTGGGTACCGGGGCACCGCTAGAGATGTACTGGTGGATCTGTGTGTGAGTCTCAGTACTGGAATCGTAGGGGTACCGGGGCCATGCTAGAGATGCTCTGGTGGACCCGTGTGTGGGTCTCAGTACTAGAATGGTACGGGTACCGGGGCACCGCTAGAGATGCCCTGGTGGACCCCTGTGTGAGTCTCGGTACTGGAATGGTACGTGTACCGGGACCACGCTAGAGATGCTCAGTTGGACCCGTGTGTAAGTCTCAGTACTGTAATGGTACAGGGTACCGGAGCCACGCTAGAGATGCACTGGTAGACCTGTGAGTGAGTCTCAATACTGGAATGGTACAGGGTACCGGGGCACGCTAGAGATGCACTGGTAGACCTGTGAGAGAGTCTCAGTACTGGAATGGTACAGGGTACCGGGGCCATGCTAGAGATGCTCTGGGGGACCCTGTGTGGGTCTCAGTACTAAAATGGTACAGGGTACGGGGCCATGCTAGAGATGCTCAGTTGGAACTGTGTGTGGGTCTCAGTACTGGAATGGTACGGGTACCGGGGCCATGCTAGAGATGCTCAGTTGGACCCCTGTGTGAGTCTTAGCACTGGAATGGTACTGGGTACCGGGCCATGCTAGAAATGCTCAGTTGGACCCGTGAGTGAGTCTCAGTACTGGAATGGTACTGGGTACCGGGCCATGCTAGAGATGCTCAGTTGGACCCCTGTGTGAGTCTTAGCACTGGAATGGTACTGGGTACCGGGCCATGCTAGAGATGCTCAGTTGGACCCGTGTGTGGGTCTCAGTACTGGAATGGTACTGGGTACCGGGCCATGCTAGAGATGCTCAGTTGGACCCGTGTGTGGGTCTCAGTACTAGCCCAGCGGTGGCTGCTGCTGAGGGCGCATGTGCTGCCCCTTGGGGCGCGCCCCTCGCCCCTCAGGTGCCTCGGGGTCCGGGGTGCGGTAACTCCCCCGCTTGCCTCTTCTCCTCTTTAAGCCGCGCATCCCTCCCGCCCCGGGTACCAGTGAGGCCGACAGATGTCTCCATCCCGCCCCCCGCCCGCCCGCGCTGCAAACGCTGCATCAAATATTAATTATCTCGGCTCCATCCCTCTCGTTTATTTTAATTAAGGGATGATTCTAATTGAGTGGGTTCGGATTTAGCTGGGGGGAGGGGGGGGTGGAGGGTGCGAAGATGTTTACGATACGAGCTCATGACATAACAGCCTGAGACCTGACCCCACCTCTGCTGCAGACCTGGGGAACCTTTCCTGCAGCTCTGTTAATGCATCTCAGTCCTTGCTTCTGCACCCTTACTGGCCCAGTACTCACACTCAGCTCTGTTAATGCACCTCAGTCCTTGCTGCTGCACCCTTACTGGCCCAGTACTCACACTCAGCTCTGTTAATGCACCTCACTCCTTGCCTGCTGCACCCTTTCTGTTCCAGTACTCACACTCAGCTCTGTTAATGCACCTCACTCATTGCTTCTGCACCCTTACTGGCCCAGTACTCACACTCAGCTCTGTTAATGCACTTCAGTCCTTGCTGCAGCACCCTTACTGGTCCAGTACTCACACTCAGCTCTGTTAATGCACCTCACTCATTGCTTCTGCACCCTTACTGGCCCAGTACTCACACTCAGCTCTGTTAATGCACCTCAGTACTTCCTGCAGCACCCTTACTGGTCCAGTACTCACACTCAGCTCTGTTAATGCACCTCACTCCTTGCCTGCTGCACCCTTTCTGTTCCAGTACTCACACTCAGCTCTGTTAATGCACCTTACTCCTTGCTTCTGCACCCTTACTGGCCCAGTACTCACACTCAGCTCTGTTAATGCACCTCAGTACTTCCTGCAGCACCCTTACTGGCCCAGTACTCACACTCATCTCTGTTAATGCACCTCAGTCCTTGCTGCAGCACCCTTACTGGCCCAGTACTCACAGCCACACTCAGCTCTGTTAATGCACCTCAGTCCTTGCGGCAGCACCCTACTGACCCAGTACTCACACTCATCTCTGTTAATGCACCTCAGTCCATGCTGCTGCACCCTTTCTGTTCCAGTACTCACACTCAGCTCTGTTAATGCACCTCAGTCCTTGCTGCTGCACTCTTGATGTTCCAGTACTCAGAGGCACACTCATCTCTGTTAATGCACCTCAGTCCTTGCATGTTGCACCCTTACTGGCCCAGTACTCACACTCAGCTCTGTTAATGCACCCCAGTCCTTCCTGCAGCACCCTTACTGGCCCAGTACTCACACTCAGCTCTGTTAATGCACCTCAGTCCTTGCTTGCTGCACCCTTACTGGTCCAGTACTCACACTCAGCTCTGTTAATGCACCTCAGTCCTTGCTGCAGCACCCTTACTGGTCCAGTACTCAGAGCCACGCTCATCTCTGTTAATGCACCTCAGTCCTTGCTGCTGCACCCTTAGCAGCCTAGTACTCAGAGCCACACTCAGCTCTGTTAATGCACCTCAGTCCTTGTGGCAGCACCCTTACTGGCCCAGTACTCACACTCATCTCTGTTAATGCACCTCAGTCTGTACTGCTGCACCCTTTCTGTTCCAGTACTCACACTCAGCTCTGTTAATGCACCTCACTCATTGCTTCTGCACCCTTACTGGCCCAGTACTCACACTCAGCTCTGTTAATGCACCTCAGTACTTCCTGCAGCACCCTTACTGGCCCAGTACTCACACTCAGCTCTGTTAATGCACCTCACTCCTTGCCTGCTGCACCCTTTCTGTTCCAGTACTCACACTCAGCTCTGTTAATGCACCTTACTCCTTGCTTCTGCACCCTTACTGGCCCAGTACTCACACTCAGCTCTGTTAATGCACCTCAGTACTTCCTGCAGCACCCTTACTGGCCCAGTACTCACACTCATCTCTGTTAATGCACCTCAGTCCTTGCTGCAGCACCCTTACTGGCCCAGTACTCACAGCCACACTCAGCTCTGTTAATGCACCTCAGTCCTTGCGGCAGCACCCTACTGACCCAGTACTCACACTCATCTCTGTTAATGCACCTCAGTCCTTGCTGCTGCACCCTTTCTGTTCCAGTACTCACACTCAGCTCTGTTAATGCACCTCAGTCCTTGCTGCTGCACTCTTGATGTTCCAGTACTCAGAGGCACACTCATCTCTGTTAATGCACCTCAGTCCTTGCATGTTGCACCCTTACTGGCCCAGTACTCACACTCAGCTCTGTTAATGCACCCCAGTCCTTCCTGCAGCACCCTTACTGGCCCAGTACTCACACTCAGCTCTGTTAATGCACCTCAGTCCTTGCTTGCTGCACCCTTACTGGTCCAGTACTCACACTCAGCTCTGTTAATGCACCTCAGTCCTTGCTGCAGCACCCTTACTGGTCCAGTACTCAGAGCCACGCTCATCTCTGTTAATGCACCTCAGTCCTTGCTGCTGCACCCTTAGCAGCCTAGTACTCAGAGCCACACTCAGCTCTGTTAATGCACCTCAGTCCTTGTGGCAGCACCCTTACTGGCCCAGTACTCACACTCATCTCTGTTAATGCACCTCAGTCTGTACTGCTGCACCCTTTCTGTTCCAGTACACACACTCAGCTCTGTCAATGCACTTCACCCCTTGCTGCTGCACTCTTACTGGCCCAGTACTCAGAGGCACACTCAGCTCTGTTATAGCACCTCAGTCATTGCGGCAGCACCCTTGCTGGCCCAATACTCACACTCAGCTCCGTTAATGCACCTCACTCCTTGCTGCTTCACCCTTGCTTTTCCAGTACTCAGAGCCACACTGAGCTCTGTTAATGTACCTCAGTCCTTGCTGCAACACCTTTACTTTTCCAGTACTCAGACCCACACACAGCTCTGCCGGTGTACCTCAGTCGTTGCTGCAGCACCTTTACTGGTCCTGTACTCAGACCCACACACAGCTTTGTCAGTACCCCCCAGTCCTAGATGATGCACCCTGCTGTTCCAGTACTCAAACCCACACTCATCTCTGCCAGTGTACCTCAGTCTTTGCAGCAGCACCTTTACTGTTCCAGTACAGTGAGTTCTACCAGTGCCCCTCAGTCCTTGTCTGCAGCTCCCTTACCGTTCAAGTACTCAAAGCCACACTCATCTTTGCCAGTGTACCTCAGTCCTTTCTGCACCCTGCTCTTCCACCAATCAGACCCGCACTCAGCTCTGTTAATGTACCTCAGTCCTTGCTGCAACACCTTTACTTTTCCAGTTCTCAGACCCACACTCAGCTCTGCCAGTGCCCCTCAATATTAGCTGCAGCGCCCTTGGTGTTCCCAGACTCAGACACAGCTCTGTTTGTGACCCTCACTGTTGTTCTTCATTCATCATTGTTAGGCACTGAGGCAGGAGTAAGTTGCTGTCAGGGCACCTGCACACAGAGAAATAACCATCTGATGGGCATGTGAGCTGGTAGAGACCGCAAGCAAAGACAAGGGAGGGGACGCGGAGAGCCCCAAACCTATGTTCATCTAGGATCTGCCCCCCCTGCTCTAGCAGCAGTCATAGTCTCTACCCCCTCCTGAGCTACATTAATATTCATTCTCTCTCTCGCTCACCCTCTCACTCACTCCCTGCCTTTCTCTCCCTCTCTATGTAGTTATGGTTCAGCTGCCCTTTCCATTGAGATGTTATTTTGACTTGCCTCTAACATTTTACTCCAAGGTGGTCTGCATCAAATTGGGCGAACCCTGGCAGAAGGCCTGGCATGCCAGTTTGCCTGCTGATCTGTGCTGGGAAAAACGTTAGGAGTGGTGAAAAAAAGATGTGTTCCCATAGGACAATTTGCTTGTGCCTTCAGCCGAAGCGGCTAAACATATTTCCACAAGACTTGGCATGAAACAAGAACTTACCCTGAAAGCGTGAGTTTGTTGGTTTGGTGTAAATCAGTTCAGTAGTTTTTGAGACATAAGCATTTTAAAAAGTTGCCAAAGGGCTCTAAAGGGTTAATATTTTCGTATGCATGTTGTGTTTAAAATCATGATTCAGAGTATTGCAAATCATGTTTATTTCTATTTTGTAGGTTTATAGATTGCTCTGTCAGCCGCTAGGGGTGCCCTGCTGCTAAGAATAAACGGACCCTGCTGCGGCTGAAGCTGAATGACCGGCCGATGCATCGAGAAAAGGAGGGTGGGTCACATGCAGGGGAAAGACAGGGCCTTCCAAGCTTTGGCTGCCAAAAACAAAAGAAACAGCTGCCAGGACAAGTGGTGAGCGTTTAAGGGATTGTGAGCAGATGTTGAGAAGATGTGAGCAAACCGCACTTTTGTTGTGAGTTAAGAGACACTGGAGAAATCTCAGGTTTGACTGATGGAAGCCTCAATGAATCAAACAAAGGGCAATGTTGTTGGGCGTTTGACGCAGGGCAACGCAGCAGATAACCTTGATGCGCTGCGTCAAAGGGAAAGTGCAGGAATGCGCTATCTCTGCAATACGGTGCATTCCTGTCCTGTCCCCTGCGCTGGTGCAGTTTTGGCTGCCTAGCGCCAACGCAGGCACCTTTGCACCATACTGCAAGGGCGTCTGCGTTGTAGGAAGGCTTAGTACTGTGCAGGAAGGGGCACCTACCTGCACAAAAATGCAGAATGCAGCGCACCTAGAGGAAAAAACTAGGAGAAAATCAGATATTTCTGCTTGTCGCGCCTCCTCTGGGGAGGTGTAAGGTTTTGGCGCATCCCCAGGTTTGCAAGTTCTTGTACGTCTGGGGATGCGTCAACATCCGTGGGTGGTGCATGGGAACACCCACCCCAATGCCCATGGAAGGCCTCCATAACGTAGAGTGAGGCATCGTAGCGATTTGCGCTGCCTTACCTTACTCCATATCTATGAGGCCATTTAAAGCCATGCAGAGTGTCTTTACGTGGCCTCATAAATATGAGTTCAAGCTTTGCGCCACCATTGTGTCACCAAACGCGACACAACGTCGGCACAAAGGGTTCATAAATATGCCTTGAAGGCCCTTGAACTAGTAGGAGGTGCAGGTCGGTGCAAAGAGGCATAGTTACATAAAAGATGAGAATACCAGGGAGTAGTAAAGTGTCCTGGATAGCTGCATTCTGAATTCTTGACAACCTGGAAATTGCGGGTGTAGGAAGGCCCTATTTTCTTCCTGAGGTGACAGATGGAGGGTCAGGGCCCAAACCTGGATGCCACCAAATAGAAGACCAGACTGAAGGATGTTTGCTGACAACAAGAGTCTCTTTTTTGTCTGTGTCTGAGTTCTGATGCATCAGCACTACTGCCTCAGAATGACAGGAGACCACATTAAAATGAGGATGGGGCTAGGAGTTGTCCAGACAGAACCAGCGTTGTTTATAGTCTGCTTACATCATAAATGAGAAACCAAACGAGTGAAAAAGAGAAGCCAGTGGAGTGACCAATGCGTTAAACAATGTTGGACTCAGAGAAGAGCCCTGAGGGACACCACTGGTGACTGAAAAAAGAAAATCTCTACGGAGGAAGCTAACGTGTGAGTGGTTAGATTGATATGAGGCAATCTGGACCTGAACATGGTCCATGACACCGACGTTTAACAGACAAAAAAGAAGGATGTTGCCAGACTGTATCAAACGCAGGAGATAAATTGAGAAGGACCAGAGATGCCGTACAATCCACAATAAGTCTGACGTTGTCAAAAATAGCAACAGAAGTTCATTTGGTGGCATGATAAGAACAAAAACCAGACTGATGAGAGTCAACAATGTTATTGTTACCAAGAAAGGCATCAGTTGATCATTGATTTCTTTTTTCCAAATTTTGATTGGTAGAGGGAGGAGAAAAATAGGGTGAACATTGCTCAGAAGAGGAGCAGCTTAGGTTTTTTTCAACAGGGGAACGATGGGGGTTTGTTTCCAGACCGATGATACTATAGAGCCAGACGGATGTATTACACAGCACCTGCAGTGCAGGCCCCATTGCTTTAGGTGTATGCAGAAGGCTGGTTGCAGGATAAGCAGTGCTTAATTTGAGCCAGTGGTTCCCGGTGCTTGGCATCGGCACTTAGTTGTCAACACCGACTCCTATGACAGCCTGCCACATGGTGGCGCCATTGGTCTAATATAAAGATAAGTAGAACAACATTTATTATTTCAATCTACATTCATAATGAGTAATACCTGCCCCTCAACCCATTCTTATAGCTTACAGATTTGATAGGAGAGGGGAACTGCGAGGTTTGATTCAAGTGAGAAAGGCGAGAAAGAGGACAGACTGGAATGAGTTGAGAGAGTGTAATTAGCTTCTGGTGTGGGATAGGAGAAACACTCCTCATTGGAAGGAGAATAAGAGATGTTGACTACTTTGTTATGGAAAATTGGGACCAGTCACAGAGATATTGGGAAGAAGCTGTAAGGATGGTAACAAGATCAACTCTTTTGAAAACTTCCAGAGGCTGATTGGAGGCTGAGCTACTGCGGCGAGCAAGCTAGGCGGACCAGACAGGACTTTAATATTTTCTCATAACTAAGCGGTGTCAATCACATGTTAGTTTTTTTTCTCAAATGTAATTAGGTGATAAAGGGTATTTATTTCCCCCCCCCATCTCGAAATTTGGGATTTAAAAAAAAAATATGATTTTCTTGCTATGGAAATCACATTTTCCACAGCACTAGAGATGCACCAAAGGACGTGCCCTATCCCTTTGGAGTGCTGGGATAGGGGGCACTCAAAGGCATGGATAATGGTGATAAAAACGTTTAAAAAAAGGAATTTGCCATGGTAAATTGCATTTTTTGAGAAAATCGGTATTCCACATTTCCCATTTCATTCATCTAAGGAAATGGTCTCTAGTGTGTAGAAAATCACAATTTTCATGGAAACTGGATTTTTTATGAAAAAACGTATAACCTATTTAAAAAAAAAAAAAGAAAAGAAAAAGGAAAGCACATGGGCTGCCTGTGGGGGGGTTGACAAAGCTCTGCCGTGAATGTCCTTTGACCATGCGCAGGGGTGGTTGGTTGTCCACAATGGGTTGGCGCAGGTTGGCTAAACATAGCTGCGCATGATCAGAAGCGGTGTGTGATCCACCCCTGCTGCGTACGGTGGGAGATATGATAAAAGTGTATTATGTCACCCAGCATGCAAAAAACACATAACCAGACCTCAAAGACCCATTTCAATTGACAGAAGAAAAAGAGAATGACTTCCAGGTGCACCATTGCAGCCAACAGGAGTTATGTCACGCGCGGTCTGCATCACAACCCATAATGGCGGTTGTCAGTGGTTTTGAGCATTTCAACCACAACTATAACTCCATTTTTAAATGTGAGTTTTGCATTAGAAGTATCTATACGTGAACACTAATGATCAGTTGAGGGAGAGGAGGAAGAGCGGGTAGGTTCTGAAGATACTGCAGGTGAGTTCCTGAAGTACTCCAGAGTGTAGTACCTCTTGTTAGGAGAAAGGGGGTGCTGTGTTGTTTCAGTGGAAGGAAATCAGAGGAAAGGCCGTCTCCTCTACTCCAGTGGCCTCAAAGACATACAGCAAATGTGGGGTGATCCACTCTGTTGAGGGCTGAGGAGAGACCAGTCTGGGCCAGTGGCATTATTCTGAAAACCATCTAAGTTCATTGACTACAGATAGCTGGACCAATGCGGTGTCCTGGTGGGTGGATCCCTGCTTGGGTGTCGGCTGCCTGGCTGGTTCCGCTCAGTGACATCGCAGAAGATGATAGGTTCACCGAACTGAGTCAATGCCCGAGGGATGATTCACACATTTTAGAGGTCAGGGAAGGCAAGATGCAGAACGGAAGATTGGTCCACACGCAGGTAGGCAGGAAGGGAAATAAACCCCGTACCATTAATCCTCACAGCTTTTTTAATAATTAATTACAAAGAAGGTCTTGTTGGACCAGTGTTTTTTGTGCATAGTAATTTTTATACTTCCTGCCGGGTGGTCATGTAGACCGACTCATCAATTTTGGTCTTTGTATATATATCATGCCCTAGTTCAGGGATCTGCAAAGTCGGTCCTGGAGAGCCGGGTCCAGGCCAGGTTTTTAGCATATCCACATTTAGAAAAAAGATGTTTCAGAAATCTACATTTTTCTAAATGTGGATATGCTAAAAACCTGGCATGGACCTGGCTCTCCAGGAGCGACTTAGCAGAACCCTGCCGTAGTTTATATGATGCATTCAGGGCAATATGCAACCTCAGGCAAGAAAGGAGGAAGGGAGACGTCAGAGAAGGGGGAGGGCAGCTGTGCAGAAGCGGCAGACACCGTGGTCTCTGTATGACCCGAATGGTTCTTAAAGACCAGCAATGGCGGTCTGTGGTGAGAACATCATAAAGCATTTGACCTTGGGTGAGAGTTGAGAAGTGAAAGGGTTTGTGAACCTCAGTTTCTAGGTTGGTCAAGAAAAGCTGAAGTGAGGGAGCTGGATGTAGTCGACCTCCACCCTGGCAGAGCATAAGCTGAGCAATGCAGTCAGGAAAGGTACCATTGAGGGAAGAGGGCTTACCATGACGGTGGTAAATTTAAGTGATGTGGATGATGAAGGAGCTGTGTGCAGTTGTGGTCCAGGCCACTGATCCAGAACTTGGAGGCAGAGAGGGCGATTCAACAGCATCATCATTATAGGAAGTCTGCAGAGGTGGCCCCGCTGCTAACAGCAGAAAAATAAAGTTATAATAAAAGTATTTTATTATCACTTTTATTTTTTGGTTTTCTGAGGGCGGAGCCAGCATCCTCCAGGTCAGCGGGAGGGGAGTGGTGGTGTGCTTCTAAGTACGCATGTCAGTTTGGCCATCCGTCCGAGGCCGACCAAACTGACATGCGCACTTAGAACTCTCCAACCGGCAGTTTTTTACAGCTGAGTGGAGACCAAGTGCAGTGTCTCACTCTCTCCCTGAGTGGCATTTCTTCCCCCTCAGGCCAATCCCGGCACTTCTCTCATGCTGGTAACAGCATGAGAGAAGTGTTGGGATTGGGTGGGGAGGGAGGAAGAAGATGAGAGGAACTGAGGCGACTGGATCGGCGGAACACGGAGGTGGCAGGTAAGTTTTTTTTTTTTAAATGTATTGCTCCGCGCGCTGACCCCGCCCCCTCACCCCTTCCTGGCAGCAGCCGCAACTGGGAGTCTGGCTCCTGTGTAGATAGTTGGAGCTGGGAGGGGTCATATTAATGAAAGTCTGGATGTTTTTATTCCCCTTCCTGTCACTTTTAACATTCCTCAGCCGCCTCTTCTCCTCTTCACAGTCTCTGAACCTCATGTGCTATCACTTCCTCTGCACAGTTCAACCTCACTTCCTCTCCTGCTTCCGCTTTGATGACGTCATACTTCTTTTGGTCTCCAACTTCTCTCTGAAAGTATCTTGCTTGAGATCCGCCTGTGATGGAAGTGGGCATTTCTTTGTGGGGTTCTCTAAAGCACAATCCAATCTCACCTCCATGTCTTTCCTAATAAATGTCTCCTACTTTGAAGATCATCTTCACCCTTTGAAGAGATCAGGAATTCACTTGGATGACGGTTCACTGGGGTAAGAGCCGAAAACCTACCAAGAGGATGAAATGATAAAAAAAAGCATAAGGTTTGAAGTGTTTAAAAGGCTGTGACCGTCTCACTTGAGCAGAGCAGAGGGATCTGTTTGAAATGGCCAATTATTTCTATTTTTGTCCCTGAGCTCAAGTTCCCTTTTAACCAGAGAACTTCTGTGGATCTCTCAAAAATCCATCGTTGGGACGTATAAATGGCCGGCCAGACCGCGACAGGGTTGATCAGTAATCGAATCACACACCGCCCCCTCTAACAACAACTGCAATTCAACAACAAGAATATCGAGCTGTGACTGGAGGGCTCAGAAACCAGGATGCTGCAAGGACCTTCTTCCCTCAGAGCAACCTCCCACCTCTGGGCTGCATGAGATGGGACAGACCTTCCAACAGTCTCCAGACTCTCTTCGCGGCCAGTTTCTAGACGCTTACCCACCTTCAGGGAATTGCTGTTTCCCATTCTACTTAAAAATGACTCTAAAAGCACCCAACAGAATTCATGGAGGATTCCGTATGGAAAACTGGCAGTCAACAGGCGTCTGCGGATGCAATCCTGGATGAGGGTGCTTGACCCGGGGGTGTTACCTGAGCCGTGGATAGTAGCTGATTGGGGTGATATTAAATTCTTCCTCAGGGAGGGTGCAACGGGTGCCCCACCCTGCCATTTGTTCTGTCAAGATTAGGGTGGATGGACTTTTCCCCAGTTACTGAGAAAGAAAGGGGGTCCTTGGGGTCCCTCTGGTAAGAAGGCAGTTCATGCATGAGCTGCAGCTGTTTGAAGTTCAGGATCAGCACAACATGCTAAGCCACTCAGGCTGAGTGGAGAAGCGGGTGAGCTCCAGGCTGCCCAGCTGAAGGGGAGGCGGTGCCTGGCATCCCACTTAAATGCCAAGGAGGACATGCCCTCGCCACTCGCCCATGGGGCTTCTGCACTGGTGACGTGAGGTGGGGCTCCAGCCCCACCGAGGACCAGCACCGGAAGCACCCCTCAAACAAGCGCCTGGGTTCTAGATCCCCTAGGAGAATTCTGTGAACGCTGGAGAGACAGAATCTACAAAATCCTGAGCCGAGAACGCTGGGATACTGATGAAAACATTCACCAAGAAGAAAGTTTGGACAGAGAATCCTTGAGTTACGGCATGAGTGAAGCCGAGAGGAATGATGGGCACAGCACTTCCAGCCAGCACAGATTGCAGGCAGAAGGCCAACTAGGACAGTCAACAGTTGGGCATGGCATATTCCCCTGCCCTGAGTGCCCAACCGCATGAATATCTGGAATCCTTACATTAATTTGCCCCTGGTGTCACACTAATCTAAGCCTGTGCGCTGAGGCTGACCATGTCAGGCCCTGGACCCGTCATGTGACCTGGATTGTTGCACCATGGATGTTGCCATTGAGGGCAATGGGTGACTTTACCTCACCTGGATATAGTCCGTAAAGCGTTGGTGGAAGGATACCATGTTTTATGAAAGATTAGTAGTTTCACAAGACCTTTTCATCTAGCCTTCCTGTGTACAATTCCACTATTATGTGTACGCCCACATCCTTGTACTGCCATCCTGTGTGTATGTCTAGTGTCTGTGCATATGTAGTGAATGTAACACGTGTGGTGATGGGCTCTGTTTATAAGTGAGTCTCTGTAATGGGTGTCAGAAAAGTGAATTATTAGTGTGGTTGTGAGACCTCACCACGAAATAATGTTACTATTCCATATCAGGTCCTGTTAGTTTTATTTAAATCAAGCCATAGCCCAGTCCTGGGTAGCTGTGCCACAAAGACGTCAGGTTTAACTCAATGGAAAAAAAGTGTAAAGCACTTATTAGTTCCAAAATAGTCAATAAGTAAGGAACATGACACAATACAAATCCTACACCAATTTTTAAACATACAATATATTTGTTATCTTTAAATAGAAACTAAAATGATGAAAATCACATGAAGGGAGCCAGAGTTATGATTTTTGCAAGATTTTCCTAAATCACTGCTTTTCACTCTAAAAAGTTTTCTAAGTTTCAAAAAAGTTTGGTAAATCACTGGTTTTCTCTCTCAGCAGTAATCTATGAGCCGTAAACCTGAGGGCCTGGGGCAGAGCAAGTCAAAGATTCAGGCTGACCACAATAGAAGTCAGGGTCCGATGCGGGCGCCGGATTGGTCCCAGTCAAGATTTTACCTTTGCACTTTGAAACATTTCTGATTCTTTTTCTTGTCAACGGTAATGTTGATGAGGTATTCAAGAGCTTGAATCCAGCTTTATGTTTGACGTCAGTCTACAGTCAGACTCAAGTGGTTTGCTGGAATCCTTGGTTCTTGGCAGGCATGTGAAGTTACCCTCAAACTGCCAAGTACTAAACAAAACATTATGGGGGTCATTCTGACTTTGGCGGGCGGCGGAGGCCGCCCGCCAAAGTCCCGCCGTCAGAATACCGCTGCGCGGTCAAAAGACCGCCGCGGTAATTCTGAGTTTCCCGCTGGGCTGGCGGGCGACTGCCAGAAGGCCGCCCGCCAGCCCAGCGGGAAACCCCCTTCCATGAGGATGGCGGCTCCGAATGGAGCCGGCGGAGTGGAAGGGGTGCGACGGGTGCAGTTGCACCTGTCGCGATTTTCAGTGTCTGCTTGGCAGACACTGAAAATCTTGGTGGGGCCCTGTTAGGGGGCCCCTGCAGTGCCCAAGCCATTGGCATGGGCACTGCAGGGGCCCCCAGGGGCCCCACGACACCTGTTACCGCCAGCCAGGTTCTGGCGGTCAAAACCGCCAGAGCCAGGCTGGCGGTAAGGGGGTCGGAATCCCCATGGCGGCGCTGCCTGCAGCGCAGCCATGGAGGATTCCCTAGGGCGGCGGGAAACCGGCGTGACACCGCCGGTTTCCCGTTTCTGACCGCGGCTGTACCGCCGCAGTCAGAATGCCCAAGGATGCACCGCCAGCCTGTTGGCGGTGCATCCGCGGTCCCCGGCCCTGGCGGTTTTTAGCGCCAGGGTCGGAATGACCCCCTATGTTTGGCTTCAAGTTGGCAAGTTGCAGTTCTGAGGGAACAAGGGTATACTCTAGCACCAGCTAAAGGACTGGCACCTGTGAGGCACCGCTTGAGGGTAAGGACTCGATCTCATAGGCTACACCAGTGGAGTCTTTGGCAAGTCCAGTAGTTAATGGTCAGCTGGGCATGTTGCAGTTTCAGAATTCTTTAGCTTTTGTGTCCCTGACACAGTAACCCTTGGTATCCACTCTCTGGCCCTTGGCACGAGTGAGAACCAGACAGTGACGTGAGGAGTGTGGAGACCGGGCCCCCTTTTGTAATTCCATGAGGCCTTTTGTTAGCAAGAAGCTGCTCATTATTATCACTGCTAAAGTGTACATTACGTGATGCATGGAATGCTTAAATTAATCTCAGAGACTTGTTATCCTCAGGTTGCATTCCAATCTATTGTTATTTTGTTCACCATGCCACTTCAGTTTGGATCCAGCTATATGCAAATCAGTCTTGACCCTGCTCCAATGGGAACAGTTCAGCCCAAACTTCAAAGCCAGATTCTACCTGAATCAGAATACAAGCAGCCCATGACCGGTTCTGACTTTGTTATGGGCTCATCAGTCAGATACAGCTTGGTTCCGGTGATACAGTGTGCACAGGACCCACTTCTGGGCACACCCTTCTAACTTAGTTCCACTTACTAAAGTATGCAAAAGGTGATGGATGGAATGCTTGAATTAATCTCTGCCACTGGTAATTACTCGGGCTGCATCCCAATCCATTATTATTTTGCACACAATGCCGCCTCAGTTTGGACCCAGAAAAATGCAAATCAGACTTCACCCTGCTCCAATAGGAACAGTCCAGTCAAACTGCCAAGCCAGGTCCTTGCTAAACCAGAACACAAGCAACCCAGGAAAGGTTTCACCCTTGTTATTGGCCCATCAGTCGGGTATTGCTTCGTTGCAGTGACACAGGGTGTACAGGACAAGCATTCCATCATCACCTTGGTGGACGGTATGGGTAAGGCATGGAACTGCAGTCTCGGTTGCGGGAAGTGAGGAAGTTTCTAGGTGAGGCCTGTCCTTCTATCTGACCCAGATTGCTCCTTCAGTTGGGCAGATGTCAGTCAGCTGCAGAAACCTTACACATTCTTGTGCTCGTGTTGTAGGTGCTTGAGGTCGGGTGTTTCCTGCTGTGCGAAGCATCACTCTACACAGTGACTGTGTCTGGGGAGCTGCCCGAGGATGACACTTGAAAAAAAACAATGCCAAGCCAGCTCTGCAGATTGAGAAAGTTACGGCCTGCGCCAGAGAGTACTCAAAGGACTGCTGTGCATCCAGGGTTGGTATCCACCTTAGGTGCCAGTTTCTAAGGGTTGAAGGGACGCCATCTGAAGTTTGCACTTTCTGTTGGCGGGGCTGTGGATCTGCCTGAACCACCTATAAGCCTGCCTGCCTGCTGACAGAGATGAGGCATCTCTTTGGCCATGCCCGAACAGAGACGGTCCAGGAGGAGAGAGATCCAACGTGTCCCCAGGGGCTGGAGGACACCCAGAGGCAGCTGGCATCCGAGCGCAAGCTGGCAGGGACCTGTCTCTCACTCTGGTTCCTGGTGGGAACCACTGCAACTGCTGTGATCACTACAGACCCAAACAGGAGATGCAACTGGAGGACCATTTGTGACCAGGAGTGGGGCTGAAACGGCTGCGTTCATCATAGGCCCAGATGGGGCTGCAACTGCCCTGACCACCGTTGGACCAAACCGGATTGTGACGGTCATCGGCTCAGGTGGGACACCATCACCACAACTGGCAGAGACCTCTGAGGCTGGGTCTGGACCTGTGCCAGCTCTGTGGTCTACACAGCTGACGTCAGCACCAGGTGAGGGGTCAACGCCATAAAATCACTTCCTGCGAATCAACACCAGCCAATAGATAACAGCAGCGTGGTACATGCAAACAGTGCATGACACCCTGTCCTAAAAGCCGTTCCAGAACAACAGGGAACAGTTCTGACCTCATTATCCCCAGAGGTTGGGATATTGCAGAGAGTTTGAGAAGGAGCACCATTTCACCCAATTACAAAAATGGTGCTCCCATGGTGCTCCCTCTCAAGTTCTGAGGGGTTTTCAGTGCCCTGTAAATAAATACCTATAGCGTTACTGGACACTGAAACAAAAGTCTACCCTAGGGTGTGGCATTCCAACATTAATGCCTGAGTTAATTCAGAAAATGTAATATTGATGATGTAAAGTTGTGTCTCCTCTAAAACCTCATCTAATATAAACATTTATTTTTCTGTTCTGTAGACTAAAACGTTCATTTTGATACTATTGGTCGTAGTTGTTTACAGGATAAGTTATCAAGATGATAAACTAATCCGAACCACTAAACTAAACTGAACTAGCCAGGTTTTCTATCTATCTTTTAAAATAGTATATGGACACTTGGATTTAAATTTCAAAAGCTAATCTGTGTCACACTGCGTGGCAAATAAATCACAAAACTATTTGAATTGTTAATGTCTATATAGCAGATGTATGTGTTGGTTTGAGTAAGATAACTGCATCACCCAGGCGACCGCTCGTTTATTCTGCACAGACTTTAATTAGACTGGATGATGGCCATGTAGGAGCAGCCCTGTTTCTTAGTTATGAAAATGAGGATCATCTTTATGGAAATTTTAGCTGACTTTTTTTTTTTTTGGCAGTCAGTATATAACAAAATACATAAGGGTGTTAGGTGCACATAAGAAGCACGAGAAAAGACACAATATTGTATGACCTCTAGAATTTACTGATGATGCAGCGTAGTACCAGATGATCCTGGTCCAAATATTGTATGGTCTTCAGACTTCATCAATGATGCTCTGTGGTACCAGAAGATCCTGGTCCACGAAGTCTGGTTGCTAGAGGGCACCATGACAACTTCGTCTATTGCCTTAGGCCAATCAGATAACATCTGGTCCAAATATTGTATGGGCTTTAGGATTCACTAATGATGCAGTGTGGTACCACAAGATTCTGGTCCAAATGTCATATGCCCTTTAGAAGTCACTAATGATCCAGTGTGGTACCAGAAGATCCTGGTCCAAATACTGTGTGAAAAATGTGTTTTAAACAGCTTTTGCAAAATATCAACCATTGAAAATCTAACCCAGTGGAGCAATACTTCTATAAATGGTATATATTCATGATATTTATCTCAGGTGGCATTTTTGGTACTTGTATACTGTTATGCAAGTAATGAAGTGGACATGGGAAAATATTTCCACAAGAGGATTAACAATGCAGGAAATGCATGAGAAGTGTTAATTAAATAAGCCACACTGTAATCTCAGTATCTAAAATGACTTTAAGTAATTAAAGATACATATTTGATCAAGTTGTCCAAGGCCCTTTTCCCATGCCATGAATACTCTTCAGCAAACCATAACAGATGCATGTAAAAAGAAGGAACTAGCTGGTGAGTGTTCCAGGGAGTACCAAGGGGCGAGGGAATGTTGCAGGTGCCAACAGGAGGAGGTGGGGGAGACCAATTAAATGTGAAAAGTAGCAACACGGAAAGAGAACAAAAGAAAATGCAGGTAACATTTAGAAGGAAAGAGGACAAGTACATTTATAGCTGTGAACAAGATGGGAATGGAATAAGTAGCAACACAGATAACATCAGTAAAGAGAACATTTGATGGTCACTGATTCACCAAAAGGCAAGGAATGCCGGAGGTATATTCTAGAAAGATAGAAGGAAAGGCAATGCTAGTTACAGTTATCACAACGAGGCGAGGGATACAGAGCCTGAGGAAGCCACAGGTATCTACAGGGAGAGCAAGTAAAGGTTAAAAGTACCAAAGGAGAGGAAACAGAGCACATTAGGGGAGAGAATGTGAGGTACTGGCCAGAGATGCCGTCCTTGGATCTGGGGAACCAGGTTCGCTTTCGGCGTCAGCTCAACATCCTGTGATTCTGGACAAATCACTTAATCCCCCTGTGCTACCAAAAAATGAATGTGTTCTTGTGTAACATGACTGGTGCTTATGTAAAGCACACCGGTACCTCTAGAGTTTGTGCCACATAAAACTGCAAAAAATAAATTTAAAAAAGTGAATCTTCAAAAAAAAGTGAACCTTGAACTAAAGTGAGATAAATTCAAAGGTGCAGGTATCAACAAGTAGAAATAACACATGGATCTCAGCGAGAAGAGAGAGAACAAGCTATGTTACACACAGCAATGAAAGCGTTCCATCGCAACGAGGCGGAGCCGTGAAGTAACAACCAACAGTACGGAGGAAGAAAGAGGCAGCGTGTGGTAATACACTGGTACACCGTCCTTTCCTGCATTCTATTTTTTTTTTATAATGTTGTTGTTACTTCCTTCCCTTCCCGCCACCCTTCTTTTTCTTACTTTCTTACCCTCTATTTTATCTTCCTTTCACTCTTTCTTTTCATTTAGCTTCCCTTCAATGTCACTTTCTTTCCTTTTTTCATTTGTGCCTTCTTGTGGGTGTGTTTCCTTTCTTTCTGACCATTTTCTTTCTGTGCATTCTTATTTTTCTGCCATTGTTTCTCTTTCTTTCTCTACCATTTTATCACACCTTTGAGTGACCCTAAAGCTTTGCTATGTATCTTCTTTCCGTTAACATTTATATCCTTTGGCTTTTACCTTATGAGCTGATATCACAGGCAACAGAGAATTAAAACAATGTATTCTGACGCCAGCTAGGCTGGTACCGCGGGGGCTTCAGCACGCCCCTGCTACTCTGACACCCCGGCCCCTGCTGAATGGCCAAAAGGGACCCCAGAAATTAAAGCTATATCTTCAAAAGTATTTTCATTGCAGGATTCGAAAATCACGAATCCTAAGTTTGTCCTTGGTCCAGTGGAACCAGGAATGGTCCAGGATTAACGAATCCTTAAAAAAAAAAAGAAACAAGAAAAATATTAGACAACTAGACTTGGGATTGACTAAAAGCCACATGTGGGCATTGGCCAGACATGGTGGGTTGGGAGCAAGGCCAGGGTCAGTGTGGGACCGTGCAAGCTTTAGAAAGTGAAGCTTACACTGTCCGTGGTACTTTGGAGAACTGCTTGTGCCGCAGAACTCAATGAACGCTGAAGAGAGGGTGATGTCCAAATAATCACTGGGGGATTGGAATACTATCCATATCAAGGACAGAAAGAGAATTTAATCATATTAAATTCCACCCAGATGAGTACAGAGATGCCTCTGTTTAGTTTATAAACACACGACTAGACGCAGACGTGAGTCTTCAAAACACTTTATTCTTCAGATATTGAACATCCAGCCCGGCCAATGCATGTCACTCTTGAACAAGGGCTTCACAGGGCAAACCTATCTGGAG
This sequence comes from Pleurodeles waltl, assembly GCF_031143425.1. Classification (NCBI taxonomy): domain Eukaryota; kingdom Metazoa; phylum Chordata; class Amphibia; order Caudata; family Salamandridae; genus Pleurodeles; species Pleurodeles waltl. The sequence continues at coordinate 34,893,801 of NC_090449.1, forward strand.
AAAAGGAGTGAGCATGCCAGGAGCCAGACCTTCTTACGGGGGCCTCATGTCCAATGACCGTCACTGATCTGGAATATTATAGCTTACGAGCATAATACTGCACATGGTGATGTTATTAAAGGATAACTGGAGTCCCTGATGAAGCCCTTGTTCAAGGGCGAAACGTGTTGGCTGGGCTGGATGTTCAGTACGTTAAGAATAAAGTGTTTTGAAGACTCACCTCTACGTCTAGTCTTGTGTTTATGAACTAAATAGAAGAATCTCTGTCCCCAGCAGGATGGACTTTAATATGATTAAATTCTCTTTCTGGCCTTGATAAGGATACTATTCCAATCACCCAGTGATGATATTGCGAGGTCTGTGAGTGATTGAGCCTTTTTCTGAGGCGTAGCGCTACATGGTAAAATTAAACACTAGCACTTCTGCAATCACAAACAGACAACTACTGCTCTGTTTGGTTTGTGTGTGCCACAGAACTGTTGGTGTACCAAGGTACTAGAAAAAAAATGCGAAAATAGAAAATGAGAAGTGAAGTCCTGTTGGGGGAGGGGTGACCGGCTGTGGGGGCGTGGCCAGCATCAGCGGTTGCCACCTACAGGAGTGCTGCGCACGCTGGGGAGTCCATCCATCCAGGGGTGTCTGTGAGCTCAGTCTGTGCATAGTAAACGCTGCTCAGCGAGGGGGCTGGTGAATATGATCAGGAAACCCGGAGGATCACTGACAAAAGCAGTGCTGATGAGACTTTAGAGTTAGGTATGTAAGAAGATCTTACCTTATGTTACAAAAATCCTAGGAATTCACTGCAAAAAACACAAAAGTTAAAGTGACTTTATAGTTAGATAAGGTAATACGATTGCAGCTTACATTTAAAAACACTGAAAGAAAACAAAGGTAAAAGTGACGTCATAGTTAGGTGTTGTCATAATACAAAAAAATTACATTTAAAAACACCAACAATTGGAAATCCAACAGTTATAGTTACCTGAGCAACTATATCTTGCCCCCGCCATGCCCTGCTTATGACCTCACTTATTACGTCACGTGCCACATGTTAAATTACATCATTAGTGACATCACTAATGACATTTCAAATGACGATTCAAGACATCACTGATCACCATGAAATGATTACCATATTCCCACTCTCTCCTCCATCTCTGCCCCTACTGCATCGCCTTCGCCCCGTTCACCCATCTATCCCTTGCTGTCACAGAGATCCTTCGCCCAAAGCTGGCACTAGCCTCGTGCCCACGCTCTGCCAGGTGAGATCCCTGGGATCACCCTCTCTGCACGCCAGGAGGTTTGCAGGGCCTGGGACAACAACTGAAGCAGGGCACTTCATAGGAGGACCTTTATGAAAGTGTGAAAAACATGTCCTGCAGGGAAGCCAAAAACATGAAGGATCCAGCATCTGGTGCCATCTAGTGGTACTGACAGTAATAGCAGCTTCGTGATTAAAAAGTGCAGCTTTGATTTAAAAAAGAAATGTTGCAGCATGAGCGTGGGGTCCTCAAATAGAGCGAGGCCTGGGTAGTAGCCCCCGTCAGACCCGCCTCTCTAACGGGCAGAGTAGTAGCTGGAGCAGTGTGTGACCCCTCAGCCCCGCTGGGCACTGGCAGGGGTTTCCTACCTCTCTCACTCTCTAGCTCCCCTCTCAGAGAAGAGAGCCCTGGCAGTGGTCTCTCACCCTTCTCTAAGAAAGGCAGAGCCCCTGCAGTCTCTGATAGTGGGCTCCAGCCCGTCCCCTGATAGCAAGGGTCCTGACAGGCGCTGGCAGTGGTCTCGCGCCCCCTCCCTGTCCCCTCTCTCTAAGAAGAGAGCCCTGATAGATGATGGCAGTGGTCTCTCGCCCCCTACACCCCCCTAGAATGAAGCCCTGGCCCTGGAATCTGTCCCTTCTCTCCCTTTTCTAAGAGGTCAGAGTCCCTGCAAACTCTGATAGTGGGCTCTGGCTCGCCCCTAATAACAAGGGCCCTGAAAGACGCTGGCCGTGGTCTCCCGTCGCCAGAACCCCGCCCCCACCCCACCACTCTGAGAAGAGAACCGTGGCAGAGCCCTCTGTTCCTTCTCTAGGAGGACAGGAGCCCTTACAGGCTCTGATAGTCGGTTCTAGCCACTCCCCTGATAGTAAGGGCCCTGACAGATGCTGGCAGTGGTCTCTGCCCTCTCTCAGGAAGGAGGCAACCTGGCCGCACCACGTCTCTCACTCTCTCTGACTGGAGAGAGTCCTGGCAGTGTTCTCTGCCCTCTCTCTGACAGGAGACAGTCCTCTAGGCGCTAGCAGTAAACTGTTTGACAGAAGAGTGCCACGGTAGTCACAGACAGCTCTCTCTGCTCTCTCTCTCTCGCATGAGAGTGCCTCGGTAGGCACTAGCAGTAATCGTCGTCTCTTCTTTGACAGAAGACAGTCCTCTAGGCGTTAGCAGTGATCTCTGCCTTGTGAAAGTTGGTAGTGACCTGTTAGGCGTTTCCAATAATATTTCGTCCCTGCGCTGATCGAAGTGGGATCTCTAGGCGCTAGCAGTAATCCCTGCGAACTGTTTGACAGGCGAAGGGAACCACTGACAGTTGTCTTTGCTCTCTCTCTCTGGCAGCAGAGTGTCAAGCCGCGGTAGGGTTTAGCAGCAATCTCTAGCCCCTTCTCTGACGGGAGAGAGCCCTCTAGGCGCTAGCAGTAAACTGTGCACAATGTTTGACTGGAGCGGGCACCGGTAGTCACTGACAGCTGTCTCTGCTCTCTCTCTGTCTCATGAGAGTGCCTCGGTAGGCACTAGAAACAATCTGTAGTCCCCTCTCTGACGGAAGAGAGCCCTCTAGGCGCTAGCAGTAAACTGTACACCACGTTTGACACGAGAGTACCGCGGTAGTCACTGACAGTTGTCTCTGCACTTTCTCTCTCTCTTTGCAGAAGTGTTCCCCAGTAGGAACTAGCAATAATCTCTAGTCCCCTCTCTGACGGGAGAGAGCTCCTAGAGCTCTCTAGGCGCTAGCAATAAACTGTCCACCATGTTTGACCGGAGAGGGCCCCGGTAGGCACTGTGCTCTCTCTCTGCAGGAGAGTGCCGCGATAGGCACTAGCAGCAATCTCCTATCCCCTCTCCGACAGGAGAATGCACTCTAGGCGCTAGCAGCAAACTGTGCATCATGTTTGACAGGAGAGGGTCCTGGTAGCCACTGACAGCTGTCTCTGCTCTCTCTCTGGCAGGAGAGCGCCCCGGTAGGCACTAGCATTAATCTCTCGTCCCCTCTCTGGCAGGAGAGTGTCCCGGTAGGCAGTAGGAGAAATCTTTCGCCACCCTGACAGGAAAGGCCCTCTAGGCGCTAGCAGTAAACTGTGCACCGTGTTTGACAGGAGAGAGCCCCAGTAGCCACTGACAGCTGTCTCTGCTCTCTCTCTGGCAGGAGAGTGCCTCGGTAGGCAGTAGCAGCAATTCCTCTTCCCCCCTCTGACAGGAGAGAGCCCTCAAGGCGCTAGCAGTAAACTGTGCATCGTGTTTCACAGGAGGGTGCCCGGGTAGGCACTGACAGCTGTCTCTGCTCTCTCTGGCAGGCGTGTGCCCCTGTAGGCAGTAGCATTAATCTCTCGTCCCCTCTCTGACGGGGGAGGGCCCTCTAGGCGCTATCAGTAAACTCTGCACCATGTTTGACAGGCGAGGGCCCTGGCAGGAGCTGGGAGTGGTCGCCGGGAGGATAATGTCTGAAAAGTCAGCCTTTTTGCGGCTAAAGCCGCGTTTCCCATATCCGAGTGCATTAGCCGGAGCTTTGAAGGGATTTGAATGCACTCTCGTTGAATGGGATTCTCACGCAGCCTGGCAGTGCCACGGGGCTGCCAATGACGGGCATCAAGGCGGGGGGGGGCGCCCCCCCTCCAGAGTGCGCGGCGGGGGGGACAGCGGCGGAGACCGTCTCTCCGTCATACACACCGGGAAGGAGAGAAGGGGAGAGGAAGGGGGAAGAGACAGGGGAGCGAGGAAGCGCTAGGGGAGAAACGTGGAGGAAGAAGGGAAGAGAAACGGGGCAAGGAGAAGTGAGACGGAGGGGACAGAGAGAGAGAAAGGTACAGCGATAGAGTGAAAGAGAGAGGGGAGAACGAGCGATAGAGAGGGAAAGGGAGACAAAGAGAAGGGGAGAGAGAGCAAGAGACAGAAAAGAGAGAGGGAGGGAGTAGGGGACTGAGGGAAATAGAAGAAGAAGGGAAGAAGTGGGTGGCCGAGGGAGGGAGGAGCAGAAAGGAAAGGAGGGCTAGAAATAAAGTGAGGGAGAGAGGGGACGGGAGGGACGAGAAGAGTGGGAATGAAGGCGGGAGAGAGGTAGGGAGACGAAGAAGGGAAGAACGGAAAGAGTGAGAGAGCGGAAGGAGGGCGGTCAAAGAAAAGAAAAGGGGGGGTGAAAGCGCTATATCAAGCGAGAAAGAGGACAAGAGACAAGTGACGGGGAAAAGAGGGGGGAGAACAACAGACTAAAGGAAGAGTCTGGCAGGAGGACGCGGAGGGAGGGAAAGCAGAAAAGGAGCGAGAAGAGGAGAGAGAGCAGCAGAGGGTGAGAGGAGGAGAGAGAACAGAGGAAAGAGGGGAAGAGAGACGGGGCATCTCAGGGGTAACAGGAAGGAGACAGGTACCGGGGAATTGAAGGAGCGGGGGGCAGGTAAGAGAGGAGGGCGCGGGAAGAGAAGGGCACGGGGGCAGGTGGGGGCTGGACGGAGAGTGGATACGAGTCATCGAAGAGGAGGGGGCGGGTGGACGGGTGAAGGGACAGAGGGGGCGCTTCTGTGGAAGGGAAGAAGGGGGGGCACAGTAACAGGGGGGGTGGGAGACATCAAGAACTGTACAAAGAAACGAGGGAAGAGGTGCGAGAGAGAGGGCTGGTGAAAGGGAAGGGAGTGATCATGTGCCGGAGGGAAGAGTGAAATCAGAGGAGATGCTGGGAGCCTGAAAGGGAGAGGGGAGGGAAGGAGCTCCCGAAAGAGACGGTGGGAAGAGGGGATACAGAGAGACTTAAATAGAGACGGAGCGAGAGAGAGGAGGGGAAGGAGCTCTAGAAATAGACGGAGCGAGGAAGGACAGAGAGAGAGAGGGGGGATCGCAGGTCCGGGGGAGACGAAGGGACCCACCACCGGGGCTGCGCGGACACCGGGGGGAGTCGGAGCCCAGGAGGATGCTGCAGGTCGGGACCTTTCCAAGGAGAGGCGCCATGCACCGGCCCCTCTGTGACTGAGACCCCCCAGGAAACCGGTGAGTAGCCCCTGACTGATCGGCCACCTGACGAGTGACTGACACAGCCCCAGTCCTCCCGGAATGTCAAGTACACGTATAGTCCTCCGAGGCGCGACTGATAGACACCGAACACTACCAGGGTTTAGGGGACACTGGACTACATACCACCTGACCTGTGCCTGGCCTCTCCCCAACCCTCACAGCCTTTCATCAGTCATGGCCTCACACCTGACCTGTGTCTGACCTCTCCCCAACCCTTACAGCCTTTCAACCGTCATGGCCTCACACCTGACCTGTGACTGACCTGTCCCCCACCCTTACAGACTTTTATCAGCCATGGCCTGCCACCTGCTCTGTGACTGACCTGTCCCCAACCCTCACAGCCTTTCATCAGTCATGGCCTCCCACCTGACCTGTGACTGACCTCTCCCCAATCCTTACAGCCTTTCATCGGTCATGGCCTCACACCTGACCTGTTACTGACCTGTCCCCAACCCTCACAGCCTTTCATCGGTCATGGCCTCCCACCTGACCTGTGACTGACCTGTCCCCAACCTTCACAGCCTTTCATCAGTCATGGCCTCCCACTTGACCTATGACTGACCTGTCCCCAACCCTCACAGCCTTTCATCAGTCATGGCCTCCCAACTGACCTGTGACTGACCTGTCCCCAGCCATTACAGCCTTTCATCAGTCATGGACGTCCACCTGACCTGTGACTGACCTGTCCCCAACCCTTACAGCCTTTCATCGGTCATGGCCTCCCACCTGACCTGTGACTGACCTGTCCCCAAGCCTTACAGCCTTTCATCAGTCATGACCTTCCACCTGACCTGTGACTGACCTGTCCCCAGCCATTACAGCCTTTCATCAGTCATGGCCTCCCACCTGACCTGTGACTGACCTGTCCCCAACCCTCACAGCCTTTCATCAGCCATGGCCTCCCACCTGACCTGTGACTGACCTGTCCCCAACCCTCACAGCCTTTCATCAGTCATGGCCGTCCACCTGACCTGTGACTGACCTGTCCCCAACCCTCACAGCCTTTCATCAGTCATGGCCGTCCACCTGACCTGTGACTGACCTGTCCCCAACCCTCACAGCCTTTCATCAGTCATGGCCGTCCACCTGACCTGTGACTGACCTGTCCCCAACCCTCACAGCCTTTCATCAGTCATGGCCTCACACCTGACCTGTAACTGACCTGTCCCCAACCCTCAAAGCCTTTCATCAGTCATGGCCTCACACCTGACCTGTAACTGACCTGTCCCCAACCCTCACAGCCTTTCATCAGTCATGGCCGTCCACCTGACCTGTGACTGACCTGTCCCCAACCCTCACAGCCTTTCATCAGTCATGGCCGTCCACCTGACCTGTGTATGACCACCAACCCTGACATCCTTGTATCCATTGTAACTGAACTGTCACCTAACCTGTGACTGACCTGTCCCCAACCCTCACAGCCTTTCATCAGTCATGGCCTCCCAACTGACCTGTGACTGACCTGTCCCCAGCCATTACAGCCTTTCATCGGTCATGGCCTCCCACCTGACCTGTGACTGACCTGTCCCCAAGCCTTACAGCCTTTCATCAGTCATGACCTTCCACCTGACCTGTGACTGACCTGTCCCCAGCCATTACAGCCTTTCATCAGTCATGGCCTCCCACCTGACCTGTGACTGACCTGTCCCCAACCCTTACAGCCTTTCATCAGTCATGGCCTCCCACCTGACCTGTGTATGACCACCAACCCTGACATTCTTGCATTGGAACTGAACTGTCACCTGACCTGTAACTGACCTGTCCCCAACCCTTACAGCCTTTCATCAGTCATGGCCGTCCACCTGACCTGTGTATGACCACCAACCCCACATCCTTGGATCCATTGGAACTGAACTGTCACCTGACCTGTGACTGACCTGTCCCCAACCCTCACAGCCTTTCATCAGTCATGGCCTCCCAACTGACCTGTGACTGACCTGTCCCCAGCCATTACAGCCTTTCATCAGTCATGGCCTCTCACCTGACCTGTGACTGACCTGTCCCTAACCCTTACAGCCTTTCATCAGTCATGGCCGTCCACCTGACCTGTGTATGACCACCAACCCTGACATCCTTGGATCCATTGGAACTGAACTGTCACCTGACCTGTGACTGACATGTCCCCAACCCTCACAGCCTTTCATCAGTCATGGCCGTCCACCTGACCTGTGTATGACCACCAACCCTGACATCCTTGCATTGGAACTGAAATGTCACCTGACCTGTAACTGACCTGACCCGAACCCTTACAGCCTTTCATCAGTCATGGCCTCTCACCTGACCTGTAACTGACCTGTCCCCAAACCTCCGAGCCTTTCATCAGACACGGTCTTCCACCTGACCTGCCCCCAACTCTGAGAGCCTTCCAATAGTCCAGGACTGTAGCTTTAACTTTGACTGACCTTGTCCCAACCGCAACAACATTTCATTAGCACTAGACTACCATCGTGTCTGTGACTGGCCTGTCCCCATCCCAGAGAGCCTTTCTGAAGCCCTGGACTGCTACCATACCTGTGACTGGCCCGTCCCCTGCCCTTCCGAAGCACCGGGCTGCTATCTGACCTATGACTGGCCTGTCCCAAACCCCCCAGCCTTTCCGAAACACTGGGCCGCCACGTAACATGACTGACCCAGCCCAACCCTACCAGCTTTTCAAAAGCCTCGGATGGCTACCTGAGTGGGCCTGTATCCAGCACCCCTCCCCCACACTTCCAACTTATCAGAGGCACTGGATTGTCTTAGACCGAGAGCCAGCCCTACCGGCCTGCACGGGACTGTCACTGGCCCATGACTGACCCATTATGAACTCCCTCACACTTTCCAGCGCATGTAATTCACTCAGGCAAACTATTTTTAATTGGACATCCCGCGGACGTCTCGGCTAATAATTTGGCATTTTTACTGCTTCGTGGGTACTGCTGCATTTTCTAAGCGCTATAAATAACAGGCGCTCCTCGTTTCCAGTTTACTGGCAATCATTTTCAATATCTGAAGGATGGGAGATTAAGCTGGCCCTGCCATGAGTCAAATTCATCACCTGCAGAGCACACACTGACTCGCCCCCACCCATCTGCTTGTCACTTGATGTGACTGACTCCGCTCCAGCCCTCCTGGCCTTTAGGTGATACTGCTCAGGCCTCTTACTGTCCAAACCCTATCAGTTTGTAACAGGCTCCGCTTGTTGCAGGTTACCCGATTTCTCCTTAGTCCACTCTTGTCGCCCGGCTTAACAAAAATACTTGACCACCCATCCACCCATTCATCCATCCCGAATGAGGAGATTGAGAGGTCTGCTGGCCCTGTGTGTTGTCTAAAAGGCTGGCATGTGCTATAAACTTTGGAACTTTGAAAATAAGGGGTACCTGCAGCAGCAATTACCGTGTTACATGTAGGAAGTATGTGGCACAAGAGTTATCGGCTGCAATAGTGTTACATGTAGGAAGTATGTGGCACAAGAGTTATCTGCAAAGCAATGTTACCTGTAGGAAACGTGCGGCATACGAGTTATCTGCTGCAACAGTGTTACATTGTAAGAAGTGTATAGCATAAGAGTTATCTCCTGCAACAATGTTACATTGTAAGAAGTTTGTGGCACAACAGTTACATCCTGCAACAGTGTTACACGGTAAGAAGTATGTGGCATGAGAGTTATCTCCTGCAACAGTGTTACATTGTAAGAAGTGTATAGCATAAGAGTTATCTCCTGCAACAATGTTACATTGTAAGAAGTTTGTGGCACAACAGTTACATCCGGCAACAGTGTTACATGGTAAGAAGTATGTGGCATGAGAGTTATCTCCTGCAACAGTGTTACATTGTAAGAAGTGTATAGCATAAGAGTTATCTCCTGCAACAATGTTACATTGTAAGAAGTTTGTGGCACAACAGTTACATCCTGCAACAGTGTTACATGGTAAGAAGTATGTGGCATGAGAGTTATCTCCTGCAACAGTGTTACATTGTAAGAAGTGTATAGTATAAGAGTTATCTCCTGCAACAATGTTACATTGTAAGAAGTTTGTGGCACAACAGTTACATCCTGCAACAGTGTTACACGGTAAGAAGTATGTGGCATGAGAGTTATCTCCTGCAACAGTGTTACATTGTAAAAAAAGTATGTGGCATAAGAGTTATCTCCTGCAACAGTGTTACACTGTAAGAAGTATGTGGCTTAAGAGTTATCTCCTGCATCAGTGTTACTTTCTAAGAAGTATATAGCATAAGAGTTATCTGCTGAAAAAGTATTACAATGTAAGAAGTATGCGGCACAAGACTTATCTGCTGCAATATTGTTACATTGTCAGTATGTGGCACAAGACTTACCTGCTGCAATACTGTTACATTGTCAGTATGCGGCACAAGACTTACCTGCTGCAATAGTGTTACATTGTCAGTATGCGGCACAAGACTTACCTGCTGCAATAGTGTTACATTGTAAGAAGTATCTGGCACAGGAGTTTATCTGCTGCAACAATGTTACATGAAGGAAGAAGGTGGCACAAGAGTTATCTGTTGTAACAATGTTGCACTGTAAGAAGTATGCGGCACAGCAGTTATCTGCTGTAACAATGTTACCCTGAAAGAAGTATGTGGTTTAAATGTATCTGCTGCAACAAATTTACAGTTTAAGACCTATGTGGCATAAGAATTATTTGAAGTATGTGGCACAAGAGTTATCTGCTGCAACAATGTTACATTGTAAGAAACATGTTCATTAGAGTTATTTGCCACAATAATGCTACATTTTAGAGAGCATGTGGCGTAGGGTGTGTTAGCAGCTATAGGAATGTTCGTTTGTAAGAGGTAAGTGGAATGAGAGATTGTATTGTAAAACTTATAGTGGAAAGATGCAGGTGCCGTAAGGATGCATGTGCTGCAGGAGATAAACATTGGAAGAATTGTGTGGCACAAATTATGTGCTATAAGAGGTATAGGTTAATGGAGCTGTCTCTCATATATGGTATGTCCTTTAGTGAGCATTGTGGGTTATAAGAGTAGTTTTGTAAGAGTTATGCAACTTCATATTTAAGTGGTATAAGAGATATTGTGCTGTAAGAAGTAAACGTTGTTTGCATTGTTTGGAACTATCCTGTATTGTAAAAGGTATAGTTTGTAAGCTATATGAGTCACATGCTGCAAGTGCCATAGGCTATAAGAGTTATGCGGTATAAACATTGCCTGCTGTGGTAAGTGGTGTATGGCATCAGAATTATGATATACTGAAAGTGCTGTAGAATGCATGGGTATAGTGGCATAAACATAATTTACCATAAGGTACATAGATTGTAAGAGTTATGTGGCATAAGTGTTATGTGCTGTAGGAGTTATATGGTGTAAAACACATGCATAATACGTGTTATGTTCTTTAAAAGCTGTTTGTTGTAAAAGGCATGCAGAATAAGTATTATGTGCTGTAAGAATAGTATGTTGTAAAATGCATGCAGCATACGTTTTATGTGCTGTAAGAGTTGTATGTGGTAAATGGCACGCAGCATAAGTGCTATGTGCTTAAGCATTGTATGTTGCAAAAGGCATAAATGTTGTGTGCTATAAGAGTGGTATGTTGTAAGAGGTATGTGGCACGAGTGCTACGTGCTATAAGAGTGGTATGTTGTAAGAGGTATGTGGCGCGGGTGCTACCTGCTATAAGAGTGGTATGTTGTAAGAGGTGTGTGGCACGAGTGCTACCTGCTATAAGAGTGGTATGTTGTAAGAGGTATGTGGCATGAGTGCTAAGTGCTATAAGAGTGGAATGTTGTAAGAGGTATGTGGCATGAGTGCTACCTGCTGTAAGAGTGGTATGTTGTAAGAGGTATGTGGCGCGAGTGCTACCTGCTGTAAGAGTGGTATGTTGTAAGAGGTATGTGGCGCGAGTGCTACCTGCTATAAGAGTGGTATGTTGTAAGAGGTGTGTGGCACGAGTGCTACCTGCTATAAGAGTGGTATGTTGTAAGAGGTATGCGGCGCGAGTGCTACCTGCTATAAGAGTGGTATTTTGTAAGAGGTATGTGGCGTGAGTACTACCTGCTATAAGAGTGGTATGTTGTAAGAGATGTGTGGCACAAGTGCTACCTGCTATAAGTGTGGTGTGTTGTAAGAGGTGTGTGGCGCGAGTGCTAAGTGCTATAAGAGTGGTATGTTGTAAGAGGTATATGGCACGGGTGCTACATGCTATAAAAGTTGTATGTTGTAACAGTCATGCAGTATAAGCATTGTATGTTGTAAGAGGTATGTGTCTTAAGCTTTAAAATATACTAAAAGTTTTATAGGTTGCATGATTACAGCAGCATAAACATTTGTTGTAAGCTATATAGGCTATAGGTTTTATGTTGTATAAGTAATATATACTTTAAATGTTATCTGTAGCAAGAGTTAAGTGTCATAGGTGTTATATGTGATAAGTGTTTCATGCTGTAAGGCATGTGGGTTAAGCGATATCCGCCCCAAGACTTATATGGCATAGGAATAAGTAGTACCCACTTTGGGTTACCACGCAGGCCTCTTGGGGGAGTGGGGGAAGCATGCCTAGTAGTTTCCCGCTAGCAGTGTCCCACTCACACCCACGAGCACAAGCCGGGTGCGAGCGGGACAGACACTACTATGTGGTTCCGAGGTGTGCTACCCTTGATGACTGGGTGACTACAGGGGCACGCTCCCCCGCCCCGAGAGGTTACAGTGGTAACCCAAAGTGTGTACTACGGCCAGTCGCGGTTGGCGACTTGGAAAAGTGATGGGGTGGGATAAAACAAAAATAAAATATATATTTTTTTAAACTTACCTGAACGTCACCACCGCTCAAAGTCTCTCTCCTCTGCGCTGCAGGCTCCCAGCCTGCCCTGCGGCGAATCATGACGCTGCTCAAAGCAGCCCTATGATTGGCTGGGGCGCCCTAGCTGGGTGCTTCAATGCAGACTGGGAGCCTCGGACGGCTCACTCCAACCCCGCAACACAGTGCCAGTTTAGAGAGAGCCCTTGTGCACATGTGTGTATGGCCGGCCCGAGACGGCCGGCCAAACATACATGCGCACTGAGGGGAGTGCTCTGTGCACTCCCCTCACTGCTCGTCACCCCCATGGCCCCGCCACCTTTAAAAATAAAACCATAATAAACGTGGTTTATCATCGTTTTATTTTTAAAGGTTTGCATCTCCTGCTGCTGGCAAGGGGCGTGGCGCTCCTCTGCCCTAAAGGAGGAGCCGCCCCCGACTACGGCCCTGCTTTTTGATTGGAGGAGGCGAGTTTATATATTTTTAGCATGTACGTTTTTAGCACTGCATGTCTCATGTGTTCAATTTGACTGATTGTACGTAGGTGCCGGCAGTGCTTAATTTGTAAATAAAATCGTGCCGGCACCCAAAGCCCTCCTCTGAAACATGCGGCTCCTGCAATTAAATGTGCAAGCACAGAATACCGAGGCAGCGTAATCCTGAAGCCATCTCGGGCCTCCTTAATTCATTTACAGCACTCCCTGCCCTTTCAGCTCACTCCTGCAGCTTTCTGTTTTCTCCCTAAGTGACGCTTTTACGTTTTTCTCTTCCTCCGTCTTTCCCATATGTCTCTTTGGCTTGCAGGAAATGCTCGAGGCAGACAAATAAGTGCCGGTCCTCAAAAATAAGTGCTGGTGCCTTGCACTGGAAACCACCGGCTCAAATTAAGCACTGCTGCCGGCGCAACTTCAATCATAGACTTCCCGATGAAAGCCCAGGACCTTTTCAAGCCACAGATAAGGGCTGAAACATGTTGACAGGTTAAGCAAGGGTCTTAGGACCACCAAGCCTTAGCAGTCCCTTCACAGTGATTTTAACTTATACCCACGTTTACCACAAATAAAGGGACACCTTTGCCCGACGCCTGGTATTTTTAACTTTGAAGTCCCCGGTAGGGTCTATATCAAAGTGCACCTTAGAATATGGTTGAGCCCAACCTGGATTTAGCGGTTGGGGTGGACCCGATGTTGAAGCATGCCACTACTAGAGAGGGTGAGGGTCACATCTAAAGAAAAGAGCTCTTTTCTTTAGAAATGATATCCAGTTTCTTGCCTGGAGAAGGAGTCTTTTATTTCTCAGCTGGGAATACTTAGTTCTGTGTAGTGTTGATGCAAAACCTAGAGTGTAATTCTAAGACCCCCATTTAACAAGGAAATATCTTCCTTTTCCCTTCGTAGTGGAGGGGCCCCTTCATGGCCTTTTTCTACTTTTTTGTAATAGTGACCTCATGCATATTCATAAATTGAGCTTAAGATTGGGTGTCTCGCAGAGGCCAGATCTGCTTAACGCCACCTCAACCTCAGTCCTTCATCTGATATTTTCGAATGCTACTATTGTTCCTCTCTTGGTAATCCTAGCACCTTACCTTGTTGCAGATAGTTACCCGCACTTCTGAAACATTCTCTAAATGTTTTCATCTGCTTGGCTGCCCTTTTGCTCTTGCTTTTTTTCAAGGTGTGGCTTGACAGCACAGGTGTCTACTATACTGTGTGTTACCAATTCCGTACAATATATGTAGACTGAGCTTTGTCTCAGGCAGGAGGAGTATCACTCTCTCACCTCATATTATTGGGCGCTGGTATACCTTTCCACCACCCACAATGTGCTTGCATTTCAATGCACGTGGGACAATTCTTTTTTTTATTTCAAATGTACACAAAGACTTCACACAGTAAATTCCATATTTCTAAAACATGCAGTATGTACAGGATACTTTTTTTTTATTTTTGGAACTGGAGCAGGCGGCTTTAAACCGTTTTATATATTTTAGTAAGGATTCAAAATGCAACCAAGAATTGTTGGTTTTGCTAATGCTTTGCCAATTCTTGTTTTGAGTTGTAACGGCATGCACATTTCTATTTACTTTTATTGGAAAGGCAAAAACCTTTTCAGATTGTTTATATCATTTCACTGTATTTGACAATCATTCATTTTGTTGTTTAATGATTCTTTATTAGTATATTTATAATACGACTTTAAACAGAATAACAGATGTAACTCTAGAGCAGTGATCTCCAAACTTTTTAATGCTGCGTCCCCCAATTGATAAATAAAAATAATTGCCCCCCCTCAGATTTGTTCACGATTGTTTATAAAGATGGCAATGTTTAATATGTCTAGACCTATTTGAACATTGCAGTTAAGTACTGTTACCTCTTTAAAAATGCAATAACATGCTTCTGCTTATCACTAAGGTGTGTTATTTGTATAATGCTTCTTTTGGCCAGTGTCTGGCGCCCCACCCTGGGATCACTTGAGGCCCCCTTAGCCAGGCCCGCCTCCCAGTTTGAAAACATCTACTCTAGAGTATGATACATATAAGCGAGCAATGTACCTGAGGAGCCACATTAGGAGTAAACATTCTTTCTCCAGAACCGCATCCCACCTCACATAAGAATGATGTGTACAGTGGCATGTCCAGTATATGTAGCTTGAGTACTGGCATGGAAGGGCACAAACTACAAACCATTGTCATAAAGTGTCACGGATAAGGTACGACCCCAAGCTAGGTCCTAATTCCCAACACAGCTTCTCTGGTACATTGGGCACCAGTGAGTCAGGAGGTCAAGTGATGGAGGCCCAAGCAGAGATCCCACAGGAAGGAAAGATGGGCGTCTACCACCATGTCCCATGCAGGGGGTAGAGTGGCGAAAGGCATTGTATGGGTACCCAACACCTGGGTACTGACACAACCAGCCCTCTACTGCCTTAATTATGCATGCATCAGCCCAGCCACATCCACCATGTCACGGCATCTGAGTTATAGCATCTTCTTCCCGTGGACCAAAAGCAGAGAGCAGAGATGATCTACTCATGAGCAGACAGCACACTAGGCTCCCGAGCATCCGTCTAGGAATGGCCACCATCTGGGTGACATGGCTCTCATTATACCTGCAGACAAATGATGTACTGCATCCTTCCCAGACTTGTTTTAGGCAGGGTAGTTGTAAAGAAACAGCACTGCTTGCAGCGACAGAGGAACCTAAAACCATTCTTGACCAGAGAGGGACTTTAGTCCTGATCTTATTAGATCTCTGCTCTGCTTTTGACACTGTCTCCCACCCAGTGCTAGTCAGAAGATTAAAAGCAGCAGGCATTACTGGAACAGCACTAAAGGGGCTTATTTCTTTCCTCCAAAATAGAAAGTTTTGCATATGTGAGGAAGGTATACTGTCGGAACACTACACCTTAAAGTGTGGGGTCCCACTGGGATCCTCACGGAGACCCACACTGTCCAATCTGTCTGTCCTCTCGCTGACTGAAATCATACACACCTATGGTTTCCCTACAGTATCCTATGCTGATGACACTCAGATCATCATCTCCCCTCCAATCAAACTGATAGGACATCCAGCCATCTTAACAGCTGCCTTAAGGAGGTGATAGATTGGAAGACAGCAAGCACTTTGAAACTAAATGAGGAAAACACAGAGGTGATGGTGGTGGGAAACAACCCAGGGAGGTGGCTAGATTTGAATTGGCCTGATTCCCTTGGCAATCACCTACTCCTAAATCAGAAGTCAGGAGTCCAGGGGTATGGCTTCATAACAGCTGTCAATTGCAATTCAAGCAAAAAAAATGGCATCCAATTGCTTTGGCCTGTTAAGCACCTAGAGAAAGATGCTGGGGTGGCTGCCAGATTCCTCAAGAAGGATTGTTGTGCAAGGATTGGTCATAACCCAACTAGACTATGGCAACTCCCTGTATCTGGGTAGCCCCAAGTCAGTCGTAAAAAAACGTCCATTATTAAAACGCTGCAGCTCGCATATTGCTGAACATTCCTAGGCGTCAGTCTGTAACAGCGGCATTGCCAAACCTGCACAGGTTACCAGTAACCAAAATGATCCATTTTGAGGCGCTGTGCAAGGCCCATTGAGTAGTGCACCAAAAGAGTCCTAATTGGTTCAAAACTTCTCACCCTATGAGGTCGCTTTGCTCCATCAGACAGCAATTGTTCAAACTTCCCAGGATCAGGAAATCTAGCAGTGGGGGACGCTCCTTTGTGCTCCTGGTCTCTAAGCTGTGGGACTCTCTCCCGGAGCATGTAAGGAAAACTGAGTCAGAGCTTGGATTCAGAAAGTTGTTGAAATCAGTTCTTTTTTAACTTCTCGGCATTCCTGCGTTAGCTGTTTAGCACCGGAAGACCCTTCTGGGTAGTCACGCACTCCACAAATCCCAGAGATAGAATAGAATAGAATAGAACAGAATAGAATAGAACAGAATAGAATAGAATGGGATAGAATAGAATAGAACAGAACAGAATAGAATGGGATAGAATAGAATAGAATAGAATAGAATAGAATAGAATAGAATAGAACAGAACAGAATAGAATGGGATACAATAGAATAGAACAGAATAGAATAGAATGGGATACAATAGAATAGAACAGAACAGAATAGAATGGGATACAATAGAATAGAACAGAACAGAATAGAATGGGATAGAATAGAACAGAATAGAATAGAATAGAATAGAATGGTGTTGAACCATCTCATACGATGCTGCACCCACACGTGGGGATGGAATCATAAGAACCAAGCAGTGTCACCAGGATCCTTGGCAGTCGCTGAGGTTGTGGCAGTCCTGCCTTCTCTTCTGATGTCACTGTATCACCTTTAAGTGCCTTTGTACTCCTCCGCCCATCGATTGTATCGACTTAAGTGCAGTTCTTACTTCTGCTCCGAGATTGTATCATCTTTAAGTGCCTTTGCAGTTCTGACCAAGAGATTGTATCGTCTTTCAGTGCCATTGTGCTTGTGCACCCAGGGACTGTATTTCCTTTAAGTGCCTTTGTAATTTTGCACACACTGATTGTATCGTCTTTAAGTGCATTTGTACTAGTGCACCCAGAGATGGTCTCGTCTTTAAATGCCATTGTACTCCTGCTCCCAGAGACTGTATCGTCTTTAAGTGCCTTTGCACTTCTAGACATAGAGACTGTTTAATCTTTAAATGTCTTTGTGGTGCCGCGCCAAAGGCTCGCAGGTTTCGCCATGCATGACCGGCCTACCCACTGCATGTGTCTCTGCATTCCGGTGCCTGTATTCCTATTTATTCCCTTGTAAAGCGATGACTACAAGTCAAGTCCCTGAATTCCGATCCAAACGTGCACTTGATGAGCTGCTCATTGAGTGAGCTGGGGCACGTGAGAGCTCTGTGCACCCCTCATCGGTCCTCTCATCTTACGCATTATTTACACTTGCCTCTGTGTTTTGCCTTCCAGTTCCATCTTGAAGCATTCGCACCTCTGCGTTAAATCCCTCTCCAAGTCTTTCTTCTTCATTGACTTTGTAAACAATGAGCTCCCCTTCCTCACTCAACCTGCCACGCTGCCCCCTCCCCTCTAGAGTCAACATCTGTCTACAGCTTTCCAAATAACTTTTCTTAATCTTAAAATATCTGTTAATATTATAAACCATTTGTACTTGTTATGTACCCCATCTCAGCATTGCATGTATTTGGAAACAGTGTTGTATAACAGCAATAACATATATGTGTGCAGCCTAGGACTAGTTACTTGCTCTCAGAGTTCGGAGGCATAGAAACTATGTAATATGACAGTAAGATGCTCATGTACTCCGCAGAAGAGTTACAGCTGCTTCCGTTTCTAAATCGTATGTGGCATAAATATCATATTCTAAGAGCTGTAGATTGTATTTGAGTATGAGTTGTGGTTCGTGAGAGCTATGCGACAGTAGTTATGTGCTGCAGGAGTTACATAAGGCAGCTAGGGATGTATGTGCTATAAGTTATATTATGTGGTGTAAGTTATGTGGCATAGGAGTTATGTGGTGTAAGAGTTATGTGGCATGGGAGTTGTGCGCTGTAAAGTTATGTTTCAAGTATTATGCGGCTTTGGATTTATATGGAGGAAGAGCTAAATGTATGAGTTATGTAGGACATGAGGTAAGTGCTATAAGACCTATAGTTTGTGAAGGTTAAGTGATACAGTAGTTATGTACTATAAGCAGGGCCACTGGAATTACGTGATTCTGTGGCTTTGATGTGTTGCACACAATTTGGGATTTGCCACAAATCCAGTCATATGCTGCATCATCTTCAGATGTTAAAAATGTTGTTTCTAGCTCAAACGGATCAAACGTTACTAAAATTGTGGCAACCCGTGTTGCAGCGCAGTGGAATGCCCTATGCACAGGTTGACTGGTCATTTTTCAATTGCCTATTACGGTATTTGAATGTTAAACTTGTACTAATTAGATGAAACCTTTGCCTAGACAGTGTTAACGTGAAAAAGGACAAAATTATGTAGTAATGCTATCACAAAATGTAAAGCATCTGGTTGCTTAATTTGCTTTTCTTGATAGTGGTGTAAGAAAGGCCCCTGCAGACCCCACGGTGCTCCAGGGGGCCCCCTCAGAACAATACTCTGGCCTGTGAGCTCCAGAGTGACTCAGGAGGGGGGCTCTCCAGGTATTGTGCGGGTAGGAGGGTCTCCTTCATGTTTCATAACGCCACTGTGGGCTGCATCATTTAGTGAACCCTGCATCATAATTTGGTCCTTCCCTGCCACATCATTCTAGTGGCCCTGGCTATAAAAGTTGAGTTGTAAGAGACCTAGGGTATGAGTTAGAGCATAGAAAAAGTTGCATGTGCTTAGGATAATGAGTGTTTGATGCCACCTCCAAAGACAGCAGACTTATTAAAAGCAAAACAACAATAATAATATTAATGACATATTTTAAAGTATTAGCCAGGCTTTACTACTATTAATTTACAAACATTGTCCAGTAATATTGCTTGCTTAATTAAGCATGCAGCAATGTGTAGGCAGATCCTTATAACTGAAATATGAAACTACAGTTCCCAGCATGCATAGTGCTGCTAGTTGACAACAAAACTTGACTGAAAGTCATCCTTATGACATGGGCCTAGTTGTCATATGCCTGCTAATAAATATCACATGGCTGATGGCATCTCATACAAACGCAGTCAGGAATGTAGGACAGTCTTCTTTGACAGCCTCCTCGTGGGTGTAGTTTGGTCAGTAAGATTGGGAGAGGGGAGTGAGAGCTTCAGATGTCCAAGAACCCAACAGGTTAAAATAAATTATATGTGAAGCAGGACAGGAATGGGACATGGAAAAGGCAGTCAGAAGGCAGAGAAGCGCAGATTGTAAGAGGTACTTAAAAATTATATTTTGGAAAATAACAATTTTTTAAGACCTTTAAAAAAGCGACAAGTGTGTGTGCTTTTGCCTGCGTGTGCGTAAAAATCACAAGTGAATTCCAACACACACCTCACCATATCCGACTTGAAACACCTGTACCCAACTATTTACTATAGAACACATGTACTGGTAGGGGGGATCCTAAACAAGTCCCCAGAAGCTATGCCCCTGAGCCTCCTATCTTTCTCTCTTTTATCTGGGGGTTTCCACAACAGCTCTGGACTTAAGGACCGGCCCAGGGCTTCAAATGGAATAATAGAAGTGCATGTGCTCCGTACCAGAGTACCTGCTTGTTTCTGAGAAGTGCAACTGCTCTCCACTTAAAAGTATTACGTTTTTCTTGAGAGGTGCAGGCCCTCCCCTCTCAAAATAAAAAAGTGCCGTTACTCAGTACCGGCCCACTTAAAGCACTGGGCCGGCCTATTTAAATGTAATTAAATGTGATAGTTGCTGGGTGAACTTTTTAAGGATTAACTTCCAATTCTAAAAGACGAAGGTCAAGTCACATTAGAAGTTCTTTATTGCAAAAGTCGGTCGAGTACAAATCCCCGACCCCGGCTCTCTAGTGCCACGAGGCCTCCTGGCCACCTTGGAGCACCGCTCGGAGGCTTTAAAGTTTGCACCAATTTGGGATGGGGGCGTGGAACGCGCAGCGCGCGCGCGTCGGAACAAAGCCCCGCTGCCCTCTGGCCCCGCGCGCGCGCGCCGATTGGCCGGGTCTGAATTCCGAGCACGTGGCCACCTTCACCGAACGGCGCGCGGCGTCCTCCTGCCTGGGGAGCGCGCGACGGCCCCCGGGGCCGCCACCGCTTCCGCATCACAGGGCGATCCATTCTAGCAGCGAACAAAAGTCTCGAAGGAGAAGGAATAAAGTGGGTGGAGGCCGCGGGAGGAAAAGGCTCTTGAGAAACGTCGCGTGGGCTCCACAAAGGAGAGCGAGCCCTTCTTCCCGCCGGCGCCGATCGTCTTCAAAGAAGTGCACTGCTTCCTTTTGTGGGCTTTTGTCCCCTTAGTATAAAAGCTTCCATCGCATATTTCTTTTACCTCCTCTCCTGCCTCTCTGACTGATGTCCCTCCAGTTTCCATGTGGTCACCTATCCTCCTTGCTCTGTACCAGGCTTCTCCCAGGTGTAGCTCGCGAGCCGCTGGTAGCTCTCCAGCGTGCACCCAAACCTACTAAATTAGAAGCTTTTTTAAATCTATGAATTTTTAAAAACAAAATGAAATTACAATTAATTAGCCTGTCTCAATCCCCTCACCTCCCCCCCAACAAGGAGAGAGATGTGAGTCACAGCATGTGCAAATGAATATAAATCCTTACATAACATTGGATTACTGAAACAGCATACTTGGTATTATTGCATCAAATTACAGTAGATCACCATTTAGAAGCAATAGAAGCTTTTGCTTGGCTGAAATAACTTACGTACACCAAAATTGAGGGTGTGTATTTGAGATGAAAATATGTTTATTTTCAAAACTCATGAGCTGATATTATAAGGAAAATGGTGGAATTTCCCAAAAATATATTTACAGCTGATAATTTGAGTGATAAATAGCGTGGGATTGAGGAGACGTTTCACAAATGTTTTTACTTTGGTAAAGAGTGCAGCCCAGACTTATGTATTACCCATATAGAGGCATTTCATATTGCCAAAGCTTTTTTTAATATTACTACCGGCAAGTATGCCTGATGCACTGAGGTGATCCCTGGCAGCAAACTGGTAATAACCTTGCAAATAGGGGCCACTAATATGATATAGTCTAATGTGGACACTATTACACTGCTAATAATATTAGTAGCTCTCAATGAATTTAGTTGAACAAAAGTAGCTCTTTACACAGAAAAGGTTGGAGACCCCTGCTCTCTACCCTTGGAGGTGTGGCATGGGCTGGCTGTCTTGCGAAGATGAGCAGGGCAGACATTCCTGCTGGAGGACAGCGTTTGTTTACATGGCAAATGAGAGCGAGGTGCTGAAATACAGACTGTTCTGCTAAACACAGCTGTAGAAACAAAGGAATGCGAACAGTCAAACCAACAGGGAACCAACCTCATAGCCTTTGATGCAGTCTGGCCTGACAACCAAGCACTTGATCGAGTGAATGGTCAACCTACCACATACCTCACCAAAAACAACCAGTACCTAATTTGTAATTGAATGAGTGCTGGGGCCCAAAGCTTCGCTCAAAGCCCCCAGCATGTGCAATTAAATGTCAGTGCCCTGAATAACAAACTGCGTAGCCTTCAATCCACCTCCTGACTCTTTAATCCACTACCAGACGCTCCCTGTCCCTTCATCTCAGTCGTAAAAGTTCTTGTTTTCTTCCTTTTTGATGTTTTTCCGTCTTTCTCTTCCTCCGTCTTTCACTTTGTTTGTTTCTCCTATTGCTATCGCTAAATGCCCGATGCAGAAAAAAAAGTGTTGGTTTCCCAAAACTAAGAGCCTTATTATAAGTCTGGCGTTCAATACACCACCATACTCGCGGTGGTCGTCATGACTGCCATGGCTTTGACAGTCCAACCGTTAAATTAAGAGTTTGGCGGTCAGACTGCCAGAAGACCTTCGTCTCCACCGGGAACATTGTTCCCAACTGGCTCATGCCGGTCCTGGTTATAATCACCGAGGGCGGTGCTGAACGCGGCGCCGCCCTGCTGATTAGAACCTTGTTCTCTGCCAGCCTTTTCATGGCGGTCCAACCTCCATGAAAAGGCTAATAGAGAAAAGCTGCAGGGGGCAACGGGGGCAGTGGCAGTGCGGGGTACCCCTGCCCAGCACCCTTGAAATCGCACTGTCTGCTGTGCAGACAGTTTGCATTTCGGGGGTGCTGGTGCCCCTTGCGTGCTATTACGAGCCAGTGACAATGCTGCCGCACCTTTCCCACTGGGCTGACCGGCAGAAACCAGTGGAAAAGTCGTAATGACGCCGGCTGGGAGATTGCCAGCACCGCGGCAACACTCCCCGACAGGAGTTTGGTGGACAGATGTTTCCGTCTGTCAAACTCCTAGTCAGCCCCTAAGTGTTGGGCCCCCCTTCCCCGGCAACCACCGACTCAAATTAAGGGCCGAAATCCACAAGTTGTCGTTGTCAATGACCAAAGGTTTGACTTTTATGATGTCACAAATTTGTCCCCTGCTCCCACCCTAAGCTATATTTGCTACTTAGGAGCGACAAGGGTGGTGATAGTATGGTGCAAGCCAGTGGTAGAAGTGATACACATGTCTACTCTTAGTTTACATCTGTGCACAAGCCAGTGGTAGCAGTGATCCAGCCGGCTCTCCAGTTATCTTTATTAGCAGGCACTCCCTCCCCCACCAGTCCTGGAACAGACTGAAGGACCCCTCGTCTCCTCACCAAAGAGAGTTGGCAAGCCCACCGCCGCCAGCTCTCAACCCAGACCCCATCAGGTTTCTGTTAAAGACCTCAAAGCACAAGAGAACAATATTAACACAGACAAGAAGATACCATATTAAATGCTGTCCAAGCACCTTCATGCAGGGTAATATTCTGACCTGTCTAAGAAGTTTTGAAGTTATTCTACAGAGCTGTACCAAGGCCAGTGTAAACTACTAAAGATGGTCAAACTAACTGGCCAGGGACAAAAACATCCCCATTCCAGAGTTCTTGGGAAAGAAGCAATGGAACAATTCATCTGTGGCCCTCACTGATCCATTCAGGCCCAGCTAGCACTTTAAGCAATGGCGAGTGTAGGGTGTGAAGCTGAATCCCTTACCATGCAACTACAGGCATCCCCATGCTTTGCACTTCCAAACACAATGCATGCCAACCCTAGGCATCCCAGTGTTCTTCCTCTTATTGTAAAACTATGTGTGACTCTCACATCTTAAACAAATGTGTCAACCATATACAACCCAATGTACATAGACTCATTGCAAACAATGTGCCAACCCAAGGCAGCCCAAACAATGCTATCTCGTAGCAAACACATTTGTCAATCAAAAACAGTCCAATTATTGTTTCAGGCTTAGGCAGCTCAGTTCAATTCTGTGTTGTAATTTTCTGCACACAGCAATGTCACCAGGGTCGGATTGGGGACTCAGAACAGCCCTGGGGAAAATGATAAATTCAGCCCCCATGTACAGACATGCTAAGGCACGTTAGAATCAGAGCAACTCTTTCAAGTTGCCGGCAGTATTGCGTAACATGCACCACCACTCCTGGAAGCCAAAACCAGCCTCCAAGTGTCAAAACAGGCCTCCTGTGACTCCAGTGTCCTCGGGGTTTGCCCGCTTGCCTTTCTGGCCATTCCAACCATGAATGTGACCATCACTTGGGTCTCTCCTGGTGCTGATTCCCCTAAACTTCTTGTCTCTTTTTCCAAGGGCCCTGAATGTCACCCACAACCTCACCAACAGCCAGTTACTTCAGTAACTCCCAACTTGAGGGTATCTGTGACAGAGTGAACGCACCTCTTGGAGCACCCTGTTATCACGCTTCTTAAGTTCATTACGGTCTTCTTGGATATCATCACCATAGCTGTTTTGAAGGGAGCACAAATCCTAAAATAATGAATTGGTGGGCAAGATCATGAAGAATTGGGATACAGACAGAGTGATTACCAGTGGCTGAGATTAATTCAAGCAATACACCTTTCTTTTTTGGTTGTATATTTCTGTTTTACAAATTAAGCACCTCCTCTGCATGGAGCACAAGAAAACAAAAAGCTTAATGTTGGTGCAAATGTGGCAAGTCCATATGAGGTATAATAAGGAAAGCAATCTAATGAACACCAATCCTACAGGTACCCTTTGCCCCACACTACTCCTTGACAACGAGTTTCCACCCCTCAAAGCATCATCAGTGGGCAAAGGGCTGGATCGTAAGTGACACACAGTCAAACGGGCCTCCATCTTTTTGCATCCATGATGGGCGTGTGCCAACAGACATCTCCACAGCAGCAAGACACAATGATGATTTTCTCCCTTTTGGTCAAATCCAGTGGCCATCTTGAGGGTCCTGAAAAGTGATGCTACCCCTAAAAAAGAGGATGTCCTGAGTGATTTCAAAGGCTTAAAGAAATGGTTTACTACAGACTCTCTCTTTTACTCTCTCTCTCACACTCACTCATTTAGACCTGACCTGAGAGAAAAGACCTATGTCTGCACTCATGACAGCCTCCCTCTCTCACCCAAGCCAAAAGTAGGGGTGTTGTGATCAAGACGGTGGTTACCCATGTTGATGTTATCTCATATATCTGATAGGATGGAGGTAAAGTGCCTACACAGGATCGGGACGGTGTTAAACCTCCAGCATTTATGCAAAATGTCCCTAAATGGCATCAAAACACAATGCTGAGATAAATAGCAATTTCAAGGAAATAAATGATGTGGAGTTGGGAGTAAAATACAAAGGATAAAGACTTACTAAACAAATTCAAGGTGCAGTACAAAAGGCAAACATATTAGTTGAAATGCAAATCTAGTCGATATAGAGAATTAGCTTAAGGTTCATTCATGTGCAGCAATATATATGACATCAAAACAAGCCAAAAATATTCTAAGTCCAGATCATGAGATAAACCAACAAGAGTTCAGCCTCCAAAGGTGGGGGGGAGTCAGAAGACCGGCTCACTTTCAAAATGCATCATTTTTACAGGCAAATCCACAGTGGAAGCCGAAGGAAATTGCACAGTCAGCTTAGGGGGACCAAAGGTGCAGTAAATTGACAAATCACAATACGGAATTATACAATGTCACCCAATGACACCATTCAAGCACTAACCCCTAACTGAACATTAATATGCCCTATTCTAACCTAATGTCTTCAGCGGTAGCAGTACAAATCTAGTTACACAAACAATGCTGGACTTATAAACAACGATTCAGGCAAGAATAGCCTTGAATGTTGAAAAAGGCTTCCTCAGTAGTTCTTCGAGAACAACACGTCAACACAGAGCATGAGGGCACATTCTGATTGCACGCGGTGTCAATGAATAATGAAAATACGCATCATGGCTGCGTTAAAATTCAAGATGGAAGTTAGGCCTAGTTTGGACCTAGTTTAGCCAAGCACAGGAAAATAGTGTTATGTTTATTGCTGCATTTTCAGTTTAGTGTATAAATGTTAATTATGTGTGAATGCATAGTTTATTAAATGGAAGTCAGTTTTGTCACCCAGTACCATGTTAAAAGATGAGTGAGATTGTCTGTATGTCCTTGCCTTATTGTCAATTTATTTCTCCTCTTTCAGAACTGAAGCAGCACAGAGACTCAGAGTGATCATCTCTTGCCTGTAGATCTACAAGCATGTGGCTACTGCCGGCCTGCCTTCATTGGCCACATTGGATGAGTCTGGTTTGGTGCTTGGAAGCGTCAGTATTCATGACGCGGGGGCAGCAGACAACCCAGCCCCACTCCATCAAGATAGACGGAGACATTACACTGGGGGGACTCTTTCCCGTCCATGCCAAGGGACCGGCAGGGATCCCCTGTGGGGAGATCAAGAAAGAAGCGGGTATTCATCGCATGGAGGCCATGCTCTACGCATTGGACCAAATCAACAGCGACCCCGATCTCCTGCCCAACATGACGCTGGGAGCTCGAATTCTGGACACCTGCTCGCGAGACACCTACGCGTTGGAGCAGTCGCTCACCTTCGTCCAAGCATTGATACAAAAGGACACGTCGGATGTCCGCTGTTCTAATGGGGAGCCACCCATCATCAGCAAACCAGAGAGGGTGGTCGGGGTCATTGGGGCCTCCGCTAGCTCTGTCTCCATCATGGTGGCCAATGTTCTGCGTTTATTTGCAGTGAGTATTCCAAGAAAAGGTAGGGTGGTGTCTGCACCGGTGCAGTATATGATGGAACTGGTCCATTCTTAGCCCACAGTCGCATGAGGCCAGTGGTCTAGCTGTTAGCGCCATCGAAGCTGGTTTGCTGTCAGTTGCCCAATAAAATAGTTTATGGTGCTACTGAGGAAGTTGTAGGAAACACTAACTTGTTGCCATAAAAACAATTTAGGAATGAGTGTGCAGAGCTGCGGGACAACTGTACAGACATGGGGAAATGTCAACATCACATGGGGTCTCAGTTTACTTAAAGCAGAGGGACCTTGATTGGCCACAAAGGTGGCACAGGGAGGTGGGATCTGAAGAGGGGAGCTTGAGGATATTTTGGTAAATAGCAGTGTAATTTGAAGACTGAGGGGAAAAAAGACATCAATTGTGCATGATGAAAGAGGGCCTGGGGGAAATTCCAGTTCATCACTTGTAGGTGACTTTTGTTGGATCCAGATGTTAGGATGTGGACTTTTACACGTTCCTATGGAGGAACTTTCAGTTGATTTTGTTACATGTTCGGGCTTTAATACTTTTTAATGGTGTACATTGGTTTTAGCGGGTATTTTTTATTTCCCAGCGGAATTTGTCTGCAGGATATACATAGGTGAACGGCCAAAAACACTAGGAGGAAACACATGTTTAAACATTGCAGTTGAAGCTCAGTGAAGGTTGTCAACTTTATCTTCTTGGCTGGAGTGGAAGAGGTGATGGGAGTTAATTGTATGTGAACCTTTATTTGCGAAACAGTTTTCCTGCTAAAATTGTTTTTATCATTTTTAGCTGGAGCGTGCAAGCGCTCTGACGTTTTGTAATCTATCTGAGGGCTTTTAACCACACCCACTGCACGCCCATCACTATCACTCGTTCGTGGATTTGCCATTCAAAAATCCTGTGCTATCATTGGTAACTGCTTTATGTTTGTCCCTCCTTGGGGCAGTTTTGTTACCGCCTTGGCCATCGACCCTGTTACATTGATAGTTGCACTTTTGCCCATATGTTTGATTGCAGCAAACTTCTTTGTCCTTTTGTGTCTCTCCTTCATGCTCATGGCAGCCGTGACGCTTTGAATCGGCTTGCTTATGTCAACTGTTTTACTTTTCATTTTTCAATTTATGTGACAAGAAAAGTCCAGTTAGGAATTTACAACGTTAATAGCTCTAACTCCAGCAAACAAGAAACCCATTGTATTGCAAATGATTTTTTTTTTCTGCCAGAAACCTACTCGTAGGTAAAATCTTCTCACATAACTAGTGTTTTAAGTCTCACATGCTTCGTGAAGTCCAGAAAGATTGCAAAATGTAAAACTTCAGAAGGTTATAGAGTAAAAAGCTTTGCAATTCGCACTCCCCTAAAACACAGATTACAACTGGATCAGGTAGAACCTGTTTGTAATCAGTTCATTTTTGGCTGGACGGTTCATTAGATTAAAAAAATATGTTATTACCCAATCTAATTTAAACCTTTTGCAACTGACCTAATTGAATTTCAACCAGGGGAACACACACAGAATGGAAATACAGGATACCATCTTTGTTTTTTTCATGTACAGATTTATTTAGTGGAACTACAAAGAGCATGGTATAAATCACAAAACCAATGTTGTTCAGAAAAAACAACACTCAAAAGTGAAACAAAATATGATAATTACAAAAAGTAACAAAAAGTGCATTTTTCTCCGATACTTTGGAGAATTTGAAGGTCAGACTCTGGAGGCACTGAAAAGGAAAGACATTTTTGACCTTTTGGAGTGAAGGCAGGAGCAGCCATAGTAGAGAAGTTTGTTTTGTAAAGTAGGAATGTCGTCCAAGGGGGTTGCAGAGATGAGGATGCTGACATTGGGTGGATCACAGCACGTGAGCCTGGGAGGTTCTGTTCTAGGGCCTGGGCCCGGGATTTTACTGCTGCGATTATTGTGCTTCTGCATCTTTGGCAGGGCTGATAGTTTGTGTGCACTGGACCCCTGGTGGAATCTGCTGCCTTTTGCCAGAAACTGAACAATATTTGTTGCAATCTTCAAAGGTCCCTTTAAAACACTACAAAAGGACACAAAAACAAAATTAACTCTGTGCAGTGCTTGGTAAAGCGCCACAGAGGATCTTGGAACGAACTGTGGAGCTTTGCAAGCACATTATGTGTCACACGTGTATAATGACACCGTATGTCACACATATTTATAATGTTATGCTAAGGGAGATTAAGCGATATAACCTCAGTCACAAGATATTCAGTCCAATGCCAGAGCAGGGATTAGAACCCAAGACTCCCGGTTCCGAAGTTAGTAGGTTCACCCTCTGACCACATCTCCTCTGGTTGTATTTCTGTCACCGTTGTTGAGTGGTGGACAGGGGCGCAGATTTAGGGGGGTGTCTGGGGTGTTGCACCCTCGTAATTAATGTATTTTCTAATTAATAGTTGGGTACAGGTATTTTCAGATTTCACCAGGAAGTTTTACATTCACACAGACAAAAACGCACACACTTTCAGGCTCTCTGTTTTGAAAGTCCTTGAAAATATTTGGTAATTTCCACAGTGCTTAATTTGTGCTTGTTGTGTCCGGTGCTGAGCACCAGCACTTATTTTTGAGGGCCGGGGCTTATTCTTCTGCCTCAAGCATTTGCTGCGAGCAAAAGACACATATGGGAAAGACAGAGGAAGGGAAAAACGAAAAACCGCCACAAAGGGAGAAAGTAGAAAGCTGCAAGAGTGAGCTGAAGGGGCAGGGAGTGGCTTTATATGGATTGAAGAGGTCCGACGTCAGGATTACGCTGCCTCAGTATCCCATGTTTGCACATTTAATTGCAGCAGCCGCATGTTTAAGAGTAGGGCTTTGGGCACCGGCACCTTTTTATTTACAAATTAAGTACTGAATTTACAAAACTATTGTGTATTCTCTAACTTAGTACTCCTACCAATCAACATGCCACCCCCTTTCCGCTGCCCCTTCGGCCCCTCTCATGCACTCTGAATGTTGTGTAATGTATGTTAACATTATATGCCAGCCAGATTGTTAGAACATCTGAAGCTCACCCCCTTCAGGCTTCCTGACCAAGCTACGCGCCTGGTGCTGGATTCCTGGGTGCCCAGCATCGAGGGTCTTTCTCTTGAGTCATTACTCCTGCTCCGCAGGGGTTTACCATCCTGTGCTAACATGCTCGGGCCTCCCCGAGCCTGAACCCCCTCTGCTAAAGGATGGGTTTGATGGTACCCCAAGGGCACGAGGCTGTGGGGACACTATGAGGTCTAGCGACGGTGGTCCCAGAGCCGTGGCCCCATGGACGAGGGGGCTCTGGTGGGCTCTGGGAGGGGCTAGGGTGAGGGCTCGGACAGGCTGGACAGCACCGCCAGGTTGGTTGCCTGTGGTTTGGCTCTGCAGGTTGGCGGATGCGGTACGTCCGGGGTTTGTTTTTATGTGTTTGTGTTATGTTATTGAATGTGCTTTTTGGTTCTGTTTTACTGGGTCGGTGTGCTGTTGTGTTTTGGTTGTACATCAGCTACAGTGTTTCTGCCTAAATACGTACCCAGGCTTGTCACTTGATTCAGACACGATGCAGCGGTAAATCATTTTTGTGCTTAGTACCTCAGTATTTCCCGCCGTTGTAGCACTGACCCCTGACAAAGGGTTAAAAGAGGATATGTGACAGGTGCCGGTCTGTGACCTGTTGACTGCACCGTGCTGTGTGCTCTTACACAACACAGCACTGTCTGCAGCCAGGCCAGGGTTTTGTAGAGCAGACCAGTGATTCATTTGTAAATAAAAGCATGCAGGTGCCCAAAGCTCTCTTTCGAACGCACGGCTCCGGAAATTAAATGTGCCAGCAGGGAATACTGAGGCAGCGTAATCCTGAAGCCATCTAGGGCTTTTTCAATCCACTTACGGCCACTCCCTGCCCCTTCAGCTCACCCTTGCAGCTTTCTGCTTTCATCCATTGCGACGCTTTCTCGTTTTTCTTTTCCTCCGTCTTTTCTACATGTATCTTTTGATCGCAGTAAATGATTGAGGCAGAAAAAATAAGTGATGGTACCTCGCACCGGAAACCACCGGCTCAAATTAAGCACTGGGGCAGACCCAGGCTGACCTTTTAGCAATGTTGCACACCAGTGCGGCTGCTGTTCCGTGTGGCTAAAAGTTAGTGGCTCGGGGTGGAGTGGGGTAGATTAGGGAAGAGTGAAAAAGGGTAGATCGGAGGAGAGTGGAGTGGGGATAGATTGGAGTGGGATATATTGAAGTAGCGTGCAGTGGGGTAGATTGCGGAAGAGCAGAGTACAGTGGATTGGTGCAGATCGGATTGGGGTAGATCAGTGTGAGGTAGATTGGAGTTGGGTAATTTGTAGTGGAATGGGGTAGATTGGAGTGGAGTGGGTAGATTAGAGTGGATTTGGTTAGACTGGAGTGAGATAGATAGGAGTAGGTAGATTGGATTGGGGTAGACTGGGCAGGGGTAGATTGTGTTAGGGTGGGGTAGACTGAAGTGGAGTGGGGTAGATTGGAGTGGGGTGTAGGGTAGTTTGGGGTGGAGTAGGGTAAGGTAGATGTGAATGGAATATGGTAGTATGAAGTGGAGTGGGGTAGATTGGAGTGGGGTGTAGGGTAGTTTGGGGTGGAATAGGGTAGGGTAGATGTGAATAGAATATGGTAGTATGATGTGGAGTGGGGTAGGTTGGGTAGAGTAGAATGAAGAGTGGTAGACTGGGGTAGATTGGAGTGGGGTAGATGGGGTAGAGTGGAGTGGGGTAGATTGGAGTGGGTAGATTGGAGTGCGGTAGATGGGGTAGAGTGGAGTGGGGTAGATGGGATAGAGTGGAGTGGGTAGATTGGAGTGGGGTAGATGGGGTAGAGTGGAGTAGGGTCTATTGGAGTGCAGTGGGGTGGAGTGGAGTTGGATAGGTTGGAGTGGAGTTGAGAATGGAGAGGAGTGGAGTGAAGTGGGGTAGATTAGAGTGGAACGCAGTGCAGTAGATTGGTGTGGAGTGGGGTACATTGGGTGGATTAGAGTAGGGCAGACTGGAACGGAGTGGGGTAGATTGGAATGGTGTGGATTGGGGTGGAGTGGGGTAGATTTGGATGGAGTATGGTAGATTGGAGAGGGGTAGATTTGGTTAGAGTGGAGTGTGGTGACTGGAGAGTGGTAGAGTAGAGTGGGTAGATTGGGGGAGTTGGGTAAATTGGAGTGGGGTGGGGTAGATTGGGATGTGGTGGGGTAGACTGGAGTGGGGTGGAGTGGGGTAGGGTGGGATGAAGTGGAGGAGGGTAGGATAGAGTGGGATGGAGTGAGGTAGAGTGGGGTGGGGTGGGAAGAAAGGGGGTAAATTGGGGTTGAGTGGAGTAGATTGGAGTGGGGTAGATTGAATTGGCATAGATTGTGGTGAAGTGGAGCAGACTGGAGTGGGATCGTTTAAAGTGGGGCAGATCGAGGTGGAGTGGAATAAGATATATTGGGGTAGATTGGAGCATAGTGGGGTACTGTAGGAAGTTGGCTCTGTATATACTATCTCAAAGTAAGAGATAGTGTGCACAGAGTCCAAGGGTTCCCCTTAGAGGTAAGATAGTGGCAAAATTAGATCATTCTAATGCTCTATTTTGTGGTAGTGTGGTCGAGCAGTAGGCTTATCAGAGGGTATTGTTAAGCATTTGTTGTACACACACAGGCAATGAATGAGGAACACACACTCAAAGACTTAACTCCAGGCCAATAGGTTTTTGTATAGAAAAATATATTTTCTTAATTTATTTTTAGAACCACAAGTTCAAGATTTGAAGTAAATACATAAAATGCAAGGTACTCCACACAGGTAAGCTAGGAACTTTGAATTAAAGCAATATAATGTACAGTTTTTGTTAAAATGGCTGTAAGCTATTTTAAAAGTAGACACAGTGCAAAAATCAACAGTTTCTGGGGGATGTAAGTATTGGTTAGATTATGAGGTAAGGAAGACACTTACAAGTCTCAGTTCCTGGGCATAGGCAGCCCACCGTTGGGGGTTCAAGGCAACCCCAAAGTTACCACACCAGCAGTTCAGGGCCGGTCAGGTGCAGAGGTCAAAGAGGTGCCCAAAACACATAGGCGCCTATGAGAACAGGGGTACTTTGGTTCCGGTCTGCCAGCAGGTAAGTACCCGCGTCCTCGGGGGGTTTTGTAGAGCACTGGGGGGACACAAGTAGGCACATAAAACACACCCTCAGCGGCACAGAGGTGGCCGGGTGCAGTGTGCAAAGCAGGTGTCGGCTTTTGTATTGGTTTCAATGGAGGGACCCAGGGGTCACTCTTAGCGGTGCAGGCAGGGCACAGGGGGACTTCTCGGGCCAGCCACCACCTGGGCTAGGCAGAGGGTCGCTTGGGGGTCACTCGTGCACTGAAGTTCGGTTCCTTCAGGTCCTGGGGGCTGCGCGTGCAGTGCTTGGTCCAGGCATCGGGCCCCTTGTTACAGGCAGTCGCGGTCAGAGGAAGCCTCTGGATTCTCTCTGCAGGCGTCGCTGTGGAGGTCCAGGAGGGTCGTCTCGGGCTACTCATGGGGTCGCAGTCGCCTCGGAGTCCTCCCTGTGGTGTTGGTTCTCTGGATCTCGAGCCAAAGGGGCGTTGGGTGCAGAGTGTGAAGTCTCACGCTTCTGGCAGGAAGAGTGAGGGCATTGAAAGTTGCAGAAAAGTTGCAAGAATGTTGCTGGTTGTTGAGCAGACCCGCTGCTCATGGGAGTTTCTTGGTCCTGGGGTTCAGGGCAGTCCTCTGAGGCTTCAGAGGTCGATGGTCCCTTTTGGATGCGTCGCTTGTTGCAGGTTTTTGAGTCAGGAGACAGGCCGGTAGGGCTGGGGCCAAAGCAGTTGTTGTCTTCCGTCGTCTCTGCAGGCTTGTAGGTCAGCAGTCCTACTTCTTAGTTCAGGTTGCAGGAATCTGATTTCCTGGGTTCTTGGGTGCCCCTAAATACTAAATTTAGGGGTGTGTTTAGGTCTGGGAGGGCAGTAGCCAATGGCTACTATCCTGGAGGGTGGCTACACCCTCTTTGTGCCTCCTCTCTGAGAGGAGGGGGGCACATCCCTAATCCTATTGGGGGAATCCTCCAAAGTTAAGATGGAGGATTTCTAAAGGCAGGGGTCACCTCAGCTCAGGACATCTTAGGGGCTGACCTGACTGGTGGGTGACTCCTCCTTGTTTTTCTCATTATCTCCTCCAGCCTTGCCGCCAAAAGTGGGGGCAGTGGCCGGAGGGGCGGGCATTTCCACTAGCTAGGATGCCCTATGGCGCTGTAACAAAAGGGGTGAGCCTTTGAGGCTCACTGCCACGTGTTATAGTTCCTGCAGGGGGAGGTGAGAAGCACCTCCACCCACTACAGGCTTTGTTCCTGGCCAAAGAGTGACAAAGACACTCTTCCCATGTGGCCAGCAACTCGTCTGGTTGTGGCAGGCTGGCAGAAACTGGTCAGCCTAACACTAGAAGTCGGATTGGTATTCAGGGGGCATCTCTAAGATGCCCTCTGGGTGTATTTTACAATAAATTCCACACTGGCATCAGTGTGCATTTATTGTGCTGAGAAGTTTGATACCAAACTTCCCAGATTTCAGTGTAGCCATTATGGAACTGTGGAGTTTATGTTTGACACACTCCCAGACCATATACTCTTATGGCTACCCTGCACTTACAATGTCTAATGTTTTGCTTAGATACTGTAGGGGCATAGTGCTCATGCATACATGCCCTTACCTGTGGTATAGTGCACCCTACCTTAGGAATATGAGGCCTGCTAGAGGGGTGACTTACCTATGCCACAGGCAGTGTGGGGTTGGCGTCGACTTAGTCTTTTTCTTCTTACCAGCACACACAAGCTGTGAGGCAGTGTGCATGTGCTGAGTGAGGGGTCCCCAGGGTGGCATAAGACAATGGCAGACCTTCCCTGGAATCAGGGCCCTTGGTACCAGGGGTACCATTTACAAGGGACTTACCTGAGTAACAGGGTTGTGCCAATTGTGGAAACAAAGGTACAGTTTAGGGAAAGAACACACGTGCTGGGGCCTGCTTAGCAGGGTCCCAGCACACTTTCACTCATAACTTGGCATCAGCAAAGGCAAAAAGTCAGGGGGTAACCATGCCAAGGAGGCATTTTCTTACAGGTACATACAGAAGAGTGGCGTGCAGTGGATTGGGATAAATCGGAGTGGAGTAGATTGGAGTGTGTGGTGTAGATTGGAGGAGAGAGGAGTAGACTGAAGAGAAGTGGGGTAGAATGGAGTGAAGAAGAGTAGATTTGAATTGGATTGATTGGAGCGGAGTGGGGTAGGCTGGAGTAGAGAGGAGAAGACTGTAGTCCAGTATGGTAGATTAGGGTGGAGTGGGATAGAGGGAAGTGGAGTAGGTTGGAGTGGGATAGATTGGGTGGATTATGGTAGGGTAGACTGGAGTGAGATAGATAGGAGTGGGGTAGTTTGGAGTGGGCTAGATGTGGGTAGATTCAAGTGGGGTAGATTGGGCAGAGTGGAATGGAGTGTGGTAAATTAACCGACAGTGGAGTGGGTTAGATTGGGTGGATTGGAGTTCGTAGATTGGATTGGGATAGATTGGGGTAGAGTGGTGAGGGGTAGATTGGAGTGGAGTGGGGCAGAGTGGAGTTGAATAGATAGGGGTAGACTGAGATAGATTGCAGAAGAATGGAGTGAAGTGGGGTAGACTGGAGTAAAATGGGGCAGATTAGGGTGGGATAGAGTGGTACATTGGGTGGATTAGAGTAGGGTAGATTTTAAATGAGTGAGGTAGATTGGGGTAGGGTAGATAGAAGAGGGGTCATTGGAGTGGGGTAGTTTGGTAGATTGGAGTGGAGTGTGATAGATTGGAGTGGGGTAGAGTGGGGTGGGTAGATTGCAGTGGGGCTGGGTGAAGTGGGATGAAGTGGGGTAGGCTTGGGTAGAGTGAGGTAGATTGGAGTGGGGTAAATTGGAGTGAAGTGGATAGGGATAGACTGGAGTGGGGGAGATTGGGGTGGGGCAGACTGGGAAGGGGTAGATTGGAGTAGGGTAGATCGGGTGGGGATGGGGCAATTGGAGTAGGCTGGGTTGGGGTAGAGTGGGTTAGATTGGAGTGGAGTGGGGTAGATTTGAGTGAGGTAGATTGGAGTGAAGTGAAGTGGGGTAGATTTGGGTAGAGTGGAGTGCAGTTGATTGGGGTAGATTGTAGTGGGATAGATTGTGGTGGAGTGGAGTAGATTGGAGTGGACAGGTGTAGAACTGAGTAGAGATGAATTGGATAGATTGAATGGGGAAGACTGAGTGTAGTAGGGTAGATTGGACTGCAATGGAGTAGACTGGTGTGGAGTGGGGTAGATTGGGCTAGAGTGGACTGGGGTAGATTGTAGTGGACTGGGGTAGATTGGATAGTAGTGGAGTGGAATCAGGTGGATTGGGTTGGAGTGGTTTAGATTGAGTTAGTGAGGGTAGATTGGAGTGGGGTGGGTAAATTGGGGTGGAGTAGATTGGAGTGGAGTCGGGTAGACTGGGTAGATTGGGGTACATTGGAGTAGAGTGGGATAGATTGGAGGGAAGTGGGGTAAGTAGTTTGGAGTGGAAGGGCGTAGAGTGCAGTGGCATATGTCGTGGAGTAAGTGGCGTAGATTGGAGTGGCATTGAGTTGAGTGGAGTGGAGTGGCGTGGCATATCGTAGATTGGAGTGGCATCTCATAGAGTAAAGTGAAGTGTTGTTGAGTGGAGTGGCGTGACATAGAGTGGAAGGGCATAGAGAGAAGTGGCCTAAGGTGGAGTATGCATGGTGTGGTAGCGCACTGCAATTAGAGAAACACAATTAAATGACCATTACACTGGGACCGAAATACGGTTTTAGTGCATGCAAACAATAATGTGTGCAAATGTCACCCCCAGTGTATTGATGTGTTTTGATACCTATTCAAATATTTGTTTCCAGCACACTTCGGAACGACAAAAAGAAATTGCTTCATTTGTATAAATTCTGATATAATCTGAAACATGAGCACAGTTCATTTTTGTGTTGTGTGCCAGAAAACAAATCCCTTCCTCTCTTACATGGGTACTCAGCAGAATTGTCACATAAATTCACTCACTTTGAAGTCAGAGATAGAATAATAAATACCAAGCTCCCTGGAAGAGACAGCCTCACATGTGACCTCTGTGTTTGAATGCCCAGCAAAAAGGACAAAATAAGAACAAGATTTAAAGGCCTGTTTACCTAAATCGTTTGTAGAACAATACAGTAAAAAGGTTTGGGCAATGGGAGGGGAGAGGGACGAAGTCACGCTGGACAGCCTACAGCAAATAAAAACAGTAAATAGAAAGCCAGAAAATGTGAGTTACAAACCACAAAGCCGATGCTAAGCAATGGCGAATACGTTCCTAGGTCAGCTTTCTGAATGTCCCCAAGATGTCTTTATCAAATCAGACAGCTTCAACCTAAAAAGGGGCCAGATGTGGGGGAAGTGCAGCATTTGGCTCAATGTGGAAAAGAACACACGGTGTAAGATATTGTGAAACCCTTGGAAGGTATTTTAGTCTGTTATAAAGTAACCCACCACCCTCACATGGTCTTCCATACTCACATATCCTTGAAGATGTAATGAACTGGATTTAGAGATAGGCCACAAAGGGAGTTGAGTGTTCAACAATGTCTCCTCTGCCCTGGGCCGCCTTACCCACACAAGAGGGGAGGACAGCCTGTGTTCAGACCATGCATGGATACTCGTGCCTACAGCATGTGCTTGGATGCACAGACATCTGTCATGCATGCAATCATTCAGAGAATAAAAACTAGAATAGTGATATTGACTCAAATGTGAAAGAGTTGTGCAGGTGTGTGGTAAGGGAGAAGGGAGCAAGGGAATAGATGGTATTTCTCTGATATAAGAGAAGCAGGCAGAGGTGGCATGCGTCTCTCTTTGGTAGAGTGTAGGCACATTGAACCCTGGCTGCAACAGCAGCATCTGCCGCTGCATCCGGGGACCGGCCACACATATTCAGGCACTCCATGGGACCTGATACGCACAACAGTGCACCTCTGGTGACCTGACATGCATACCCTAGCACTTCTGAGGACCTGACACACACACACCCATGTACTTTGGGGACCTGACACGCACACTCATTCACTTCAAGGGGCCCGAGATGCATATCCACGCTCTTCGGGGGACCTGCCACGCACACCCATGCACTTCTGGTGACCTGACACGCAGTCCCATGCACCAGGAGGACCTGACATGCATGCCAAAACCCTTCTTTCAAAGTGTGGCTGGGTTTGAACTAAATGATGGCAACCCCATATTTCCAGACTTTTTGCACATCCAGGGATGACTCAGCCTGGAGATAATCTCTTATGTACAAAGATTTGCATTATGCTTGTGTAACCTTTCTAATGGAGACCCAGCACAAAACCCAGTTTGGTATTTAAAAACCAACCCAAATGGCGATTTGTGTTGGTTTGTAACCAAAAGTAACGCAACACGCAATTCAGCTCAGTACGCTGCAGTGTTTCTCACAGCACTTGAGGCGGTCAGATTGGTTGTTCAAAGTAACCTGGTTGAATTTGCCTTTTTTTCAAAATAAAATAAAACAGTTAAATTCAAAGAATACCTCTATAAACTACTTTGTTCATAATATTATATTGTATTATATTATACTGTAGCATTTGTATAGCGCTTACCACCCCTATGTGGGACACTGAAGTGCTTACCCACACGAATAGCAGGTTACACCGTGTAGGGGGTGTGGTTGGGAGGGTGCTGTCTTTGTTTTGTGCCTATATGGGAAGTGTTTTCATATTGTGCTGATGACGACTGAGGTGTGGATCTCGTGTTATGGGATGCAGTGCCGGCCAGTGTGAGGGTATATGAGAGATAAACGTGCAAATTATAACTATAGTAATGACCAACCTGATTAGCCACAGTAGCAGTGGGAGACTGGGTACTGATACACCAAGAAAAGGTGGGTAATCAGAGAAGGCCAGTAATCCATATAGTGACATGTGCCTGGGAGAGATCCTGACTAATCGGATAACAAAAGGGCAAGAATGAGAATTGGTAACATGAGCAGTAGCCACAACATAGCCATGCAACCTTTGTTTCAAAGGCAGGGGCACTGCCTATTGCTGAAAAATACACCCCATGAGGGAGGAGGGGTGTGGAAGAGCAATCATGACTGGCAACCTTAGTAGAAATGGCCCAAACTTTAAAATTCCCTGATTCCACCTACTACTCCCAGACTCAAGGAAGCCATAATTTTGAGCAGAGGTTGATGCCCAACCCTCTCCCAGTCACTCAGAGGTGGACAAACACCGCTCGTATCAGCCTTAGTAGAATTACAGCTCAGACTGTAACTAGCTGGGCACTTTGCACATATGAAGGTGAGAAACAAACTTCTTAGTAGTTTGCTGTCCTGACAGCGCAGGAGGGAACCCGCTTGCTTTGCGTTATTCTGCTGACCTCACCTCGACAAGCCTGCCCAGTAATGTTCTTGGATTCCAGGGACCCCTGTGTTTTTTCTAGTTTACATACGGAGGCATCCTCCTGACCTAGAATTTCCTCCAAGAACAACTTCCATTTTAATTATTAGTAGTGAATGACATCTTAAGGTAAAAGAGAGACAATGCGGTTAAAGGAAACATAGGCCGCTTGCATTATTTTGGGTACGACAGCAGCATGGCCCAGATTTGGTGTTCTCAATTTGATCAATCGCGGCCCAGCTCTTCTCTGGTTTGCAAGCCTTTTTTATAGTTGTCTCCACAAGTAAACTTCCCTTACACACTCCTTTCTCTGTCCCTGCACTCTATTCCTACCCCCACCCATTACTTCTGCCCTCACCTCACTTCAGAGGCCTTTGAACTAAAACGATTATAGCCAACAGGTGTCATTGGCTGCCCTGGCACACTCCTTATACAACCCCTATGAAGCCGGATCCAGCCGGCACAGTGTGTTGGTTGAGTCTACTGGATACTGCAGCCTTGGTTTGCCTTAGAAAAGCAGAGCTTTTGGTTGTTTTGTCCATCCAAGAACAATGGTTTTGGGCAACACATGCACGTTGTAGTGAAAAATTAGACTACCTTACTACTTTACGGCTTGCCAGTATGTCCTGGGCTGGCCTCATTGATGCTTGTGCACTTGCTTACATCCTACTGACCCTTCAGATTGTAGGCTGTCTTTATCAGCATTAGAGGATGTAAGTGCTCTGAGGCACGCCAGCAGGAAAAAAGCAAACTGCCTCCTACCACATTCAGGTTTGTTGCTGAAGGAAATCCTACTTTTCAGCATGGTCACTCCAAATTTTTCTCATTTTGCTGGACCCTATATTTTTGTTGGCTTTAAAACTCTGTGCACTTTACCCCAGCTAACTAGTAGTAAAATGCCTGTGTTCTCCTTTTAATCATCATTAAATTGTCTTACTCATAATTGGCACATTTAAGTATATAGGTAAGAAATCCTGGATGTTAAATGCCACTTGTGGACTGAAGGACATAATGTGCCATCCACTACAGTGGCAGTGCAAAGATGGCTTAAGGCCTACCTCTGTAGTCTGACTATACCAGTGCAAAACATGCAGTATGACCTTTCTAAATAAATCCTTTGTCAGGTAAAAAAACACCCTTTTAAATATTAGTAAGTCACTGCAATGCAAGTTGTGTAGCCCACAAGGTAGGGTGCATGGAATTTGAAGTGGGACGTGTAGAAAATTAATATTACCGTGCCCCTACATTAATAAAATAGCTAAAACACATTTTTTGATAATTATTAACATCCAATTCAGTGGTGAAGTCAGATGTGTAATAAATATTAAGGAAAAACAACTTTTTAGAAAGTTACACTTTATCTGCCTGAACTGCCAGAAGGCAAATTAGCCGAATCCTCCAGTAGCTCTCAGCCCGTGTACATCATTTATTATGTGTAAAAAATGTGTGAAGTGCCTCCCAGGAGCAAACAATAGGTTGACCCGAAAGGGCTGAGATAATCCCCTGAACTCCACAGAATATGCTGGCTGGGGACTTCCTTTTGACAGAACATTGTCAAGGTTTGCCTTACAGGTCTGTTGAGCCACATGTAACACTGAAGGCATACTTGAAAGGGATAGTAGATGAGGTCAAAACAATACTTTTGCATCCACTCTGTGTTTGCCGGAGGTCCCTGCTTTTGTCTTACCAGATTTTATCTCTGGGTTTGTTATGAGGATAGTGTCTGCCTCAAACTGGATTTAAGTGTTAGATGTGGGAGGACACTAGTATTACAATAGTACACGCCCCACACACTCCCCAGACCTCAGAGTTCATGTTTGTTGTTGCTGAAGACTTTTACCATCTTGAAAATGCCCTTACATGTGGCATAGTGCCTTGAGAACCTATGGGTGAGTATCGAGCTCTAGAAATAATTGATTGACTGATTGTATGAAGTCAGGCAAACAGGAACAACTGAACAAATGGTTAGGGTTGGCCCAGGGAACTTTTACTACATTGATTAGAGCATGCCCGTGAGTCACCCTACTCTCTAGATGGTTCCAAGCATAAATGTGACACCTCCATGCACCCACTTCAGAACAATTGTTCCACCTGTGTAAGACAGGAAGAGGACTGGACCTGCTATCTGTGACCTGAGGGGAGCCAGGAAGGACTGAACCTGCTCCCTCTTGAACCCAGAACAAGGAAGTGGACTCCAAGGGTCAGTTGCTGCCTCTAGTGTGGCTACATAGAGGCAACAAGCTGCAAGAGGAGTTGTATGGAAGTACCCAGCTTGTCAGTCAGCAGGCCTGTTTTTTGTCTGTTTGTGGGCCTGCATCATGGTCTGGTGGGCTGGTTTTTATTGCGGATTGCCCTGATATTACTAAAGACATTGCCTGCAGCAAGCACACATGCATGCAGTCTTCCATGTCTGGCAAAACAACTATATAGCGTGTCTTTTGACAAGACAAAAACTGTGCTGAGTTGCAAATGTGGGCCATATTTTTAGTTATCTTATTCATGCGGCCACTTTTGTTTTGATGCCCAGGCCTATTTTCTGTCCCAGCCAGCCCCTGCTGCACACTATTGCGGTCAGGCTCAAGTTGCACCTAGGTTTCTGTCTACTGCGAACATTGACTATCATCAGGGCTTTGTGCTCTATGGCACTAACTCTACCTAAAAGTTTAAACATTCATAAGTTCAGTTCCCACTTTTTGGGCTTTTGGCATTTTGGTGTAATTTTGTTTAATAAATTGTACTCTAGTTTTCTAATTCAATTTGGGGTTTTAATTGGTTTGCATTTTGACTTTATTACTGTTTTGTTACAACATAAATACTTTACACATTGCCCTGAATTAAGCCTGTCTGTTCCATCCCAAAGCTACAAGGGGTTGAGCTCAGATTATTCTATTGACTTTGAGTGTTCACCCTGACAAGGGTTGTGATTATTCCTTGAGGTGAGTAGTCACCCACTACAAAAAATAATCCAATTTCTTGCAGTTGCAGTCTCAGGTTATTCTTTCTAAATCCCAAGCAACTGGTCCCATCCTGCTGAGCCTTTCCTTTGTGAAGGTATGACCCACGATCTGCCTTTATCGGCCTTAGAATCACAAATAAAGGTAGAAAACAATCTGCTCAAACAGGGTGCATATATGAAAAAGATTAGCCAACGCCCTCTCTGTAGTACACACATTTTGAGGGCAGAATTCAGAGGTGTTATGAATGCTCTAGGTCAGTGGTTCCCAACCTGTGGTCTGGGGACCGCTGGGGGTCCGCAAAGCCTTCTTGGGGGGTCCGTGAGAGCCTAGAAAATTAAAAAATATGAACAAATATTGACAAATTAGGTCCCCAGCTTCCAGTAATGACTCAGGTGGGGATCCACGGATTCCCATGATGATTCAGTGGGGGTCCCTGCGTTCCATCAATGTTAAAGTGGGGGTCCACAGAAATCAAAAGGTTGGGAACCACTGCTCTAGGTGTTATTATTTTAATAAGGCTCTATTAGTGGTGGGATCAATGTTCATGGAGGTCTTGCATCCTCACCGTGGCGATGGGGTGAATAAAAAAATGCTGGTTTTCTCTTCTTTCAACAAAATGTGTTTTGGTCTTTTAGAACCCTGACAAGGTCAAAAAGGGTCATATTCAATGAGTCCTCCACCAGGTGCTATGGATTGCAGAAAAGGGGGCACCGGAGGAAATTCTAGTGATGCAACTGCCTCCTTTCCTATCATGGGAAAGACCTTCTCCCTAAAGCTGCTTTAGGTTTTGAGGCAGATTTTGTGGCGGTGCCTACCGGAAATCCCCCAATGAGTCAGTCTGCTGTAAGGCACCTGGCCACTCTGTCATCATTAGAATGACTATCACTGAAAGCACCTGGCCCTTCTGCTGTCATTGATATGATATGATATGATATGAGTGAAATGCATAAAGTGCAGCACGTGCCCGTAGGCGTCAAGGCGCTGTAATCATGGTCTACTGCTCGGTAAAGATGCTGGTTTGGCACGATTGCAAAATGTACTAACTTCCCTATAGGGTAAATAGCCAGGTCTTTAAGACTTTCCTAAAGGGAAGATACATTGTAAGACCTGTGAGATGATGAGGAAGCGAGTTCCAGAGCTTTGATGCCGAGACCGAGAAAGCTTTGCCTCCCCATCTCTTCTTCCAAATTCTGGGCACAGTTACCAAGTTGTGGCGAGCTGAGTGGCGATTCCTCCCAGGAATAAACCAATGAAACACGGCCTCGAATTACAATGACTGTCACTGACAGCACATGGCCCTTCTGCTGTCACTGGATTGGTTATCACTGACTGCGCCTGACCCTTCTGCTGTCACTGGATTGGTTATCACTGACAGCGCCTGGCCCTTCTGCTGTCCCTGGATTGGTTATCACTGACTGCGCCTGGCCCTTCTGCTGTCACTGGATTGGTTATCACGGACAGCGCCTGGCCCTTCTGCTGTCACTGGATTGGTTATCACTGACTGCGCCTGGCCCTTCTGCTGTCACTGGATTGGTTACAACTGACAGCGCCTGGCCCTTCTGCTGTCACTGGATTGGTTATCACTGACTGCGCCTGGCCCTTCTGCTGTCACTGGATTGGTTATCACTGACTGCGCCTGGCCCTTCTGCTGTCACTGGATTGGTTATCACTGACTGCGCCTGGCCCTTCTGCTGTCACTGGATTGGTTATCACTCACAGTGCCTGGCCTGGCCCTTCTGCTGTCACTGGATTGGTGATCACTGACTGCGCCTGGCCCTTCTGCTGTCACTGGATTGGTTACAACTGACAGCCCCTGGCCCTTCTGCTGTCACTGGATTGGTTATCACTGACAGGACCTGGCCTTCTGCTGTCAT
This sequence comes from Pleurodeles waltl, assembly GCF_031143425.1. Classification (NCBI taxonomy): domain Eukaryota; kingdom Metazoa; phylum Chordata; class Amphibia; order Caudata; family Salamandridae; genus Pleurodeles; species Pleurodeles waltl. Next base: position 34,937,302 of record NC_090449.1, read on the forward strand.
CAGAATGACTATCAATGAAAGCACCTTGTTCTTCTGCTGTCATTAGAATGACTATCACTGAAAGCTCCTGACTGTTCTCCTGTCTTTGTAATGACTATCACCCTGGCCCTTCTTGCAACACCACCTGTCCTCTTATGGTTAATTTACCCTCATCCTTCCTTTGCTGGTAACACAGCCTGCCTTCTTCTACAGCTGGTAACAAATCTTGTGATGGATGTTATGTTATACTGATGTGTATACCTCACTAATCACCTGAGAGGGTATCCAGGCTGGAGGCGTGCAGGTGTGTAGGTGTGAGGTGCCCAAGGTGCTTACTGGAAGAGCCGGGTCGTCAGCGTCTTGCAGAGCTCAGAAAGTGAGGGGGAGGCTCTGATGTGTTGAGGGAGGTTGTTCCATGTCTTGGGTGCAATGTAGGTAAATGAGCGACCTCCAGTTTTGCTTTTGCGGATGCGTGGAATGTGTGCTAGTGAGAGTGAGGAAGAGCGTAGGTGTCTGGTAGGTTGGTGAAAGTGTATGTAGCTTTGCAGGTGTTCTGGTCCTGTGTTGTGAAGGGCTTCATATGTGTGTGTGAGACATTTGAATTGGCTGCACTTGTGAATGGGGAGCTAGTGAAGCTTCTTGAGGTGTGGTGTGGGTGCAGCGTGGAACGTCGAATATGAGTCTGGCAGTAGTGTTCTGGATGGTCGGGATTCTGTGTAGGAGCTTTTTGGAGATTCCGGCATGGAGAGTGTTGCCGTAGACCAGCCTGATGGTGATGAGTGCTTGCGTGATTGTCCTCCTGGTGTTCTGAGGCAACCATTTGAAGATCTTTTGTAGCATGTGTAGGATGGATATACCCTCCTTGTTCTACAGCTGGTAACAAAGCAGGCCTTCTTCTGATGGCTATACCCTTCTTTTCCAGCTGAAATAAAAGCATGTCCTCGTCTGATGGCTGTACCCTCATTCTTCTACAGTTGGTAACAAAGCATGCCCTCTTATGATAACTATACCCTCATTCTTCTCCAGCTGGCCACACAGACTGTCCTCCCGTGATGACTTTACCCTCCTTCTTCTACAGGTGGGAACAAAGGAGGTTCCCTTCTGATCGCTATACCCTCCTGCCTCTACAGCTGGTAACAAAGCAGGTCATCTTCAGATGGCTATACCCTTCTTCTTCTCCAGCTGATTCCCAAGCATGCCCTCTTCTGATGACTATACCCTTCTTGTTCTTCAGCTGGCCACACAGACTGTCTTCTCCTGATGACTATACTCTCCTTCTTCTACAGCTGGTAACAAAGTAAGTCCACGGCTATACCCTTCTTCTTTTCCAGCTGACATAAAAACATGTCCTCATCTGATGGCTATACCCCCATTCCTCTACAGCTGGTAACAAAGCATGCCCTCTTCTGATGGATATACCCCTCTTCTTCAACAGCTGGTAACAAAGCATGCCCTCTTCTGACGGATATACCCCCCTTCTTCTCCAGCTGGCCACACATACCGTCCTCTCCTGATGGCTATACCCTCCTTCTTCTACAGCTGGTAACAAAGCATGCCCTCTTCTAATGGATATACCCTCCTGCCTCTGCAGCTGGTAACAAAGCAGGTCCTCTTCTGATGGCTATACTCTTCATCTTCTCCAGCTGGTAACAAAGCATGTCATCTTCTGATGGATATACCCTCCTTCCTCTACAGCTGACAACACATCTTGTCCTCTCTTGATGGCTATATCCTTCACCCACTCTACCAGGAACCACAGCCTGTCCTCTTAGGGTTTTTGCATGCTAATCCCTCTACAGTTTGTAATACAGCCTATTCTCTTCTGATACTATACCCTATACCCATGGCAGCTACTAACACAACCTGTCCTTTCCGGATGGCTGTACTCTCCTCCCTTTGCAGCTGGTAGCACAGCCTGTCCGCTCTAGATGGGTACACCCTCCTTCTGGTTTGGCTGGTGACACAGTCTGTTCTGTTCTGGTGTCTATACCCTCTGCCTTCTTCAGCCGGCAAGACAGCATGTCCTCTCTTGATGACTAGGCCCTTCTCCCACTCCCGGAGGAACCTCAGCCTGGCCTCTCAGGGTTTTTACTGGCCAGCCCGTTTACATTTTGTAACACAGCCTGTCCTCCTCTTCTGATGGTAACTCAGCCTGCCCACCCTGAGTGAGTATACCCTTCTCCAGCTCCAGGTGGTAACACAGTCTACCCTTTTCTGGTGTCTATACCCCCTCCTTCTATAGGTGGTAACACAGCCTGTCATCTTGTGATGGCTTGACTCCCCCGTGCAACCAGTGACACAGTTTGTGCCTTCGCAAGGGTTTTACCTTCCACCCCTTTCACCCCAGCAGGCTCCTGTCGTCCATGGCCATATCCCGTTGTTTGATGACCTCCAATGTGATAATCTGTGGACTCCCCATGGTGTTGTATTCCATTGCTACCACTGGAGCCTTAAGCTGGTGACCTTTAACCCCGTAGTCACATCCTGCACCATTCCATGCATACATGTTTCTTAATTTTCGTGGGGAGGGGAGGTTGCTGCATGGCCTGCACCCCTCCCTCCATTGTCTCATACAGTATGCTGTATGCACCCACACAATGCACACACGTGATAGGCTGGCGATGAGGGTCCATAAACACTGCTTTTGGGGGCCATATTTATGGGCTGGTTTTCATGACTCTTGCACCATGCAACATGGTGCAATAGGGAGGCAAACCTTATGTGAGATTTATGAAGCCACGCAAGACCTCTGAAAATCACTGTGTTACATTACTCTGTGCCAGGGAGGTATTTCCATGGGTGTTGCATGGCTGTTCCCACGCAACATCCATGGATTTTGATGCACTCCCAGAATTACAAGAACTTGTCAACCTGCAAATGTGCCAACAAGCTACGCCTCCCCAAGAGAGGCACAGCAAGGAGAAATATCTTTATCTCTCCTCATTTTTACCTCTTTCTATGTGTGCCTCATTTTGCAGCACACAAAGAGGGACAAGCATCTCAGGATTGCTATTGAGCAGGAAGATGTCCCTTCGAGAGCAAAACCAATCCAGCAGGCAATGCAGGGACCTTTGCGCCATGGTGAAAGGGGGTCTGGGTTGGCGCTGGGCTTCAAAAGGGCGCTGGTGCATGGGGAAAGGAAAGGAATGTGCTGTATTGGATAAATACGGGCCATTCCTGGCCTGTCCCTTTGACGCAGGGCGCACATCAAGGAAACTTGTTGAGCTGCTCTGCACCATAAAGCCCATAAATATGGGCCTGGATTTAAAATGGCTACAACAGGACCATGTGGTCACTGAAAGATGGCGACATGGAGGATAGTATAGGGAGAAGCCTCCTTTTAGAGTGCTCCTGATACATCTGGTCATTGCATTGCCCAGTGGCAAATCAGGCCCTGGTTCTGAACCCCTAGATGCCACTCCAGGTTGATTCCACCCTCATAACCCTAGGTCCCTTCCTCTGACTTGTCTGAAAACCTTCAAAGTTTTATATTTCGAGTTAAGCAGTCCATACAAGTGCCTGTGTTTCCAGCTACCTCCCTTGTGTAGTGCTGTCCCTGCTGCACTCTGTGTTGCTGCCTGTTGCCCTCATGCTTCTCTCTGGCCCTACATGTTGCTCCTACTCCCCAGTCCTGGCCTCCAAATTGCCCCCCACAAGCCCTTCTTCTCTTTCACCTAATGCTTTCCCTCCCCACCCCCTGTGTTGCTTCCACCTCCCTTTGCATTGTATCCCCTCCCCCGCACTCTCTGTGTTGCTTCCATCTCCCTTTGCGTTGTATCCCCTCTCCCGCACTCTGTGTTGCTTCCATCTCCCTTTGCATTGTATCCCCTCTCCCGCACTCTCTGTGTTGCTTCCATCTCCTTTTGCGTTGTATCCCCTCTCCCGCACTCTCTGTGTTGCTTCCATCTCCCTTTGCGGTGTATCCCCTCCCCTGCACTCTCTGTGTTGCTTCCACCTCCCTTTGCGTTGTATCCCCTCCCCCGCACTCTCTGTGTTTCTTCCATCTCCCTTTGCATTGTATCTCCTCACCTGCACTCTCTGTGTTGCTTCCACCTCCCTTTGCATTGTATCCCTCTCTCCTGTACTCTCTGTGTTGCTTCCATCTCCTTTTGCGTTGTATCCCCTCCCCCGCACTCTCTGTGTTGCTTCCATCTCCCTTCGCGTTGTATCCCCTCCCCTGCACTCACTGTGTTGCTTCCACCTCCCTTTGCGTTGTATCCCCTCCCCCGCACTCTGTGTTGCTTCCATCTCCCTTTGCGTTCTATCCCCTCCCCTGCACTCTCTGTGTTGCTTCCACCTCCCTTTGTGTTGTAGCCCCTCCCCCGCACTCTCTGTGTTGCTTCCATCTCCCTTTGCATTGTATCCCCTCCCCCACACTCTCTGTGTTGCTTCCCCTGCCCCAGCTCTGTGTGTTGCTCACCCCACACTGCGCTTTGGAAAAAAAACACACCTTTGCACTACTTTAAAAAAATGTACCAATAGCAATCAATGCAGATACAAAGGTGGTTAGAGACCATCTTTCAAGACCTAAATTTGATTTCACTGTTTGGCATAAAAATGTTGGCAGAAAAGTTTGAAGTGACTGCAATGTCCCCTTCAGTTCTTAGTTTGTTGATTTTTCTTTATAAAGGGACTCATTGCGAGTTGCCTGTTATGCTGGGAGTTAACACTGCACATGATAACTATTGGTGCCACATGGTGAGGTATTTACTGTGTGACGCAGTGCCTTCTCATTCCAAAGTCTGCACCTTGGTCTGGGGATAACACAGTTATAGCACACATTTTCAAGTTTTTAAAACTCTGAAACCCAAACTTTGGAGTGGTTTCACCCATTCCCAGCTGGAAATGTTAGAGTAAATGGTATTCGCACCAAACAAATAATGCCAGAATTTGTGTTGGGGGCAGTGTGGTATTTCTGCACCAAATAAATGTGCTGGCCCACCGCTGCCTGTGGAATGATGGCTGAAGGAGTTTTCTGTACCAGCTGACTACCAATAGCTCTTGGCAGGAAGCAGGCTGGTGGGTGGTTCTCTTTCCTTCAGAGTAAGGGTGAATGAAGTCACAAGTCAGTGGGGTAACACAAAATGATGGGCCCCCTTGATAAATGTGATGAGGGGCCCGACATCTCCCAGATCGCACAGATATTCATTGGTCTTGGGCTCAGAGGGGTCCCCCTGAAGGGTTGGGACCCCCTTGTACTGCAGGTGGCCTGCTTGGGAAAGCAGAGTACTTTCCAGAGCACTTGTCTGTTTCTTATTCCGCGTCATTGCACACGTTCTGCAAGGCATGCAATGGCATGTCTTTGGGAGCTGAGGGGACCCCCTCCAACAAAAGGAACCCTGGGGGCCCATCCACATTAGGGGGCTGCAGGGCCTCCGTTGTGCCACTGTCACAAGATGGTTATCCTTATAATTTTTGTAAAATTCTATGGAGAACTCCTAATTTGGTGCACCATGTTATGTTAAATGCATTTGTGTACTTTTAAGATTGCGAAGAGTTTTCATAACTTGTGCATCTTTGCGGGTCTGGTATTGCTGCTGAAGTGGTCTATTGATATTGTATTTGGTTGTATTTTCTATTGTTTAGAGCAGCGGCTCTTAACCGTTTGACTTCTGTGGATTCCCACTTAATCATTACTGGAATCCAGGGACTCCCCACTTAATTGTTACTGGAATCCAGGAACCCCCTACTTAATCATTACTGGAATCCAGCCCCCCACCCCACTTAATCATTATTGTAATCCAAGGATACCCCACTTAATCATTACTGGAATCCAGGGACCCCCTACTTAATCATTACTGGAATCCAGCCCCCCACCCCACTTAATCATTATTGTAATCCAAGGATACCCCACTTAATCATTACTGGAATCCACGGACCCCCTAGTTAATCATTACTGGAATCCAGGGGCTGCTACCCCCACTTAATCATTATTGTAATCCAGGGACCCCCCCCCCCCCCACTTAATCATTACTGGAATCCGGGGATCCCCCACTTAATCATTTCTGGAATCCAGGGATCCCCACTATATCATTATTGGAATGCTAGGGACCCCAGCTAAGCAATTGTGATGATTTTAACTGCATAACAATACACAAAAATATCGAAAGAAGCATTCATCAAACAAATACAACAATGATGAAATATTTGATTTAATTCACAAACAAATATAAGAAACAAAATCAATATTTTTATTTTAGTGGGAAGATTGGAGCTTTTCTAAATTCATCTGTGGCTACCCATCATCCGTGCTATATTCTGCTTGATTCACCTATACTGCTCTCCCAAATCAATCGGAGGATACCAACTTCAATTTTACATTTTACTTCTTTATTTACATACAAGTTATTATCCTGTTAATATTATTTGATTTTCTAAACAATCGTGGACCCCCTGAGTAGGCCCTGTGGACCCCTGGCGTCCCTGGAGCACAAGTTAAGAATCACTGGTTTAGAGACAAGTAATAATGAATAGTGGAGGTTGGACTCGACTAGAGTATTTGTTTAATTACTGACTATATTGGATAGTGACTGGCTCAATCATGCTATGGATCAGTATAGACCAATATGTGCAGGGTTGTGTATGCCGGAGGACTGGGCCATTTATTTAATTCCCCTGTGATACGAAGTTCTCCATCGCTCGGCTTTGAGTGCTTGTTATGTTTCGAGGCACTTTTCCCTATTACGTGGTTTATATATGTGCAAGTGGGTGTGTTTAAGTTTATCTGCCCCAGGGACAGATGATATGTAAATTGGTGTCAAAATATAGATGTGTGAGTGCAGCTTGCACAGAGGTGGCAAAAGCTTATCCAGCTATATGTCTCGGAGCCGTCTTGTGTGCCTGATGGAGCCAGGAGCTGAGCTGAGTCTAATGTATACAAATGACGTATGACAGTGGGCGAGAATACCGTGATCAAGATGTGCTATAGGTGAAAATGCTTATCTATTTCATGATATTTTTAAAGATTGCAAAGTTTTTTTCCCTAAACTATTGTAGTTAGAAAAGACCAGTCCGTTTTGTGAGTAGAAATAACAGCAAATTTACTTTTTGCAAATTTGCTTTTAGCAAAACAAGTGGTATATTCTTTGAAGTTCTTTCCACTTTTGTTGATGAATACTCCTCTGCTCCATGAAAATCAAAATTTTCATGAAAACTCAGAAAAAGTTTGCTAATGGCAAACTTGGACAAACATTTTCTAAGCTTTGACGTTTCATGCAGTGAAAAAACTATGAATTCCAACCCCTTGCGCTTGCAAGATCCTGGTTTTGCAGACTTCAACTTTGTGTCTGAAACGGAGCTCTCATTTTCAAGCACCTGGTTCAAAGATGTGTCATAGTGAGTGGGGCCTCTTGTGTGAGGAGCGCCCTCGCAGGCACACTCAGGTATCACTGCTCCCAGCTGTAGAAGCAGCACGGAGGGTGCTGTCAGCATCTGCCAGGTGAGGTCCCCGTCAGGATATCTTATGAAAGATTCCACTACATTTCTATCTCAGTACTCCCCTTGAGAAGGTGGCCTTTGCATTACACCAATGGAATGCCGTCCTAGACAAGAAAGGAGTCAAGGGTGTTGCTCGGTTGGCTGACATTTAACCGCCTGTCCGCCCCTTTTATTTCAATAGCTTTCACCCTACCGTTCACATTAAAAGCCCCACCACTATATGTGTCACTTGTCTGGAGGAAGATCTTTCTCATACCTGGCAGCTAAAGGTTGCAACACCTTCCCCCCCCAGACAGTCGCCATCGCTGCCTCCGTTCAAGAAGGACCTCAACACCTGGCTCTTCAGCTGATCTCTGAGGACCCCCTTACCGCCTTGAGACCCTATGGGTGAGTAGTGCGCTCTAGAAATGATTGATTGATTGTCACCCACCATATAGCCATTTTGAGTTGTGCATGTCCTTGAATGAAAATGACCAAGTACGAACCCGTAGTAGCAATAAAATCCATTCCGAAGAACCTGGCTTTGAGGTGGCTGTTAATGGACTATACTCCTTTCTGGAGGAACTGCTACCTCCAGAGGAGAATCCGCTGGTGGAATTTCCTGTTGATGTAACAATTTCCCCTGAAATTAGACTAGTTTATTTTTCATCCTTCTTTTACTAGGCCTACAAATCATTGCCCAGACCATGAGCATTGGTGAACTAGATGCTCTCTTTGTTTTCCTTGGCTCCTTTATTATAGCCTTATAGCCTGCTGCCGAGGGCTATACCAGTTGTTAAAGGCCCTGAACCACAGTTATAGGCTCGAGCCTCAGCCACTAAGGGTAGAATGTTCTACATTAAAAAGAGAGAAACATGATGCCAATTTATAAGCCTAGAGCCACTTTGCTGTATTCAATAAAGCTCTCAACATTCCAATGTTCTAATTCTTCATATGTCTTGCGTCTTTTCCCTGTTCTCTGTGATTCCTAACGGTGCTTGACTGAAACTGCTGCACGCTTGCTTGGAGGATTCACACTCCTCAATACTTTTCACTTCCCTGCGGGCTTCACCTAAGCAGAAAGCACCTCTGCCGAGGAAGACAATGCTCCTAATTATTACCTTTGTGGTGCAGCCGTCTGAGTCTGGAGACCACTGAGTGGTTAGGAATCCCTTAGGAGACGCATATCTTGCTTTGCAGTACGACAGCTTGGGTGCACAGTCGCAGCTACTCGAAGCGTGTTGAAGGCTTGAACTCCCCTGGTAGAACTGGCTTGGTGACCCCCACAGGGCGCAGGTGCTTTTTCTTTGGTGAGAATTGATTCAGAGGGACACTGTGTTCTGCAAATCTTTGCTGATTGGGAAAATAAGTGGGTCCTGGTAGAGACAGAACGTCATGGAACACAGGACCCCTAGACGCCCGTGTCAGGGCTCGTTACCACCTGCCAGACACAATTCCTAAGGACCTCTAGGGATAAGGATGGCTCCTTGGACCCTCAGATGATCAGCTGCCATGGCCAAGCATTTTGGGATCATCTTGAAGCTGCTCTGTATCGAAATTGCACCCCCCCCCCAATCTATCCACCAATCACCACCCAGGATAACTTTTTGTATTTTTTTAAAAGTGCATCACTGCTAACAGGACTGCTGCACGCAGCAGCAAAAAGATCTTAAGAAAGTTTTAAGTTGGGTAGTAGAAGAGTGATATATGATGATATGAGCAGCAAAACAGAGCCATGCAGGCCAGGAGACATCCACACACAGAACACCTACATCATGTGCAGCTGTATACGTACTACTTCAGGACACCTCTGACAACTCGAGGGTCCAGAGATCTGGCCTCACTCTTCCGGTACAGGAGCAAGCTGGACTGAGATCCCTTCTTGAATTAATTCCTCTGTGGTGTCTGTTCTTTTGAGATATATTGTCCTATGAGTCTTGATTCGGAGTTCCACGTGACCCCTCAGGTCATTGGCATCATTTGTACTCTCTTTGTCCGAAGGCACTTTGGGGCATACTCATGAGGAAGTGGCACTGTGCCGCGCGGCGAGTCACCTTGCTGCGCTGCCTCGCTGGGAAAGGGCAGGGATGCGCTGTATTAAATGCACGCTGCACAAACCTGACTTTTCCTCCTATGCTGACACCCTTTTGGGGCAAGGGTGCCTGTGCTGCATGCAGGATTGTTTTTGTGCAGGAAGGGGCATCTTCCTGCACAACAACAATTCTGTGTGCAGAACGCAGCACACTTAGAAAGAGGAAGAAACACGTAGAATTGAGATATTTCTCCTCGTTACACCTCCCCTGGGCATGCGTAGGATTTTGGCACATTCCCAGGTTTACAAGGTCTTGTAAATCTGGGATTGCTTCAAAAACCCTGGGAGTTGCGTGGGAACACCCACACACCACCCATGGAATGTCTTTGCAGGGCAGAATAATGCAATGCAGTGATTTGTGCAGTGTTGCGGTACTCCATAATTTTGGAGCCACTCAAAGCCACACAAGGTGGCTTTACATGGCTTAAAAAATATGACTTAAAGTATGTGTCACGCATGTACAATGTTGTGTGGTGCAAACTGCTCATAAATATGCCCGTTAGGGTTGGAACTAACAAAGGCGCCCCCTCTCACTGCCCCTGTGGAGAGTGGAATCCCTACAGGCACGCAGGTGAACAGCACCTCTAGGAGGTGGCTTAGTGCTCCTATACTCTGGTACAGATGAGAGAGTCAAGCAAGGCACACGCTCGGGGCAGTGCTTAATTTGTGCTTGTTGTTTCCGGTGCTGAGCACCGGCACTTATTTTTGAGGGCCGGCAGTTATTCTTCTTCTTCAAGCATTTGCTGCAAACAAAAGAGACATATGGGAAAGATAGAGGGAGAGAAAAACGAAAAAGTGTCACAATGGCAGAAAGCAGAAAGCTGCAAGAGTGAGCTGAAGGGGCAGGGAGTGGCTGTAAATGGACTGAAAAGGCCTGAGATAGCTTCAGGATTACGCTGACTCAGTATTGCGTGTTTGCATATTTAATTGCAGCAGCCGCGTGTTTGAGAGGAGGAATCTGAGCACCGGCACGTTTTTATTTACAAATTAAGCACTGCCCAGGGGTGAGCCTTATGAGCCCTGATGGTACCCCACACCCAACATTGAAAACGAGGGGACACTGTTGAATAGGCGCTGCCCCCAGTAACGTGAGAGTTGGAGGGGACATTGTGGAACTGCAGAGGGAAGCCCCCTTATGAAGACAGATTTAATATTTAGTCAGTGGCATTTAGGCCCACATGTTTCCAATAAATCACACACATCAGCGTTTGAACAAACTCCGACACTAGAGCTCCTTAGAAAATGAGTGCAAAATGGGGCGCACTTGTGTTTTCACGAGTTATAAGCACGCGAAGCTGTTGGCGGTGGTTAAACTGCGCTGGAACCCATGTTCCCAGCCTTTTTTAAATTTTACAAAAGCAGTTCCCATACTTTTTTTAAAACTAAAAACGAACCGTTGATGAACAGTTATTGACGACTTTCAGGTGCCTCGGGCTGAAAGGGAGGAGAGGGGGGTTCAAGAAACCAGCCTTCTCGAGATAGTCTTCTACCTGCAAGAAATAGAACTTGGGGATTTTTAAGGGTGTTACCAGCTGAGTTCTGAGGTGCATCCTTCTAATGGAAACTTGAACAAACAAGGTTTTTAATAGGTACACTCTGATTGTTGCTAAAAATTTATATTTTGAAAGCAGTTGTTTTATCTTAAGCTCATAGGGTCTCATTTAGAGTTTGGCAGACAGGTACTCCATTGCAAGTGTGATGAATTTCCAGCCCACCTTATTACAAGCGTACTAATGCCTTTTTAATAATGCTTATGGCATACGAGGGAGTAATGCACTTGTAATAAGGCAGAGAGGATATCTGTTACATTTGTGGTACACCTCCACCAAAATCTAAATCAGGCCCAATATCTTTTTGCAGCAGTCAATCTAATACTGTGTGTGATAGATTTTTAAAATAATGATTTGCATATTCACGGTGCTTTCAGCTTAAGACTGGGACCTTGCAGAATTATAAATACATTTGTAACCATCTGGTTGCATACACAGACATCTGCAGTGATCGCATTAACCAGTTGAGCTTTCATAACATAAATGAGTGCATTTCACTAATTACTTTTATTTGCATTTATTTTTTTCATTTAAAGCGTGTGTTATATTTTTTAAGTGAAAGGCCAACAACATAGTTGCAGAATACTTAGTTTTTTTTGCCACGTCTCTGACCCCCACCTCCAAATTAGCCAACCCCACACTATACTTTGTAATCCTCTTCTACTGCTGCCTGTAGGTTAAGCAGGTCTACTTGTACTGCAGCCCATGCTGTTAAAGGGGATCAACGCAAAAAGAACAGTTGATGGACGGAATGTAGAACAAATCAAACATTCACCCCCAGTCACAGATCTGGGTTTAATTCATCCGTTTTGTTGCTCACCATGCCATTCCAGTTTGGGCCCAGTCATATCCAAATCAGTCTTGACCTTGTTCCCCTAGGGAACAGTCCAGCCCGAACCACCAGACCAGGTCCCCCCTGGACCAGAAACGAGCATCCTGGGACCGGTTTCGGGGTATCACCCCTCTTCAGCCAGGCTAGCTTGAATCTGGTGGCATAGCTAGCACGGGACCCAAGTCTGGGCATACCCTTCCCATTTGGGGCAACAAACGCAAAAAGAACAGTTGATGGACGTCCATTCTTTGTGTTTGCTTTGCTGTTAAAGGGGATCAGCAGTTTGGCAATGAAAACACTTTTGAGAAATAATAACAGTAAAAATAACTATTTTCTTTTATTATTTGTGGCTTTTCTAAGTATTTTTCAACTATAAGGTACTGTAAACAAAAACAGTTCTGGTGATTTCAGAATGAGCTGATCACTTGGGCACCCCTTTACCCGGAAGCACCCCTTGCACCCCAGCCTGAAGAGCGGCCAAACCAGTGTGCTCCCCGGCATAGTCTCCTTGCTTCCCTACTGGCTGCTCCCCCATTCATCACTGTGGGGATCTGGCACAGTGAGAGAACACCGCACCCCCCATTTTCTTGCCAGGCTGGTGCAACTCTGTGCACATCTCCTGTGGTTGCAGACAGTGCTTCATTTGATCGGGTGGGTGACAGTGGGGACTACCGCCACTCATTTTTTGGGAACCAGCTCTTAATTTGTCCTCATAAGACATTTGACGAGAGCAAGATAGGGAAAAACACACCAAGAGAAAAGAGGGAGGTAGAGAAAGATGGAAAAACTGTAACAAAGGGAGAAAGCAGAAACCCGCAAGAGTGAGATATAGTGCCAGGGAGCGTCTTGTACGGAATTAAAGAGGCAGGAGTGGATTTAGGTCTACCAGCCGTGGCATTCAGCCACCAACATTGAACAGCACCAGTTGCTGGCTTTTCAGAAGAGACTTAGGCACCGGCACTAATTCTTTCACAAATTAAGCCCTTGTTGCAGACGACCATGGAGCTGCTTCTGTTTCCTTATTCCTGGTCACTGCCTGCTTCTCTGATCCTTCTCTGCCTGCTCAGTCTGCGACCCATTTCCAATTCTGAGCTGCAGCCTCCATGCGGTGGTTGATTTTTTGTGTTTCTTTTATCTTTCATATAGGTGCCAAACCTACTGATTTAGGGTGGCTGGTTACTGCTGTTTCAGCAAACCTACAGCCTTGATATTTACTGGAATCATCTGCCAGCTTTTGAGGAACCTGTAAAATTAACCTGTCAAGATAGGAAATTAGGGCGAGATGTAGCAAAGGGTTTTTCTCATTCTGTGTCAATAGGAAAATGTGTTCGTACATATGGCCCTTAGTTCCCCGAGAAGGAACAACTCCCTGAGTGTCCCGTACTACTTTCAAAATGCCTTTCAATTTTTCAGCTTGCACAGTGAAAGCCAGGCCACAGCACATGGCTGTTTACTCAGTTACATCACAGGAAGTGACATCACTTTCAAACTAGTGACATCACAGGAAGTGATGAGAAAATGCTCTCATTTATTCAGCAGACATTATAAACAAGCAAATGAAAGAGCATTGGTGAGATCAAAAAGTCACTCATCTGGTCTGGGCATGTGCAGTAGTGACGCTCACAAAATAATTTGTCTGTCTCAAAGTACTCAACTTCTCTTAGCACTTCACCTTAAACAAATAAAAGGCCTCTTCTTCGCAAACTCTACGTTATAAACTTGCCAGACTCTAAATAACTAAAAGTTGTCAAATGTATGCAAAATGCTTTTTACCCTCTGGTCCTGGTATGAAGACTCCTGGTGGGGGCATTACCAATGCTGCTCTGTCAACACTCGGTGAAAAACAGCCAAATAATGATGCCTCTCAGGCAGATGATGACACTTTCAGATCCAATGAATGAATGTTTCTTATAGAAAAAAAAGCAAGGGTGAAAAACTTGAAGGGACAAAAAATGGGGTATATTTAGGCATTTTGGCCAATGGCTAAGCTGTGGATGTTGTTAATATTGTCTAATTGTAAGTGAAATACATGGACACTCATTATGAGAGGCCTGGTAATTGCTTTCATATTTATTGTACCTGATAAAATCAAACTCCGTCAAGTCAGAATTTATCGTTTATGGTAAATACCAATCAATTTTAAGTTTTGTGGGAATAACATTCAAAAGATGGTGCTTAGTGTACAAAAATCTGTATGTTCGGTTAAATACCGGGCATTTTCCCGCGATAAATATTGTCAGGTTTGACCCACCAATATTTATCACAAAATTCATATTTGCGATATTTCTGTAACAGAGGGTACTGCGCATACCACATTTAACTGGGCTGATCATTATGAGGGCCTTAATCTCTGTATGCGTGAATTGAAAATATACTATGTGTGTTACATATTCAGAAATCCCGTTTGCCGAAATACAAATCCCATATGATGTAATGGGATTTATATTTCGGCAGACGGGATATCTGTCACAGTTGTGATGGAATAACCCCTCTGCCAAACTCTAAATCACGCCCTTAGTACTTCTCCCAACTTTGTATAGCTTGTGCGCCTTCTCTAGTGACAATACAAGGTTGGTTTCTCTTCTATTGGGAAGGTGGACATGGCAGACCCTCTCACACAAACGTGTAACCTTGCGCTAGGAGCTTCATGCGTCTCTGGTCTCCGGCTCATTGCGTCCTTCTTGACTCGACCCCGGTCTGTGAGCCTGAGATAGGCACAGGTAGCCATTTGAGGTTACGCGCCCTCATTGTACTTACTGACGATATCCCACTTGTCATCACTGTGGTGGGTCATAGAGAGGAAGTGTGACACCTTCCACAGAGGATGAGTTGAAGCATAACCTGGAAATGCCTGTTTTTCAGCAGCTACTGGAGTTACTGACAATACTGCACCACAGTGAACTCTTTAGCGGGGAAGATATGAGCTATCAGGTCTAATACTGGCCACTGTGCTCTAAAGTTGCAGTTTCCATGCTGCTTATAAAGTCTGTGCTGGACAAGACCTTTTGATTCTACTAATCGTATAGATATAATATACGTACTTATAGTGGCTTTAGTTTTCACCAGCCTTCGTAACCCACTGGTTAGTTATTGTGTCATTAACATTTTTCTTCTGTCCCCATAGCATAGAGCACTGGGCAGTGGGTCAGCCCTCTTCAGCCATTGGCTAACTTCACAGTGAGTGACTGCATCCTGCTCTTTCACAAGGAGCTCATTGGCACACAAAGTAATTTCATTTAGTGACAGAGACTACTATGGTAAAGTTAACATTTTAAGACCAAAAAATAATTTTTCCTTCTGCCAATATTTTTTTAATATTGGCAAGGGCCTGGCAGCTCCTCAAAAATTAGGTTACACAAAACCACGAAAAAACAAAACAAACATTGACAAATCCAAAAGCCTTACAGCCAATGCCAAACCTATTACATTTGGCAGTGCTTCTTTCTCATGGTGCTATCTTGGTCAAAAACCAGTGTCATTACCTCTGATCTGGATCCAATGACAAGGGTTGTCATTTCCTGTGATGTCATCATCTAGTTTAAGACTGTGTGGTGACATTTCCGGTGATATAGTAATTGTGCTAATTGGTGCTATTGAAACCTGAAAGATCTTACCTCTTTTCAGTCCTAAATTGTCAGCAAGCATGCTTTCAGCAGGAGAGGAGCTCCACCTGCCCCTGTATTTTCACTATTCCCATAACCCTGGCCACCATACTGAAATCAATGTTTTTCTCCCTCTGTCACTAATATAGGAGAGTTGTAGAGCTGTATTTAGAGCAGGAATCCACTGTGCTAAATGGCCACAGATGATAGGGTTACATATCACAACAAATATATCCAGGGCAGATACACGCCAACAGGAATGTATCCAAGTCAATTTTCTTTGTAAAAATGACAGATCTGAAAATAATTCTTAATATGTCTCAATTCTAAAATCAGATCTTTGAGTGTCACATCTATTTTGATTAAAACTACATTGTTATTCCTCTCGCATGTGGGGATTAGAAAGCGTGGGGCGCTTTCTGTTCAGTTTGATTCCTTTTCCCTGGCCACAAGGCATTTTTAAAACCATTTTGGTGCCAACATATGGTTTGCAGTGGCTTCACTGTAGAACCAACCTTAAGCGGCTTTCACCAGAGCCCGTAAACACATGGATATCTCCTAGATGAAAGAAAAGGTCTGACAGGCCTGTCACCAGCTTTTTTACCTCCTACCGCTCTTCAGAGCCCACCATGTCTTGGGATTGGGCCACATCTCCATACCACTGAGGAGCAGATTTCATAATGCTTTTTTTTTAAACCCGGAGGTCACAATCTGTTAGTTAATGAGCCACCGCCCTCCCGCTGGAACACCCACATCTTCAGAGAGACCGCTCTATGTATCTACATCACTGCTGAGAGACTGCTTTATGAATCTACCACCTCTGCTAAGACCACTCTATGAATCTGCATCACTGCCGATAGGTTGCTCATTGAATTTGCACCCACTGCCGCAAGACTGGTGCATGATTCAATCACATCTTCTGAGAGATTGCTCTATGGATCTACACCATTGTTAAAAGACTGTTCTATGGAGCTACTACCTCTGCTAGGAGACTGCTCTCTGAAACAGTCACCCTACTGAAAGACAGCTGTATGAATCTTCCACCTCTGCAGCAAGACTCTTTTGTGACACTGTCTGCTCTGCTCAGAGTCTGTCCTCTGGATTCCTCATCTCTTTAGGAGGCTGTTGCCTTCATTTCCCTCCACTTTCAGTGGCTGCTACTTTGATGATTTGTACCCCCTCTCTCACCCCAGTGTGGATACAAATCCCTTCAAGCACATTGTGACTCCTTGATCAGCAGCACTTAGCATCTGACCCGGATTTGCACAAATAGTCTTCGGACTTTTTGTGGACTTTGTGTTTTTAACCATTCTTTCATTATCTATTCCTAATGTTGCTAAAAAGTGTTCGTTTTGGTGCTTTAAAACAAATGAAATGTATGTGAGAGGGGGCAGTGGAGCGATGTGGGGCACTTTAGGCCGGTGGAAGCCAGGGAATCCGAGGAGGAGGTCCAAAACAGTGGTGTAACGTTGGCCCCTGCAGCCCCAGTGGTGTGGGGGGGCATCCGAGCTCCAGGGTTCACCCTCAGCGCAGTGCCATAGCCTGAGAGCTCCTGACTGAGCTTGGAGGGGGGTCCTCTATGTACTTTGCAGTGGGGGGGGGCTCAAGTTTCCCTACACCACTGGGCCAATAAATGATTGCCATCCCGGGGGCCACCAACGCTAAAGCCCGCCCTGCCTTAAGCTGTCTCCAGTGCATCCAACTCAACAGTTCATGGTCTCTGCTGGTCAATCCTCAGTCTATCCTCCCTCAGAATGAAGAATTTTGATTTGTGCCAGTCAGTGCTTTAAGTGTCTATCCTGCAGCAGAAGGACCGATTCATGACCCCTGCCTGTCCATTCTCTAACAATCTGTCCTGGGTTAAACAATAGGGAATGGATGTTTTTTTTGCCTGTTAGTTCTCTAGTTGTCGGTCCTGAAATAATATACAGAACAGTGATTTCTGCACACCGGGTCTCTGGCTGTCTCTTCTTAATCTGAATAGAGGCTTGAAGGCCCCTACATGTCAGGTCTCCAGCTCTAAACTTGGGATCCGTGGCTCCCAGGGGATCTGCAACTCTAGAAAATTACATAACATTAAGCAGATTCATGCAGTGTTTCCATTAAAAATGCACAATGTAAAACCGAAAAGATTAAAATGCTCCGTGAATGTGAATAAATTTGAAATTGGAGGTTGACAATTACAAACTGTGTTGGTTTTCAGCGCAGGAACTGCGGACAGACTCGCATGACTAAACGGTGCCACAATTTACGCACTGGTTTGCTCGACAAAAAAGAGAGCTTGTACCAGGAGCAGGCCAGGCAATGCTATGCTAAAGCCACATTTTGAACAGCTTCAATTAACATTTAGATTTTTGTATATTTTTGTTTGTGAATTAAATCAAACAATTCACAATTTGTGTATTTATTTGATGTATTCTTGTTTCTGTATATTTGTGTATTGTTTTGAGGTTCGAATGGCGGAAATGATGCATGCTGTCTGACCCGCCCCCTCTCGACGGTCCTGGATCAGCACACAGAGCGGGGGTAGGGTTAGAAATCCCTGCCACTCTCTGCTGTGGCTGGCAGGGCTCCCTGGCCTCCTCTCTGTAAGCTTGCCTGCCCCAGGGGTCGACATACAGCTGTTAGAGAATTATATTCCAGCAGCTTAGCCTCTCATCCATTAACAGTTTGCTGCAGGAATCTCCTGTGCTGAGGTGAGGGCTGGAGGGCGCATGCGCCCGCATCAGCAAGGGAGGGCATCAGACTGTGGCGCAGGGCGCATGCGCCCGCATCAGCAAGGGAGGGCATCAGTCTGTGGTGCAGGGTTAGACTGGCACATAGGTCAGTCTGTCAGTGTCGGATGGGCTGCTCCGACAGGTCAGTGAGTGGATCAGACTTCTGGCTATTTGTGGCCTGTTTTATGGTCTGGTGGGCTGGCTTTCACTGTTGATATCCCTGATATTACCACAACAATTTCCTGCAGCGAGCACAAATGGATGCGCCAATCCATACCTTGCAAAACGCCTGTGCATCATGACTTTACAATTCAAAAACGACTCCAGTTTGCAAATATGGGCTACATTTTTAGCTATCTGATTCACTAATAGGGACCACTTTTATTTTGGTGCCCAGGCCTATTTTCTGTCACAGGCCGGCCTATTCGTGGTGCATTATATCCCATTAGTATGGCCTTCAGTTCCCTTACATGTGCTATCTGCACACATAAAAACATTGGCGTTCTATTGATGTTTTGCTTTGCTAGCCAGACTATTTTTTCAGAGGCGCTTTCTATTGTGCACTTTAATTTTGGGATTTTTGGCTTTCAACTTGTGTGGATATTTTCTTTGCTTTTTTCACTTCAGCAAACTATTCCACCACCCCTCATTTTCACTCAAAGTTTGGCCGCCTAAACGCAATTTAGTATTTTGCTGTTGAAGTATGGCCCTTTGTGTCACAAAAATATATTGTTATGAAAGGCAAAAATGTTGAGCGGGGCTATGTTTTCCAGAAGCTCACATTGAGTACACGTGATGCCAAAATAAATAAATCCCCTGGAATCCGTGTTCCACTCAAGCCGCATTCTGCAGCACACATAAAAAGAGGAAAACACCTCTTTGCATTGTTTTTTTGTGCAGGAAGGTGCTTCTTCCTGCACAAAAACAATCCTGCCAAATATATAGACACATGGGGCAAGGGCGCCTGCTCTGGCTCTAGGCAGCAGTTCGTGCGCCAGGGCAGGGGGAAAGGATGGAAATGCACAGCATCTTGTAAATATGGTGCCCTTCTGCCCTTCCGAATTGGCATAGGGCGGTGCATCAGATATACCTGTGTCGCTGCCCTACAACAATTCCTTGTAAATGTGGCCCCCTGATTTTTTGTGCTGGGTCTAGCCGCACGCGCTCAACACCTGAAAGAATTGTGCGTGCTTTTATTATTGTTACCGGTTCAAAGTTTCCCTAAGAAGCTGCAGGGTTTCATGGTTCAGAGGTGCAGTTTTCATCCCACGACGGTCACGATTTACGTGTTTCATTACTTTATTTCTAACCAAGGGGGTTGTGCTAAAATCTATGTTTTTTCCTCCTTGCTATTGACATTTCCAATAGAAAAGCTCTATTCACCTGCACTTGCTCCTTTGAATTGTCGCAAAGTGCTTTCTTCCTTTTCACTCAAGTTGACTTCTACATTCTTTACATTTTGTCGATCCCGAAGTCTTTTCATATTTTAATGTAAAGGGCTTCATTCAGGATTCCCTAAACTATGTTTTCATGTCTCGTTATATTATTGTTTTTATTTCTGTCAGTCAATTGAAGACACGTGATCCTTTTGAGACCTGAAAGGAATCACCTAGAAATCAATGCTGTTCACATTCCAAGCCATGTAACTGCATCTTCTTCCGCCTTCCTTCCTGGGAGACATCAGAGCCCCCTAAAGACAAGGGGCAGGTGGAGCTCTGTGCACACTTGCATTCAGATAATAATCTCATTAGATCATATACATCCTGAAACAATATATTGACGTGTCTTGCATTGCAAAAAGACAAGGTGATCTGAAGTCGTGGATGGAGATCTCAGAAATGTAGAGTGAATGAATTCAGGGATGTCACACAACTCATCTTAGTTTACTAGGTGCCCTGATCTTTGGAGGCAACATGTAACATCAGGCTGGTTGTTACTTCCCTCCTATACTTCAGTATGCAGAATAGCTTCACACCTGCTTGCTATCTCTAGGCCAACTACACGTCGTGCACCCAAACTATCCACTTACTTCATAGTGCACAGACATCCATTACATTGGAAGGTGGGGCTGTAGATATGTTACACTTACAGAAGGGAGACAAAAGGGTCAGATGCTTGGCTTGGCCATCTCCATACACTACTTTTTGAGCAAGAAAAAAAAAATAGTGGTACTCTCAAGGTTTTGTTGATGCTTGGGTGCACAACTGAATGGAATTCACAGGACTATGATCAGAGCCACAGTAGCAGCTGTTTGTCAGAATATTGTCAGAATTTAGAGGACAAAAATATTGCCCTACAAAAATACTGTGGCCTAAATATCAGGAACAAAAATACTATGAAGCAAAGAATATGTATGAAACCATAAATTTACTATTCTTAAATACACATCTACGTACCATGGTATCTATCTATATATCTATCTATCTATCTAGCAGCAGCTGGCATGTATTTAGAGTGGAGGGGTGGGCAACATACAAGTGATATTAAAATAATAGAAAAAAATGCAACTTAACTTTTTCACTTGCCTCATGACCTCAGATGTCTTCTTTCCTCGAGGCTCAGACCTAAGAAACTGCACTACGTAATCCTGGCACTGCTCTCATGCTGTTAAACAGCATGAGAGAAGTGTCAGGGTTGAGAGAGCGTCCTCTCTTAGTGCTGGAGGCCTGTGCTTTCTCTAACCCAGCTGTCTAAGACAGCTAGGTTAGAGAAGTTTAAGATGTGCACTTCTGGCTGGCCGTTGCAAGGCGTCCGGCCAAAGGGACATGCGCACTTTAAACATAAGTGCACAGCTCCCTGCTGCCACTCAGCAGCAATTTCCCTGCCCCGTCCTGACGCGGTTCAATACAGGTTGCTGAAAAATAAAATGGTAATAAGTAAACTTGATTACCATTTTATTTTTGAGCTGCTGTGGGGCATTTTTTTAGTGGGGTGAGGCTCTTCCGCTCTCATGGAGGAGCCGCTTCTGTATCTATCTATCTATATTCCTGAGTTATAATTACTTCAGCTAACTACAACTGCTGAATTTCTATGGCTGTGTGCGAGTAACTTCAGGACCTAACTATAACGTTCCTCTAACCTTTGGATTTTTAAGTGAATTTCTATTTTTTGTTTTTTAACACTAAGTAATTTTAATTACTTTACGTTAATCCAACCATTGCTGCACATGGCCTGTGGCCAAGTTCTGCGGCCAACCCCCAACGAGCACCAAATTCCACACCATGCACGGCCTTTGGCCTTGCACGGTGGGTGTTGGACATCTCCTTATGCCAACCCTCTGAAATCACCAAACGCTGCTCCACGCACAGCCTTGGCCAAACACACAAAAAGAAGATGGGGCTGGGTACAAATACCCTAACACCCCTGCCTTGTTCCTGGTGTTCCCCTGGCCAGGTCCCGTGGGTATGCCCAATATAACAAATAAGGAGGGGGTATATGGAGCACCCCTCCTAGGGCTTTTAAAAGCCCCAGTGACCCCCACCTTCCCGGGGCTACATGAAAATTTTTTAGAGGAGGCGGTGTGGGCCACCCCTCTGGGCACCGGGGACCACCACCTCCCGGGGGCTACATTAGAAAATGTTTTAGAGGGGTCTACATGAACCCCACCCTGGCCCGAGGGACCTCCACCTGCCTGGGTCTGCATTTAATAAATATTCGGGTGGCCACTCTGGGCCTCGGGAATCATCACCTCCCCAGGGCTACATAAGACAAAGTGTTGGGGGTGCTGCACGGCCCCTCCTCCCCCCGAGGCTCCCAGGATCACATCTCTCTGGGGCTACATTTAATAAATATACAGGCAGCCATGTGGACCCCCCGGGGATCACCACCTCTCTGGGGCCAAATATTTACTTTAAAATGAGAGTGGGGAGGCATGTGGCCCTCCTGCATAGACTGATTTCATCCCCAGGGACCCCATACACCTGTGATCGGCCATGTCCTCTTGGGTGCCCTGGCCCCACCCAAGACACCCAGTATACTTTGATAGGGACCTCGGGGGAGCCTCAGGGCCCCTGCGGTCCCAGTTGGCTCCATTGTTCCAGCACGTTGGGAACTGCTAAATATACTGCACCTGGCATGCAGGAGCAACACTTTCATCTCTTTATGTGGTCAGGGAAAGAGATGAAATCTCTGCTTCCAGCAAGTGGGAGCATTTTTACAGTTTCCGATTGCTGGAAGCAGAGCATTTTCTTTTGCTTGGCGAGAGCTGTCACAGCTCCTGTCAAGCAAAAACAAACAGCTATCTCCCGAGGTGGGCACCTCGGGACGTAGCAGGAGCCAGCGTGAGGGGTGGCGGTCCCCCAGGCCATATATGGCTTCCAGAAGGGGACACGTGGCCCCCCTCCTTTTTCTTCACAGGCCGGCCCCTGAGAAGTGGTGGTCCCCAGGGCCGTATATGGTCTGGGAGGAGGGCAGCATGACCCCCTTCATGTTTTTAAAAGTTTATATGGCCCCTGAAAGGTGATGGTCCCCGGGGCCTGGGAGTCCACCTGGACCCCCTCTTTCAATTTCATTGTAGCCCTGGGGAGGTGGTGGTCTCTTGGGATGGGGTGGGGTACCCCACGACCGCGCAACAACATTTATTATGTAGCCCTGGGGAGGTGGTGGTCCCTGGGGTGGTTTGCGTGGCCCCTAGTATATTTATTAAATGTATCCTGGGGAGGAGGTGGTCCTCAGAGCTTTTAAAGGCCCTAGGAGGAGGACCCTGTGTGCCCCCTCCTTTTTTATTATGCCCTCAGGACCTGGCCCACCCAGGGGCCAAATTAATAAGCACAGGAGATCTCGCAAAAAAAAAATTGTTAAAATCTGCAGCTCTACACGTGGATTTTGCTAAAAATGTAACAAAAAATACTTTTTAGCCCTGTCGGGGTCCTGGTGGTCCCCAGGACTAAGGCAAGGGGGTTAGGGTATTTCTACTCCACCCCCTTTTCTTTTTTTTAGAGCTTATGTTTTTAGGACTTGGCTGAAGCCATGAAATCTGTGCTTAGGTCCGCTCAGATATCTATATTTCTTCTGCCATTAATATCTCAAAAACTACTGAATGGACTTACACCAAATTACAAACAGGGCATTTTCTGACCCAAAACCTACCTTTCTGCCAAATGTATTGTAATTCCACCCAGCAGTTCGGGTTGTAGTCGTGCCTAAAAATCCCTATGATGTCATTTGAGATGTTATCAGTGCTGTCCTCAATTATGTCATTTAACATGTCATGAGTGATGTAATATGTGAGGTCATAAGCAATGCACGTTATAGTTATCTCAGTAAACTCTAACTGGTAAATTTCAGTGGCTGTTAAGTGAAGTTAGTTACCTTGGCATCAGAATTCCTTGGCACATGTGACCAAAAGTTGCCCAGGAAAGCAAAATGACCTAAAATACTGTTAAAATTCAATGACTAAAATAAAACTAAAAGAACAACTGTGCACCAAACAGCACTGAAACTAAAATAGAGAATTAAAATAACTAGTGAGTGGTGGGGTGCAGGCTCCCTTAAAGTGCAGGGAAAACAATAAACTGGCTAATGAAATATTAAAACACACTGTGATATAGTAACAGCGATCTCAGCCACCTTCAAGCTGTGCGTTTGTGCCTCTATCCATCTAATTAAGTCCTCGGAACTGAGAAGGGAGCGTATGTGGAACTGGTGGGTGGGGCTAGTTACGTAGGCAACAGACACTTGTTTGAACTGCTGACCAGGAATAGACCGCTCACCACCGAAGAAAAAATAAAAAAGTAACCAAGAGCCCAGTGTCCTACTTTCTGCCTCTGCGGTTTATTGGACAAACAAAATGATCTAAAGGAAAGTTAAAAATCAAAGCTAATCTTTATAAAATGGAAAGTACTTTCAATGCATATAATTAAAAGTTACATATGAAATAGGACTACACGTTGAAAAGCAGAGCTCCGCAGCATTTCTTTGTCAGAAATCTGATCCAAAACATTATTCTGTATCATACAATAGAGCAGCCCACTATATCGGTGTGGAATATGGGTATTTAATTATGATTGTACGACGAAACAACGACTTCAAAAACAACTACTGCCTTAACAACGAGGTCGGAACACCGACCTCGTTGCTACTACTAATGATTTTACCACGAATGCCTTAACAACGATATTTCGTTGTAAAAGCATTCCTGATAAAAGCATTAGTAATAGGCACCATTCACCCTACATCCCTCACCCCACCCCCCCAACCCTACCCCAAAACCTAAAACCCCCTGACCCCCCACCCCCTCCCCAAAACCAAAAACGCCCCACCCCCCCAACCCCACCCCAAACCCTAAAACCCCCTAACCTCCCACCCCCTCCCCAAAACCAAAAACGCCCCACCCCCCCAACCCCACCCCAAAACCTAAAACCCCCTGACCCCCCACCCCCTCCCCAAAACCAAAAACGCCCCACCCCCCCAACCCCACCCCAAAACCTAAAACCCCCTAACCCCCCACCCCCTCCCCAAAACCAAAAACGCCCCACCCCCAACCCCACCCCAAAACCTAAAACCCCCTAATCCCCCACCCACTCCACAAAACCAAAAACGCCCCACCCCCCCAACCCCACCCCAAAACCTAAAAACCCCTGACCCCCCACCCCCTCCCCAAAACCAAAAACGCCCCACCTCCCCACCCCACCTCAAAACCTAAAACCCCCACCCTCCACCCCCTCCCCAAAACCTAAACCCACCACTTACCTTCGCCAACTCCCTTCTTTGTACCTTAACCATGCATGTTCGTTGTTCAGAATATACGTAGTTAAGGCACAAAAAAATGGAGTCGTGGTTAAAAAAAGCGTTGTTGCGCTTTCGTTAACCACGACTTTCGGAAAAAAAAAGTCGTAAAAAAGGATGTTTCCCTTTAACTATATACAGGTCAATGCATAGGCTGGAAGTCGGAGTGTGAAGGTGCTGCGGCACCCCTTAAATAACCATGATGGAGTACACAAGGTGAATGAGCAATAAAGATGCCTTCAAATTTTGTTTTTATCTTGACATATTGGTGGTACATTCATAGACAGAGGTCAAAAGTAATTTGGCAAATTGCTGCTTATTCTTTTAACATGGAAAGTGTTAACTTTTCTTTCTCTAACTACAAAGATAAAGATTTTTGTTAGTTGAGCTATCTGACTATGTTGCTGTGGATCAAACAGTGTAAAAGAAAAGGCTGTAGGAAGTCAGTTTTTTTCTAACACACAACAACATTTACAAACCTGTAAATGAACTGAACACACATTTCAAAATATATCAGCTGTCAGGAAAGTACAAATGAAGTTCATTTATTTTCTGATTTCGAAATGCAATTAAATCAAAGATTTTAGTAAATGAAGACACTTCACTTGAGGATGTGCAAATGTTAAATATTTGATGAAACCTCATTTTCACACACTATTGCACTACGGTTTTATTAGCAAAACTGCATGCCAGCGTGAATTCTGTGGCCATTTCAATGGGAAATGTGCTTTCTTTAATAGTTTTGTGACAGTCCTAGTGCTTAATGACCCTTGAAGGGGCTTCCCTGCACAGTACATGGAGGGTCCCCTCTCCAGCCTCACTCTGGAGGTCTCAGGACAGTGTACTGTGCACAGGGGACCACGTGGATCTTGTGTTCCCCCGCACTTTGGGGTCTGTGGGGGCCTTTGTTATGCCACTGGGCAGTCCATTCCAGAATGCATCACTGGCTTAATACCACACCCTTACCACTCTACTGCTGAATGGCCATGGCTCATTTGCAATGCTTATTCTCTGTGATGCTTGGATGGTTCACAGTCCCTAGGACTTCAGTGATATGACATTGATGGAAGCACCCCCGCTCTAAAAATTGCGCTAGCACGACTGGAGCAATGATTCCAAAGGTTTCCATCTCAACAAATCTTCAGCTCTGGGGCTCCCGCTAACGAGGCCATGTGCTCACCACATTCATGTAGTTATTTAGTTGTTTGCAAACATAGATACTCTAATGTCCAAAAGTCAATATATATGAGCAAAGTTACAATAATTGTCGTCTTAGCCCAGTAATCAGGGAGAAACCTCAAGAACTTTTATATTTGTCTGGCTCACTGGCTCAAAAATGAAAAAGACGATGGAGACTTTACAGGAAAAGACATTGGGCTGGGGGCACAGCTTAGCATCCCTATGCAACATTCTGTTCCAACAGGGAGTGAGTGTGCATGTGTGAGAGACTACATGATGGAACCTATATGCCTGTGTCCATGTGAGCCTGTGTCCGTGTGCATGTTTGTAAGTGTGTTGGCTTGCGTGTGGAGCACATATGTATGCCTTGCAGGTGTATCTGTATGTTCATGCATGTTTGGGGTGGCAGCTACATCCTGCACCCCAGCTGTTGTCCCAGGGCATCTGATGCCATTTCCCCACATGGTGACACCATCTGACATATTGTGGGCTTTCCAGGCATCATGGCATGCCTGGTATAAGGTGTCCCTTAGAATATAATGGGCATTCTAGTCACTGGGCCTTATTACAACCTTGAAGGAGGGGTTTTCCTCTATCACAAATGTGGCGGATATCTCGTCCGCCGTATTATGATTCAATGCAGATCGTAATGCGGCGGACGGGATATCAGTCACATTTGTGATGGAGGAAACCCCTCTGTCAAGGTCGTAATAAGGCCCATTATGATTACCCTGCTTCATGTGGTGTTGCGGCGTCTAGACATGGTCACCTCGCATAAGTTATCCTTCCTTTCCATATCGTGGCCATTTTAGGCATAGTGTCCTTCCTTTGCATAATAGAAGCATCATATACCTTGGTATATGCTGACCTCTTGCATGCCTGCATATGGTGGCTACCCGTGGCTTTGGACAGGTAGCCTGGCATAGGGTGGGCATGTTGACCTTTCATGACTACTACTAGCATACAAAGATACATAACGGTGAATAATGGCATGCGGGCCAGATACTCTATCTGCTTTAATTGCATGAGTCCACTCTCTAGGACCTCGTCTCCAGTTTTACTCATCTTCACTTTTCACGTAAACCAGCAAGAATCAAAGAGAGGCATTCGAGAACTATAATTGGACATTTTTGAAAGCCAGAGGGCTTTGACACTGAAGTATCCCCAATAGCCATACTCCCCTGTCACTTATTTCAAGATTGGAGAGTTAGTCAGACCATTTTCTGCCAGAAGGAGCCACCTTTCGATATATTGCACAACAGCCACGGGAAAACAAGTTTCCATCTTCAGCAAAGCTGTAGGAAGTTGGCTCTGTATGTGCTATTTCAAAGTAAGGAATAGCATGCACAGAGTCCAAGGGTTCCCCTTAGAGGTAAAATAGTGGTAAAAATAGATAATACTAATGCTCTATTTTGTGGTAGTGTGGTCGAGCAGTAGGCTTATCCAAGGAGTAGTGTTAAGCATTTGTTGTACATACACATAGACAATAAATGAGGTACACACACTCAGAGACAAATCCAGCCAATAGGTTGTTGTATAGAAAAATATCTTTTCTTAGTTTATTTTAAGACCCACAGGTTCAAATTCTACATGTAATATCCCATTCGAAAGGTATTGCAGGTAAGTACTTTAGGAACTTCAAATCATCAAAATTGCATGTATACTTTTCAAGTTATTCACAAATAGCTGTTTTAAAAGTGGACACTTAGTGCAATTTTCACAGTTCCTAGGGGAGGTAAGTATTTGTTAGGTTAACCAGGTAAGTAAGACACTTACAGGGCTTAGTTCTTGGTCCAAGGTAGCCCACCGTTGGGGGTTCAGAGCAACCCCAAAGTCACCACACCAGCAGCTCAGGGCCGGTCAGGTGCAGAGTTCAAAGTGGTGCCCAAAACACATAGGCTAGAATGGAGAGAAGGGGGTGCCCCGGTTCCGGTCTGCTTGCAGGTAAGTACCCGCGTCTTCGGAGGGCAGACCAGGGGGGTTTTGTAGGGCACCGGGGGGGACACAAGCCCACACAGAAATTTCACCCTCAGCGGCGCGGGGGCGGCCGGGTGCAGTGTAGAAACAAGCGTCGGGTTCGCAATGTTAGTCTATGAGAGATCTCGGGATCTCTTCAGCGCTGCAGGCAGGCAAGGGGGGGGTTCCTCGGGGAAACCTCCACTTGGGCAAGGGAGAGGGACTCCTGGGGGTCACTTCTCCAGTGAAAGTCCGGTCCTTCAGGTCCTGGGGGCTGCGGGTGCAGGGTCTCTCCCAGGTGTCGGGACTTTGGATTCAAAGAGTCGCGGTCAGGGGAAGCCTCGGGATTCCCTCTGCAGGCGGCGCTGTGGGGGCTCAGGGGGGACAGGTTTTTGGTACTCACAGTATCAGAGTAGTCCTGGGGTCCCTCCTGAGGTGTCGGATCTCCACCAGCCGAGTCGGGGTCGCCGGGTGCAGTGTTGCAAGTCTCACGCTTCTTGCGGGGAGCTTGCAGGGTTCTTTAAAGCTGCTGGAAACAAAGTTGCAGCTTTTCTTGGAGCAGGTCCGCTGTCCTCGGGAGTTTCTTGTCTTTTCGAAGCAGGGGCAGTCCTCAGAGGATGTCGAGGTCGCTGGTCCCTTTGGAAGGCGTCGCTGGAGCAGGATCTTTGGAAGGCAGGAGACAGGCCGGTGAGTTTCTGGAGCCAAGGCAGTTGTCGTCTTCTGGTCTTCCGCTGCAGGGGTTTTCAGCTGGGCAGTCCTTCTTCTTGTAGTTGCAGGAATCTAATTTTCTAGGGTTCAGGGTAGCCCTTAAATACTAAATTTAAGGGCGTGTTTAGGTCTGGGGGGTTAGTAGCCAATGGCTACTAGCCCTGAGGGTGGGTAAACCCTCTTTGTGCCTCCTCCCAAGGGGAGGGGGTCACAATCCTAACCCTATTGGGGGAATCCTCCATCTGCAAGATGGAGGATTTCTAAAAGTTAGAGTCACCTCAGCTCAGGACACCTTAGGGGCTGTCCTGACTGGCCAGTGACTCCTCCTTGTTTTTCTCATTATTTTCTCCGGCCTTGCCGCCAAAAGTGGGGCCTGGCCGGAGGGGGCGGGCAACTCCACTAGCTGGAGTGTCCTGCTGGGTTGGCACAAAGGAGGTGAGCCTTTGAGGCTCACCGCCAGGTGTGACAATTCCTGCCTGGGGGAGGTGTTAGCATCTCCACCCAGTGCAGGCTTTGTTACTGGCCTCAGAGTGACAAAGGCACTCTCCCCATGGGGCCAGCAACATGTCTCGGTTTGTGGCAGGCTGCTAAAACTAGTCAGCCTACACAGATAGTCGGTTAAGTTTCAGGGGGCACCTCTAAGGTGCCCTCTGGGGTGTATTTTACAATAAAATGTACACTGGCATCAGTGTGCATTTATTGTGCTGAGAAGTTTGATACCAAACTTCCCAGTTTTCAGTGTAGCCATTATGGTGCTGTGGAGTTCGTGTTTGACAGACTCCCAGACCATATACTCTTATGGCTACCCTGCACTTACAATGTCTAAGGTTTTGTTTAGACACTGTAGGGGTACCATGCTCATGCACTGGTACCCTCACCTATGGTATAGTGCACCCTGCCTTAGGGCTGTAAGGCCTGCTAGAGGGGTGTCTTACCTATACTGCATAGGCAGTGAGAGGCTGGCATGGCACCCTGAGGGGAGTGCCATGTCGACTTACTCATTTTGTCCTCACTAGCACACACAAGCTGGCAAGCAGTGTGTCTGTGCTGAGTGAGGGGTCTCCAGGGTGGCATAAGACATGCTGCAGCCCTTAGAGACCTTCCTTGGCATCAGGGCCCTTGGTACTAGAAGTACCAGTTACAAGGGACTTATCTGGATGCCAGGGTCTGCCAATTGTGGATACAAAAGTACATTTTAGGTGAAGGAACACTGGTGCTGGGGCCTGGTTAGCAGGGTCCCAGCACTCTTCTCAGTCAAGTCAGCATCAGTATCAGGCAAAAAGTGGGGGGTAACTGCAACAGGGAGCCATTTCTTTACACAAGCCCCCCCCAGCCCACAGGCCAGGAGACTCAGCCCAAGCTGGGAGAGTCTTCCTAGTCTGTCAGGCGAGGAAGAGTAGGAGAAATAGGCTGGTTAGTTGCAGGGCCTACTCTGCCTTACATCCTTCTGTTCAGGTCATTCCCTTTGGGGAACTGACCTACTTCCACAGTGATAGGACCTAGTCTGAATTGCCTCTTGTCTGCCTCTTCAATGTCTCCACCCATTCTTTCTATTTTGGTCTTAGAGGTATCCACCTCTGCTAACTTTATCTTGGCCAGGGTCACCCCTAGCTTACCCAGAGAGGTTACCCAGAGCTGGAGTAACCCCACCATGACCAATAGGGTCAGGGGGCCTAACTTGCTATTTGGCATGGGGTCAGACCACCATGCTAAGGATAGTGCAGCCATAAAGGCTAACACCCAGCAGAGGCCACTGACAGCTGTCAGTGCCCAGAACCACACCTTTAGCTCTTCACCTACAAGGGAAGGGGCTAAGTTACAGGCTTCTTTGGGTTCAGGGTGCCTGTCTGCTGTATTAGAGTGGGGGGTCACCACATCTTGTAGTAAACACCCTTCTTCCACTCTTTCTTCTGTTAGCTGAGGAGCCACCCACTCAGGCTTAACAGTTGCCTGACTAGCCAGGACTTCTTGTGGGTCAGGTTGGACTTTATCAGAGCCATTTTTGGAGTTCTCCCCTACTGGAGCAGAATCTCCTTGGCTTGCTGGAACCTTGGCTAAAGGTTGTCCACCTTTCCTACTCTGTTTCCTTTTCTTTTTCTTCTGGGGCCTACTTGCATTTACTGCAGAGGCAGGACTTCCAGAATCCTTGGGAGAGGACTGGCACTGGACCAGTTCCTCTCTTGGGCTCTGACTAACCTCTGGGTAGTCATTTCCAAGGAGACAATCAAGGGGGAGGTCTGTACTGACTACTACCCTTCTCCAGCTAAGAGTGCCACCCACTTCTATGGGTACTAAAGCCACAGGCCTCTTAGTGACCCTGTCTAGGCTAACTCTTACCCTGGCAGTCTCACCTGGGATGTACTGGTTTGAGAGCACCAGCCTGTCATGCACAATAGTGTGACTGGCACAAGTGTCTCTCAGGGCAGTGGTTGGGATTCCATTCACCAGTAGGTGGTGGAAGTGTCTACTTCCCTCTGGAATCTCCAACTCACCTGTTGGGCCCTGTTTCCAGTTGAAGGCTATGAAGACCTCCTCATCTGAGGTGTCATCTCCCATGGCTACACTGGTTACCCCTGGAATCTTGTTCTGGGGTTTGTTTTTGGGACAAGAAGTGTCCTTGGTGTGGTGCCCAGACTGTTTACAGTTGTGGCACCATGCCTTAGTGGCATCCCAGTTCTTACCCTGGTACCCACCTTTGTTTTGGGTTGTGTCTTGGGGCCCACCCACCTGTTCTGGTTTTTGGGGGCCTACAGAGGACTCTTTTTCTTTGTTTCTAGTGTCACCCACTTTCTCCTGGGGAGTTTTTGTAACCCCTTTCTTTTGGTCACCCCCAGTGGAAGTTTTGGTTACCCTAGTCTTGACCCAGTGGTCTGCCTTCTTTCCCAATTCTTGGGGAGAAATTGGACCTAGGTCTACCAGATACTGATGCAACTTTTCATTGAAGCAGTTACTTAAAATGTGTTCTTTCATAAACAAATTATAAAGCCCAACATAGTCACACACTTCATTTCCAGTTAACCAACCATCTAGTGTTTTTACTGAGTAGTCTACAAAATCAACCCAGGTCTGGCTCGAGGATTTTTGAGCCCCCCTGAATCTAATTCTATACTCCTCAGTGGAGAATCCAAAGCCCTCAATCAGGGTACCCTTCATGAGGTCATAAGATTCTGCATCTTTTCCAGAGAGTGTGAGGAGTCTATCCCTACACTTTCCAGTGAACATTTCCCAAAGGAGAGCACCCCAGTGAGATCTGTTTACTTTTCTGGTTACACAAGCCCTCTCAAAAGCTGTGAACCATTTGGTGATGTCATCACCATCTTCATATTTTGTTACAATCCCTTTGGGGATTTTTAGGATGTCAGGAGAATCTCTGACCCTATTTAAGTTGCTGCCACCATCGATGGGACCTAGGCCCATCTCTTTTCTTTCCCTTTCTATGGCTAGGAGCTGCTTTTCCAAAGCCAATCTTTTGACCATCCTGGCTAACAGGGGGTCATCTTCACTGAGAGCATCCTCAGTGATTTCAGAAATGTGGGACCCTCCTGTGAGGGACTCACCATTTCTGACTAACACAGTTGGAGACAGGACTTGAGGGGTCCTGTTCTCCCTATTTAGGACTGGAGGAGGGACATTGGCCTCCAAGTCACTAATTTCTTCCTCTGTGATGTCATCATCAGAGGGGTTGGCTTTTTCAAACTCTGCCAACAGCTCCTGGAGCTGAATTTTGGTAGGTCTGGAGCCAATGGTTATTTTTTTGATATTACAGAGAGACCTTAGCTCCCTCATCTTAAGATGGAGGTAAGGTGTGGTGTCGAGTTCCACCACATTCATCTCTGTATCAGACATTATTTTGCTAAAAGTTGGAAGACTTTTTAAAGAATCTAACACTGTTTCTAGAATCTAATTTCAAACTTTTAACAAACTTTTAAACTCTAAAAGAAAATGCTAAACAGGGACTTAACACACAAGGCCCTAACAGGACTTTTAAGAATTTAGAAACATTTCAAATTGCAAAAATGAATTTCTAATGACAATTTTGGAATTTGTCGTGTGATCAGGTATTGGCTGAGTAGTCCAGCAAATGCAAAGTCTTGTACCCCACCGCTGATCCACCAATGTAGGAAGTTGGCTCTGTATGTGCTATTTCAAAGTAAGGAATAGCATGCACAGAGTCCAAGGGTTCCCCTTAGAGGTAAAATAGTGGTAAAAATAGATAATACTAATGCTCTATTTTGTGGTAGTGTGGTCGAGCAGTAGGCTTATCCAAGGAGTAGTGTTAAGCATTTGTTGTACATACACATAGACAATAAATGAGGTACACACACTCAGAGACAAATCCAGCCAATAGGTTGTTGTATAGAAAAATATCTTTTCTTAGTTTATTTTAAGACCCACAGGTTCAAATTCTACATGTAATATCCCATTCGAAAGGTATTGCAGGTAAGTACTTTAGGAACTTCAAATCATCAAAATTGCATGTATACTTTTCAAGTTATTCACAAATAGCTGTTTTAAAAGTGGACACAGTGCAATTTTCACAGTTCCTAGGGGAGGTAAGTATTTGTTAGGTTAACCAGGTAAGTAAGACACTTACAGGGCTTAGTTCTTGGTCCAAGGTAGCCCACCGTTGGGGGTTCAGAGCAACCCCAAAGTCACCACACCAGCAGCTCAGGGCCGGTCAGGTGCAGAGTTCAAAGTGGTGCCCAAAACACATAGGCTAGAATGGAGAGAAGGGGGTGCCCCGGTTCCGGTCTGCTTGCAGGTAAGTACCCGCGTCTTCGGAGGGCAGACCAGGGGGGTTTTGTAGGGCACCGGGGGGGACACAAGCCCACACAGAAATTTCACCCTCAGCGGCGCGGGGGCGGCCGGGTGCAGTGTAGAAACAAGCGTCGGGTTCGCAATGTTAGTCTATGAGAGATCTCGGGATCTCTTCAGCGCTGCAGGCAGGCAAGGGGGGGGTTCCTCGGGGAAACCTCCACTTGGGCAAGGGAGAGGGACTCCTGGGGGTCACTTCTCCAGTGAAAGTCCGGTCCTTCAGGTCCTGGGGGCTGCGGGTGCAGGGTCTCTCCCAGGTGTCGGGACTTTGGATTCAAAGAGTCGCGGTCAGGGGAAGCCTCGGGATTCCCTCTGCAGGCGGCGCTGTGGGGGCTCAGGGGGGACAGGTTTTTGGTACTCACAGTATCAGAGTAGTCCTGGGGTCCCTCCTGAGGTGTCGGATCTCCACCAGCCGAGTCGGGGTCGCCGGGTGCAGTGTTGCAAGTCTCACGCTTCTTGCGGGGAGCTTGCAGGGTTCTTTAAAGCTGCTGGAAACAAAGTTGCAGCTTTTCTTGGAGCAGGTCCGCTGTCCTCGGGAGTTTCTTGTCTTTTCGAAGCAGGGGCAGTCCTCAGAGGATGTCGAGGTCGCTGGTCCCTTTGGAAGGCGTCGCTGGAGCAGGATCTTTGGAAGGCAGGAGACAGGCCGGTGAGTTTCTGGAGCCAAGGCAGTTGTCGTCTTCTGGTCTTCCGCTGC
Organism: Pleurodeles waltl; assembly: GCF_031143425.1. Taxonomy (NCBI): domain Eukaryota; kingdom Metazoa; phylum Chordata; class Amphibia; order Caudata; family Salamandridae; genus Pleurodeles; species Pleurodeles waltl. The sequence continues at coordinate 34,971,568 of NC_090449.1, forward strand.
AGGGGTTTTCAGCTGGGCAGTCCTTCTTCTTGTAGTTGCAGGAATCTAATTTTCTAGGGTTCAGGGTAGCCCTTAAATACTAAATTTAAGGGCGTGTTTAGGTCTGGGGGGTTAGTAGCCAATGGCTACTAGCCCTGAGGGTGGGTACACCCTCTTTGTGCCTCCTCCCAAGGGGAGGGGGTCACAATCCTAACCCTATTGGGGGAATCCTCCATCTGCAAGATGGAGGATTTCTAAAAGTTAGAGTCACTTCAGCTCAGGACACCTTAGGGGCTGTCCTGACTGGCCAGTGACTCCTCCTTGTTTTTCTCATTATTTTCTCCGGCCTTGCCGCCAAAAGTGGGGCCTGGCCGGAGGGGGCGGGCAACTCCACTAGCTGGAGTGTCCTGCTGGGTTGGCACAAAGGAGGTGAGCCTTTGAGGCTCACCGCCAGGTGTGACAATTCCTGCCTGGGGGAGGTGTTAGCATCTCCACCCAGTGCAGGCTTTGTTACTGGCCTCAGAGTGACAAAGGCACTCTCCCCATGGGGCCAGCAACATGTCTCGGTTTGTGGCAGGCTGCTAAAACTAGTCAGCCTACACAGATAGTCGGTTAAGTTTCAGGGGGCACCTCTAAGGTGCCCTCTGGGGTGTATTTTACAATAAAATGTACACTGGCATCAGTGTGCATTTATTGTGCTGAGAAGTTTGATACCAAACTTCCCAGTTTTCAGTGTAGCCATTATGGTGCTGTGGAGTTCGTGTTTGACAGACTCCCAGACCATATACTCTTATGGCTACCCTGCACTTACAATGTCTAAGGTTTTGTTTAGACACTGTAGGGGTACCATGCTCATGCACTGGTACCCTCACCTATGGTATAGTGCACCCTGCCTTAGGGCTGTAAGGCCTGCTAGAGGGGTGTCTTACCTATACTGCATAGGCAGTGAGAGGCTGGCATGGCACCCTGAGGGGAGTGCCATGTCGACTTACTCGTTTTGTCCTCACTAGCACACACAAGCTGGCAAGCAGTGTGTCTGTGCTGAGTGAGAGGTCTCCAGGGTGGCATAAGACATGCTGCAGCCCTTAGAGACCTTCCTTGGCATCAGGGCCCTTGGTACTAGAAGTACCAGTTACAAGGGACTTATCTGGATGCCAGGGTCTGCCAATTGTGGATACAAAAGTACATTTTAGGTGAAGGAACACTGGTGCTGGGGCCTGGTTAGCAGGGTCCCAGCACTCTTCTCAGTCAAGTCAGCATCAGTATCAGGCAAAAAGTGGGGGGTAACTGCAACAGGGAGCCATTTCTTCAAAGCTCATCTTCCTTCATCGCGAGTCTGTGTTAAGTTTTGCTACAGAGATTATAGACAAGGCCTGGGACAAGGATAAATATTTATGGACACCTACCATCATCCATAATGCCTATGTGCCCTAAGAGGGGCGGTGAAATTAGGCACCATGCTTGCAATTGTATTTTTTACCTTATCTAATAATCTATTGTAGTTCAGTCATATCAATCATCACTCATAGACAAATCACCCATTTAGATTATTGCAAAAATACTTTTTCAAACTCACTCTACCCTGGCACCATTACATGTGTTTCAGGGTTGATGATCTTGCTGATTTGACTCTCTATCTGTTTGACCTTTGTCTGCCAAGCAAGAAACCTAGCAACCTTACCTATTTCCTCAAACACTTTTTTAAAGCTTTAAGTGACGTTGTAGTATCAGCTTCCAGATATTTTTATTTTAATTCTCTCACAACTGAGCTCACATGTTTTTGGAGGTGTTTAGAATAACAAAAGCACGTCCATTTGAAGCTCTTTTTCTTACCTTAAATGAGCTAAGTCCTTATTTTCCTTGTTATAATAGTGTATTGACTCGCTAATCCCGAAGGTAAGCTTTTAAGGTGTCCCATCTATAGTGAAAGAGCATTTGTTCAGTTCTCAGAATAGCCTTATCTGCTCTGACACCTGTGGGAAAGGATCTCATCCACTAAAATCTCTCTTTTCAGCCTTTGAGGTTGTTTATCTAATTCAACCTTGCCTTCTCCAGGCCACCCACATTCAGTCATAACCACTGAGTGATCAGGCACTACAGCATGTAAGCTCTTAGACTCAGTGTATTGCTGTTTTCTTGAGATGAGAAAATGATGAAGTCTTCCTTGGCTTTTATTCCTTTCGGTCAATATTTTTTGTCTGCTCTTGTTCTTTAAACTCCTTTATTTGTGCCATCATTGATACAATCTTAGCCATACGTTTTCAGTGAAATGGTTGTCCATTTCCCTGTTCCTTTCTCTGAGCTATCAGAGATCTTTTATTCCCACTATATTAGGTACAAAGTAGACTTCTTCCTTATTCTGTTCGGTCACAGTCCTTATTATCTTTTTATTTATTAATGTTTAACTAAGTAGCAGAAACCCAAGGTGTCCCTCGATCATTTTTGTGTTTTTCTTTAAACGTTTTGATTTTCTTTGAACTCTTTATTCAGATGGAAGGTTGAGCTATGGGGTAGGTGGTTGGGTATTCGGAAACCATGTCATCTCAAGTTACATTTCTCGACCCACTTACAATTGTGACTTCTGTGCCCTGAACATATGTTTCCTCAAGTTTGTGATGACTTCCCCCAACCCGCTGGGCCTATTAGCTTCTTTGGCCTGAGGGGTGAGAGAGAGGTTGACACAGGTGAAACGGCCCTGGTCGATGGCGAAGTTTGCAACGTTCCTGCACATCACGACACATACACAGTTCACAGTTTCACATCTGGGTTTCAGCCTCTAGGCCACTATTGGTTTTGCTTAACAGTTTCATGAAGACAACATTGTATAGTGTCCAGCATGTGCACAGTCCTTGATCCTGACTCCTTGCAAAGGGACACCATTCCAATTCCTCAAACTCTTTACCGGTTGCATGAGCTGGTCCTCACTCCCTGCTTTCATCACCTCGCAGGCCCATTCTGAAATAACTTCTCTCACATTAGCTCATTTCCCCACCACTGGTAACACAACATGCCCATGATATCAGCATCACAAACTTCTCAAATAATCTGGGGTCACATCCTTTTTACTTGACAGAGACAGGCGCTAAAGGGGCCATTGAATTCAAACCTCCAGGTGATGAAATATCTATGAAGGGTTTGTTATCTGTACTTAACTGGAATCTACCACCCCTCACATTGGGGTCTCTTTAGAAAGGTATTTTGGAACAGGTAAAGCAGCATCCCTGTATTACTCTGTTACATACTTTTACAGGCCTTTGTGAAATAGCCCCAGAGCGTCTAAAGGGGGAATATTCAGGAAGTATTCACATGGAATCAGTACAAATAGAAAGAACTGTGCCACAGTTGCTCTTTTACTAATAAGGAGTTGGGTGTTTCTGGGCTGATTCACAAAGATGTGCAAGAGTACGTGAAGGAGTACTCAGACGTCTCATTCTTACAAACTACGTATGTGAATTACCCATAATACCTACAACTACATACTCCACATTCACAGATCACTGGCAGGCACTCCATTGGTGAACACACCTGCCCATCTTATTCACTGGGTGCGACTCAAGTGTCAATTTAGATGCTTCCGGCCAATGGAGAAGACAGCATTCAGTCAATAGGCTGTAGCATTTACCACCATTCTACACATTTACACCACCAAAAATGGTTTCCGGGACTTTACAAACCCCCATTGACCTTGCTGAAGTCTTATTCCTTCTTTCCCCTGCATATAACAGACCAGTCTGAGTATTAACTCTCTAACATCAACAAAGCATTCCACAAATTTACTGTGATATACACAAGCTACAAAAAAATCTTTTTGTCGGTATTTGGAGATGGCAAGTGTTGCATATACCATTTGCGTTAGCTTTATATCATTGCTGGAAACTGCAGGCCCTAAGTTGTTCTCTTCTTGTTCAGGCATCAGCCATATCTCTGCTGTCAGTGTCAAAGCTTTTTGTTGCAAGATTTCACAAACTTCATATAAAGCCTTTTTTATGTCAAACCTCATCCTTTGTGGACACCAAAATATCATCTTGGAAACATTTAACCTTTACCGCCATATTGTTTAAAAGATGGTCCATTGCCCTTTGGAAAACAGAGGCAGCAGAAGCTAGCCCAGATGGCATTCTTTTGAACCGGAGCTGGCTGTGGGGAGTGATGAAAGTGCTTCCATCCTGACAACCCAGTTTGCCGTTATGCTCATCACAGATCAAAAGCATAGAACACTAATGCACCTTCTGACGTTCTTGCTAATTTATCAACTTTAGGTGAAGGATGAAGGTCTGCAATAATATCACAATTTCTTCTTTTATTAAATCCAGCATCATTTTTTCTAACACATTTTGTTACTCCTTAAAAGTTAACTGGGAAATGCACCCTTCCTCAGCCAAATTTTAAGTGCAGTAACCAGCAATTTTCCTAAATTATATAATCGAAAAAGTGAAACAAAATGTCTAATAAAGGTTTCTCCAACCAGTACCTAGTGAGCTACGTGTAGGTCTCCAGCTGCCTCTAGGTAGCTCCCATTGTGCTGCTCAGCCTACTAAAATTTGCTTGGTTGAATTAATATATGCATACCAAAATTGGACAGTGTGTATTAGAGACAAAAACATGTGCATTTCCAGAACTCATAACCTGATGTTTGGAGAAAAATTCTTGTTTTTCTAAAAAGTGTTTAATGCTGATATTTGCATGATAAATTGTGCAACGTACAAAAGACTTATTACTAACTAGTAGAATTACTTAGGTGCTAAGTGGATTGCAGTTATGGCGGGTATCTATTAGCCATGCAGGGGAATTCCAAACTGATATAGCCTTTTTATTTACATTACTGCTGGAAGTCACTGCTGACACTCTTGCATGGTGTGGCCACTAATGTACTCATGTCTGATGCAGTGGCGTAACAAAACTTGAGGGGGCCCCCCTACAAAGTACATGGAGGGGCCCCCCTCTGTACTTACTCATGAGCTCTCAGGCCGTGGTAATGTGCAGAGGAGGCCCCCTAGAGCTCATGGGCTCCCTTGCACCACGGGGCTGCAATGGCCTTTGTTACGCCACTGGTCTGATGTGGTCACTATTACAACAATAATGATCATTGTAGGTTCAGGATGATTTTCATTGATCATAAGTAGCTCGTAGTAAAAAAAAGTTTGGAGAGCCCTGGTCTAATAAATTCCGTTTCATCTCATTACAAAAAGAACCAAACTTGCTCCTTGGAACAAATGTCCAATGTTATTCTCATTCAAACCTTTAAGCACCTGACACATCTTGGTGTTTTCTGGCTGTTACCTACACTATACTGTTGCAAACACTCCTGATGTGTCCCTCGCTACTTCATGTTTCACACGAGCAACACAGTAACTAATTCAAAGGCTTCTTAGTGATTGTATATGGAACATTTCATTTACTTACTTTTTTAGCACCAATACTATTTTATGATGACACTGATGACATACCTTGGTGAACTGTCCTCTGCATCCACATACAGTAGATGACTTATCAATATCTGTAAAACCTTCTCAAAGAGTAACATGGGCAATGCTCCATCGTCAATAAAACAACACAATTGTTTTGTTTTTAGATTTCTGTTGTCCTCTGTTGTCACAACAGTGCACACTTGACAAATCTTTTTTCTCCTTTTTCTTTAGTGACTGACTTTTACCCTCCAAGCCCTACCTTATGGCAACTTGGGGATGTTGCTGAAGATACTATTTCCTTCCATGATTGGCCCACGTTGAGCTCCATCCATTGATCTCTAAATATTGCACCAAAAAACCCATAAACTGCGCCTAGACACTAAGGGCCTGATTTAGACTTTGACGGATGGGTTACTCCATCACAGCGGTGGCGATAGAACGGGACTTATATTTCAGCAGACGGGCTATCAGTCACTGTTGTGATGGAGTAACCCATGGGTGTCCTGGGTTTCGTCTGGAGGTCCGGGGTGACATGCCGGCATTGACCAATATTGCTGAAGCTTGATGTTTCTGTCCTGTGTAAGGAGTTTGTTGGAGAGATGAAAGTGACTTAAATGTGTACTGTTCACTAGTGTGGTTTACATCTTATACACATTCATTGTCTGTTCGGCTTGTTTTGCATTCTTATAAGTACAAACCTTAAAATGCTTTACGCTTTTCCATTCTCCCTTACATAAAATATGTATATTTCTAAGACCACACTAAGCATGCTTTGAAACACTCTTTCAGTTTATACTTTGCTTCATCAAAATCACCCGAGCTTTGGAGCTCACCAATGAGGTTAATTCCTAAATACCTCCTCAATTGATTTTTAAGCCGCCCTTATTTTTTCATGAATCTGTGTCTCTGGACTGGACAAAAACTGCTTTCCACATCTTCCATGGCATCACCCCTCAAGCTTGGTAGTGAAAAAACTTTTCTGGTGTCTCCAGCTGCTGCCTGACTCTCTTGTTGGATAAGATGGAGTCCCCTTCACCTTGCACAACAGATTCTGCCTCTCCACCGCTACTTCCAACCAAGCGGCGGTGCACCAGGGTAGCTAATCAGCAGCCCGCAGTAACAAGGCCTTCATCTATTTTCTTCTGAAAGGAGACCAGTCACCTTCTGCCACACCTCAGTGTTGGGATCTCCACCCTCCAGCCACAGAAGTGCAGGCCATCCATTTACGCTCTCTGGGGAAGCTGTGCTCACCCTACGTCTTTTACGTATACCATGCCAGACCAGACACATCCAAAAGGACCCCACTTTGCATTTTGTAATTAATCACCCCTGAGCCAAACTCTACGATGACACCAGGCACCAGGAGACATTTGATCCAACGTTCCCAATGTTTGCACATGTCACTATGTATTTTCCTACTCTTTGAGCTTGTTGCTTCCTTAGAGCACAATATTTGCTGCATAGGTGCCCATCCATTACTTCTCACTTCAACCCTGGAGCTCATTAGCTGAGTTAGAGCGCTGGTCTAGCAGTAGCTTAGTAGTGGAAAGACTGTTTGCCTGATTTTATTGCCAATCAGAAATACCCAACATAGCACTATCTTCACTTACAAACAATGTTTATTTTATTTTTTCTACAGTCTGCATCCTCAAATTGCATGTGATCTTAAAAAAGATCTGCAATAGCCCTAAAATCTGGCATGAAACACTGACCTTTACCCAAAACTTCTTATTATGGCCTCTTGCTCTTTCTTCTAACTCAGCCTCTCCTTCTCTTCCATCATCTCTCTGCCTCTTCTTTCCAAACACAATATATTCTCTCAGATACATCTTTGCCATAAGCTCTATTATTCTCTTTCTCCAAACTGCTCACAACACATCTACAAGATCACAACCTCTCCTCATCTGGAAGACATACCCGTGCCTCACCTATGGATCCCACCAAACATGTGCACGTTCCACACACCCCTACTAGTGATGACAAATAACTTGCATTAATTTAATCCATTGTAATGAACCTTGAGTGCTGCATGGAACGGTGTATGCATGGATACACAAGACTAATCCCAGTGGCACACAGTAACCAATAATTCAGGACTAACCACTAACCTTGGGTTTCCAGCACAGCCTGGTGCCTGGCATAAAGCGCTTCAAAACCTCGTCAGTGGTAGTAGGTGCTATATAAATGCAAACACATTTTCAACTACAATAATTCAAGTTAGATGAAGATGATGTGTTATTTAACCAAATAATAAAGTTAACTTTACTGTGATACACAATATGCCAGTAAAAGCCCAGGAAGCTGATAAAATAAGTGAACATTCAGGCCCATATTTATACTTTTTTTGCACTGCATGTGCGACATTTTTTGACGCAAAAACGGTGCAATCTTACAACATATGTTTTGTTGTTCAAAAAGTGACGCAAACGCGGCGCAAATAAAGTATAAATAAGGGCCTCAGTGTCCTCATTGGAAAATGCATTTGTGCCATAGACGTCCCCCTACATTACCTTTTTAATGTGCGAATGCAGTTCACTGGCACCAAAATTATAAAAACTCACTTTCCCAGATCTAATAATGTACTTGTCAACCCTTCACAGGAGTAATCTATTAATGATTTTTCCAAAGATTAAATGTGTGCCAAACACAGAGTTAGGGTAGCTGTTGAAAATGAAATTCCATAAGGATACACTTCTGAGGGAATTTATTTTATTCTTTAAATTGTTTGTGGATCACCGATACGAGTTCCTACACCTAGAATGGCTGTCACCCTCCTTGAGAGATGGACCTCAACCAGAATGGAAGGATGTCCATACAATACAATATGCACATTGTAGGAACTCAGAAGATGGCTGCAATGCTCTTAATGTTCATGTGTAGCAAATGCTAACTATATTTAGAACCCCAGCAGATAATGGAACCCACATACTTCCTGTGTAGATGCTAGTTCAGGGAACCGGAGCACGTTCTCTAGACCTAACATCGGTGCTAGTATGCAGCTTTTTGGATTTCCAGTTGTTGCCTACCTCCTCTAGAAGCTTGACCCAGGCAGGAACCAATATGGCTGCGAGGAGGAAACTTTTATCGCTTAGACACTGCGCTATCCCATCATCACTAGTGTACTGTATAAAGATGTCACACCATTGTGTGAGGGATGCAACCCTTTTAATCGGTACCTCCTACACTATCCATCAACTATATTTAAATCCTCCCCTCATTTGATCCAGTGGTTCCTTACAAAAACTTTGTTTCATCAGATGTGCATTCCCGACCAACCAAGTTGATAAATGCAGCAAACTCTAGCCAGAACTACACCATTCCAGTGCCTCGTCAGGGCTCTGAAAGCATGTCACTGATGCTTGAAACACTACGCCACAAGCACTCCAACACCTCTTGTCCCACCCAGGAAGAACATCTAGTTCAACATCTAGTTCAACACCCCGTGGGAGCAAGTAGTTGATCCTTTCTGGACTGAGGCCAACAAGTCCAGCCTCATCCTTTCCTAAACAAATCCCCACCAGACCCCCATAGATGCCCGCAGTCTCCAGTGCATACACGAGTGAGCTCAGTGTCACACCAGGATCTTCAAAGCATGACGGCTAGAGGATGACGAACAAGAAATGCCATGACGTAGTGTAAATTAATAGTTTTACTAATTCATCTCTTAATAAACCAGAACAAGTGACAAAACGGATAATGCTTCCTTTTTCTGCAAAAGCATACCTAAAGTTAGACAATTACTGGGCCTGGCCTAGACACCAAGGGTCTCCAGATTCTGAATCATAAGCTAAACCTTAACCATCCAACTGAATAAAAACAGGGAACTCCTATGCCAGTACTTGAGGTGGAGAGAGAAGGGCTGTCAGGGAGGGTGATCTGTGGCTCATATAAGAACAGAAGAATGGAGGGTACAATTAAGGGCTCGGTTTCTTGATCGAAGACACTGGAAAAATATATCCGCTCTGGCTACAGCTCCTATGCACAAAGATGAGTCTGATAAATTGAGCCGTACCACTTCTTGGAGGGAAAGATGACTAATTCCAGGCAGGCTACTATATACCTGTTAACTTGAACAGTTTCCTTTTTTTGGGTGATATGGTGCCGCCATTTTTGACCCTCTGAAATGTATTGAAGTGAATGACTCCTTTTTTGTGTCATATAAAGGAAAACATATCAAGGGTTATACCACATATCATACTAATTTTAGGTGTTCTATTAAAATCTAAGGTGATATTACCCTGTGAAAAATGCTGATCCTCTGTTGGGATTTGATGAATTATGTTTGAGAGAAAACATTTTTGTATGATTCTCTCAAACAAGGTATTGAAGGTGTTCAAAAGCTAAAATTAGAACACCTTTTCTACAAATTCACACATCTCTTCCTCAGCCATGTGAAAAAAACATGCTGAGTAATAGCTTCCTCATTTGTGTCAGAAAAGTCTGGCACGCTGATGGTCGAGCATCTGCGCTCCGTGATGGATTCCGGTCGGACGGCGGCACTGTTGTTATTAGATCTTAGTGCCGCCTTCGACACGGTCTCGCACGGAATTCTGATTCGGCGTCTTGAGGAGGTGGGCGTTTCTGGCTCCGCCTTGCACTGGTTTCGTTCCTTCCTTATGGATAGGTCATTCCAGGTGGCGATCCCGCCCGGTAAGTCGTCACTCTACCCGTTAGACCAGGGAGTCCCACAGGGGTCTTCACTGAGTCCCACCCTTTTCAATCTGTATGTGAGACCGTTGGCTGCGGTCGTCAAGCGGTGGGGCCTAACCATGGTATCCTACGCAGATGATACGCAGCTGGCGGTCACACTGAGTGGGGACTCAGACCTGGAGGCTCCCAGGTTTTGTGATGGTCTGCGAGAAGTGGCTAACTGGATGAAATCCAACTGTCTCCAGTTAAACACCAAAAAGACGGAGATTATGGTGGTTGGTAAACAGGTGGTTTTGTGGGATGATAAATGGTGGCCTTCGGAGTTGGGTGTGACTCCCCTCCCAGCGGCAGAGATAAAAAACTTGGGGGTATGGTTTGATTCTTCTCTGAGTTTCATCTGTCATACCAAGAAGGTGGCGGCTTCTTGCTATGGCATCATCAGAGGACTTCGACCTATCCTCAAATTCTTTGATGCACCTACAAGACAGCTGGTGGTTAAGCATCAGTGCTGTCTAGGTTGGACTATGCCAACTCCCTACTGGCGGGGATAAACCAGTCAGAATTTCGGCGGCTCCAGCGGGTTCAAAACGCTGCGGCCCGACTGGTGACTGGTCTCCCCAGGCGATGTTCGGTGTCCAATAATCTGCGCTCTCTCCACTGGCTCCCTGTGCAGCAGAGGATTAGATTTAAGGTTCTCTGTTTTGCATTTAAAATCTTAAAGGGTACTTCCCCGCAAATCATGGAGAAATTGCTGATTCCTTATGTTCCCTCTCGCACTCTTAGATCGTTAGGCCAGAACTTAGCAGTGGTTCCGCGCTTTAAGCTGAGCAGAATTGGGGGCCGCTCTTTTCGAGTCCTGGCAGCGAGTTGGTGGAATTCTCTTCCTCCACAAATCCGGGCCATTGATGAGCTCCTTCAGTTTAGGCGGGCTATTAAGACCTTTTTATTTGTCTAAGCTTATCTGTTGTGTTTTGTCTTCTTTTGCCCGCTTTTAGTGCTGTGTTGTGTTTACCTTCTCAAAGCGCCGGGACGCCCCTTTGCTGGGGCAGCTGTGCGCGGTACAAATAAAAATAACATAACATAACATAACATAACGTGCTTCCAACACCTGAAGCAGTCTGTCATCTGTGTCCATAATGACCTACTGTAGTTTCATCCACATTCCAATGAACAACTAGCTAACTCAAAACAAAAGTGACACACTCTTGAGTGCCATTTTGTTGAAATATAAGCTGTGGAATTGAAAGCCTTTCCTGTGCTTTGAGGTGTTAATGCAGATTCAAAACCCGCTGGTTGAAAAGTTTGAGGGGAAGCATATCTTCAGTAATTTGTGGCAAAATATATATATATGAAGGAGCTAAAAATAGTTAATGAAAGAGATCCCTACCCAAGTCCAGCATACCCTTTCCGCACGTGTTTACTCACTGTACCCATTGTTTCTGTTGCTTACTATTGCTTAAATATTAAAATAGTTACATTTTGGTACACATTGAAAATTAAACCTTTTAAGTAGATGCAAGAAACTTTTCACAAAGAAGTCTTATATTTGAAATCTATAGACTTGTGCTCCAGGGGGTAGTGAGACCCTCCAAATGAGCTGCTCTTTGGACATTCAACTTTTTCATTTTACATTTTCTTCACTTCCTCGAATCGGTAGTTGTGTCTCGCTACGCGAAAGTGCACTGGCTTCAAAATATTTTTTCCGCGAGTTAAACATAAACAATTTACAAAACACGTTAAAAAATATGTTTGTTGCCAACAAAATGTTGTTCTGTGTACCTTATATACAATATCTTTCAAAGTCAGTTAAACATATTTTACAATAAGTACCTTTGTACGTCGGACAGTACAAAGAGGCTACTTTTTTTTAAAACACAGTGAAAGCTCCTATGGATTACACAATATTAAGACTTGGAATAATTTAAATATCTAATGAAAACAAACGGAAAGGAATGTTTTCAGTATGCTTTTATTTCAGGAATGTTTAGCAGCAGAGGTAAGAAACATTTTCATGTACATATTCAGCATCTCCACAGGCAAGTGAATGATTCTAATGTTGACATTTTCAGCCACATATCTCGCACTGCGGGCGCGTTTGTTAGGCCTGTGTGATGCTCACAGGCAGCTGCTATGAGAAGACGGTGAAGTGGAGGGGTGGTTGATACTGTGATGAGGCTTAGCTTGGGTACCATCTAGGAATCTCCTCATAGATATCACCTGGCTAGGAGCCAATCAAGATGCAGCACTTGTGGTAGGTTAGCACCGTCTGATTTACAATACTTAACATCAGTCTTGAACCACCTGGAGGTACATTCAGGTAACCTAATTTATTAAAGGGGTACTCTATGGAGGAGAAGATATTCAAATTCCATTGAAATCTGACAATATGGTCATGTTGGGTGTTATGTGTATCACCACATATTTTGGAGAAATTTAGGAAAACGGTTATTTGGCAGAAGACATCTGGGTTGGTAGTTTGTATCTAAAAGCTGTAAGACCTAATGGAAACACATAGGCAGTCCTGGTGTTTTGATGGACACATGAAGTACGTGGGAAAAATCATTACTTGGGAAAGGTGACAATGGAAAATAACACTTTGACCCGTTACTTATAAAATTAACGAAAGATGTTGAAATGAAGCCGAATTTAAACCCAGGATTCTTGGTTAAATTAAATTTGGTATAAGTGATATGATGTTACCTAAATTTATCTGTGTGGATACTCATGGGTTGGTTTCATGGCCTATGACATACTTTAAGAATTAAAAAATATTTGTTCAGATTGAATGTAGAATGGCAAGGAATTTTTTTAAGTTCTATACAAAGATTGCATTCTGTAGTCAAGAACTGGGGAACGGGGTTGGTCTGCCCTCTCGGAAGAGGTATAAGGAAAGGTTTGTGCTTCAACAAGCTTCTAGAATGTTTCATAAAGGTGAAGGAGAAAGTCTGCTGTATACTGCAACTGAATAAGAACTCCTGGGAAAAACTCCAGTTGAGTATTTTTGGGAAATGTAAATAATTAGAAGGGCATAGATGTCCCTAATCCTTTGTTAACTAGAAAGATTTTTTGCAACTTAAATTGACAGAATAGAAAACCTTTTGACGAAGAGGAGTTTCTTCTCATTTTGGAATAACGCAGGGATTAAGGTAAATCACAAGGTGTTGTATTGGCAAAACTTGTCAGAGAAATGCGTGAATATAACAGGGCAATCGCACAAGAGAAATTGGAAGAGATGTTTCCAAGATGTCCAAAGGAGTTTGTCCCTTGATCTGCTAGACAGGCAAAGAAACAAGGCCCTTAAAAGTTTTATGTAGAAGTTCCAGAAAAAGTAATGGGTAGATTTGGCTGATACAAATGCGAGGCTGGCAATGAGTTGAGTTGTTAGAGGTTCTGTGGACCTGTGCTTTGTATCTGTCCTATGTGGAACAATAGGCCATACTACGATGTACGTGTTGCAAAAAGTAGAATGAATCAGATTGACGAAGAGTCAATCACCAGAAATGGAAGGAGACCCATTATCCCAATCTCGAAGGTCCAGGGAAGCATGTTCGGAAGGAAAACTTAACAGAAATTGTGCTATATTCTTCCCTGGGGACCTGCAAATGTGAGATGACGTAGGGGCTTATTTACAAGCCCCTTGCACAGCAGGTGTGTCACTTAATCCCATAGAAAAAGAGACGCACTGGCTGCGCAAGGGGCTTGTAAATAATTAGGTTGTTAGTCTCAGACACTTCTTGGATATGCAACTCTGAGGTAGGGATTGAAAACGTACCTTGTTGAGGGGTCCTGAAACTTTAACATTTTTTAAATTAAAGAGTTAGTTTCATTGTGGAATAAATGTGGAGTAGCCTTCTATGAGAAATTGATAACTTTAAGGATATTTTGGTATGTTGGGGCCAAGTGCTCTTTTAAAACTTAGGATACAAAAGATGGTGATGGCTGTGAGGTGATGATCTTCTGGAAGATTGAAAGATTCAACATCTAGCAGAAAACAGTAACCTTCACTAATCGGAATTGATTGAATTTGGAAATACTTTTTGGAATTCCATGCAAAACTGTGTTTCCTAATGTTAGGTCTGAATGCAATTTAAATTACACTAGTGAAACTTACAAAATCCCCAATTTGTTGCCACACGAAATTTCGAAACTTTCTCGATTTTTTTTTCATAATGCTATTTTGTGTAGTTTTTGCCCTCATCAAACAACAGTTTCTCCTCTAAGCAGTCTTATTCTGGTATCTCGCTTGGCTTTTGAGTTATGTATGCCCTTATGCAAAAAAACATGTTGATTCACTGAAATTCCCATTAAAGTTCACAAACAAGTTACCCAATTTTGCACACCTCTTCAGTATATTCCTGAAGACACATGCATATGTATGTTTTGCTTTGTAGAGTATGTTTATTGTGGAATTTAGGTTTTGTGTTTATCTGCTATTTTATTGTTATATGATTTTATTTCATAAGAGTTAGTTCTTGTATTTATGGAGAATTCAATAACATAAGTTGTAATTCAAGGAAATTGCCTTAAGGGGGCTATCAGTCTTCCTATAAAGCATGTGTATTGTGGAAGCAGTTTCAAGATGAGATAAGACTGAATAAACAACTGATGGCATTCCGAAGGAGTATAAAAACAATAAATGTTATAATTCCTTTGACTCCACATTCCTTGGAACCCCAGTTTGAGTAATTCAATGCTTTTTGGTAATGGGGAGTTCTACTTGGGACCCTGTCATCCAGCTGCTTAACTGAGCAGCGTGATTTGGTCAAGTTGATCAACCTGTTGTGCATCCAGTGCAAAACGCACACAGTAAAAATATGTGGGGTTTCATCATCGGCACAGTTAGCACCTGCAGGACTGAGTGGAGAAAAATCTAGCATGTTTAGATGTATCTGACATTTGCGGCTGATTGACACTAACATCAGCTAGCCAGATTTCAGCCAAAAAGTCAATGGTCCAAGAGGCAAAGAAACACTTTCCTAGCAGAATTATATGCAAAGTCCACTGCTCCAGCAGAATGTTTGTCAGGTTTTGCAGATCCTGCAAATGTACCTCTAATGATAATTTACACCGTACCCACAACCACCGTGCCATAGACCTCCTGCGGAAGTTCCTCTGCATGAGACAGATTGATTTGTACCTTTTTCTGCAGACTCTTCCGTGTTTCCTTGGCTGACATATTGACCACGTTGTTAACATGATGGCAGATTTTCAGCTGTCAATAATTCAGGTTGATCCCCACCGTGTTGTATCAGTTTTGCCAATGCTTGTTGGAGTAAATGGTGGTGGTCCTGGCAGAGCTAGCACGGTAGAATTATTGCCAATTAGCACAATACTCAACCGGTGGTAATTCTACTTCTGGTAGAATTGCTGGATCTACCAACCTTTTGGTGGATTTTTTGTTACTGCTGTTCTCAAAGCTTGCTCCTGGCTCCTTGTAAACACACATGTCTAATCTGAATAAAGCACACTGAGTGCCTGCACCCTGATAAATCACTCCTACAATCTTCAAAGCTAAGACTGTGTTGTAAGTGTTGCTGGTCTTTCTCTGCATGTTTGAGATGCTTGCCTCTTGGGCCATCATTATGAGCTGGCCAGAAATTGGTGCGGGGATATTGGGGTGCCAGAATCTGTTTCCTGACAGTATCACCACACTAAACTCTGGTGATTATGAGTTTTCCCCCCAGAATAGGGTGTAACTGCTCAGAACTAGTTATACGAGATACATTTCTGAGGGGTTTAGCTGATTTCAGAGGAAATAAAATGGTGACATTGTTGCTGTTTTTGATCAGCCGGAAAGGGTCAGCAGGGGTGCTGCAAGGCGGGTCAGAGTGAGTGAAGCGCGGGATATCGAGGGTAGCATAGTCTGAAAACTCCACCCTTGCAGCAGCAAAGTCAGGTCTGGTGTCTACGACTCAGAATAATGGGGTGCAAAGTTTGTGGACAGGATAGTTCCGGGCATGGAGAGAGCGAGAGAGTTGTCATTCCGAGCTGTCGAATTTCATCCGGAATTCTACTCCTGGTGAAATACCCCAATTTCTGATGAGGGTCTTACAAGCCATCGTAAATTGAGAAAGCCTGGCGCCAAGAACCCTCAATGAGCAACTTCTCCACCCTCAAAACAGCCATGGGCAAACACCACCAACTCATCCGGTCCACCAAACAGTCCTTCTACAAAGAACGCATGGACAACAACACGCACAACAGCAAGGAACTTTTTGCCATCATCAAAGAACGCACCAAAACCCAAATCCTGCACCATCGACCCTCCACACTCCCAAGACCTCTGCAACTCCCTCTCCAACTACTTCCACCGCAAAATCGCAGACATACACAACAGCTTCACATCGTCAGCACCCACCACCACCGACACAACCAACACAACAACACTATGCCGCACCAACCTACTGAACACCTGGACCCCCACCAACGACGAAGAAATCGGGAAAACCATGAGCTCCATCCACTCAAGCTCCCCAACAGACCCTTGCCCCCACCACACCGTCATCAACGGCTCCTTCGACACCTAAACCTTCCCAGATATTTGGAAGCACGCCGAAGTCAACGCTCTTCTCAAAAAACCCAAAGCAGACCCTGAAGACCTCACAAACTACCAACCCATTTCTCTTCTCTCCTTCCCGCAAAGGTCAGGGAGAAGATAGTCAACATTTAACTGTCTCGCTTCCTAGAAGACAACAACATACTAGACGTCTCCCAGTCTGGATTCTGCAAGAACCACAGCACCGAGACCGCCCTCATCGCCTGCACAGACGACATCAGGACCAGATTGGGCAAGGGCGAGACAGTCGCCCTCATCCTCCTAGACCTCTCTGCAGCTTTTGACACTGTATGCCACCAAACCCTCTGCACACGCCTCTCTGACGCCGGAATTCGCCACAAAGCCCTGGACTGGCTCACTTCCTTCCTTGCCGAAAAAACCCACAGAGTCCGCCTTCCTCCTTTCCGGTCTACAGCCACCAAGATCATCTGTGGGGTCCCCCAAGGATCCTCCCTCCGCCCCACCCTCTTCAACATCTACATGCTCCTCTCGCCAACATCCTCTGCCCCCATGGCATCTCCATCATTTCATACGCTGACGACACCCAGCTCATCATCTCCCTAACTAGGAACCCAGCTACCGCCAAGAATAACCTGCACGCCGGACTCCTCAACATCGCCAACTGGATGACAGCAAGCCACCTCAAATTGAACTCAGACAAAACAGAGATCATCATCTTTGGCCCCAACAAGGCAGCATGGAACGACTCTTGGTGGCCCACCACCCTCGGACCACCCCCAACACCCACCACCCATGCACGCAAACTTGGCATCATACTGGACTCGTCTCTCTCCATGACCCAGCAAATCAATGCCATATCATCCTCCTGCTTCAACACCCTTCGCATGCCACGCAAGACTTTCAAATGGATTCCTTTAGAAACAAGAAGAGTCACCCACGCCTTCATAAGCAGCAGACTGGACTACGGCAACGCCCTCTACGCAGGGACCACAGCCAAGCTTCAAAGAAAACTCCAGCGAATCCTGAACACAGCCACACGTCTCATCCTCAACCTCCCTCGCCACGAACACATATCCACCCACCTCAGATCCCTACACTGGCTGCCCATCAACAAAAGGATAATTTTCAAAATCCTTGTCCACGCTCACAAAGCCCTCCATGACACTGGACCGGCCTACCTCAATGACAAGTCAACTTCCACATACCAACTCGACAGCTCCGCTCCACCGACCTCGCTACAGTCCCCCACATCCAACGCACCACCTCCGGCAGCAGATCCTTCTCCCACCTCGCCTCCAAAACCTGGAACTCCCTCCCCACCAACCTACGCAAGACCCAGGACCTCCTAACCTTCAGAAAGCACCTAAAAACATGGCTTTTCAAGCACTAACCGCCCCTCTCTACCCCCTTCTCCCAGCACCTTGAGACCCTACCGGGTGAGTAGTGCGCTTAAGAAATGTATTTGATTGATTGATTGATTGATCGTAGGATACACCTGACCACCTAAGAGTAGCCTTTAACCAACCAATGAACCTCACTACACTTCTCACAGTTCTTTCAAGATAGTTTCCTTACGTAGCGCCACTGACCTTTACCCAATATTGTAAGTGTCAGGAAGTAACTTAAAGAATGAATTCAATCTGTAAAGCTTTGTTACTTTGCTTTAAAACAGTCCAGATTGTCTGCAGTTGCAGAGAATGTTTTGGGGTCTACAGCATGGCTGCTTTGCATGGAAGAAAGTGTTCCTCTCACCTACATGACGTATCATTCCCTGCGCCCAGTGGATTCTCCCTTCTGTGGTGCGGATCCCTGCTAGCTACCATTGTTACTCTTACCACACGTACCAGAAATGTGTGTTTTGGGGCTAACTTTGCACTCTCCCAGTTTTTCTCTGATACCTTTTGGCAGGTCAATAGTCATGGGTAACTCATGCATTGAATTACATGACAGTTATAATACATACATGACATTGGCCTAACCACTATATTGCAAGATAAGTATAGGTCAGTACAATAGGTGGCTATAGGTGTTAATAGCATTAGGTGGGTGATTTAAAGGCAAAATAATAAAAGTAATAATATAATGACCATCACAAGGTCATGGCAGACTGTAATGGCTGTGATAAAAGTGTAGGTTGATAATACTAAATCTATGTAGTGTCATTCAATCGAATAGAAGGTTGTAAGGGAGAAATGGGGGGCGGGCTCCTCCTTTATCAATTGAACTTAAACAAGAATTTAAGGCAAATAGTATTTTTGACAAAACAAAACATGTACAAATTGCCTTTCAGGTCATTGTGGTATAATTACATTTACCTTCTGGAATTTTAAATAAAACAAAGGTGATCTGATGCAATCGTTTTAGGGCAAGTCACAGAGATTCGTGTAAGTGTTCTTCAGCTGGTGATTCTTTTGTACAAATGTTGCCTTTGGATAATCTCCCATAACTGACCTGCTGGTGCTTCCCATACCAAGCAGACAGCTCTGATAACTTAAAACCTCATATTGGAGTAATATGTGGCTGGCCCTCTAATTGCTGGGGGTATTGGTAGCAATTGTATTCAGTTCTCACAATCGTGATCCATTGAGGTGGTTGCCCGAGGTTAGGGTGGTCAAAAGGTTTTGCTTGAGAGAGTAGCAGGCTGTTTACCAAGACCCAGATGTATCCCCAGATACACAATGAATGTCAATATTTCCCCGTTAATTCTTAGCCATAATATTCCTTGTTTTTTTGTTACTTTTCATAGTACTATTAGCACCACAACTTTACCACACTAGTCTCATTTTAAGTGCCATGGTTCTCCCATATGTAAGAAGCATTGGCAAAGCCAATAGAGCTCACCTTTAAGACCTATTGGCTTTGCCAACAGTTCTACTCTTGCTGTGCAGCAAAAATGAACGTCTATGATGCGACTGACTGCACCAGTGTGTAGGTGCCCACACCATGCATGTTCTGCCCTACAAATGGGCATAAGCGGTTATTTTCTTTTTGTTTTCCTATCCGAGTTGACAAACAAAAACACAAAAAAAGTAGGGAAGGAAGTTACACGGAATGAAGAAGGAAGGCCAATGACCGGGGGCTATGGAGGAAACAGGAGGGAGGGAGTGAAGCAACACAGGGAGATGGGTGAGGAGGAGGAACACGGGGCAGGAATGGGGACAAGGGACACGGCGGTCGCAGGTGGGGCAAGGAACGCACAGGATGCAGGTGTGGGGAACCAAACGCAAGAGGCATCGTAGACACCATATTGGAAGGGATTTAATCTTTTCTAGAAGGTAGAGATATGTCTGTTGTCTTGCCACCATTTTTATCAAGATCCGTATATAAAGATGAGGATGGACTATATCTTTGTTTCATTTCAGTCTTTACGTGCAGCTTCCAGTTATTTTACTCCATCGGGGGGACTGTGGGTTCCATGTCTGTGAATGACACCCGCTCTGTTTTTGGCCTCCTCTCACCGAATCTCCTAATGAAAAGTCAGAAGCCCTGCAGATTGTCAAGCTTTGACTCAATGGTTGATAACCTGTTCATCCTGTCCCAAAACCTGGTAAAGCTTTTATAATTTATTGTACGTACATTTGCAAAGTTAGTTATGGAGCATGTACCTAGCTAGCTAGCAACTGAGCAGTGGCCAAACACCAGGGCCAAGTAGGGATCGTGAGACGATTCAGGATAGGTTATAGCGAGGCCTTTTTCTTATGGGCCGTGGCACCTAAAATGTAGAGATGTAGTGCTGTCTGAATAGGATGTTCTGAATTGAAAGAGGGTTGGATTGGTGCTGATGCTGACAGGGTTGTTATTCCAGACCTGGAAGAGCTGGGGAGGAAATGTCCAGATGAGGAAGACCTGTCTCTGTTGCAGTTCCCACTGATGATGTCCTGGCTTCTGGTGAAGTGCGGATGGCCGAGGTGGTCATTTTCCTGGCCTGATATAAAGGGCTGTTGTTTCTGGTGATCCTGCAAGTAAGACAGCTCTTCTTGAAGATGTGGCTTGAAAGTTGTTCCTTCGGAGTTGGGATGATGTGGTCAAACTTCTTCAGGCCTGAGATGGAATTGCTACAGTACGCTGGATGACTTTCAGGGGTGGCTGAAACCTGTTCTGGGAAGAATGCTTTGACCTCCTTCAGGAGGTTCCAGCTGTTTTGGTTTTCGTAATGATGTGTTCTCTGAGGGAGAACTTGATGTCCAGGGTAAATCCAAATAATTTGGCGTTAGATGTCAGCTGGGTTGTAAAATCATGCAATTTATTTTCCAACACGTAGGCTTGAATTTGTGGTTGCTTGTTGCTGGTAGTGAAAGGGAGGAATTTGGTCTTTGTTTCCTGAGCACCTGGCTGCAGTGCAAGTTTGCCTATAGAGCTTCAAAGCAAAACCCATGTTTTTTAATATGGATCTTGTTAATGTATGTACAGTCCTGTCGGTTGTGTACCTTGATCATTCCCATCTCTTCACACATAGATTTGCATAACCGTGCGGGCTGCTCCCACCCCAGTTTACTACTTACAGCGCTAATTGCATAACAGCTGCATCTCTTTAATGAATACAGATCAATAACATTTGCGAACAACAGCATCACTGGATTGTTAACCAATAGGGGGCGCTGCGGTGCTCGCCGGGCGCTGGATTTCTTGCTGGTAACGAGTTCCAGTCTCCAGAGTGAAGGATATCTGAGGAAACTGGCGGTTTTCGTTGAGTTTTACTTATTCCGGAAAATGTGAAGGGAGGAAATGTCGGATGCGCATTTCCACACCCTTCACTGAGCCTCTTAGCGTTAAAAGCAAAGCTACAAGGCTCTGAATGCGACGTGTTCTTCACTGAAATGATAAAAATAGAGCCTAGCAGAGACAGGCTGTGAGATGCGCGCTTGCTTAAAGTCCACCTGTGCAGGGAGTGATTATTTATTCATGGGGGGGCCCTCTGCTGCTGGCAGTCTGCGTGTGTGTGTGTCCGGGGGACCCCCTGTCCTGGGTGTGTGCCCCGTCACCGTGAACGTGTGTCCGGGGGACCCCCTGTCCTGGGTGTGTGCCCGTCACCGTGTGTGTGTCCCGGGGACCCCCTGTCCTGGGTGTGTGCCCCGTCACCGTGTGTGTGTCCGGGGGACCCCCTGTCCTGTGTGTGAGCCCCGTCACCGTGTCTGTGTCCGGGGGACCCCCTGCCCTGGGTGTGTGCCCGTCACCGTGTGTGTGTCCGGGGGACCCCCTGGCCTGGGTGTGTGCCCCGTCACCGTGTACGTGTGTCCGGGGGATACCCTGTCCTGGGTGTGTGCCCCGTCACCGTGTGTGTGTCCCGGGGACCCCCTGCCTGGGTGTGTGCCCCGTCACCGTGTACGTGTGTCCGGGGGATATCCTGTCCTGGGTGTGTGCCCCGTCACCGTGTACGTGTGTCCCGGGGACCCCCTGCCTGGGTGTGTGCCCCGTCACCGTGTGTGTGTCCCGGGGACCCCCTGCCTGGGTGTGTGCACCGTGTGTGTGTCCCGGGGACCCCCTGCCTGGGTGTGTGCCCCGTCACCGTGTACGTGTGTCCGGGGGATACCCTGTCCTGGGTGTGTGCCCCGTCACCGTGTACGTGTGTCCCGGGGACCCCCTGCCTGGGTGTGTGCCCCGTCACCGTGTGTGTGTCCCGGGGACCCCCTGCCTGGGTGTGTGCACCGTGTGTGTGTCCCGGGGACCCCCTGCCTGGGTGTGTGCCCCGTCACCGTGAACGTGTGTCCGGGGGACCCCCTGTCCTGGGTGTGTGCCCCGGCGCCGTGTACGTGTGTCCGGGGGACCCCCTGGCCTGGGTGTGTGCCCCGTCACCGTGTGTGTGTCCCGGGGACCCCCTGCCTGGGTGTGTGCCCCGTCACCGTGTACGTGTGTCCGGGGGATACCCTGTCCTGGGTGTGTGCCCCGTCACCGTGTACGTGTGTCCCGGGGACCCCCTGCCTGGGTGTGTGCCCCGTCACCGTGTGTGTGTCCCGGGGACCCCCTGCCTGGGTGTGTGCACCGTGTGTGTGTCCCGGGGACCCCCTGCCTGGGTGTGTGCCCCGTCACCGTGTACGTGTGTCCGGGGGATACCCTGTCCTGGGTGTGTGCCCCGTCACCGTGTACGTGTGTCCCGGGGACCCCCTGCCTGGGTGTGTGCCCCGTCACCGTGTGTGTGTCCCGGGGACCCCCTGCCTGGGTGTGTGCACCGTGTGTGTGTCCCGGGGACCCCCTGCCTGGGTGTGTGCCCCGTCACCGTGAACGTGTGTCCGGGGGACCCCCTGTCCTGGGTGTGTGCCCCGGCGCCGTGTACGTGTGTCCGGGGGACCCCCTGGCCTGGGTGTGTGCCCCGTCACCGTGTGTGTGTCCCGGGGACCCCCTGCCTGGGTGTGTGCCCCGTCACTGTGTACGTGTGTCCGGGGGATACCCTGTCCTGGGTGTGTGCCCCGTCACCGTGTACGTGTGTCCCGGGGACCCCCTGCCTGGGTGTGTGCCCCGTCACCGTGTGTGTGTCCCGGGGACCCCCTGCCTGGGTGTGTGCACCGTGTGTGTGTCCCGGGGACCCCCTGCCTGGGTGTGTGCCCCGTCACCGTGAACGTGTGTCCGGGGGACCCCCTGTCCTGGGTGTGTGCCCCGGCGCCGTGTACGTGTGTCCGGGGGACCCCCTGTCCTGGGTGTGTGCCCCGTCACCGTGTGTGTGTCCCGGGGACCCCCTGCCTGGGTGTGTGCCCCGTCACCGTGTACGTGTGTCCGGGGGATACCCTGTCCTGGGTGTGTGCCCCGTCACCGTGTACGTGTGTCCCGGGGACCCCCTGCCTGGGTGTGTGCCCCGTCACCGTGTGTGTGTCCCGGGGACCCCCTGCCTGGGTGTGTGCACCGTGTGTGTGTCCCGGGGACCCCCTGCCTGGGTGTGTGCCCCGTCACCGTGTGTGTGTCCGGGGGACCCCCTGTCCTGGGTGTGAGCCCCGTCACCGTGTGTGTGTCCGGGGGACCCTCTGTCCTGGGTGTGTGCCCCGTCACCGTGTGTGTGTCCCGGGGACCCCCTGCCTGGGTGTGTGCCCCGTCACCGTGTACGTGTGTCCGGGGGATACCCTGTCCTGGGTGTGTGCCCCGTCACCGTGTACGTGTGTCCCGGGGACCCCCTGCCTGGGTGTGTGCCCCGTCACCGTGTGTGTGTCCCGGGGACCCCCTGCCTGGGTGTGTGCACCGTGTGTGTGTCCCGGGGACCCCCTGCCTGGGTGTGTGCCCCGTCACCGTGTGTGTGTCCGGGGGACCCCCTGTCCTGGGTGTGAGCCCCGTCACCGTGTGTGTGTCCGGGGGACCCCCTGTCCTGGGTGTGTGCCCCGTCACCGTGTGTGTGTCCCGGGGACCCCCTGCCTGGGTGTGTGCCCCGTCACCGTGTGTGTGTCCGGGGGACCCCCTGTCCTGGGTGTGTGCCCCGTCACCGTGTATGTGTCCCGGGTCCCCCTGACGTGGTTGTGAGCCCTGCGCCCCTCCTTTGTCTGTGCGCACAGCGCGGGGCGGAGGGGGGTGTGGAGTGAAGTGATCGAGGACGACGCCCCCTCTAACAGCCCGCTGACCCGTGAAAATAATGACAAATCAGCAGAACGAGGATCCAGGAACCACGCAGGGGCAGTGGGAGACAGGGAGAGGGGCCGGCCTAGGATGGGGCCCCCGGATGCACCAGCCTGGCCCTTAAGTGCGTCACAAGGGCCACGGGAGGGAGGGTGAGGGAGGAATGAAGGGGGTCCCCGTGGGATGCAGCAGAAACCAGAGGCCGCGTGGCCTGGCTCACCTCTGGCAGCTGCCCCTGTTGGATTAACCAGATTTAAGGGGGGCTGGGAGTTGGGCGCAGCGATGGATGGGGTGGCCCCAGGACACCTTCTATCATTGTTAGTTTTGTGCTCTCCTCTCTTTGGGGTGGCGCCAGGGTGGTGGGGTCATCCCCAGACCTTCAAGCTCATCTCTCCCAAAACACCCCACACCTCCTCTCTTCCTCTCCCTAAAATCTCGCCCACGGTTGCCATGGTAACTCTCTTGCGGAATGAGCGGTGCGTGCGATGCGCTTGCATTCCTAGTACTTTGATGTAATCCGAAATCGGGCGATGAGCAGTGCGCCTGGGGCTCAGCTGGCGAACTACTGCTTGGTGGGACCACCAGCCCGCCTCTGTCAGTGAAGCGCAGGCTGCGGTCTGATCCCTCCCCCAGGGACATCCTGAGGGATTTGGAGGTGCGGGGCCAAGCATATTTTGGGGCCCCATGTCGGGAACAGTTTTGCGTTTATGATCCAGTTTCAGCACTTTCATGCCCTTTTGGCCAGGTCACTGACACTCGTCCGAATTCTAAATGTTATTACATGTAATACCCAGGCACAGTGATGTGTTCTCTCAGTATTGTAACACAACAGCTGCTCAGTAATATTCTTGCACATAATCTCTGTGACTCTTTCCCAGTTCTCATATGTGAGGTCCTGAATTCATCTAAAATAAACATTTTTATGGCTGTTGCACGTTTTTCTCTACAAGATGTCTGTAATAGACGTTCACACATCAGCCACATTGAAAATAAAGCAAAGGAGAAAGGTATTTAAAACAATCAGTTTAAGAATCATTCAAGGTCATGAGAGCGAGACTCAGCAGAACAGAGCTGACTCTGCCAGGGGGCCCCTGAAAGGCTGGGGCCCGGGGCCGAAGCCCACTTTGCCCATGCATCACATGTCTCTGCCCCCCCCCCACCCCCCCCGTCCAGCTCTGGTTGCTCAGCCATCACTTAGTGTAACCCAGACTGCTCTCCGATCTCTTCATTTGTGGGTTAGTTTAACAAAGGCTCCCTCAGCTCTTTTTCTCTTGAAGGGTCTCTTGCACAAAGGGTCTTAGCATTCATAAACTCTCTAACTCAGTAAATCATAGAAAGGGTCCCTTAGGGTCTCCTTTCCTTTTGGCATTTTGACAAAAACATGTTATAGTGGTAGGCAGTGGTCCTATTCATAAAAAAAGGTTTGTAAACGTTTAGTTTATTCTTTAGACCCATTCCTTTTTCCTTTAAGGACAATTGTCTGCATTTCTAAACACCCTTGCTTCATTGAAAGCAATCACAGATGTGCTTTAGTGGACCAAACGCTGATCCGAAAGCTCTTCCTTTCTAAGGGTAACCTAGTAGACTGTTCTCTGACCCTTGCTCCCTTGGTTTAGTTTAGCCCAGGCTGCCCTGTGAACCCTTCCTCTGCGGGTGCAGTTTAGCACAAGATGCTCACAGGCTGCTCTCTCCATGTTTGCACAGCCTGCTCTCTGCTCACCTCTGTTTAGCAGTTTTTTCTATAAATGTAGCGTAGGCTGCTCTCTTCCTCTGTTAGTTTTAACAAAGTTTGTACAGTGATTGTCTCTTGAGTATTGAGGAGCATATTTCCAAGAAAGTAGTGCATCGGTCCTGGTGCGCCACTTTTCTTGATCGCCCTTGCTCCACCTAACACCACCATGGTTGCGCCAGATTTACACCACTGTGCATCCGCACCATGGCGGTCATTGGGACAAGAGCATCAATATTTTTAATGCTATTGTGGCGCTTTGCTGCAAATCTGAATGCTAGCGCCGCAAAGCACAGCGAGGTCCATTTATTAAAATGGGTGCGTCATTTTGATAGCTGCTCTGAGCAGGCGTTGAAATGACAGAAAAAATAGTGCAGTAAAATGTTGTAAATATCACTGCGCCATTTTTGGGCCTCCATGCAACCGTGGGCACCCATGCATCGGAACGCCCTCCCCTTGCATACATTATTCATGCTGCAGGCATAATGTGGCTCCAGGGTTTACAAAGGGGAGCAATGCAGCCATTGCAACACTTTGTAAATACGGCGCGGGAGAAATGCATCTTTAAAGCTGCCTCAGCGTAAAATAAAAAATTGACTCTAGTGGGGTGCTAGGGGCTTGGAAACATGCCCCTTAGTTTGCGTCCCCTTGTATATGTTCTATTCCCATTGGCAGATCTGTGGCCATCTTGTGTGTTAAGTTAGCATAGGCTGCTCTGTGACTGCCTCCTCCTGTGTGTCCAGTGGAATAGACCGCCAGGTCATTGCCCCACCGCGTGTTTCATACCACAGGCCGCTCTGTCACAGCTTGGTCTTGTACTGTGTCTTCTTGCAGGATAAGCTGTTCTGTGACATGCTCCTCAGGTGGGTTGAAGTGGGATAGGCTCCTGCATGACGCCTCCTCTTCTGAGGACTCTCACCCCTGAACAAGGCATCAGGGGAAGATACAAGAAGACCTCCCGGCCTGAACTTGTGGAATTTTGGAAAAATAAACCCCTCATCCCTGCAAGATGAAGGGTGCAGTACAAACCCTCCAGCTCTTGATCAAAGCCTGGAGGGTGACATTATACCAGGGGAACTAATATCCACCCCACAATAAGCAAGACTGAGCAGTGCACATAGACATCTCGCCGAGGATCTATTGCAAGTCTCGGCGGGTGGGGATAGAGAAGAACCACCACTGGGCTCTTAGCCAAATTAGGGTAAAGATTCCAAAGGGAGTGGTGCTCACTCTATTTCAAGGCTATTAAATTCTAAGCCCCCCTCCTCATCTACAAGTCTAGTAGGGCCAGCCGGTGACCCAGTGGTGTAACAAAACTTGAGGTCCCCCCTTGCGCAGTACATGAAGGGGCCCACCTCTTCAGACTCACTCAGGACTGAGCTTAGGGGGCCCCTGGAGATGGCCCCCTGCCCGCACCGTGGGGGCAGTGGAAGCCTTTGTTACGCCACCGTGGTGACCATGTAAGACCTTTTCATTTTATATCTCTACCAGTGGGGAGATCTTGATAAAGCCTTATGCAGAATGAGGTATCCACCCTAAACCATTTTCAGTTGGACTTTGCCGATCCCGCAGAGGGGTGTCCATGCGTATTCGTAAAATCCAGCCAAAAAACAGCATTCTTTGCACCGCATACCTGGCAATTGTGGTGCAGTTTCATTCCCCCGTTTGTTTGTTAAGTATGGCTACACTTGCTTCTGAGAGCTTCTATTTTAAATGGAAGACATCTTGTTTTGGGACACTTATCACCTTTAGCCCTGATGAAGGATCTTCAAGGAATTTGCCCAATTAACAACAGGATTTTGAACTGTGTTTCTCCAAAGTTTGATGTAAATTGTTGAAAGTGGGTAAGCATATTAAGAGTGCAAAAATGGATTTTCCTTTATAGTTTTGTGCACATTTTAACTACAGACACACATATATCAGTGAAGTGCCATCCCCGGAGAGCGAACATGAAGCAAGGGATCAGCATGTGGGAGCCGTGTTACCTCCTCGATGCAGGGATGCTCCATTACACACCGTCAGCTCCTAGCTTACGTGGACCTGTGGTTCAGTCAGTGATAATTATCAATGAGTGATCCTGCAGAGGGCCATCCAGGTTTTGTAAAACCCCAGTTTGTAGATGTCCAGGAGGCCCTAGTTGCCATGGTGGCAACAACCATTGAGAACATCAGATGCTTCCATACCTGTTGAAGCAGCTGTGGTCAGCAGTGGGTGACAGGTTTGACTGGTTTCATCCTTGAGGCCAATTGCGGTGTGCTCAAGAAGGTAAAGTAATTGTCCTGTGTAAGTATGTCTAACTATCCTTACCTGCATCCAAGAGTGTCCTGAAGAAAGCAGTAGGAATCAGAGAAAGCAATGGTCAGAACACAGGGCCTGATTTAGAGTTTGGAGGATGGGATATTCTGTCCATCGTATTATATTTCCGTACAATATAATGAAATCATAATACGGTGCACAGGACATCCGTCACGTTTGTGTAGAGTTACGCCATCCTCCACACTCTAAATAAGGCCCATAGTTTTTACCCTTGAGTCAATCTTCACCTCGAAGTTTGATTGATAGACACAGTGCTGTCCTCTCCTTGGCGTTCGACTACTATAGAGTGTTTGTTCAGCTCAACATATCTGTTAGATCAGGCGTCTCCAACCAGTAGCTCATGAGCTACTGGTAGCTCTCCAACAGCTTCTAAGTAGCTCTACATTGTGCTGCTCAGCCTACTAAAATTAACTTGGTTGAATTTATAAATGTTTACCAAAATTGAACAGCGTGTATTAGAGACAAAATGTTTGTATTTCCAGAACTCATAACCTGATCTTTGGAGAAAAATTCTTGTTTTTCCAAAATATGTTTAATGCTGATATTTGCATGATAAATTGTGAAATGTGGAGAAGACATTACTAACTAGTACAATTACTTAGGTGCTAGGAGCATTGCAGTTATGGCAGGTATGTATTACCCATGCAGAGGAATTCCAAATTGATAAAGCCTTTTTTATTTATATTACGGCGGAAAGTCACTGCTGACAATCTTGCATGGGGTGGCCACTAATGTATTCATGCCGGTTGCAGTGTGGTAGCAAAACATGAGGAAGGCCCCCTACAAAGTACATGGAGGGCCCCCCCTCCGGACTCAGTCAGGAGCTGTCAGCCATGGTAATGTGCTGAGGGGGTCCCCTAGAGCTCAGGGCCCCTCTGCACTGCGGGGGCTGCAGGGGCCTTTGTTACACCACTGGTCTGATGTGGTCACTATTACAACACTAATATTCATTGTAGCTTCAGGATGATTTTCATTTCTCAAAAGTAGATGGAAGTAAAGAATAGTTTGGAGGCCCCCGTGTTAGATTAACACTTAGAAGTCTTTGATTTCATACTCTTTGTTGAGTTAGCCTGAGCAGAACTCTGATCGGCTCCTGGATGTTGCGTTAGCTCAGCTCTCTCATCTGTGCCTTGATGTTAAGTTAATACAGACTACAGAGCTCCTCTTATTTGGGGTTTCATATATTGTACATCCAGTCATCTTAATTCTGCTCTCATTGGAAGTCCCAGCCAAAGTACAGGTACTGGAGCATCTCTAGTAAAGAAAAAGAGATATATTTGTCAAAGGAAGCCAGGGTGGTTGTATGCCCAAAGCTTTACCTATTCCATGTGCCTATTCACTCTCATACCTCAATTCTCTTCTTTCGCTCTAGGTGTTTCACAAGGCGCACAACCTCTGTCAGTGATATTCTTGCCCTTCTTCAGGACATGTTCTTGGGGTCCACTATATCTGTGCTATTGGAGATGGGTTCAATAGATGTCATTCCTGACAAGGAAACATCTTTGAAGCATACCCACAATGTTGGTGTCTACACCTTGGGTCCAAGAACTTCAGTCTTGAGTGTGCGCTCTGCGATTCTATCTCCTTCATACCATTGAACAACACTGATTTCTCAACTGGCCTGAATTCTTGGTTCTGAACAATCTTGAGGAATTTGTTCAACAGAAGCAAAAATGTTTCCAGTGTTTTCAGGGAAATGCTCCTTGTTTTCGAAGTTCTAGCATGTGGGTGACCTATCCTTTCTGGAGACATTGTTGTGAAGAACTATTTGGTCCTCCACTGTGCACAGGAGATTCTGAGATGTGGCCATCCATATATCTCGGTTTATGTTCCACGATTCTCATGCAATGTACATTCAGCAGTCTCAAACATGAGATGCCTTGGGACTTTTTATGCCAATGTTCTTGTAAGGAAATGCCTCTTTTTGCATGTTCACCCCACAGTTTTGGACTGATGCTGCTGTTTTGTTTTACTTTGAGAGTGCACTGAGGCCTGCTAACGAGACCTCAGTGCCAGTGTTCTGACCCCATGCAAAGTATATGTCGAATTGGATACAGCCAATTGGCAATGTCTGGCTTACTTATAAGTCCCTAGTATATGGTACCCAGAGAACCTAGGTCATGTAAGGCAGGGTGTCCACGCAGGGATGCAGCACTGTTTGTGCCACCCTTCATGTGACAAGACAAAAAATGGCTCACAGCCACCCACTGCAGACTGGAAGGCCGTGTCCTCGCTGTCAGTTCAACTTTGCCATTTAAACTAAGGGCAAAGCCACCCTGCCCCTTAGCTTTGTCCCCTAAGGAAGGCCTAGAGAGCCCTAGGGCAGGGCGCTTTATCCTGTTAAGTGAGACATATATATTTTAATATGTCTCGACAGCAATACTTCTAAATTGTCATTTTGCGGTGTGGAAAGTTGGTAGCCACATTAGCTAACGCAGGTATACCCGGTTGCATCCCCACCCGACTAATTTTGACTGGGACTACCAAACTCAGTCATGTACGGGATCAAATCACTTGTGATATTAAATGCGATCTGATGCTCAGGTCAACATTAATGTCACTATTATTAGTTGGCCACTTTTAGAAAGTGACAACTCTGTGCTCTGCTTGTCCAGGAGCCTCACAGAGACACACGCATACCGACAGTTTCTGACCACCTGGGGAGACATGTCAACAACTCCCAGGCTCAAAGACAAAGGCAGTGCTGCAGCAGCAAGGTGTCACCTCCTCTGCCATCAGGGCCACTCAGAGGATTAGCCTGGAGGCATGCCTCTAAAGGGAAGCCGCATTTGATGGGCCGCCTGGCCCAACACCCCTGCGTTTGATGCCTTTTGTCATTGTAGACATTCTTGAGACATTATGAGGAGGGAAACTTGCCCCAAAACCGGTTCTATCTTGGGCATGTTGTCCCCAGATACCCACACTTCTAGGGTGGGCTACCTTGCTCCTCATGACCAAGGAACGGTTGTGCCATCTTGAAGGGAGCAAAAATGTGGCATTCTGGGATAGCCAGATGCACACATCACAGGAACTTTGTCACTAGGTAGGAGGGGATCCAGTAACCCATTGACTAGTGACCGGGTGGTCCCCTCTGGGAACTTTCCTGGGATAAATGAGGCACCCCTGAAATGTTGACCCTCAGTTCTTGTTGGACCTGGAAAGTGGATGAGAAGGACACCACTCTGCACCCGCTAGAAGCACATAATGAGAGGCTGCGACGCCGAAGCAACGGCACTTGCTGTACTTTGGGCTATCTGAGTTTGGACCCTGTTTTGCATGCCTAGCTCAGGAAAACACTGATCCCCAGTCCCATTCTCAAGCACAGACCCCAAGGTCAGTTGGTTGGCCCCCAGAACAGCTCTGGCGACATTAAAGCTGGAGGAGCCCAAGTCGCATCTCTGTTAGCCAACACAGAAATCTTGCTGCAACCGGACGCCAGATACCCCCAAGGACAATTCAGAGATAGCCAAAAGGTGCACCCAGGTCTTCTGGACCCATGGTTGCTGGTTGTGACCAAATTCATCACTCGTGAGGGACACCAGCCTCCACCAAAGATTGGCACTGTGACTGCTGTGTTGCAAAAGCGCAAGGTCTGCATCGGCAGCCCTTGGAACCCTACAAAGAGGACATTGTGCGACTCTGCAATCCATGGCCAGAGTCGCCCCCCACTCATCTGTGGACCCAGGACTCAACCGTACTTCACCCCTCTGAACAGCACAGTATCAGAAGCCTTCCTGACAATTTTTGAGCCTGCATCCCTCAGCATCAGGACAACTCCATTATTGTCTCAGGCGGTCATCCTGTAAAGTTTGGATCTTGCTCTAAAAACGCTCTGGTGGCTAAGTAATTGCCCAAAGTATCCTCTTGGGCCCCCTGGAACTCTGTCCTGCTGGACTTGGTCAACCAACTCGGGCCAGAGTTGCCAAACTAACTTTCCCAAGCTTTTCAAAAGTTTCTAAAGTTTTTGTTGACCAATGCTTGTTTGCGGTTGATGCTAAAATGATATATTCCTTTAAAAATCCATATCTCTGGAACCCTCTGGTGGATTTTGATGATCAAGGTCTCTAAATATACATAAAAA
This sequence comes from Pleurodeles waltl, assembly GCF_031143425.1. NCBI lineage: Eukaryota > Metazoa > Chordata > Amphibia > Caudata > Salamandridae > Pleurodeles > Pleurodeles waltl. The sequence goes on from NC_090449.1 coordinate 35,003,781, forward strand.
TCTATTTGTGTGATAAGGTGACTTGTCTCCTTGTTGTTTGACATTCGTATTGTGTTGTATGGTGTTGTTAAATGCTTTACACATTGTTCCTTTGCTAAGCCTTACTGCCCGCAGCAATGGCTACCCAGGGTTGAGGTTAAGGTGGGGTAAAAGTACCTGACTGGACTCAAGGCAGTAGTTGTGGGTGTACTGTACCATAGGGCTACCCAGCCACACCATATAGTACACCCCAAATGCTCACAGTGTTGATCAGGCCTAATTTGATTGGAAGGATGTCAACTCCTGTGGTGCCAAATTGATTGAAGAAGAAGTCATTATTGGACTAACATTGACCCTTAGGATACCACCAACACCTTGAGATCCATCCTGAAGGCCAGCCTGCTCACAGCGGAGGACAGTATTACCTTGTGTTAACCCAGCTCAGACTAATACACGTTCCTGGTCTGAATCAGATGGTCATCAACACCGGTGCCAGCAGAGGAGAATTGTCACCAGTGCGGGTCCCTGCGTCAGTCTCACTGATCAATATCCGTGTGATCTGTAATAGGATACTAGTTGACTAAAGAAAGCCCTTATTGGTTAAGGAACGCTATGCATGTGCCAATAGCAAATTCACATCTGCCAAATGAAGCCTTGATAAAATCCTTTTAAAACTTTCACGAAACAAATGCTCCTGGTTCCCATTGAAAATGAGACCTCTGACATCTTTGTTCTTCTGGTCTTAATCTTGCAGCCACTGCCACTTGTGGTGGCAATGCCTACTGATCCTTCTGTGCCAGGAACTTCCCCGCCAGTGTCACCTCTCTCTGCGCCTCTTCACTCTGCCATAACCCTCTAAGGAGCTCTGACTGTCCGTGCTGAGGAGGAAAATGACCACAATGGGAAGATGATATTGAAGGTCAAATCCTATCATAATATCCTCATTGACTTGGTGATGTGGCTGGAGAAAAGAAAGGCCTTCTTTCCATCTGAGCTGGCCCTCCACACAGGGACTCTAAGAGAGCCAGGGCACCACTCCATACAAATGTTTTCAGGGTGGTCACTTGGATATAGCAACAAGCCTTCCTCTCAGCCTCGGTTAGTAGGCAGGTTGACATGAAGCTCAGATTGGTACTAGAAGAGTCGGTCTGTAGGCTAGGCCAGCAATTCCACAGCTCACTTCATCCTGGTAGCAGGTTAAATGCAATGGCCGTATTCATTGATGCTATACGAAAGGCTGACTTAAAGTCTCCATTTTGGGGACTCTCTTATGATATTGTGTGTGGTTGTAACAGTAAAATTAGAAAAATATTGACTGGTTTCACACAGACTTTCACAAGGACTTTCTAAATTCCTTAAAACCCACTTAATGTGCTCCACAACGTTTTTGTTATTCCTACAGCAGAGCACTAGATTCTCTTGGATCTTCATCCATGCAGAGAGCATATACTGCAACCTCTGCCACCAGTTGAAAGACTGAGGATTAGTGGACCCTGATTTTAGCATGGGGCCATGGGGCTTTTTACAAAGCCATCATCAGCAGCACCTCCGCTTATCCTAACAGACAAACTCATCATCTATAGTGATTCTTGGCACTCGTGCAGGCACAGCCAAAGGACCACCAGACTGCAGATCAAGGGCCTCTTAATGAGTTTGGCAGACTTTCGGCCACCAAACCCGTGGTGGCAGTCGACTTCTGCACTCCTGGCGGTCCGACCGACAGATTACGACCCTGGCAGTGGGACCAGCAGGAGACCACCGCCACCACTGGGATCATGGATTACGGTGGGTTAGTGGCGGTCAGAGTTGTGGTCAGCCACTGTGGAGCCCTTGGCAGCTCTGCTATATTGATCACGACTCCACTTTCCTCCGGCCTTTCCATGGTGATTTCCCCACCATGTAAAGGCTGGTGGAAAGCCGGTGCTGGGGGCCCCCTGCCAGCCCATTGGGATGCACACTGTCTGCTATGAAGATAGTTCGCATTCTGACAGTGCTGGTGTGCGACGGCATTGGCTTCGGATCCCTTAAGGGAGCTGAGGCCAATGCTGTCGCACTGTTTCTGATGGGCTCACCGGTGAAAACGTCATAATATGATGTTTCCGCCAGTCAGCCCAGTGGAAACATCGTAGTATGACATGAGGTGAGGCCGCCGGTATGACGGCAGCCTCACCCCGGTGGCTTTGACAGTCCCTCGGTCAGACCGCCAAAGTCATAATGAGGCCCTAAGAAGTGTAAGAAACTAAAATCAAGGCAGCAGGCCTTTTCCATCCATGCATCCAGAACAACATCCACGTATCGATCAGGACTGCCCCAATGCTGCTACAATTTAGGAAATAGTTGAAGCTGTACTTCTTTACAGAATACTACATTACAAATAAAGTGCTTTAAGCAACCACAAAACTGCAGCCTCTCCTATCACTCATTTACTTACTTTTTCGGGTACGTTTGTGCTATAGAAATACCAGATATATGCATTCATACATACAAGCATACATAGATACATACATAGATGCATATATAAATACATTTTACCTGAAACCATGGAAGATGGGCTCACCAATACTCTTGTTAAAGTCCATGCTGTTTTCATCACAGGGACTCTTCACTTCCTCCTAAGACGGTGTGCATGATTGCACTCACATGGGGGCCGTGTAGGGTATGACTGGTGCCCTCTGGCTTCTACGACATAATATTGAGGTTATGTATATTATGATAGAAAAATACTGCAGCAAAAATATTGAGGTAAAAAATATCGAAATAACATACTTACTATGTAAAGTACAATAACATCGACTACAAGAATATTGTTTACAAAAATATAAAAAATACATAGATAAGTATCTTTAGATGAATGTGTTTAACAATAAAATAACTTCATAGGAAAATAAGATATATATGTAACTTCAAATGAAACGTAAATACAAAATAAATATATACTAAAATTAATAGACAAACAATTTAAATAAATATAAATGTAATCATTTAAAACTGTACTAAACAATAAGATTCAACAAGAGTATTCATAGTGAAATTCTACTCCGAGTATTTGTCAGAGTGGGTGACAACACCAAAACTCTTGCCTACTATGGTATTGGTTTAACACATGCTTTTCACAGAAATGCCGGGCTTACTGCCTTTGTCGTAACATTTTGTAATAAATAGGTCATACCTATGACATCTGGCACACCATTTTCCTGCACACCAGTCAAGCCTGTAGCTGTTATCACTGACTTTTCACCATAACCAACTCAGGCCAACTGTATAGTGAATATGAACTTTTCCACAAGGCAACCCTCAGTCATACAGTCATAAACTTGCACATTTATACAAAATGACAGTCAGCAAAGTGCTAACTCTACTAACAGAAACTAACAAGGGCTATAATAGTGCATAATATCTGTACCCACAAGTTGTTTGGGTGGGTCACTAACACCAACCTCTTGCCTTCGGCGGTAATCAGTGAGATCCCATGCTTCTGCTTACAGGCTTTCCTTTATCGCAATATGTAGGTTAGCCCTAGTGAGTTTGTCATAACATTTCATAATAAATAGATCAACCCTATGGAATCTGGCATGACTTTCCTCAATGAACTGATAAGAATTATTCCCTTTACCATTGGCCTATTATCTATTCAAGTGCTCATAAACTAGCATCCATCATGCATTCCGCAATAAAAATATGTAGATAAATGCAGTTTGCAAACAATTTACAACCCCTGTCAATAGGGTCTAACAAGACTCATCAAACTGAAAAAATCCCAGGGTTTGTCAGAGTAGGTGGCCAATGACAAAACTTGTGCCTACATAAAACAAAATACCCGTCTATGGCCTGTAACACGATGTGATAATGACCAACTGATCAGAAAAGAAGCTAGACAAACTGCCTTTGCCATGACATTTCCTAATAAGCAGACCAGAGCTATGGCATCTGACATGATGTTTCCCTGTGCACCAATCGGGTCTTTAGCTTATGACCATAACCAACTCAGATCTAGTGATCTGAGTGTAAGCTTTTCTACGAGGAAACCATTAGCTGCCTAATCATAAAATTATAAAGGTAAGCACAGTTATAGTTAGGTAAGCAAAATAATATCTCTCCTATGAGGGTCTAACAAGGTTTCTCACAGAGAAAATCTTCTATACTGATGGTTTGTCTCATTGGGTAACAAGCACAAAAACCTGTTCCTACTCCAGTAAACTTTGAGAATCCATTTAACAGACTATCTATGTGTTGGCTTTTATATATATCAACAATCTACCCTTAAATACACATCGGGCCTCATTACGGGTCTGGCGTTCACTAGACCACCAGACTTGTGGATGGCAATTAAACCGCCGCCAGTGCGGCGGTCCGAGCGCCTCATCACGACTCTGACGGCGGTCGGGCCACCAGGGAATCGTCAGCTTCGCCAGGATCAGAGATCCCGACAGTCTGGAGGTGGCGCAGTCCTAATTCACCAGGGCAAAACTGCAAGAACCGCTGCCCTGGGGATTACGACGCCGTTCTCCATCAGCCGTTTCATGGCCATCAAAAGACAGGCGGAGAACGGGTGCTGAGGGCCCGGGGGGGGGGGCCTGCACTGCCCATGTCAAGTGCATGGGCAATGCAGGGACCCCACTGGCCAGCACCATTGCAATGTTTACTGTCTGGTTTGCAGACACTAAACATTACAAGGGTGCTGGTGCACCCTGCGCTACAGCATTGCTGCAGACTGTTTCCCATGAAGCCAGCGGGCGAAAACTCAGGTTTCTGCCTGCTGACCTAGCAGGAAACTCTTAAATCAGGCCAGCGGGGTGGTAGCCTGTTTGGTGGCAACCTCCCCGTCGGACGTTCAGCAGACGGTGGAAACCGTATGCCGAACTCAGAATTATCCCTATTGACTTTAACATATGCCTTTCACAATACATTTGTCAGCCCTATTGCCTTTATCATAACATTTGATAATAAACAGATCACACCTATACCCAGGACCTTTGTCTTGCCACCATGACCAACTCAATACTCCTGCATTGAGTATAAACTGCAATAAGTCAAAAAGTGCAATAAAAGCACTCGTTTTGGTGGGGGCATATAAGTTCAGCCCAGACGAACCCTGTAGTCAGTAGTACACTTTTCTTTTATTGTTAATCACGAGGTTAGGCAACAGCAGTGTTGTTAAGCCAGGTCTAATAAAATGTAGATTAATAAAAAAATAGTTAGACAAACCTAAAAATATGCACAATAACTAAAAATGAAACATTTAAAAATGTACATATATATAAAATAAAAATTAAGGTAATATAAACAAAAATGTTTAAAATCAATGTTAATTATTTAAACACTTAAGGCCTGATTTAGCGTTTGACGGATACAGTAGCGTCTATCGTAATGGTGGAGAACACATTAAGAGGTAATTTCCTTACCTTGAAAGGAACCAAGGCGGTTCACTTCAAGGAAAGTTTGGTGGACGCCCAATGTCGATTTTCATGGCCATTCACTAACCGTTTAACGTTTTTGTTTTTCAGAAACAAAATTCCAAAACAGGAGTTTGTTTCTGAAAAACAAAAGACTAATGGCTCCCACACCTTGAGAGTTTTCACCCAGGTGGTGGGGATCATTATTGTTTTATTCTGTCTCTCACAGATAAGCTTTCCTGGCAATGACGGACAGGAAATAAACCCTTGCACCATCTGCTCTAAATAGGGAGGGTGGAGTGGTGGTTTTACTCCAACAGATACTACTCTGTAAGGCCTCTGGAGTAAGCTTTCTGTCAACAGAGCCAATAGGGGCTGGGCTGACAGAAAGCTTTCATCCCGTCTGTCTCCTAATGAGATACGCAGATGGACAGTTTGGCAGACGCGTACTCCGTTGGATTTGCGTCAGGGTACCCTGTCCACCAAACTCTAAATCAGCCTCCAAATTTGTGTATTTATCAAATTATTCTACTAACCAATAAGTAATACATCAAATTTTAAATTAAGAAAATGAAATAAAAAAAAACTTCCATCCCCTTCCCTACAAAACAAACCGCTCACCTCAATTAAAAAATGTAAAAATAATTCTTATAAATTATGAAACATAGTAAACCAAACAAAATAGAATTACAAATAATAAACAAAGCAATTACAAATGTACAAAATATTTCTTATAAACAACCATAAACTCTTAACCCTTTTTCAAATAATTATTGAAATAACTGGCATATTTAATAAACTGACCAATGAATTAGAAATAATTAATGAATTTAAAACTTTAACAATATCTATATTTAAAATATTTTTTATCCTACTTCCCATTAAAGCCATCAACCCACCAAAAATAATAATATTTAAAAATATATTTATAAGTACACACACACATCTGTTGAACCATTTCTAATGTAATATATTAATTAACAGATTTTAAAATACTGTAACACACATGTGTAAGACTCCTCACCCTATCCCTCATAAACATCCAAACCACCAACAAAACAATCTAAATAAAAATTACCATATATCACCAAACCGCCAATATTAATCTTTATCTAAAATAATCACTAATAAATAACAATAAAATGTTAACCTATGTCACTACAACTAATAAAACATAACAAACGTTTAAACAGATGTTACAAAATGATAATACATAAAACAATATTAAATCATTCAATATATTTAATAAAGTGAAAGGGAGATATTCCTGTCTGCAATATTAAGGGCCATAATATTATTCTCATCACAATATTTTTAACAATATTAGTATAGCAAAATAATGTTCAATGAAATTAAGGTTAAACACTGTCCTCTTTTAGACCACACTGCATGTAGTACAAGTTTGTGCTTTTGCGATTCAATATGAAGCCATTCAGACTTGCCTTTCTTTGAATCAGCCCCTGGTGTCCCGTCCAGCCATCCACCCAGAGGCCTACCTAAAGTATGGAATGTGTCTAGCCTGGATGCCCTACTCACTATCTGCTTGGGTCGACCCTGTGATAGCTCATTTCTGCTCAGTGTGTGCACCCCCTAAAATGACCCTGTGGACATCTATGAATCCTTCCTTTATGATGTGCTCTGAGAAGCCTGACAACAGGAGCGTCCCCTCTCGGGATGTCTTCATAGTGCCTTTCAGTACACATTCTACTGCCCATGGGGTACTTCTCTTTGTGTCTAGCTGCCCTCTGGAGCTGAAATGCCCTGGAAGATCTGCCATGCACTGCTTGGTTAGAGTTATGTCTTAGGGTGACAAATCTTATTAGTCCTGGCCTTTCACCAGTGTCTCTACTTCTGGATACATACTCACTCTCTGGAGCCATTAAATAATATTTGTCTGAAGATACTGTACAATACTATTTAACCAAGACAAGGATGTGAAAGTTTCAGCATCCTTCTGAGTGTGGGAGTAGATAACCTCCGATGCTGTCCAGGAAAGAAGAAGATGTACCTTGAAATGGATAGCAAGCGGAAAAAACATCTGACTCTGACCTGCGTGTACGACAACTGAAGAAGCAGAGCTTTCTCATGAACCCCCATTAGCCAGGCAGGAACTGGTTGACTATTGCATCAAAACTGCCACTTAGCTTCTCAGTTCCCAAGCTGCTTGAAAAATTTAACTGCAGTGAGTAGTTAAGGAGATGCTGGCACGCTGACTTTAGTACTCCTTGGAAGCTCCTTGTAGATGCTAGCCTATCAAAAGCTTAGTTCTCTCTGAATATGTTTTCTTTAGTTTTCTTCCCCTCTTTGAGTGACCACCCTACTCCAGGTGATTCAACATTAACAGACCAAAGTTTCCAGATGCCAAACTAACACCTGCATTGCAGGATAGGTTGGAAACGCCATCCCACCTTTGGGTGTTGAGTTTGTTATGTATGGGGTAATTGTTCAGCATTTGCTCAGGCCACTTAAATATCTTGCTTCAGCTTAAGGCAGAGATGAACTTACAGCAGAGGGTTGGCATAACACCACTTCCAGATGTGAAGGTGACCGGATCATCCCCAGATCTGGTGAGGGCAATTACTTTCCCCGGTGCTGACTTGGCCTTTCGGGCAATCTGGAACTGCCAGATAAGCCAGGTTGAAAGGGCCAGTTTTTGGGTCTCTTTTCAGACAAGAAACAGTCATGATAAAAAAACAACCAACTCTCTGGCCCTTTCAAGCAGTCCCATCTGGCACTGCCAGACTGCCTGAAAAGACAGACCAAACTGGCATTCTCCATGGTGAAAATACTTTGGTGCTGAATAAAACAATGTCTGTTTGCACAGGGGATCTTATTCCCCCGCTCCGTGCTGAGCGTTTTTTTTACTATGGATATATCCACACAGACATTATAGGAGACCTCTTTTAGCTCAGCTTTGCAGGTGTGCCACTGTGAATGTTTGTGAATAGGAAAACGTAGTAAATTTGCACCCACAAGTAAACATAAATCAATGGGCGAAGATTTACTACTTCTAAATCTATGGGTGCAGATCTAATCCTTTTTGTGAGTAGGACCCCATTATGTGGTATCTGTGCCTATGGGCTTTAGGTGTCAGTGAACCTATATTAGGGCAATATTCCACTTTCAAACCACTTGACTTGTACAGTAAGTGAGCTCCAGATCCCTATCATCTCCTAAAGTAAGCTTTGACTGCTCCACCACACTACCCCTGGACATGCACTGCTCAACCATGTTAAGCCTTGGAAGGCCCTTCACGACCAGACTACTGTTGGAAAGCACTACTTGACCATGCTGATTCTTGGGAAGAACTGCTCGACCTTGCTAACCCTTGGAAAGCCTAGATGAAAACGAGTACACATGACACCCGCCAAACATTGCAGCAGTGCACAAGGCTCTGGGAAGCCAATGGTACAGGCCAGTTACTCACCCAATCTCTGCTCAGTAACCACAGGGTGAGAAAAGGCCCAAGAGCTTCTAAAATGACTTCATGGTTTCCAAGAGCTCTGTTCATGGTGTGGTACATAAAGGTGAATGACAGTCAGTCCAGTGTGCAGACTGAATTCCATAATAAGCCAATTGGAACCAGAAGCCCCCTATCTCTCCAGGTTGCTTCATCTAGGAAGGTTGTGAATGATGTATTTAGTATCCCAAGAAGGCCGGTCTGTTGGACTGCTTTTGCCCTGTCATCTTCTGAGAGGAATCCGCAAACTACCATCAATATGAATTCTTCTGTCTTTGAAGAGGTGGGAAGTTGGTGATGGTCTTGGTGGACAATATGATGTTGTATATAGAAAAAGTTGAAGGTGACTGCAAATTTGAAGTCCGGCCCTCTACTCCTGTATCCTTGCTTTTACACATGGCCTCTGCTTGTTTGTAGTTATACTTTGAGGCTCATCTAACATCCAACTAGATTTTGAGCAAGCTGATGCATCCTACTTAGTACTGACACCAGATGACCTCACACAGTGCCTATTTTTATAGTGGACAAATGTAGTTTCAGAAATACAAATGTAGATAGTTTTCACCTTACATGTATAGTTCCTCCCGCTCACTTGGGATTATCTACCTACTGAACTTGAAAGGTTTATTGCTTTATGTCTTTACACATGATCTCCTCTCACTCTGCTCTGATCCCTGTGATACCCAAAGTCATCTTTAAGTTAGAGCACTCCCTTGAATGCTGTAGGATGCTCATGGATCTCTGTGGCCTGGTATGTTATGGTTTTTAGACTTGATCAACTCAACTGGCAGTAGAAGACTTCTTTCTCCTCCCAGCCACTGTTCATCTGCTATCTTAACAAGAAGGATAGGTGCTACATCCTTGAATAGCTGCTTACTGAGAGCCTACGATTCAGCAAATTAGTTCTTTTTGATGATAATTTTCTGGCTGCCAGAATAAGATCTGCCAGATCCCAATATGACAGTAAGTAACAAAGGGCCTGATTTAGATCTTGGTGGAGGGAATAGGCCAATATATGCTTTCCCATTCTGATGGAGTAGTAATATCTAATTTGATCTCCTTGCATTCTCTGTTGGATTAGAATGTGCTGCTCATGCATTTCCTGCTAATTTAGTGTATGCTACTCTGTGATTTCCTTGCTTTCCCTTTTGATTTAGCATGTGATGCTCTGTTATCTACTAAGCTCTCTTGATATACTGTCTGGAGCTCTGTGAGGGACATTGGAATAACATTTATGTGTATTCTCCTTTATTGTTGTGGTCTTCATTATCTCTTGCTCTGTCTTTGCTCTTGCGTAGATACCGCAGATTAGCTACGCGTCCACAGCTCCTGAGTTAAGTGACAACAACCGCTATGACTTCTTCTCCCGCGTGGTGCCACCTGACTCTTACCAGGCCCAAGCCATGGTGGACATTGTGAAGGCCCTGGGATGGAACTATGTGTCCACGCTCGCCTCTGAGGGCAACTATGGTGAGAGTGGGGTGGAGGCCTTCGTGCAGATCTCTCGTGAGTCGGGTAAGAGCCAGCAGGGCACAACCTCTCACCCGGCCGCCAAGTCTGTGCTGCATATCTGCCTCATCCAGATCTGGCCCGGTGATCCGTGCTCCATCATTTCAGTCCATACTCCCATCATTGCAATCCATGCATCGGTCACTGCAGTTCAAGCACACCTTGTGTGATCCATATACCCTTTATTGCAAGCCACATCACCAATCATAGCATTCCATAATCCCATCATGGTAATGTATACACTCATGAAAGTTATAGAAATACCTCTTCCTGTAAATCCATATTCCCGTAGCTGCATTCTGTGCACCCATCCTAGCAGACCATCCACCTCATCATGGCGATTCATGCAACCAGTTATTTAGGCACACATATCATGACAATCATTGCACCTTCTCAAAGTAATCTGTGTATTTCGAAGTTTCTCAGCATGCCTTTTTAATTCTCAAACATGCTTCACATATTGTAAATGATGTTTCATGCAATGTCACATGATATTCCCTAAATCACAATACAGCAAACACCTAAATTGAGGTATTCTGTGTACAGGCTCTTCATTTCTGTACCACCTATTTGATGTTTCCTCACATCCTCATTTAGCACAGCACACACAATGCAGTTAGACACGGGATTCTGATTGCAACTAGCTGATGTCTCAAATTTAAGGGTGGGACGAAGCATCAACTTTCAAAAGGAGTGTCTCTAGTCAACTGACTGGAATGTTTCTTTTGCACAGGGGGCGTCTGCATTGCCCAGTCCATCAAGATCCCTCGTGAGCCTCGACCAGGTGAATTTGATAAGGTGATCAAGCGGTTGCTGGAGACGTCCAATGCTCGAGGGATAATCATATTCGCTAACGAAGACGATATCAAGTAGGTGGAGACAAGAGTCTAAGGATATCAATCAATATTTGTAAAGTGCGGCTACTCACCCGTGAGGGTCTCAAGGTGCTGGGGGGCTCATCCAAAGAGCTTCGTCTTGAGGTTCTTCCTTGGTTAACTTCTTCAAAGATGTATCAGCCGGTGTTCTAAATGTATATACTTACTCGTATGCAAGATTTCCCTCCTAATCCACACCTCAATATCCTGGTCCACATTGTATTTTGTAAATTTGCGCTGCTTTTGCGTCAAAAAATGACGCACATGCGGCTCTAAAAAAAGTATAAATATGGGCCTTAGCCCTCTGACTCCCTGACTGTACCTAATTGTCCTCTGTGTGTCTACTTCGCCTAGTTCACACTCATTCCTCCTAGCCAGACTTATTCATAACAATTTCTGTCCACCTTTGTTTGTTCTTCACCACACCTTCTCATTCAGGTCTGCTGCCCCTTGTTTTTATTAGGATTTTATTTTCATCAGAGGGACAGTGCGGAGCACACGTCTCACAGCCAGTTTCTGGTTGGTTGGATTTGTCCAGAGGATGTAGGGAGATAGGTGGAAGAACACAGGGAGAAGGAGGAAAGAAGGATTGCAGAAAATAGATCCTGAGCTTACAAATGAATAAAGCTGTATGCTTGTGTATAGGAATTGTACATTTTGAAGACTGGAAGTAGAGGAAATATTCATTCTAACAAGTGCATACAAGGTCTGAAATAAATAAGTTGAAAGTTAATATGGTCAAGCTTCAAGTAAATTATGACTTGACAACTGAAGGCTCCAATGTGAAATAATTTTGTCAAATGGTTAGATAACAACATTAAAAAGTCTTGCCCCATTACATGATCTCTAGCACAAATTGCTACGAGGGAGCATTAACTCTAGGTGGAATTCTGCCCTAGACAATTACAAGTTCCTTTTGGGATGGATTTTTTAGGTCTGCAATGTCCGGACCCAACAATTCAGGGCTCGGAGACAACCGACCTCACATAACCCCGGGGATAATTCTACCTCCAGACAGGTCAAATCCTGCCCTCTCTGCCTGCTCTCCCACCCAACCTCTCACCCTCTATACTTTCCACCTACTCAAAAGGCAGAAAATGGCAGTGGTTTGGGGTACCCCTTTATACCTGAAGCCCCACCACCCCAAAATGAATGTTCCATTTGAGGTGCTCCATGGATTCTGATACCCCTTGCTACCTGAGAGAAAAGGCGACTGACCACATAGTAGACATTCCACTACGAAGGGCACTTGAATTGTGGTACCACCTTAGATGAAACCCTCCTTGCCACAGAGTGGACATTCTACTAAGATACTAAGAAGTGCCCACAGGATTGTGGTACCCCTCCTTCATGAGAGAAAAGACCACTGGTAAAGGAGTGTATGTGCCTCTTAGGCCCTGGTACCCCCTCAAAGTTGAATCTCATTGATACTGAGTGCACATTCCACTAGTAAGTTTCTCAAGGAGTGTAACAGCCCCCTGAGTAAGGACACCCATTGCCACAGAGGGGCCATTCTAGTAGAAATTCCCTCGAGGTTTCTGGTGCCCCTTTCCATGATGTTTCATTCCATACTATCCCCAGGGAGTGAGAAAGGAACCCTTTTTTTTTTATGCTTGCAAAGTAGCACAATGCTTTACTTAACAAAGACAATGCACAATTTGAAATACAGACCATGAAACTGGGAGTTGAGACCCTATGCCCAGTCTATTCTTGAGCTTTCCAAGGACTGTCCACGGTAGACCCTGACGGGGAGTTTCTGCTGCTCATTAGAGTCTGATCTTTTCCCTTTTTTGTCTTTGTGAAGGCGTGTCCTGGAAGCGGCCCAGAGAGCCAATCAGACGGGTCACTTTCTTTGGGTCGGCTCGGACAGCTGGGGCTCAAAGATCTCGCCCATCCTGAAGCTGGAGGAGGTGGCAGAAGGGTCGGTCACTATCCTGCCCAAGCGGGCTTCCATTGATGGTGAGTCAGGGTGTGAGGGGTGAGAGTAGCCTGGGTCGTGGGAAGTGAGGAGTGGTGAGGGGTGAAGGCAGGGGATGTAGTGATGTGTTAGAATAGCTTGGGATTTGAAAGGTGAACCTGGTGACAGAAGTTGATGGACGAGGGTAGTCTTGGTCATTGAAAGTGAAGGGTGGTTAGGGGTGAGGATAGACTGGTGTGGTGATCTGTTGGGATAGCCTGGGTTGTGGGATGGGAGGTGTTGCGTGGGGTATTGAGGGGTGAAGGTAGCCTTTTGAGGTTATTTGCTAGGCTTAGGATAGCCTGGGATAGGGGAGGTGAAGGTGATGAGGAGTAAAAGTAGCTGGGAGGTGAGAGTAATGAGGGAGGTTGAACCGTTGGTGCAGGGTGCAGATTAGGAGAGTTGAGGCAAAGGGTGGAAAGCACGGGTGTGAGGAAGAATAGCTTGGCTCACAGGATGGGAGAGATGATGAGTGTGGATGAGGGCAATAAGGACTGGGTGAGGGGCAGGGACTGTTTCATTGGTGGCGAGGGTGGTGCAGTCGCTTGAGGGGTGAGCATAGCCTGGGCCATGGAAGGTGAGGGAGAGGACAATGGGGATGGTCTGAGTCAGGAGATGTGAAGGTGGTGACAGAAGGTGGGGATAACCTGGGCATGGGAGGTGAGGGAGAGGACAATGGCGATGGTCTGAGTCAGGAGATGTGAAGGTGGTGACAGAAGGTGAGCATAACCTAGACCATGGGAGGTGAGGGAGAGGACAATGGCGATGGTCTGAGTCAGGAGATGTGAAGGTGATGACAGAAGGTGAGCATAGCCTAGACCATGGAAGGTGAGGGAGAGGACAATGGCGATGGTCTGAGTCAGGAGATGTGAGAGTGGTGACAGAAGGTGAGCATAGCCTGGGCCATGGAAGGTGAGGGAGAGGACAATGGCGATGGTCTGAGTCAGGAGATGTGAGGGTGGAGACAGAAGGTGAGGATAACCTGGGCATGGGAGGTGAGGGAGAGGACAATGGCGATGGTCTGAGTCAGGAGATGTGAAGGTGGTGACAGAAGGTGAGCATAGCCTAGACCATGGGAGGTGAGGGAGAGGACAATGGGGATGGTCTGAGTCAGGAGATGTGAGGGTGGTGACAGAAGGTGGGGATAACCTTGGCATGGGAGGTGAGGGAGAGGACAATGGCGATGGTCTGAGTCAGGAGATGTGAGGGTGGTGACAGAAGGTGAGGATAACCTGGGCATGGAAGGTGAGGGAGAGGACAATGGGGATGGTCTGAGTCAGGAGATGTGAAGGTGGTGACAAAAGGTGAGCATAGCCTAGACCATGGGAGGTGAGGGAGAGGACAATGGCGATGGTCTGAGTCAGGAGATGTGAGGGTGGTGACAGAAGGTGGGGATAACCTTGGCATGGGAGGTGAGGGATAGGACAATGGCGATGGTCTGAGTCAGGAGATGTGAGGGTGGAGACAGAAGGTGAGCATAGCCTAGACCATGGGAGGTGAGGGAGAGGACAATGGCGATGGTCTGAGTCAGGAGATGTGAGAGTGGTGACAGAAGGTGGGGATAACCTTGGCATGGGAGGTGAGGGAGAGGACAATGGCGATGGTCTGAGTCAGGAGATGTGAGAGTGGTGACAGAAGGTGGGGATAACCTGGGCATGGGAGGTGAGGGAGAGGACAATGGCGATGGTCTGAGTCAGGAGATGTGAAGGTGGTGACAGAAGGTGAGCATAACCTAGACCATGGGAGGTGAGGGAGAGGACAATGGCGATGGTCTGAGTCAGGAGATGTGAAGGTGGTGACAGAAGGTGAGCATAACCTAGACCATGGGAGGTGAGGGAGAGGACAATGGCGATGGTCTGAGTCAGGAGATGTGAAGGTGATGACAGAAGGTGAGCATAGCCTAGACCATGGAAGGTGAGGGAGAGGACAATGGCGATGGTCTGAGTCAGGAGATGTGAGAGTGGTGACAGAAGGTGAGGATAACCTGGGCATGGAAGGTGAAGGAGAGGACAATGGGGATGGTCTGAGTCAGGAGATGTGAAGGTGGTGACAGAAGGTGAGCATAGCCTGGGCCATGGAAGGTGAGGGAGAGGACAATGGCGATGGTCTGAGTCAGGAGATGTGAAGGTGGTGACAGAAGGTGAGCATAGCCTAGACCATGGGAGGTGAGGGAGAGGACAATGGGGATGGTCTGAGTCAGGAGATGTGAGGGTGGTGACAGAAGGTGGGGATAACCTTGGCATGGGAGGTGAGGGATAGGACAATGGCGATGGTCTGAGTCAGGAGATGTGAGGGTGGTGACAGAAGGTGAGGATAACCTGGGCATGGAAGGTGAGGGAGAGGACAATGGGGATGGTCTGAGTCAGGAGATGTGAAGGTGGTGACAAAAGGTGAGCATAGCCTAGACCATGGGAGGTGAGGGAGAGGACAATGGCGATGGTCTGAGTCAGGAGATGTGAGGGTGGTGACAGAAGGTGGGGATAACCTTGGCATGGGAGGTGAGGGATAGGACAATGGCGATGGTCTGAGTCAGGAGATGTGAGGGTGGAGACAGAAGGTGAGCATAGCCTAGACCATGGGAGGTGAGGGAGAGGACAATGGCGATGGTCTGAGTCAGGAGATGTGAGAGTGGTGACAGAAGGTGAGCATAGCCTAGACCATGGGAGGTGAGGGAGAGGACAATGGGGATGGTCTGAGTCAGGAGATGTGAAGGTGGTGACAGAAGGTGAGGATAACCTGGGCATGGGAGGTGAGGGAGAGGACAATGGCGATGGTCTGAGTCAGGAGATGTGAGGGTGGAGACAGAAGGTGAGCATAGCCTAGACCATGGGAGGTGAGGGAGAGGACAATGGCGATGGTCTGAGTCAGGAGATGTGAGAGTGGTGACAGAAGGTGGGGATAACCTTGGCATGGGAGGTGAGGGAGAGGACAATGGCGATGGTCTGAGTCAGGAGATGTGAGGGTGGAGACAGAAGGTGAGCATAGCCTAGACCATGGAAGGTGAGGGAGAGGACAATGGCGATGGTCTGAGTCAGGAGATGTGAAGGTGGTGACAGAAGGTGAGCATAGCCTAGACCATGGGAGGTGAGGGAGAGGACAATGGCGATGGTCTGAGTCAGGAGATGTGAGGGTGGAGACAGAAGGAGGTGAGCATAGCCTAGACCATGGAAGGTGAGGGAGAGGACAATGGCGATGGTCTGAGTCAGGAGATGTGAAGGTGGTGACAGAAGGTGAGGATAACCTTGGCATGGGAGGTGAGGGAGAGGACAATGGCGATGGTCTGAGTCAGGAGATGTGAGGGTGATGACAGAAGGTGGGGATAACCTTGGCATGGGAGGTGAGGGATAGGACAATGGGGATGGACTGAGTCAGGAGATGTGAGGGTGGTGACAGAAGGTGGGGATAACCTTGGCATGGGAGGTGAGGGATAGGACAATGGCGATGGTCTGAGTCAGGAGATGTGAGGGTGGTGACAGAAGGTGAGCATAGCCTAGACCATGGGAGGTGAGGGAGAGGACAATGGCGATGATCTGAGTCAGGAGATGTGAGGGTGGTGACAGAAGGTGAGGATAACCTGGGCATGGAAGGTGAGGGAGAGGACAATGGGGATGGTCTGAGTCAGGAGATGTGAAGGTGGTGACAGAAGGTGAGCATAGCCTAGACCATGGGAGGTGAGGAGAGGACAATGGCGATGGTCTGAGTCAGGAGATGTGAGAGTGGTGACAGAAGGTGAGGATAACCTGGGCATGGAAGGTGAGGGAGAGGACAATGGGGATGGTCTGAGTCAGGAGATGTGAAGGTGGTGACAGAAGGTGAGCATAGCCTAGACCATGGGAGGTGAGGGAGAGGACAATGGGGATGGACTGAGTCAGGAGATGTGAGGGTGGAGACAGAAGGTGGGGATAACCTTGGCATGGGAGGTGAGGGAGAGGACAATGGCGATGGTCTGAGTCAGGAGATGTGAGGGTGGAGACAGAAGGTGGGGATAACCTTGGCATGGGAGGTGAGGGAGAGGACAATGGCGATGGTCTGAGTCAGGAGATGTGAGGGTGGAGACAGAAGGTGAGCATAGCCTAGACCATGGAAGGTGAGGGAGAGGACAATGGCGATGGTCTGAGTCAGGAGATGTGAGGGTGGTGACAGAAGGTGAGCATAGCCTAGACCATGGGAGGTGAGGGAGAGGACAATGGGGATGGTCTGAGTCAGGAGATGTGAAGGTGGTGACAGAAGGTGGGGATAACCTTGGCATGGGAGGTGAGGGAGAGGACAATGGCGATGGACTGAGTCAGGAGATGTGAGGGTGGAGACAGAAGGTGGGGATAACCTGGCCATGGGCGGTGAAGTGGTGAGGGAGTGTGAGGAGTGAGGATAGCTTGAGCACGCCAGGTGAGGAAGGTGAGGGAAGTTAGGCAGGCTAGGATCGGATGCATCATGGGAGGCGAGGGGGCTTTCTGGGGTGAGGATAGCCTTCACCATGGGAGGTGAGGGAGATGAGAGGAAAGCATGGTCTTACTCTGGAGAGGTGAAGGTGGTGAAAGAGGTTGAGACCTGGGTGAGGGATGTGGATTGCCTGGGTCATGGGAGGTGAGGGAGGTGAAGGGTGAGGGTAGGCGGTGATGAAGGTGAGGGAGGGTAGAAGGGTTGGATAGGCTGGCTCAAGGGGGGTGAGGGTATTGAAGGGGGGCGTGGGGTGAGAATGGCCTGGAACTGGGGACATTAGGTAGGGTAGAAGGGCAGAAGAATAAAATGATCCTGGGCCAAGGGAGGTGAGGGGTAAGAGGGGAAAGGATCGTCTGGGTCAGGAGAGGTGAAGATGGTGTTAGAGGTCGAGGTCTGGGCGAGGGAGGAGCCAGGGTCGTGGGCGGTAAGGGAGGTGAGGTGTACTCATAGAGGTGAAGCAGAGCGAGGATAACCTGAGAACAGAGAACTGAGGGTTCATGTGTCCCTCTGGTGTGCTCTTTGGGTCTTTTTGGCAGAACATTTTAAGAGAAAAAGGGATAATTCCTCGTTTAAGTCAATGGGACAATTGCATGTGGCGTAAAATGAAACTGCGCCCTCAAGCATCAGACTCACACTCGCTGAATGTGGCGGAGGGGTTTACCCTGATGTCTACCCTGCAGCAAATCACTGGACATCCAGGCTGAACATGTGGCCTCTGGTCTGCTCCAGAAGCAACATAGGCTCTCCCTGGAGGGAGCCGTAGTCTGCCCCTCTGCTCAACAGATATCCCTCTTAATCCACCTCCAGTATGCATTAAATTCCTAATATGGGTACCCCCTGAGCTGCGTAAGCAAACTCACATGCCCTCACCACACATGCACACACACACGGTAAGGAGCTCCATTGCCTTCAATGGCCAGGTCCATGCTGGACAACATCACAATAATCATCAAAGAAAATCCAGACAAAGCAAGTGAGGCCTAAGGGGTCAAGGAAGTGGATCACTACTAGACAAGACTTGCATCAGGCCAAGAGGTATGCCACAGACAACACATGTGCCAGGCTTACAGAGGGAGACCACATTATTTAAAAGGCAGCAAGCCATCCCTTGGAGAGGACAAAAACTCCAGCCCTCGCTTAAAGGATGCCAGATAGCCCAGGAGACAATAACCCTAGACTTCATTGTAGGAGCACAACACATCACTCAGAATAGATAACCACTCCAGCCATCATCTGAAAGAAGGTACCATATCACTTACACAGAGGACCCCTCAAGGGTTCTCACAGACGTCTGATGCAAGGATGAGGATTCTCACCCTCTTCTGTCCTCTCCTTCCACACCCCAGGTTTTGATCAGTACTTCATGAGCCGCTCCTTGGAAAACAACCGCAGGAACATGTACTTTGCAGAGTTCTGGGAAGACGACTTCCAGTGCAAACTCACTAGGCTTGGGACCAAACCGGATGGCTTAGTTCGGAAATGCACAGGTAAGGCTGCGCTCTTTAATAATTATTTACAAACTAAGTTCTATTCCTGTAGTAACTCTGGGTGTGCCAAGTTGTGAAATTAATTGACTCACAACATTGTTAATTTATCTGATGTAGCCTCTGACAAGACCATTGGGTTTTACTAAAATTTGATTTCCCTAAAATTATAGGAGCCCTTTATGTCAGTCTTTTTTGCCGTTGCTCATTGCTTTCTCACTCATATTAGTGTCATGTTTGATGTGCCTTGCCATGTGCACCAGAGACTGTAGAGCATGGACAGACAGGGAGCTAAAACCTCAGGTCATGGAAGTTGTGCAGATTTGCACTCGCCACTGTCTATTTGTGTCTTTGGGAGAATCTGACTGACTTTAGGGGTAGAAACAGGCCTGTATGTGGATTTTGTGGTGGGTTGCTGGTTGTGTCAGTTTCTCAATGTAGAATGTATTCTTAATGTAAGGCCGTAGGTTTGCCATTCTATGACATCATAGTTATACGATACTACTGTGTATTGTAGAACCCCTTGGACTGCCACACGGGAGCGGCTTGCCCATTGGTGTTGAGTCTTTGCTCCACTTCAGTGGCGGGTGGTTTCTATTTACGGGCGGGGGGTGGGGGGTGCGGGTACAATAATAATATTTTTTTAAAAAGATTAGGCACTTACCTGCCAGCGATGAGTCTCCCTCTCTTGACAGCGTCCTCCTCTTGTCGTGGCTTCAACGTGGCGTGGGGACCAGGAAACAGCGCTACCAAATCCTGACGTCGGTTTCATGCTGGTAACCAGTATGAAACTAACATTAGGATTGGGGACACACCTCCTTCCCCCAGGTTTGGAACAAGTTTGAATCTGATGGCACATCTGCTAGTTCTGCATGATGCCAAACAATATTGATTTAGAATTCAATTTTCAAATCCTGGGTCACAAAGCTGAAATATGCCTTGGCCAGGGTCATCCTAAGGATACCACTGGATAAAGGGAGAGTGAGAGGTTGCAGGGGAGAGAGTTGTTAAGATAAAGAAGTAGATGGAGGTGAGATCAAGAGAGAGTAAGATTATTTTCCTTGGGGTTTGTTGGAAGGCGGAGTCCCTGGGCAAATCCCCACTTTGCCCATGCGCTAAAATGTCTCTGGCGAGATTGGGTTGCAGATGTCTGCTTTTTTGGAGCTCCGATTTTGCTAGAAAAGTCTTGTGCATTGGTTTTTGTGAAGTTGCAAACCTTGTGAGGTGTTTGAAAAAAAATATTAGCTTTTCATATTTCAGGGAAGTTTGTTATTTTCTGGGAAAAATATTTGCAGAAAAACATCTCACAAAAGTAGTTTTTTTACCACTCTGCAAAAATTCACTAGCAGTGTGAGAATTTTTTTAAGGAAAATATTTTCTGCAAAATTAGCTTTTTCGTGAATTTTAACCCACAGTGACCCCCTCACCTGAGTACGTTTTAATTTTTTACTTTTAACAAGAACCCCAGTAATGCTGTTGTTTGAAGGTTTGTGCTTCTGTTAGTATGAAGTGTAGTCCCACCTCTTAAGGGGCCACATACAGTTTACCTAATGGAACACACAAGTTAAGCCACACATTGACGGTCGACACACATTTTAAGGAGGGGCCTTGCAAAGGTAAATTAATCTTTCTTCGTGACTGGCACTTTTGAAACCTTGAAAAGTAAAAAAGCTTTCACAGTACAGAAAAAAGTATATAAAGATATTATTCAAATAATCAATTTCCCTCACCCTCAAACACAATGAGGCTGATTACAAGTTTGGCAGTCGGAAAACCCGACCGCCAAACTCCTGATGAGGAGGCCGGCACAGTGCTGGCGGGCCCCCACCGACCCAATTACGAGTTTTCCATGGGGCTGACTGGCGGAAACTAAGGTTTCCGCTGGTCAGCCCAATGGAATCGGTGCGGTGGCATTGGACTCGGCTTCACATGGAGCGGAGTCTAATGCTGTTGCACGGGGACCCCACTAGCACCCTCAGAATGCGCATTGTCTGCTAAGCGCTGCCATGGCTGATTACAGCCACGACCGCTGTCATCCCATCAGGATCAAAGATACTGACGGAGATGGCGGTCTTCTGGCGGTCCGACCGCTAGGGTCGTAATGTGGCGGTTGGACCACCAGACCTGTGGCAGTCCAACCTCCACCGCGAGTCTGGCGGTCTTTGGACCGCCACACTCATAATAGGGCCAATCATCTATGCAATGTGGAATCTTCACCCAAGCAGGGTTGGACAAACTGGACATGCACGCCCATTTTTGCAAATATAAATTTACTTGATGCTTGCTTAAAACATTTGGGAGCCACAAACCCACACATCAGAAGATCTACAACATTTTGTGAACTGGACACCTTTAACTCCAACTCTGTCTTTTGTGTGGCATTATCACCTTCATCCCTAAATCTAATGCTGTCAATAATTGATGACAGCAAATCTGTACAGACTAGACTTACTAAAACATACCTTGCCCCCTAAAAGTGGGGCTTCATGCCACACAGCATTTTGTGCCTGGTACTTTTCAAAGATTTGATCACATCTCACTACTGCTAGTATCTCTTCAACGGACACGAATTGAAGCAAGGGCCCTCTGCAAGAGGGTATGCACCACCCACTGAATCCTGCATACTATCGGCTCGCATTATCGTGCAGCAAACAGGAAAATGTCTGGATGGTCCAGATCCTTGTGTAGCTCTGAAAGACTTCTAGAAACACCCAGTTTCAAATTAGAATGCACAATGCTTCAGAAGGAATGTGACTAGGCTCTGGAACTCCCCACCAGATCCAACAACCACTACACCTTGGAGACCTTCAAGGGTGAGATGAAACTTCTCCTCTTTAAACTATACCTACTGTGAACTCCCAGCTAATTTGGTTGTACGAAAACATTATACCAAGTTCCATTCTCTCTTTTCTTTCTCACTCTCTATTCTTAGCTGCTCCACCTAGCCCCATCTCTCCCGCTGCTCCTCCTTCTCTCAGGTTTCCCACTCATACCACATCCCACCTATATTGTCTCTGCTTAACTTGGGTCTCCATCACCGATTTTGCCTGTCTATATTCCTCTGCGTATTCTGATGTGTTTGCTTCTAAGCAATGACCTGAAACCTTGGCCAGGTTTAGGACACTCCTCCCTTCTACTGTCTTTTTCATAGATACACATAATTTGAAAGTCAAAATATATATTTTTTACATTATTTCTCAGGGGGACTTTTAGTAAGTCTCTGCCTCTATTATTTGTTATGGAGTGTGTTGCAATATGTGTGAGTTGTCTTGTGTGGTGCTATACCTACTCCAAGGTTGGGCTGGAGCACATTTACTACTGTTTAGGGCAGTGGTAATTTTAGATGTGTAGTTTGTGAACAGCAATGGTCTTACTTATTCTTTTGTGGGTGGGTATTTGTATTAGCATGCTCCTCCCTAAGCTCCTCCTCTTCCTCTAAACTGCTTCTTATTCTTCCCAAAACCCCTCACTTTTAGAAGTAGATAGGAGTCATTTTCTCACCACTCCCCCAACCCCTCCCACATTTAGGCCCATATTTATACTTTTTTAGCACCGCATTTGCGCCACTTTTTGATGCAAAAGCGGCGCAAACTTACAAATTACAATGGAATTTTGTAAATTTGCAACGTTTTTGCGTCAAAAAGTGGCGCTAAAAAGGCGCTAAAAAAGAATAAATATGGGCCTTAGTACTAATTGTACGCTTATGTGCAAAGATCTATCCCCATAGAAAATACAGGAGCTGTGGAGGGGGAGATTTCCATCCCTAAGCTTATGATTTGCATTTTGTAGTAAGTAAACATTACTACAATATTACTACTTTCAGTATTACAAAATGCAGTTTTTGAATTGGGCCCCAAATTTCTGTTTTAAGAAGTTCACACCTTTGCTATTTTTCTGTCAGTCTTTGTTCAAACATCACATTATTTCTCTTTTAACTGTTTGCCTGTGCTTAATTTGAGCCAAGGGTTGCTGTTGGGGGACACCGGCAGGTTTTTGGGGGGACTGGCTCTCATTTTTCCTCATTGGACATGTCCCGGGAGCAAGAGAGGGAACACACACAAAGGGGAAATAAGGAGCAAAAGTCATGGACAAAAAACTGACACAAAGGGAGAAAGCAGGAACTTGCAAGAGTGAGATGAAAGGGCAGTTAGTGTCTGCCAATGGTTAAAGGACCATGAAACCGATTATTGACCATGCAGCCTTGGTATTCATCCCGCTGGTGCCAGCTGAGGGCTTCTGTGCAGAGCTTTGGGCACAGGCACTTATATTTCTGCAAATTAGGCAGTGTTGTTTGCACTTGTTTGTTGATTCCTGCATGTCCAGCGCCTCTGGCAGAGTAAGGCCCTGAGTCCGGTCTGTGCTACCAAAGGAAGAGCGTAAACTACTACAAGGAGGGCTTTGTGCCACTCTCTTCATAAATAAATGGGCGAGGGTGTTGTGGGAGCTCAGTAAGAGAATGTTGGGGTATATTTATGGGGGCTTGTGTTGCTGTTGTGTCACTTTTAGTGATGCTGCAGCAGCACAAACCTCAACCATATCCATGAGGCCACGCAGAGCCACTTTGCGTGGCTTTCAGCGGGCCTCATAGATACTAAGTAAGGCGAGGCAGCGGAAGTCAGTGCGTTGCCTTAATCTGCGCTGGGGGCATTCCATGAGCGCTGCAGTGGGTATTCCCATGCAACACCTATAGATCCTGACACATGCTCAGATTTACAACAGCCTGTAAACCTGGGGGATGTGCCAAACCCCTACGCCTCTCAGGTGAGGCGTAACAGGGAGAAGTATACTTCTTGTTTTTTCCTCTTTCTATGTGTGCTGCATTCTGAAGCACACATAGCAAGGGGAAAACACCTCTATGGATTGTTTCTGTGCAGGAAGGTGCCCCTTTCAGCAGAAAACAATCCTGCCTACAAGGCAGACACCCTTGCACCATAGTGCAAGGGTGTCTACATTGGCGTTAGGCTGCCAATTGTGTGCCAGCACAGGGGGAAAGGACAGGAATGCACAGTGTTGGATAAATACAGTGCTTGCCTGCGCGTTCACTTTGACGTAGGGCCGCTGAGGAAGGTGACATGCTGAGCCGCCCCGTGCAAATCCCCATAAATGAGGGCTCTTGTGCCAGTGGTTGCATTACAAGTGCCCCTCCCCCGCACGCAGAGGGGGGCCCGCACTGTTGCCGCTCTTGGGGTGCTGAGTGGATTTCCGCAGGCTTCCTCTGCCCCATCCTGCTTGTGGGAGCTGGTAATCCTGCTAACAGATTTAGTCAGGCAGAGGTTTATCTTCTCCCTGCAGGCCCAGCACTGGGCGGCTCCTGCTGAGGCAGCAGGGGGGAGCGCCTCCCTCTCCCGCAAGGGAATCAAATAATGAACTTTCTCCTGACTGAAATGCATCTGAGAGGCGTAAAATGCCCATCACTGCTGCTTACACTGGCACCAGACTAAGGAAGGCAGGGAAAACCTTGAAGGCTCTAAGAAGCCTTCGTCAGGGAGCTTCAGTGTGATCCAAGCCACCAAGGCTGTAAGAACCATGGCTCCAGGATTCTGGAGCTGGGAGGACCCTGAAGAACATGTGTGGGCCATGAGACGCCGGAGCCAGAGAGAATGATGAGTCTAATAGATATAACAAACAAAAATGGCCTCCGCGTGGGAACAGGTCTGTGTACAGGCATTTCATAGAGAAATCAATAGGTTAGCAATTTTCCATTGATAACAACTTATTTCTCATCATCAGTTTGAACCAGTTTTCAACATCCCCCTTTGCGGATTACAGATCGGTCTAATACAGTTAAAAGGAAAACGTTTTAACTAAAGGAAGTTATAGTGTGTGGTGATGTATTTCTTTTATAGTGAATTGTTGCTTTGAATCATTTACCACATTTTTATACATTTCTCTTTCTAAATATACGAGATCATACTTCAAACCATACATATAATTCCAGTCGTGGCTGGCACCAGGGCAAAGTGGGGGGGCAGGGGTGGGGGAGGGTGAACAAAACAAAATAAAAGTAAAAAAAAAAAAAACTTACCTTGAACCCACTGCACTGCTGCTTCTTGGGGCGTCACTGGACTGCAGGCGCCCAGGCACAGACTCCCAGACGGCCCAGCAGTGAATCCTAACGCTGCTCTCGTGCATGAGAGCAGCGTTAGGATTGGCCTGAGCACCCTGGCTTTGCTCTCCCAGGCAGACTGGGAGCCTCGGCCTGCTTTCTCCAACCTGGCAACACAGTGCCGGGTGGTAGAGAGATCAGTGCGGATGTGTGTATGGCCGTTCCGAGACAGCCGGTAAAACACACATTGATACTGAAGGGAGTGCACACCACTCCCCCCGGTGCCTGTCATCCCCCATGGCCCATCTCTTTAAGAGTAAAACAACTATAAACATCATTTATTATCGTTTTATTTTTAAAGTTTTGCAGCTGCTGCTGCTGGCAGGGGTGATGCTCCTCTGCCACATCGGAGGAGCTGCCGCTGTATAATTAAAAAACAATCTCTTCTTGTCTCTCAGTGTATAATGTTTGGAAAATGGTAGGGTATACAACATTTCATCCCTTAATCCAGCAGGAGGTAGTCAGTATGGAGATAAAGGAAATCTATAGAGTAATAGCCTCTCCAAACATTGCTTTAAATTCCTAATTCGTGCTGTTGCTTCCATCAGATGTAAAATCGTCAGGGTTATCCACATGCAAGGCCAACACGTTTCGGCCTCAATATTCTTGGCCTCCTCAGGACCATAGAAAGACAAGAATGGTTTCTGTATAAACCACAATACACTTACAATCACTCATTAAAATCAAAAAGGACTTCTACTTTTACCGCACACTTCTCTCGATTCACTCTGCCTATAGGTCCCCCATCCTATACAGAAATGTACCGCTGTGTCATTTCTCCTTCATTGAAGGGTCCACTTATACACAACACAACAATTAGTTAATAAATGTCTGTCCGCAAAACTAAATGCGCACAGACCCGCAACTGTCCCCTCCACTGTTGTCCAAAAACAATACGGACAAAGACCCAGCCAAATGTAGCTAGGAACTACAGGTAGGCTTCCAAATCCTCTGCACAGGAAGGATACTCTGAGTGAGGACACCCGCAAGCAGGATTCCCTGGGTGAGGCACTTACACAACTTGTCAACAACTCGCATGGCTGGTTGCACAACACCCAGTGGTTACCCACTGCTGCTCCTGGATGGACACAGTACACAGCACAGCTGGTTGTACCATGCCCAATCCTATGGGGGGTGCACTGGTGCTGTGCTCTGAGAAGGACATAGCATATTGCACGGATGTATGCACAATATCAGTCCTATGGGTCGCTCCCTGCTGGGTGAACCCCTCAGAGTGTATGCCGTGGTGGTTATACAATGCCCATTCCCATTTGGTGCTCATGGTTGGTCCTAGGTTGACCTCTCTCATCATATTGTGTGGATGCTGGTACAATCCCAGTTCCTTTAGATTGTCACTTCTGGGTGGACTCTTGGAGCATAATCTGACTGGTGGCACAGTTCCCCTTCTTATTTGTTGCTCACTGCCACTCCTGTGTGGACCACTTAAGGCTTATTCTGTGGCTGGTTGCACTATTCTCATTCCTATGTGTTGCTCACGGCCAGTCCTTGGTGGACTCAACAGAGCTTCTAGAATGGGTGATGGAAGGTGACACCCTTGGGGTAGCACCCTTACACTGCTGCAAACTTTCCTGTGCTCCATGCTCGGTGTGACTTACTGTGTGATACAGACAAGTCTAAAGACCAGAGGTATCCACATGCATCACTGTGTCACATCTCTCACTTTTCTGCTACATCCATGCGTAGTTGCAGCTACACCCTTGCTGACACATGTTTTGATCAGTCTCGGCCATGCCCCCACGGTAACATAAGCCACACTGGCCTCACACACCGTGGCCCTCATTTACGCAGATTTGGCGTAGGGCAGTGCAGCAAGTCACTTTGCTTCGCTGGGCCACGCCAAAGTGAAAGGGCAGGAATGCACCGTATTTATGAAATACGGTGCATTCCTGTCCCTTCCCCCGGCACTGGTGCCATTTCGGCAGCCTAGCACCAATGCAGGCATCCTTGCACCGCGGTGCAAGGGTGCCTGTGTTGTCAGTGGGTTGTCAGAAGGGACACCTTCCTGCTCAAAAACAATCCTGAGAGGCATTTTCCTCTATATGTGGGCTGCAGAATGCAGCACACATGAAAGAATTAAAAACAGGGAGAAATAAAAATATTTCTCCTTGTAAGCCTCACTTAGGGTGGCATGAGGTTTTGGCGCATCCCCAGGTGCACATGGTTTTGTAAATCTGGGCAAGCGTCAAAATCCATGGATGTTGCGAGGGAACACCCACTGCAACGCCCATGGAACGCCCCGCTGGCGCAGAGTAAGGCAACGCAGCGACTCGCGCTGCCTTGCTTCAGCCCACATATATGAGGCCAGTCATAGCCACGCAAAGTGGCTCTGCGTGGCCTCACAGATATGATTTTGTCTGCGCTGCCGAAGCATCACAAAAAGCGATGCTCTTGCAGCACCCGTGGCTCATAAACATGCCCCCGTGTATCCAGGCACTAGCATCTAAAGCTGAAGTGTGCAAACCAGCAGAAAACCACAACTCTCGCCTCCACACACAACATCAACACAATACCTATGCAGGCCACAAGGCACAAACACTCACACACCCGGAGCCCTCCAGTGGAGTAGTGTGCTTGATGTGGTTCATCAGCGCTATATGTATGTATATACATGAAGCACTATATAAATGCATCTATGCACCCAGGACAAAGAATCATGTTGTCACTCTGTGCAACACGTGGTGTGAAGATCTTGGTTGGTTTCCAAAAAGGGCGATAGATTGGAGGGTTCTCACTTCATGGTTACAAACTCATTCAGACCTCATCATTTTTACACTCGGGTCACATAAGAGCCACATCCGAGTAGGGGTTTCACCTTTGTCGTATGACCAGTTTACATGTGTAATTACCAGGCACATACAAATATATGAAGACACGTGTTATATTTCCATCCTCAGCTGATAAGGTTTGCTTTACACCAGCCGCTGTCTCAAGCTGAAGATATCTGTAGATTGCGCAAAAAATCAATTCCACGAGGGGCGATCCTTAGATTCTCCTAATTTTATTTAACAATATATGTGTTTGTCATTATTTTGTGCCCGGGTCGGGGTCCGGCCTTGGACTGGGTTTCTAATAAAGCTATTTCCCCATTCGTGCACTCTAATGTATCTTCTTAGCATGAGTAATAAAAGCGTGCTTCCTCGTTAAATTACTTATGCATGCAATATGTGTTTTTTTCTTTACTTTTCTGGGCCCAATTAAATGCAAAGAAGCGTTTATGCTAAGAGTCACCCTCCTCTGACATCATCACAGTGCATTATGCGTAAATATTCAGGGCATCTAATGAGAGAATTCCACAGAAGGCAACTGGCTATAAATAAACACAACAGAAGCTGGAATAATACAAACATATTCTAGAAGTCGATGAAGGTAGAAGGTGCCTCGGTTGCATCACCGGCGGCAGTTTACAAAAATCAGCATCATTTCTGGAACCTCGCTGGGGCTGTGGCTTCAGCCTTGACAATCCAGCATTAGGTTTGTGAATGCATCATCCATCCATCTCGGTAATGACGAGTGCATAATAGTGCAGAGTTATTGAACGTGCACGTGTAATGGGAGGAACAACTTCAAAGAACATTGTTTGTGCGCTCTGGCGGAGGTGACTGTGTGGGGGGCACGGATAGCCCACAATGACACACACAAGTGTGGTTGTCACATTCAGAGATCTGCGTTTAGATCCCGACTCCCAAAACAGTTGGAAATGTACTCCTGTAATTTTCCTGCTCCCATCTGAATTCACTGCCTGGATGACAAAAGTGCCCAGGAGCACTCCTGGGATGCGATGACTGGCAGTTTTCCAAGACTTCTGGACTTCTTTTGTAAATCCCATCTTCGCATAAGCAAATGCCCACCTGCATAGTTATGTAATCGCTATATATCTCTATATTTGGAACTGGAAAGATACACTTGCTATTTTTTCCTTTTTGCTGCACAGGTCAAACATTTCCCACATGAAAAACCCCTTGCCCTGCACTAACACCTGTTTTGGGAGTGATCCCTGCCCACACCCACCCTGGAAAGGGATGTAGCATGCAGTAGTGGCTCGCGGGGCGGCGGCCGAGGGGGCGGGAGGGAGGAAATAAATATTTATTTTATTTAAAAAAAAAAAAACACTTACGTTTCCTGCCCAGCCTGTCCTGCACCAGTCCTGACGCTGCTCAAATCAGCATCAGGATTGGCTGGGAGCATCCAGCCAGGGCGCTCCCAGGCAGACTGGGAGCCAGTGCCGGCTCTCTCCAGCCCGGCAACCGAGACGGCCGGCCAAACACACAAATTAACTCTGAGGGGGCGTACTGTGCACTCTCCCCTCACTGCTCGTCACCCCCGTGGCCCTGCCCCCTTTACCAGAAAACGATCCAACTCAAACGGCACCACTCAGTGCGCCAGAGGGTGCTACTTCTTTCTGCCGCCTCGACTAGATTCTCTACCTGAGCGGGAGCTTTCTCAACGCTAACAGTCGCATCCTGCCGTGAACTCCCGCTTTGAGAAATACCGCCGGTTGGCATTCTAGTGGCTGAAAATCATGCTAGGGGTTGCAAATTTTCACACTCGCCTGCTTAACGCTTGCGAGACACGTCCAAGAAAAAACTCCGCCGTGTGGCAGATGGCGGAGGTTTGCTAGAACTTCGTGCTCACCAAAACTCCGTGAACTCTCAGTGGAGTGGAATATTTTGCCCACTCCTAATTAGACTGCAGTCATTCGTGAATCGGTGATAAGGCATCCTTCGCTGGTGAGATACTTCAGGAGGAAGAGGTCTTATGCTTTCCCTGGTCAGGTAGTGGTGAGTTCCAATTGTTTGGAGCACAATCCCAGAACGTCATACCCAGGGATGCATCAGGCACTTCAGGCGTCCACTAGGCCGCTCACTATTAACAACTACTAAGGTGAGGTTTTTCACAAGATGCCTTGGGACTTTGTAATGTACAGTGCTCTGTGTTATGCAGACTGCACAGGGCTGGGCTGGAGATACAGGAAGGGATTCAGGTAAGATCTTCTTTAATAAATCAGGAGATCCTTTTATTTTATTTTATTTATTTATTCATTTCATTCGGTAGCTGGGTATTTATCTCATCCCTAACATCACTGCCTTTTGGAGTTGAATCACAGGGCCACATTATTATATAAGGTAAACACATTATTAGAGAGATGGCATGTGTTACCTTTGCCGATCATAGGCAGAGTTTTTTTAAATCAAAATGTCGATCCAACCCTTATTTCTATTTGACCCATTGATTTTTTGACAACTTTTTTTTAAAGATTGATGCTAAAGGAGTCAGAGCCTCAACTTCTTTGTTTAAACTTGGAAATGCCCTAAAAACAAGATATAAGATGTTAAATTAAATGATATTGAGGAAAAATGAAACTGGAGGAGAGTATGGGATACCGGGTTGCCAACTTTTTTTTTTTCATTCCAGATCTTATGCCTCTGCATATGGATGAGGTCAGGGGGATAGTCAGTCTTCTGTCCCTGCATAAAAATGAGGGGGAGCAGTGATGGGTCTTCTTCACTTGCATTAACCTGAGGACAGGGGCTCGTCACAGACCTGCCAGCGCATAAACGCAAGGCTGGGGAGTGGTTCGCCTCCTGCATCAACAAGGTGGCAGGAGGGGGAGCACTTATGCTCTAGACCTCAGTTTTCTGTCAGTATCCATCCTTCCATGGTGGTTAGATCCTTAATATTGCCTGGTAGCCTCAATTTGACCCCTGCCTTCCTCCCATGGGCATGTCTTCAAGTGTCAGTGGTTACCATGGTGATGCTGAATCATGACAAACTGGTACATTTTGGTGGTAAACCTCAAATGTGTGGGGGGGTAACAATAAAGGGTGGAGGGATGAGTATGGATGAGACGACTGTACCCTGTTTAATCTTTACCCCTCAACACCCTCTTCTTCTGCAGGTGAGGAACGGATCGGCAAGGACTCGCTGTACGAGCAGGAGGGCAAGGTGCAGTTTGTGATCGATGCAGTCTATGCCATGGCGCACGCCCTGCATAACATGCACAACGACCTGTGCCCTGGCTCCATGGGCGTCTGTGACCAGATGGACCCCATGAATGGTCGACAGCTGCTGCGCTACATCCGGGGCGTCAACTTCAATGGTGAGTCGCCTGTGAGCCATCAATAAACGGCACTCCATGAGCTCGCAAGGTGTATCCTGTCCGCGCGCACTGCTCTATGCATTATTGTGTGTGCATAGGAACCATCACTGTGCACATCATCATGTGCCTAAGTCTGCATTTCTCGGAGTCCTTAAGGGTAGTCAGCATCACTCCACCTTAGATGAGACTTCAGCACATAAGGAATAATGTACAAGATCTGTTGACACTGACTCTTGAGGGCTGTCATATATAATTATTCTGCAGGTGTTAGAATTGTAAAATAACTTCACTGTGTTCAGGGTGCATTGCTTTATTCCAGATGCATGGTAACCTTGCGTCCCGCAGTGAACACCTATGCGTCAAAGCCTTTGAAGGAACAGCCTCAATTTTCATACAGTTGTATGCAATATTGTGGGGGAATGTATAGCAACAGGAGTGTGTAAACAATCATGTGCATTATTCTATATGTAGCATAGGGCGTGAGTAGCAAGATAAGCAGCCCGGTCTTTTTTTGCCTTACGGTGGATGTACTAATCCGTCGCAGCTCTCCCTGGCCATTTGCAAGGATTCGCAGAAATCCTATCTCATGCACATAGATTAAGAAACCAGGATTCCCTATGTAAATCTTTAGCAGTAGATGGGAATGAAAGCATGGAGGCCTGTGTGGAAGAGCAGATCTTCATCCTTACAGTCACATCCTCAAAACTTCTCGTTGGCAGGCCCTGTCTTAGAAACAAAATATGCATGATGCGCTGGACGTCAGGGGAGCATCTATGTCTCCTGAGCCACTATCTCCCCCACACAATGGACCGATTTAGATACTGGAGGATGTGTTACTCCATCACAACGGTCATGGATATCTCATCCGCGGACTTCTAAATTCCATAGATTATGATAGGATTTAGATTTTGGTAGATGGGAAATCCGTCACAATTGTGATGGAGCAACCCGTCCACCAATATCTAGATCAGGCCCAATCTCTGCTACGTTCAGTGAGTAGAACCAGTCCGTCACAGCTGCCCTTTGAATGGTTACCACCCGTTTTCAGCTGTTGTCAGAGCTCAATGAGCCTTCCAGAGGGGGGTGGGTTTCATGAGCAGTGTGTACATGAGAAAAGCATGATGGAGCTGTGGGATGAGGCAACAAATTAAGGAAAGGAGCCTGAGCTGAAAGAAGGAGTGTTGATGGGTAGAGCGATGAAGAGATGGATGGAGAGACGGATGGTTGGAGGGAGAGGTGGATCGATGGAGGGAAGATGTGATGGATGACAGAAGAAAGGAGGGAGCAGAGGAATGATGAATGATGGAGAGAGGGATGGATGGTGAAAAGAAGGATGAGTGGAGAGAAGGTAGATTGAAGAAGAGAAGAAGAATGAATTGAGAAAAGGAACGAAGGATGTAGAAATTGATGGATGGATGACTACATTTATTGAAAACTGAGGTGTGAAAGACACAATCTAGCCACACTGTTTTCATAACTTCCCTTGGCAAACAACTGAACACGTTCCAGGCCTGCTCACCACACGCAATCACTCCATGCTATTCAGGATGTGTTCAAGTGGAATGTTTACTGTTTTTCTAACGACTCCCGGGGGTGCTGATATCCTAACATTGGTTTGCAGCCATGGAACAGATGCTACCACCTTTCCCCAGATGTAACTTGCAGGATGCCATTTTCAGGGTCGAGCCTGCGTATCGCTTGCAAGACGCTGTAGTAGTTAAAAAAGGGCTCGAAGCCCCATCCATGTCAAGTCAGTGTCTTTCATTGGTTCGTGGGCTTGCCTTTTAAAATCCGTTTGCTTTCATTGGTGAAAGGCATGCATATGTCATGCCTTTTCCGGTGGTTAGCCCTCCTCGAGCACAGCGACCACTGAAAACATTTGAGGCTCGCTGTTTTCAGTCTGGTTTTTGGACTACTTTTTCTCTTTTTTCGCAGCGTGATCTCGCTTGTTTAGCACCGCGATTGTGCTTGGTTTTTTTTCATTTAATGAGGCAAGAAAAATCCGGTTGGGAGTTTACAACTGCTAATAGCTCTAACTAGGAGAAATGCGAGACCCGTTGCATTGCAAATGCTTGTTTTTATTACTTCAGCTGGCTACAGGGCCTCTGTCAAGGCATTTTGTGAATGCGACTACATTGATGAAGGTTTGGGGCCATAATGTAGAAAGTGTCCTTAGGATTTTTGTATGTGCTTTTTGCACCATCGGGGCACTTTGGTATTACAAAAGGGGCTGCAGACACTTGTGCTGTTCCTTCAGTAATATAGTTATATATTAAATTAAATATAATAAAAATGAGTCAGTACAATTTTAAAGGGGAATTCCCTGATTTGCATAATAGTATGTCTTCAGGCAAATGAGGGAATCCTTTGCCTTTGTGACCATACCGTATTACTGATACAGGTTAAGTGGCAAGGAGGCCATCATGAAATGGATGACTGTGCCACATAAAGGTGGCTCATTGTTAGTACCCACACCGTGACCACCCCACCAAAGATGTCCCTTGAAAGGGAGGAAAGGGGCTCTCAGGAACCCCCAGACAGGGCCCTGCAGAAGGGTGCAGCCATTCACATCACTCGCCTGCATAGAGATCTCTGTCCCCCCCCCCCGCCCCCTTTGAAATGCAAGCTAGGTTGCCACCTGCTCAGTGCAGCAAACAGCAAACTTGTTGTGAAGGGGCACACTTTCCTAATCTGTGCCTGGCCCACACACGTGTGTGCACATCTGCACAGCAGAGGGCTGTGCACTAAAGCTATACTGAACCCCTGCTATTCCTCGCAGGATCCCTCACTGCATTTACAAGCATTCAGTCGAATTTTAATTGGGAGTCCAGCCTCATTAATTTGCATAATGGGGGATTTCTGTAAATCCCATCGCATGGGATTTTTTGTGATGTGCAGATCATGCAGGGGTTTTAGCAATGAGTTCATAACCTACTTGAGATGTTTTAAAAGTGGCACGCAGGAATATATTGTTAAAATACAGCAAATAAAAGCGGGAAAGGAGAAACAGATGGTTCCATACCATGCAGCTTGCCTGTGACGTCCAGACTATTTAAATACCATGTATCCTTCCAAAATTTCAGGCGATTAGTAAAGTGAGCATCATTTATTTGAAATGGTGATGACAATTACTTAGAATTACTTATGCAAGCACGTTATCAGCATAGTCCTATAAATATATTCTTGTAAATGTGAGGATCCTAAATGCTCCTAGGAGTGATATTGAATAATTACATTGTTATAAATCGGAGCCCAGACCCCCTTCTAATAATGTCAGGTTGATGATGTCACTTCCTATGACAGTATCTCCTCTGACTGCACTGGGATTATCAACCCCCACTTCTTGTTAATAAAATGTTTAGCCTTGGTAACTGTAATTCAGTTTAGACTGAGGTTTGCTCTGCTTTTTGTGCTGCTCAGCGCAATGTCTTTAATCTGCCAAGTGAGGCAAAAAGACGGTTTTCTAGCCTACGGGTATCTCGCCAGCCTCTTGTAATAAAAAAATATAAATAGAACATACACACAGAAATATATATTTGCACCGATACAAGTCTTCTTATCCTGTGGTATGCATTGAAACTAAACAGGCCTTCTCTACCTCTTTAAAGTACACGTCTGGTAGGAAGTACATACATTTATAACAATTTTATGTGATGATTTTTTTTTGTGAATTCTAATTTTTTACAGCAAGGCCATGGTTGCCGTATTTAGGTTTTAACATCTTTCCTTTATTTTATTTTTAGCATATACTTGCAATTAAAAATATTAAAAATACACCTGTAACAGCAGTTTGATAATGCCACACCTATTGGCTTTGCTAATGCTTGTTGATAGTGTATTCTTTTTAAAAATGCAGTACAGAAATACATACTCTACCCTGGTAGTCCTGTGCATTCAGCTGCTACTTAGCATTATATGAGTTATTAGACCTGGTGCGCTGCTTCGGTTCAGTTCTTTCTGCACCGCTCTGCCGAGCTCTGCTCAGTTCAGCAGTTCCTTGGTGTAACTGTTTTAGAATATTTTAGGATATTCTCACCCCCAGTAACTGCTGCACGTGGTTGATTCTCTCTCTGAAAAGATTGTGTTTGTTGATTTGTGGCAGGGCACAATAGCACTGTTCCTCGCCACTGGGGTGGGCATTGGCACAGTCCTACTGTAAACACATACACATTGGGTCTGTATTGCTTAAGTGCCATCGTGGCATTGTGCCAGCCAGAGGGAGGGCTCAGGGGGCCTATGTGAAGTGTAAACAGATAATCCAGGTCAGCTTTCTTTCCGTTCTGATACTTGCAGTTTTGATGTTGCTATTGGAGATGTAGGATTACAAATGCCAAAATGTAAATACAAAACCACACACAGAACTGAAGGAGCCGGTCCGGAGTCACAGGGGATAAGTTAATTACTCAAGTGTCATATATTCCTGGTGGTATAAACCAAAAAAAGCTCATGGACAGAATTAGGAATCTGATAAACATGAAGGGAAAGGTGTTTCCACAGAACACTTCTGGGACATGCAAAGAACTTGAGAGAGTTGGACAAGTGGGATGCTTACCACCACTTCAAGATGGAAGAAACACACCTGTTAAGGAACATTGTGAGAGCCCACGAATGAATCAGGTGGTGTTGAATGACACGTGTTTCACAAGCTCTGCTCATGGGGGGCACCAGGAGGTTTGCAGTCTCTCTGTGAGTACAGGTGGTGGCAGGTTAAAGGTCTTCCTTATCAGTTGTCTTCTGCTCCTTGCTGCTTTACCAAGCTCTTAAGGCCAGTGGTAGTTTTTTTGTGAGGCAGGGGTGTAACAAAGGCCCCGCAGTCCCCGCGGTGTGGAGGAGCCACTGAGCTCCAGGGGGCCCCTCAGCACCGCACCTGACCATGTTCTGTGCAGGGAGCCCGCCTCCAGTTTCGTTACGTCATTGTTGTGAAGGATGGGTATGTTTGGATCCCAGAGTATCTTTTGTAGGGTGACTCTCGGTTGGGTTTTCTGTTGTTGAACGCCCCCAAGCCTGACACCTGGTTAGGATTTGCATTGCAGAATTTGTCTTTGTTTGATGTTCCTGGTGGGGTTTGCATAATGGGATGTCCATTTTGTTGACCATGTCAGGTCACTTTGTTTCATGATGTGCGGATTGTTTTGGATTTCAGAAGATCTCTTTACCTAATAATGCATAGATTTGGATTCCTGAATGTCTCTTTGCTGTTGGCGCGTTTTAGAATCCAGAATGTCAATTTCTTTAATATCTGGGTAGGAACTGAATTTCTGAATGTCACTGTGTTTGATGGTGTCTGGTTGAGTTTTGGATGTCAGATATCTCCTTTGTATGATGACGTTATGGTGTGATTTGGATTTTATGATGTCGCGTTGTTGGGTTCCATGTGTACTGGAGTTTTAGATTATATTACAGACTGCCTTTTTAATTAATGACACCTGGCTCAGTTTCAGAATGCAGACTAGCCATGTGTGTGTGATGAAACATGTTTTGGATTCCAGAACATGCACTTGTTTGATGATGTTTAGTGGAGTTTTGAAAACATGGAATGTGCCTTGATTTGATGCCGGGTTGAGGTTCATCTTCCAGAATGCAGATAGTGTTCTGTTTGGATTTTGGATTCTGCAGTATCTCTTTGGTTCATGATGTCTGCTTGAGGGTTTGGATTTCAGGATATGCTTATTTCTGTTCATGACTTGTTTGGAGTTTGGACTCCAGAATGTCCCTTAATTTGAATGTATCTGGTTGGATTTGAGACATCCTGTGACATCATTGACTGGTTGCCCCTTTAAATAAAACTCTCCCCGCCGGAGTAATTACGAGTTTGCCGCTAAGTCGGTGGGCGGAAACCTCAGTTTCTGCCCACCGGCCTAGGGGGAATCAGGTTACAGCCTTGTCTCAGGCTCGTAATCAAGCCGGCCGCAATGCTGTAGCCCGCAGGGAGCACCAGCACCCTCGCAATGTTCACTGCCTGCAAAGCAGACAGTGAACATTGCGAGGGTGCTGGGCAGGAAGGCCCCTGCATTGCCCATGCCAAGTGCCTCCCTTTGGCCCCCTCCACCTGTGTAACTGCCATGAAAAGGCTGGCGGAAAAAAGCGGATTATGATCTCTGCCACCGCCAGGCCAGCAGGATCATGGATCCTGGCAGAGCTGGCGGTTTCCTGGCAGTCTGACTGCCAGGCTTGTAATGTGGCGGTTGGACTGTCACAACAGCAGTGGTCGTGACCGCCACAGCAAGTGTGGCGGTCTGCAGACCGCCACACTCGTAATGAGGCCCAGAGTACTAGATGAATTACCACATTTTACACAATTTTCTGCTGCTGCTCCTTTTGGTACGAAACTCTGCTAAGATAGTGGCATTCTGTTGCTGCTGTGCGAACATGGGGAGGGGCTGATTTGTCTCTCTAGGCGGCACTTCTTCGTTGACACCTTCGTTTGTCTCTCCAACCCCTTTCCCTCCTCCTTCCACCTACCATGTTTTAGGCAGTGCTGGGACACCAGTCATGTTCAATGAGAATGGAGATGCCCCTGGACGGTATGACATCTTCCAGTACCAGATGACCAACTCCTCGGCCCCTGGATACAAAGTGATTGGGCAGTGGACAGAATACCTCCGCCTTAACGTGAGTAGCTCTGAAACAATACGTCAGGGGTGCAGAGTGGATCAGGCTTTAGGTAGCATACGATCCCTCTCAGGCTAAGCTGCGTTGTCCTGCTCCAGGCAAGGACGACCAAGCTCTGCCTGAGCTTCACAGAGGTCACAGGGATGCACAACATAGTGATCTCCCAGGTTCCACAAATCTGATTGTCTCAGGCCTCAGACAGCATAGCTATTCCATGGTTTAAGCAGATTGTAAAGTCTTGTTCCTCAGACAACTCAGCTATCCTTCAAGTTACACAGATCTTGCAGGCTCCGGTGTCAGACTACTGAGCTTCCTCCCAGTTTATACAGGTCTTGCAAGATGAAGCTGCTTGACAGCAGATCTATGCCCCGGGTTACATTAATTCTATATGTGCACGCCTCAGGTCGAAGAAGCCATTGGATTACACAGATCTTACAGGTTAATTCCACACATAGTTGTAATTTTGAAGGTTGCATGGATCACACAAGCTCAATTTTCAGGCAGATGAGCGGTCCCTCATATTACATCGATCACACGTGCTCTGTAGGTAGGCCTGACATTCCAGGTTTGGGGCCGGAGCCTGAGGTGTCCTTTTTGTCCATTCCTTTTGATAAGTATATTGATTGAATGTGTTTATTACCCATCCCCAACTGCCCTTGGAGACTGATACACGAACCAAAAAAAAACAGAAAAGAGAAGCCGGCCAAAGCACAGGAGAATCCCACGAGTTTGTTCTACACTAAAGGGTAAGTAGTGGCAAAGAACCAAAAGAAATGTAACCTTTTCTAAAGATCCTCCTAAAACAGACATGTGGTCTGCGTCTTCCTTCACAAACTGAGTTACGCTTGGACTGTTCTGACATAACCCACTGGAGAATTACCAACTTCAGAGGTGCATCCATCAATCTTGTACCAGTGAGAGTCCACGTGGAGTGGTTCCTAGGTGTTTATTGTATATCTGAGATCTTGGAGAACAACAGGACTACAAGGTGAGGCCTCCTACAGCAGCCAGGGAGGCAAACAAGTCTGGAGGAAGGACCACTGTGTAATGGCAGCAGATCTCTGAAGGAGGAGGCCCCCATGGAGTGATAAGTAACCAAATATCAGAGATGAAGGGAAGAGAGCTGCTGCCATGACACCCACTTGTAACAAACAATCCCCTGGACCACCTATTCAAGGGATGCTGTGAATATCAGCAACATTTTCGCCAACTCTGGAAAAGATAACATGGTCTGGAGAGATGAGCTGATAAGGAGTGACCAAGATGTAGTCCTGGCTACAAACTGATGCAAAGTTGACAGTCTTCACAGAACGGTAAGACTGCAAATTTTGTCAACTTTGTCTGCCAGTGAAAATCGCTTCCACCCTAAAAAAAAGATTTTGTGGAAGAACTTTCCAACAAAATCATTTCTACATGAGAAATTTCCCATTTTTTTGCAGACTTCTTTCCGGCAAATAAAAGATTGTAAATATTGACAAAACTTCACCAAGTTGCAAAGTTTATAAAAAAAAAAGCTTTGCATAGTTTGAGGATTCAAGTCTTCAGAACTCTGAGCATCCCTGGTACTAAGTGACATATCAAAGCACTTTAGCCTTATTTTAGACAAGATTTAGGGTGTCAGGCGATATGAATAGTGGACAGGAGACTGTGTGATGCAGTAAAAACACAGAAGGCCAGATTTACAAGAAACTAGCGCAGCGCAGTGCTGCACCAAAATTAGCAACAGCGTGCTGCACCAGTTTTAAAATGCAGGGATGAACCGTATTTACAAGAAAACGGCGCAACCCAGCAATTCCTCCAGCGCTAAATTAAGCAGCCTGCGCCAATGCAGGCATCCTTGCACCATAGTACAAGGGTGTCTGCGTTGAGGGGTGCGATTTTTTTTATATGCAGAAAGATGTCCCTTCCAGCACATAAACAATCGTCCATGGCATTCTGCTGCTGTGCAGGATGCAGCACACATAGAAAAAGCAAAAAACGAGGAGGAATAAAAGTATTCCTCCTCGTTGTGCCATGCTAACGCCACCAAGGGGTGGCGTTAGATTTTGGCGCTGCCTTGGATTTACATTTTTTTGTAAAACTGGGGCAGCATAAAAAGCAATGGGTGTTGAGGTGGAGCGCCACTGCAAAACCCAATGCACGCCTCTCTGAAACAGAAAACTGCGTCAGAGGGGCCCATATTTACAAGGAGGCGTAAAGCCACAAAAAATGGCGTCACACCTTGTTGTAAATATGGAGCAGTGCTTAGCACCACCAGAACGTCGCAAAAAATGATACTCCGGTGGTGCTAGGGCCTTGTAAATCTGGCCCAGAGAGTTGAACAAATCCTAAAAAAATGGGTGGTCTCGGGAGGCAAAGGCGTTACGGAATATGGAAGACCATTTTATAATCCCACTTTCCCCTCATCTCATAGT
The DNA here is from genome assembly GCF_031143425.1 of Pleurodeles waltl. Lineage (NCBI taxonomy): Eukaryota > Metazoa > Chordata > Amphibia > Caudata > Salamandridae > Pleurodeles > Pleurodeles waltl. Next base: position 35,044,128 of record NC_090449.1, read on the forward strand.
CAGCACATTCAGACAATCTCTTCCTAGAGCAACCCAGTGATTGCCAAAACCAACTGAACTAAATTATCAATTGAAACGTTATTGCAATATATAAATAGAAACACCTTCTGTACCCGACCTGATCAGGAGTTAGGTGACGTCTAGAAGGAGCTTGCAGTGCCTGAAGTTGGCTGCTATAGCTAGGCAGAGCTTAGCTTACAGTGCACGTGTGTTGCCCAGAAGTGGCTGCCGGAGCTAGGGAGGACCTGATAGAAGGATGAAGAGTCTGAAAATGGCTCCTGGGAGCTGGCAGAGCCTACAGTGTGCACAGGACATGAACATGGCTCCTGGAGATATTCAGGGCCTACAAAGAGCATGGAGTGCCTGTTATTGGCTACTGCTGAAGAAAACTTCATTAATTTTTTGTTTGAGCGTTGTAATTCACAACTTCACATCTTGGGTCCCAAAACAAAGCACACCTCAGTGTTAAGAGATGAGCGTAGCCTGCAGGCCATGTTAGCATAACAAAGAAAATGGCTGAAGCGGGTAACAGTTATACTAAGACAAATGCCTTTACAGTGTTCACACTGCTCTAGTTAGGCGTAGCCCAAAGGATGAGCATAATGCCTGTTAATGACTGCCGGAGTTAGGCAGGGTCTACAGGTAACCTGTAGTGCTCTGTACCTGGCTGTTGTAGTATGGCTGTGGGCCTACAGGGAACCTGTAGTGCTATGTACATGGCTGAGGGCCTCCAGGTAACCTGTAGTGCTCTGTACATGGCTGTGGGCCTCCAGGTAACCTGTAATTCTCTGTACATGGCTGTGGGTTCCAGGTAACCTGTAGTGCTCTGTACATGGCTGTGGGTTCCAGGTAACCTGTAGTGCTCTGTACATGGCTGTGGGCCTCCAGGTAACCTGCAGTGCTCTGTACATGGCTGTGGGTTCCAGGGAACCTGTAGTGCTCTGTACACGGCTGTGGGCCTACAGGTAACTTGTAGTGCTCTGTACATGGCAGTTGTAGTTTGGCTGAGGGCATACAGGAAACCTTTAGTGCTCTGTACATGGCTGTGGGGGGCCTACAGGTAACCTGTAATGCTGTGTAGATGGCTGCTGGAGTTAGGAGGCAGGGCCTACAGGGAACCTGTAGTGCTCTGTACACGGCTGTGGGCCTACAGGTAACCTGTAGTGCTCTGTACATGGCTGTTGTAGTATGGCTGAGGGCCTACAGGAAACCTGTAGTGCTCTGTACATCGCTGTGGGGGCCTACAGGTAACCTGTAATGCTGTGTAGATGGCTGCTGGAGTTAGGAGGCAGGGCCTACAGGGAACCTGTAGTGCTCTGTACACGGCTGTGGGCCTACAGGTAACCTGTAGTGCTCTGTACATGGCTGTTGTAGTATGGCTGAGGGCCTACAGGAAATCTGTAGTGCTCTGTACATCGCTGTGGGGGGCCTACAGGTAACCTGTAATGCTGTGTAGATGGCTGCTGAAGTTAGGACGCAGGGCCTACAGGGAACCTGTAGTGCTTTGCACATAGCTGATTTCTTTGGTCTGGGCTTAAAGAGGACATCTAGCGTAGGGATGTCCAACCTTTTCTGTTATAAGAGCTTCTTATGATCAATGAACCACTAATATTATTAGGGTTGTAATAGTGACCACATCGGAAAGAAATTACATTAGAGTTCAGCATGTGCAGGATTACCAGCAGTGATCACCTTACTGCACCAGGCAGGGTTGCCGGCAGTAATGTAAAAAGGCTTTGGTAGTTTTAAATCCCTTTACATAGGTACCACATACCATCCATAGCAGAGATGCTTTTGACACCAAGATAATGTTAGTAATAAGTCTCCCCAGCACCACATAATATACCACTCAAATATCTGGTTGAAAATATTTTTGAAATCCAACCATTCTGTCTCCAAACATCATCTTATGAGTACTTGAAATACACATATTTTTGTCTCCAATGCACACCTTTCAGTTTTGGGATACATATATTATTTAATTCAGCTCAACAAAAGCCTTCTCATTTAGTAGACGAGGCTGCACACACTTGAGCTACTTACAGGTAGTTGGAGAGATACTAGTAGCACACGAGCTACTCGGAGAAGGCTGATATAATGCCTCTAAAAGGCTGCTGGAGTTAGAGGGGATCCAAGATGGGAGGGGTGGGCCTGGGCCGAGCACATAGCTCCTGGAGGCAGGTAAGACGAACTACATAAAAATGGCTGCTTGCTTTGAAGAAAGACGCAGGAACTGTCCAGATATCACATGTATTTGTTGTTAGATCTTCTGGGAGTAAATGTTGATTTTCTCATTGTTCATCATTTGCCTTCTCTCTTACTGTTTCTTTCAATTACCCCCCAACTCTTCACTTCATTGTTTTCTCCCCTAATACCTGGACTTCCTTTTGGTGTCTTCTGACTCATCTCCCCTGTTCTTCCCACCAAATCTCAACATCCCTAACAATCTCTTGACTTGATGCTTCCCTCTGATATCTTGGTTGCCTTCCTCCCTATCTGGGGTTGACTCAATATTTTACTTTTCTTCCCCATTCTTACCTTCACCTCTGAATAATTTTAACTCTTCCGCAACACCACTGGCTCACTGCTTTTGCCCACTTTCTAATGTCTGAATGCCCCAACTTTTTGATCACCCTTTTCCTGCATCTTTACCTGGGTCTACTTGGCCCCTGGTACTTCCTGCCTACGTAACTTCTCCCTTACTGTCTCCACTTGTTGCTCCCTCCTCTTTCCCAACCTCCTCTAACCTCTGTCTGCTTCATTTCTTGTCACCTCTCCTACTTTTCTGTGCTCCCTCTCTCTTACCCCTCCTCTTTCTTCATCTCCCCCACTCTCATATTCTATCACTGGCTTCCTCGGCTGCCCATTCACTCTTTCTCCTGCTCCTTTACTCTCTTCCCTGGTACCTCCCCTTTTCCTTACCCTCTCTTCTTTTTCTCCAAAGATTGAAGAGATGCAATGGGCTGGTGGTGAGCGTGAGATCCCGCCCTCTGTCTGCAGTCTGCCATGCGAAGCCGGCGAGCGCAAGAAGATGGTGAAGGGCGTGCCCTGCTGCTGGCACTGCGAGCTGTGTGACGGTTACCAGTACCAAATGGACGAGTTCACCTGCGAACTGTGTCCCTTCGACATGCGGCCTAGTGCCAACCGCACTGCCTGTCGCCCCATCCCCATTGTAAAACTGGAGTGGCACTCTCCTTGGGCCGTGCTGCCCATCTTTCTGGCCATCCTAGGCATCCTGGCCACCAGCTTCATCATCGTCACGTTTATACGCTTCAATGATACTCCCATGGTGCGCGCTTCAGGACGCGAGCTCAGCTACGTTCTGCTCACCGGCCTCTTCCTGATCTACTCCATCACTTTCTTGATGATCGCGGAGCCTGGGGTGGTTGTGTGCGCCTTCCGTCGTCTCTTCCTGGGCCTGGGCATGTGCATCAGCTACGCGGCCCTGTTGACCAAGACCAATCGCATCTACAGGATCTTCGAGCAGGGCAAGAAGTCGGTGACACCGCCCCGCTTCATCAGCCCAGCCTCGCAGCTGGCCATCACCTTCAGCCTCATCTCGGTGCAGGTGGTGGCTGTGGTGGTGTGGTTGGGCGTGCGGCCACCACACAGCGTCATTGACTATGAGGAACAGCGCACACCCAACCCAGAGTCCGCCCAGGGGGTTCTGAAGTGTGACATGTCTGACCTGTCGCTCATTTGTTGCCTGAGCTACAGCATTATCCTCATGGTCACCTGCACTGTCTACGCCATCAAGGCCCGCGGCGTGCCCGAGAACTTCAACGAGGCTAAGCCCATTGGCTTCACCATGTACACCACCTGCATCATCTGGCTGGCCTTTGTGCCCATCTTCTTTGGTACTGCACAGTCTGCTGACAAGGTAGGCCTGCCCTGCCCCTCCTTACAACTTTCTTCACTTCTGTGTTTGATTTACTGGGTTATGGGCAGGGCCACTGGAATTATGCAACATGGGAGAACCAAATTATGTGCCAGTGCTGACTAAATTATGTATCAAGAAAAGACAAGTTGTGTGGTATATTGTACCACATTTTATGATATTGTTACATCAATATTTTGTCATTTTCACGGGTTAACATTGTCTGGGCACATGTTTCACCTAGTTATTACTAGTTTAACACTCAAATACAGAAATATATAAGCTGTGGCATAGGTGTGTATGGCAAATAATAAACAGAGATACAATAGGCAACTGAAATAAAAATCAGTCATCCTTTGCTAAGAGCCTCCCACTGCATGGCAAACACGTTGCTGTATTTTTAGTAACTTTTAATGCAACAATTGAGCTAGAAACAATATTTTTGTTAAAATCTTAAAATGATGCGCAAGGATTATATGGCAACTGTGGCAAACACATATTCACGTGGTAGATGCCACAGCCACAGAATTGAATCCTTCTAAAGGCCTTGTTATGGCTTTTTGCCATTTGACCAGAGGACAACTGGTCACTGGGAAGCTGGCAGATTTCTCAACAGACCTGTGCTGGTAACCCCCACCTGACCAGGGGCAGAATCAGTCACATGTCAAGCTTCGCGAGCCTATGGCTGGAGTATCTCGAGAGATCATATGTAGAGTAAAGCATGAGTAGTATAGGGACAGTGGAATCAGAGAGGAGTTCAGAACTTGGGGATATTGTAACTCAAGACAGGCCATTCACAGAGCACACGTACAACAAAGACACAGTATCAAGGCACAGCTCCCAAGGGCTAGTGTGCACTTGTGTATCTGAAGGCACAGTCTACTAAAGAGTGTAACCTGTGTGACTGAAGAGACCATGTCTAGAGCGAGGCAATAGTACCTGGGTTATAAATTGGGCATCACTTTGCTAGAGGTTGTAGAGGTATCAGCGAGGGAATATATGCATGCTGTGATGAAGCAACAGTATAGGATACATAGATTTTACTACCCATAGTACAGTAGAGAGCGCATATCTGTAAGACGCATGCATTGCAAAGACAGCATTCGGGGGAAAGATTATACGCCCAGGGCTAGTGTATTGACAGCTTATCTATAGAGCAGAGGGACGGTATAGAGGTTATAGAAGGACGAAAGTGATGGTATGGAAACTGGAGGTGATGCACACCGGGGTAAGAGTATAGACATTGTTCACGGAGAACACATGTGAGTAAAGAGACAGATCAGGAATATCAGAACATATGGCTGGAATGTGGACTGTGTATACAGTGTAGTCATGCAACAGCAAGGGACTCACAAAACCCGTAGAGTAGGGGCAGTATATCCAGTGGTGAGATGTAGAGTAAAGTGATACTACAGGACTTAGGGCCAGATTTACAAGGTCCTATTGCCCCCGGAGCATCACTGTTTGGGGCGCTTCAGTGGCGCAATGCCCTGCACCGTATTTACAAGATGGCGTTAAGCCACTTTTTGTGGCTTAGTGCGACTTTGTAAGTACGGCCCCTTCACACTCGGCACTTTGTGTGGAAGGGCCGTGCAATGGATGTTGCTGTGGGCCTGACACAGCAACACCCACTGCACTTTGACGCTGCCCCAGATTTACGATATTTCGTACACCTGAGGCAGCGCCAAAATCTAACGCCACTCCAGGGGTGGCATTAGAGTGGTGCAACGAGGAGAAATGCTTCATTTCATTCTGCAGAACACATAGAAAGAGCAAATCGCCATTTAAGATTGTTTTCGTGCAGGAAGTGTCCCATCCTGCACAAAACCCATCTCCCCTCAATGCAGCCATCCTTGCTCCATGGCACAAAGGTGGCTGCGTTGAAGCTCAGCAGCAAATTCATCGCCGGCGCAGGGGGAAATACTGGGGTTTGCCATATTCTATTATACACGCCGCATCCCTGCATTTTTAAAATTACAGAGCGGGGCGCTGCCAAATGTGGCGCAGCACCGCACTCCATCATTTTCTAGTATATCTGGGCCTTAGAGTCATGACAGTATACCCGGACAGCACATGCACATTAAAGCCGTACCATAGAATTAGAGATGTTACAACCCATTACCCTAGTAAGCACAGTTCATGGAGAGAAAGGACAGCACACACAGAAATCTATAGACATCAGACTCTGCAGAGGATGCAAGTGAGTTTGAGGAACACAGATAGCGCACATTCATAGCACACGGCTGGGATACGCCTTACACTAATACTACACTCGTAGCACATGGGTAGATCATATCAGTCCATAGGGTGAGCAGAGATAAAGTCCACTGATAGCACACAGCTCAGATATGGCAGTCCGTATAGAGAGCACGGCGTACATTGAGAGTACACGGTTAGGCGTGCCAATGCCTGTGGTGAGCACAGATACAGTACATTAACCGTACTTAGCTTGGGAAGGCCAGTGTATACGCTAAGCGCAGATATAGTGCTTTGAGAGTACTCGGATACCAATGCCTGTGGTGAGCACAGATATAGTACATTAAGCGTACTCAGCTCGGGAAGGCCAGTGTATATGCTGAGCGCAGATATAGTGCTTTGAGAGTACTCGGGTACCAATGCCTGTGGTGAGCACAGATACAGTACATTAAGGGGGTTATTCCAACTTTGGAGGAAGTGGTAATCCATCCCAAAAGTGACGGTAAAGTGACGGATATACCACCAGCCGTATTACGAGTCCATTATTTCCTATGGAACTCGTAATACGGCTGGTGGTAAATCCGTCACATTTGGGACGGATTACCACCTCCTCCAAAGTTGGAATAAGCCCCTAAGTGTACTCAGCTCGGGAAGGCCAAGTGTATACGCTGAGCGCAGATATAGTGCTTTGAGAGTACTCGGGTACCAATGCCTGTGGTGAGCACAGATACAGTACATTAAGTGTACTCAGCTCGGGAAGGCCAAGTGTATACGCTGAGCGCAGATATAGTGCTTTGAGAGTACTCAGGTACTAATGCCTGTGGTGAGCACAGATACAGTACATTAAGTGTACTCAGCTCGGGAAGGCCAAGTGTATACACTGAGCGCAGATATAGTGCTTTGAGAGTACTCGGGTACCAATGCCTGTGGTGAGCACAGATACAGTACATTAAGCGTACTCAGCTCGGGAAGGCCAGTGTATACGCTGAGCGCAGATATAGTGCTTTGAGAGTACTCGGGTACCAATGCCTGTGGTGAGCACAGATACAGTACATTAAGCGTACTCAGCTCGGGAAGGCCAGTGTATACGCTGAGCGCAGATATAGTGCTTTGAGAGTACTCGGGTACCAATGCATGTGGTGAGCACAGATACAGTACATGGAGTGCACTCAGCTCTGGTATGCAGGTGTATATATGAAGTCCAGATATAGTTCATTGAGAGGACTATGATACTAGTGCATGTGGTGAGCACTGAGGGTACTCAGCTCTGGTATACCAGTGTATATGTTGAGTGCAGATACAGAACATTGAGAGTACATGGCTAGGGTACGAGTACATACGGTGGACACAGGTGCAGTACATTGAGAGTACTCAGCTTCGGTACGCATATGGATATGTTGTGCGCAGACATAGTGCATTGAGAGTACTAGAGTACCTGTGTTATGTTCTGTGTACTTGTAAAGCACATTATCACCCGCGAGGGTATCCTGGCGCTGGGCAGGTATGTGCCTCGCCCTGCCTACGGGAGGTTGGGTAATTGAAAAGCCAGGTCTTCAGCTTCTTGCAGACTTCAAGAAGAGCGGAGGAAGCTCTGATGTGGAGTGGGAGGTAGTTCCACACTTTAGGAGCGATGGAAGAGAACGCCCGTCCTCCTGATCTTGTGTGCATGCGTGGGATGTGTGTGAGTAGGAGTCCTGCGGAGCGGAGGTGTCTGGGTGGTTGGTAGAAAGAGATGCAACTGATCAGGTAGGTGGAGCCCAAGCTGTGTAGTTCCTTGAATATGTGTATGAGGAGTTTGAAATGAGAACGTTGGTGTATTGGCAGCCAGTGCATGCAGTGAGCACAGGCACAGTACACTGAGCGTACTTAGCTCGGGTATCAAGTGTATATATTGAGTGCATAAATGGTGCATTGAGAGTACATGGTACTAGTGTATGCAGGGAGCAGACACACAGTACATTGAGAACTCATCTTTGGTATGCCAGTACATATAATGAGCGCCGCTATAGTACATTGAGAGTACTAGGGTACTAGTGCATGCAGTGAGCACAGACGCAGTACACAGAGTACTCAGCTCTGGTATGCCATTGTATATGATGAGCTCAGATACAGTACATATAGAGAACTAGTGTACAGTACATGCTGTGAGCACAGACACGGTACATTGAGAATACTAGGGTGCCAGTGTACACAATGAGCACAGACACAGTACATTGAGAGTACAAGGTTATCAGTGTACACAGTGGGCACAGAAGCAGTCATTGAGATTATTCACCGTGGGTATGCACAGGTATATTACAGATATAATACACTGAGAATAATAGAGTACTAGCGCATGCAGTGAGCACAGATGTGGTCACTCAGATTATTCAGCTTGGGTATGCACAAGTATAGTACAGATGTTGTACACTGAGAATACCAGAGTACCAGTGCATGCAGTGAGCACAGACACAGTCATTAAGAGTACTCAATTCTAGTATGCACTAGTATAGTACAGATATAGTACACTGAAAATACTTGAGTACCAGAGCATGCAGTGAGCTCAGATGCAGTCATTAAGAGTGCTTAACTCAGCGATGGGCAGGTATAATACAGATATAGTTAACTGAGAATACTAGAATACCAGTGCATGCAGTGAGCATAGATGCAGTACATTCGGTTCACTCAGCTCTGGTATGCAGGTGTATATACTGAGTGCACATATTGTACATTGAGAGTACTAGGGTACCACTTCATGCAGTGACCACAGATGCAGTCATTGAGAGTACTCATCTTGGGTATGCACAGGAATAGTACAGGTATAGTACATTGAGAGTACTAGGATACCAGTGCATGCAGTGAGCATAGATGCAGTACATTCGGTTCACTCAGCTCTGGTATGCAGGTGTATATACTGAGTGCACATATTGTACATTGAGAGTACTAGGGTACCACTGCATGCAGTGACCACAGATGCAGTCATTGAGAGTACTCAGCTTGGGTATGCACAGGAATAGTAGAGATATAGTACATTGAGAACACTAGCACAGACACAGAACATTAAGAGTCCTTGGGTGCCAGTGTATGCAGTGAGCTCAGGCAGAGTACAATAGTACATAGAGAGTACTAGGGTGCCAGTGCATGCAGTGAGTACAGACACCGTACATTGAGAGTACCAGTGCATGCAGTGACCACAGATGCAGTCATTGAGAGTATTCAGCTCTGGTGTTCAGATGCATATATTGAGTGCAGATGTTGTACATTGAGAGTACTAGGGTACAAGTGCATGCAGTGAGCACAGATTCAGTAATTGTGAGTACTCAGTTTGGATATATGCAGGTATAGTATAGATATAGTATATTGAGAATATGAGAGTACCAGTTCAGTGAGCACAGACAAAGTACATTCAGTGTACTAAGCTCTGGTATGCAGGTGTATCTATTGAGTGCACATATTGTACATTGAGAGTACGAGGGTACCAGTGCATGCAGTGAGCACAGATGCAGTCACTGGGAGTACTCAGCTCAAGTATGCACAGGTATAGTACAGTTATAGCACAGTGAGATTACTAGGGTACCTACCAATGCATGCAGTGTGTACAGATGCAGTCATTGAGAGCACTCAGCTCGAGTATATGCAGGCATAGTACACATACAGTACATTGGGAGTATTAAGCTCGGATACATGCAGATATAGTACAGATATAGTACATTGAGAGTACTGGGGTACCAATGCATGAAGTGAGCACAAATGCAGACATTGAGAGTACTCAGCTCGGATATGGGCAGACATAGTACAGACATAGTATACTGAGAGTGCTAGGGTACCAGTTCAGGCTGTAAGCACAGATGCAGTCATTGAGAGTACTCAGCTCAGGTATGCACAAGTATAGTACACATATAGTACAGCGGGAGTACTAAAGTACCAGAGTACCAGTGCATGCAGTGAGCATGGACACAGTGCTTTGACAAAACTCAGCTCGGGTATGTGCAGATATAGTACAGATATAGTACATTGAGAGTACTAGGGTACCAGTGCATGCAGTGAGCACAGATACAGTCATTGAGAGTTCACACCTCGGGCATGGGCAGGTATTGCAGACATATAGTTTACTGAGAGTACTAGGGTACCAGTGCAGGCGATGCAGTACAATGAGAGTACTCAGCCCGAGTACGTGCAGGCATAGTACAGATATAGAAGACTGAGTGTACTGGGGTACAATTGCATGCAGTGAGCACAGATGTAGCCATTGAGCGTACTTAGCTCAGGTATGTGCATGTATAGTACAGATATAGGACACTGAGAATACTAGAGTACCAGTGCAGGCTGTGAGCATAGACTCGGTACATTGAGAGTACTCAGCTCGGGAATGGGCAGGCATAGTACAGATATAGCACATTGACAGTACTAGGGTACCAGTGCATGCAGTGTGAACAGATGCATTCATTGAGAGTTCTCAGCTTGGGTACGGACAGGTATATTACAGATATAGTACATTGAGAGTACTAGAGTATTAGTGCATGCAGGGAGTACAGATGCAGTCATTGAGAGTACTCAGCTTGGGTATGGGCAGGCATAGTACAGATATAACACACTGAGAATACTAGAGTACACCCCAGTGCATGCAGTGTTCACAGATGCAGTCATTGACATCAGCTCGTGTATGCACAGGTATAGTACACATATAGTACACTGGGAGTACTAGAGTACCAGAGTACCAGTGCATGCAGTGAGCATTGAGACTGTACATTGACAGTACTCAGCTCGGGTGTGTGCAGGTATAGTACGGATATAGTACATCGAGAGTACTAGGGTACCAGTGCATGCAGTGAGCACGGATGCAGTCATTGAGAGAACTCAGCTCAGACATGGGCAGGTGTAGTACAGACATAGTATACTGAGAGTGCTAGGGTACCAGTTCAGGCTATAAGCAGAGATGCAGTCACTGAGAGTACTTAGCTCAGGTATGCGCAAGTATAGTACACATATAGTACATTGGGAGTACTAGAGTACCAGAGTACCAGTGCATGTAGTGAGCATGGACACAGTGCATTGACAATACTCAGCTCGGGTAGGTGCAGCTTTAGTACGCCTATAGTACATTGAGTGTACTGTGGTACAATTGCATACAGTGAGCACAGATTTAGCCATTGAGAGTACTGAGCTCAAGTATGCACATGTATAGTACAGATATAGGACTTGAAAATACTAGAGTACCAGTGCAGGCTGTGAGCACAGACTTTGCACATTGAGAGTACTCAGCTCAGGAATGGGCAGATATAGTACTGATATAGCACATTGAGAGTACTAGGGTACCAGTGCATGCAGTGTGCACAGATGCAGCCATTAGGAGTACTCAGCTTGGGTATGGGCAGGTTCATTACAGATATAGTACATTGAGCGTACTAGAGTACCAGTGCATTCTGTGAGCACAGATGCAGTCATTGAGAGTACTCAGCTTGGGTATGGGCAGGTATAGTACAGATATGGTACATTGACACAACTAGGGAACCAGTGCAGGTTATAAGCCCGGATGCAGTCATTGAGGGTACTCAGATCGGGTATGGGCAAGTATAGAACAGATTTAGCACACTGGGAATACAAGGGTACCAGTGCATGCAGTGTGCACAGATGTAGTCATTGAGAGTACTCACCTTGTGTATGGGCAGGTATATTACAGATACAGTACACTGAGCGTGCTAGGGTACCAGTGCAGGTAGTGAGCACAGACACAGTGCATTGAGGGTACTCAGTTTGGGTATGGCCAGGTATGGTAGAGATATAGTACACTGAGAGTAATAGAGTGCCAGTGCAGGTGGTGAGCAGAGATGCAGAACACAGAGTACTGAGCTTGGGTATGCGCAGGTATAGTATTGATATAGTAAACTGAGAGCACGAAGGTATCATTGCATGCAGTGAGCACAGATGTAGCCATTGAGAGTACTCAGCTTGGATATGTGCAGGTATAGCACAGATATAATACATGAGGCTACTAGAGTGCCAGTGAAGGCTGTGATCACAAACGCAGTACATTAAGAGTACTCAGCTCGGGTATGGGCAGGTATAGTTCAGATATAGTACACTGAGTGGTACCAGAGTTCCAGTGCATGTAGTGAGCACAGATGCAGTCATTGGGCGTACTTAGCTTGGGTATGCATAGGTGTAGTACAGATATAATACATTGAGACTACTAGAGTACCAGTGCAGGCTGCGAGCACATACGCGGTACATTGAGAATACTCAGCTCGGGTATGGCTAGGTATAGTACAGATATAGTACACTGAGAGTACTAGAGTACCAGTGCATGCAGTGAGCACAGATACAGTCATTGCCATTATTCAGCACAGTTATGTGCAAGTATAGTACAGATATAGCACACTGAGAGTACTAGGGTACCAGTGCATGCAGTGAGCACAGATGCAGTCATTGACATTATTCAGCTCAGGTTTGCGCAGGTATAGTACAGATATAGTAAACTGAGGGTATCAGGGTACCATTGCATGCAGTTAGCACAGATGTAGCCACTGAGAGTACTAAGCTCGGATAGGGATCGGTATATAAGAGATATAGTACATTGAGAGTAATAGGGTACCAGCGCATGCAGTGTGCACAGATGCATTCATTGAGAATACTCAGCTTGGGTATGGGCTGGCATATTACAGATATAGTACACAGAGTACTAGAGTACCAGTGCATGCAGTGAGCACAGACGCAGTACTTCGAGAGTACTCCGCTCAGGTATGGGTAGGTATATAAGAGTTTATAGTACATTGAGAGTACTAGGGTACCAGTGCTTGCAGTGTGCACAGATGCAGTTATTGAGAGTTCTCCGCTTGGGTATGGACAGGTATATTACAGATATAGCACACAGAGTTCTAGGGTACCAGTGCGTGCAGTGAGCACAGACGCAATACACTGAGAGACCAGATATCAGATTGAACATCCCCTCGTTACCGTGAGATTACATGCGTAAAGCATGGGGTCTGTAAACAGATTGCAGATCTGCTGAGTTTATTTTCAGAGGCTGATGCCTCGCCTGGAATTGGCCAGCAGATCGCAGGCAGCTTTCCCGCTTGGGGCTGGGGACGTCATCGCCCCCACCCTTTCGGGTCTTCGATGCTTAACAAGCAGATGAACGCATGGAACCCTGGGAACAACCCAAATCCGCAGATGGTTCTGCACGAGGCTTACCGCGCCCTACATTAGTGAGAGTGGATGCAGGCAGGTGGCGTGCCCTCTGACCCCTGCATCTGGAGCACGGTTTAGAGTCTGTGTGAAGCCAGGCTAGAGTGAGGCCTTTGGCGTGCCCTCTGACCCCTGCTTCTGGAGCATGGCTTTAGAGTCTGTGTAAAGCCAGGTTAGAGCGAGGTTTTGCTGCAGAGATGGAAGGGATGCGTGCCCTCTGACCCCTGCATCTGGAGCATGGTTTAGAGTCTGTGTGAAGCCAGGATAGAGAGAGGCCTTGCTGCAGAGACGGAAGGGTGGCGTGCCCTCTGACCCCTGCATCTGGAGCATAGTTTAGAGTCTGTGTGAAGCCAGGATAGAGATAGGCCTTGCTGCAGGGATGGAAGGGTGGCGTGCCCTCTGACCCCTGCATCTGGAGCATGGTTTAGAGTCTGTGTGAAGCCAGGATAGAGAGAGGCCTTGCTGCAGAGACGGAAGGGTAAAGCAAAACACAAATAATGGACGGAATGTGGAACCAATCAAACATTTACCCTCAGTCACAGATCTGGGTTTAATCCATCGTTCTTTTGCTCACCATGACACCCCAGTTTAGACTCAGTCATCAGTGCAAATCAGTGTTGACCCTGTTCCTCATGGGAACAGTCCAGCCCGAAGTGCCAGGCCAGAAACAAGCATCCTGGGACCGGTTTCAGGGTTTCACCCTTCATCAGCCAGGCTAGCTTGAATCCAGTGGCATAGTGAGCCCGGGACCCACGTCTGGGCATACCAGGCGCACTTATGGCGGCAAAAGCAAAGCAAAACACAAATGATGGACGGGATGTGGAACCAATCAAACATTCACCCCCAGTCACAGATCTGGGTTTAATCCATCGTTCTTTTGCTCACCATGACACCCCAGTTTAGACCCAGGTATATGCAAATCAGTCTTGACCCTGTTCCTCATGGGAACAGTCCAGCCTGAACTGCCAGGCCAGGTCCTCCCTGGACCGGAAACAGGCATCCTGGGACCGGTTTCAGGGTTTCACCCTTCATCAGCCAGGCTAGCTTGAATCCAGTGGCACAGTGAGCCCGGGACCCACGTCTGCATTCTGTCCATCAACTGTTCTTTTTGCATTTGTTGCCCCAAGTGGGAAGGGTATGCCCAGACGTGGGTCCCGTGTTTACTATGCCACCAGATTCAAGCTAGCCTGGCAGAAGAGGGGTGATACCCCGAAACCGGCCCCAGGATGCTAGTTTCTGGTCCAGGGAGGACCTGGTCTGGCAGTTCGGGCTGGACTGCTCCCAAGGGGAACAGGGTCAAGACTGATCTGATTTGCATATGGCTGGGTTCAAACTGGAATAGCATGGTGAGCAAAAAACACTGATGGATTAAACCCAGATCTGTGAAAGGGGGTGAATGTTTGATTGGTTCTGCATTCCGTCCATCAACTGTTCTTTTTGCAGAGATGGAAGGGTGGCGTGCCCTCTGACCCCTGCATCTGGAGCATGGTTTGGTGTCTGTGTGAAGCCAGGAGAGAGCGAGGCCTTGCTGCAGAGATGGAAGGGATCGGCGCCCTTTGGTCTGGTGGGGAGCTGCGCATGCTTTAGGGCGAGGGAAGAATGGCTTCCTGTGCTCTTGAAAACCAAAGAGCATTTAGGGCCGGATTTAATAAACTTTCATGCATTGTAATGCAACAAGGGAACTTGATGAGCTGCGTTGTGTGAAAGGCAGAGAGCAGAAAGGTGCCATATTTACAAAGGTAAGGCCCTCTTCTGCCCGCTCCTTGCGCTGGTGGCAGTCTAGCACCATGCGGCACGATGCACGAGCACCTGCATTGTAAATAAAGATATTGCTCCTCAGTTACACCAGCATCATGAAGGCGTACCATTCTGGGGCAAACCCAGGTTTACAGACTTTAGAAAATCTGGGTTTGTGTTGGAATCCGTGGGTGGATGCATGGGAACGTTAATGCTCTAACCGTGGATCGCCTCCCTGACGCAAGGTAATGCGAGGCAGCAGTATGAGCTACCTCAATTTTAATTTTTTTATACAAAGCCATGCAAAGCCACACAAATCGTGCTTTGCGTGGCTTAGTAGAAATACATTTTCTGTCGGGGCTTCATCAAAATAATGACACAACCCCGATGCAAAATGTTAGTAAACCTGATCCTTAACAGTAAATCGGGACCTTAATGTCTTGGTGCTTCCCGCTATATGTGCTTGTGTCCGTCAAATTTGTTGCTACACGTATTGAACTCAATAACATTCTGTATTTCCTTTGCTCTACAAAGTTTATGTTCCTATTTTTAACTATGAAAACAGACATGAAGTGCAAACATTGAGGTACACCATGTCAGACCCCCATGAAAGGGGCCACACGGAAGACGGTCATTGGGCATCAGCTAATGGGGTTGGAGTCATTGCCTTTGGTGTCCCGGGTTTCGTCCTACTATGGCTCTGCAAACTGGGCGAAGTACAACCCCTTGAGCGTGTGACTCTCAGGGCCAAGTCACAGGCTTCTCCTGGTGGTAGTGTGACGGGCAAGAGCCCCGAACTCAATAGCCAACCAATAGACACAATAACGTACTCTTCAGGCTAGTGCTTATCTTCTTGTTGAAAATAAAGTACCTCGATCACAGAGCATAAGGTAATACTGCACTGTGCAATTAGGGGGTTGAGACACACGGTCCTAATCCTGTTTGTGATCGTCAGTGATTCTCTACAGCCTCTCGGAACCTGAGACTCTACAGCCTTTCGGAACCTGAGACTCTACAGCCGTTCGGAACCTCCCCCCACTGATGGAGTTTAATTGTGTTAACAATCAAAGCTGCGTAACGCAGGACACTGATTAGGAACAGGTGCAGTTCACCCAAATGACCTCAAGCATAGATGCACACACCAGTTCACTCTCATCAGCTCAAGTATGCACAGTAAAAGCCTTAAATTCATAAAGCAGAATGACTTCCCCATCTCTCATTCCACTCACAGTCTAGGCCCCTTGGTTATTGGCGACTTTCAGATGTGGTTCAGGTGTGTGCCGTGCAGTGCTTAGTTTGTAAAACTACAGGTGCCAGGGCCCTCATCAGGAGGCCACTGCAGCTTGCAGCAGCCACTGCCCCCACCAGCATTGCCAAAGACATGATTTCAGGCCCCCAAAGCTATAATAAGGCCTTGTACAGGAGATATTAGTCATTTTTAATATATATTGAACTAATAAGCAACTGTTGTTGTGATAATCTTTAAATAAGACAAACAGTGCCACCATGTGGCTTACTGTCAGAGGTACCGCTCTTGACAATTAAGTCTCAGTGCTGAGCACTGGAAACCACTGGCTCAAATTAAGCACTGGTGCTGTGGTCCTGCTCCTGCTACCTGACTCAGGACTTGACAGCTAGGTTGGATTAATACAGTGGTTAATACAGTGGCACTTGCCTTTGGCAGCAGGTGCCTCCCTAGACCAAGCACAGAAGGGGCGCTTGGATGGCAAGCTTGGCCTCCAGGCCAGTTGTCAATAAATGGATGTCTCTGGCGGTTGGGGCCTCCAAGCTGATGAGGGCTCCCTCCTCGGCATCAACAATGAATATCAGTCCCCAGTGTTAGCAGCAGGTGCACTAGTCTTTCAGGCACACCGCAGGATGCCGATCACACATGGTGCATGGTCATTTCAAAGTCTTGCTGCAGTTCACAGCAAGAACCACTCTGGGAGTTCAGAGATAACCTTTACACATAGTTGGCTCTTGGCTTTGCTATTTTTCTCTCTTTAAACTTCTTCTTCCGGCAGTGCTTCCTCTTGCAGGACCAGGCACACTCCTTCATTCTCTCAGTAGTCAGTCATCCTTCTGCGCTCTAAGCAGACCCTCAGCTCCCCCAGCAGAAAGTACTGGCTTCAGGCGATGCCCCCTCACCTCTGGGAGAGTGGCTGTCATGCGGACACAAGCTGTAGTCACATGGCAGTCCCTAGAGTAATCTTCAGGGCACTTCTTCCTTGGTCATGTCATGAAGTACATGGAATTAGAGCAGATGGATCTCACTTTTCTACATTTATTTCATGTTGTCATCTTGAACAATGGAAACTGAAGTCTCACCCCCACCCCACTCATCCAACAACTGGCAGCCCTTAGGAAGCACCATCGGCAGCTTCTTCCTTTCTAGGGCATGATTGAATTTCCAAGGGTAGCCGTGCCTCATCCTCCTTCACATCAGTATCTGGGTCTCCACCCTCCAGCCACAGGAGTGCAGAAAATACAGATTCACTGCCTGGGAGATGTATCACCCTCCATCCTGTGCCAGGGCAGAGCATGGGCATCCAGAATGCATCCCATCGGTCCCAATACTCAGAATCTGCCCACACGGAGACCCCTGCCACCGTACATGTGCCACACACTCACTGCACACACACACTCACTGCACACACACGCACACACACACACTCACTGCGCACACACACACACTCACTGCACACACACACACACTGCACGCACACACACTGCACACACACACACTTACTGCACACACACACTGCACACACACACACACACACACTTGATATGCACGTGGAATGTCAGTTCAAGAGTCTTGTATTCACATAATGGAGGAACTTCAAACAAGAGATGTCAGCAGACCCCACTCTCTCTGACACCAAGAAAAAAGACTTGTCACCCTAATGAATCACAGAACTCAGTGCGCTTCACCTACTGCTTTCTATGCCCCAACCGGTGGATGAACACTGGTCCAGTGCCCGCTATGAGGGCAAGCTGTATACATCCCCCAGGCCGCAGCACAGGCTCTGCACCCTACATGACGAGGGGATGGCCCAGGGTTCTGTGTGTGCCCCACAAGAAGCCCAGACCCCAGTTTCACACACCGTCGGGGGTAAGCACTCGTTTGACAGGTAGAGGACATTTTCGTCCCAACGCCTCTGTGTTGCATAAAACCCCAGAAGGAGCAGAATCTCACCAGGGACCTCTCTGACGACATCAATGTTTTGTTAACAAATCCCACACAAACATATCACAGAGATTACATCGGGTAAGCGCATTGCTGGTTCCTTGCTGCTTTGTGGCGCTAAAGTACCGCGCTGGAGTATTGCCTGACAGAAATACTGCCCAGATGAAATTAATACTACAAAATGTACATCCACGGAGTGAAGTTCTTGTGAGTTATATTTAGGTTACTATAGTAATGTCAAATGCTATTTTTGTTATAAATAGTCTGGCATATAAACATGTCCATCAGGCCACCTTCCCCCTCTTGTAGACCACTGTAGATTACTCTTCTGGTCTGCACCTGGGTGGCTAAGATTGCATTTGCACCATAAATGTGGCATTTTAGTACATCGACAGTAAAACAATTATTCAAAAAAATAGCCCTAGATTGCACGTGTTCAGAGCTCATGTTTCCAGTATGTCTGCTTTACCTAAGTGCAAGCTAGGTAGAAGTGCTGGTCATCAACAAGGAACTGGAGTTGAAAATCAAAATACTTTTATGCCCCAGTTGTGTAAGATCGGCCATGCTTTAGATTATATTTTCGCATTAACTCTGGCCAACTAAAATACATACTGATCCTGGACAGACTTTGATGTTTATTTACGAGGTGGGAAAGAAGAAAGATGCGTTTTTTAATGTTATGTTTTTTTGCATAATTTAGTTTCCTTACAGCATGCAGCCTTGTTTGAAGTGTTCTTATCATAACAAAGGACACAAAAGCAGGGCCAGGGTTACCAAAGAGCAACAAGGGTAGCAGCTACAATCCCCAGTTGGCATCCGGGCTCACCGAAGCCAGATAGCTGTGGGCTGTTTGGGAGAGCTTGGTTAGTTGACCTACAACCAGTCCGGCTGGCTGAAAGGCCTCTCTCACTAGTATTTCTGTTGATCGCATCAGGTCAGCACCAGATGCAATGTCAAGCCAGACCTAAAAGCCACAGTGAGTGAGTGTGAAAAGCGACCTTCTCAGTGATCTTAAATTGCAACCTTTGCAAACCGCAAATCTTTCACACTTACATTACTATGTAGGCGGGAAAACAAATACTGCCAATGTGTAAGCACAGTAAAGTCGTGAAACTATTCATCAGCTCACCTCAGGAAAATTAAAATGTGCTAAAACCAGTGCTTAATTTGTGCTTGTTGTTTCTGGTGCTCAGCACCGGCACGTATTTTTTAGGGCCGGTGCATAGTCTTCTGCCTCAGGCATTTACTGCGAGCAAAAGACACATATGGGAAAGATGGAGGAAGAGAAAAACGAAAAAGCGTCACAATGGGAGAAAGCAGAAAGCTGCAAGAGTGAGCAGAAGGAGCAGGGAGTGGCTGTAAATGGATTGAAGAGGCCCGCGGTGGCTTCAGGATTACCTGTCTCAGTATTCCGTGTTCATGCATTTAATTGCAGCAGGCGTGTATTTAGGAAGATGGCTTTGGGTACCGGCATGTTTTTATTTACAAATTAAGCACTGGCTAAAACCCAAAAGTTCATAAAGACACACATGCCTCCATTCTCACATGTGCATGCACACACGCGTACACACACACACACACAGAGGCACACACGCACACATACACAGACACACACCTATAAACCCTATGTAAGCACAGATTTTAGCATCACCAATCTCTGTTCAAAACTCAGGCATAGGGAACTACTATTGAACCATGACAATGATAAGAAAATGGGATAAGATTTCTTAAATCTGCTTGCATAGATACTCAGGTAAAACATCAGGAGAAGGAGAAGGCCATTGGTAAAGATGTTTCATGAGAACACCAAATTCCAGGCTAGATTCACAACAATAAATACATACATCTATATTTACTATTACATCTAGGGTTAACACTCCACTTTTTGCTGTTCACCATTTCCGAGTGGATATTTACACCTAGGTGTAGGCTTGCACGTCTCTACCCCCTCAAATCAGTGGGTGGAGCTTCCTACAACAGGATTTAAAAGTGCAAAGTTACAGTCAGTAACTTTGCACCTTATTCGTGGAGATTTCTGCCTCTATGCTGGAGATTTCTTTACAAGAATATATAGGGAAACGTGTTTAAGTTTATTAATCTTTAAAAATATATTTAAAATATTTTAATTTATAAAATACATTTAACTTCATTTGAAATATTTATCGTTTACCTACAACTAATCAAATAAAATGTTACAGCACATTAAGACATCATATTAAACGTGTATGGAATTAGTTTAAAGATTTTATTTTAATTTAAGAGTAACTAATTTTAAACAAAACTTGAAATAATATTAATTCTCAACATTTTCATTGTTATTAAATATTTAATAAATTGTGTTAAGAGTAACGTGTTTCATTACAGTTTTTTAAAGTTTAAAAAAAAAAATATTAGAAGTTTAACAGTTTAATTGATTGTAAATTAAGTTTATTATTACATTTAAAAATGACGAAAGAATAAATTATTATATGTACATTTTATCACTATCACTTTATCATTTACCTTCTCCATATGTGACTGGGGTTACACCTTGAAAGGCTTGGTTCATGACATCATACCACATCTCAATATCAGTTGAAGGTGTGTTTCCCTGTAGAGAAAATGCAACAATTTCCATTTCAAATATATGTTAATATAGGCTTTTTATTTTCAAGTTCAATTCATAAAATAGCCATTTTTCTATTTCTCTACGCATATTGGGAACAAAATGATTTTATCGGGAGAATTATTAAACTGATTTTGCAATTAAACAAATTAAAGAACAATAATTACACACCACTCTTTCATGATAATGGAATTTCATAAACAACCCAACCACAATGGAACAGAGAAAGTATAACATGGGACATGTCTTGATATAAAGATTGATAGATTGATTCATTGATTACCACCTATAGAGATTACGTTGCCATGTGCTGGGTATATAAATGCAACAATTGCGCTTGACTTGAGTCAGAGTTCAGTTGTGATTGAAAGATTATCTTTCCCTGCTTAGCAACATAATGGACAACATTATGGCTGGTATTGTGGGTGATAATGCTTAACATTGTCACCAATAGTATTCATCTTACTTCTCCCCCAATAATGGCATGATTAAAATTTCTTTACGTAGTTCGCAACACATAAGCGAATAATAGCTGCATTTGACATTGGCTAGAGATATTGTGAATTATCTTGCACTCAAAACATAGACTCAATGTAAATGTGAATCTGTCTGGTCAATGGCAAAGCTGAACTGCTATTGGTAAATCCAGTAAACAACATACATTGCTGTCCTGCTATACGAACAGAAACAATATAGACTTTTGTAAAGATAACGTGAAATCCCTAGGAATTCCCCTAGATCCGCCAGATGCACAAATATCCCATTAGTCACTGGCTGGCACTACACTGCCAACATCCTGACACCCACACATTAGCCAGGACTGTTGGAGTGCAATTTTACTTAAACATTGAAACCTACTTGAATAATTCACCACACATACCTTTATTGCTAGCTGTTCTGTATTCAGGAAAATCTACCAATCCTGGTCCTCCTTGCATTGCGCCAACACCTCCAATAAATGTACTGGTTTTCAGTAAACTAGACTATTGCAATGAATTACTGGTGGGAATACACAAATGTATGTTTTCCCTTCTTGCTAAGAGTATACATTTTCACACACAAACATTCTGCAGCTTTTCAAGACACCCACCCACCTCTTCACACCAACACCACCCTTGTATGGCTGTCTCAAAATCAGAGAGAACTGTATAGATTTCCCACCCTTATTCAGATCACACGCCACTCTCCATACCCTGGCCCAGCGGGAAACTACCCACAACATTGACGATGGCTCGTAATCGAGTCGTCGGAGATGTTGCAGTGCGTTGGGTGCAACAGCACCAGTCACGCTTTTCACTGCCTGTAAATCAGGAGTGAAAAGAGTGACAGGGCGGCCCATTGGGGCACCCGAACTCCCCATGCCAAGATAATGGGCAGTGACGGGGCTGCCCATGGGGGTCCCAACACCCCGGCTCTGCCATCCTTTGCATGGTGGTGGAACTGCCATGCAAAAGCTGGCAGACACAGAAGGTCGTAATCCCCAGGGCAGCGCTAATAGATTCAGACCACTGGCACCGCCAGGCCGTCAGCTGGCCAAAGTGTGGCAGTGCCGGCAGTCCAACCGTGACGCTTTTGCCACAGTTGTAATGTGGAGGCCAGACCGCCATCGCGAGTCTGGCGGTCCTAGGACCGCCAGACTCCTAATGAGAGCCTCAGTTTTCTTACAACTAATCTTTTGGAATGCCCTCTCCCTCCTGCTCCGAACCACCTCTGCCTCACCGACTATAAACTTGAACTCATATTGCATCTCCTGACTCAAGAATGACTAAAGACAGAAGTCTGGATAGCGCTTTCTCTGGCACCACCTACCTTATGTCCAGCTAATTCCGGGGTATTTTATCTGCCTGTGTATCTCCTACTTCTATGAATTACCAACTTCTTCTTTGTCAACCTTCACATCTTCTTCATATTGTACATGCAATCTTTAAGCTGTTCTTTTATGCTGCCTCTTTAGCATTGTCAAGTATGTGTCTCAGAAGCACGATGTGATCTTTCAGTTGTCAGGCAGTATTGCTTTGCTCATTAGAGCCACTGGGCTTGTGGTATATTAATTACAGAAACCTGTTGCAAAATTCACCTTCTGACAAATTTCCAAAGCCACGTGACTTTATAAAGACATCTTAGTAAACCTATCTGCTATTACCTCCACTTTCAAATGATTTCAGGGTCAGTAAAAAGGCACAGTTTTCAAGTAAATTGCAGGTGAAGCTCCCAATGCCTTTCGTGATGAGGGTCATCCTCTCAGATTTTGCACCAAAGAATATAAATATTGCTCTTACTTTCGATAACACTTTTAGAAAGCTAATAATGTGAGTTTCAAAATGTACAGCACTTCTCCTGTGCTATATGTTGGAAGAGGAACGCAGGGGATGGGTGTCAGTTTCCCAAATTAAGAGATATTATGTCCTTCTGATAATCCTGGCAGCACTAATCAATGGTGCTATTTTCCCAAAGTGACATCACTTCCTTCTGAAAGATTGCCCCACAAGGATTGGCCCGTAGCTCTGGACTGCAGGGATATACCTGTGGTCTTTTGCATTAAACTGTGCTTAAGATATATGACATACTTTATAAATTCAATAGGACATAAAGGGAAGCGATGATACATTTGACAGTATGTGCTGTATTGTGCTGTAAATGAAACAGGATTATTAGGAGGTTATGATACATTCAGTAGTGATAATCTGGAGAATGCTGTAAATTCAACCAGGGATCAGGAGAAGTACTGTCAATTCAATATTGCAAAGCAAACAGAGGCTGCTTGGATTCTGCTATACATTCAACATGCACCAATGAAAGCCTAGAGTAAGATCACCCTACTGTAGAGGAAATTCTGTACCTTATGGTAAGTTTAATAGAGAATAGTGGAAATGTAAAAGTGGACAGTGGGAGTCACGGATAAATTCAATATGGAAAGATTGCGGTCCACTGAAAGCATAATATGTGTTAGAGGTCGAATCAGTAAGCTTAAGGGCATCTGTGGCCAATTAAATGTGAAAGAAAGAGTGAGTAGGAAACATCAACTGTTAGAAAAGGGAGTCTAATGTGAATACAATGGGTGATAAAGGGAGTCATTTTCAATTGTCTGTGCTTGTGGAGGTGGCTGTGTCAGTACAAAGTAAGACTAATGTTATTTCGGGGTGGATAAAGGGTGTACGATATCACTTTAGCAGGGATGAAGAGAGCATAATGCAAATTCACTAAAGGCTAAAGAGAGACAAATGGCAAATCAATATGGAATAAAGAAACATATAGTTAATTCTATAGAAAATAAGGCTGTTCTGCTTCCAATTTATTAGGGGATAAAGTGAGTCAATGGCCAAGTCAGTAAGCGGTGCGGGGTAATATAGTCAATTCTGTTAGAAGATAAAGGACGTCTGCTGCCAATTGGGGATGAAGATAAGATAAATCTACTGAAATCAGCTGGTGATAAAAAAAAGTTTACACCCAACTCAACACAGGCTCGGAGGAGTGTAATGTGATTGGTGTCACTGAAATGTTGTTTTGTATTGTTCTTTCAAGACAGTCTATTGCAAATAAGTTTTCATCCTAAAAAAGGATAATTTTCCCAAATAGGATTTTATAATTTATTTAATAGCAGCACAAGGATCCTACTACCAGTTCTTACTGGAGTAGTATCAATGTCCTACTGAATGGGGAACTATGTGATAGCTATGATGTGACATGGGTCCTGATATAGGTCTTGGTGGAGGAGAATACTCAGTGCTTAATTTGTGCTAGTTGTTTCCGCTGCTGAGCACCGGCACTTATTTTTGAGGGCCGGCGCTTATTCTTCTACCTCAAGCATTTGCTGAGAGCAAAAGACAAATATGGGAAAGACGGAGGAAGAGTAAAACGAAAAAGCGTCACAAAGATAGAAAGCAAAAAGCTGCAAGAGTGAGCTGAAGGGGCAGGGAGTGGCTGTATATGAATTGAAGAGGCCCGAGGTGGCTTCAGGATTACGCCGCCTCAGTATTCTGTGTTGTCACATTTAATTGCAGCAGCCACGTGTTTAAGAGGAGAGCTCTGGGCACTGGCACGTTTTTATTTACAAATTAAGCACTGGGAATACTTCGTCACAAACGGATACTGTCCGCTGTATTATGAGTTCCACTGGATATAATGGGATCGTAATAGGGCAGACGGGATATCCGTCACATTTGTGACAGAGTATTCCTCTCTGCCAAGATCTAAATCAGGCACATGGTCTGGAGATATCTCTGACAATGGTTTCCCATCACTTTTTATAGTTAAAAGTGTTGTTATAGCAATGTTAGGTGAGATCCTACTTAGCATAAACTAATAATGGTCCTTGTCCGTTGTTTGTCCTGGTGGTTGCAGATCTACATCCAGACCACCACTCTTACGGTATCCATGAGCCTGAGCGCCTCCGTCTCTCTGGGTATGCTCTACGTACCCAAGGTCTACATCATCGTTTTCCACCCCGAGCAGAACGTGCAGAAGCGAAAGCGCAGCTTCAAAGCTGTGGCCACCGCGGCCACCATGTCCTCGCGGCTATCCCAGAAGCACAGCGAGCGTCAGAACGGAGAGAGCAAGAGCGCTCCCGACGAGAAGAAGGTGGACAGTAAGTAATGGCTAAGTATGTATCGACTTTCTTTTTCTTCTTCCTCCTCGTCTGGCCGTCCTTCCATCCTCTCCGGAAACACAGCCTTCTCCTCACCCTCTGTGTCCTGCACCTGCCTGTAAGTATCCTCGGTCCAGCATAGTTTCACTCCTCCTGCTGGACACTTGTCCTGTAGCTCAGTAGATAGATGTCCTCATAGATACATCTCATGTGTAACTTCCCAAGGGCCTTTGGTTGTATCAACAGCCTCAATGGTTCCTCTCCTGCCTTTTGTCCCCAGTACAAACCTGCCAACCCTTCCTGTTTCAAAGAATGACACCCTGTTTTTGGCTGAAGCTCACTTCTGCCCAGATTTTTATCATCTTTTATAATTATGTCCCTTGCCAAAATACAACACTTTTTGGAAGTAATTCGGAGAGTGAAAAATCTTAAAACATTTCAAACAAAAACTTTCTCTTTGAAGATTGTAACTGTTGGCTGGTATGTCCTGGAATGACCTAGGATCTAGAGCTCCACCTCCCAAAAACTGAACTTCTGCCCATCAGCCGCTGCCCTGCCTCTGACTCCTAGTGTGGCCCTAGACACAGAACTCCATCTGCCCATATGTCAGTGTAACCATTTATATGAAAAGCATTCTTCTTCTGACTGGGACCCTTTACACCACCTCAGAAGGTTGATGTGCTCAAATGTCAGTCAGGCATATCTCTCTGAAACTGACTCCTTTGTGCCTTAGACACATAGAATGAGATACCTGTTTCTTGACTTATCCACCATTGACATTCACCCCTTTCTTATGACATGACGCGAGAAGGAATGCACAGCCCAGTGTCTTGTCACGCCTCTGACACTGACTCTTTCAGTGATCTTAGACACAATGATTCAATACACTAGACCTAAGCTGAACAATCTGTGACAACAATATTGTCCTGCTCCTGGCATGGACTGCCACTGAGATGTGAAAGATCTTCTCAGCTGTGCCCACACAATTATTACTACAACACTGCTGCCTCAGACTCCATATATACACTAAGAGGAGGTCTATGCAAAGAAGATAACTAAAATAGTGGCATGGAGGACAGAAACAACCCTATTGGGATTTTGCCTTCTGTGTTATTTATCTTGTCTTAGGGGCACCTATTGATACAGTTATGTGGTACATAGGAAGAGTTTTATGTGGCTCACAAACATAAACCTCCACAGATGTCAACACATTCATTTCTTATTATTTATTTAACATAAAGGAAATGTACTCTACAGCATCAAGAGCAAGGTTTGGACAATCACTAATTAATCTAAAACAACATCTGATCAAAGAGATCATTTAATCATTAAAGTGTATCTCAGCCCACAGCCTCAGTTCAGGATGAAAACTGCTGTTACATTATGTTTGCACGCTTCTTTAACTATTCTTCCTCCTGTAAGTTCTCTTTTATTTTCATAACTCTTTTCCACATGGATTGATTCTAGCACCTAGAGCAAAATGAGTGCATATTTTCAGTTTGACATACCTTCTTTGGTACCTTAATTAACAATGATACCATACATAAAGTCTTGCATCCTAGATCCTCCTTGCACCCTCAAGGTGGTGATACCCTAAAACCAGCCCCAGGATGCTTGTTTCCAGTCCAAGGAGGACATGGCCTGGCAGTTCGGGCTGGACTGTACCCATGGGGAGCAGGGTCAAGACTGATTTGCATATGGCCGGGTCCAAAATGGAATGGAGTGGCGGACAAAAAAACACATTGGATTTAGGCCTAGACCTGTGACTGGAGGTGAATGTTTGGATTTATTCAGCATTCCGTCCATCATCTTTTTTTTTTTCATTTGTCTTCTCATTTTTACAGCATAGATCCCACAATGATCTGGTAACATTTATGCAGTAAAAAAAGGGTAACATTTCCCACATTACTTGGAATCCCAATTCTGGCGCAAAAATCCTGTTTGCACATGACTTGGCATTACCAGCCCTCTGAGAAGAAGAGCCTTTGTAGAGAAAGATCTCAATTAATGTTTTGATAATACACATTCTCTGATATCAGTAACAAGTGAATATCTCTCTGTATCACAAGCAAAAGCATTACTCACCCCAGACCAGGAGTATGCAACTGATTTACTTTTGGATTCTGAGTAGCAACATTGAGTACAATTGACTACCCAGGGGTAAATCACGTAATATGGCGTACCCCAAGTTTTGCCCATCACTTGCACCTGACTTCATTAGGCTTTTAATATACCATGCAACAATTGGTTATACTGCTTTGCACTTCATTGGGAGGTAGGGCGTTGTGGTAGCTCCTCAGTGCACTTGACCAATCCATGCCCGTAACACCAAATTTGCATCAGTTATCACTATTTCATGCAATGCCATTTAGCACTGTGCTCACTGAGATGTCTGGCTCAAAAAACCTTTTGTGCATGAAAGTTGATCAGTGCTGTCACCACATCCCTCTGCATTGCGTGAGCACCTGCACAGAACCTTAGTACATCTGGTCCTCAAGGTACAGCACAACTTCAATGAAACTGTCCCAGTTATTCCAGACTGTGAGCACTGCCTTAGGTCCATTCAATTTAATTGTTTTCTTTCTCTTGAGAGTAACTTAATTTCCTGACAAAAAGATATTCGGAGGTGTTTCTCTTCCTGGTGTGAGAGGTTGATTCTGATCAGCCTTCCCTTGCCTTTGCTCTTATGTTGGAGGCACACAGATCCATCCACAGTCTGGTTTTTCCTGGCAGCGACGGACAGAAAAAAGGACATCACACCATCCACCCTAAATAGTGCACCCAATGTAATGCTTTTTCTCCCACTGCTTATTTTTGTTTAAGTATCCTCATTTCCTGACCTTAAAAAAAGACCATGAGAAGCATCCTTCACTTGGGTTCTGTCGGGCAGCTGTCCGCAGCATCTGGATTGGGCGGACTTCTGCTTCATTCCTTCTTCACCTGCTGATTTCCTGATTGGATAATTTGCAAGTTTAACAGGAAATGCTAATGAGAGGCTGGAAAATAAGAAGGGCCATATTTATGACCCGGTTTGGGTGCTTTCGCACCACGGTTCAAGGGCCAACCAAAACTTAAGTCAGATGGCCTTGCGTGGCTTTGAATGGCTTCACAAATCTGGAGTAATGCAGTGAAGCAGAAGTCGCTGCGTTGCATCAATCTGTGCAACAGATGCGTTCCATCGGCATTGCCAAATCTGGCAAACATGGGAATGCACTAAAAAGATACTCCTCCCCAGGACAGGCGTCACGAGGAGAAATATTCTTATTTTGCATAGTTTTTCCTATTTCTCTGTTCTGCAGCACACAGAGAAAGAGTAACAGACCTCTTGGGATTGTTTTGTGCAGGAAGGTGCCCCTCCCTGCACAAAACAATCCTGCCTACAACAGAGACATCCTTGCACCATGGTGCAATGGTGCCTGCATTGGTGATAGGCAATAGGGGAAAGGAGAGGAATGCGCCATATTGGAATACTATAGTGCATTCCTGCGCGTTCCCTGTGACGCAGGGCTGCGCGGCAAGGTGACATGTTGCACCGCCTCTACCACTCAAGTAATAAATAGGTCCTGAAGTGAATTTAGGGGAGTGTGCATCGGTGTCTGTGTTTATTCGCATACATGGCTGTATGTGTGTGTATGCGTGGGTACACGGCTGTGAGGTGTGTGTAACAGGCAGTTCACCCTCCTGCAGTTAGTTTCGGTGAGTATCTCAGGTTGTAGTAGGTTTTTCATACGCTGCGGCCATGTTCACAGATTTAACAGTTTGACAATTGTGTGGGGTCTGCGTCTTTGTGAAGGAGCTTGAGGCCCTCACGAGAAAGCTATTTCTAGATCTCATTTGCTTTCACTAGTATTCTCAGCAGATAATTTTAAAATAATCAGAGTAACTGCCTTTGTTAGAAATAGTAGGGTGACAGAAAGAAAAGTAAAAAATGTGTATTTAAATACATCGATAAGTTGCATGATTTAGTTGTTTAGACTCAAGAGTTATGCGCACTCTGTGTAAACAGTAATCAAATCTTTAGGTTCTAATGGCACACCGAATACACGTGTTTGTCTGATTGTTGTTTGTTAAGGAGCTTTAGAAAGCGCTATGACTAGTCTTCTGGTTCTTTCAGGGATGTGACAAAAAGGAGTGCAAATCTGAAGGCCCCTTCATAATTACTTGGGAGCTAAGCTCCTTTACCTATGCCGTACCATAACCCAGCATAACATAACATACCATATAACATAGCATAGCATAAACGTAACGTAGTATAGCGTAACGTAACAAAGCTTAGCGTAGCGTAACATAACGTAGCATGACATAACATAGTATAACATAGCATATCATAACACAATATAACGCAACATAGCATAGCATAACATAAAATAACATAGCATATTATAGCATAGCATGACATGGCATAGAGGAAAAGTAACATAGCATAACGTAACAGAGCTTAGTGTAGCATGACATAACAGCATAGCATAACATAGCATAGCATAACATAAAATAACATAACCGAGCATAACATAGCATGACATAACATAAAATAATACAACAGAGAATGATATAGCATAGTATAACATAACATAATGTAGCATAACATAAAATAACAGAGAATTACATCATAGCATAACATAACATAGCATAAAATAACATAACAGATTTACATAGCATAACATAATATAACATAGAGCATAGCATAACATAAAACAACATAGCATAGCATAGCACAGCATAAAATAACATATCAGAGCAAAACATTGCATGACATAACATAAAATAACATAACAGAACATAACATAGAGTAGCATAACATAAGATAACATAGCATAACATAGCGTAGCATAGTGTTAGACCTGGCAGCTTTTTAGCGTGTCTCCCCTGTCTTTTTGCCTTCTGACCTCCTAGTTTTGGACTCTGTTTTTGCTGGTTTATTGTCTCTGCACACTTTACCACTGCTAATCAGTGCTAAAGTGCAAGTGCTTCCCATATAAATCATACTGTGGATTGGTTTATCCATAATTGGCATATTTGATTTACTAATAAGTCCCTAGTAACATGCCCTAGAGGTGCCCAGGGCCTGTGAATCAAATGCTACTAGTGGACCTGCAGCACTGGTTGTGCCACCCACATTAGTAGTCCTGTAAACATGACTCAGACCTGCCATTGCAGTGTCTGTGTGTGCAGTTTTAAACTGCCAATTCGACTTGGCAAGTGTACCCACTTGCCAGGCCGCAACCTTCCCTTTTACTACATGTAAGGCACCCCTAAGTTAGGTCCTAGGAAGCCCCATGGGCATGGAGCAGTGCATGTTTAAGGTAGGACATATACTAGTGTATTTTATATGTCCTAACAGTGAAATACTGCCAAATTCGTTTTTCACTGTGCAAGGCCTATCTCTCTCATAGGTTAACATGGGGGCTGCCTTTAAATATCCTTAAAGCGCAGATTCTCTTTGAGAGCAGATAAAAATGTGGAGTTTAGGGTCTCTGAGCTCACAATTTAAAAATACATCTTTTAGTGAAGTTGTTTTTTTAGATTGATAGTTTGAAATGCCACTTTTAGAAAGTAGGCATTTTGTTGCTTAATCCATTCTGTGACTGCCTGTTTGTGGATTCCCCGTCTGGGACAGTTTGATTGTTGGGCTGTTCACACCTCTCCTCTAGACAGTGACACAAAGGGGGCTGGGGTGTAGCCTGCATATCTTGATTAGCCATCTGTGCTGGAAGGGAGGAGTGGTCACACACACACCTGAAAGGACTGTGCCTGCCCTTAGAGAATGCCGTCTCCAACCCCCTGGTGCGTGTCTGGAGCCTGGCCTGGACAAGGAAGGATCTTGCAAACACTTGAGACTTTGCTTTGAAGTTTGCCAACTTCAAACGCAGAACTGGGAAGAAGACCCAAAACCCCAGACTTTTAGAATCTTTCTGGAACCAAGAGGAACCTCTGCCCAGGAGAAGAGCTGAAGAACTGAAGGAGGAGTACTGTCCCTTTGCTGTGTTGCTTTGCTGGACTGGCCTGCAGTTGCTGCTTCTGCCTGAAAAGAGTGCAAAGGGTGAACTTTGCTGTGTGTCGTGCTTGAGAAAATTCTCCAATGGCCTGGAGTAGACCTTTCCTCCTGGGAGTCTCAGGGACACCAAAGACTTCAGTTTCCTTGACTTGCAGCATTGGTGACTGTGTGTTTTGTGCTGTTCAAGAGGAGAAACCACTGCAATGCCGCCAACGACGCCACTGGCCTGCCCTGTGACCTGCCGACGCCACACGGAGTCGTATTGCCCCGCTTCGCACCGCGACCCTTGTCTCCCCGATGCCGCTGGATGCCGTCACCAAGCCGCTGCCTGCACTGTGACCTATGGGCACCGCATATCGCATCGTCCCGCTTTGCAGCGCAGCCCCGACGCCATTCATGCCGGCGCACTTGACTTCATCAGCCTGGAGTTCGATCCGCAACGTGTGTGACCTCAAGGGCCCAACGACTCCTGTACCGACTCCAGAACCGACACTGCGATGTCAATGACGCCGCTCTCTGGAGCTCACCGCGAGGATCACAACACCTTGCAAATCCAAGGTACTGTTTGTGGGTCTTCCCGACACCGTAGCTGGCCCACAATGCAGTGGCCGGCTTGAACTGTTTGTTTTGTTGATCAAGACGCCGTGATAGCCCCAGGTGGAGCTATCGATTTTAAGGAACTGCATTTTTGAGTAAATCTTGCAGAATTCATATTTTTATTACTGTATGTTGGATTTTTATCGTATTTGGTCTAGTTTTATATAGACAAATATTGGCTATTTTTCTAAAACTGGTGTGGTGTCCTTTGTGGTGTTTTCACTTATTACTGTGTGTTATGTGCAAATGTTTTACATATTGCTTCTGAGATAAGCCTGACTGCTCATGCCAAGCTACCAAGGGGGTGAGCAGGGTTTATCTGAGTGGGTATCTCCCTTATCCTTACTGGAGTGAGGGTCCCTACTAGGACAGGGTGCAAAACGACTGCCAACTAGAGACCCCATTTCTAACACATAGCATAACATAAAATAACATAACAGAGAATAGCATAACATAAAATAACATAACAGCATAACATAGCATAGCGTAGCATAACTTAACATAGCATAGCATAACCTCACATAGCATAGCATAAAATAACATAACAGAGCATAACGTAGAATAGCTTAACAAAACATAGCATAACATAAAGTAACATAACAGAGCATAGCATAACATAAAATAACTTAGCAGACAATAACACAGCATAATATAGTTAACATAACATAGCATAACATAAAAAATAACAGAGCATAGCATAACATAAAATGACATAGCATAACATAAAATGACATAACATAGAATAGCATAGCCTAAATGTAACGTAAACGTAGCATAACATAACGCAGCTTAGTGTAGCGTAACATCACATAGCATAACAGAGCAAAGCATAACATTAAGTAACATAACAGAGTATAGCATAGTATAACATAAAATAACAATTTAGCATAACATAGCATAAAATAACATAACATAGCATAACATAAAATAGCATAGCATAGCATAACATGACATATGTTATTATTTGCTAACAGAGCAAAGCATAAAACAAACTGACATAGCATAGAATCACATAAAATGACATAACATAGCATAGCCTAAATGTAATGTAACCAAAACGTAGCATAGCATAAGATAACGTAGCTTGGCGTAGCGTAACATAACAGCATAACATAACAGAGTATAGCATAACATAATTTAGCATAGCATAAAATAACATAGCATAGCGTAAATGTAATGTAATATAGCATAACATAGCATAGCATAAAATAACATAGCATAGCGTAAATGTTACATAGCATAACATAACATAGCTTAGCATAGCGTAATGTAGCATAACAGAGCATAGCATAACATAACATGACATCAAATCCCAAGTGTAATTGTAAAACCCACGTTCAAGCCTTGGGGCATCCCTGTGTTCGAATAGCAGGTACTATGTGACAAAGACTGCAGAGGCATTTTTTTAAAATATACATACTCCAGAATATAGAGTTTATGCAATCACCTTCCAAACAAAAATAGGACTTGCCCCTAATCCCACTATCAGCACCTGCCGCATCTGTACTATGCCAGGAGTTAGATGAGTAAATATCCCCAGTCCTGAAGCATGTGAGAGTTGAGCCTTGCTTGACTCGGGAATTAAATGCTGGTCATTGTTTTTGAGGAGAGATGTTTTATACGGTGTATTTTTCTGACTCATATTTTTGCAAAATATGTTTTTGTATTCTTTGTTTTCAAAAGAAGTGCTACTGTAACCTCTGTTGTTTGAACTATCCCAGTCTACCCGTGATGCACTGCAGCGGAGGACCAGGGGGCGTGGCTTGGTCAGTAAGATTGGGGGCGGGGGGAGTGGGGACTTTTTTCCAACAACCACTCTGGTTAAAATACATTATATGAGAAGCAGGTTGGGGTGCTTAAGGGCCAATAGGAAGGGAGATGAGTGTGGATTGTTAGCAGTACCTAAAACTCAATATTTTGTAAAATAACCATTTTAGGACCTTTAAAATAAAGACGACAGTGTGTTTTGCGTGTGTGTGTGTTTCTATCCGCGTCTGTATATAAAAATCCCATGTGAAATCCAACAAACACCTTACCATACCGGACTTAAAACACCTGTACTGTAGAGTACATTTATTAGTGGGGTATAACACCCCAAACACCCCTCCTCGAGAGGACTCTGCAGTGTGAGACATCTTGGAACACAGCAACCGACAGACTTAAGCCCCCGAGCCCCCCTCACTGCAGCTCCAGTCTCATAAAACTCAATGTATTCATTTACGAAATGGAGTTAGATGTAGGATAGAATGGACAGGGGTCATGGCAGGGTCACAGAGCCACCGATAGTGGTGGTTCCTTGGCGCGGGCGCGCGCGCGCGCACACACACACACACACACACACACACACGCACACGCACACACAGACATTGAAGGCTGGAATGGCCAGCAGGTCCGCTCCACAACAGTGTTTAACCAGATGCCTGAGTATCAATCCTGGCTTCCCCAACAAACCGCACTGTGTGATTCTGGACAAAAAAGCGGGGGCCTGAAGGATAAATTACAGTTCAGTGTATAATTAACAACTTATTTATTTAGGCGCTTCACAGAGCACAGCATGTCCCCTGGGTCACTTCAGTCCGCTGAGGGCTCCTGTTAGCAGCGCTTTTGCCGCAGACTTCTATCAAGTGTAGCGCTTTCAGAATCGAGGCGCTTTCCTTTCATTGAGGTTCAAGTATTTTTCACTGACCGGTGTCGCGATGCTTTGATGTCACTGTGTTTTAGACTCGGCCATCCCTGTGGTGGAGGACATTCATCTGGTGGATTTCACTCTGCAGCGATTTCTCCAGAAAGTGGAGGATTTTCAGTTCCTTCCAAAGTGTAAACGAGCCCTTTGCCTTCAGTCCTGTTTGCTAACGCACCGCGGGCACGCAGATCGATATGTATATCATTTATAAGGCTCCTGGCGCGGAAACAGCATGGCAGCTGCCCGTGCTCCGTGAGCAGGAGGAAGTGACGCGGGGGGTGCAGTGTGAGCCACAGATGCTGGCCACCACGGAGAAGTGTGGATTCCTCCATTCGTGAAGTCACTCGACCACACCGCACCACCGAGACAGAGTATATCAGGCCTGCTTGTTGTTCCACCACCTCGGTTCACTCATCGCTGCAGTTTAGGGTGACCAGACGTCCCCAGACACCCCCGGTTTTCAGAGGACTGTCTTTCCTTCATTTTACATAAATGTCCCTGTTTTTGAAGCAAAGGTCAGGTCCACCCGCGACACCCACACACATGTATAGGACAGGCTGGGTATAAAAGTCAGACTAAGTCCTACTTTTATGTCTAACCTGTCCGTTCTTTTCAAAACCTGGTCACCCTAATGCAGTTTGCAAGGAAGTACCACATTCTTGGGTTGACGAGGTGGAGCCCAGCACTGGGCTTGGAGCCCCTTGCAGCATGGTGCAGCTGAGAGCATGTCTGCCAGGGATGCTTCCTATCTCCTTGTGCACCTCTCTAGGGGCCCGAGTCCGATAATGCACAACATGGCCCCACTTGTCCCCAGCACGGGGGAGCCTGTACCTCGATGGCGCGTGACCCATTCCCAAAGCCCAGCCGTGGCCCCGACCACTGCGGGAGGAATGAGCGCCCCTCCACTGATGTGCGCTTTGACGCAGGCCCCGCTGCCTTATTAATAGCCTGTGGAAGCGGCGAGGGGAGCCAAGGCCGGCCTCGGACAGATGGAAATGTGCCTGGAAGCGCGCGCGGCTGCCTGAGCAATGTTCACTGGAGCGCGCGCAGGCCACGAGGCAAGGAGCAACAAAGGCAGCGTTCAAGGGAGAGCCGGATAACACGGGCACCCGGGAGGAGAATGGAGAGCCTAATGGGCGCCAGGGGAGCACTGGGGGAGAGAAGATGAGAGGGAAGAACCGGGGACGAGGATAGTTACGCAAGAAGAGGAAAGAGACCGGCGGAGACAAAAATAGGAAGACGCAGGCCGAGAGGGAGAGGACATGAGAGCGGGACAGCCACTCATTGTGCAGAAACAGAGCAGAGGAGTAAGATACCAGGAGAAAGAGGGGAGGGGTCACTGTATGGAGAAGAAATGAAGGAAG
The DNA here is from genome assembly GCF_031143425.1 of Pleurodeles waltl. Lineage (NCBI taxonomy): Eukaryota > Metazoa > Chordata > Amphibia > Caudata > Salamandridae > Pleurodeles > Pleurodeles waltl. Next base: position 35,080,121 of record NC_090449.1, read on the forward strand.
TAGAATGAGACAGCAGAACAGGAGGAGACCGAGCAGATAAACCGGAGCAGAAGATGCTGTGGGAGTGGAGAAGGGATTTGCAGGATAAAGTGATAGATTAGAAAGAGGAGGATGAAGAGGAAGGAAAGTGGGGACACTCAGAAGAGAAGGAACATAAGGCACTCAATGGCCTGAGAGATGCACAAGAAGGAGGGCGAGAGTGAAGGGAGGGCCCTGCAGGACCCGGAAGCTAACAGATGGAGTCAGAGAAGGCGGGGCTCCACAGGACCAGGAGAGGGGATGAAGCAGTGAGAGGAAGCCACCAGGAGTGCAGGGAGAGCTTTCAAACTTTGTCATGCCGCGCCACCCTCCCATGGAGAAACACATTACCAAGGCCTCCCTCCGAAATTTCCACAATTATTTTATTAAATTGGCAATGTTTAAATATGCCTAGACGTACTTAAACATTGCAATTAAGTTTTGTTACTGTTTTAAAAATGCAGTCAAATACATGATGCTAAACATACTTTTCTGGTCAGGCTGGCCTTACTAGGGTGTAAAAGTATCCACAGCGTGATTATTAGAAATGGGGGTGGGAGTTTTAAAGAGTATTTGGAGTCTCTTCCCTTTTGACACCTTCTCTCAGCTTGGATATAAATGACATAAGGTGCTGGTGATGTCTGGCTACAGAGTGGTTACCTGCTGCTCATTTTTCAGCTTAAAACAAATCCCTGTTATCAGCATAAAGCTTCATTTAACCAGATCCTGGTGCCGCCTCCCGCCCACCGGGATCCCCAGTCTGAAGACCCCTGGGGTAGACAAATGTGGGATTCAGGAAAAAACAGAGTTGAGAAGAGGGATGGACAAGTTTCTGAACTTGGTTGTGTCACAGTATCTCTGAGACACACAACACTGAGCTCTTCTCAGGCCGCTGCCATCAGGTATTTAACCAGTTGAAAACCTCTTAACCATTGAAGCCTCCAAGATGCACAGGCTGAACTGTTTGCACTGAGTGACTGGATTGACGTCAATGAAGATTAACCCGTTTTAGAAGGTGAGAGCAGTTTTCAGGGAAAGTGATCTAATTTGTGGTTGTTGAGAGTGTTAACCCTGGTTGATGCATCCTTGCAAGGGTGCCGATAGTTCTTCTCTTCAGCCATGGTTATGAGCCAAAGGCATGGGAACATTATTAGGGGAAGGGCAGATAACAGCTGTTAACGACTGGCAGCAGGAGGGCAATAAAAAACTATGAACAGCTGCCTACCTAACTTCACCTTTCACAGGTAGACTAACTGTTCCACTGTCTGTAACAGTTTCACGTCCCTGTTTTGCGATGTCACTGAGGGTGGGATGCAGGCAAATAGCAGTGGTTAATGCCTGCTATCTGATCATTCTGATTGGCTAAACCAATCTCAGCAATTCGCACAGGGTGCAATTTGAAGTCCGTTGGAGGCATTTTGGTTGTTGAGAAGGTGAAGGTGATACCAAGAGGTTGGCACATTCCCATTAAGGGTGAAATCAGACAGATGGTAACCCCACTGTGCCATTCCGGGTAAACTGGGTGCCTTTCACGCAAGTACAGGAGCTACGGGCCAGATGTACAACAGTTAGCTTTTGTGACTTGCAAATTGCGATTTTTAGCAACTTGCAATTTGTGAGTCGCAAAAGCTGACGAACAGCAGTCTCTCAGACGCTGTGTGATTTGCAAATGGGTCGCAAGGGACCTGCCTCATTAATATTCATGAGGCATGTCATAGTTTGTGATCCATTTGGGAATGGCTGCTCTCACATGGATTGTGGCCTTCTGGGGTCAGCAGACCACCATGTCTGTTTTCTAAATAAAGCATTTTTTTTAAAAATGCTGCCCGATTTCCTTAAAGGAAAACTGGATGCATTTCAAAAATAAAAATGAAACGTTTCAGTTTTAAAGTGAAGGCAGTGTTCGGTGGGACCACTGCCTACTATGAAAAATGTTAGCACCCCCATTTACAAATGGGGAAGGAGTCCCTCTGGAATCCCTTCCCGTTTGCGAATGGGTTACCACCAGTTTGAAATTGGTGGTAACTGCAATTGTTTTGCGACCGCATTCCCAGATGCAAAGCAATCATACATACCCCTCCTACTCACCCTTGGTACGCCCCTTCCTAGCAGTGAGTCGCAAACCCTATTTTGCACGTCGGTAATAGGTTACTGACTTGTAACATAGGGTTGGTACATGGTGCAAGGGCATTCAGCAGTCGCAAAAGTCAAATTTTGCCATTGAGACAGCTAAATAGCTTTGTACATCTGACCCTAAGCGCCAGGGTCTGCCCAGTCTATTATTCAGAATATTCTTCTGAACTAGAAAAACTGCACAGGTCTTCTATTACTTTTGAGAGATACTGGGTGTAGGAAGGCAGCAAACTGTGGTAGTTCCCTGAAACGTTAAGACAATTCAGTGAGTTGAGCACCCCTTTTGAAGGGAAGAATCTGCCCTCCATCCTGAGGAGGTTGATAAAATGAGTAGAACCCATCAAGACTTGCATTTATTATTCAAGAGATAATTTAATCGCAATTCTTCATAAATTTATTCGAATAATTTATAGTGAATACTCTGAAATCCTGCTTGCCTTTAGGCACATTTCCAAACAGATGGGGATACAGCTAATATTAGGGTAGAGATAGAGTGACAAGGAAGGGTTAGACGGTCTTCCTGAATGTGAGTAAAAGATAGAGGCTGACTCAGTACTAGAGTGTGGGTGCTAAGGCAGGAAAGATCGTCACCGCTGCCCAATAGGCTGGATCTGGGGTGGTGAACACAGGGCCTGCTTTAGCGCTGGTGGCACCCTGTGCGACAGTCTTTTTTTGGCACCCCCCCACCCTATGGCCACCTCCTTGGATTCACTCACTACCACCCAGCAAATGTGCCCCTCATCTCTCCATAGCCCCCCTTTCACATACATTCATTTGTTTTTACTGTTTTTCAAGCGCCTCGCCTCCTGCGCTTCTGCCCCCGTTGTGCCCCTCTGATTGCTGTTTCCCCGATTGTATACTGTGCCATTAGTGTATTTCTCTGATTGTTTTCATATTGTGACTGTATTTTGCTCGACTTTTTGTGCCTTCGTGTTTTCGCCCCTTGGGCGCTCCCCCTTGCTCTCCGCTCCCTGCCGCTGCCTCCCTGCGGCCCCGCCCCCCTCGCGCCCCCATTCGCCGCTCCCTCCCGCCTCCCAGCTGCTCCTCCCTCCCCCCTCCCTTCTTAATGGCTGGCGCTGCGCGTCGCGAGTGAGCGACCTCTGACCTGTTTTAGGTCCTGAGCTCGCCCCCCACGTCCGCAGCACCAACCTGCTGTCTCCTGCCTCTGACCCCCGCCCACGCTGCTGCTAGCGTGTTCGAGGCTTCACTTGACCCGTGTGCCGTTTTTCCGCCGTCCTGTAAGTGTTTTTCTATTTTCAGCGCCTTGCCTCTTGCGCTTCTGCCCCCGCAGTGCCCCTTCTGATTGTGCCACTTTTCGCCGCCCTGTAGTGCGTTTTTACTGTTTTTCAAACGCCTCGCCTCCTGCGCTTCTGCCCCCGTTGTGCCCCTCTGATTGCTGTTTCCCCGATTGTATACTGTGCCATTAGTGTATTTCTCTGATTGTTTTCATATTGTGACTGTATTTTGCTTGACTTTTTGTGCCTTCGTGTTTTCGCCCCTTGGGCGCTCCCCCTTGCTCTCCGCTCCCTGCCGCTGCCTCCCTGCGGCCCCGCCCCCCTCGCGCCCCCATTCGCCGCTCCCTCCCGCCTCCCAGCTGCTCCTCCCTCCCCCCTCCCTTCTTAATGGCTTGCGCTGCGCGTCCGCGCCGCTGGCGCGCCGGAGGCACGCCAGAGGCAAGCCCGTCTGCGCCCGTCTGCGCCCGTCCACGCCTGGACCGCGCCCAGCGCCACCCCCCCTGGTCCTCACTTCCCCCGCAACTCCTGCCTCCGATACTCGGCCCGCGAACTCCTCGCCCTCAACCCTGGCCCCCTCCACAGAGTGCTTCCTGGCCACCCTGAAGCACACCAAAGGACCTTTTTCCTGCCGCACCTGCAACTTCTCCTGCAACAGAACAACGAAGCCAGCAACAACCAACACAAACCACCTGCACTGCATCCTCCTCAACACACGCTCCGCACGAAAACACGCTATCGAGCTCTGGGACTTGCTCGACACCACCGCCCCAGACGTGGCCTTCCTGACCGAAACCTGGTGGAACGACTCCTCGGCTCCTGACATCGCCATCGCCATACCTGACGGATACAAGATCACCAGAAGAGATCGCACCAACGGAATCGGCGGAGGGATAGCCATCGCCCACAAATCTACCCTCAAGATCCACACCCACACGGACAACACCCTCAAGACAGCCGAACACCTCCACTTCCAGATTCACACGGACCCCAACACTACCCTCAGAGGAACCCTCATATACCGCCCTCCAGGACCAAGAGCCCCCTTCAGCGACACCGTCTCCGACTTCGCAAGCACCCACGCCCTCGCCTCTCCAGACTACATCCTCCTGGGAGATCTAAACTTCCACCTGGAAAACAACAACGACGCCAACACCGCATCACTGACCACCAACCTCCTCAACCTCGGACTCCGTCAACTGGTCAACACCCCCACCCACATCGCCGGACACACGCTTGACCCACTCTTCACCTCAAGCAACCACATCTCTTTCAGCCACACCTCCGAACTCCACTGGACCAACCATCACTGCGTCCTTTTCACCTTCAAGAAAAACACCGAACACCACCGCATCCCTCTACCGCCTCACCGCCGCTGGGGAAAAGTCACCGAAGACCAACTAACCAGCACACTCGCCAAATACCCACCACCCGAACCCACCGACCCGAGCACCGCCGCCATCAACCTCCATCAATGGATCCTCAACTGCGCCAACACCTTAGCCCCACTCAAGAAACCCACCGCCAACCAAGAAAAGAAAAAGCAGCCTGGTTCACAGACGAACTGACCACCTCCAAACGCACCTGCCAGAAACTCAAGAAGAAATGGATCCTCGAGCGCACACCCGACAACCTTGCTACCCTCAAGGACGCCAACCGTGAACACCACCAACGGATCCGACTCACCAAGCGCGCCCACTTCACAGAACGCCTCAACAACAACGCCCACGACTGCAAAGAACTCTTCTGCATCGTGAAGGAACTCTCCAACCCTAACGCCAACGTCAACGACGTCCCTCCCTCCCAGAAACTCTGCGACGATCTCTCCACCTTCTTCCACCAGAAAATCGCAGCCATCCACGACAGCTTCAACACCGCACCTCCGCCAGACCCCACCCCCGACGACTCCTCCCACGCCTGCCGCCTCACCACCTGGACCCAAGTAGACGACGCCGAAACCCTAACAACCATGAATTCCATCCACTCAGGCTCTCCCACGGACCCGTGCCCACATCACGTATTCAACAAAGCCGACGCCACCATCTCCCCCAAACTCCGCAAGATCATCAACCTCTCCCTCAACACCGCCACCTTCCCGGACAGCTGGAAGCATGCAGAAATCCAACCCCTCCTCAAGAAACCCAAGGCTGACCCCAACGATCTCAAAAACTTCCGACCGATCTCTCTCCTCCCTTTTCCAGCGAAGGTCATCGAGAAGATCGTCAACGCACAGCTCGCCCACTTCCTAGAAGACAACTCCATCCTAGACCCCTCACAATCTGGATTCAGACGAAACCACAGCACTGAGACCGCACTCCTCGCCGCCACAGATGACATCAGACAACAAATGGACAACGGCGAAACCTCAGCCCTCATCCTCCTCGACCTATCAGCCGCTTTCAACACAGTCTGCCACCGCACCCTGCTAACCCGTCTCCACGAAGCCGGCATCCAAGACAAAGCCCTCAACTGGATCTCATCTTTCCTCTCCGACAGAACCCAGAGAGTCCGACTCTCACCCTTCCGCTCCAAAGCCACCAACCTCATATGCGGCGTCCCCCAAGGCTCCTCTCTTAGCCCAACGTTGTTCAACGTCTACATGGCCCCCCTCGCACAACTGGCCCGTCATCACAACCTCAGCATCATCTCCTACGCTGACGACACCCAGCTCGTCCTCTCCCTGACCAAAGATCCGCTCACCGCCAAAACCAACCTCCACGAGGGACTTAAATCCATCGCCGAGTGGATGAGCAACAGCCGTCTGAAGCTCAACTCCGACAAGACGGAAGTCCTCATCCTCGGACGCACCCCCTCGGCCTGGAACGACTCCTGGTGGCCCACCGCCCTCGGACCCCCACCCACCCCAGCCAACCACCGCAGAAACCTCGGCTTCGTCCTCGAATCTGCTCTCACCATGTCCAAACAGATCAACGTCGTCTCCTCTTCTTGTTTCAACACCCTCCGCATGCTCCGCAGGATCTTCAAGTGGATTCCAACAGGAACCAGGAAGACGGTGACTCAGGCCCTCGTCAGTAGCAGACTTGACTACAGCAACGCACTCTACACAGGCATCCCAACGAAAGACATCAAACGACTCCAACGCATCCAGAACGCATCCGCCCGCCTGATCCTCGACATACCCCGCCGATGTCACATCTCCCCCACCTGAAGGACCTACACTGGCTCCCTGTGGATAAAAGGATCACCTTCAAACTCCTCACCCACGCACACAAGGCACTACACAACACCGGACCCACCTACCTGAACACCAGACTCAACTTCTACGTCCCCACACGTCAACTCCGCTCTGCCAACCTCGCCCTCGCCATCGTCCCCCGAATCCAGCGCAAGACCTCTGGCGGCAGATCCTTCTCCTTCCTCGCCGCCAAGACCTGGAACTCTCTCCCCACCTCACTACGCCAGACCCAGGACCTCCTCACCTTCAGGAGACTCCTCAAGACATGGCTCTTCGAACTCTAGCAGCAACCCCCCCCCCCCAGCGCCTCGAAACCCTGTCGGGTACATAGCGTGCTTTTATAAATTCACTGATTGATTGATTGAAAGCACTTGTAAAGGTTGACATTACTAATCCACTCAGCTATCCACATAAAATATAGTTCTGTTCTTTGCATCAGGCATATTAACCCTCTCTGCTCGTTTATGGCTTGTCAAAGCTGCTGCTGGACAAAACTCCCACCTCTCTCCCTAGCAGGAACGTTAATTGTTTCCTGAAGGCTGGACGCATAAGGAACTTTTCAGCAGGTGCTTTTAAAACGCACGTTTCGAAAGTCACTGATAAACATAGCGCCCCCCCAATCCAGGTCAACACCCGATGCGGCCGAACTGCTCGCACCGCCCTAAAGCTGGTCATGGGTGAACAGGAGTATTTTGTCAAAGGATCCTGTGTAGAATGTGTGGGATAGGTTTCGATCTGGGAAGTACGAGGGGCTAAACTGGCAGTCATATTAAGGCCAGGCAGAGAATCATGCAATTAATGGTAGACTTGGCAATATGCCCGCAGAGTCCACTTACGAGAGAGGCAGATTGTTCACTTTTTTGAAGCCTTCAATGGGCCAGAGGTTTGACTCTGAAGAGGGGGTTTGTGTGGGTTTCAGGGAGTCCAGCATAGATGGCCATCCTCAAGTTACGCTTTGTGTTAATTTTTGGTGATTAGCAGTGTCTGAAGGGTGTTAGGGATGAAGGGGAGACCTGAAGTGCCCTCCTTTTCTGACTGCAGTCGAGAAGAAAAATTCATTTCTTAGTGCAGTGGTTCCCAATCTGTGGTCCGTGGGCCACTGGGAGTCCGCGAAGCCTCCTCAGGGAGTCCGCGACAGCTCCGAAAATTAAATAAAATTAACAGATTAGGTCCCCAGCTTTTAGCAATGACTCAGTGGGGGGTCCCCAGATTTCAATAATTATTCAGTGGGGGTCCCCGGGTTCCAGTAATGAAAAAGTGGGGGTCCACAGAAGTCAAAAGGTTGGGAACCACTACCTTAGCACACTTAGCAAAGGTTCTGGGCAGAAGGCTGGATGCCAATGACATGAGCATGTAGCATGTTTATGCCACTGTCGCAAGACCCTGCCCCACCATCCTTGTGGAGAAGGAAATGCCTACTGGCATTCAATGGCCTGAGCAGCTGTTAGTGGAGAGTTTTTATGACGTTCTCCAATCTGGAGGAGAAACTGGGGTAAAGTAGTGGTGTGCAACTTCGTGTGCATTTTGCTTTGTGAGATATGCACAACTCTTGCCAATTCTATGAAAATCAAGCGAAGTACCTTTAATTCTATATCGGGGGTGGAGACTTCCACGTGAAACTTTGGCCTTTCTAGAGACTTTTGTACGTAAGTGTAATTTGTGTTGAGTCACTAGTAAAGAAAAGTTGTTCTAGGTATGCACTTAAGTACAAAATGGTGACAACTTAATATGGCACGAGTTGGTTTCAGTGTCACTCGCACGACAAACTAAGAAGGAATGAACTTCCATACGAATGCTAAGCAGGTGTGTAGCCACAATAACTCAAGGTATGTAGGTTAATTCTTCCAGACTCTGACCTCCTGAGACGTTTAAGTACGGGACACTCAACATAAAAGACGAGGTGGATGCTTTTGAGAGTAAACTGATGCACGTGAAACAATCACTTTACACGTGTTATAAATCAACACCCCACTCTGTAGAAAAGAAGAGGCAAATTAACACTTTTAAACACCAGTAACACTAAAGATCAGCCATTAAGTAATCCTTCCCTAATTAAAAATAATGGTTAATGTGGAATAATATTCACTTGTGTACGCACTGACTCATGGTGAAGCTGATTTGAAGCTCTGGAGGTTTGGAGGGAAACCTTGAATTACTCTTAGTAGAATCCTCAAGCTGTGTATAGGCAAGATATTGACAGTTGTCTCAAAGTCCTAACTAACTCTTGTGGTTGTGATCCCAGGCATTGTTGAAGATAAGCTGGTTATTTTGGAAGCACAGATGCAGCTGGATGCAGGAGTTAAAAGCCTTCACAGAAATTAGATCGGTTAACTGTTTGGCTTTTGCCATGTGCATTCATTTATTAGATACAACCAATCAGGAAACAACTGGATGCCCTATTCATAGGAATCCCATCCATAATACCCTCTACATCAGGAAGTCCTGCCCACAGGAAGCCCATTCACAAGATGTCCTACCACAGGAAGTCACACCCACAGGAAGCACACCCACAGGATGTCCTACCACAGGAAACCCTCCTTAAGATGTTCTATCACAGGAAGTCCTGCCGAAAGGAAGCACATCCACAAGACGTCCTACCAAAGCAGGTCACATCCACAGGATCTCCTACCACACCTACAAAAGCCCATCCATATGATGTCCTACCACAGGAAGTCCTGCCTACAGTGAGACAAGCTTAAAGTCAAAACTTCTCAGTAGAACCAACCAATCAGGAATCAACAGGAAGTCATCAACCTCTCCTCCTTTAGGAGGGCCTTAATAATATCTGGTCCAGCTGCCCAAGGCTAGGAGGAAAACACAAGGGCTACTGATGTTTGTTACTGTTAAGAGCTAAGAGGGACAAAGGGCCAGAATCACTGCATAAACCTGCTCAGGCCATTTGTCACCATGTGCCTTGTCCCACGTACTGTATACCTCACACATGACCACAATCGTACAAATACATAAACACACCACCTGTGCCAAGTGCACGAAGGACCAGATCCCACAGTGTTCTCACACACACTTTATTACTTCTTGTAGCAAATACACAGAACTAACTTTGCATCTGGTCCTTATCAACACATAGTCTGCAAACTACGCACAGATGACATTGCAGGCACCCTATCAACACATACATTGCATGTTCTTTTCATCACAGAAACCTGATTCAGCATCAATATCAGTTATATCTTGGCGTCCTAGTGCTATCAGAAGACCTCATCCAACACTCTCATTCTTCATTCAAGACATGAGGTGGCCTTGTAGTCTTTCATAATTCCACCTGGCCACTCACTCTCCAGGCATAGTCTCAATCAAGACTTTTGAACTTTTTTATTCACCACGTTTCACTACCTGTAGCAGAGTTATCACCTCTGCAGACCTCCACGACCCAGCGCCATCTTCAGAATCGAAATATTTAATTCACTACGCCACAAATCATACCTGTGAGCACTTCAAACTTCCCAGGGCTGTAGCTACCAAGACCACAAGAGAAGCCCAGTCAGCAGCCTGAACACAACCCACACCAGACAACAGGTCATGCTTCCGGAACCACATTAATGGATATACTTTGGAACTCAACATCAACGCCATCAGACCCCACTACTGGTGGTAATTGTAACCATAAACTGTACTCCCAAGGTCATCGTAGATGCTTAGGCTTACATGGATGCCAGCTCAATGAATCCCAAGACCTTGGCACTTTGGTACACCCAATAGATATCAGACAACAAAGGTACCTACTGAAGGCAAGAGAAGAAGTGGTGAATGTCACAGCTCCAGGCAGAATGTGAGGCCCTGCAAACTCTTTGCATATGTTCGAAAGACTGAAGACCAAGCCAAAGCAATCTACTACAACAACACAACCAATGAAGCCACAGATTAATGGAGGAAACACTCTGCACATGTATAATGGACTGGGTACCAAGTCAAAGCAATCTACTACATTAAAACCATCAATGAAGCCACAGATTAAAGAGGGATAGTGTTCAAGGCCGTCAAACACTGACCCAGTCCCACCCACACCTTCCAGTAGATAATTCAATAGACATGTGGAATGTTATTAACTTGTTCTTCAAAAACAAAATAGACAAGATTAGGAAGCTCATGGAAGACAATGGGACATCAACCTCTACCATGACTCTCTTAGCCCACAACACACACTAGAATGGACAAACTTCATTCTCGCTCCCCTTTTTATGACATGACCACCTCTTCCTCCAAGCGGCATCCTCTGTTGCAAAAAGTCAAATTTAGCCCCGACTACCTCTCCAACTAACACCCAATTACCAATGTCTTCTTCTTTGACATAATCTTGAAGTCAATCAGAAACCAGCAACATGAGCAAATCAAGACCAGCGCCTTAATGTAGGGCCGCCAGCAAGATGAAGACCACAAAGCTTCACAGAGACATGGCCCTGCTCATCACTTACAGTGGCAGCCCGCGCCTTCTCATCCTGGACCTTCTGCAGCAGTCACTACCGGTGACCACCGAGCACCACTCAATACCGGACTACACATAATGGGTCGGACATATGCAACAGATAGGAAAGGTTCTCAGCTTCTACCTTTTGATGTTTAACTCACTCGTCAGCAAAACATCTCTGGGTAAAAGGAAGGCCTTTCTCTGGGTTCTAAAGCAGCCACTGGATGTGAGGTCATTGGTAGCTTCTGGGCAATATCCAAGAAGGTCAAGAAGTCTCAGGTACAACTGAACCTCAGATGAACTAGCAAAGCTCTCCTTCTTATGCTTGGTTTGTTAAAGGTAACAACAATGAGCAGTCGAGCTTCCTTCATGAGCGGAAGAGAATTTGAAAGTCAGGTACTGTACTACATAAGTACTTTTACTTATACAACAAACCCAGTGCCCCTTCAAAGCAATATTACTGAAATAGAACAGACCTTCAGCTTGTAAGCGGTAGAGTGGGGCGGGTGGTGGTCTAAAACAAGGCACTACATTGGTAATTGTCTGGTCGAGCAAAAATGCTGAACCCCATTGTACCCCCTTACATGGTAAGGTGCTACAATTCAAATAATAAAGGGTTCTATGGTCAATGACACTCTGTATAGAAAGGTTTGGGGGGTCCCTGGTCACATCAAAGTAGCACAGGTGCCAGAAAGGATGCTAGGATGTATCAAGCTTGCTATGTGCGCGTGTTCTTGCTAGAGGAAACTGGCTGGCATGGGTCATGGGTGCAGTGAGCTATCCAAGGCAATGCTACATCCACAGTACATCCCTTCTGGCAAGTTGGAACCAGGAAGCGGCCGGGACACAGATTACCAACAAATGATGGGCAAGGCCAAAACACACCACACCACAGTCTGAGCACCCCTCAGTGGTCTAATGTGTGAGCCTTGTGAACTAACACGGTCCCTCAGCAACTGCTGTACAGTCCCTCACGCCAAGCGGCGTATTTTCACAAGCAGACGCGGATTGCACCGTATCCTGCGGATTAAAGACCCTGGCAATCCAGATGCCCTATTTAAAGTGGGGAATTAGTGCCTATCAGTTATGTACCAAATGGCTCCGTGGAATCTGGTCTTAGAAGATGCAGGAGGTGCCAGTAGATAGATTTAATATATGTAGAAGCTAATTTATAGTCAGTGAACAGGCTTTTTTCCAGTGCAATTCTCCTTAGATTGCCAATGCACACGTGACCTCCCCTTTCTCATCACCATTTCCTGCTCTGGTGTTTGAGGGAGTCAGGCATTGATGCTATCTACACAGGACATGAGACACCATTACTTTCACAGGCTCTGCCCATCTGCATGGTGTCTCATCTCATCTTCAGCCTCCAGTCTATGCCCATGTACATGATGCCCAGTCAATGTGCCTTCCTGTGGCGTGCCTGTATATCAGAACCTCTAACGTGGCTAGGGCTGGGGTGGGCCAGCGCTTTAGTGGATGACATGTTGTCCAACTTCGTTTTCTTCTTCCAGATTTCTGGATTCCCTGCAGCTCTGCACTGCCCCCTCCTAGGTGCCACCCTTTGTAATATTCATGCCCTCGAGCGCCACCCCTGGACCACTTCATATAAAACCTCACACACCAGCAGCACTGGGCTTCACACTCCTTTCCTAAACATGTCTGTCTATTACTTCAAGAGTACTGGCTTGTATCTCAGTGGGTCCACTCAGTCTCCCATTCTTCTGCGATCGAATAGCATGAGTTAGTATTAATACCCCCTACCATCGGTGTTCAAGCTTCATTGGTATACAGGATTAATACAATCCAAAACAATCTAGGACAGATAATTTCATTAGTATTCGACATTCATATATAGCAACGAGACCCAAAAAATATACCAGGAACATGTAAAAGCTAACCTCGTTCAGGTCAACTCGACACAAGTACTTGATACACGAATTAACCCCCGTGAACTCCAAATCACTCAAATTGTGACAGCCTGATATCATGTCAATCCCACCCCAAGATGCTGTGGTTCACACAGAAGCTACAATGAAGGCTGATCACCAGCACAGATGGATGCCTCTTCCGAAGGGTTATTATCAGGAGTATTTTGATTGCTTCAAGATGCATTTCCAATTCTAAAAGCAACCCTAAGATTATACTAATGAATATCAATTCTAAGAACATCGTGGTACAAGGATTTTGAGGACAGACTGTGTAAACGTAGTTGCATGTAGGGAGGGATTTATTAGTCCTCACTCCGTGTGTACGTACCGGGAAGATATATGCACTGCATAGGTTCATATTTGTGGAGTAAGACTTACTTACCCGTCAATATTTTTTTTCAATATTTTGTCCTCGATATTGTGCCCCACTGGGGTGGATTTTCAAGTTGCACATTCCACCCTGACTGAGGAACCCTCCAGGCACAACTTCAGGACATGAACACAAGTCGAACTTTAACCTCTTTAAACACTGACAACAAATACCACTTTCTCAGTTGCATGGTGCCCAGCAAATTGTAAAGAGGTGAATTAAAGGCTCTTTATGCAATGAACTGAGCCTACATTTTATGTTACTAAACCTACTGTCTCCTAGGCCTGTATGACTTTCTGGATTAATCTGATGAAATCTCACCTTCAAACACTCCCCGTGCCTGAAAGGGTTAAAGCCATTAACCAAATAAGGTTACGGAGGAAGCGAGCCAGGGACTATCTTACATCTGCTTTACACTTTTGATCAGATGGGTTCAGGTCCTCGTATAACTCTGTAAGCGCGTTTTACAGTAGAGCCTCCTCTTCAGTTTTGATTGGTCCCTAGCTTCAGCATTGAGCATCACTAGCACTTTTGGCAGTAGTCATATGCTTGCTGTGAAAGTGTTGCTAAAGTTGCCCTAAGTGGGAAGGGTATGCCCAGACGTGGGTCCTGTGCTCGCTGCGCCACTGGATTCAAGCTAGCCTGGCTAATGAAGGGTGATACCCTGAAACCAGTCCCAGGATGCTTGTTTCCGGTCCAGGGAGGACCTGGCCTGGCAGTTCGGGCTGGACTGTTCCCATGAGGAACAGGGTCAAGACTGATTTGCATATGGCTGGGTCCAAACAGTGGTGGCATGGTGAGCAAAAGAACGATGGATTAAACCCAGATCTGTGACTGGGTGTTTGCATTGTTCAGCACTCCGTACATCATCCTTTTGTGTTGCTTTGAAAGAACCACAGCACTACAAAGTTCTTTCCAAATGAAAATATCAAGGGCCTGATTTAAGAAAAGCGTTACTACACTGCATGTGGTGCCACTTTTCTTGTGGCCCCTTGCGCCCTCCTACCGCCAGCATGTGTGCGCCGTATTTAAAATACGGAACACCATGGTGCTGGGTAGGGGCAATAGCATCAGAACTTCTGACATTATTGATGCACTGTTAAGGGTTAGCGCCAAACTTTTGGCGCTAACCCTGAACAGTACATAGAGTCCCATTGAAAACAATGGCATGCCCCTGCTCTAAGCAGGCGTTAAAAATGGCGAAAAAAAATTACGCAATGAAATCTCTTCAATTTCTTTGCAAAATGTTTGTGCCCTCCCCCCCCTCCCCCCCCCCCCCCCCACTAAAGGGGGAATGCCCCCCTTGCAATCATTATGCCTGGGGCAGGCATAATGTGGTGCAAGGGGTTATAAAGTGGCAGAATGCATGCATTTGGCCATCTAGCGCCACATTATGCTAATGTGTCGTTAGATGGCGCTAGGCCCTCTCACATCTGGGCCTTAGAGACTTGGGGGGGGCGCTTCCTTAGTTTAGAGGCTTTGTCAGCTCTTTTGAATTCCACCGGAATGTTCAATTGGATTCTTGCCAAACATTAAGGGGCAGCAGAATTATTGTAAAGCAGGGTGCAGGGGCCCTTGTAGACCCTCAACATTGGTAAGGTGGAGGACCCAACAAGACGAGTGTTAACGAGAGAGAGCCCTGAGCATATCCTCATAATATGAGCATTCAGATCACTCTTATGAGCTTTCCAAATCATGATCCTCTCAAAGATGGCGCAAGATATCTCTACTGTCTGTAGCTTTACCCCATCTGTTGACCAAAAATGGCAATGCGTGTTTTACCAAACATCAAAACCTTAGTCTTTCTACTATTCACAGTCAGAGAATTTGTTTCGTTCCGTTATACCTCGCTAGTGCATCCAGTATTCTTAGCAGCCCAATAGGCATCTGAAAACTAAATCCTCAGCATTGAGTATTATGTGTTGGTAAAAGTAAACTCCACAATCAGTGCTCAGAAACATTGCACTTTCAAGTCTGCACTATTATGTGTGGTAGGTGTTGCATTTATTAATTATGATGAGTGCCAAGGCATATAAACAGTGAGATTTAAACAGTGACACAAACTGCTTCTGGTGCACAAGATGCCACGTTACCACTTATTCTGTGACCAGTGTGTACATCTCCCACAAAGGTTTTACATTTAGAGGCCGTAACCTTCAGGTAAACGTATATCAAGGGCTGCTTTTAAAGTCTTTAAGAATCCTGCCCAGCTCTCAGAGCCATCTACTGACATGCACACATTCTGGCTCCAGAAGGCAGCCCCTTCCCAGGAGCTATGGCTGTGCCAGGACCAGAGCTTGAGAGAGCAGAGTGAAACCTGAGGATGGCACAATGCATGCTGCCCAAGATGGTCCTCCCACCTCAAGGGCAGAACACCAACACAGATGGGCTTGGTACTAAACAATTGAGGTAAATATATCATCTGACATAATTAAAGTGTCCAAAATACCATTTAGAACAGTAACTCCCCTTTGGAGTTAATAATAGAACATCTACAGCAATTGGGATACTTTCTGTAAACAATATTTATGGCATGCCATTTATATCAGATGATATTTCTGCATTAGGGGCCTGATTACAACTTTGGAGGACGGTGTTAATCCGTCCCAAATGTGATGGATATACCACCAGCCGTATTACGAGTCCATTATATCCTATGGAACTCGTAATACGGTAGGTGGTATATCCGTCACATTTGGGACGGATTATCATCGTCCTCCAAAGTTGTAATCAGGCCCTAAGTATTCAGACGTATGCCCCATGGGAGTTCTGGTACCAGAAATTGTAGTCAGAAGATTGTCTGACATAAATAACTTGCCCACATTTCATTTGCTAACATATAGCCACATCAGCTTTTATAATAGAAAATCAGCATCTGGTAGTACAATATTTTTATGAACAATATTTAGGACACAATATTTATGTCAGGCAGTATTTCTGCATAAGGTATTCTGAGGTACAACCTTCAAGAGGCTGCATGAAGCACCCTACCCTCTCTACTTTCCTTCGTCCAAGTCTCACTTTATTTTCTTTACCCAACAGGTCCTCCCAAGATGGCGTACATCAAGTACACAGAGCTGGAGATCCCACTGACGTGACCCCCAGCAGCTACTGAGGACTACTGCTACAGCTCCCGCGGACACAACGTCTGAGCACAGATAGAGCCATTCTGAGGACTCCACAAAGTAGAAAGGACTGGCTAAGACCATGGACAACTGTATGTGTTTTATGAACAGAAAAGGACAAATATTTATCCGTTTTCTGAGTGATGACTTTATATCTGATAGAAATGTGTGGAGGGCTAAGGTGTGATCAACTTTCCCCTCCACTTCCCTTCACTGTGAGACGACGTTTTATCGGCAGACCTGGCTCTGAGATGGCGCTTGAACTTACAAGATCTTCGGCGCGTCTGGGTGTCCTGCTAATGGATATGCGGGCCATTGGGGGAAGTACATGGTCATGGAAAAGCTACTAGATGAGGAATTAAGGAGGGTCTGAGATCTTCAAACAACCATGGCAACCATGAAATGGGGAGCGTTGACACCTGGGAGGCAAAGCTGGAGACCAACATGTCTCCTGGAGGCACAGACCTCTACCTTCTCGCTGGCTGCTGGACACCTATGGCTCAAACAGACAAACACCCAGGCATCACCCAACAATACGGTTGTGATAATATGATGGCGCATTGTGGCACGCAGGGAAAGCCGCTGAAACTTGGTCTGGGGTGGGCATTACCCTTGAGTTGGTGTTCCAACAAGGACCTGGCAAGGACTTGGTGTTTTGCTCTTTAGAAGTGGAAACTGAAGGTATGGCAGGATGCCAGTCTTTCACAATGTGGTGACAGTGTATATAGGAAATCACAGAGTTTCAGTGTGACATAGAGAATGAGGAGCAGACAAAGAAAGCTCAGGTGTCAGTGTTACACAGTGACGTGGCAGTGGATGGCATGGTCTTATTGTTAATCAGAGACCTAGCAGCAGGCATGCAGTAGATGCTGAGGTCTCACTGGTCCACAGTGACTTAGAAGCACATAGGCAAGTGGTGGTCTAAGTGTTACACAGTGACTTAGCAGTACACAGGGATATCATGGCCTCACTGGTACACAGCGGTTAGAAGCACACAGGGGTATGGTGGTGTCAGTGTTACACAGTCAACAGCAGTACACATGGCTTTCATGGCCTCAGTGTTACACAGTGACCTACAAGTATACAGGGATACCATAGTCATGGTGGTACACGGAGCACTAGCAGCACACGGAGATACCAGGGCCTCGGTGTTACACAGAGAACTAGCAGCACACGGAGATACCAGGGCCTCGGTGATACACAGAGAACTTGCAGCACACGCAGATACCATGGTCTGAGTGTTACACAGTCACCAGCAACACACAGGGGTAAATAGTCTTGGTGTTAAACAGTGACCTAGCAGCACACAGGGATATCATGATCTCGGGGTTACACAGTCACCTAGCAGCACACAGAGATACCATGATCTCGGGGTTACACAGTCACCTAGCAGCACACAGGGATAGCATGGCTTTGGTGTTATGCAGTGGCATCCCAGCATAAAGACATACTATAGACTTGGTGATAGACAGTGACTTAGCAGCACACAGATATACCATGGTCTCGGTGTTACAGTGCCCTAGCAGCTCACAGGGATATAATGGTCTCGGTGTTACAGTGACCTAGCAGCTCACAGGGATATCATGGTCTTGGTGTTACAGTGACCTAGCAGCACACAGGGATATCATGGTCTCGGTGTTACAGTGACCTGGCAGCACACAGGGATATCATGGTCTCGGTGTTACAGTGACCTAGCAGCACACGGGGATAAGACAGTCTTGGTGTTACAGAGTGACCTAGCAGCACATACCATTGTCTCAATGTTACATTGTCACTTAGTGACACACTGGGGTAGGATGGTTTCAGTGTTAAACAGTAAAATAATAGCTTTTAGGAAACCCCTAACTTTCAGTGCTATACAGTGACAGCAGCAACTAGCAATCCCCCAGTATCTTTGAGCTACACAACATAGCAGGCGAAAGGGGACCACAAGATATCAGTGTTACATAATGACTTAGTGGTACAAAGGAAGTAGCAGAATTTCAGCAGTAGTCTGTGACTTAGCAGCACGCAGGGCTGCTATGGTTTTAGTGTCACACAGGGACTCGCAGCACATAAAGGGAATGTAAGGGTCTCGGTGTTGCTGAGTGGCTTAGAAGTGCACATTGAATACACATCTCACAGCTGCTTAGTGGTTTACAAGAACACACATGAAACCCCAGGGTCTCAGTGTTACACGGCGACATAGCAACACACGGGAAATTCCACCGTCTCAATACTCAGCAGTGACTGCTGCACACATTACGAATGCCTAGGTCACAGAGTTGAGCACTGAGCTGAAAGCCAGTTGGCTCAAGAGTTACACAGTGACATAGCAGGCCGCTTAGGGAATTCTATGGATTAGGTTTTACACTTTGGCTGAGTGCACAGAGAATACCAAAGGCTCATTGTTATTCTGCGACTTAGCAGCACACAGGGAAATCCATGGTCAGTGCACAGTGCAGCAGACAGAATCCCAAGTTTCCAGTGATTGTCAGAGCAGAATACACAAGGAATGTTCTAATCTAAGGCCCATATTTATACTTTTTTAGCGCCGCATTTGCACTGCTTTTTGACGCAAAAGGGGCGCAAAATTACAAAATACAATTGTATATTGTAATTTTGCGCCACTTTTGCATCAAAAAATGACGCAAATGCAGTGCTAAAAAAGTATAAATATGGGCCTAAGTTTTACACAATGAAGTAACATTGCACAGGGAACATCCGGGTCACAAGACGTAGCTGCAGTACTTCCTCACCTGCACATTACCATCTGGATTACTGGGTCTTCTGCGATTATGTCCTTCGGGTGTAAACATGCAGCGCCTAGCAAGCCCTCAGGCTAGGTTGGCACTATGTAGATGGCTACATGTTGCTCCTTCTGTCTCCTGGACACCCCAGCATCTAGCAGATGTTAGGTGGAGTACTCCTAGATGTGTAGCTGCTCACCCAACAGAGGTTAGGCAAACAATTATCAGGCATCTAACAACATGCCGTAGACCATCACCAAGCTCATAGCAGCATTCTCCTCCAAGCAACACGCACAAACATCCAGCACAACGCGTCAGTCAGCGCTCAGCACAGCCCTCCAACAGAGCTCAGATATTCCTTACATTGGGGTACCAGTCACCTAGCAAGATAATCACCATCACACATGCGGGAGCACACTGGATGGCCTGCAGGGGAGTTGAAGGCGGCTTTGAACACAACCTTCCCATATGGTACAATAGCCAATGTCTGACAAAGCACATTAGCCGAAAACGGCACGCACACCCAACACAGCTCAACGGCGCTATACACATAGACCTCACCGACCTCACTTAGCACCCACGCGCTGGTTGTAAGCTAGAATAGCAAATTGTTTACAACATCATCCCATTAACTCTAATGGGGCAATGTTTTTGTAAGTGATATTTAGGACACAATATTTATGCCAGTTGACATTCTGACAGCAATACTCTGGTATTACGCCCCACTTTCCACAAGCAATACACCACGCAACAACAACACATGCCACACTGCAGCAATACTCATCAAGCCTCAACCGTCTGGAAAAAGGGATGTTGCATGGACCCTGACAGCACACCCAACTCTCAGTTATCCAAAAATATGTTTCAAGCTGGGGAATATCCCACTAGAGCTTCTAGGTAGCATCTGCGTGAATTAGGAAAGACCTTTAGCTGCACTTACTAAGCGCTACTAATCCACAGTTACACACATTGAGGCAGACATGCACAAGTAAGAAGTCCATTATCCACACCAATGATTAATCAACCAAAAATGGAGCTCGTCTGATGGAATCCTGGGCCCAGGGTGGGAAGAGCCTCAAACTCTGACAGTGCTGAGAGGTCCTACTAATCGCAGTATGGCACTACACAACACTAATCTCTCTAACACAAGATTACCTTTAGAATCTGAGCGTCTCCCATCCCCCATTGACTTAGGAACTGGTTTACTTTGGCGGATGGGTTTCTCCATCTGAACTGTGACCCTAACATTAGTCCCCGCAGCCGCCGTGGTGTGGGGCCCTCAGCACAGCCTGCACTGGGCATGGACGGTGGGCACCTGGCCTGAGAGGTCCTGACTGGGTCTGGGGGGAGATGAGGACCCCTTAGTTTGCAGGCGGCCCTTACTGTTCCGATACGCACCTGCAGTGGCGTTTGTGACAGAGGAACTTGTCCCCCTCGGCCATGCTCCAGACCTGAGCCGGGTGTCATTGCTGCGCACTAGTGCCAGGGCTCCATTTCAGACTGCTGGCATCCTTGGAAGCGTCACTGTCAGCTCAGCTGAGCACTAGATGGACCTGCACAGACCCGAGACTCCAGGACACCAGCTGGGCTCTCGCGCAGCGGTCCCCGTCCCCTCCGGCACCTGGAGAATTTAATTGAGGCGGACATGAAACAAAGACGGCGGAGCCGGAGACTCCTCACCACCAGCTAATGCCACTTAATTGGCCCCACGTCACTCAGAAAGCATTTACTGCACAGTTCTCAGCCGAGTAGAAGCGGCCCCTCCCCCTCCATGAGTCGTGGCCTGTGGAACAAGCCGCTTGGTTGCAGAGACACATATCTGGGACTCAAACACATCCATGAAGTTGCCCTCCTCCTGCCTTGGGGCGCACCCACCACAGATGCCCACAGATGTGCCCAGCTGCCAGGGCAGGGTAGGGTTGGCGCATGGTTTTATTTATTTTTGTGAATTTATATAGGGCGGACATGGCCCAGAGGAGTCAGGGCGCTATACAAGAGAACTGAGTGACTTTAACGGGAGTGGCCCCGCAGATGCTCCGCTGTTGATGAAGGGCCCCTCGCCGCACGTGTCCACATTACAAGTACTTCCCAAGCTTGGACTTTGTCTTCAAGTAGATGTGAAACGATGGCCGCTGATTTTAACCAGTGGTTTTCCAAGAGACTATTCAGCTCGTGGTGTGCCCTATCCATGCGTAATGTTACTTATACGTTTTATTTTTAATAAATGGGAGGGTCACGGGGCCACAAAATGACTGTGTGAGTTAAACATTTACTACTGACTTCTTTTGTGACCTACTTTTTACAATTTCGATTCCGAGCATGGCCAATACAGCCATTCATATTTCTGAAGTCGATAAGTCGAGTGCTATTGCATTGGTTAATAGTAGCACCTGTTATCTACAGAGCCTGGAAAAGTTATGCAGTGCTGTTAACTGATTTACTCACAGCCTTCTAGCCACACCCAGTTCCAGCCTCTCCAAGTCTGTGTAAGAACTGAAGGGCATATTTATGAGTGGCTTACTCCATGCCTGCACCACGCAACGTGGTACACTTGTGGCACAAACCACCAACTCATATTTTTGAAGGCACACAAAGCCACTTTGCGTGGCTTTGAATGGGTTCAAAAATATGGAGTGAGGCAACACAATGCAAATTGCTGCAATGTCTTACTTTGCCCTGGGTAGGCGTCCATGGGCGCTGCGGTGGGTGTTCTCATGCAACTTCCATGGATTTTGACTCATTCCCAGAGTTACAAGGACTCGTAAACCTGGGAATACGCCATAATCATACGCCTACCTAGAAGTGGTGTAACAAGGAGAAATATCTTTATTTCTTCTCGTTTTTTCCTCTTTCTATGTGTGCTGCATAAAGAAGAGGAAACTGCCTGTCAGGATTGTTTTTGTGCAGGAAGGTGTCCCTTTCTTCATGGAAACGATCCTGCATGCTATGGAGCCACCGCTGCACTACAGTGCAAGGGTGCCTGCGTTGGAGCTAGGCCGCCAAAACGGCACCAGCGCAGGGGAAAGGACAGGAATGCACCGTATTGGATAAATACAACTCATTCCTGCCCTATCCCTGTGACGCAGGGCAGGACAGCAAGGTTACATGCTGCCCTGCCCTGCCCTGCGCCAGAAAGCCCACAAATCTGGGCTTAACTCTAAGGAATGAGAGACGAAAGTCAAGCACATGGTGGAGAAAGAAAGAAAGATAGAGGGAAGAGAAAATCTAAGGAGGGAATATATTAGCAGAATGATAGAGCACGTAAGGGCGATACAGAGGGGAGGACAGGACAAGATTTGGGGGACAGTGAAAGAAAGATAACGACAGTCGATAATGAAACTTGAGGGGGCTCCTGCAAATTACATGGAGGGCACCCCACCTCCTCGGCCCACCATCTACCACTTTTGCTGAGGTGGCCCTCTGGAGCTCGGCGCCACCCGCAAGGCGCTTATGCTAGGCCACTGGAAGGAGAAAGAAAAGCGTGGAGGAGTGACAGTAAACGTGGAGAGATGAGAGTGAGAAAGTGGCAGGTAGCTAGAGAGAAAGAGCAGACGAGGGCAGTAAACAAGGACAGGGCAGAGAGAAATTAAAGAAAGGGAAGAATAAAGACAAGTGTAATGGGAGAATGGGGGAGGAATGAGACCTCACACATGACATCACTCATGAAATGATCTATGACATAATTTATAACAAAACTGATCACATCTCAAATGTCATCATTGATGGTCATGCACGGCGGGAGTTGTCCACAGGGCCTGGCTGGCAGCCACGCCCTGCAGCCAACCCCCAACATGCAGGCCACCCCACGCTGTGCACATGGTGGGGGTTTGGTCACAAGGCCTGACCTAAAGCCAGGCCCTGTGGCTAACCCTCCCTGAAGGCTGCCAACCCCGCATTGCACATGGCCTTTGGTCATGCCGAGGGGTGGGGAGTTGGCCACAGAGCCTGGCCCTGAGGACCCCATCCGCAGGGCCTTTTTTTTTTTAAAGGGGAGGGGGTTGCGAATATCGCTGTGAGGTAGGAGGTGCATCCTCAGCTGTTACTTTGGTGGATACGGGCAGTGGGAGAGAGTGCAGTGGGACGGGCGAGTGAGAGGGAGGCAAAACGTATTTGCCTGGTAGAGTGGTTGAAGATCAGGCAATGGTTGATGTAGGCTAGTCCTTGGTTGTGCAATGCTTTGTAGGCATGGCTCATCAGATTGAATTGGCAACTCTTCTGTATGGGGAGGCAGTGGAGTTTTCTGAGGTGGGGGTGATGTGGGTCCATCTGGGGGGGTTGCAGATGAGTCTGGCAGCAGAGCCCTATATGGTCTGGAGTTTCTGCAAAAAGTGTGTGGTGATCTCAGCTTAGAGTGTATTGCCATAGTCTAATCGGCTGGTGATTAGGGCCTGAATGACAGCATGTCTGGTGGTCAGGGGGAGCTATTTGAAAGACTTTTCATAACATGCAATGTGTACAAAAGCAGGCAGAGGCAACTGTGTTGGTCTGGGACTTCATGGTCAGTTTGCTGTCCAGGATTATGCTGAGTTTCTGGTGTGGTCAGTCGTTTTGGGTGATGGTTCAAGTTCCGACGGCCACCAGGATTCATTACTAGGGGTTGTGTTTTTCCCAAAGATCAGCACTTCCGTTACGTCCATGTTGAGCTTCAGACAGTTGTCCTTCATCCAGTTGGTGACGCCTGTCACGCGCCTGTGGAAGTTGGTTTTCGTGCTGGCGGGATCTTCTGAGGGCGAGACGATGAGCTTGGTGCTGTCTGCATGGGATATGATGTTTAATCTCTGGGACAATGTTGGCCAAGGGTGTCATGCAGGTGTTGAAAGGGGTTGAAAGGGGTGGGGCTGAAGGAGAATCCCTGGGGAACACAGAAGATGATGTCCTTCGGTTCGGAGGTAAATGGAGGTAGGCGAACCTTCTGCATTCTTCCGATGGGGAAGGAGGAGATCCACTCGAGCGTGTTTCCTTGGATACCAATGTGATGCGCTCTTCTGATCAGGATGTGATGAGATATGGTGTCAAAGGCTGCTGAGAGGTTGAGGAGGCTCAGGCTGCTGTTTCTCCCCGATCGAGGAGGGCTCCGATATTATCATTGGCTGTGCTCAAGGCAGTCTCAGTGCTGTGGTTGGCACGGAATACAGATTGGGAGGTGTTTGCTCTAGATAGTTTGTGAGTTGTCGGTTAATGGCTTATTCCCGGACTTTGGCGGGGAATGGGAGAAGGGAGATGGGGAAGTAGTGTTTGAGTTCATTCAGGTCGCCATATGGTTTCTTGAGGAGTGGTTTGACTTCTGCATGTTTCCAGTCTTTGGTAAAGGAGGTCATGGCAAGTGAGGAGTTTGATAGGATGGTTATCTCACTGCTGATCCTGCAGCTTCCAAGGTTGAAAACGTGGTGGGGTGGAGGTCCATGGTGGCTCCTGAGTGGATGGAGTTCATGATGGTGGTGGTGTCCTGGGGTGAGCTGGTCCAATGAGGTAAGTCAGTGGTCTGTGTTGATTTCGGTGAGTGCCTGAAGAAAAGAGAAGTCTGAGGGCTTGGGTTGGGGTTTGAAGTTCATATAGATGGAGGTGATCTTGGCATGGAAAAAGTCCCAAGTCTGTCACATAGTTCTTGGGAGGAAGTGATGCTGTTTTTCGTGGCTGAGGGGTTGGCAAACTCTTTGACGCTTTTGGGGAGCTCTCTTCTGTAGTTGGAAGTCGACTCAATGCGGTTGTTTGGGATTTCCTCTTTGTACCTCTCAGTTGCTGGTTAGAGGTTGAGGGAGTTCTTGCAGGTGGTACTGTCTGAGATGCCCTTGCTTATGTGCCATCTTCCTTCCAGTTGCTTGCAGTGGCATTTTGCTGTTCTCAGTTCCTTGGTGTACCTTCTTGCCTGCTTGCTGATCTTCATGGGAGCGATGATGTTGGAGCAGTTTGTGATACAGGAGTAGAATTTTTTGACAGCTTGGTCCAGGTTTGAGGCAGTGTTGAGGAATGATGTATTGAGGGTGTCAGCCTAGTGGCTCTCTGATACTTTGCTCCAGCTGCGTGGGGGGCACTCGGTGGCAGAGGTGCGGGGGCTGGAGATGTTGAAGTGTACAATGGAGTGGTCAGTCCAGGTGAGTTTGCGGACGTGGCTGTACTTGACCCTGTTGCTGGAGGTGAAGATGGGGTCCAGCATGTGTCCTGCTTTATGGGTGGGGTCAGTGATGAGTTGGGTGAATCCAATGTTATTCATGCTGTCCAAGAGGCTGCCGGTGTTTGTGTTGTTGAGGTCATCGAGGTGGAAATTTAGATCTCTGTGGAAGATGTAGTCTTTGGAGTCAGTGGCAAGAAGGACAATGACGTCCGGATGACAGGGAAGATGCTGGGGTGTTGTTCAGGTGGTCTGTAGGTGAGGGAGCCTTTGCTGGTGGTTTCTCCATGTGTTTAAAGTTTGAAGTTGAGGTGTTCCATGGTCTGGGTGGTCTATTCTGTCTCTGTGGTGCAGTGGATGTTTTCTTTGTGGATGATGGTGATCCCTCAAGGTTAGTTGGTACAGGCTTGGTGTGTGATCTTGCATCCGTTCGGTGTTGCTGCGATGATGTCGAGAGTGGACGTGGGTGTGAGACAGATCTCAGTGAAGAAGATGAAATTGGGGTGAGGGTGGTGATGAGGTCTCAGATCTTGGTGATGTGTTTGTTCACATGGTGGTGGATGGTGTGTTGGTTGGCTATCAGATGATGCAGTTGAAAGAGCAGTGGATGTAGGAGAAAGGGCCTACTGTGGATTGAGGGAAGGTGCAGCAGCAGCGGTTGTTATGGCGTCCATAGTTCAGAGTTTTGAGTTCAGCGGCGGTGTAGCTGCGGGTGTAGGAGAACCAGGGTTCCTGGTGTTGGGATCAGTTCAGGCATGGATGGGTGTTGACGGGCTTGCCTTTGGCAAGCCAGCAACACAGTCGAGCTGCGGCCTCCATTAAGTAGGTCTAGGGAGGATGGAGGCATGCTGAGTGGCGGTTGGTGGGGCTAGCATAAGGTGGGAGACGGGCGGTGGCAAAACAAGTGGGAGAAAAAGGGGGGAGAAAAATGAGGAAAAAGGAGGGAAAGATGGAAAAAAGGAAGGAGAAAAATTAGGAAAAAATGAGGCACAGGCAGGCACAAAAGGGAAAGGCAGTAAGGCAAAGGAAAAAGTCACAAAAGACAAAGATCAGAAGAAGGAAATAAAATAAGCACAAAGAGAACAAGAATCTGGCTGTTCGGGGGCCGACAGTGGGAGAGAGAGAGCTACTAATGCTGCTCCCTGCTGGCAGGTGCAATATTCTGATCTGTTGATGCGAGCAGGGAAACAGATCAAAAGTCCACTCCTGGCGGGCCGAAGTGTTTCTAAAGCTCCTGTCTGCTGGTGTTCGCTTGGTGTTCGTTCCTGCTTGGTGGGAAATTCAAAAATGCTCCTGCCAAGCAAGAGCAAACACAGGTTTCCCTCCCCAAGCCACTGCAGCCAAGGAACCCGCTACGTCCTGGTTGTGGGCTCCCAGGGACGTAGCTACTCAGCCAGTGCTGGGTTCAGGAAAGGGGATGTGTGTTTCCCTCCCTTAAAATAATAGGCCTCAGGGGTGGGATTCCTGGGCCTTTTAAGGCTCCTGGATGCGGGGCGCATGGCCCCCTCCCCATTTTGTTTAATATCAGCCCAAGGGTGGGCTCCCGAGGGCTTTTTAGGGGCTTGGGAGGGGGGCTGCGTGGTCCCCTTTCCCCATATAAATTAATTTTGACCCTGGGGTTGGCGAAGCAAGGCCTCTGGACACTCAGAGAGGGGGGCTTGCATGGCCTCACCTCCCCATATAATCTTGTTTTGGCCCTGGGATGGGCTCCGCAGGCCCTCTGAGGCTCGGGAAAGGGAACCACGTGGTTTAACTATGCCATTTGGAGTTAGCTAATGGTTCTAGTTAAGAACTTGCACTGGGAACTGTTGGGAACTTTTAATACCAATTTGAGTAGAAAGTGGGGAGGTTGTGTCTTCTTTCTGATAAAAAATGTTCTGACCATGTTAAAAAAGGGGAGCACATGCACTTTATTACTGGTTAAAATAGGTAAAGTGCACAGAGATGTGACACCTGCAAAGATATAGGCTCCAGCAAAGTTGACAAATATGGGATGACCATGCAGTAAAGGTGGATTTTCTACTGATGCCCTTAAAACAATTGTTCCTGTGCTCCATCCTACATCTACGGTCTGATACTAGAGGTGAAAGCCTTTCCATTACACCCCACCATTTTAGCCAGTACTGTGGAAAGACCGGGTCCAGGCCTTTCCATGGCTCTCTTATGATATGCTGCTGCAAGGCCATCTCTACCAAACCTTGACAAGTGATGTCTTCCCTTTTAAAAGATGGAGCTCACCTTACACCAAAAACAGTGTTACCACAGCAGTGGTTATCCTAGCAGCCTCAAAAAGTGTTCAGGGGCCCCAGATAAAAGGCAAACCTTTCTTACCTAGTGTGACTTGCATTTTCTCTGCCACCCCTTGGAATTCCCATGTAACCAATCAAAAGCAGAGTGAAAGGGAGGGACTTTCTCTACTTGGAATAATGCTTGGGGAAGAGTTTTTTTAAATGGACACGACATTCCTCGAAGTATGCCGGGAAGCCTGTGGCAATGTTTTCCAGGTATTTGTTAGAAAGGGTGTTTCTGGTTGGCTAGGGTATGCACCTAAGCCAGGCAGAATCCACCTACTCTAGTCAGAGCAAGGGAGTTACACACCCAAGATAACCCCTGTTCACCCCCTTGGTAGCTTGGTACAAGCAGTCAGGCTTATCCCAGAGACAATGTGTAAAGTGATCGCATAGCACACACACCACACATGACGCAATAAATACACCACAAAGGAAACACAACAGCAAGTTATATAAAAATAAACTGTATTGCATAAAACATCATTAGACCAAACGCAACATGTATCAGTAATACCTGCTACACAAGCAGTTGTCAGAACATCACACAGGTTACTAATAGTCTGTAAGAATAAGCAGTAGTCAGGTAAACACATAGGTTACTGGTATTCTGCAACACAAGCAGTAGTCAGGTTGTCATTATCACTAAAGATTAACATATTAGGATAAACACCCTACCAGAGATGCTAAAACATCATAACGAAAGTACATAGCATGGCAACATTCCCCAAGTGTAAGTCATCAGTATCACCAACATGAATATACCAGGCATAGAAGCATTTCCTGAGGGCATACGCCCTATATCAACCTTACCCTCCCCAATGCAGATCGTGAAAATATGTGCATCGCCAAGCAAGGCAAAAACCATGAGTCACAGATCATTAAGTCATGAAATGCTGGGGAAACCCTGAGGGAAGGACATATCCTGGTGGGAGAAAACAAAATCAGAGAGACGATCCCTCCATGGTCCCTCCTACTTGAAAATCCTAGCACCTCTGCACTTCTTTTCCTGGAGAATGTGGTAAATGGGGCACACTCCGCCCCCAGAGGAGCTCCTGCGCTCAGATTACTATGAATACAATCCTTTAGTGGTATCCAGGGTAACGACCCCGCTTCCCTTAGGGGGACTGCTACCACAAGGAATATGGCGCCGTGGGTGTGTATCGTGCTGGCCCGTTTCCTCACACCAAAGAAAGAAAGAAAGGGCCCGGCAGCCACCCGCATGCATGTGGCATGGCTGCTATCTGCCTCCCAAGCGCTACCTCTCTAGGGCAGCCGCCCGGAGCCCTCCGGGGCCTGCTGGCTGCTGCTTCTCTACTCGTGGCAACGCAGTCCCTGGCAGCCCCTCAAGGTATGTCGCATGGACGTATTGGGGGCACACAGGTCTCCCACATCGGTGTGGCAACCTCAAAGGTTCCCTGCTATCAGAAGGACACACACCGGCCGCAAAACACTTGATCCACTGCTGAGTACGAGGGGGAGGCCTCACCGGGTCCTCCTGTCTGTGCTAGCGGAGTGCGATCCCTCTTGAAGGTGGCAGGGATTCTGCGGAGTCTGTCCCGTGGGGTTGCTTTGTCCCAGCACGAGGCGGCGGTGCCGTTTGGTCTGTGAATGAGGTGTTCAGGGTGTGGCGGTCCTCCTCACGCATTCCTGGGTCCCGGTTCCCCCAGCGGAAGGGAAATGCTACCAGCCTATGTCAGTGCTCACCGCGCACTGATTAACTCACATAAAGGCACCCCACGGCTCGACCCAGAGCACCATTCCTTGCGTGGCTCACGCTACTGCTGGATTCACAGGCCACCAGAGTACCATGGCAAGGGTGAGCAAGGGTCATTTATGAGGTCCCTGGGGTCACCAATACCCAGGGGACCACGCAGCAGGTCCTGGGAGATCACTGGGGGCACACAGAAGGGGGTAACAACAGCAGGCCAGCACATGTCTCCTTACAACTAAAAATAGCAGACATTCTAGTGACCTATCAGGCCACAGGTCAGCACTAGAACATGGTAGTCCTCATGGCGGTTTCCTGGCAAGTCCCTCCAACAGCATCTGGTTCCTGGTCCATCAGTATCTAAAAATGTGGGGGGAAACTCCCTGTACTTATACTCATTTTGCAAAGCCGCCACAAAAGGGGGAGAAGGGGTTCTAACCAGTACTAACCAGTTATAGGATTGTCCCCTTTCTCCTCCAGCACTGGCTCCACACATCAGTGGGTGGTAAACAAGCCTTTTGTGTGAGGCTAAGGCACAGCCTTTACAAAAGCAGGTGTGCTTGGCCTCTCTTTCTCCCAGACCAGGAAGACCATTCAGTATGCAGATGCACTCTTATGACACCTCCACCCTCCCTGTGTACAGGCAGTATCCACAAGCCCAGCTGTCACTCTGCCCCAGACGTGGATTGGAGGTAAGCTGCGAAACACCAGAGTCATAAGCACAGGGAAATGCTCACTTTCTAAAAGTGGCATTTCTATAATGGAAATTAAAAAAACACCTACGTCAGTGAGCAGCATTTCTCATTTCCATTACAACCATACCAAACATGCCTACGCTACCCATCATAGATCAGATAATACCACTTATACATAGGTTAGGGCATTTCCAATGCAATCCTATAAGAGAGGCAGCACCCACAGCAGTGAGAAACCAAATAGGCTGTTTGTCACTAACAGGACATGCCACACATCCAGGTACATGTTCTGCCTTTTACCCACACAGCACCCTGCCCATAGGGCTAGCTAGGGCCTACCTTAGGGGTGACATATGTAGTAAAAGGGGAGTTCTAGGCCTGGCAAATAAATTTAGATGCCAGGCCCCGGTGGCAGTAAACTGCGCATGCAGGCCCTGCTGTGCCAGGCCTGATACAGGTTTGAAAGGCTACTTCTGTGGGTGGCGCAAGCAGCGCTGCAGGCCCACTAGTAGCATTCACTTTACAGGCCCTGGGTATAGGGATGCCACTGTACAAGGGACTTACAGGTAAATTAAATGTGCCAATTAGGTGTAAGCCAATCCTACCAAATTTAGAAGGGAGAGCGCATGCGCTTTAGCACTGATCAGCAGTGATAAAGTGCTCAGAGTCCTAGAGCCAACAAAAAGGGTCAGAAAAAATAGGAGGAGGACGGCAAAAGGTTTGGGAATGATCCTGTAAAAAGGGCCAGGTCCAACAGCATTCTTCCTGGAATGTTTGTGAATTGCAAAAATATACCAGGCACGTCAGGTACAGGCAGAAATCTACTCTTCACTTTTTGTTAATATGGCTCTATGTGTGCAGCTTGAGTTGAGTGTACTACTGTGCTATTTACTTTACATACAAACATGTTTGTGCACCAGATGATGTGGACAATTGGTGGCCCAACAGTTTAATTTGTGCCACCTTGTGTGCTCCCTCCAAAATCATTCCTAGAGGTGCCACTGTCAGCTTCTCCTTGTTCACCACATGCACATTGGAACCTCTCCTATCTCCCTTCCCAGACCTCACCCACATCATTCTTAGCCAGTAGGCCAGGTGTTCCTCTTAATGTCCACATCTAGAGGCGGAGCTAAGGCAATGAGGCCAGCCTCGAATGTAGCTATGCTGGCCCCACCACACAATGGAGGCAGAAGAGGAGCTTGTCAGCCTGCTTCCCTCATAGCTTCACCATCAGGATGAGATCACAGAAGCCTCTTCCATCTTTAACAGTACCATAACACATGTGAGGCCCGATTCACAAAAGTAAACTTAGACCAAAAGTCTAAGTTTAGACTAAAAGTCTAATTTTAGACCTGAAGTCAAACTTTACTGGTAGTAAAGTTAGACTTTTGGTCTAAGTTTAGACTTTTGATCTAAACCTAGACCAAAAGTATAAACTTACACCAAAAGTCTAACTTTACTATGAGTAAAGTTAGACTTTGCGTCTAAACTTAGACTTTTCATCCAAGTTTACCTTTGTGAATCGGGCCCGAGAAATTTTGAATTTCTGAAACCGAATATGTGTGTGTGTGTGTGAGTGAGACTGTATGTGTTTGTGTTTTCGGGACAATAGTGATAGTTTCATGATCCAAATCCTCAAAATACATAGAATCAGGAATCATCTCTCCTTCTGATCTACAAAACCAGGATCAACAACCTAGCAGGTGATGTGGACAGAGCTGCTGACTTTAGATCAGGGAAGCTAAGTTTGGGTCCAAGTTGGTGCAATCTATTGGCTTTGTTGAGGCCTTTTAGCCATATTATGCAGTGTAGGAGGGATGGTGCAAGAAACAATTACAGAGCAAGCAAAAACATGGGAGGGAGTGGCAGGGATGGGGCAAGCAACAATGCAGAAGAGTATTGGGTGGGCCACAGGGCAAGCAACAATGTGGGCCTGGGTAGGAGGAGTAAGACTGGCAACAATGTGGGAGGGGCAGGAGGTGCAGGGCTAGCAACAACTCAGGACGGGCCGTAGGGATGGCACAAGCAGTAGGGTGAGCCTGGGTAGTAGGGGCAAGGCGGACAACAAAGTGGGAGAGGCAGGAGGCATGGGGCTAGCAACAACTCAGGACAGGCCATAGGGATGGGACAAGCAATAATGTGGGCCTGGGTAGGAGGCGCAAGACAGGTAACAATATGGGAGGGGCAGGAGGCACTGGGCTAGGAACAACTCAGGACGGGCCATAGGGACGGGACAAGCAATAATAATGGGGCAAGTAAAGGCGAGGCAAGCAACAACGCAGGATGGTGCGGGAGTAATGAGACAAACAATAATGTGGGAGGGTGGTGGGAGGAACATGGCAATCGACAACAACGGGTAAGAAAGCAATGCGGGAGGGGGTGGGTACAAGCAAAAACACAGGAGGTGGCAAGCAACAATGTGGAGCTGGATGGGCAGGACACAGGCGACAAGCAAATGCACTCTTATGGAGTACTCCAACTGAAAGAAAAAAGTAGCTCTGAAAGCGCAAACACTGGAAGTACAATTGGCAAGGAAGCAGTACTTGGGACATGCTCCATGGCAGCAACAAACACACTAAATGGAAGTGAAGTTGGCATACACTGATCAAAGAGAAGCAAGGAAATGAAAGTGACAATGAAGCCAACCAATTGTAAACAATGGATGGGCTCTAAGCCTCCTATAAGTAAGTAAAATGTCTTGCAAGAGACAGTGCATATGCAGTCTCAGGTGAAACCTAAAAAATTGTTAAAGCACTCTACTGTCCTTGGGCCAAGTTTGCACTATAGAAATCTGCTGTGTGCTAAATAAATGTGATAGAGGACTCCTGCTCGGTTTTACAAAGCGTATCTTCACCAAATAGCCAAAGGCTTCTACTTTGTGACACTCATGCTACTCACACTCCTCACGTTATGCTTTCCCTCCAATGACTGTCTCTTTTCATTCTTTCTGCTTTGGCAGTCTAATTAGTAGCTCTCTCTCTCTCAAGCTGGGCAACGGCAGGAGTTGTGATGGTTAGACATATTTCCTTAGGCGAATTACCACATTTTTGCTTAGGTAGTTTCAAGAGGAAGTGAGACTGAGTTTCTGCTCAAGGACTCTCCAGCTGCTACACTCCCTCCCAGTTCACATGTAATATTAATGCTTCCAGGCCCTAAGTGAGGACTCAGCATAGACCTGAAGTTCAAGGTTTACATGAGTGAGATCAAAGGGTTTTAGCTCTAATCCCTGAATGGATTTACACCAAATTTGGCAGAAAGCTAGACCGGGGTCCACTACAGTGCTTTTAGTATTTTGGTGAGAATCCATTCAGTAGTGTCAGACTTTTTCCCTTTTGCAGGGTCGCCTCCAATGTTTTTGCCTCCTTTCTCCTATTTTTTCTGACCTGTTTTTGTTGGCTTTAGGACTCTGGGCACCTTACCACTGTTAACCAGTGCTAAAGTGCATATGCTGTCTGTGTATATTGTATTGTTGATTGGTTTTTCCATGATTGGCATATTTGATTTACTAGTAAGTCCCAGGTAAAGTGGACTAGAGATGCCCAGGGCCTGTAAATCAAATGCCACTATTGGGCCTGCAGCACTGGTTGTGCCACCCACATTAGTAGCCCCGTAAACATGGCTCAGACCTGCCACTGCAGTGTCTGGGTGCGCAGTTTTAAACTGCCAATTCTACTTCGCAAGTGTACCTACTTGCCAGGCCTAAACCTTCCCTTTTACTACATGTAAGGCACCCCTAAGGTAGGCCCTAGGTAGCCCCATGGGCAGGTTGCAGTGTATGTGAAAGGTGGGACATGTACTTATGTGTTTTACATGTCCTGACAGTGAAATACTGCCAAATTTGGTTTTCACTGTTGCAAGGCCTATCTCTCTAATAGGTTAACATGGGGGCTGCCTTTAAATATTATTAAAGCGCAGATTCCCTTGTTGTGTAAGCATTTTAGCTATAATTGTACAGATGTTATTTTAGCAAACTAGGCCTGCCACTGTGCACTTTAACCTAGATATATTGTATTCAGCTTTGTTTTATTATTTTAACATTAGCCACATTTGCGTTCTTGTTTTATTTTCTCTATCCAGCTGTTCTTAGCCTAGGTCAGCACTGCGTTCTTAAACAAGACATTTTTCTC
Source organism: Pleurodeles waltl (assembly GCF_031143425.1). NCBI lineage: Eukaryota > Metazoa > Chordata > Amphibia > Caudata > Salamandridae > Pleurodeles > Pleurodeles waltl. The sequence continues at coordinate 35,114,211 of NC_090449.1, forward strand.
ACTCTGTGCTTTTCTCAAGGCTGCAGTAAGATAGGTTGCCGGCAAAAGTGGTACGCTTTGTCTCTAATGTTCACAGAAACATACACACTCTTATGTGGGGTCCTTTCTTGGAACATCAGCTGTTTTATTATAAAAACACTACTTTGACCCATATACGTTAGAGGGAGATTCCAGCCAGATGACCACGACTGTATGCCGATTGCTGATTGCTTCGCTACAGCTGCTTGTGAAGACTACAGGCTTCTTGCTCAGGTATGAGGGATGATGTCTTCCCAGGGAGAACTTGAAGGGCAGAACTAGAGCATAACATGCAGAGCTCTAACATAGCTTAGGTAGAAACTATCCCTACAAACCTTTGTGACAATATGGTAGCATTATTCTTGTATTTTACTCTCCTTGTCACAATTTTAATCTTATTGTGCTTCATCGTCCTAGTTATTGCAATACATGCTTTATTATCTAAGATGCAGTCACTTCAATAAAACCTATTTGAACTTTACTCTGCCTCTGATTGTCCTTGCATACGTGAGACTGATGTAACTGAGAGAAACGGATGAGATCTGAGTGACCACGATTCCCCTAAGGAGTTGTGTATGTCATGCACCCAGTTGCCTCAATCATCCCTGCTCTTGGGTGGAGATGAGGCACTGCTAGTTAGCCGTAACAAACCCGGATTAGGCCAACAGGTGTCACCTGGTGTGGGTTCAGACTCAGTCCCCCGCAGTACAAGTGATTCTGTCACCCGAATCCAGTAGTCTCATTAGGAGAATGATAACCTACGTGACACCCTTTGGGAGCAGATAGAAATTTTGAGTTTAGGGTCTCTGAACTCACAATTTAAAAATACATATTTTATTGAAGTTGGTTTTTAAATTGTCTGTTTGAAAATGCCACTTTTAGAAAGTAGGCATTTTCTTGCTTAAACCATTCTGTGACTGCCTGTTTGTGGATTCCCTGTCTGTGTCAGTTTGACAGGTGGGCTGTTTACACCTATCTCTAGACAGTGACACACTGGGAGCTAGGGTGTAGCCTCCATATCCTGATGAGCCATCTGTGCTAGGAGGGAGGGGAGGAGTGGTCACTTACACCTGAAAGGGCTGTGCCTGCCCTCATACAATGCAATCTCCAACCCCCTGGCGTGTGTCTGGTGCCTGGCTTCGGCAAGGCAGAATCTTGAAAACAACAGGGACTTCTCTTTGAAGTAGGCCTACTTCAACGGCAGAAATGAGTATAAGAAGAGGACTCAAAACCCCTGAAAATTGGATCACTTCTGAAACCAAGAGGAACCTCTGCCAAGGAGAAGAGCTGAAGAGGAGTGCTGCCCCTGCCTGTGACTGTGCTTTGTTAGGCTATCCTGCAGTTGCTGCTTCTGCCTGTGAAAGGGAACAAAGACTGCACTTTGTTGTGCATTCTTGCTTGAGAAGAATCTCCAAGGGCTTGAACTGAGCTTGCCTCCTGTTGTTAAAGACTCAGGGCCATCAAAGACTTCCCCTGCCAGCACCTGGACTTTCTGCTGAGACCCATGCCAAGTGGTGCCCTATCCAGTTCCTGGGCCCTTGAAAGGTGAAGCTGGCAAAGACTGAAAATCCACACACAGACCACCGTGAGGGTAATTTTTCGACACACCTTCCGTGATACGGTTGATAAACGACGCACCGCCAGCTTTGTGGCTGAAATCAATGCTTCACCTGCATTGCGGCTGGAAGATCGGCGCAACACGGCTAGAGAAATGATACGCAACACCCCCTAACGGAGGCTGATAACAACGTAAACCCCACGCAGCGCGGTTTCGTGATACCATGCACCCGGATTTTCAACGCAACATCGCTGGGTGCAGAAAAACAACATAAAACATGCCCAGACCCGAGGTGCCCATCCGGATTGCCGCATCGCTCTCTTGCAGGAGAGAAGAAACGACGCACGCTGACCTGATCGGAGGAGGAACGGCGCATGGTCTCGCTTGCGAGTGAGAAATCGATGCATCACTGGCCTTTTCTGATGGACACTCACCCGTGCAATGTTATTTTGATGCTACCCAGCTACGTTTGTGCGGTAACAGCGTTCTCACTGTTTTCTAAGGATTAAGACTCTTATTCTTTGAAAATTCATATATTGACTTATGTATGTTGGATTTTTGTCATTTTGGCCTTGTTTTGTTTAATTATTGCCTATTTTTCTAAACTGGTGTGGTGTCCATTTTATAGTGTTTTCACTGTATTACTGTGTGTGTTGGTACAAATACTTTACACATTGCTTCTGAAGTTAAGCCTGCCTGCTCGTGCCAAGCTACCAAGGGGGTGAGCGGGGGTTAGCTGAGGGTGATTCTCCTTTACCCTGACTAGAGTGAGGGTCCTTGCTTGGACAGGGGATAACTTGACTGCCGACCAAAGACCCCATTTCTAACAAGTAGTTTTGGAGTAATTAAAGTTAAAAAATAATTGTATGTTTCACACAGGTGTGGCTCTGTGGACCACACAGATCTCGAGGTCTGACTGGTTGCCGCCACATCAACAAGGATGTGATGGCAGCTGTCCTAGGACTCAGGACTCAGTCTTGAGTCCAACAAAAAAAGTAAACAAAAGATGTAAGGGGGCAGCATAGGAATGTGCTAGGCCTGGTGGAAGGAATTCTGCAGCAAATTTGGAGAGGACCCACAAAATTAAAATTTCAAAAAAGTGTGGACTAGAAACTACAACTCCCCACCAAGCACCCAAGGGTGGGCCAGTCCCCAGTTGGCCGCACAATATTTTAATTATGGGAGGGGGTGCATGTCCCCTCTCCCTGAGCCTCTGGGGGGCCCATCCTCCGGGGCTGAATGAATAGAAAGGGGAGGAGGATGTGCTGCTCCCTTCACCGAGCCTTAATAGGCCCCAGGATCCCATCACCTGGGGCCCATGTTACATTAAAGAAAAGGAGGCGCGTTTCCCTCCTCCCTGAGCCATAACAGGTATCAGGGACCCCATCCCATGGGGCTCATCTTAAATTAAAGTGGAGGTGAGTGTACGCACCCTCTCCCCAAGCGGCTAAAGGTCCCAGAGACCTCATCTCTCGGGGGGGGGGGGGGGGCTCAATCACTGTGTCCCTGGGAGCCTACCCTGGGTAAACGGTAGTTTCCCTGCCCCCAAGGGCGCAGGCATGGAAATGTATGTTTGCTCACACCTGGAGAGAGAATTTTCAAAGCTCCCGCCAGGTGGAAGCTGACACGCCTTACCTGGCTGCAGGAACGAGGGCAGACGGGATCTTGGGGGTTCAATGCAAGCAGGTGGGATCTCGTCGTCCCTGTAAAATGTACAACTCCTAATGCACAGCATTCAGTTTCTCCACATGGTCATTCTCACTCTTTAACTGACGCACCAGTGTGGTCTCGTCACAAGCACTATCGTGGCATAGGATGTGGAGGAAGAGAGGGGATGACTTGTGCTGACGCAGGGCCCTCCTCCGTGCAGGTACCAGGAGGTCGGTGCCAGCGATCACTTCCTGCTCACGCGGTCATGCACGCGCCGGTCACGCCCTGACAGCAGCGTGACACGATGGTGTGTGCGTGACGCCCGACTTAACACGAGGTGTGGGGGGTCGAACCTCCTAGAGGCGGCCGTGTGCTCAGAGCCGGGGAACACGGAGCCAGGCTCTTGGGCGACAGCACACACTTCCGAGCTCTTCTAGGTGCGGGACCACCTGGACCTCACAAGAGAGACCACCTGAGGTCCAAGACATGCACTTACACTGAAAGGGCAAAACTCTCCCCCACTGAAGCCCTATTCTTCAAACTCCAACTGCAGAACCCAAAACACTTCCCTATTCATCAAACTCACGCTGCAGAACCCAAAACACTTGTTTATTCCGGAGAGACGTGCTTGGAAAAGCAATCAATGTTTGCCCCCCACCTCCCCAAAATCTTCAGGGCTGCTCTTTGCACCACCGAAGTTTGTTGGTAAGCGGATGCACGATTTAAATTTATGTTGCAAATTCACAGTTGTTTTGCAATAACATGAACTGAAACACGTGGAAAGAGGAAGGAACAGATTGAAAAGGATTTTCACCCCCACCGCGCCCCACCCCACATCCCACACTCAAAACAACCAAGGAGGTTATAAGGTGCTAGACAATGAACCAATACGTGGAAGCAGCACAGGGCTCATAAGTGGTGTAGTGAAATAATTAATGTATAATACATATATACATTATGGGTAATTTAACATTTTATTCAAGCATAAATTGATCCGGAATTAGAAATTATTTCGCATTAAAGGATTCTCACTCCAGTGTCGACGTTTCGTCCCACAGATAATTTACAGCGGGTCTCCTCAGGACAAAAAATCCATCCGACAAAGCACCTCTCAGCAGTATATATCTCGCATTTGTAGAGGTCTCAACCAGTCCCAGCAGCATTCCTGGCTCCGACGATTCAATCGAGAGGGCGCGAGGCTGGTTTGCTGAGACGTCCGATTGATTTGGAGCTGAGACTGAGGTTGCAGGGACACGCGTTCCAACCTCCTGGGTTCTTTTGACCGAGTCCCATGGCATCACTTGTTCTATGTTTTGATATACCCAGGCTCTGTTGGTTGGGAAGGCTGGTGGATGGTCCTGTGTATTTGTCAAGGGGCACCTGAGTCCTCAGGGTGGTAACACACGGGGGGTGAGAGGCTAGCCTGAGCTTGCCACTAAGTTGGAGCCCGGACATATGACTGCCTGATTGCTCAGTGGACCAATGCACACACTGCAGGGATCTGTGTTTCATCCCCATAGCCGCAGGCTCCAATCATGATGCGTCCACTCAGCATTTCATCCTCCTGAAGCAGATGAAATGAGTATGACTGAGTTGGGTAGGAATGAGTACCTGTCATTCAGCACCAAGATGGCGAAACTGTGTGCTGTACACACACATTATGGTATAGGGTGAACAGGTGAGAGGAGTCCAGTGTTTTGGGGGTGCAAAGGTGGGCGGGTGTGCTGTATGGGTGCCAGTCTGAGGTCCTCAGTTCTTGACGCGGGGCCAGCATCACCAACCAATGGCCCTTAAAGTCCGCATTTTGTACTGTTGGATGATTTATATAAATAACAAACATATAGAGGTGTCACAAATAATCCAGAGAGTAGCCTTCAGCACCTGTGAATGTCCATGGTAGATTTCCAGGGATTGTATTATGGAATATCGAGCATAGGAATGTTGTGGTATCAGAACATCGTGGACAAAATATGGAAAGGCAAGTGCATATAGAGAAGTATAGATTTACTATTTGTACCTACACACCTATGTACAATATATATATATATATATATATATATATATATATATATATATATATATATATATATAAAATGGAGTAAGTACAGAAAATCTATAGCTACCTGTTGATGTTTCGACATCGATAAACTGGTCACAGTATTTCGGGCCATAGAACCATGTCGGAATTGCGGGGCGCATCTTTCCAGGGAGACTCACATTACTAACACTGGTGGGAATAGTGTGGGAAGTGTGATGCAAATATGTATCTGTGTGCTTGAGGTTTTTTTGTTTATCCAGGTGGAAAATGTTGTTTTTCCACTGGTGGAAACCTTTCCCGCCACACCCTTATTAAATATTAAGATGTTAATTCTCCAAAACGCACTTACTCCCGTCTAAGAGGCTTATGCCTACCACTTGCCTGGGATTTGTAACTAATTACAAGTTTATGAGCTTATGCAGGTACCCTAAAAAGTCAACAACCCCTTCCCCCAATACTGGCAATGGTATTTCTCTAACCCCATGTAAACCTTTTGATCGTAAGATTGCAAGATAATTTGTGCCAATCAAAATGTATAATTTACAGATGCAGAGTGGCCATGTTCTACAGCCGTGTCCAGCTCAGGTGTGCAGTTGTGAACTGGGGCCAGAGTCCACGGTGGTCCCTCACTGCTCACTTGTAAAGGCAAACGTTATTGGCCCCATCATTCATTTGCCTTATTTTACGTGTTTCATTTGTGTCAGTGAGGCATCCTCTGGGGCAGCGTCATCGCCTGGCAGAGTCCACTCTGCAGCCTTCAGAGGGTACACAGGTAGGGTGACCAGATCTTTAGGAGCAAAAAACGGGACAGGTCAGACATAAAAGAAGGACTAAAGACTTTACTTTCACTTTTGTATCAGACCTGTCCCGTGTTTTTTTTTTTTTTGCGTAGCTTTGTGAATGTGTGCCTATACAGGTGTGTGTATATGTATGTATATATATACACACACATATATATACACACACACACACATTTAAAAGACTACATATAAAATTAGCTATGGTTTGACCTTCACCCTGCAGGCCCAACCCGCCCCCACCCACCTCTCTCTGCTCCCCACTCCGTCTTTCTGCTAAGACCAGACAGGGGACTGTGTTGCCTGACAGTAACAGATAAATTACTTTAATTATTTCATACTTTGTAGGCGTTTTTAACTTATGCTTCTAGGTGATCCGACCTTTGCCCCAAAAACCGAAACACTTACTTAAAATTAAGAGAAGCGTCGGGACACCGGAACAGTTCTAAAAAAACGCTGGACTGTCCTGGGAAGTCCGGACGTCTGGTCACCCTATACAGGTGTAATCCCGAGGACTGTAACTAAGGAGTGAGGACTGTAACCGAGGACTGCACAGTGAGGAAACAAACCAGGGGCCCAGCCCTCAGTGCCTGGTTCTCGCACTTCACTTCTAGCCACTTTGATTCATTTCACGTCACTTCCGTTCTGTCCACCGGTTCCGGTACAACATGTTCTGCCCGCTTCTAACGCCAGTGGCATGTGTTTGCCCTACACCCTGACACTGGTAGGATCTGTGCTGCCTGCTCGTGTTCGAAGCATTGTTATAGCGCGCGTCCAGGCACTGGTATCGCCTCGTAGCGCTAGAAGAGATCAGGGTGCTATTCTAAGATGGCTCCGTGATTCTCGCCCATCCCATGCCGATGGAAGTCCTCCACTGAGGGACAACTGAGTCCCTGGCACCTTGGCAGCAGTCCGCTTCACAGTCCAGGAGCGTGAACTGGAGCATTTCCCAGAATAAATGAAGGGGCTTATTTAAGAGCCCCTAGCGCCTCCTTGCGCCACATTAGCATATTTGTTTACGCTAATGTGGCCCAACAAGGCCAAAATCACTGTGCCAAATTTACAAAGTGGCGCAATGCATGCATTGCGCCACTTTAGAACCCTTTGCACTACATCATGCCTGCGCCTGGCATAATGTATGCAAAGGGGGCGTTCCCCTGTTAGGGGGACTGAACAAATGGCACAAAGAAATCTAAAAAATTTCTTTGCATAATTTTTTCAGCACTTCTAAGGTCTGCTCTGAGCAGGCGTTAAAAGGAGGCACACCGTTGCTTACCATGGGCCTCAATGGGTTTTGCAGGATTAGCGTCAACATTTGTGAGGCTAATCCTGCTAAACTCCGAACTAGCATCATAAATTTTGCCGCTAGTTTCCCTCACTACTGCCATGGTGCGGCGCACATATGGTGGTGTTAGGCGGGTGCTAAGGGGTGCTAGAAAAGTGGTGCTGCACTATCAGGCCTGAAGTTTTTGAGAAATGAAGTTTGTACTTTGGCCCCCGCTAGGTCAAGCTCCTTGCCAGCTTGCATGATGAGTTTTCAGTCCCTGGTTAGTAGTAGTAGTGTGGTTGTAAGGAAATGCCTCCTTGGCATGGTTACCCCCGACTTGTTGCCTTTTGTTGATGCCAGTTATGATTGAACGTGTGCTGGGACCCTGCTAACCAGGCCCCAGCACCAGTGTTCTTTTCCTAAACTGTACCTCTGTTCCCACAATTGGCACAGCCCTGGCATCCAGATAAGTCCCTTGTAAATGGTACCCCTGGTACCAAGGGCCCTGATGCCAGGGAAGGTCTCTAAGGGCAGCAGCATGTCTTATGCCACCCTGGGGTCCCCTCACTCAGCACATGCACACTGCCTCACAGCTTGTGTGTGCTGGTGGGGAGAAAATGACTAAGTCGACATGGCTCTCCCCACACTGTGCCATGCCCACCTCTCACTGCATGTGGCATAGGTAAGTCACCCCTCTAGCAGGCCTTACAGCCCTAAGGCAGGGTGCACTTTACCACAGGTGAGGGCATATGTGCATGAGCACTATGCCCCTACAATGTCTAAGCAAAACCTTAGACATTGTAAGTGCAGGGTAGCCATAAGAGTATATGGTCTGGGAGTATGTCAAACACAAACTCCACAGCACCATAATGGCTACACTGAAATCTGGGAAGTTTGGTATCAAACTTCTCAGCACAATAAATGCACACTGATGCCTGTGTGGGATTTATTGTGAAATGCACCCAGAGGCATCTTAGAGATGCCCCCTGAATACCAGTCTGACTCCTAGTGCTAGGCTGACCAGTTTCTGCCAGCCAGCCACAACCAGACGAGTTTCTGGCCACATGGGGTGAGTGCCTTTGTCACTCTGTGGCCAGGAACAAAGCCTGTACTGGGTGGAGGTGCTTCTCACCTCTCGCTGGAGGAACTTTAACACCTGGTAGTGAGCCTCAAAGGCTCATGCCTTTTGTTACAGCACCCCAGGGCATCCCAGTTAGTTGAGATGCCAGCCCCTCTGGCCACAGCCCCCTCTTTTGGCAGCAAGGCCGGAGGAGATAATGAGAAAAACAAGGAGGAGTCACCTACCAGCCAGGAAAGCCCCTAAGATGCCCTGAGCTGAGGTGACCCCTGCCTTTAGAAATCCTCCATCTTGAGTTTGGAGGATTCCCCCAATAGGAATAGGGATGTTCAATGTTCCCCCCTCCCCTCAGGGAGGAGGCACAAAGAGGGTGTAGCCACCCTTAAGGACAGTAGCCATTGGCTACTGCCCCCCCAGACCTAAACACACCCCTAAAGTCAGTATTCAGGGGCGACCCTGAACCCAGGAAATCAGATTCCTGCAACCTGAAGAAAGAAGGACTGCTGACCTGAAAGCCCCACAGAGACGACGGCGACAACAACTGACTTGGCCCCAGCCCTACCGGCCTGTCTCTAGACTCAAAGAACCTGCACAGCGACGCATCCGACAGGGACCAGCGACCTCTGAGGACTCAGAGGACTGCCCTGAACCTAAAGGATCACAAAACTCCCGAGAACTTCAGCACTGTTCAGAACCTGCAACAACTTTGCAACAAAGAAGCAACTTTTAAAGAGACTCTACCTTCCCACCAGAAGCGTGAGACTTCACACTCTGCGCCCGACACCCCCGGCTCGAGTTCAGGAAAACCAACACTGCAGCGACGACTCCAAGGGGACTCCAACGACGTGGACACCCTGAGTCGACCCCCTGCACCCCCACAGCGACCCTCTGCAGATAGGATCCAGAGGCTCCCCCTGACCGCGACTGCATGGTAACAAAAGAACCCGAAGCTTGGACCAAGCACTGCACCCGCAGCCCCCAGGACCGAGAGGAAACAACTACCAGTGTAGGAGTGACCAGCAGGCGGCCCTCATCCTAGCCCAGCCGGTGGCTGGCCCGAGAAGCCCCCCTGTGCCCTGCATGCATCCCCTAAGTGACCCCCCCGGTCCCTCCATTGCTTTCAATAGCAAACCCGATGCCTACTTTGCCTACTGCACCTGGCCGCCCCTGTGCAACTGAGGGTGTGTTTTGTGGGCTTGTGTGTGTCCCCCCCATTGCTCTACAAAACCCCACTGGTCTGCTCCCAGAGGACGCAGGTACTTACCTGTAAGCAGACTAGGACCGGAGCACCCCTGTTCTTCATAGGCAGCTATGTGTTTTGGGCCCTCCTTTGACCTCTGCACCTGACTGGCCCTGTGTTGCTGGTGCGGTGACTTTGGGGTTGCCATGAACCCCCAACGGTGGACTGCCTATGCCAAGGAGACTGACTGTGTAAGTGCTTTACTTACCTGAGAGACTTAAACAAACGTACCTCCCCCTGGGATTTTGATTTTTGCAGTGTCCACTTTTAAAATAGCTTATTGCCATTTTAACCACAACTGTGTGTACTACTGTTAAGATCAAAGTTCTATACTTACCTGTGTGACATACCTTGCATTTTATGTACTTATCTCAAATCTTGAATTTTGTGGTTCTAAAATAAATTAAGAAAATATATTTTTCAATATAAAAACTATTGGCCTGGAGTTAAGTTTTTGAGTGTGTTCCTCATTTATTGCCCATGTGTGTACAACAAATGCTTAACACTACCCTCTGATAAGCCTACTGCTCAACCACACTACCACAAAATAGAGCATTAGTATTATCTAATTTTGCCACCATCAACCTCTAAGGGGAACCCTTGGACTCTGTGCACACTATCTCTGACTTTGAGATGGCATATACAGAGCCTACTTCCTACAGTAGTCTTTCAATGGAAGGCACTACAGCCCAAATTTAAGAAGGCCTAGCGCCACATTAGTGTCATTTTTGTGACGCTAATGTGGCGTTAGGCTTACAAAATGGCCGCGCCATATGTACAAAGTGGCACAATGCATGGATTGGGCCACTTTGTAACCCATTGTGCAACATTATGCCTGTACCCGGCATAATGTATGCAAGGGGGGGGCAAAAAAATGACGCAAAGAAATCTAAAAGATTTCTTTGCACCATTTTTTGCGGCATTTTTAACGCCTGCACAGAGCAGGTGTTAAAAGGAGGCACACCATTATTTATAACGGGCCTCAATGTGCTTTGCAGGATTAGCATAAAAAATGTTTACGCTAATCCTGCAAAGCGCCAAACTAGCGTTATTTTTTACACAAGTTCACTAACTACCAATAAGATGCACCATATCTTTAATACGACGAACACATGGTGGCGCTAGGGGGGCGCTAAGAGGCGCAAGAACAGTGACGCTAAAATCTGCCCCAACCTTTCTAAAGACTTCTAGGGCCTATAGGCTCTGAGTGGAATAGTGCTACAGCCTATTTCATTAATTGAGCAAAGCTTGTAAAGTTGTTCACTTGAACTTTTCCAAGAAAGGTGCAGTGTGGGGAAATTAGTTTAGTTTTCCTCCACAAAGAAAGTTTTATTTTTTGTTGTTTTTCACTTTGTTTTTCGGAGAACGTTGGAATGTTTTTAAGGTGCTTTCATTTATTTCTTTAGAGAAAGTAGCAACGCTTGTAAGGTCACTAAGTTTAGTTCTTAAAAGAAATGAGCTGTGTTTCTAGAGAAGAGACTTTGGGCCTGATTTAGAGATTGGCGGATGGGGTGACTCCGGTGCAAAATATCCCGTTCGCTGTAGTATGATTCCATTACATCCTATGGACATCGTAATATGGCAGATGGGATATCTGTCAAGTTTGTGATGGAGTAACCCGTCAGCCATACTCTAAATTAGGCCCTGTGGGCCTGATTTAGAAGTTGGTGGATGTCCCGTCCACTGAAATCTAAATCTCTTTGGATATAATGGGTTTTATATTTTGGCGGACGACACATTCGTCACCGCTGAGATGCAGTAACCCGTCCACCAAGTTCTACGTCAGGTCCTTTGTCTTTTTATAGGAAGGTGCAGCCTTTATAAATTGTTTTAGTTTACATTTTCTATGAAAGGTTCAATGTATGTAAAATACTTCGGGACTTTAGGACTGGGAGGGCTTCCAGAGATGCAGGCCCGGCTCTCTTCTACTCCTGTGAAACATTTATGAGCTGCCTGAGAACATCATGCTTTGGGATAAACGCTCAGCGGATTGGAAATGCTCGGCCTGTCCTCATGCATTAGTGACAAAGGAACTGAAGACAAGCTTCCCTCCCTCTGGAAGGAGCCTGGCTGTCTGGAAAGAAATATCTCCGTGCCAGGACCAGACCATGTGGAAGGGAGAGGGCTCAGCGGAAAGGCACAGGGTACCATGGACACCCATGGCCCTGGTCCGCCACCCCTTCTCTTCCAGAAGTGGAACACCACAAGGGTGGTCCTTTAAACATGGATACATGGTTTCTTTTTTTCTGGAACATATTTTATTGTTTTGTAGAACAAAAAAAAGAAACATACACGCATTAATCCCACAATACACCCACAATCCCAGTACAGTGTGCTCAGCGAACCAGCCACTGACCTCCTAGCAAACAACCTTTTAGCAAAAGGTCCTGGCAACTTCCTGGATGTCGACCTCCCAGTCCCTCTTCTGCATCTGGCATCATTTTGGCAGGGGCCCATCTCCTGCAGCATAATGAAAGCCATCTGCCAAGCTGTGATATGCCGTCCAGTGCCCCCAAACTATTTCAAATTTCTCCGGGCAACCCCATCTTTCATACACCACTCTCTCTGCCTCTGTGCATCGATTCATTCCCTCCTGCCACATGAACCTCATGGTTGTGGTATTTCACCCCCCTCCCCCAGCACCTGGTCTGACCGTGTTTAGCTACAACAAAGCTCAAGGTGCATTCAACCTTTCCTCCTGTAGACATAGTGGACATACGCCTGTCTCCCCATAGCCATGCGGTTCACTGTGAGCCAGTGACCCCATTCATTTAGGAAGTAAACCTGTGCTGGCCTGTGACATGCCCTAATATCCAGGAGTGTCACTCCCTCATTATACACAGACCTGTATAGTGTCCTCAGGGTTACCTTTGGGGCATTGCCATCCCGTAACAATGTACAAAGCAACTTAACAATGCTGACAATGTGTCACGGATCGAATATGGGATGTTCTGCATAACATAGATCAGCTCCGGCGGAGTGATCATTTTGTACAGGGAAGCCCTGCCCATGAGAGGGAGTGTCTCTAGTGCTCTACATCCGTATGGAATTCCGTCATGGCCCGTTGGAGTATCCGATCCTGGAAATGCCTGCGATTCATAGTAATCTTGTCGTAGACTCTCGCTGTGGCAACAAGACCGCTGAATTTTGGGGGGCAGCACCGCTGAGCATGGGGGACTGAGTCGGATCCCACACCGCGCGACAGCTGTTGGCCTAACCCTTTCTGGCTAGCTAGCAGCACCTCACCAATACCAGAGGTAGAAGTGATTTGTGGAATCCTATCGCATGGCACTCAGACTCCTCAGGGACGTTTTGGTGTAACAGATCACACCCCTTTCTCTCAGTTACATAAGTCTCATACATGCAAAGACAAAACAGACGCAGGATCTTGGTTCAATACGTTTTATTGAAGCAACTGTGTTCAACATAAAAAGGCACGAATTGCGATTATGAGGATAATGAAACACAGCGTTAAGACAGCAGTGACCAAGAAAGTGAAACACAAGAAGAGTCCCACCATATTGTCACAAATGAAGTGTCTAACATCCTTACCCACTCTACTAAGTTTCTACATGAGAGCAAATAGCAGTGGTAGCCCTCATCCACCCTTCTGGTCCCAAGAAAGAAGCCCAACCCCCAATACCTGTGTTCAGAGGTAAAGAAGAGGCCTGTTAGTCTGCTGAAAGTCCTCCCACGTTGACAAAGAGTAACCAAAAGGTTTCAGCAGAAACTGAAATGACACGCAGCATGAAATGGCAAGCTGGCTGGAATGTCCCCTCTAAGATGTTGTGGGCAGTGTGATGTTTTATAATAACATTACTGTTGGTCTAGGAACTGCCCTGATGTGACAGCACATATTTTTCTGTGAAGGGTGGACAGTGTTCCCTTTGGACCGGCAATACCCAGTACATAACATTTGCAGCCTTGGGTTGAGCACAGGATGAAAATGTTGTGCAACGAAATGAACAATAGATTCTTCATCAAAGGCCAACTGATCAAAATAACAAAAACATCTCCACTAAAATGAAGCTTTGCTAAAATAATAAAAAGAATAAAAGTGAAATGCAATTAGGTGAGAAAGCACAGGCCTCATGCCCAGAGCTAAATAATGTGCGTCTGTAAAAGCTAAAATAACCTCAAGACACCCTCCCCTTTGTTGGTTCAAAGGTGCAGAAGTCTATAATAAAACCTAATACGAAAATCACCTCTCCCTCATTAATTACTAAAAGCAAGCTAAAATATAGCCAATTAGATGAAATGTCAATGTCGACAAGCAAAACAGACCAAAATATGAGCCAAATTAAAAAAGGCAATTTAGAATTTTGCAAAAATCAAACATCAATTAAGGCCAAATGTTAGTAAATCAACAATAATCATGGTCATTTAGAACATCACCAATTAAATCAATCATTATTGAATCCCGGAAAGTAGATGGAAAAAAAACCATGAGTGAGCACACATGTTTTGTTACCTCAGCCATAGCTCCGGCCAAGGCATCAGCACCCTGTGCAGTGCCCGGTGTTGTAGCACCAGAAGCCACTTGATCCATAAAGGATGGCTCTTAGGAAGCTTCCCATAATAATCGCAATATCATTGCGAATCTCTGGTAATGAAACCTCATTGAGAACACCAACAGACCAGCATCCAAAGAAGGTGTGCGTTGCATGGTATTCCAAAAGGCACTACAAGCATCGAAGGACGGGCTGCACACAATTCAGAACCGTTCTGAGTGACAAAGGCCAGTTGGATTCCAGTTCTTCCAGGAATGGTGCTCCAAAATAACGGGATCATACAGTCACGACACAGTTAATCTGGTGGAAGCGCCATCAGTCCTCCTTGTTGAGATGGGGCAGCCATTGCGAAGGAAGAATAGCAACAGTAAAACGCCACTAATTAACACCAAAGTAATGAGGAATCCCCCGAAGACACTCGAAAAAATAGAGTGTATAGCTGAAGGTATCATGCCAAATATAGAGGCGAAAGTGCTGAGAAAACCAGAACCAACAGCCTTAAAGAAGTGGACAATCCCAGCGGTGTTAGACTCGTTAAAAATGTGACCTATTAGTACACTGTAATGTCTTGGAAAGTTTGTATTTAAAAGGGACTGTATCTCTGAGGATGACCTCACCACTTGGAGAGCAGACGTCTTGTGGCAGATATAAGCATCACGTTTTATTTAAACAAAAGAGCCTTCCGCCTGCCCATCTTGTTGAAAATTACATTCGAAGTAGCCATATGAGGCTAAATTTCAGTTACTTTTTTCTCTCTCATGGGGAGAAAAATCACATTTTCCCAACATGTAACAATCTGGGAGACCAAAACTACATAGGCAATTCCGGCTTGCATACCACAATAGCTGATTTCATTCAGCATCACATGCCTCTCTTTCGAGATCAAATGGAATACTGAACAAATCAAAGGGACAGGAACACTCTTCAGATAACAAGCTAAATTTGCAGCTGAATCATTACAGGCTCTGTGCAAGGACAGCTGTTTACAAATCATTGAGGCCCCGATTTAATGGGGCCTAGCACCATCTTAGCGCCTAAGGTGGCCTTTTCCCCGCACCATATTTACAAAGTGGTTCAATGCATGCATTGCACTATTTTGTAACCCTTTGCGCTATATTGTGCTTGCACCAGGCATGCTGTATGCAAAGAGGGTGTTCCCCCAAAAATGGCACAGAGAAATTTCTTTGCGTCACTTTTTTTGGCAATTTTAACGCTCAGAGCAGGCATTTAAACAGGGCGCACCATTGTTTACAATAGCCCCATGTACTGTTCAGGGTTATCACCAGCATTTTGGTGCGAACCCTGAGCACTACAGCAACAGCGTCAGAAGTTCTGACGCTATTGCCCCCTATCCTGCGCCATGGTGCGCCATATTTTAAATACGGCACACACATGGTGGCGGTAGGGGGGGCCGTAAGGGGCTGCAAGAAAATGGCGCTACATGTAATATAGCGCTGCTTTACATAAATCTAGCCATGAATGTCTTACAGAAGTGTCGCATTTGCTTCCACTAAGAAAGACTTCCTTCATGCCATTGAAAGAATTGTACGTAAAGGGTAGCTCCCATGCCCCATGGATATAACCATCTCCTAGCTTTTCAAATCTGCCGACAGGAATTGGGCAGATCAATAACCCCGTGTACTACCCAAACTGCAGATGATGTTTCCGCCACAGAGAAAGGCAACTTTTCAAATTTTTCAATGTTCAACAAAACATATGTTGCCTCTTTCTAAACCATTATTTGTTTCTGTTGTGCCAATTAAACAAGACAAAGAGGTCCTGGAGCGGACATGTTGCCAGGGCACGCAACCACTTTTCAGAACTTGTAGCGTCCAACCTAACTGCATAATGACCTAAACGGACTCTTTCCATGTTGTAAAAATTACGTCATTTTGTAGGATGTCAATTGCACACAAAACTATATTGTTAATTGTGTACATGCTGTTAACAAGGTGTTCATTCCAGCATCTACAACGGCTAGTGCTTTAAACAAGTTTTCCTGCTCCATTTGCCTCAACCGGGCGGCCACTTCTTTTTGTGAAAGTTTCCAAATTACATTATATATTGCATATAAGAAGCACTTTGGGCATTGTATTCTAGGACCCACCAAAAAAACTTGCAAGTCTGTGTTTTCTGATAGGAAATTAAGGTGTTCTTTAATGGCTGTTAATGTGGAAGATTTCAACCATTGTTGACATAATTTACCCAAGGTATATGTGGGGACAATATCAGAGTGTTGTGATGATACGTAAAGAGGGTCAGGTCGGCCACAGTAACCACCCATTTGGACCTGAAAGTGTTGAATTAAATGTTCCATTTTGGACCCACCCGTTGAGCTGTTCTTCAGTGACATTTAGAATCTTTTGCCGTTTGTCAAATTTTGCTTGTGACGGAATATTGGGTGCATTCAATTCCTTAATCTTTGCTAAGCCTTAACAAATTGTTTGTTGTATAGTTTATTTAAAAATATATTATGTAATGGAATAAGGCATGCTCTAAACAAAGCTTTCCATCCTTGTATTTACCAATTTCTAGTTCCCCACACACTCTTTGAGTCAATCGACTTTAACCCATATTGATAGCCTTCAATAGGCAACTGGGAATCAGAATAGATTAAGTTGGTGTTAGTTAGCAGGACATTGTGCAATTTCATAGGACGCAATTTAAAATAATAAGACTCAGCATTTGTGACATCATGTCCAGAAAAATATGTAACCTTTTCTACACACATTTTAGAACTTCCCATTGTCCAACTTCACCAATGTTCCCATTGTGTGTAATTGTAAACAGTTCTCGGGGTGCTGGCTTTATGTATAAAGTGGTATCCATGATGATGGTAACAGAACATTTCCCCATAATATGCTGTTGTTTGGTAAACATATTCACTTTCAAATACGGCATAATATTCAAGCCCAGATAGCACAGAATCAACCGTTTTCACATCCCAATCATCAGAAATCACCCCAGGTGTTATTATAACATTCATAGAGACTTTGAATACATTTGGAATTTGAATAGTTTTTGTCGGCCAGAATATATTAAATGATACTTTATCCCAAACAATCCCATCAAGAATTGGTACAGCTGAAATGTTCACTAGGGACAAGTCTCTGCAGACCTTATGTGAGGACATCGAGGCTTCAAAACCTCATCCACCAGTTCAACAGCAGAGCATTCAGGAAGATAATGACCATGTATCAAAAAAAAAGTTGACAAAAGCAATCCAAAGAAGGAAGGCAAGCACAGTTACCAGGACCCATAGATAAATCCATGGACAAATTAAATAGTTATAAGCCAATTGAATAGTTTACGCGTTCTTGATACAGGTAAGATGCTGAAGAATTTGAGAAAGAATCGTTGATGTCAGCACAATATCCAAAAGTAGTTTGTGCAAACACTGGAGCCGGTGCTGGCAGATGTGTCCCTTGGTGGTTCATACTAAACAATTTCACTTGTTTGTGTTGAATTCAAGTAAAATAGGTCAGAACTTTGGACATTTCTTGTTGTCGATGTAGTGACAGGTACTAATGAAAGTTCATTTTCTACCCTCCCCAGGCTTGGGGAAGATTCATCACTGTTGGTTAAATCTTGAACAGGCATATCCTTACTGGAAGTGAGAGGGGTTCGGGAACTGCTCAGGATTCCTCATGGTCCACTGTCTACTTACTAAGGTAATTAGGGTGCCTTTTGCATGTAATGAGACAGAAATACTTGGGAGATCCGTAAAGTCAGTGCCTAACCAACACTGGTGGCGCCATGTCGTAGACTCTTGCTGTGCTAATCAGATTGCTGGATTTTGGGCAGCAGCAGCACCAAGTGTGGGGGACTGAGTCTGATTCCACACCGTGTGACAGCTAGCTAGCAGCACCTCTCCAGTACCAGTGGAAGAAATGATTTGTGGCAGCCTTTTGCATGAAGCTCAGACTCCTGAGGGAATTTGTGGTGTAACAGATCATAACCCTTTCTCTCAGTTACATCAGTATCAAAACAAAAGCAGGATCTTGGCTCAATAAGTTTTATTGAAGCAACTATGTTCTACATAAAAAGGCATGAATTGCGATTATGAGGATAATGAAACATAGCGTTAAGACAGCAGTGACCATGAAAGTGAGCCCCACCATTTTGTCGCAAATAGCGTGTCTAACATATCTGCCTACACTACTAAGGGCCTGATTACGAGTATGGCGGTCCATAGGACCGCCATACCCACTGTAGCGGTCAGACCCCCACATCATAGGCAGTCCCACTGCCACATTATGATGCTGGCGGTTGGACTGCCAAAAGACCACGGCCGTGATCATTGATCCCGATGGGTTGGCGGCGATGCAAGTCGTGGTCAACCAAAGCAGTGCAGAACTCGGCACCGCTGTGCTGATCTCAACTTGCCTTTCCGCCAGCCTTTTCATGACAGTGTCACTGCCATGAAAAGCTGGCAGAAAGACAGAGATGGGGCCACGGGGCCCCAGCTCAGCCCATTCTCTCGGAATGTGTACTGTCTGCAAGTGCAGACAGTACACATTCCGATTGTGCTGGACGGAGCAGGCAGTGCAGCCTGCATTGGCCGCTGCTCCCTTTGAGCCAATGCCAATGCAGGCTGCACCACCTGTGCCACCAACCTCCCGGGGAATTTCTTATTCAGCGATGGGAGGACACAGGCTTGGCGGCGGCCTCCACCCTCCTACATTGGTGGTCGGACCGCCAATGTTGCTGCCGTGAATAAATTCAGGAGATGGAGGAGTAGTAGGGCAGCAAAGTGTTTATAAAGTTCTAGAGGGAGCCCATCGGAACCTGGCATTTTTTTCAGACTGTATCGCCTATACTGATTCCTCCAGCTCCGCGATCATCACACCAGTTTCTGAAGTGGCCTTATCTGATGATTCCAGGCCAGAGAGCGGCACCTCCGCCAAAAGCCCAACATCATCATGTGCCGCACGGTCACGTCGGGCCGTGGATAACCCACTCTAATAAACTGCAAAATTCCAGGTCTTTCTCTACATCTAAGTGAACCAGTCCCCCCATACCAGGCTCTATCTCGGCCACCCATCTTGCCTCCTCATCCCTTCTACCCTACCACGCAAGGAGGCAGCCCGCCTTGTTGCCCGTGTTGTAAAGTCGATGGTGGAGCCCCAGGTAATGTTGCGGTGCAGCCTGCGTTCCATGGGTATGATATCGGATCTTTGACACCCTGTAGGAGCATGTGGGAGTGCTCATCTCCTGTGGCCACCCAAGCCCACTCCTGCTGAAGGAGATGCCATTCCAGGCACAGCATTTCTTCCTCCCTGCAATGTTTCTTTAGGATGTCTGGTTTCTAATACCATCTGCTGCACTTTATTGAAATGTGTAATTCACGGGCAATCATGTTACCTCTCCTAAAATGTAAATATGCTATCTGTCTGGGGAGATGAATTAAATGTAAACGTGACAATACCAATCATACAATACTTTCGAAGGCTTTTTAGGTCTTGCTCATTGACAGCTTTAGCAGTCTAGTGGTAAAGAGACCTATGTTTTTTAGTGTAGACGTGAGCCCTGATTATAAATAAGGGGGACTGGAATCACAGTATGGAAAGCCACTCCTCTAGATGTGAATTGGCAGCTGCTCCTGCACCCAGTTTTCACAGGTATTGGGTCACCAGACCTGGTCAAATCCCACAAGGCTTTGGCAGCAACAGCAGCCAAATCTTGTCCCCTGATTTTTTTTTCTGCCATTGGGCGCATTCGGTGCTCCTGTCAGACCTTAGCTTTCACTTCACCATATCCCTACTCACCACATGCCCTTCCCCCTACTCCATCCCCCACTGAGGCCCTGTGCATATTTACCACCTGCTGAGAGAAAGAGGTGAATGTGTTTGTTAAACCCCAGGTGATTGGGAATTCATTCTGGTTGGTAAAGCTGGTCCTAAACAGTAATTTCCCATACCATGAGGTTCATCTCATAACTGCATGGTATTAGAGCAGTGTTATCGGACAGAAACATAACATATATATATATTTACCAATCTGCCAGTACTATGCAACTTCCACTCAGGCCCTTAGAGTGGGCTCTGGGTCCACCTCCTGCTCATGGCTTGATGGCTTTCTTGTCTTAGTTTCCTGCTCCGGATTGCATGCCTTTCCTTCCTATTCTTGTTTTTCTCCCACCCATGGAGCATTTCACTCTCACCAAGCACTGACTGGGTGAATTCTATTCTTCCACTGCTGACATGAGGGGGGCATTTTTTAATTGTTTTTCAGACTTCATAAGAGTGCGTCGCTTTCCTCACTCTCTTCGCATCTGTTTTACGTTTTATTTATTTTAAATTTTTTGTGGGTGCTGGAAGGTGCACACTGTTATTAGGAGGCTCACATTTTCTTATCTGCTCCCCATGGACTGCCCCACCATTCTCCCACCCTAACTCACTTTACATTTTTCCTTCTTAAAACTAATTTTTGCAAAGGCACATAAATTGCATACTGCTTCTGGGCCACTTGTTTGGTCCAATTTACAGGGCATACCATGCATAATTTTGTTTTTTAATTTGCTGTTCCGAATGCCTGTCAGCCATTTCGGAACAGGGAATTAACAAACACTGGCAAAGCCAATAGGTCTAGGCTATGCAACATCTATTGGTTTCATCAATGAGTTTGTACAGCAGAGCGGACTGCTGTACAACATGGATTAAAGTATAGAAAAGCATTATGATGTGGCAGGCGCTGACCGCGTCACAGCAATTTATTTTCTTCGAGCCATGTTGCACAGCAGCCCAGGACAGGCAGATGCATCTCTCTGGGAATGAGGGCTGCGCAAGCTCCTCGAATAATACAAACAAAACTTCCCAACAGCACACATTTTGCTTGTGGCCTTGCTTTGTGAGCACCATTCATTTTTCAATCTGGGAGAATATGCTGTGCACATGCTTTTTTTGTAAAATTGATCACACTCAAAAGTAGTCTTTAGCGAATCAAAAATCAGTTTTATTTCAATCAAAGGAGAGCCCACACTTGGCGTACGAAGTGGTATCATGCCACACTTGTATGGACTCAGTGGCACAGCGTGGGGGGTGCAGGGGGGGCCGGCCGCAACATCTGGGGGGGGGACTCGAGTGCTAAAATCCACGGGTTAGGGGGCGCAAATTACTTGCCTTGCCCCGGGTGCTGACAACCCACGCTACGCCACTGTATGGACTATATCGAAAAATATTGCATTCTACTGCTGTTTCCATTCATCTTTTAAAAAAACATTAATTGTTTTGGGAACCATAAATTCCAAATTAAATGCTGGTAATCTCAGAAATCGTGCTTTAAATAAACACGGCTAACTTAGCGTCTGTCTTCCATCTTGAATATGACACTGTTCTACACCACGTGATTAGCTTTGCTGTTTCTTTCTGTTAGAATAAGGAATTACTGGGCTCCATGGAGCAAGTTGAAGCCTTTGCTGAATGTTATGAACAAAGTAATTTTCTCAAGGCTGAGTTTAGCCAGACTAAAAACAGGAGTGACTCGCTGCACGGAAAAGGGGTGGGATGGCACATGGCGAGGCATTGAGGGAAAAGAGAAAAAATAAAAAATAAAAATAAAGGGCCAGATGTCTCATCACGGCCCTTTGCGATTCGGAAATAGCGATTTTTAAGAAATCGCTATTTCCGACTCGCAAAGCGCCATGTATCACATTTGCGAATCAGTAATAGCGATTTCTTAAAAATTGCAAATGCTATTACTGAATCGCAAATAGCCATACCGGCCCCATTCGTACCAAGGGCCTGTTGGCCCATATCTGCGAATTGTTTGCATTTCCAAAATTGCGATTTGTGAACCAGAAATTGCAATTTTGGAAATGCAAAACCCCAGGGTGCTGAGGGCCTAAGGCCCCCTGTGCTGCACCCCAAAAACATTTTTGGGGACATGTAAGGGGCACACATGCCAAAAGGACATGTGTGCTTTACATGTACAATTTAAAAATGCATTCTAAATGCATTTTTAAATTTTGCACCAGGTTACCACCTGGTTTCTTTTAATGGTAATTTGCAAGTGCAAAATGCCATTCTGTGAAAAATCGCAATTTGCGATTTTTTGCAGCATCTCCTTGCGATTTGGATTTTGCGAATCACAAATTGCGACTTGCAAAACCAGGTCGCAACGCAAGAAATCGCAATTTTTGCGATTTCTTAATTGTGGTCTGCGAATGCCTTTCATGCATCGCAGGCCACTTTTTTGCACTCGCAAACGGCCCAATTTTGCGATTTGCAACGTTTGCGAGTGCAAAACAATTTCGTACATGTGGCCCAAAAACACTTACCTGATTCCCTGCCACCGCGCTTCAGCCTACATTGCAGGTACAGATTCCCAGCTTGCCCTGCAGCCAATCCGAATGCAGCTCTCATGCTGCTGGCAGCATGAGAGCAGCGTTCGGACTGGTAGGAGAGCCCT
Organism: Pleurodeles waltl; assembly: GCF_031143425.1. NCBI lineage: Eukaryota > Metazoa > Chordata > Amphibia > Caudata > Salamandridae > Pleurodeles > Pleurodeles waltl. The sequence goes on from NC_090449.1 coordinate 35,136,777, forward strand.
TGCTTGGCGCTCTCAGGCAGACTGGGAGCCTCTGCCTGCTCTCACCATCCTGGCAACACAGTGCTGGGTTGGAGAGATCCCAGTGCGCATGTCTATTTGGCTGACCCGAGACCACCGGCCACACACAAATGTGCATTGAGGGGAGTAATGTGCACTCCCCTTCCGCCCCTGTCACGCCCCACGGCCCCACCCCTTTAACAAGAAAATTATAATAAACACGGTTTATTATCATTTCCTTGTTAAAGGTTTGCAGCTGCTGATGCTGGGGGGGGGACGCTCCTCCGCCGTAGCGGGGGAGTTGTACATGACTAAATAACATACTATGTAGCAGTTGTGTCCCCATGTGCCTGATGCTATGAACACAGAATCCCATGTACTCTAATAGTGAGACAATCCTCTCATGTATTCAGTTGCAAATGTTTCTCGTTGCCGAATTTCCATTGGTTACAAGTCTGAGATCCATGTACTAATGTAGAGAATGTAGGAACCTGTTGTCTAAAATCCTATCATCGAGTGTGATTTTACGATGAAAGGGAGTCCGTTCCCCCTCTCTTAGTAGGAGACTCTCTATCGGTTGTGCATCTGAACTCAACTGAGTTTAAGATTCTTTATATTTTGGGCTTAGCACATTGACTGAACTTCTACTTGACTATCTGCAATTTGTGCCATTCTACTTAAAAAAAATTCTAAGTAAACCTTTAAACTTAAGACGTTGGCTTCTGTCATTCCTGAAGACTCCACTGTGACAGGAGACAAGGCCTAGTGACTTCCATCACAGGAGGGACGGGTCCGGGGAGCACCGAAGTCTGTCCAGGGACCGCACTGCTTTCCGTCTGAGAAAACCGGCGCCCCCAGGGGCGGAAGGAAGGGGCGGGGGTATGAGCTGAGGGCTTTGCACAGGTGCACTTCTTCCCTGTAAAAAACTACTAAGAAAACCCGCAAAGCAGTGCTATAAAGCATCCTTGGCGGTAGAAGGGTCTTGGGTTGGAGTAATCTAACACAACAGCTGCAGCTTGTACTGGATTTGCACACACGGTGGGGGTTTGGGGGCTCGTCCAACACTCACAGACCTCTGACTCCATTACCCCAAAGATGAGGCTCCGCGCTTCACAGCCAGCAACGTGGGAGGAGGAAGGGTGGCAAATAAAGCACAGACAGAGGGGGGAGGGATGGGGTGGGAAAGCACAGACAGAGGGGGGAGGGATGAGGTGGTAAAGCACAGACAGGGGGGGAAGGGATGGGGTGGGAAAGCACAGACAGAGGGGGGATGGGGTGGGAAAGCACAGACAGAGGGGGGATGGGGTGGGAAAGCACAGACAGGGGGAACGGATGGGGTGGTAAAGCACAGACAGAGGCGGAAGGGATAGGGTGGGAAAGCACAGACAGAGGGGGAGGGATGGGGGAAGCACGGAGAGGGAGAAGGGATGGGGTGGGAAAGCACATGTCAAGGAGGGAGGTGGGGGGTGACGACGGGGAAACAAAAAACAAAACACTTACCATTCTCACTACCGCCACCTTCTGCCGCCTCTCTCCTCTTCTGGTGTCCCAGTATTCACTGGGACACCAGCACAGGCTCCCCAGCAATCCTGGTGCTGGTGTCATGCTAAACCTAGCATGAGAGCAGTGCCAGGATTGGTCTAAGAGGTTCAGACTGCTGCTCAGACACTGCCCTGGGGTCTGTGTAGTTTCTCCAGCTCGGCTATTCAACACAGCCGAGTTCGAGAAATCTAAGTGCGCATGTATGTTTGGCTGGCCTGAGGCAGCTGGCCAAACACACATGCGCACTTAGGTGCACGCTCTCCTCTTACCACTCCCCCCTCCCGTGGCCCGCCCCACCCATCTCTTCACACGCTGGCTGAGCCATCAGGTGAAAAATAAAACCATAGTAAGCTACTGCTTTATTTTTCATCTGCTGGCTCTTAACCAGGGGGGCAATGCCCCCCCACTATTGCGAGAAGGCGCCCCTGTGCCCTTGTGTGTGTGTTAGTAAAACATGGTAAAAACCTATTCACCATACAGAGGCCAAACCACCAGGCACTGTCAGTATTAGTGTGCATGAGTGGGGTCAAACAGCAAAGTCCAACAAAATATGTGAACAGGGCTTAGAACTCCAAATCCCAGAGTGCACCAGCCTGATCTAGCTGAAATGTGAAAAAGTTTAAAGTATGACGTATGTGAGATTAGAAGTCATGTTTTCTTAGCTCGAATAGACCAATATGTAAAATGTAACGAGAAAATAAGGATGTGGGGGAGGTAAGGGAATCAGAGATTGCCTTTCAAGAGACACTGCTACTGGGCAGCAGTTTGCAGCCATTCACACAACGGGGCACGCTCCAGAGCCTTATTGCCCCAAAGAATGTTTTAGAACTGGGCAGGGGGCACACAATCCTGATCATTATTGATGTCTAGGTCCAAACATGTAGTCTCCTGCCTCTGTTGTGGTATCGTCCACAACAGCTGCAGCAGAGTGGGTCTTTGGAGACACGAGGAAGGGTTAGTGCTTAATTTGAGCTGGTGTTTGCAGGTGGGGCCCTTGGCACACATTTTTTGGGGACCGACCCTGTTACATGGATAATTGCACTTTTGATGATATCCTTGACTGCGAGCGAACTTATTTTTCATTTTGTGTCTCCTTCACGCTCATGGCAGCCATGGCGCTTTGAATTGGCTCGCTTATGTCAACTGTTTTACTTTACATTTTCAATTTATGTGGCAAGAAAAGTCCAGTTAGGAATTTGCAACGCAAATAGCTCTATCTCAACCAAACGTGAGACCCATTGCATTGCAAATGCTTGTTTCATCTGCTATTACCACAAACATTGCCTGCAGCAAGCACAAATGCATGCAGTTTCTCATATCCTGCAAAACACACATGCAGCATGTCTTTATAACTACAAAACTGCCCTGATCTTAAAATTTGGGGCACTTTTTAGCAATCTGATTCACTAGTCGGGGGCACTTTTATTTTGGTGCCCGAGCTTAATTTCTGTCCAACTTTGACCTGGGGCAGGGCTGCCTTGCTGTCCAGGCTTTACCATGATTTCACATGAGCACTGGCAGTGCCCTTCTGATCTGCCTTGTAGACAACAGGTGCAGCACGGGTTGCAGGCGCGGTCCTGCGAGACCGGCCGCGCTCTGCGCCGTATCCAACCAGCTCTCCGGCTCCCACATTCACAAGAGATAAGAAAGGTGGAATGAGGACAGCACTTATCTACACTTATTATTCTTGATGCCAATAGCGCCTGTCTCTCGCTTCCCATCCCTGGACCATCTCACTGCCCTGGGGGAAGTGATGAGCATTATAGAGATGGAAAGTGCACGGCTTGAGGGTTCACATTCATTTTCCATTGCTGACACAAGCTCTCCCCCTGCAGTTGTTGTCTGGTACTTCAGACACTAAAGCTGTTTCCTGTTAATTTTTTTGGTCTGGGTTTTCACAGTGCAGCCTGAAATATCTTGTGGCTTACAATGTTCATAGAGTGAGCTTTGGCTCCACCCCTTTCAGCCACTGACTTTCTTCTACCAGCCTCTTTCAGCCATTGGCTTGAGACTTTGTCAATTACATCTTGGATCAGTAGAAGTGGAGAATTAATCTTTCACATACTGCTATTGACTCTTTAGATGTATCCTTCCGCCTCCACTTGAGTGCTTGCATTGAAGTGCATGACAGACTACTTAGGAACAACATCCCGCTCTGTCCTTTCTGCTGGTTCCCTCTCTTATGCCCTGCTGAGATGTACTATTGCCAATCACAAAGAGAGGTGAGAGGAACAAACCCCATCACACTTTCTCCCGAAGGTAAATCTGTGCACACAAAAGGTGTGGAGGGGGGGGGGGGGAATTAGGCTCGGCTGAGTGTCTCTATTTGAGGCAGATCCAATAGAAACCAAACCCTTCCTCCAACAGACGAGGATTATTTAATCCAAGCTCAACCCTATTTGGGACATACCCACGGTTCCCCGAGTATCACTCTGTGAGTAAGAGGAAAGTTTACTTTATGGAAGAGGTGGTCTCACACACTTAATAGTGTCCTGCTTCATCATAGACCACCTCTACCCACCCTAGTAGAACAATGTCGCCAGGGCAGACTCAACCATCTGGTTCGGACCTACCAGAGGGAGTTCTTATATAAAGCTCACTGGACAAAACCGGGACCCAGATACCTAAAAATACTTAGTGGACTACCGGTAATTCACCTTTATTATGGTGTCCACTGGTATGGTTAAAAACAACGAAGAAAGGATGGGCTTGAGTATAGTGGGTCAGCTCATCCTTAAATACGCGTATTTATATCTGGATCCCGGTTTTGTCCAGGGAGCTTTATATAAGATCTCCCTCTGGTAGGTCCGAACCAGATGTACTATTGCTACAGTTTTCAAACCCAACCCTAGTGGCTTTTCTAATGCTGGGTTTGTAAATGCATGTAAATCTCCAAACTTTTAACTGCACCCTGTGACTTGTAGTTCCACAGATGCAAGTGCAGTGACTTTTGTGATATCTAGAATGTACATGTGATATCGTTTCTTCACAACATGTTTTTATTTTTTTCGTGAGTATATTTTAATAGTTTTTAATAAATAACATATCTGTTTTTCTGTTCTCTTTAATAAAGGCCTGGTATACATTTATAACAATGAGTTATTGGCATTTTGAATTATCTTGTAATGTAATACTTTTAAACATGCAGTTTTGTCCGAAAAATAAATGTAACTTAGTTTTCATAAAAATTGTATTTCTTAAAATTGGCATAAAGTAAGAAAATGGAGCAGTAGTTAAAATAGTAGCTTCAAAGATAATTTACCAACATTTGCCAAGCTTGTAATGCACACACAACAATTTTTACTATTCTGAGTTCTGACATTTTTTATTGTCAAATTTAAATTTGTTAAAAATATTTTTTTTTTTTTAAAACGATTTGCAGGGGCCCAAACTTTTCTTTGGAGGCTTTCTTTAGCGACTATTGGGGCTGCTGAATATCAAGATTGCCTAGTCTTGATTCCACCTCATGGCTTTTTATTCCACCACCCTACACATCCCTTTCTTTTTTATCTAATTCTGAACCATTCTTCTAATACCTGCTTAATCCCTTGTCCAGTATTTTCGTATTTCTCCCCTCCTCATTCTTGGTGAAAAACAAGTTTGGGTCCCTAAAAATGATGGCCAGAGTACACCATCTGCAGCCACCAGCACAATTTCCTCATGGTGTCCTATGGAAAAATGGTGCACATTTAAAGTCAAAGTACATTTTTTCTGGCATGGTTTGGTTACAGGGGTTTTCCAACCAGAAGGAACCTTGGGGATTACCAGGACCTCATTAGGATTGGCCCAGAAAATGGGCTGACTGTCCCTATCCTGGGAGTTAAAGATACCCCGGTGGGTGGGCGGGGATCCTCAACCCATTATGAGTTGGACTCTGAGGTTCTGCTAAGAAATGAAGAACTACAGGGTAAATATGCAATTTCAGGTCTGATTCCCCTGGTATTCCTCATTTCCCCCGACTTCCTGATGGAAGTTTTGGCTGTTTTCAGTAGCCAAAATGCTGTACAAAAGTAAATAACGCATAATTGCAAGGGAGCCAGTAACTACTGTTTTCGTTCTCATCAGAATTAAGAGGCCACTGGTAATGAAGGCCATTGTAACAAATCAAATAAGACTGACAACTCTGACCAACACACGAATGCACATTCCAACAATTTTATATGTATGTGGTAAAATATTAGGGTGCTCATACACTGATGCACATTGTTGCCAAAATGTGGGTACTGCAGTCTCAAAGAGACTCCAGAGAATAAATGAAACTGCAGAAATAGCGGAGCACACCAAGTACAACTCGAACACTATTAACTCATATTAAATTCAATCTATGCAAAGAAATATCAATAAATTATACATTCATGAAAAAATGTATCCAATGGCAGGAAAAGGGTGTTCATTATTTTCTATAAACACACAAACATATGCAATGATACAAGATTAAAAATATTTAATGTAACCATACAAAAAATTATGAAATAAATTGATTAACATATAAAACAACATAGTACACATAGACACGAAATACAAGACGAATTTGACGTATAAATGTATCAAACAAACAATTTTCAAATAATCAAAAAATTGCTTTGGACAAAGACAGAACGATGTGCACTACAATCCCTTTGTAGCACTGCTTCAGCCGACACGTGTTTCGCCCACTGACGGACTTTTTCAAGGCTGATAAATGACAATAAATAAACCTCAAATTAATTACAACAGTCAATATCGGACTAAATTTGATAAGTGAAGACAAATTATGTATATTATTTATTCCCAAAAGTCTTTCAATATATAAAACCTCCAAATAGAAATTAATAAAGGAAATAACACCCTATATCCTTCACCAAATCAGAAAACTCAATGGTGCATAATGTGTAATTCAAAACCAGAAAAGTCTTATCCCAAAACATGCAACCCAGACATGTGAGGGAAAATGAAGTCTTAAGGAAAGCAAAACATGCAACCACAAAATAAACCTTTCCATAATATAATTATAAAATTCAATCCAGAAACCAACAGATTAGTAGTACCCAGAGTCCATACATAGTCCCTAATAAGTGTTTGGAACTAACCTTAGCCTATAAGTCAAACCTGCAATAAACAGGAATGGTCTTAGATCCTGTACCATAATAGTGGCTAATATAACTAAAGGTAATAGCCAAGTCTGATTATACATACCATTTTTTCCACACAGAGTCCACTAAGGAAATAGTAACACCATCCTCTTAGTCAGATATAAATTGTCCATCCTCTCAACCACCCGTTCAAAATGTGGTACGGACCTTCATATGTGGTCAGTTCTTCATGCACCACTCCAGCGCACCCAAGGAATAATCCTTTCTGTTTTATATCTAAAATCACAAACAACCTATTTAAATCTAATGAAGGTCACTATAGCTAGTATTTAAATCTAGAAATGCACTTTTGACGTATTGATATATTCAATTCAAAAGCCTTAATTGACTTGACTTTATAATTAAGATTATAGGCTCCATTATCAGATATAATCAAAAACAAAAAAATATTTTATCATCAAAAATCCATAGAAGTTATCTATTGCAAAAAAACAAAGCATCCTATTTTAACTTTTTTATACAAAGAAACTATTAATCTGTGGCAATAATACCTGTGTGTTAAAATATCCGATACGCAGCATCGCGGACATACAGAAAATAGTGCAGAAACAAGTACTACAACTCGTTTAAATAGGAAAGTCCTGTTTTACTCTGCATTTCAATTAACCAATGATATCTTGCGTTGTTCACCAGTATGAACGATGGACACCATATTGCAGTATATTTCCAAGTCAGAAAGTAAACACATCACCGTAATCGACATAGAAATAGTCTTGCTAAGTCAGAAAAAGGCGGCCATTTTAATATTGTTCGATGAAAAAATTAAACTAATTCTGGGGTATCTGATATAACAACCCTTATTGTGTGTACTGTAATCACCAATATTTATCATGTTATATAAACATGATTGTGGCAAAATGAGAAAATAGAGTCACAATTCCCATCAAATGTGCAATATTACTAAGACTGTCATAAGCACATTGCATTATTACTCAATGTCCCTGAAATCATTATAATGATGTCAATAGTGTATCTCACAGCAAAAAATCAATTCAATATTATGTAGTTCAGTAGACCTACTACAGCAATATGTATAGTCAATCAAACTTTCATCTCAAAAGCAAATTACTCCAAAATGCATATTAGTCATATAATGTGTTAATAGAGCATCTTATATATTAGTCTGGATCGTGAAATAGTTGTTATATAGTTATTTCTTAGTAATACATGCAATTAGTGTGCACGATGAACACCAATGTCCATATCACCCACAGATGAACAGAAAGGTTTGTATATCGACATTCACAAATGCTTATATATAAAAGCTTTCAATAAATAAACAAAATATAAACAATGGATGTGCCCATAAAAAATGGTACATTTCATCATCCAAATTCATTCCAAGTTCTATGGCTGTAAGTCTAAAAATCCATTTGGCTTCATTTCACCTTAGTTCTAGGGTTCTATTACCCCCCTTAGGATTGACAAGAGTCTGACTAATGCCCATAAATTTTATAACTGGGAACTCCGAGAAAGAATGCATTTTTGCCATATGGCGTACCACGGGAGATGTCACTATCCTGCCATTGGATAATTTTTTCATGAATGTATGATTTATTGATATTTCTTTGCATAGATTTAATTTGAGTTAATAGTGTTTGAGTTGTACTTGGTGTGCTCCGTTATTTCTGCACTTTGTAACAAATGTTGCATTTTAAAGCACAAAGGGCAGGACCATCATGGACATCATTTAGGGGCTCCCAGAGGTTCGCAGCTGCGAGCTGTGACTTGCCCTCCAATGACACAGAGATTATATCCCATGTTGAAGAGAGCTGCGTTTGAGTGACTGATTAAAGTTAAGGTGTGGGTATTTTTATTACCAGTGGTGGCCACTTGTGAATGAGGGTGGCGGGCCAGGAGGAGGGAGTATTAAAAAAACCCAAAAAAAACGTGTCTCTATGTTGGGAGAGACGGCTCCGTCTCTCCCTCCGTCCTTCTCAGACTCCTGGAAGCACAGGGCTTCTAGACTCCCCTCCAATCACAACGCTGCTGTCAACAGCATGACAGCAGCATTGTGATTGGTCTGAGCGCCCTGCTTCGGCGCTCAGACAGGAAGTAGGGCCCTGTGCACTTACTCCTCCCGACTGTCCAATACAGTCGGGTGGAGAAATGCAAAGTGCGCATGACTGTTTGGCCGTCCGAACTCTGCTGGCCAAAACATCATGCACACTTATGTGCACTCACCACTCTGCCTCCAGCCCTCCTCCTCTTCCTGCCCTGCCCCGCCCTGCCCTAAAAGCATAAAGCAGTAGGGCCACGCTCCTCCACCTTAGCCGAGGACCCACTGCTGTCTAATACTGGGTGGAAAGGCATAGACTGTGGATTGCACGGCTTAGTTATTGTACTCCAGCTGTTTATTGGGATTGTCTATGCCCATGGTGTGTGGACAGTCACCTCCATCATAGAGAGGGACCCGCCGTCTGTCTTTTCAGCATGGTCTGCCCCAAACCTACGGGCGGGCCGCACTTGTGATGATACATTGGGAATTCAGTGTTTTGTCCCAGGGTCAGCAGTTGACATAGTTATCACAGGAACAGCCAGGTTTTCACTCCTCTTCTGATCTCTACATGTTCTTCAGTGCATCATACTTTAGGTTTGAAAGACTTCCCGACGTGGGCCACAACAGCCATTATCTGCACCAACCTCGCTTTTGTTTTAAATTTTTCACGTACAGCACCAGACTTTATGCAAAATAGCAGAATGTTAGTGATGTCTGCTCCACTCCCATCAAGTGGCACCAGAGGTGGCCCGCCTCCATCCAATACCACTTTGCATGCTGGAATTTTTTTACCCCATACTCGAGGTAAAAATACAGGCCCCAGAATGCATCATGTTCTTGGCTAAAAAGCCAGTGCTGGCAGAAGGTTTCATACATGAGATGGGTCCAGCCAGGGCCCGCTTTAGGGCAGTGCCACTGGTGCCACCACACTGGGCTGGCCTCACTTTCAAATATCTTACTGGATTAAACGCACTTGCTGGAGAATTCTTTGCATGACCAGCAATTTTCAGGCAGTAATAAAAATGTCAACATCACTCTGGTGACTGATTTACCTGCTGGAGAGATCTGGGTTTTGTCTAGTGGTTTTGACTCATCATACGGAAGAGCAGAGGGATAATGTGCCTGCTGCAAAGCACAGGTAACCTGCATATTACACAATTGGATTTTATGTAGGTAGCTCAGTGGGTTACTGCTTTTGTCACAGAAATCCTTTTGTTCCTTGAAGTTTGTTAGTTTCAATATTTCTAATATAGCAAAGTGGGCTATGATCTGGCAGCAAAACTCTGCATGCAAACTGCAAGGCATAGCTTTAAAAGGGTTTGTTTGGATAGAAATAACTTGTTACTAACACCTACCTGGACCACTGTTTTATTACATTTTAAATCCTGAGTTTTGCTTCACCAGACCCAGCACTATATACACAAATACCGCCTACTAGTATGGATGACATGCAACACCTACACCTAATAGTCCTCATCGTCTTATGTTTGTCTAATGTTATGTTTCTCATACATTGACTATACACTTTGGGCAAGATGTACGACCCAGAGTTTTGCGACTCATTTGCGGGTCGCAAAACTATATATACAACAGTGTACTTCACGCTGTTTGCAATTCCCAATGGGGTCGCAAATAAACTACCTCATGAATATTCATGAGGTAGGTCGCAATTTGCGACCCCATTGGGAATGGCTGCCCTCACAGGGATGGTGGCCTTTTGGGGACAGCAGACCACCATGTCTGTGACTGATTTTAAATAAAGCAGTTTTCTTTAGTGCAGCCTGTTTTCCTTAAAGGAAAATAGAATGCATTTCAAAAACAAAAAGTTTTCTTTTCATATTTTCAGAAAAAATATTTTTGCTACCATTCACAAAGTGGAAGAGGTCCATTGGGGACCCCCTCGTTTGCGAATGGGTTAGCACCAATTTGAAATTGGTGCGAACTGCGATTGTTTTGTGACCGCATTCACGGTCACAAAACAATCCTACATTGCGCTGCGACTCGCAATTGGGAACGGAACGTCCCTTCCTAATTGCAACTCGCAAACCTATTTTGCGATTCGGTGAATAGATTACTGAATCGCAAAAAAGGGTCTGTACCTACCAAAATGCTTTTTTCTTGTCGCAAAGCTGCGTACATGTGGCCCTTGATTCGTTGTCTTTGTATAATGAGGGTGTGATTAGGTGTTCTGAGGTCATTCATTGATTGGGGTGAGTGCGCTATATATACACGTGTGCGAGAGGAGTGGTAGGAGAGAAGGGGCGCTCTTGGAAGGTGGCAGTGGGGGGGATCGGTGGAGGAGGATCTTGGGAGGGGCACCAACGCCGAGCGCCCCTGTGCTAAAGCCCGCCCTAGGGCCACTTGGAAGCTGTGGTTGGGAGAGAGGATAAGGTGCGTCTCAGAAAATTACAAACCATGACGGGCAAAGGTCACCAGGGCCCCACCCGTCGCAGGCAGCAGCCCTGATAATCCAGCGCACACCTGATGTCACCTGCGCGAAGGACTGTGTGTTCAAAGGTTCCGCCTGCAGCCCACGGGGTGTGCGCGGGGCTATCACCTGGGCGGAGCTTGGTCGGTAATATTGGGGGGGGAGGGGGGCAGCTTCAGATTTCCTAACAATCAGGCTGGCACCTAATGTTAAAATACATTATACATTAGGCAGGGCGCATGAGAAGGGCTCAAGGTGCAGTGGAAAGGGAGAGGAATGCGGATTGATAGGGGTGCTAAGTAAGAAAACGTTATTTTGTTAAATAATTAAAATTTTTGAAGTCTTTACAAACAGAGAGAGGGAATATGTCTGTGTGTGTGCGTTTTTGTCTCTGTGTGTAAAAAGTCCTGTTGAAATGCCACTGACATTTCACCATACCCGACTGAAAGCACCTGCCCCTAACTATTTATCACAAAATACATATATTTGGGGGGTGTAACACCCCAAAGACCCCCCTAAAGCTACGCCTCTGGTTATTACAGTATAAACAACACTACTTGGGCCCTATCTGACGTCTGAAAAGGATTCGAGCGAGCGGAATCTGCAGAAAGTCTGGCAGGACTGGTGTTATATTTGTTTACTGATAAACAATCCCCTTGCTTTTTTCGGTTCCTGTCGTTTTATTATTGCATTTAATGTGCCTTTGTGTGGTTTGCAAGTGTTGCTAATGGTTCTTTGCAATGAGTTCCGCTACTGTGCTACTGAACAGCTGGGGATGTCAGTACTGTAATCAGTGTTTACCCACGCCCTACCCACCCCACTTCCGCCTCGGACTGCGACCTGCTCCTGGTGTCGTCCTCAGCAGGCTCTGGCACCGAAGGATGCTGGGAAGAGTGGGCCAGGCTATGGGGCGAGTGCAGCCGGAGCTCAGGGTCCCCTCTGAAGAGCCACTTCCGGGGCTGAGGACAGACACTTGTGGAGGGATCGCCAGGTAAGCGCGAGGCTGACCCTGACCTTTGAGGACAGTGCCCAGAGGCCAGCAATGCCCTGCCGGCATCCTCTTTCAGTGAGATAGATCCGTGGGTTAATGCAGGCCACTTGTGTTCTGCAGAAAGTTTGCTGAACCTCCATGAAACGGGACAGTTGGCGACTGCAGTGACAGGCATTTTATTGGGGTGCAATTGTGAGAGCGTAAGTGTTAGAGGTGGGCGAGCCACGGAGGGCTCGAGCCAGGCTCAAGACACGCGCCTGGCTCTGGCAGAGCTCGAGGTCCCCCTGGATCCTCGAGCCCAAAACGAGCCGACATTTCATTGGGCTTCTGCTCGCCACAAGCTCTAACCTCATGCACCAATCAGTAAAATCAAAGCATCAGCTGCTGCAATAGAGGAGAAAGAGAGATGCAGCCAGTGCTTAATTTGTGCTTGTTGTTTCCGGTGCTGAGCACCGGCACTTATTTTTCAGGGCCAGGGCTTATTCTTCTGCCTCAAGCATTTGCTGCGAGCAAAAGACACGTTTGGGAAAGATGGATGAAGGGAAAAACGAAAAAGCATCACAAAGGGAGAAAGTAGAAAGCTGCCAGAGTGAGCTGAAAGGGCAGGGAGCGGCTTTATATGGATTGAAGAGGCCGAGATGTCTTCAGGATTATGTCGCTTCAGTATTCCACGTTCACACATTTAATTGCAGCAGCCACATGTTTAAGAGCACCTTTGAGCACCAGCACCTTTTTATTTACAAATTAAGCACTGGATGCTGCCTGTGGCTGAACTGCAAATGTGTGACCAGAAATCCTAGGATCAACCCTAGCTTCCCCGTCTGACCAAACTGCGTGATCCTATCCAAATATTTTATTTTATTGGAACGCCTTTTTCTTCATAGTGATATATGAGTGTTTGTACAACACTAAATCCAGAAACACAATATCGACATACACCAGTGGTCTTCAAACTTTTTAATGACGTGAGGAATTAAATACAACTTTTACAAACAGCCTCAACTGTTAACCAAATGGCTTTCTGATCATGTCTGCTGACTAGTTCGGCAGTGGAACTCGTAAAGCTTGTCTTCGGCCGAAAACCTTGACATGCGCTAAATTTACTGAAATTGCCAGGGCGAAGGGTGAAGGGTGGTCAGTCCCGGTAACTCCACGGAGCCTGGATACGCCGGCTATGGTGGGCCAGTCTGTTTTTGCAGTGTTCTGTTTTAGGTTTTGCAGGTTATGAAATTACATTTTTATTGAAAGTTCAAAGTCGCCTTTATTCAGAATCTTTGAAGTTAATGACTTCCATGGCTAGAAATAACTCTTAATAGTTAGAATTTCCACAATGCAAACTTACTCATTTTGGGGCGTGATCCAATGCACAGCTCTAAATGTTAGACATGTGGCGTAGAGTTTGAGAAACCACACAATTTTCAACCGCAAGCAGAAAAACAACTGCATATCAAACGTTTTAGCGTCTGACTGGAAGTAATATTTTAAACAAACCGAAGCAGACCTGTCGTCTCCTAATCTTGGAATTTGTTTTGATTTTCTGTCCATAAGGAAGTGCAGAGAGTCCTTACGTGACGCACGGAACACATTTTGAGAAGGCTGCCTTCTCAGCGATACACAGCAGCCACGGTGGGATACACGAGCTCGTTCTAATGCATGGCATCAGCGCCCTCTTGTGTCCTCATAAGTGTACTGTTCAGCGGCCACCATAAGAGAGCCTCGTACGTGCTGGTCCATGTGGCCTCTCCAACTGCTTGCAGGCCTCCTCCCAATTACACTCAAGTGTCTTCAAGTGTCCGACAGCAAGAGCACAACTGCTATATGTCCGACTAACTGGACGGCTTTCTGGAGAGTAGAGAGATGAAATGTTTTGGGGTGCCTGCTGGAGGCTAGATGACATTCTCAGTAGCAAATTACATTGTGGAAGCCCTTTAAACCTATCACAAAAAGAACAGGTGATGGACAAAATGCTGAACAATTCAAACATTCACCCCCAGTCATGGATCTGGGGAAAATAAATTATCAATTTTTTTGTGCTAACCATGCCTTCCCAGTTTGGACGCAGCCATATGCAAATCACTCCACCGTGGTCCTCATGGGAACAGTCCAGCCGAACTGCCAAGACAGGTTCCCCCCCAGATCGGAAACAAGCATCCTGGGACCGGTTTTGTGGTATCAACCCTCATCAGCCGGAATAGTTAAAGTCCGGTGACCTAGTTAACACAGGATCCACGTCTGGGCATATCTGGCACACTTAGGGTGACAAATAAAAAAAGAAGAGATGATGGGCGGAAGTTGAACAAATCAAACATTCACACCCAGTCACGGATCTGGGTTAAATCCATCGATTTTTTTTTTGCTCACCATGCCATTCCAGTTTGGGCACAGCCATATGCAAATTAGTTTTGACCCTGCTCCCCATGGGAACAGTCCAGCCTGAACTGCCAGGACAGGTCTGATCTGCACCTGCTTGAAGAGGGAGATAAACTTAGACTGCTAATGTCCCAGCTACACTTGCTTGTAAGGGAGAAAGCCTTGCACTGTATCTGTCTGAGCTGACTCTGCGATGGAAAGCAGCTTTTGCTGCAGGTGTCCAAGCTGTACCGGCTCTGTGAGGGAGAGAAACTTGCACAGCTCTTGACTGAGCTTAACTGACTCTGTGAGGGAGCAGCATGCACTGCTGGTATGTGAGCTGTACCAACTCTTTGAGGGAGAGAAACTTGCACTGCTCTTGTCTGAGCTGTACCTGCTCTGTGAGGGAAAGAAGGTTGCACTGCTCTTGTCTGAGCTGTACCGACTCTGTGAGGGGGCAGCTTGCACTACTGGTGTGTGAACTGTACCTGCTCAGTGAGGGAGAGAAGCTTGCACTGCTTGTGGGTGAGCTGTACCAGCTCTGTTTCAGAGAGAAGCTTGCACTGCTCTACTCTGAGCTGCTCCGGCTCTGTGAGGGAGAGAAGCTTGCACTGCTCTTGTCTGAGCTGTACCGGCTCTGTGAGGGAGAGAAACTTGCACAGCACTTGTCTGAGCTTAACTGACTCTGTAAGGGGGCAGCTTGCACTGCTGGTGTGTGAACTGTACCTGCTCAGTGAGAGAGTGAAGCTTGCACTGCTGGTGGGTGAGCTGTACCTGCTCTGTGAGGGAGAGAAGCTTGCACTGCTCTTGTCTGAGCTGCTCCGGCTCTGTGAGGGAGAGACGGTTGCACTGCTTTAGTCTTAGCTGTACTGGCTCTGTTACAGAGAGAAGCTTGCACTGCTCTTGTCTGAGCTGTACCTGCTCTGTGAGGGAGAGAAGCTTGCACTGTTCTTGTATGAGCTGTACCGGCTCTGTTATGGAGAGAAGCTTGCACTGCTCTAGTCTGAGCTGAACCGGGTCTGTGAGGGAGAGAAGGTTGCATTCCTGGTGCCTGAACTGTACCGGTTTTGTGAGGGAGAGAAGCTTGCACTGCTCTAGTCTGAGCTGCTCCGGCTCTGTGAGGGACAGAAGCTTGCACTGCTCTTTTCTGAACTGTACCAGCTCTGTGAGGGAGAGAAGGTTGCCCCGCTCTTGTCTGAGCCTTACCTGCTCTGTGAGGGAGAAAAGCTTGTACTGCTCTTGTCTGAGCTGTACCGGCTCTGTGAGGGAGATATGCTTGTACTGCTTGTGTTTGAGCTCTACGGGCTCTGTGAGGGGGCAGCTTGTACTGCTGGTGTGTGAGCTGTACCTGCTCCTCTGTGAGGGAGAGAAGCTTGCACTGCTGTTGTCTGAGCTGCTCCAGCTCCATGAGGGAGAGAAGCTTGCATGGCAAAGTTACAGCATAACAGCAGCAATGCAAACTTCCCTCTCTCAGCAGAGATTATATCAACAGCAGTGCACACTTCCTACCCTCACTGAAAAGGCCTAGCAAGGGAAGGTAGCAGCAGGCTAATCCTAATGGATATGGTTCTGCAATGTTTTTCCCCCTTGCATAATGCAGCACAACGTATTTAGCTGTGCTGCGTTGCATGACAAACTAATACACCTGCCTCTAAATGGTTTATAGTCCTGTCAAGGGGAGAGGTTTTCCACCTGTGGAGGCAGAGGCTGAGGCAGATCTTACTCCACGTGAGAGAGCACACTCATTGCAATGCACTCTGAAAGGGCAGAGAGAAGCAGTAATGAGAGAGCAGTGAGGGCAGTGGAGGACAAAATAAAGGGATTGGCAGTAGACTAGGGGCCTCATTTACGAAGCCCTTGTGCCACTGGAGTGTCACTTTTAGGGATGCTCTGGTGGAGCTGTGCCCTGCTCTCTATCTACAACGCGATGGTAAGTCACTTTACATAGCTTAATGCCGCCTTGTGAATATGGAGCGCCCCAACGCAGTTTTCTGCGGCAAAGAGACTTACAAAGGGCGTTGCTGTGGGTGTACCTACACACAATCCATTGCTTTTTTATGCTGCCTCAGAATTACAAGAAATCATACACCTGAGGCAGCGCCAAAAACTAATGTCACCCCTGGGATGGTGTTAGAGTGGCGCAACAAGAAGAAATACTTTTATTTCTCCTTATTTTTTGCTCTTTCTATGTGTGCTGCATTCTGCAGCCACATAGAAGGAGCAATACGCCATTAATGATGGTTTATGTGCAGGAAGGTGTTCCTTCCTGCACATAAACAATCACCCCTGCAATGCAGGCATCCTTGTGCCATAGTGCAAGAAGGCTATGTTGGTGCTAGGCAGCTGATTTAACTACAGTGCTGGGAAAACACAGGGATGCGCTGTATTCTGGTAAATACAGCGCATACCTGCTGTTAGAAATGGGGTCTCTAGTTGGCAGAGGTTTACACCTTTGTCCAAGTAGGGACCACAGTCCTAGTCAGGGTAAGTCACAACACAATCCAAATTATCCTGTACCCACCCTCTGGTAGTTTGGTACTGAGCAGTCAGGCTTAACTTAGAAGGCAATGTGTAAAGTATTTATGCAATAAATCATACAGTAACACAGAGAAAAGACTACAAGGTTTAGAAAAATAGATTATATCTATCTGAGTAAAATAAGGTCAAAACAACAAAGATCCAATCAGTACAAGTTGAAATATAACTTTTAAAAAGGTTTTAAAAAGTCTCAATCCTTAGAAATCAATAGTTGTTTCTTTGTAAGACACAGTATCTAGGAAGCGTCAAAAAGTATGAAATACGGAGACCGCAGAGGAGGAGATGCGTGGGAAAATAAGGTGGTGCATCCAATTTGCAAACACGGCCCAGATGATGGGTCATTTCTTTCCACGCTGCAATGGTTTGTGTTGTTTTCCGGCACGCAGTCTTGGTTCGTCACTGTGATCGGGGTGTATTTAGATGCCTAGGAACGATGGGTGGTATATCCTTGAAACGCTGGTAGAAGCAACAGGCGATGCGTTGATCTGGTAGGCAATGAGTCGGATTTTCTGTCGCAAGGCAGGTGCTGCATTGAATTTCCAGTCGGGAAGACAGTGCGGAGTCATTCTGGTTGGTGGTGTGGTGATTTCTCAGCCGCGATGCAGACTTTGCACCGATTTCTGCAGGGTTTGCGTCGATTTTTGATGCACAAGGAGTTTCTTTGAAGAGGTGAAGTCTTTGTTGGCCATGAGACTTCAGAAACAGGAGGCAAGCTCAATCCAAGCCCTTGGAGAGCACTTCAGGGGAAAGTCAGAGTCCTTCCAGCAGAGCCAGAGGCCAGCAGGGCAGCAGTCCTTCTCAGCAAAGCAGTCCAGATGAGTCCTTTGGAAAGCAAGGTAGCTCCTCTGGCAGGGTACAGGTGTAAGTCCAGAAGTGTCCGATTTGGTGGAGTCAGAGACCCAGTTTATATACCCAAAAATCCCTTTGAAGTGGGGGAAACTTCAAAGGGTGGTTTTGAGGTGCACAGGTTCCCCTTTCAGGCCAGTCCTGTCTGCCAGGATCCCTGTGGGGGGTCATCAGTCCTTTGTGTGAGGGCAGCCATTAGCCTTTGAAAAGTAAGTGTGAGCCCCTCCACCCTTCCTGCCCGGGAAGACCCATTCAGTATGCAGATTAATGCAGATGTGATTGAGTTTCGTGTGTTTGTGGTTGTCTGGGTGGAATGCACAAGGGGAGCTGTCAACAAGCACAGACCAGATGTGGATTGGAGACAGGACTGTAAGGCACAGATGGTATTAAGTGCAAAGAAATGCTCAGTTTCTAAAAGTGGCATTTCTAAAATAGTAATATTGAATCCAACTTCACCAGTAAGCAGGATTGTCTATTACCATTCTGGCAATACCAAACAAGACATGGCTACTCCTTCCAGATCAGAATCTACCACTTAAGAGTATATGAGGGCAGTATTAATGCTATTTTATGAGAGGAGCAGTCCTCACAGTAGTGAAAAACGACTTTATGAGTTTTTCACTACCAGGACATTTAAAACACATAAGTACATGTCCTGCCTTTTACCTACATAGCACAATGCCCTATGGGTTACTTAGGGCCTACCTTAGGGTGACATATGTAGAAAAAGAGGTGTTTAAGGCTTGGCAAGTAGTTTTAAATGCCAAGTCGAAGTGGCAGTGAAACTGCACACACAGGCCTTACAATAGCAGGCCTGAGACATGGTTAAGGGGGTACTTATGTGGGTGGCACAATCAGTGCTGCAGGCCCACTAGTAGTATTTAATTTACAGGCCCTGGGCACATGTAGTGCACTTTTCTAGGGGCTTACAGGTAAATTAACTATGCCAATTGGGTAGGAACCAATGTTGTCATATTTAGGGGAGGAAGCATATGCACTGACCAGCGGTGGTAAAGTGCACA
Source organism: Pleurodeles waltl (assembly GCF_031143425.1). Classification (NCBI taxonomy): domain Eukaryota; kingdom Metazoa; phylum Chordata; class Amphibia; order Caudata; family Salamandridae; genus Pleurodeles; species Pleurodeles waltl. The sequence continues at coordinate 35,155,621 of NC_090449.1, forward strand.
GTCCTAAAACCAGCAAAACAGTGTCAGAAAAGTGGAGGGAGGCAGGCATAAAGTTGGCGGATGACCACCCTAAGGCTGTCAGGTCTAACACCTGCATTTTGGAAATGACACAGCAGTACTGCTTGCAGCAGCGCGCTGCGCCATTTCCAACTAAATGAGGCCCTGAATGGGGTAGAGAGAGAGTAAGAATCAGGGGTGAAGAAAATGCAGTCCGTGGAAAGCCAGTCAGAGGAGTAATCCGTGGCAGTATGTGGCCTCGAAAACCTCAAGCCCCATGCGAAGGACAGAACAGTACATCACTCCTGGGGATAAGCAGGGCACGAGTCGAGGTTACACGCAGGTAGACGGCGTCTACTCACTCTTTTCACAGGCTGGACACCATCTCCCCTGACAAGAAGTTGGGCCCCACAGAAATATGCGGAATTCATCCCAAGGATATGCCAACCTGGAACGGTGGAAAAAATAATAATTTAAACATGTCTGACAGCACATTTGGAAAAAGAGTGGCCAGTGTGCAAGTTGCAGCTGCTGGCCCATCCCAAAAATATGTCTTTAAAAAAAAAAAAAAAAAAAAGATCACCATGGGAGGGGACGGGGACTAATGTAGGAGACAGTGGTAGGAGACGCCAACGTGGGGGGGAGGTGGGGAGTGGAAGTCTGTGGGGAGCAACAGAAGAGGTTGAGGCATGGGTGAGAGGGTCTTCGTGATTAACCGAGAGAAAAAAAAGTCAGGCAAGGAGAGGGTGGGACGGAGGAACAGGGAGTGTGCAAGGGCAGCAACACACAAGAGTGAGAGCATGACACCCCATGCACACTCATTGAGTGCTGAAAGAAAATATAAAAAGTAGTTTCCTGAATTCAGGCAGTGGACAGACACTAGTCATCCAATCAGAAGAAAATTAACAAAGACTAGTGAAGAACGTCATCTAATAAGATGCAGAGAAATTAGATAGACACGAAAGCCATCCAATCAAAAAAGGACTGATCCAAGGCCAACTATAGCCATATATTTTAAAATAATACAGCCAGTAGGTCTTATGCACCAAACAGATAAAGCTGTTTCTTGGCTTCACCTAAAAATCGAGGGCTGGACTGAGACATGCATTCCAACTTTCTATTGCCTAAAAAGATTTATGAGGCGCATGCGCCCTCCAGTGGTCATAGGATATACTGACTGCAGTCTTCAAAAATTACCAGAGCCCAGTTAATATAGACCCTGTCCCTGGGCCCAAGGAAGACTTGCCACACAGGCCACCAGGGCTCTGCTCTCGCTTCGCTGCCTGGTCCATTTGGGCACTGAGGGAGGAGTCAGCTCAATAAAGCAGGCCTCTTACTTTCTGGCTGTAGGATGAGCCACACTTCTGTGCCCTCAGTCAGTTAGTGCCCATAGTAAGTCTCTAGTGCAGGTAAAGACAGCACACTGGGAGCCTGGAAGAGACTAGAAATGAGCTGCAGGGTCCGAGCATGACCTGTAGATGTCATGACAAGCAAGGGCAATGGTCTCACGCTACTCAGAAGCAGTCAGTTCCGATTTTAACTTTGCATTCTGGTTCCTGCAGTCGTGCATTTAGAATGGGGGGAGTGGAGGCAGGCGGGAAACTATACCAGAATGCAAAGTAAAAACGAGGACTGAACGAAGTACTTATTTCAGGCGTGGATGGTTTAAAGACTTTGAGCTACTTATGCAGGCAAAGGTGACTTAAGAACTTAGTAGGAAATGAGTTGCAGGAAACCTTCATTAGAAAAGCTTCAGGGAGAGCCCAGAGCTGCAGGAGGACATGAGACAAGGTGGGGGCCTGGGGGCCAGGGGCCTCAGGGACAGTACGGAGCTGCAGGAGGACAGGAGTCAAGGGAGAGGCCAGGGACTTTAGGGAGAGTCCAGATCTGCAGGAGGACAGGAGACAGAGGAGGATAGAGGCTTCAGGGACAGTCGAGAGCTGCAGGAGGACAGTAGACAGAGGGAGGGCAGAAACTTCAGAGAGAGTCCAGAGGTTCAGGAGGACAGGAGACAAGGAAAGGCCAGGGGCCTCAGGGAAAGCCCAGAGCTGCAGCGGGACAGGAGACCGAGAGAGGCTAGAGGCTTCAGGGACAGTCCAGAGCTTCAGGGAGGACAGCAGTCAAGGGAGAGGCCAGGGGCTTCAGGGACAGTCCAGAGCTGCAGGGGGACAGGAGACCGAGAGAGGCCAGGGGCTTCTGGGAGAGTCCAGAGCTGCAAGGAGGACAGGAGCCAGAGATAGGCAGTCGTGACTGGCGGTGGGCATCAGGAGAGGCACGCATGTGGAGGGGGGGCGAGGGGGGAAAGGACAAACAAAAAATTATAATAAAAAAAAGTACCTTCCTTGCCACCTCCGCCACGCCGCTCCTCACAGCAGGCACAGGCTCCCAGCCTGCCCTGTGGCCAATCCTAACGCTGCTTTCATTCTGCTGGCAGAATAAAAGCAAAGTTAGGATTGGCTGATACCCCCTGGTTCGGCACTCTTAGGCAGGGTGGGAGCCTCTGCCTGCTTGGCCGGCCCAAGATGGCCAGCCAAACATACATGCACACGAAGGGGGCTGCTGTGCACTCCCCCTCCGTCCCTGTCACGCCCCATGCCCCGCTACTATAAAATGATAATAAACATAGTTTAGTATTGTTTTATTGTAAAAGCTTTGCAGCTGCTGCTGCTGGCGGTGGTGGTGGGGGGGAGCCCCTCCGCCATAGCAGAGGAGCCTTCACTGGTAAGAGGAAGATGGTGGAGGGGCCACTAGTTATCGGGAAGCAAGGAATTGCTGGCCCAGGACAGGGGACCAGTAGACCCAGCAGCTCCCCCCTTGCAAGGAGCTCCATGGGACCATCACTGCAGAGGCCCAAGGAGGCCAGGAGACACCAGGGTCTGCCTTTGCAAGGAGACACCAAGAATAGTGACCTGGGAGCTTCAGAGAGCACATGAGCTGCTGTAAGAAAAGGAGCAATAATACAGGAAAACAAGAGCTTCTTGCTAAGGACGCGCCGGGCTTGATATTTCGGGCATGTGCCCGTCTGTAGCTGGAAAGCTGCAGCCAAAAGGGTCATTGCGACGCTCTCCTGATCATGGGCGCGTCCATCTTGCAAGATGGATGGTTTTAAATATCCTTCGTTCTGATTGATTCGACACAGGATTTCCCTCTTATATCAAACAGTTTTACAAATGAGTTCCATGTGAACCCCTACCCCAAGTTTTTTCTCACAAGGGCAGGAGCGGCAGGGAGGCTGGATGCTGAAGTGAAAGGGGTCCTACAAGTGCAGTGAGCACAGGAGCTGCAGGGACAACTCGTGTGTGAACTTGCAAGGATGCTTGGGACAGCACGGAGGACCTAAAGCTCCAGGGTGAGCCGGACACCTGCAACCTGGACTCAGAGGAAGGTCAGAAGCTAAAGGGAGTGAAGGGGCCAGGGCCTGAAGGCAGAAGAAGGGCTGAAGGGGGCCAGGAATGGCAGTGGTAGGCCAGGTGAACAGGGGCCCAGGAGCTGCAGGGACACCTGGTGCTGAATGAAGCTCTAAGTTGAGGAGCTTTAGTCAGCTCAAGAGCTGCAGTGAGAGCCCGGAGGTGCACAAATGTCATGTTCTGCAGCAAGAGAGCCAGAGAGAATGGCATCCAAGAGCTGCAGGGAAGGACAGGAGGTGAGGGCAAGTCCCAGCCAGGGAGCTGAGCTGATGGAACACCAGGGGATGTGGGGTGCAGTTGCATGGTGGGTTTCAGCCACGTGGTGTGCCGGGTACTGCTGGCACAACTAGGAGCTGCAGGAGGACTGGGGTAAAGGGAGGCCAGCACTTGCTAGATGGAAAGATCTGCAGAGGGCCCCAGGAGCTGCAGGGGGCCAGGAGTTCCAGAAACTTGAAAAACTGAAAGTAGGTCAGGAGCTAAATGATTGGGGGAGATCAGTGGCTCCACAGCTCCAGGCAGAGGTTGTAACAAGATCAAACGCTACTGGAGACCAGGAATGAAAGATCAGCAATACCAGGAGCTGAAGGGTCCTCAGGACTGGCCCTGGAGCCACGAGCAGCAGCAATAGCTCAAGAGTTGTAGGAACGCTAGGAGTTGCAAAGAGGTCAGAAGCACCTGGGTTAGGACAGGTGATTGGGGGGCCCAAGGGGGTGTAGAGAAGCAAAGGGCTGCAGGAGGCAATGTTAACCCGGGTGAGCAGGGCCCCCAGCAGGTGTAGAGAACCACTGAAAAACAAGGGAGGGTGGGCAACAGGAGGTGTAGAGAAGCAAAGGGCTGCAGGTGGCAATGTTAACACAGGTGATGGGGGGCAGGATTTGTAGAGAAGCAAAGGGCTGCAGGTGGCAATGTTAACACAGGCGAGCAGGGCCCACAGCAGGTGTAGAAAACCAAAAGGTTGCAGGTGGTAATGTTAGCACAGGTGAGAGGGGTCCCCAGGAGGTGTAGAGAAGCAAAGGGCTGCAAGTGGCAATGTTAACATAGGTGATGGGGGGGCAGGAGGTGTAGAGAAGCAAAGGGCTGCAGGTGGCAATGTTAACACAGGCGAACAGGGCCCACAGCAGGTGTAGAAAACCAAAAGGTTGCAGGTGGCAATGTTAGCACAGGTGAGAGGGGTCCCCAGGAGGTGTAGAGAAGCAAAGGGCTGCAGGTGGCAATGTTAACACAGGTGACAGGCGGGGCAGGAGGTGTAGAGAAGCAAAGGGCTGCAGGTGGCAATGTTAACACAGGCGAGCAGGGCCCACAGCAGGTGTAGAAAACCAAAAGGTTGCAGGTGGCAATGTTAACACAGGTGGGAGGGGTCCCCAGGAGGTGTAGAGAAGCAAAGGGCTGCAGGTGGCAATGTTAACACAGGTGATGGGGGGGCCTAGGAGGTGTAGAGAAGCAAAGGGCTGCAGGTGGCAATGTTAACACAGGTGAGAGGGGGCTCCAGGAGGTGTAGAGAAGAAAAGGGCTGCAGGTGGCAATGTTAATACAGAAGAGGAGCTGTCCAATGCGGTGTACAGAAGCAGAGGGCTGCTGGTGGATCTCAGATGAGTGAGTGCCCCTGGAGGTGTAATGAAGCAAAATGTTGCTGGTGGCAATGTTAATACAAGTGAGTGGGGGCTGCAACAGATGTAGGGAAGCAAAGGGCTGCAGATGGCAATGTTAACACAGGTGAGGGGGGGCAGGAGGTGTAGAGAAGCAAAGGGCTGCAGGTGGCAATGTTAACACAGATGAGCAGATGACAAGGAGCTCTATGTGCTAGTCAATGGAGTGTCAGACATCACATCATCGTCTTTGTAGGCCTTGTGCTCACTTTGAATAGGAGTCTATTTTAAGCTTTGTCTCACAAGTCCTAAAATATTTGTTTTTCAAGTGTTTATTAAGACCCCTGAAAGGTTCAGTGGTCCGTAGAGTTATGACCTTCATTCTATGGCAGTCAGTATCCTTTAGTAAGGTCTGTTTTAAACCAGAGTGCACCGTAGCTCCTGTATGGAAGCCCACAGGGATCTTTTAAGCTGTGGTTCCCAATATGTGGTCCAGGTACCCCTAGGGATCTGTGAAGCCTCATCAGGGAGCCTGTGACTGCTTAAAAAATTAAATAATATTAACAGATTAATAAAGTGTGCATTAATACAGTGGCTAAATGTAAAATTACAAATTTAAAAAATCTGCTGTAGATGTCAAGGATTTTGAAACGGAAGCTAAAAATGTCATTAGTATCCTCAGATTGATTCGTAGGAGCATTTCGGGTGCATCAAACAGAATATAGTATGGACAATGAATGGCCTCAATCAAATTTAGAAAAGCTCCAGCCTTCCTATTAAAGTTAAAATGGATATTTGCTTTATTTATATTTGTTTGCATATTAAGTAAAATGTGTTATCATTTGTGTATGCGTTTGAAGAATGCTTGTCTCTATATTTTTTTGTGTATTGTTTTGCATTTCAAATCATCAACAATGTTTAGGTCCGGGTCTCTGACTTCCAGTAATGACTCAGTGGGGCGGTCCCCGGATTCCAATAACATTTCAGTGGGGGTCCCTGGGTTCCAGAAATGATAAAGTGGGGGCCACAGAAGTAAAAAGGTAGATAACCACTGTTCTAGAGTCTACTGTGAGCTGCCCAGATGCCAGACCACTAGAGCCTCCCTCAATACATTCTGGAACCGAGACACAAAGGCGGTCATTCTGACCGCGGCGGTCGCCGCCCGCCATGCGGTCACCGCCGAATGACCGAACCGCGGCCATTCTGGCTTTCCCGCTGGGCCGGCGGGCGACCGCCAAAAGGCTGCCCGCCGGCCCAGCAGGAAAGACCCTGCAACGAGGAAGCCGGCTCTGAATGGAGCCGGCGGATTTGCAGGGGTGCGACGGGTGCTGTGGCACCCATCGCGATTTTCAGTGTCTGCACGGCAGACACTGAAAATCTTCATGGGGCCTTGTTAGGGGGCCCCTGCACTGCCCATGCCTGTGGCATGGGCAGTGCAGGGGCCCCGAGGGGCCCCACGACACCCGTTCCCGCCATCCTGTTCCTGGAGGTAAAAACCGCCAGGAACGGGATGGCGGGAAGGGGGTCGGAATCCCCATGGCGGCGCTGCAAGCAGCGCCGCCATGGAGGATTCCCTGGGCCAGGGGTAAACCGGCGGGAAACCGCTGGTTCCCCTTTTCTGACCGCGGCTTTACCGCCGCGGTCAGAATGGCCAAGGAAGCACCGCCAGCCTGTTGGCGGTGCTTCCGCCGTCCCCGGCCCTGGCGGTCCCCCAAAGTCCTCTAGGCCTGGCCAGAGAGTGCGGCCAGAGGAGGAGGAGCGATTGGGGGAATGCAAGTGGCCAAGGAGAGGGGTCAGAACAAGACGATAGGCGTTGGGGGACAAAGGCAGAGATGGGCACACGTGAAAGCAGCTGAAGTCTCGATGAGTGAATAGGGAGAAGTCTGAAGCCACGGGTGGGCAGAAGCGGAGAAATATAACGAGTGGAGACTTACGCACAAAAAAGAAAAGATTCATGCTTTGTTTTTTCGATGAAAGTAATAAGACACTCAAATAAACGTTTCTTTGAACACTTAACAGAAGTAGAAATCCTCAATTTTTTTGCAGAGATTTTTCCACAATATAATTTATTTTTCTTAAATGGTAGTGATTTCTGTAAGAAATAATTCGGAAGGTACACTTATCCAATAAAATATCTCGTAAGGGCTCTCCCGTGCGATACTTAAAGGAGCCACAAAGGGTGGAGCATTTTGTAGGACATAAGCTGACGACAACAGTTAGGAACAGGATGTGTTTTAAAGGCCACTGGGCAGCGGATATGAGGGGTTTACACTGTATCAGTCCTCACGTTGGCACTGTATGGCAGATGTTGCTAGTTTCAACTCTACCCAACAAGCAGACAATGGCACTGTCCAAAAGGGCACAGTATACAATAATTACATTTTTCCAATGCTCAGAAACAGATCTTGCTAGTTTTCACATCACACTAGGTCACTGGTATGACCAGTTTTCAAAATGCTAAATTACCTAGATGTTGGAAGCTTCCGCAATGCATCTGCAAGCAGGTGTTGCTAGTTTCCACACCAGCTCAATATTCCAGTTTAGCAAGTTTCCACAATGTCTCAGTCAGTAGATATTGCTGTTTTCACTGGACCCTTTTTGCAGGCGTTGCCAGTTTCTATGGCAGCCCAGTATGCACATGCTGCCTTTGCTCACTGTGTCACAGGAAGCAGGTATTTCTAGTTTCTTTGATGGACCAGGATGCTGACAGTGCCATTCCCCAGCTAAATTGTCTGTAAGTAGATTCTGCGAGCATCCATATTGCATCGCTTGCTGGCTACTGCCCATTGCAGGCTTTATTCACCTTCCCTGGATGCTCTTACCTCTTGTGAAGCAGCAGCTGTCCAGGAAGAGAAGACAAGTCTCTTCTGCCAGTCTTGGATCTGGTGGGAAGGGCAGGTGTTTAAGGGACAGGACATCTGTAGTCCATCTTGCATCCCCTTCCTACAGCCTGAGGTCTTGTGGCTATTACAGCATGGCCAGGCACCTGCCCACTCACCAGGACTCCGGGCCTCTCTGTGAATGAAGCCAGAGGTCCCATCCCACCACAAACCCTCACCTGCCATCTGCATGTTCACGCAACAGACAGTGGAACAGGTACAAAGTAGACACACTAGGGCATCTGCTCAGAGCTGTGAACGACAAAGTCTGAGAGACAGTGGATCCCAGGGTTAGTATAAAGGATCCTCCACCCCTGTGTCCCACAAATCCAACTTTTTTGGCCCCAACCCTGTTATATGGTTCCTACAAATTAAGTAGGGCTGTGTTTAAGGTCAACATAAATGTCAGCGTATAGGGACTAAGGGCCAGATGTAGCAAACTTTTGCGAGTCGCAAATGGCCAGATTCACTATTTGCGACCCCGCAAAATCGGAAATGGGATGCAAAAATCCCATTTCCGACTCGCAAAATGCGATGCGAGACGGTACTGACTCGCTAAATTTGTGACCCCATTTTGCGACCCGCAAATAGGAAGTCGCAATTTGTGTGTCGCAAACCATATGCAATAGCAACTCGCAAATTGGGACTAGTCGCAAAAAGCCCAGTTTGCACTTCCAATTTACCACTAACTCAGAGCAGGTGGTAACCATTACCGAAGTATAAAAGGAGACCCAGAAGGCATCTGGGTTACTCAAGATGGCGGAGATATACCTGATAGCAGTGAGGAGGAGAGCCCACGCAGCCCAGCAGAGGAGGAGGAGGAGCCAGAGACAGGAGAAGATTTACAGAACAAGGCAGACACTCTTCCAGCAAACTCAGGAGGAAATTTATGACAAATATAGACTTAGCAGCACAGCTATACTAGATTTAATATATTTACTCAAACCACAGCTAGAACGCCAGACTGTGCACAGTTGTGCCATCCCTACGCATGTGCAAGTGCTATGCTCACTGCACCTCTTAGCCTCGGGTAGCTATCAGGGGGTCATTGCTGTGGCAGGTGGGTTATCCCAAAGTGCACTATCAAGGTTCCTCAGGACATTCCTAGACGCCTTACTCACACACATGTCCCGATACATATACCTACCCAGGAATGAGGCAGAAATCAACAGCACAAAGTTGGACTTTTACCGGATTGCCAACTTTCCCCATGTCATAGGGTGTGTAGACGGGACACATTCCAGGTTTGCAGGAGGGCATATTTGAATATATCTGTTCCGCAATAGGAAGTGTACCTACTCACTCAATATTCAGGTGGTATGTGATGCCCATTATGTCATCACTGACATGGTTGCTAAATTTCCAGGCAGTACTCATGACTACATTTTTAGGCACAGTGGGAGACACCAACGCCTGGAATGTGGGGAGTTTGGAGACGGATACCTCCTAGGTAGAGCTGAATACACCTTGAAGACATGCACACAGATCAATGTGCAAACCAACCACGACTTGCTAACAGTGTACGTTTTGTGCCTAACAGGTGACAGTGCATATGCACTACGTCCATGGATACTGACTCCGTACTTAACACCCAGCAATGAATGCGAGAGGCGATACAACAGTGCACATAAGAGGACCAGGAACATTATCGAAAGAACGTTCGGACTGCTGAAAGCAAGGTTCAGATGCCTCCACCGAAGTGGAGGTGCCCTCCAGTATACCCCAATAACGGCATTCAAAATATTTGTCGCATGCGCTATCCTGCACAACATTGCCACCCGACGTGGGCTACCTCTCACCCCTGAAGACCCAGATTCTGAGGATGAAGAGCAAGAGCAACCACATCGCCATCATGGGGATAGGAGCATCGCAAATCAAGGCAGACTGAGACAGGAACACATTGCAAACCAATACTTTGGAAGGTACGTGCCAACTTCTACCATACTCACCAATAGAACAAACAGTCTATGTGTTAAGTGGAATGAACAAATGATTTAGTAAGTGCAAATAACCAAACTATATACAAGAAAAAACTGTTCAGGGCCTTCAATAGTCCACCTGGCATGGGACACATTGCCATCATGTGCCCCAACCCCAGGGACAGTGTTTAGCTCACACCCTACGGCGGGCTCGGCCAGCCTGGCTGGTACTAGGTGGGTCAGCAGTGCTCTGCCTTGTACTCCCACTCCGTAGCACCCTGGTGTCACCGGCAGAGACACTGCTGACAGTGGAGCCCTCCTCACTGTCCTGTGGCGTGTCACCTGTGCCCCTGGACACCTGCTGTGCCTCCATTAGGTCTATTGCATGGGTGATCCTGCCCAGTCCCCGTGCCACATCACCCGCAAAGTGGCCCATGTCAACCTGGAGGCTGACTGTTCTCCTAGACAGCCCAGTTGTGTTAACTGCCAGCCTAACGATAGAGGAGGCCATCCTGTCCAGGCGTTGCAGCAGCTGGCAGTCCCTGCGCCATGCACTGTCACTCTGCGTTAGCAGTCCAGCCACCAGTTCACGCATAGACAGTGCAAGGTCACCTGTGTTGTCCCCAATGACCTGCAGTTGTGAATGCACCTGCTGCATGCTGTTGGCATGGTTCCTCTCAAAGCGCTGCAAAACCCCACTAATCCTCCTTAACTGTTGGTTTTGCAGGCGCTGACCCCGTAGCAGTTGGGCCTCCGTTGGTGTTGTGGAGGGAAGCCCTGACTCTGCTCTGCTGTTGTCATCCTGCGTTGCCTGCGCAGCGGTGGAGGCCCTGTAATGTCTGATGTGGCACTCTGGCTTGTACCTGGTGCAGGCTCCAACACCACAGTTGCAACAGGTGTTTCCAGAGAGGGCATGGTGTTGGTGGTGCAGGTGGGAGTGGTGGCTGGTCCTGTTGTCTCCTCTCTGTGCTGGCTGACCATAGGCACCTGGCTGCTTGGGCAGGTTGGGGTGTCTTGTGGGAGACCTGTGGGACATGGGGAACACACTGTCAGTGTCTACTATCAGTTAAAAGCTTCCTAATAAACAATTGCCTATGAAATGCCTACTTGACTACATTGCCCATAATGCATCATTCTGGTGTTTGCTACTCTGAAATGGAGCTATCTTGGTTGTGCATGCCCCTGTGTACATGGTGGGTGGGGGTATGACATTGATGTGGGTACAAGCATATCACATGGTACTTACCGGTTGATGGTCCGGGCTCAGAGGTGTCCAGTTCTCCAATTCCAGTGACAGCCTCCGGCTCAAGGGTCTCCTCAACCCTTTCCTCCAGGGGTGTGGGTGGTGGTATGGTAGATGGTCCCCCTCCTGTGCCTCTCATCTCCCGGAGCCGTTCTGCCACCCTCTCCTTGGTCCGGGAGCGGAGGTCGTACCACCTCTCCTTTAGCTCTTCCACTCTCCGGTGGCTGACCCCCAGGGAGTTTACCTTGTCCTGGATATCCTGGCAAATTCGTTTTTTTTTCCCAGAGTCTGGCACAGTGAGGGCTGCCTTGCCAAACAGCTCATCATGGTGCTGACAGCACTCGTCGGTTAGCACCTTCAGCTCCTTCTCAGCAAACTTGAGCTTTCTCTTCCTGGGAGTGTCAGCCATGGTTGCTGGTGCTCTGTTAGCTGTGCTGCAGTTAAAAAGGGTGTGGTCCTCCCTCCTCCCAGGTGTATTTGTAAACTTCCTGGCTGTGATGTCATCATGTGCCAGGAAGTGTTTTCCTGAGTGTTCTGGAGTGATTTCTAGAGTGTTCTGCAGCACCTACTTTCAATTTTCAGCACAGTCGCAATTTGCGACACCCACTTGCAAATTGCAAGTCCGTTTTTGCGCGGTCGCAAAAAGTGACCTCGCAAACAGCAGACTCGCTATCTGCGGTGCGACTCCGGGTGAGAGTCGCAATTTGTCCACACACTTTCTACCTGCATTGCAGTTAGCGACACAAAAATTGCGAGTCGCAAATGCTCGCAATTTGCGACTCGCTATTTTTTTCCTACCTACATCTGGCCCCAAGTCGGTGTATACCATCAGGAAATATTGACACTGTTCCTAGCTAGCTCACAGTGCCTCATCTCAACCCCTAAACACATCAGGGCACCAGATGGTATCTTCAACCTTGAACATGTCTACTCATATTCCCAAGGAAATCGTGGTAACAGATCTACCCTTTTGTTGTCACTCTGCGTACCCAAGATAAGACACAAGAAAGATGCGGAAATGAAATTTAAAAAATGTATTGCAACAATCTTATTTTTGCGTAGAAAACATGAGCTGTGATTATCAGGCAAACTACACAAAGCATGGTAACCAGCATTACGAAAATGGTGAAAAAGATAAACAGGTCAACCATGATAATGTTATTATGTTGGTTCATTCCTGTCTGTGACTACCTACACTATCGAGAGCATACTGAGAGTACCCTCTGCCAGATCAATTGTATAGCCTAACCCAATACCTGGGTTAAATGTACCGTGAACCCAGGAAGCCAGTCTGGTTTAGTGCAGGCTATTATCCTGTGCCTGGTAGAGGCCATTTCAGAATGATCCTACCCAAAGTGCTCCTCTTCTGAAAATGACACAAAGGCAGTTTTTATAATACAGGCATGGTTCATGTTGCACCGTGTCAGAGGCGCAGGGTCGATATAATGATATATCTGCAAGCGAAGAGCTGTCTCCAAGGGCAATCACAACACCAGGGCATTGTGTTCTGTGTACCCCGACTTGGACGGAGTGTACAGACTCGATGACAACAACGCTTACAAGAAACAAGCTGCATCTACAGTGATTTCTCAATACATTATAATGTGAGTGAAAAGCCATGTAAGAAGTCACCATCAAGAAAGAAATGCTAAGTTAAAATGTGCTTGTTAAAATGGAGCACTAAGCGGGCCCTAGCGTGCTTTACCACAACCCCTTATATATGTGCCCCACCCCCAACCATCATGTAAAACTGAACTCCGGTCACATGTTAAACTATCTTTTTATGACTTTTTAAAATATCAGATGCTAAATCTGGACATCTCTCATACTCAACACAGTTCTAGATGACACAATATCCACACACGTGATCAGAAAGGCACATCACACAAACACAGCACCACTCCACCTTCAATCTGCCAACCAGAAACCCACAGACACAGTGCCACCCTTGACCAACATATGTCAAAGGTACAGCACCCCTCATTCCAAGCAGACTAAAAGCGACACAGATGCACCCACGTTAATGCACAGAATGGAAAATCTGCATGCGTTCATACTTTCAGAAGTGAACCTGTACACACACACATGGATATACACAAAGAGGCATGCATCTGTGAACACTGAAACAGGCGCACATGTACACAAACACACACAAAAGCACTGGCACACAAAATAACATATGCATGCACAGAATCAAACACGAGCGAACATCGACACACAGTTACACAGAGATACAAGTGACATACAGCCACATTAACAGGCACACAGGCACACACAGAAACAAACATTGATTAAAGACAGGCATCAAATCATTAATTAGTATTGGTGATCTACTCCACTAAACCTTAGGACATATTCTAATATGTATGAGGAGGCACACTGTCTCTCCCTTGAAGAACACTACACAGAGCAACTAAAGACAAACAGGGAGTTTGTAGAGGGGGTTGGTGGCCCTGTGAGCATTGCTCCCGTCTCAAGGATACATGTCAACAGGAACAACTGCTACACCACCACCAACTACTACTGTTTCCACCACTGCTTCTTTGGGTAGAATCCCTATAAACAAAGTTCGAAAATAATTAAAAAGACAGTGCAATTTACATTAAAAGTAGCACATTAATGATACGCCGCTGTGAAGAAATGCGGTTTATTATATGGTGTGGTTATGTGACCTCACTGTGTAATAAACTCCCAAACCTGTCTTGGGTCCTGTCAAGTGTGATTGCAATACAGTAGCTCACCCCTGGATAGCTGTGGCCTTGCGCAGTCAGGCTTGTTCAAAAGGAACAAGTGTATATCATTCTGATGCACCAAAACAGCTGAATAAGAAAGAACAGGACAAAAAAGGAAATCTGACACAAAATTAAATTTTTCATAAAAAATAAGGTCTATATTTATAGACACCAAAACGAACAGTCCAACAGAGGGTTCTGGAGATATGAACTATTAAGCAAATCGTAAGTCACTGCTTTTCACTCAAAATCCAACTCACCGAGCACCTGGACACAACAGCCTACTGGACATCTCTCAATCCAGATTCTGAGCCAACAACAGCATCTAGACAGCCCTAATCGCAGCCACTGGTGACATCAGGGCCCTTCTGGACTGCAGCAAAACTGCAGCCCTCATCCTTCTGGACCTATCAGCCACCTTCGACACCATCTCCCAGCACATTTTATTCAACTGACTCCACCACACCAGAATCCAGGGAGAGGCCCTAATATGGATCACGCCATGCCTCACTGGAAGAATACAGAAAATCCGTCTCCCACCGTCCACCTATGGAGCCAAAAAGATCATCTCCAGTGTCCCCTGGGGTCATCCTTCAGCATCACCCTCTTCAGCACATAAATGACCACCAGGACAACATCGCCAGATCGCACAGACTCAGCATCATTTCTTACGCTGACAACACCCAGGTCATCCTCTCACTGTTGGAAGACAAAACCTCCTCCCACAACCCACCACCAGAGCCAACATTCACATACGTATGATGAATGTCACCGACTGGATGGAGCACAACAGTCTCAAGCTGAACACAGACAAGACAAAAAGTCCTCATCTTTAGGAACAACACCTCACCTTGGAATGACACATGGTGGCCGAGGGAACTCGCCTCCCCCATCTCAACGGACCATGCCCAAAACCTCTGCATCATCTTGGACAGCAAGCTATCTACGAAACAACAGGTAAACACAGTCTCATCCGTCTGCTTCGACACCCTATGCATGCTCTTCAGGTGGCTCCCAGTCGGCACCAGAAAGACCATCACATAGGCTCTCGTCACCAGCAGGTTGACCTATGGGAACACTTTCTACGCCGTATCACCGCACGCCTCCTGAAGAGACTATAGACAATACAAAACTCAGCGGCAACAGGACACTCTTTGTTTCATCTAGTGGCCAAAGTTTGGTAGCTTGGAACAACCTCCCACTGCACCGTAGGACCGCCTCATCGCTCCAGCAATTCCGGAAAGGACTCAAGACCTGGTTGTTCAAATGAACTAATCACCAAGCAGTAGCCAGCAACTCCACTACCTTGACTGGTGATTTGCTGCGCTTTACAAATGACTGATTGATTGATTTGTTGACTGGAATCTACCATAGTTAGCAGTTAGTTTGAGAACTTTTGTAATGTTGTGTTTGGTTACTCCAACCTGCTTTGGCCGACCAGCTCCAGCAGTGAGCAAGTCACAGACTAGTAAGGCTTGTAAGGACACTTACCTTACAGTCAAAGTAGTCTCAAGTCCAGTTTGTAAATAGTTTATTTCAGAAAGTTCTGTCCTTAAAAACATAATAGCAGGCCTCGAAGAACCATAAAAATGTTACTAGACCTGCAGGTCTAGTGACTTGAATAACCTACTCAACCTGATTATAATGCTCTTGACCCATAAACTGGTTTCAAATTATGTGCTCCTAGGCAAATATTTTAATTCACTGAGCCACCATTTCCTTCTTTATCACATATGAGAGCACCTTTAAATACACAAGTTCAGCATGTCTGCTGTACAAAAACACTTGTTTGATTTAATAGACTAATCTTTTGCTCCATATATAATACAAATCTGGCCACATATAGGATACACTGCTAACTTTTAGTTCATTAACAGCATTGTCATCAGCGCGGGGGCAGATATGTTTCTCAAGTCATGTTTAAAAACTATCACGTTTAATAAATACATGCCTGTAGCATGCAGTGATAGCACACTGTTGTTTGCAATCAGCTGATTGCCCACTGAAATGGTCACATTTCCCAATGACTTGGTTTTACTGATAAAACTTTATACTGTATAATGTTTGGAGATTCAGCTTCTACTATTATTTATCATTTACACATCATCAAGAAAAGTGTTCTGATTTGTTTTGCTCCTATTTAAATCTTTGTTTGCATCACACTTCCGAATTACAAAAAATGTTCTTTCGTAATTCGTGATATATTTTGAAATACTTGTACTATCCATTTACAAGCTGTTTAAAAGTGTGTTAGAAAACAGATTAACGTCTTGCAGCCTTTTCTTTCACAATGATTGTTACACAGCTCACTTGACCAAAACCCATAACTTCAATAAGAAAAAGAAAAGTAAACCACTTAATAGGATAAGATAAGAAACAATTAATAAAAAGACAAACTGATATTCGACCTCTGTACTTGAACAGACAGCAAATGGGTCAAGATAAAAACAAAAATTAAAGGTATCTTTCTTGCTCCTTCACTTTCTGAATGAACAGAACACCTGTTTCTTTCAGCTTAAGTTCACTGATAGAAGGGATGAGTAGAGGCTAAAAATAGCTTGACGTAATAAAATCTGATTCACCATAGTGAGTGGGCAATTTTTCGAGGCCTGAATACAGTATAATACAATTCCTTCATCTACCAGCGATCTAAAAAAACACAGAACACTTATCATTCATAAATATACAAATACAGGACACATATCCATAGGGAAAGTAGGAAACTGTTCTGGATGTCATTAAGACTTGGAGTAAACTGCCTTATTGTTTGCTAACAAGAAAGTCTACAAAGTGCAGTAGCTTACTTTATGCCTATTCAGAATTCATAATGCTCATTAACACCAAACTGAAGTTTCAAGCTCAAATAGAATGGGCTTTACTCGGCACAACTAAAGTATTTTAACAATTATGTTAAGAGCAATGTGCAAACAAGTTTTCTTTTTGAGTATGTTTACAATACTATTCCAGGCCAAACCGCCATAGACATCAAAGGAGCTGTCCTGATGCAAGGGATACAGGAAGCTGAAGGATGTTGTGGATGCTTATCCAGTCAAGGGAGGTCTTCCTGGGGCTATCCCTCGGTCCACAAACATGGTGGGGCGACTTTGACCTCAGGGGTCAATGTCCCTCGGAGTCCAGGTGAACTCCAGCCAAAAACTAGTTGCCACTGTTCAACTTGTCTATGGTCAGAGAGAAACCTGTGGTTCCCTTCAAGTAGGGGTCCGTCTTGAGACACCAAACTGCACTGAATGACTTCCCAGGTCCAGCAGATTCAGGTGCAACTTTTGGGTGTCGTGTCTCGGTTTCCCAGGCTGCACTTCAGAAGTCAGTGGTGATCAAGCTTTTTTAGCTTTTGTGGCCCTGGCGCTGTAACAGGAAGTCAAAGGGCTCTTGGAGTTCACCTCTTCTGCCTGGGCCTTAGGAACATCTGCCCCTGAGCCGGGTGCCACAGGCACTGTCCTCTCTCTGATAGCCCAAGGATTTGCAGGTGCAGTCCAATCTTTGGTGCAACTTCTCTTTGCCAGGATCAGGGAACAGCAGAGCAGCCCTTCTTTGGCCCTCTCTCCAGTGAAGACATGATCGGAGGTCTGGATGCCAGGGTTGCCACTTTATGCCCACAACTTGCCCGTAGGGGATGAAGTGACCACTAGCCACTTGACTACCAGGTCCCATCATGCCTGGTGGCAACTTACTGCGCTGTGTGGCATCTAGCTATTCCAGAGTGCAATATTCTGCCCACTCCCAAGATGGCAGACATCTTCTCTTAGTGTGTGGAGCTTAGCAGCCCACCCTAGAGTATGGCTACCTAAGAGCTACAGGGCCACAGAAAACTGGTTGGGCAACTGTTTCCCCCCCCTCTCCCCGACTTCAACTTGTCTACCAGAACAAAAGAGCAACCCTTTTCGTGTGTGTCCACCACTTGCCCTTCTAAGGCAGCTTCCCCTTTGAATCTCACGTTTTCGGCATACATCTTGTTTGGCTTCCTGTCAGGGAGAGGTAATACCTCTTCCAATGGAAGACCTCTGTTGTATCCTTTTCTGGGATTCGTTCATGACTGTCCCCAGGAGGACAGAAGCCTGTCTCACAGCCAGCAACCCTAAATGGCCACTAGAAAATGTGGGCACTAGAGTGGCAACTTTCTAAAGTTACTTGTTACGCAAAGGTTACATTAAATTCAACTAGGGCATCAAGTCAGGTTTAATGGAACAATACTTTTGATACATTTAAGTACCAACTTCAGTAGTCCCATTCCTGAAATTAGCACAGCTGATTAGTTAGCATCTAACCCTGTTCTTAACAATGGCGTTCCTAGCCTTTCCACAGTAAAAATGACAATATGAGGTTTTAACTGTTAGGACATATAACAAACCCCTGTACTACTTTTTCATATACAGCACCCGGCCTTAGGACTTGACCGGCCTACCTTTAGGGTGACTACTGTATATTAAAAAGGAAAGTCTGGACTTTGTCATTAGTTTACATGGCAAAGCCAATTTACTAGTTTAAACCTGCTCTACCAATCTCCAGTGGCAGGCTGGGAGACATGTTTACTTTGCCACACTTGTGGTGGTACAGTATGTGCTGCAACCCACTAGGGACACTTTAGCTTACAGGCCCCGGGTACCCCTGGTACCACATACTAGGAACCTGTAAGTAAGGTAACATGCCAATTGGGTATGTGTCTATTAAACATACATTTTTAAAGGTAGGAACACTGAAGTGTGCTTAACCATCCTCAGTGCACTCTCAGAGTATGTGGCTTAAGTAGCCCTTTCTTTAGTTTCTAGTCTTGATGTGGACTATGAAGCATCTGGTTGTTTTTACTGTAGTTCTTCTTTGCCAACATGATTAGACCAATCTTCCCTGATCCTAATTGATTCCATCAAACATTTGAGTTGCCAGCCTGTGTCTCCCTTTCAAATGTTTATTTCACATCTCAGCATCTGCAAATTTTAGTATTTTTATTTTTAACACCCACTACTCCAAAGAGTTATTATGTGAATTAGGACCGCCTGTGTGGATACACACAATCTTGACTAAAGCTGATGTGGCTAATTTCTATTAATAGAAGAGCCTTGCTAAATGGAACTCTAACACCATAAGGAAACCAGCAATGTTCAGTAACCCAAATGCTTCAGGGTAGACACCTCTTAAATACATTTCAACTTTTTCAATTTGCCTTCTTGCACAGCGTGGGCAACCTGTTGCCACAGGCTTCCTTTAGGCCTTTCAAAAGGTTGATGTTTTTTGTTTTAGCTAATAGTCTCAGTTCAAGTCTGACTTGCATAATTATTGCCGAACTGAAGATGTTTACGACGGTCTTTAAGATCTCAGCTTCAAGTCTGGAAAATGAATAGATCAATCCAGGTTTCATAACTTGCTTCCATACACTACCTCTTGATCGATCTATCAAGAATCGACAAGAGCATGTACAAGCTAGCATATGGAGTATTGACTTTGGTTAGACAAGAAGTCCTCATCTTTGGGAACAACACCTCACCTTGGAATGACACATGGTGGCCGAGGGAACTCGCCCCCCCATCTCAACGGACCACGCCCAAAACCTCTGCATCATCTTGGACAGCAAGCTATCTACGAAACAACACTCTCACCCGTCTGCTTCGACACCCTATGCATGCTCTTCAGGTGGCTCCCAGTCGGCACCAGAAAGACCATCACATAGGCTCTCGTCACCAGCAGGTTGACCTATGGGAACACTTTCTACGTAGTATCACCGCACGCCTCCTGAAGAGACTATAGACAATACAAAACTCAGCGGCAAGAGGACACTCTTTGTTTCATCTAGTGGCCAAAGTTTGGTAGCTTGGAACAACCTCCCACTGCACCGTAGGACCGCCTCATCGCTCCAGCAATTCCGGAAAGGACTCAAGACCTGGTTGTTCAAATGAACTAATCACCAAGCAGTAGCCAGCAACTCCACTACCTTGACCGGTGATTTGCTGCGCTTTACAAATGACTGATTGATTGATTTGTTGACTGGAATCTACCATGGTTAGCAGTTAGTTTGAGAACTTTTGTAATGTTGTGTTTGGTTACTCCAACCTGCTTTGGCCGACCAGCTCCAGCAGTGAGCAAGTCACAGACTAGTAAGGCTTGTAAGGACACTTACCTTACAGTCAAAGTAGTCTCAAGTCCAGTTTGTAAATAGTTTATTTCAGAAAGTTCTGTCCTTAAAAACATAATAGCAGGCCTCGAAGAACCATAAAAATGTTACTAGACCTGCAGGTCTAGTGACTTGAATAACCTACTCAACCTGATTATAATGCTCTTGACCCATAAACTGGTTTCAAATTATGTGCTCCTAGGCAAATATTTTAATTCACTGAGCCACCATTTCCTTCTTTATCACATATGAGAGCACCTTTAAATACACAAGTTCAGCATGTCTGCTGTACAAAAACACTTGTTTGATTTAATAGACTAATCTTTTGCTCCATATATAATACAAATCTGGCCACATATAGGATACACTGCTAACTTTTAGTTCATTAACAGCATTGTCATCAGCGCGGGGGCAGATATGTTTCTCAAGTCATGTTTAAAAACTATCACGTTTAATAAATACATGCCTGTAGCATGCAGTGATAGCACACTGTTTGCAATCAGCTGATTGCCCACTGAAATGGTCACATTTCCCAATGACTTGGTTTTACTGATAAAACTTTATACTGTATAATGTTTGGAGATTCAGCTTCTACTATTATTTATCATTTACACATCATCAAGAAAAGTGTTCTGATTTGTTTTGCTCCTATTTAAATCTTTGTTTGCATCACACTTCCGAATTACAAAAAATGTTCTTTCGTAATTCGTGATATATTTTGAAATACTTGTACTATCCATTTACAAGCTGTTTAAAAGTGTATTAGAAAACAGATTAACGTCTTGCAGCCTTTTCTTTCACAATGATTGTTACACAGCTCACTTGACCAAAACCCATAACTTCAATAAGAAAAAGAAAAGTAAACCACTTAATAGGATAAGATAAGAAACAATTAACAAAAAGACAAACTGATATTTGACCTCTGTACTTGAACAGACAGCAAATGGGTCAAGATAAAAACAAGAATTAAAGGTATCTTTATTGCTCCTTCACTTTCTGAATGAACAGAACACCTGTTTCTTTCAGCTTAAGTTCACTGATAGAAGCGATGAGTAGAGGCTAAAAATAGCTTGACGTAATAAAATCTGATTCATCATAGTGAGTGGGCAATTTTTCGAGGCCTGAATACAGTATAATACAATTCCTTCATCTACCAGCGATCTAAAAAACACAGAACACTTATCATTCATAAATATACAAATACAGGAGACATATCCATAGGGAAAGTAGGAAACTGTTCTTGATGTCATTAAGACTTGGAGTAAACTGCCTTATTGTTTGCTAACAAGAAAGTCTACAAAGTGCAGTCAGCTTACTTTATGCCTATTCAGAATTCATAATGCTCAGTAACACCAAACTGAAGTTTCGAGCTCAAATAGAATGGGCTTTACTCGGCACAACTAAAGTATTTTAACAATTATGTTAAGAGCAATGTGCAAACAAGTTTTCTTTTTGAGTATGTTTACAATACTATTCCAGGCCAAACCGCCATAGACATCAAAGGAGCTGTCCTGATGCAAGGGATACAGGAAGCTGAAGGATGTTGTGGATGCTTATCCAGTCAAGGGAGGTCTTCCTGGGGCTATCCCTCGGTCCACAAACATGGTGGGGCGACTTTGACCTCAGGGGTCAATGTCCCTCGGAGTCCAGGTGAACTCCAGCCAAAAACTACTAGTTGCCACTGTTCAACTGGTCTATGGTCAGAGAGAAACCTGTGGTTCCCTTCAAGTAGGGGTCCGTCTTGAGACACCAAACTGCACTGAATGACTTCCCAGGTCCAGCAGATTCATGTGCAACTTTTGGGTGTTGTGTCTCGGTTTCCCAAGCTGCACTTCAGAAGTCAGTGGTGATCAAGCTTTTTTAGCTTTTGTGGCCCTGGCGCTGTAACAGGAAGTCAGAGGAGTCTTGGAGTTCACCTCTTCTGTCTGGGCCTTAGGAACATCTGCCCCTGAGCCGGGTGTCACAGGCACTGTTCTCTCTTTGATAGCCCAAGGATTTGCAGGTGCAGTCCAATCTTTGGTGCAACTTCTCTTTGCCAGGTTCAGGGAACAGCAGAGCAGCCCTTCTTTGTCCCTCTCTCCAGTGAAGACATGATCTGAGGTCTAGATGCCAGGGTTGCCATTTTTATGCCCACAACTTGCCCGTAGGGGATGAAGTGACCACTAGCCACTTGACTACCAGGTCCCCTCATGCCTGGTGGCAACTTACTGCGCTGTGTGGCATCTAGCTATTCCAGAGTGCAATATTCTACACACTCCCAAGATGGCAGACATCTTCTCTTAGTGTGTGGAGCTTAGCAGCCCACCCTAGAGTATGGCTACCTAAGAGCTACAGGGCCACAGAAAACTGGTTGGGCAACTGTTTCCCCCCCTCTCCCCGACTTCAACCTGTCTACCGGAACAAAAGAGCAGCCCTTTTCGTGTGTGTCCACCACTTGCCCTTCTAAGGCAGCTTCCCCTTTGAATCTCACTTTTTCGGCAGACATCTTGTTTGGCTTTCTGTCAGGGAGAGGTAATACCTCTTCCAATGGAAGACCTCTGTTGTATCCTTTTCTGGGATTCGTTCACTTCTGTCCCCAGGAGGAGAGAAGCCTGTCTCACAGCCAGCAACCCTAAATGGCCACTAGAAAACTTGGGCACTAGAGTGGCAACTTTTTAAAGTTACTTGTTATGCAAAGGTTACATTAAATTCAACTAGGGCATCAAGTCGGGTTTAATGTAACAATACTTTTGATACATTTAAGTACCAACTTCAGTAGTCCCATTCCTGAAATTAGCACAGCTGATTAGTTAGCATGTAACCCTGTACTTACCAATGGCGTTCCTAGCCTTTCCACAGTAAAAATGACAATATGAGGTTTTAACTGTTAGGACATATAACAAACACCTGTACTACTTTTTCATATACAGCACCCTGCCTTAGGACTTGACCGGCCTACCTTTAGGGTGCCTACAGTATATTAAAAAGGAAAGTCTGGACTTTGTCATTAGTTTAAATGGCAAAGCCAATTTACTAGTTTAAAACTGCTCTACCAATCTCCAGTGGCAGGGTGGGAGACATGTTTACTTTGCCACACTTGTGGTGGTACAATATGTGCTGCAACCCACTAGGGACACTTTAGCTTACAGGCCCCTGGTACCATATACTAGGAACTTTTAAGTAAGTAAGGTAACATGCCAATTCGGTATGTGTCTATTAAACATACATTTTTAAAGGTAGGAACACTGAGGTGTGCTTAACCATCCTCCGTGCACTCAGAGTATGTGGCTTAAGCAGCCCTTTCTTTCGTTTCTAGTCTTGATATGGACTATGAAGCCATGGTTGTTTTTGCTACAGTTCTTCTTTGCCAACATGATTAGATCCATCTTCCCTGATCCTAATTGATTCCATCAAACCTTTGAGTTGCTAGCCTGTGTCTCCCTTTCAAATGTTTACTTCACATCTCAGCATCTGCAAGTTTTAGTATTTTTATTTTTAACACCCACTACTCTAAAGAGTTATTATGTGAATTAGGACCGCCTGTGTGGATACACACAACCTTGACTAAAGCTGATGTGGCTAATTTCTATTAGTAGAAGAGCCTTGCTGAATGGAAAACCAGCAATGTTCAGTAACCCAAATGCTTCAGGGTAGAAACCTCTTAAATACATTTCGACTTTTTCAATTTGCCTTCTTGCACAGCGTGGGCAACCTGTTGCCACAGGCTTCCTTTAGGCCTTTCAAAAGGTTGATGTTTTTTGTTTTAGCTAATAGTATCAGTTCAAGTCTGACTTGCATAATTATTGCCGAAATGAAGATGTTTACGACCGTCTTTAAGATCTCAGCTTCAAGTCTGGAAAATTAATAGATCAATCCAGGTTTCATAACTTGCTGCCATACAGTACCTCTCGATCGATCTATCAAGAATCGACAAGAGCATGTACAAGCTAGCATATGGAGTATTGACTCCGGTTAGGCAGCTTACGTAGCATGACCTAGTGAGCATCAAATTTAGATATCGATCAAAAATGTACATTTTTTGCCTTAGACTACCATGAAGATCAAGGGCCTGATATGGAATTCAGCAGACAGGTTACTCTGTCACAAAGGTCATGGATATCCCGTCTGCTCAAATCTAAATCCCATTATATTCTACGGGATTTAGATTTCGGCGGATGGGATATCCTTTACCGTTGTGATGGAGTAACCCGTAAGCTGAGTTCTAAATCAGACACTCAGGCCCTCATTATGACATTGGCGGTCAGCTGACTGCCACGCCGGCGATGGCGGTAGGTCAGTCAGCAGGCGGGCAGTGAATACCACCAAATTATGACTATGGCGGTGATCCCTCCCATAGACAGCCAAAGTACCACCCAAACCGCCAGTGCGGTCCGTCCACTGACCACAGCAGTTGCCATCTTCAGGCTGGCGGAACACCACACCCCGCCCACCATATTATGACATAGCAGACCGCCAGGATTTCTGGGGCGGGACCACCACCACCAAACGCCTGACGGAAACAATCATATAAAAGGAGATACTCACCTCCAGGGACACAAAGGATTCCGTGGCAACCATGGAACCCGATCTGGAAGCCCTGCCGATGCTGTACCACGCAATGGCAGTCCAAGAGCAGTAACCCTGATGACGATGGTGAGTACAGGTGCCTAGCACACAAGGGAGGGAGGGGAAAGTGACACATCCACACACACACTATAAACACATACCACACACCGAGAACTATCTGCAGAGAAATCCAACAACAACATAAGCCAGGAGCAAAGAAAGCCAGGACACATACCTTTGGTCCAACCACTGCAATCTGGTGGGAACACTGAACTCGATTAAAAAAATAACATATATTTACAGAAAGGGCTGTTGGCCGGTTCAGTGTCTCTGTAAACCCACAGGGCAACGTCCAAGGCCTAACTTGACTCCTGAGAGCCCAAGTCTCTCCACTGGGCAGCGGCATCATGCTGACTGTAGGCACCTCAGGGGATGGGGGGAAGGGTGGGGGTTTCTTGGGAGAGGGTCCTTCGACTTGGGTTTGTGAGGGGGCGGGTCCTTGCTCCGTTGCTTAGGGGGCAGAGGTGTTGGCTTGGAGCGTGGGGCCGGAGTGCCACTCTTTTGGCCCTTAGTGGCAGGTTTAGCTGTAAGGGGAGGGACATGAGTGGAGTGGGAGCCAAAGGTACTGGGCTGGGGGAGAGGGAGCTTCCTCTTAGGGGCAGGACAGTGGGGGGGGGGGGTGGGGGGAGTAAAGAGGTCAAGGCAGGAAAGGAAAAGTTTCTTAGGTCCAATGGGGTGGGTTGTGGGAGGAGGTTTGGGAGTGGAGGTGGAGGTAGTGGTTGTAGGAGGAGTAGGTGTGCTGGACTGGGTTGCAGGTGCATGTACAGTGTGCGTGTTGAGGTGGATGGCTGTTGAGTGTCTGAGTGGGAGCGTTTATGTGTTTTTGGAGGGGGTGGGTGAACAGGGTGGGAGAGGACAAACAGGACGCGTGTGTATATATGTTGTGGTGGTATCTGCAAGTGAGGTGGGTGTGCTGCATGAGGTTGTGATGATGGTGGTGGTAACTGCACATGTCGTGAATGGGGTGCTACTCTGCGTGTCTGCTGTTGTGGGGACTGTGGGCAAGGCTTTACGTGTGGCAGGATCTGGGACTGAAGATGCAGTGCTTGCAGGTGTGAGTGTTGATATGACTGAGGGAGGAGGGGGAGACGGTGGAGGCAGCGGCTGTTGTTGTATGTGCTTCTGTGTGTGTGCTTGTGGAGTGAAGTGTGGTGCCTGTGCGAGTCCTGTCTGTTGTCTTGGGTGCATGCTGGTTTGATTCTGTGCATGGGATGGGTGGGGAGAGCAGGTTTTGGGACCGGGAACAGGTAGTTGGAGGGGGGGGGGCGGAAGAACTATAGCTCCATCTCCTGGCAATGGATATCTGCTGGAGCTGTGCACCGAACAGCTGTGGTTCTACCCTTACGATTTCCTCCACCATCACCCGCAACTCCTCATCTGTGAAACAGGTATTCTTCTGTGGGGACATGCCTATTGTGTGGTGGGTGTAGAATGTGGGTTGTGCAGAGTGTGATAGGTGCTAGGATATGGTGTGTGATGTGTGTAAAGGTGAATAGGTGGCTGTGGTTTTTGTGTGCAGTTCTTGTATTATCTTTTGCTGGCAATGTGTATTTATTTTTTCTTGTTTGCGAAGACTTGTGGGCTGTGTGGGGGTGTGTTTTATAGTGCTGTTAGTGGGTGTGTACGGTGTGTGTATATGTGTCAGGTGTGGGTTTTTCAATCTGACCAATGTTGGCTACTGTTGGTTTTGGGTGCCCAATTCTACTGTGGCGGTGTGCACTGCCAATGGATGACCGCTATTGAGTGTCTGCTGTGGTGAATCGTGGCCCATAATTTGGATGGCGGTGTATTGATGGCATAGCGGGGAGGGTGGTGGGTCCGACAGTTTTTTGCCTCCGTTGGGTCTGGCTGGATTGTTGTGGCTAGTTTCTGTCGGTTTTGTGTTTGTGTGTCATAATCTGGTGGGCGGATTGGCGCCTCCTCGGCGGTCTGTTGGTGGGTGTCACCACCATGTTATAATGAGGGCCGTAATCTTTTTTTTTTTTAACAACTATGGTGTTTGGGATTTATCTACATCAGTTTTTAACTTTTTATGGTTATAAACATTTTGAAGATCATTGCCTTTGCTCTGTATCCGGAAAGGAGTTATATCAGCATTGCCAATCATTATGTTATGTTATGCAGTGTTATTTAATTTTATAAAGTGCAACATACAAAATAGCTTCTTGGCACTATTACTGGCAAACAATAAATTGCCTACATGCCTCTCACCTAGACATAAATGCTACTGGTATATTGGCTAAAAACAGCCAACATAAAGTAAGGGCTAGTTAGGCCACTAGAAATGTTTAATTTTGGCTGTAAGGCTACCATTATTAAAGGCGGATAGCAGCAGCGCTTTTAGAGACTCATACGCTTCTTTGGATAGCAGTATTTTATGGATCAGTATTCAAGGGTGTCTTGAATATTATTTTCTTACACCCATAATAAGAGGGCAGGTTTGCAAATTAAATAATGTATAGCATTTAGCCCTGGAATTCATACAGCCTTCAATGTGTCTATCTGCAGTAGTTCTAGCATAAAAGGGGAACAGAAACTATAAGATTCAAGAGGTGAAGGCGAATGAATCAGGCTCTGATAAGTTTCCCTCCACTAAGTGAAAGTGTCTTCTGCCTCTCCTGGTTCCTCTTCTGCGGTTTGTTGCTTCATCCATCCGGAAAGGATTCATAGGGCTGAGCAAATCAACATTGTTTTCTTGGTTTACAAACTAAATAAGACGTGGATCTCTTTCTTGAAATTGGCTCTGGCATTCACAGCGAAATTGTCTCCTTCGCCCCCAGTCTCTTCCCCGGCTCAAGAGTCAGAAGGCCTTGTTTCTTCAGTCGTCTTCCTTCTGGTAGGTAATACATTTATCAACTTTAGTGGGTTTGGGGCACTGTAAAGAAGGAGAACAGTAAACATGAGGGTATTGGGGGTCTTATTGCAACAGTGTTCCCCCTTAGAGTGGCCATCAGCTGTGCATACATAGCAGTACTCCGATTCCCTGACCACCCCAGAATAGATATTTGAGTAAAAGTGGAGGAAACCACTCCATGGCAAGGCTTAACAGTGGCCCCCAAATCACCATCATATGCAGATACCTGCACAATGTCTACCTGAGCCACCTGTCACTGGAACCATTGAAGGGACTGGTTTTTCTTGGTGTGGGAGATGTAGCCTGCCCATATATGACATATTGTAATCTCAGCATCTGGCTACTAAATGAAATTCCATGAGACAATCAAGAATTGACCAACCTATTCACAGTCTTCTCATTTGCTGGCCATTGTAGGGAGATTATAGTGTTCCGTTGGGACCCCCTTCACTATATTTTTCACATTTGCTAATCTCTGGTGCTATGTCGGTGAGCCTGATTACATCCACAGCCTGGAGAGGCATCCCTTATTTCTGCAAGCATGTCTCATTGGACAGAAGGAGTGGTAGGCTCTTGAACCAGCTTCAAAAGCTGAAGTTTCCCTGCTTTGAAAATAAGCCAATCACCATTCCTACTGGATGATGCAGGACAGTCAATGAAAACAGGTCATCTGAAAGACCGTAGTCCTTTAGGAAGTTCAGGGAGAATGTTTTATGCCATGAAGCACTTGGTGAAGAGGTGTCTAACTCCCATGAGAACAAGATACCATTCATCCATCACTATACCAGATGCCAATTTCATGAAGTCTCTGATCAAGTTGCCTCGTTAAACTAAGTTGGCCCAGCTGCATCTGCCAGTCACAGTTGCACAGATGGTATGTGTTGCATTTTCACACAAGGCAGCTGAAAGCTAGTGATTCTCTGATGCCAAAGTCAGCTAAGGAGAGACTGCTGGAAAACCAGCAGTGTCTACTTCATCCGGAAATGGTCAGGGGGTGGCCTGAAAAGTGGAACATAGCAATCACCTGAAAAATGACACCGCTTTTGGGGATGGCTTACCAGGAGTCTGGAGGGAGCTCTGGTGCCTTGCTGATTATGGTGGGCAGGGTGATACATAAGAAGGTGAGAATGTCTAAAGGCTAAAGGACCATGGACCAAGGACCTCTCCAGATCAGCACACACACACACACTGATGATGCTTCTCTTCTTGTCAGCTATTGGTATTTGTTACTAAATCTGATGAGGAGATACTGAAATATTCCCATGGAGATAGAAGATAAAGAGTAGACAATGTTTGCATATTCTCTGGGCATCTAAGCGTTCAAATGCAAGGGGTTGGGCTATGCTTTAATGCTGAGGTTCTAGCCTTTCCAGAGCCTGGGGCCATGAACATCAAATGTTCTGTCTCATGTCTCTAACATTTAAAGGTTTGTTGGTGAATTAGCTGCAAGCTGACTGACCGTAGGTTACTGACAGGTGTGTAGAGAGGAGCAATTGTTATAAGTAGCTTGGGCCTTTGATACAGTAGCCTTTGTGAATGGATGAAAAGTTTTGAATTTATCTATTTTGCTGTCCTTTTCTTCCCCCTCTCTCTTCCCACTCTTGATCTCTTTCAAAGCTGATGGATGGTCATTATGGCGATGACCGCCAAAGAGCTCCTAACCCAGGTACTTGAAGATCTGCTTGAGGTGGAGTTTAAACAGTTCAAGAGTAAGCTGCCAGAGACCCAGTCCAGCGACAGTAAGAAGCACATACCCCGGAGCCTTCTGGAAAAGGCAGATCCCCTCAGTACAGCTGACTTACTGCTTGACTACTTTGGTGAAGGCCAGGCCCTCAAAACCACAAGTGTGGTGCTACATCTCATCAACAAAAGGGAGCTGGCTTCTGACCTGGAGCGGAAGCTACAAGGTAAGCAAGACCCTACTGGATGAGAGGAATGGAAGTCATATGTAAAGTAAAGGAAAAAGGCAACTTGACCCAAACTGGGGTAGAAAGTATAACATGATAAGGTTCACAGTTTAAGGTTAGGGAGAATCTTCAAAACTATATGGCAAGAATTAAGTGAACGCCAGAGAGAGCCAGCCTGACCCAAGGCCAGCAGGACAAAGTACAAGGCAAGAGAGAGACAAAAGCTGTAAAGCTGTGGAGCTGGAACTGAAGTAGAAGTCAAGCTAACATACGCACTGGTGGTCAAAATGCAAAGTAAAGTAAAACCTCTAGGACTTAAAAAGTAGGTCACAAAATGCAAGACCAACTTAGTTCAGTAAATAGACATGAGAGGCACTAATTGGTAAATATGGCTTATTGATAGTAAGGGAAGAAAAGATACAGGTTCACAAAACAGCCCGGAGGCGCTGAAATGACATTGTGTTTTTTTGCCCCTCCACATCCCAGGAAGTGGCAAAATGTAAACTTTGACCTTTTGACAACTCAGGTAGCGACATGGTGTGATATTTAACTCTCATGGCATTTTAAAAAAGTGAAAGCCTGTGACCTATAAAAAACCCTGTTGTGAAGGTTTCTTGATACAGGCAAATATCTTGCAGAATGTTGGAGGAATACACTTAAAAGTGTTACAGCCTCCTGGGAGCATGTAAAAAAGTGATGGATAGAATGCTTGACTTAATCTCAGTCACTGGTAATTACTTGGGCTGCATCCCAGTCCATTGTTATTGTGCATACCATGCCGCCTCAGTTTGGACCCAGCCATTTGCAAATCAGCCTTGACCCTACTTCAATGGGAACAGTCCAGTCCATTTGCCAGACCAGATCCTTCCTGAACTGCAACACATCCAACCCAGGGCCAGTTTTGCTCATATCAGGGCTCAGCAGCCAGGTATAGCTTGGATCTAATGGTACGGCGTGCGCAGGACCCACTTCTGGGCATACCTTCCCATTTAGGGTGTCACACTGAAGTATACAAAAAAATGATGAATAAAATGCTTGAATTAATCTCATACACTGGAAATTACTCGGCAGCATTCCAATCCATCATTATTTTGTACACCACGCCAACTCAGTTTGGACCCAACAATATGCAAATCAGTCTTAACCCTGCTCCAATTAGAACAGTCCAGCCCGAACTCCCAGGTCAGGTCCTCCCAGAACCGGAACACAAGCAACCAAAGATAGGTTTCGGCTTTTATTAGAGCTCATCATCCAGGTATAACTTGGTTTCAGTAGCACAGTGTGCACTGTACTCACGTCTGGGCATACCCATCCCAGTTAGGGCATCACACTCAAGTATACAAAAGAGTGATCGATGGAATGCTCGATTTAATCACTGCACTTAGTAATTACTCAGGCTGCATCCCAGCACATCACTATTTTGCACACCATGACACCTCAGTTTGGATCCAGCCATCTGCTAATCAGTCTTGACCCTGCTTCAGTGGGAACAGTCCAGCCCAAACAGCCAGGCCTGATCCTCCATGAGCCAGAGCACAAGCAACCCAGGACCTTTTCACCCTTATTAGGGCTCATCACCTGGGTATTCTGTGCTGTGCCAATGGAACCAAGCTCAGCAAACATCTCTCCGAATTTTCAGAAACCACATTCACACGGGTTCCAATAAAAGCACTGAAACTTTGAAGGATTGTTCTGTCAACATGGCGAGCTGTATGCCAAATTTCCAATCCCTAAGCATTTTTTTTTTTTTTTTTAATAAAAAAAAGCAGTGACCCCTACTTCCCCATGGGAGATTTCTCCCATGGTGTGGGAGTCAATTTGCAGTTTTCACTGACCATTATGTCCAGGTTTTACTTGGCAGTGATGTACAGTGAAAACCGGCCATGTGTTCGCCCATTCTAAATATGTCCATCGAACACAAGACCAAACCTTCAATGCCTGTTACTGCATTGAGCCATTGGAGGTGTTATGTCGGTGGTAGAGAAGGAGTTGTCTCGGCCGGCTACATACTGAAGTTCCATCTGACTCTAAATGGAGAGGATACTCCACAGGTGCAACACTCTGCCAAAGTCTAAATGTGGCCCTAGATCAGCTAAACTGAAATGCTTGATTTTCTAGAAGAATTTTTAGGCATGAGATAAGCCTAAGCCACCCATGCTGGTGTAGAAAAGTAACAAACCCTTTTGCAATTTTTTTATCAATGTTAAGCAAACGATTAGCAGGTGCTATCCACATGAAACCAATAACTGACAAACTCATGTTACCATTCAGGGCACAGTATTACAGATATGGGTTGGTAAAATACCATCCAAGCCAACAAGGAATGAATACAAACATCTCCTGACACAAGTTTTTCTCTTATTACAGCTCATCAGCGGAACAGAGAATAGTCCAGACACTGGGGAGCACTCAGTATAAGCCCAAACAATGCCCTTCAGGCTTAAAATGCTGCACAAAATATGCAGATGTGGAATAGGGAAGGAAGTAAAGATTTTTATTGATTCTACTAGCAAGAGCTGCAAACGGTTACAATAAATCAAAAATAGGGCAGTACAGGCAGCAATGAACATATATTAAGACAGTCACAAAATACAATTAAAATTGTTTTAATTAAATAACTAGTTACATGTAAATGAGAACAAATACCTTGTTTTACGAACAAAGTTTGTAAGAAAGACAGATGCAAAGCTAAAAACATGGGTAAGATATTAAAAGGTAGAAACCCGGAACAGAAACAGTTTATAGAAAAATGCATTTGCTGCTACTGAGTTCTGTGTAAATCATGCATACATCAGGGATGGTGAGGGTCGTAGCAAAGGACAAGGAGTTCAAAGGGACCCAAGGGCTTAGGTCTGAGGTAAAACACAAGACATCAGGACATACTCAATATGCTCAAAGTGCAAAGTAAAGCCTAGGATGACTCCAAGGCTGGGAGGAAGATGCCAGGGTTAGAGGGATCATTCATGGTGCATGAGCCTAGAGGGATGAAGCAAGTGAGGAGAGAGTGGTCAATGTACACAAGCAGGAGGGATGAAAGCTGGAGCCAAAGTTAACTAACTTTTGGAGGGATGCAGCATAGCAACCAAATTTGCTGTGCTGTGTTGAGTCAAAGAGAGACAGAAAAAGTGGCACATCGATTAAGACATGGCACTGCTTTGGCGTAACAGGCAGTGAGTAATATAATACAAACTAAGCTTGTGCTAAGAGCAGTACGAAGACGAGCAAGGGAAGAGAAACAACTGTTGTCCTAAGAGCTGGCGAAAGAGTGAAATCAGAACACGGTATAAGCACTTCAGGGAGGAGTGCAAGTGTGGTTGAAGAGATGGAATAAACGGATAAAGATGAGAGAATGAACATCATCTAGAGCAGGGAGGAGGAGAGAAGATAAGAGGGTGAACATAATCTAAGATCTTGAAGGGAGAGACAACATGAGAGTTTGAACATCGCCTAGAGCTGGAAGGAAGAGAGAAGGGGTGAACATAATCTAAGATCTTGAAGGGAGAGACAACATGGGAGTTTCAACATCGCCTAGAGCTGGAAGGAAGAGAGAAGATGAGAGGGTGAACACAATCTAAGATCTTGAAGGTAGAGACAACATGAGTGTTGAACATTGTTAAGAGCTGGAAGGAGGGGAGAAGATAAGAGGATGAACACAATATAAGATTTTGAAGGAGGAGTGTAAGGTAAAAGAGAGGGTCAAAAAGATGAAGTGTACTCCAGGCATAGAAGGAAGACACAAAGATGAGAGGGTGAACACGGTCCATGATCTAGAAGGAAGAGAGGAAAGCCAGAGAGACTGTGCTTCCCTCCAGGGCTGTACGGAAGAGAGCAAGGTAAGGGAAAAAAACATCCCCGAGGAGCAGAGGGAAGAGACTAAGATCAAAAACTGTGAACAGAACCTTATTGCTTTATTTCCTCTTTTGAGGATTGAAACGTAACTTCTATTTACAGGGCCTGTTCTTTCTTGATTTCCTTGCTTTTCCAACATTTTGCCCCATGGTGGCTCAAGTTTCTACTATTAGGATGACGGTTTGGAAACCTATATTTAACTCATTCCATTCACAAGGGTTATAATTCTGTTAGTTGGATAAGTTATCTTAATTCCATGAGCCATTGTTGAAGGAGTTCCATCACTTCTTACATCCTTCTCAATTGTCTCCTACCAATCAGTAGGGGTGATCTTATTCACAAACAGGCTTGGCAAATATCCATGCATCCATTTGGGGACCTGCACTACAACAGTAATGAAGTTGTGATCTACATTCCTTTAAGTCTGTCTAGAGTGTGGAATATTTTATGAATGAATGAATGAATGAATGAAAAATCATTTATATAGCAAGCAGCTGCTGCAACAGAAGTGTCCAGGTGCTCAAAATTGCAAAGTGGAGAGATAAATTAAAGTTCTCTGAAGAGATAAGTTTTTAGAAAGTTTTAAAGGCTTTTCCGTTTCCAACTCTATTAGAGATTTAGGGAGCAAGTTCAAGTTTTTTGCTGTCACATAAACAAAAGAGTGTACCCCCAGATATGTCTTGTGTATCTTAGGGACACATACTGAAACCTAGGTGGAGGAAAGTAGAGGTCTGTTTGGGACATACTGTTTAAATCTCTGTAAAGAGAGAGGACCGGAAAGGTGAAGAGCTTTACAGGTGATGGTAAGAGCTTTGAACATTATCCTCTGGTTAATGGGGAGCCAACGTAAGGGTGTCAAATTCTGCAAAGAGGATTGTCTATTTGGATAACTCAAACTGAGGCGAGCAGCAGCATTTTGAACTAATTGTGGTTTATTAAGAAGATACAGTGAGTTTTCATAACCTAACTTAGCAGTGATCATTGTGTGGATTACCATCTTACAAGACTAGTCAGGCAAGAATGCAAGATTCTTTTTTAAAGATTCTAAGAGGAAAAATACTGTGGCTGTGAATTTTCTCTTGAGACTTAAATGATAACTGAATGCTAAAAATGACACCAAGGTTCCTGACTGATTTTTTTGACACTGGGGGAGGACTTAAGTCAACTGACCACAAAGATGTAGCCGGCAGAGAATGTAGGTCTCCAAAGAACAACATTTCAGATTTATCTGAATTAAGTTTCAGATAACGCTGCCTCATCTACTTCACAATAGCAGTCAAACAGTTCCGAGCATTTTCCTCCAGCTTGCTATCCATTTGTTGGAAAGAGAGCATCAACCGTGTAGCATCAGCGTAGGATACTAGATTAAAACCCTGGTTATCCACTAACTTGCCCAGACGAGCAAGATAGATATTAAAACGAGTGGGGCTTAGGGCAGAACCTTGAGGTACCCCACCGCACATATTCTTAAAATCTGATGAAAATGGAGGAAAGTGTAGAGATTGCTTCCGGTCTGATAAAAAAAAGATTTGAGCCATTTGTTTGCCATTTTGTGTATGTCGGCATCTCTCAGTTGGTGTAAGCAATTACGGTCAGCATTTATGATTAATGGGAGGGAGGGCGTTCCAGGACTTGGCGTCAAGCTGGGAGACGGAGCAGCCTCCGCTCCGCTGTGGGAGGATGAGGGAGGAGGATCGCAGGTTTATGGATGGTTGGTGTAAGTTCAGGGGGTGGTTCATGTATGCTGATCCTTGGTCATGGAGGGCTTTGTAGACATGTGTCGTAGTTTGCAATGGCATCTTTTCTAGACGAGGGAGCCAGTGGAGGTTCCTCAGGTGTTGGGTGATGTGGGTCCGTTTGGGCAGGTTGAGGATCAGTCTGGCTGCTGAATTGCGTATTGTCTGGATCCTTCTCATGAGTTTGGATGTGGTTCCTGCAAACAGTATGTTGCCGAAGTCCAGGCGGCTGGTAATTAGGGCTTGCATTACTGTTTTCATCACGCTTTATTGGCACAAACAATCAAGCACAATCTTATTTTCAGTATTTATGAGATTAATACATGGAACTATTAATAAATGTAATATAGTCATCCTCTTCGAGCATGGAAGGCTGGTCTGTCCTTGGTAGTGGGGCTTTAAGAGTTGGTATAAAACACATAGAAGAACTAAAATGAATCACCTGAAAGAAGTTCACAAAGATACCTAGGAGTACCCAAGGTGTCATACTGCCTGCTCCTGCAGCTGTGTTACCAATTTCAGAGAGGGCTTAAATAAGCCAGACATCCATGAGGCAAAACAGAGACCACCGTATCAAGGAACATGGCACCCAAGAATAAAAACTGCAAAAGTATGGAGAGGACTATGATTAAGAAAGATGGATGATGTGCAAGATAAAAGAAAGTGTATACGATCCAGAGAGCTAAAAGACAATGTGCACCTTATAGAAGAGCTTATATGACTCAGAGAGCTAGAAGACAATGTAAAAGAAAAAAAAGAGTGTATTTGACTAAGAGAGCTAGAAGATAAAGTGCAAGGTAGCAGAGCTTTCATGTATCAGTAGAACCAGAGTTGTAAGTTTATTTAATGTTTTAGGTAAAAATAGCACCAAGAGGTGCGAAGAGCCAACTGCACGCACCCCTGAAACGGGACAAAGTCACAAGTTCAGACTGACCGTGATGGAGCATGCATGGGGTACTGGACCGAGTTTGGACCTCTCGAAGGTGGACCTTGCATCCTTGATGCAAAGTCTGGACCTTGCGTCGAGGAGAGACTCTACTTTGCGTCTTGTCCAGTGAAGGCACGGTCATGTGCTGCAATGTGAGATCCTGCACTCGTTTCATAGCCAGTGGAAGTTACGAGAGACGCTTATGTGGAGATGCAGAGCAGCGGGTGTGGCATTCTAGCACAGCGGGCTTAGCAGTCTGTGTCGAGCGGCAGCAGTAGTGGCCAATGCCAAGGCTAGTCACAGGAAAGTCGCTGAAGTGGCCACTTGTCCTTCGCCACCCACTACCTGCTTCCTGACCCTTCCCAGACCCCAGACCTGGTCCTCAGTCCTGGCAGAGCCACCAGTGGTCGGGCCTTGCCCTTCTTCAGCAAGCCTTGCAAGCCCCGCATTGTCTGCAAACCAGCAAGATCGACGACCAGGCTGCTTCCGTGAGCCATCTGTGAGGATACAAACGCCCACGCCCCCAGCACAGTGGAAACATTGTAGAAGTGGGCCCTCCAGGACCCTCCCTGAATCTCAAGGCACGGCTGCGCCGCAGGGAGAGTTCCTTCTATTCATCCTCACAAAAAGAGCGGCACGTAGCCACCCTTAGGCTCAGTTTTTCAGTCAGCGGGCAGCCTTCTCTCTCCCAGCCTTCGGCCCCAGGCTCTGCCCTCACTGGAAGGGAGCCCCTATTTTTGGGCGCAAGGCTCAGGACTCGGGCCTGCTTGGCACTTACCAAACAAGAAGGCAACAAGAAGAAAGAGATCAATGGCAGAGTACCGGCAAGCAACTGGCCAAGCACTTGTGTTACTGCACCTCCCGTCTCCCCACAATATAAAAAAGGAAATGGCCAATTCTCTTAGAATGCGACCAAATCCTGTCTCCTCCAGTTTACAGGGCACTCTGGAGGCACATTGCTGGCTCTTTGGTCCCCCTGATGCAGATACATTACTGACAGGTTCAGGGCTCATCCATAGCTTCAACCACCCTTTGCACGTTTACCTAACTGTGCCACTCAACCCACAGAACGGCCTAACACCACTGGATTCAGCTGGTAAAAGCCCAGAACAACAATACGAGTTGTGCAGAGGACCAGCCAAACTGACATGCGCACTTACAGTGCACCTACCACTCCTCCTTCCTGCTGGTGACGCAGAGGTTGGCCCATCCCGCCCTAGACTCGGTGGACTGGCTAAGTGAAAATTAAAATGATAATAAAACAGTTTGTGGGGCAGTGAGGTGATGCTCTTCCGCCACGGAGGCGCCAATAAATACTATGCATTTAACCTGCCTTGCTACAGTTAAGAAAAGACTTAGGGCCAGATGTATCAAAACACTTTCCATTCGCAAATGGTGCGCATCGTAAGATTTTATCGTTTACAAATGCAAAATAGCCTTTCACGATGTATGAAAGGCATCGCAGTCCAATTTTAGGGAATCACAATTTTTAGCGATTCCCAAAAATTGTGACTCCGAATAAGCAATGGCAATTTGCAATTCCCTAAGTAGAAAATCGTAAATAGGAAATTCCTGTTTGTGATTTGCTATGCACATGTATCATGCATATCCTAAATGAGAACTGGGCATTTAGGAAATGCAATTACCACCAACTCCAAGTTGGTGGTAACCATGTGCACTTTTAAAAAATGCATTAAAAATGCTTTTTTTGAAGTGCCATGTAGCACACACAGGCCACTAGGGCATGTGTGTGCTTTACATGTGTAATTTTTTTTTTGGAGGGGGGTGCATCAAAGGGGTCCTTAAGCCCTCAGCACCCTTGGTTTTGCACTACCTATTTTGCAAATTCCTAAGAGGAATTTGCAAATTAGGAAATGCAAAACCATTCGCACCTAGGCCCATAGGAATGAATGGAGTCTTATTCCCTAATTGCGATTCCCTAATAGCGTTTGTGATTCTGTAGGAATCGCTACTAGGGAATTGCTATTTTGTTCCATTCCATTTCGCATTTCCTAAATAGCGACTTCTTAAAATTTGCTATTTAGGTAATGCAAAATGGAACTTTGATACATCTGGTCCTTACTTCACCAGGACTTTGTTTGTTTCGAAGTCTGAACCTGCTGTCAGGCTGTAATCACTAGCCTGAAACTGGAGAATATCACGCTAACTGTGAAGACTGTTGAGTTCCTCCTCGCGGCTGCAGCAAAATAGCTGTTACTCATCATCTGAAGTAACCCTGGGACAATCCATCGCTGCCTTTGCACCTGGGACTTTCTATTTGCTCTGGAGCCTAAAATGAACACCATGCAAACTGCTTAAGCCACTTATAACATCCATAGCACAGCCTGAGGCCGATTCTGCACTTTGCACTTTCTGCTGTAGTCTTCTCCTGTCCTGCTGGTGTCAGATACTCAGTCTAAGAATGAGCTCCAGTATAAATGCCCAAGTAAATGATAACAAGTATGGCACATGATACCTTTGCAGTTCCTCCTTCTCTGTTGCTACTAATTATTCGGCTAATGATGTTTGCTTGCACTGCACTTTTGACTATTTTTAGGTTTTAGCTAACTCCTCCTGAAGCTCGCGGGTTCATTTTACTGCGCTTATAGTGGACACTCATGTCTTGCTTTATATTCTTTGTTTGAACTCGTATCGATGAACTGCACTTTTTGTTAAGGTTTTAATTAACTGTACAATAAACTGAAATGAACTGAGTTAGTTTTCATTGCGCTATGTCGGTTCTGCTGAAGCAGCCGATAAGGCCCTGTGGCGTGCTGCGATGTGAGGTTCTGAGTTGGTATGCACAGTGCTGCGTCGGTTCCAGTGAAGACGCGGATCAGAAGATGTAAGGTGCTGTGGTGCAAACCCTGCATTGGTCTGCACTGCATCAGATCCTATGATGTCCTGAGCAGGAGCTGCAATGCGATGCTTTGCATCAGTCTGCATCGTACTGCTTTGGATCTAGAGAAACGTTCACATGCACAGGGAAGACTATACTCTGACTCCAGCCAAGGGCCCAGGAACTTGAGGATAGCACTTGGGTAGTGTGGGGGGTAGGTCTCGCTCCAAAAGAGGTCAGCAGAGGGGACAAGGTCTGGTCCAGATCGGTCTGGTTAGCTAGAAAGGAGGAGAAGCCTCTTGACGTGTGTCCCTGGAGGTCAGCCAACTAACTTTTGGAGTTACTTCTGGGGAGTCTGTATTCAAGGGAAGCAAATCCAATCTTCCTTCTTCAGACATCAGGCTGCCCTTCCACAGGTCCAGGAGTCTTCTGAAGAGCAGTTCTGAAGGTGCCACTTTTATACCCGGTTCCAGCCTTGGTTTGGGGGAATTTCTTGACCTACCAGGAAAACTGGTTCTGGTCAGTTCTTCCCCTCTCCCTGGTCCTGGATCCAAAGCGTCTAGGGTGACAAAGGCAAGGGCAGACCAGGTATCAGGTTCCTTTATGTGTGCGGCAGGCAGGACCATCTGAAGTGCAATCCAAGCACAAAACAGCTCCTTCCTAGTCATCCTGTCAGGAAGACCCACTCCCCTCACACGTGGGCCTTTGTTCCCATGTTTGGATGCGATATTCACAACCCAACAGCAGTGCCACTCACTGTCTTGTGACCCGGGACCCTGGCAGAAATGGCATATTTAGTAGAGGAAGAAAAATGTCACCTTTCTAAAATTAGCATTTTCAGGTGGTAACATAAAAGCCGACTTTACCACTAAATACATTTTTAAATTACAATTCATTTGAGTGTAAGCAGCATTTCTTTATCTGGTTCCAAACTGAAGTTAACACTTATTAAGTGGAATAATGTAACCCAGTGTTAGTCTATTAGAGAGATAGCCTTACAACAGTGAAAAATGACTTTAAGGTTTTTTCACTGTCACGTAAACATACATGTTCTACATCTTAAATACCATGTACTTGGCCTATGAGCTTTTAGGTACTACGTTAAGGGTGATTTACAAGTATTTAAAAGAAAGGTTTAGGCCTGACAAAGGATTTAATTTGCTAGGTCGTAAAAGCAGTTTGAACTGCACTACAAGTTGCAATGGCAGGCCTGAGATGTTTTGCAGGGCTACTTTGGTGGGCAGCAAAATCAGAGCCGCTGGCCACTAGTAGCATTTAATTTACAGGCACTGGGTACATGTGATACCAATTACTATAGACATCTGTAAATTAAATGGGCCAACGAGCTGCAGGCCTATTTTGCCATGTTTAAGGAAGAGAGCACAAGACCTTTACCTTTGGTTAGCAGGGGTAAAGTGCACAGAGTCCTAATGCCAACAAAAAACAATTCAGTAATAACAGGGGATGAAGGAAAAAACTATGGTGAAACACCACACCACGGATGTCAGGTCTAACAGAGTACACTAATGGATCACTGGATCAACTGCAACAAACTGATATTTGCACCAAAGAGAATACTAGTACATAGACGGCCCCAACACCATTTAAGGTAAATACAATAGTATTTATTGTCATTTCAAGCTAAAGGCTAATTTAATATACATTACTAAAAAGACAATGGTTAGAAATGTTGCTTAATGTAAAAAATAATGCCTTTGTATAAATAAATTGTCCAGATTATATAATGTGAGTTTGTGTAACATATTGTAATGTAGTTAGGCATTTGATAAATAATTTAAAATAAAGAAATAAGGGAAAGGGTTATAGTTTGTACTTTGTTTTAAATAAGTTAATAGCTAATGTTAGATCATTTATTTTCATTTGTTATAACCTAGGTCAATTAATTTATGTTAATGTTATTTAATTAAATATATTATGGAACAGATTAGTTTTAGTAATAGAGTTCGGTTAAAGATCATAATTTCATTAATTTCATTTAATTTCATTTAATTTGAATTAAATAAGGATTAAGGTTAGTGTATTATGTTTATATTCAAGATAATTATGGATTTAAACTAATTAATAGTTAAGGTTAATGATAGTAATAGAGTAACAGAGTTAGGACAAGGGCAAGTTTTTTATGTTAATGAAAAAAAATCATGGTTAGAGTTTACATAGCTGTACATCAAGGGACCGATTTATATCTTGGCGGAGAGGGAAATCCATTGCAATGGTGATGGAGTTTCTTCCCTGCCAAGTCTATGATCCGACTGCCAGATTTAAATGTGGGCGGAGCACAGTTTTACTATAGTGGAAACTACTCCACAGTAATCACGTTTCTTTGATGACCTGACGGAGTAAGAGCCATGGGAAGCTTGGCTTCATGCCACCCTACCTAATTTAGATGAGCTGACATATAGCCATTTTTAAATGCATATCGCTGCCAGGAAAAAACCCTGCAGTCAGGGGCACAGAAAAGTTCTTGATGTCCCCCTCACGATGGGAAAAAAATTCCCATGACGAGGGGCCATTGTACCTTGGGATTTTCTTTTTGAAAATGAAAAAACTTGGTAAGTTTTTCTTAAGGCTCTGTCATGTTAATGGTGCTGTACGGCACAATTCCAAAGCTTTGACAGGAACCGCCATGACGGGTTCCTGCCAAAGCTAGATCTGTCCACTGCGGACATTTCTAAATTTGGCTGTTGACAACTCTGTCAGGGCAACGGAGTTATTGACTCCGTGGCACTGGCGGAGGATGGACTGATTGACAACTAATAAATTAGGCTGCTAAGTTTAGTAGTTACATTCAGTGAAATGCAGTTTGTGCTATGGTTAGGTATACATGCTATATTTAAATTTAAGTTAATTAAATTAACTGAACTTTAGAATTTTTTTAAAATAATACAGTTATAGGTTTGAGGTAGCTGGATAAAACATCAAAAAGACACGCTGTTGAGCGATCGAAGGGCCCGATTCACAGAGTTAAACTTAGACCTTTTTACTATGAGTAAAAGTAGGTTTTTGGTCTAAGTTTAGACTTTTTGCCTAAACTTAGACTTTTAGTCTGTGTTTACCTTTGTAAACCGGTCCAATGTAGCCATACCTTGAAGTGGCTGACCTCGAGGTAGTAATACTCATCCTAAAAGGAGCGAAAGCAATGATCCCTGATCTGTAGGATAAAGCCACTTATGCCACCCCAGCTGTTCGAGAGTTGAGCATAACCGGGGAAAATGCCCGTGTGAAGAAGTAGATGTGGGGAGGTAGGTTAGGGAATGGACCTTAAATACAACCTGCCTTTTCCTCCTGAGCTTTTTCCACAATTTTTCCTCCTTTCTCTTACAGCAATTGTGTGTCGCGACTCGATCCTCAGGAGCCAAGACAATGGTAAGTCAATTCTTAGTAGCAGCTTCCCGTTTACTGCATGATTTTCAGAGCATTTCCTAAAGTGGTAAAGGAGGTTGCCCCCCCGTAAGCACCTTCTGACCAGGGCAGACCAGCAAACGGATGTGTTATCACTAATGTTAGTTCAACTGTGAGGGAATGAAACCATTCCCCCAGCAGTCAGCCCATGAGCCTTGTTCTAGGATCCAGGTTAGTTCACCGAGTATAAATTCAACTACAAGCGAAATCACTGAGTAAATTTAACTTGCCTCCTTATCATCTAAGAGTGTATCACCATTAGGAAGCCCTTTATATTGAGTTCCACAAATGAATCTCACCTAAAATGCGCATGATTTTGCTTTATATATAAAGATCAAAAGGACGTAGTATATTGCATCCTCGAGCTCTTTCGTTCTATTAGTACCAAACCTTCTACTACATCTACTGCTGCAACTAGTAGTACTTTCCCCCGTAGGTCAAAAAGTACTTCCATAGATACTCACAGCACCAGCAGCGCTGGAGTTATCAGTAGCTCACCATGCACTCCGTTTTCAATTGCTCCTGGTCCTGCTTTAGAGCTATTACTAACATCACAAGGTATAAACTGCTCCTGGTCTCACTAGAGCATTAGTACACCAAGGATTACTGATGCTACTAGGACTGGAACTACTGTGACAATCAGTACACCAACAATCCTACCTCTGACCCTACTACCAGTTGCACTACTAAGCACAACTAGTTCTTTGCCTAGTGTAAATGCTTGTAGTACATGCGTTCCTGCTACGACCACGCGGAACCTACAACTACCCTTCAGTGTGGAGTCGGCCATTATAAGACTTCATCTTGACCTCTTTATTTTTGCTTTTTCTATAAAGTCTTTGAGAATGAAGCTCTATTGATGAACTCAATGGCATTGCCTTAGTGAGAAAAGTATCCTCTGAATTTGATGTCAGTGACCTGAATACCCCTAGGTACTCAGCATTCCGCTCTAGTCAGCTAACAGACTTGTTTTTCTCCCAGCTTGCAATCAAAAGTTTAGTTTCCAAGAAAGAACAGAGGTACAAGATCTGGAGAAAACACTTCCTGGTTAGCCTCTGCAAGGTTCCTGGCACAAACCAAGTGCCCCAGTGGCAGCAGCACTGAAAGGTTCCCTTGTGGACAAAGAAGTGGGAGAGAAGGAGCTCTCCCTTGACTTCAGTGGAGCTCCCAGCATGCCAGTGGTTAATGTTTTGATGGTCATTGTAACCCCCTTCTTTGAGGTTACTTACATGTCGATTTTGCAAGAACCTTTCGGTCACTTCCCCCCTTTATTAGGCAGGTGGCTGTCTTTTCATTAACCGTAAGCAGTGTTTTCTTTCCTTTGATGGTGTCCCTTTGGTTGCACATTTATGCACCATCCCCTATGTATCTCCATTGCAGATTATAGATCTTCACACTTTAATGACATGACCATTCAACCAACAGAGAATTAACATCTCTCTTAATATGTATCCCCTCTAATTAATGAAACACTGCTCTGAACTATATTGTCCTGATGGTGACCCTTTAATTTATAGTAGGTAGAAATACCAATGAAACTATTCTGGCAAATAGACTGCACTTACTGACTATTAAGTTTGCTGTATTATATAATTAACTTTTTCCTTCTGAAAGAACAACCTGAAACTACAAATATGTATTTACCACTGTCTTACTTGTATGATACACAGCCTGATCATTTTGGCGCTTTTTCTCTTAACATGTGAGCACCAAGCACTCTTAATGTGAATTTGTTTTTCGCGATCTATCTATAAACAATTATCACGGCTAGGTTTGTTATGTGCTGTTGATCAATTCTTTGTTTTGAAATAATGAAGATTGTGTATGTTATCTCAGTCCCACTATCAACCATTTTGTGTGTGAAGATTTAGTTGAAGTATTAGATAGATATGTGCAGCTGTAGCATTAGTGTATTGACAACTAGTAACAAAGTACCTTTTAAATCATCGTGAAGTCCTTGATAAAATGCTGCGAATGCAGCTCCATCTATCCAATTCACATCAGTCGCAGTTATTGGAAGTCAGCAATGTAGGTCTTCAGCGCTTGTTAACCTTGTTTCAGAGTGAGTAAACCCATGTGAGAATTAGCGGTGGCGTAAAGATTCCGCTCCGCCGGTGGAGTTTGCAGAGTTTTGCCCACTCCATGCTCTGCTTGGAGGACAGAGTTCGGGAAAAACCCACCAGCCGCCTTGTGGCAGAGGTTTTTTTAACTGTTGCTCACCAACATTATGTTGCCGAATGCTAGCAAGAATTTGCATCCCCTAGCGTGATTTTAGGGTGCTAGAATGCCTCCCG
Organism: Pleurodeles waltl; assembly: GCF_031143425.1. Classification (NCBI taxonomy): domain Eukaryota; kingdom Metazoa; phylum Chordata; class Amphibia; order Caudata; family Salamandridae; genus Pleurodeles; species Pleurodeles waltl. Next base: position 35,199,940 of record NC_090449.1, read on the forward strand.
GTGAGATTTCTCAACACGGGCAGCCGCGGCAGGCCGTGACTGTTCTCACGTAGGAAGGTGCCGCTCGAGTACAAAATCTACTCGAGAGGCAGAAAGAAGCAGCGCCCTCTGGCGTGCTGCGTGGTGCCATCTGCACAGATTTTGCAGAGTGGAACAAGTTCTTGGAGCTCAAACTCAGCACAAGCAGCACAACATGCTGAATTCAACACCCAGAATCTTGCAGGGATTTTATGTAACTCCGTGGAATTCTTCAGAGTGAAACTCCACAAGTTGCACCCACCCTTAGTGAGAATCCTCTGTGATATGTCTTTTTTGACATATTGTATGAAACTGTGTCAAAAATTGCTGATTGTTTGATAGACACTGAGATTCGTTTAAGATTAATAGGGGTGCCCAAGGCTTACTTCGTTGGAAATGACATGAGTAAGACTTTAGCGTGATTAGTTACAAACTGATGTTCTTGTCAACAGGGGCTCAGTAAACAGAAATATAATGGGCTGGAATGTGTCCCATAGTAAACACTGGTGGCTCGTGATAACTTCAAGCATTCCATACCTCACTTTCTATGTAGTATGAAGAGGGGATCCCCATCAACAACGGAGAAGCACCAACTCTACTAAAAATGAGAAGAAAGCTGGAGACGCCTTCATTTGTAAAGGAATAAGCTCCGCGGTCACAAGTTTTGCTCAGAAGCCTGCGGCCGGCGCTATCGCACATCAATCAGCGTGCCGAACACCTGGCTGCAGAGCCGCGATTCCCACTCGCGCCGCTTCGATGCACTACGAGACATAACTCTTCCCTTTACAGCGCTCTGTCAGATTCCTGCTTTCTGAAATTGTCACGGATTTCAGTCTTTTTCTTCATCTTTGTGTTTTCCCTCTCTTGTGAGACTAATGAGGAAAAATGAGAGCTGGTCCCCTAAAACGATTGCCGGTGGGCCCCACCTGCAGCCACCAGCTAACATTTAGCATGGCCCCAAGCATGGTCTTCAAGGAACAGTAGTTAAATCATTGACTTTTCCCGGCAGTCATTCCCCATCCAGCACAACGTTGCTCTGGAGCTAGGCTCATGCGCTACCAATATTCACATCCATACAAGAGATATAAATGGCTTCAAAACTAACAAAGGTCTTTGCAGAGGTGGGTGAGGCACTGAAAGCTCGAGCCTGAAGCCTGGCTCTGGCGCAGCTCGAGGTCCTGCTGAATCCTCTAGTCTATAACGGGCGGAGCTTTCAAGTGGCTTTTGCCTGCCAACCAGTGCTTAATTTGTAAATAAAAAAGTGCCGGTGCTCAAAGCTCTCCTCTTAAACATGTGGCTGCTGCAGTTAAATGTGTGAACAGGGAATACTGAGGTGGCTTAATCCTGAAGCCATCTCGGGCCTCTTCAAACCATATAAAGCCACTCCTTGCCCCTTCAGCTCACTCTTGCAGCTTTCTGCTTTCTCCCGTTGTGACGCTTTTTCGTTTTTCTCTTCCTCCCTCTTTCCCATATGTGTCTTTTGCTCGCAGCAAATGCTTGAGGCAGAAGACTAAGCCCTGGCCCTCAAAAATAAGTGCCGGTGCTCAGCACTGGAAACAAGCAGCACAAATTAAGCACTGCTGCCAAACTCCCTCTACCCGGGGTGTGGCGTTACGGTCATAGCTGCAGACTTTGGAAATGGGAAACCAGGTTCCAGTCTAGGTGTCCCCTCAACATCCTTTGATTCTGGGCTAATCACTTACTCTCTCCATGTTTAAAAATAATGGGTGTGACCCTGTGTCATGTAACTGGTGCTCACCTCATACATTTGGGTTGAGTCTGTGATATATAAAAACTGCAGAAAAATACACAAAGACATAAAAAGCAAGCATTAACATAAAAAGGAGAGACAAATAGATACCCATTTAATGGTTAAGTTTTAGAAAGAAACCAGAAAACCTGGATCAATCACGGCTTCCCCAACTAAACTGTGTGACCATAGGTACATGATTTATTTCTCCAAAACTCCTTTTACTTTATTATCGCTATGAAAGCACTTTCAAATATGTGGGCTCAGAATACCAGTTGTACAAAACGCAGCGTTTTACCTAATAGACTATGATGGTGCTCTGTAATAATCTGGGCCACGTACATTACACGACAACTGTCTTGCGTCTTAGTTTATTAATGGTTCATATTTAAAACGTATTACTTTTATTATGTACTTCTCTGTGCAGTGCTAGACTATGACGTATGAATGTCAGAGCTTTCATACATTAAAGAAATACACTTTTGAAAACTTTGAGGAGACTGCATCATGTTTTAGCTGATGTTTGTTGTACGAATTACATATCAAACATTTTCTGGGCTCGGCTCGTGCATGGGCTCCAAGATGTATTTATTTTATTTTCTTGGCTCGCCACCTCTACTTCTTTCAGTGACTCAGCGTGTGCGATGTTCACATATGGCCACTGGGAGGCAGCACAATGCAGAAGACGCGAGTCAGCTCTGCTCTTAGCGTTCAAAAAGATTATCTCTGCCCAAAGAAGGGATTATTTTAGATTTAAAATACACGCGCACATAAATTCCATAACGGCCGAATGAAAAACATCATTTAATGGCCGGGATTCGCCATGCAGGGAAGGGTCAGTTACAGGGATGTGGACGAGGATTTATAGAAGATGAAAGCAAAATGAGGGAAGATGTAGGAAGTGCCTTGAAGTCACCCGCAAAGTGGGCTGCTAGGAACTTCTCCGGGGTGCTGCTGGTGTGAATCCCTGATGGAGCTAACAGCAGCGGCCCCCGCGTCTCTATGAAGTAGCCCCCCTACTAGTGAGTGTCCTGTGATGACGGCAGGCAGGAGTTCATTATTACGATCAGTCTTTCATCTGTCCTCTCTTCCCTCATGACCTCTCTCTCTCCCTCTCCCCGGTGTATCATCCGTGTCTCTTTTCACTTTCTAAACCCGCCTCAGCCTTCCATCCGCCTGTCCCAGCCGCCCTCATAGGCCATCAGTGGTGCTGCAGGCCTCTAGAAATGTGTCTTGTGTGTGTATGTGTGTGCTTGTGTCTGTTCACATGCATGTACGTGTGTATGTACTGGTGTGTCTTTGGACTAGTGCATGTGATTGTATTTGCGCTTGTGTTTATGCCCTTGGATGTTTCTCTGTGGGTGCTTGTGCGTGTATCATAGGTCGGTTTTAACTCTAGTGGCGCCCTCTGCGGCAACCTATTTTGGCACCCACCCCATGACCGCCTCCTCGGATTCCCTCACGACCACCCGGCAAATGTGCCCCTCATCTCTCCATAGCCCCCCTTTCACATACATTTCATTTGTTTTAAAGCGCTTGTAAAAGCTGGCTTTACTAATCCACTCACTTGTACACATAAAGTATAGTTCTGTTCTTTGAAACAGGCACATTAACCCTCTGCGCTACCTAATGGCGACTCAAAGCTGCCACTAGAAAAACTCCATCTCTCTCTCTCTAGCAGGAACATTAAATACAAGTGGTACCCTGACATTTTAATTGTTTCCTGAAGGCTGGACATTCACAAGTTTCTAAGTTATTGCTAAACACAGCCTTGAGGTCAGCGCTCCCCAATTCAAGTCAGCACCATCCTAAAGCTGGCCCTGCGTGTATGAGAGTGTGTTTGCACGCACCTGTGTGTGCACGTCTGTGCGCCTGATGGTGTGTGAACGTGCATGTACTTGTGTGTACGTACTTGTGTGTCTTTGGACTAGTGCATGTGATTGTGTATGCGCTTGTGTATGTGAATGTTTTTGAAAGTGCTTGTGTGTATGCATATGTGTATGTGTTCATGTGTGTGTGCTTGTTTGCCCATGTGAAGGTGTGTGCGTTTGTACTTGTGTGTATGTATTTTGGTATGTTTTTACTGGTGCATGTGATTGTATATGTGCTTGTGTTTGTGCGTGTGTATGTTTTTTGTATGTGTGCTTGTGTGGGTGACTGTGCATGTATGAGAGTGTGTGTGTGTGTGTGTGCATGTTTGCGCCTGTGATGGTGTGAGCCTATGTATATACTTGTGTGTTTTTCCACACATGCATGTGATTGTGTGCTTGCTTGTGTTTGTGCGTGTGGATGTTTCTCTATGTGTGCATCTGTGCGTGTATGAGAGTGTGTGTGTGCACGCACCTGTGCGTGCGCGTCTGTGCATCTGATGATGTCTGCACATGCCTGCATGCGTGTATGTACTTGGGTGTTTTTGTACAAGTGCATGTGATTGTATATGTGCTTGTATTTGTGCATGTGGATGTTTTTGAATGTGCTTGCGTGTGTGCGTCTGTGCATGTATAAATGTGTGTGTGCATGCAAGTGTGCATGTGTGTGTGCTTGTGCGTGTTTGCCCCTGTGAAGGTGTGTGCGTTTGCATGTACTTGTGTGTATGTATTTTGGTGTGTTTATACTGGTGCATGTGATTATATATGTGGGTATGTTTGTGCGTGTGGATGTTTTTGTATGTGTGCTTGTGTGGGTGTCTGTATGTATGAGAGTGTGAGTGCATGTTTGCGCCGGGGATAGTGGGTGCCTATATATGTACTTGTGTGTTTTTCCACACATGCATGTGATTGTGTGTGCTGGTTTGTGTTTGTGCATGTGGAAGTTTCTATATGTGTACTTGTGTGTGCATCTCTGGGTTTATGAGTGCGTGTGCATACACTTGTGCGTGCATGGGTGTGTGCTTGTGCATGTTTGTGCCTGTGATGGTGTGTGCGTTTGCGTGTACTTGTGTGTTTTTGTACTAGTACATATGATTGTATGTGTGGTTGCTTGTGTTTGTGCATGTGAATGTTTCTGTATGCATGCTTGTGTGTGTGCGTCTCTGCATGTATGGGTGGACGTACATGCACTTGTGTGCGTGTGAGAGATAGTGTGTGCACATGCATGAACTTGTGTTTTTTAGTACTAGTGCATGTGATGGTATATGTGTTTGTGTATGTGGATGTTTTTGTATGTGTGTGCATCTGTGTGTGTGAGAGTGTGTGTGCGTGTGTGTGTGTGCATGTTTTTGCCTGCAATGATGTGCTTGTGTATCTACTTGTGTGTTTTTGAATACATGCATGTGATTGTATGTGTGCTTGCTTATGTTTGTGATTGTGGATGTTGTGTGTGTCCATCTGTTCGTGTGTGCATGTGAGTGTGCTTGTGTGTATGCTTGTGTGTGTTTGATCCTGTGATGGTGTGTGCATGTGTATGTACTTGTGTGTTTTTGTACACATGTATGTGATTGTATTTGTGTTTGGTTGCAAGTGCATGCTTTCATAAATGTTTAAGTAGTTTGTATAGGTGTTTAGACAAAATATCCGATGAAAAATATTGTTTGGACAAACTATTGTGTCAAGAATATCGAGGACAAAGATGTCATGAAGGTACGTTTCATGGGTAAGCAAATTTTTATTATATATAAATCCACATACATGTACCTTTAACGATCTATATGTCTTCAAAGAACATACATGTAGAGGTAAGAATAGTAAATCTATACTGACCTATTTGCACGTACCTTCTCGATATTTCAGTCCTCACTATTTTCGACACGGTAATCTGTCCCCTCACCCTTTGAAGTGTTCCCATTGGCTCCCCCGCCCAGGTAGTGGCGCTTGGGGCCTGATGTACTAGGCAACTTTGCAATTGGAAAACATGTGATTCACAAAATCACAGGGTTTGAAGCTGCAAATAGTTGTCTCAGATCTACAAAAGACATTTCATAAGTCAGAAATATTTTTACGGTTTGTAAAATGGGTTTTGTAACCCATGCCAAACTGCAGCTAGGAAGGGACATGAAAAAGGCATAACTTATTTAAAAAAAAGCATACCTTTCAAATTGTGAATCAGTATTCAGAGCAACACTGGTTTGCGACCTGAAAGGTGGCTGCCGAACATTGTACTTTTACCAACACCCCAAAGGTGATGGTAACTGATCAGCGAAGGGAAAGGACTTTCAAAGGACCCATTCCCTTTTACAAATCATCTTGACAGCCTCAAGGGGAATAGGCAGTGGTCTGCATTCCAGCTCCACACACTCCCCCTGATGCTTTTTTTTTTAAATAGAGTAGCACCAGGTCCTGTAAGGCACATCGGCGGTTTTGAAAAAAGTTGTTTATTTGGAATCTGCTGTCCCTTGAAGGCAATCATCCCTGTTTGTGTAGCCAATCGCATCAGATTGCAAATTGAGCAATGACTACTTATTAATCAAGCAGGCCGCTCTGCAAACCCCCTGGAAATGGTCATTTTTCGAATAGTCATAATGCACAGGCAGGTTTGAAAAATCTGATAGAGGTTCTAAAAAGTCAATGTGGATTTTGCAATTGCTTTTTCCAACCAGTATCTTAGTACATTTGGCTCCCAGAGCATGTTTGCAAGCTGAATGAGGTATTGATGCAGGAAAGGTTTACACCTTATTCTGGAAAAGAAAAGGGGCCTCAGGATGGGCTCGACTCCCATTTCATTGAGACTCATTTAGCTGATGATCTGCAACCACAACAATCGACCTGCTGGAGAAAGGGATGCTTTGCTTCTGCTACAAGGGCTCACGGAGGGCTGCATGGAAGTGAATGCTCTTCAATTTTAAGTGAAGAATTTCAATACATTATTGAGAAAACCATCTTGTTTGAACCAAAAGGCTAATTTAAAATTGTTCCAGGATGCCCATTTCTATTGAAATGGCTATTAGGGACATTACATTTAATTAGAGTCTTTTATTCACTACCATACCCTTAACTTTAACAGTAATCCTTACTATCCTACATGCAACTTTTACTCAGATCTCATTTTTCCTCCCATGTACTGAAATCCCAATTTTATCTCTTACTCTAATCCTGTCCTCAAACCTGGTTTTAACCCCAAACCTCTCGGACTTTAATCCGTACTGTAATCCTGACCCCCAACCATACATTAACCCACTACCACCTTTGAACATGTCTGCGCAAAAGACCCTCAATAGGTCCTTTCATGACTGAGCAAAATCTGGGAATGCTGACGTAAAGATATAGGGCCTGATTCACAAAGGTGAATGTACACTTTCTCATAAGTATATTTTTTTTTATATTCGCAAACTACAAGTTTAATTTTACAACTGTGGAGAGTCAACAGTCTAGGTGGAGAGCTCTGCACATACAAAGATGGGCCTGTCAAATTTTTCTTCTACCAAGTACAAATGTTGAAACTGTATATATAGATTATTATATGGAAATCTGACATGTTCTAATCAGTTTCCAGATCATTTGCTGCTATTACAAAGGTTGACCACGGAGAGGTACCTTTTCTGTATTTGACGTTTGTGGTGATGGTCCACCGAGGAGGGAATCTGGTCACAGCGGTGCTTCCATTCTGGCTCGAGAGCCATAGCTCCCAACCTTTGCAGTGTCCCCCAGTCAAAAGCCGCCTTGCCTGAGCCTCAAGGTTTTTATAAAGACTTAAAGATATCACAGATCCATCCCTCAATCAAGTTTGATTTTTGACTCGTTTGAGGTTATGATTTCATCAGGAATGATCAATGTCTGCGCCTTGCGGCCCTAGGGAAGTCTGGCATCTATAAAGGACTTTGCAAGCAGACTGGGTTAACTTTACCTCACTTTGGGACTCGAACACTGCTGCTTCAGCATATGAACCTTCTTTTGACCACGCAGGATGCACCTTAAATTTTGCCATTATTTAGACAGATCCAAATCTCATCCCAGGCCACGGCTCAATCACATTTGTTGGATATGTGTCAGGGCGCTTGAGATATGCCTAGAATGTATCCAGGGTGTCTCTTAACATTGGCCAGTGGAGCCTAACTCATAGACACAAAGCAGTACCCATATTTATACTCTAACATACACAAGTTTCTAGCAGTAGTCACATGGTAAATTCTTACATTGAACACAAGCACATGCTTAGACAAGCTCATGAGAAACAAAGAGTGGTCTTCATACAGTGAGAAACAACTAAACAGTTTTCAGCAGAGAAAACTCATCTTGACTTTTCATGCTTTGACAGCCAAACATGCAAATGTTAGCATGAGCAAAAAAACATGGCCGAAGTGTTATAATATACCCTAAAATGAGCAAGGGCATTTTAAGTTTTCAATATTCTAATGCCTCAAGCTAAATGTATTTTAAAGAATGAGCTGGGAATCCAATTATTTATTTCATTTATTTATACATCATTGGCTCCTGATGCAAAGACCACTTTGTAGCACTGGGTCTTTTCAAAATTGTTATGTTGTGTTATGTTTATTTTTAAAGAACACTTTTACCCACAAGGGATTCCTGGTGATTAAGAGGCGTGTGCCTAGCCCTGCCTACGGTAGGTTGGTTAATTGAAACAGTGTACCCTTGTTATGTTTATTACTAAGTTGGGAGACTGTATACTGGACCATCAACTTCCCAGTCCCTCCCCTCTTCGTCTGTTTTGGTTAATTGAAAGCCAGGTCTTCAGCTTCTTGCAAAATTCAAACGAGAGGAGAAGGTACTGATGCCGAGTAGGAGGCTGTTCCTAGCTTCAGGGGCAAGGTAACAGAATACCTGTCATCGTGATCTGGTTCTGTGTATGTGTAAAATGCGCATGTAGGAATCCTGCACAGCGGAGGTGCCTGGGTGGGTGGTGGAAGGAGATGAGACTGTTCAAGCAGGTGGGACCTACGTTCTCTAGTGCTTTAAGGGGAGTTTGAAATGAGCCTGTTTGTGTATTGAGAGTCAGTAGGGCACCCTGAAGTGTGCTGTGATATGAGTTCTGTGTGGGAGGTTGAGGATGAGTCTGGCTGCCGAGTTCTGGATGTTGTGTAGTCTTCCAGTGAGTTGCTTGGTGATCCCGGCATAGAGGGTGGTCCTGTAATCCAAATTGCTGTTGATTAGGGAGAAAATTGCAGTTTTTCTAGAGCTGCTTAGGAGCCATTTGAAGATCTTCTTAAGCATCTTCGGGTTGTGGAAGCTTTTTGCTGTTGATGGTTATTTCGAGGTTCCTGGGACGGATGCTGGGTGTGGTTCAGAGTTCAACCAGCCACCAGTTGGAGCTCCATGGGAGGTTTTTCTTGCCAGCCATTGCTACCTCTGTGCTGTTGAGCTTGAGACAACTAGCTTTCATGCAGGTAGTGACTTCAGTCATGCAGGCGGTGAACTTATTTCTTCTGTTGGGGGTCTTTTCTGAGAGGAAGAGTATGGGTTGTGTGTCATCAGCGTAGGAGAGCAAGTTGATTTTGTGTGCATGGATGATGTTGGCCAGAGGGATCATGTATGCTTTGAAGAGGGTGGGGCTGAGTTATAAACCTTGAGGCACTCGGCAGACGAGTTTGCGGGCATCGGAGGAGTAAGATGCTAAGCTGACAGATTTAGTGCTCTATCCGTTAAGAAGGAGCTGATTCAGCGGAGAGTGGGTCCTTAGATGCTAATTTTATCAGTCGTCTGATGAGGATGAGGTGTGAAACTGTACCAAATGCCGCAGAGAGGTCCCGGGGAATGAGGGCTGTTATGTCTCCTCTGTCAGGGTGTTGGAGGTGACACGTCCTGGGTGGCTACGACGAGGCCCTAGACAGGCATAACCTCCCACTCCCATCGGGGGTGATTACACTCAGTGTATAACCTGCTCTCACCCTTGGGTAGCTTGGCACAGAGCAGTCAGGCTTATCACAGGAGCAATGTGTAAAGCATTGGCACAGCACTTCCATGCAACCATCATACTGAGCGTCACAAAAGAGACTTCACAGGAGGTGTATGTAAATACAAATTTGCGTTCAACACACATTATTAACATAGCATGATCATCTTGTAAATCTGGGCATAAATCATGTTTAAAAATATTACTCATAATACTAATTAAGCCCAACAGTGTTATACACCGTAAACAGTATGTACATGTGAGAAAAAGAATACTTCCGCTCATGCGGTGCCAAATTTTGTCAGCATGAGACCCACCCTAGAGATTCCCCCAATTCAATAACACACTGTTGTAGGTTCCACCTCAGTTCACAATGTTAGCAGCAATATGCATATATCAAGACTTGCAGCACTTTTAATGAGCACAGCGGCCTGGGCCGCACCAGTAATACTATTGTCAACTATCAGTCTTTGGCAAGAAATAACGTGTACGACAACACCACTGTGTTGTTTTATAAATCACTCACACTCATTCCCTTAGAATTCACTCCACACCGCTACGCAGTGCCAGGGATATCAGGCAGTTTGTACACACGCACTCGCACAGTCCTGGCACCCTAATGCGGTGCCCTGATATCCGGCCGATTAATGCCACCATGTTCACAGATGGCCAAGGCCCCAAACTGCCCACCAACCAGTTCCTGCTAGCCTCCCCACCTTCCTCGCTTGAGCTGGAAATGAAGCTACCTTATCCTGGATACTAGGCCGCTCACGGCCGAAGTCACTCTTCTCAGGATCCCAGGGACAAGGTGGGGGAAGGAAGAGATAATGGCTGATCAGTGAACAGTTCACACATACAGGTTTGAACACTAATCGGGAGGTTCACGCAGAGGTCTGCAAGGCACAGTGAGAGGGTCGCTGGGCCACACACTAGTCACAGCAGCTCCCAGCCTGGCACTCCACTGCACAAATAGTTACCAATTCCGTGCCTCTTGAGAAGGAGGCACAATTCAGGGGCGTGATGACTTGAGCCACCCAACAATTCCGGTTGCACATGAAGAGCTACCAGGTCCACACCTCTGGGGAAGGAGGCACAACGTCTGGTGCACGATGACCTGAGTCACACCAGACGATTCCGATCCCACATGCAAAGTGCTCAATGAAGTACCTCCCTGGAATGAGGCACAACTTCAAGGGCGCAGTGACTTGAGTCGCCCCAGACTATTAGTTCACACAAGAAAAGGCCCATACAGGCCTGCTGTGTCAGGCTCAGCATATATGAAAAGACCAGTGTGCAAATGCGCACTCACAGACAAGCTGTGCCAGGTTCCGTATATATGAAAACACCATTGTGTAAGGGTGAACATATTGGCGAGCTAGGCCAGGCTCAGTACTTATGAAAACACCATTGTGTAAGCCACAGCTAGGCGAGGCTCAGTATATATGAAACTCCATTAAGCAGGTGTGCACAACTGGGACACAATGGCAGACTCAGTACCTTATTGAACACCATTGTGCAAGTGCACATACAGTGATCTGCAATGACAGGCTCAGGACACAATACAACACTATTGTGCCTGTGTGCACACACTGGTCTGCTGTGGCAAGCCCAATACCAGCTGGTTGGCGCCACTTCCTAACCGGTGGAGGAAGGGCGCTCACACTTCCACCCTGTGTACACAGGGGGATAGTGCTCTGGGCCTAAGGCCTCTATAAGAGAATCAGCCCACCCTATGGGAAAGACAAACCTCTAGGGAGGGAACCCCATGTGGGGGGTTCTTCTCTACAGTGCATGGTACACATTGTTGTACTTGCCCTGGTGAGTTGTAAGGCCTGCTCAGGGTTGGCCACGGCTTTATATGCCCCCGTGAGTGCTGGCGAACATGTCCCCCCTCACCCCCCAAGGCCTGCACTGTCAGGCATAGGACATGGCTGACATGCTTTTCTAGTGGGTGGCACACTCAGTGCAGCATCCCACTAGTAGCCAGAGCCGTGCGTTCCCCGGACATGTGGTGTACCTTTCTACAAGGCACTCTTGTGTACAGCACCACAACCATGAACATGAACGCCCCTTGCTGGCATGTGTAGGAAGGGTGCACACACTTTTCCACTGCAGTACAGTACGAAAGTGCCCAGAGTCCTAAGGCCACGGAAGAGAGTGAGCAAGAAAACTGGAGAAAAAAAAAGCAAAACTTTGCAGAAAAATCCCCTAAGAAGGCCACGTCCAACAGGATTCATGCAGATACTCAAAAGTTGTGAAGAAAAGGGGGGAAAGTTATAGGGATAGGTGCTAACAGAATATCACCAAAACATTTCTTAACATTAAATAATAAATACGGTGCTCCCGAACGGAGGGTCCTCCCAGCACCTCCCGTGTTTCTCCAAAGGAAAAAACAAACTGATTCAAAAAGCCAGGGCACTCGTATGAAATAATGTAAGAGTCTGTGCAGTTAGGTTCTTGGTCTTCAGAGAATCAATATATAATCCAAACAGAGTTAAAGTTCAGTGTCTTTATTCTTGTGCGAAGTTTTCATACACGTTCATCACATCAGAAAGATTCCATATGTGGTCATCACAACAACATCCAACAGCCAACACGTGTTTCGTCTCTGAGAAATTAATCTCATTGACTTCCTCAGGGCAAAGTATAAGTAAGGTGTTAATATGAATAAATGGCTTATCCTAATCAAGTAAAACTCTTCAAGATAATGTACAATCAATAAGGAAAGAGTAGTGGGAATCACATGACGGGGGCTAGACACTATTATCCCAGAGTCTTCGTGAGGGAGTACTCATAAGTCAGCAAGTATGGATCAAAAACCTTTTACGGTGCGATCTATAAACAAAACAGTTCTTTTGGGTAATTTCTTGTGTTGGGGGCGCTGTGTCTTGCTCCTCGATAATTCATCTGGCGTGTATGTAGAGAAAAAGGGCGTGTAAGCCCTCCGTCTCATCTAGAGGTATAAGGTACAGAAGAGACACCGAGTAAGGTCTCTGGAGTGTTCTTGCCACTGGGTTGCACTTGAGAGGAACCAGTGTGTCAACACATGGGGTGATTCAGCTTTCGAGATTCTTGAAGGCTTTTGGGCAAGTTGCTGTTGTGCTCCGGCTGGTGCTTTGAGAAGGTGGAATACCACTCCTCTTCTGTTGCTGCATAAACGGAGTCTCTGGCTAAGCTCTACAAGGTTTGTTTTGACACTCAAGCATAACACGAGTGAATGTAGTTCAATGTAGCAATGCTTGAATGGAAAAGACAGGTTTTTGTAGTTCAGAAGAACCCCACCCAATACATAGTTGAAGTGGCATCAATGCATTTGGGTTACTAACATCCCCTAAACAGGGGCCCAGGGAAACTGTGGATATTGGAAACAAACCTATGTCATTTTCTTTAACACCACACATACAAACTGCACTAAGAAATGTGTGTTTATTTCAATAAGTGGATCCTGTTGCGTTTAAGATCTAAAACAAACACACAGAATATGATTAAAACAGCACAAATGCAAGTTGTGAACAGCGAAAATAAAATAAACATTTCTATAATGGTTAAAATATCATCTAAAAAACTAACACCCTAGAACCTACTTTTATGCTCTACATGCAGGAGAGCATGGAGTTGAATAACTTACATCTAGATTTTCTTGGGAAGAATGAGTGATCTGCATTCCTGCTTACAGCCAAGCACACTAATTATCAGTAGTCAGGGAGGCCCTGTCCCCTGAAAAAAGCAAACATGCCTCACATCAGCATCAGCTCTGCCTGACTCGGGCTGGATATCAGCTTTCAGTAGAAAGTGCTATACGGCAGCATCTCTGGCAGTTGAGATCTTCTCTGGCAGTATCTTGTGCATTAACCTGTAGCGAAGGACCTCTCCTGACAAGTGGGAATCCTTTAATACTATATCGACTATCTCTTAATAACTGATGTACTAGTTGCCATAGCATCATCCCACAGATCCCACCATGTTTCTAAGCTGATATTCTCCCTCCTGGTAGAGATAAGACCCAATGATGATGCTAGGGCCACTAGTCCTTCAGCATGTAATTTATGACTACTGATGGAAACTAACTATTGAGTGTCACAAATATTATTCAACAATATTAAGAGATTCCTGATTTTGAGAATGGTGCTGATTCAATCCTTTTGATATTTTCTGTCTTAGCAGTACCTCTAATAGTGTCCGGAGGGTGCCATGCTATGATGAAAGGGTATTGTGAATAGTCAGTGAATGTCTCAGCAGTACTTGCAGTGCATGGTGGGTGCTAGGCTATGACACAGGGGTACTGTGGAAGCGCTGTGAACGTCTTAGAACTACTAGTGACAGCACATTGTAGGAGCTCCGCTACAATAAAGGATACTACACTACGATAAAGGAGTATTGTCGGAGCTCTGCGACTCTCTCAGTGGTGAAATATGAGTGAATTGTGCAGATCAGAATAAGGTAGTGCTGTCAATGCCTCATTACTGGTATATCAGTGGACACTACAGCTCAGGCTAGAGAGGCAATGTGTGAGTCCTTTGAATGTGTCAGTACTGGGATATCAGTGGATGTGGAGCAATGCGAGTGCCCTTTGAATGTCTCTGTACTGGGATATCAGTGGATGTGGTGCAATTTCAGAGTCCTTTGAATGTCTCAGTACTGGGATATCAGTGGATGCTGCAGGTCAGGCTAGAGGTGCAATGTGAGAGCCCTTTGATGTCTCAGTACTGGAATACTAGTTCCTGGTTCAGATAAGTTAAAGGGGTAACATAGGAGCCCCGTGCCCCGGCGCTGTCCTATCAGAGAATGGTACAGCACAGGTTCCAAGGTCAGGATAAAAGTAGTGGTGTGCAGTGTAGATCTGGGTAGTGGTGTGAATGTCTCGTCAGACCACTTTGGATGTGTCAGTACTGGGATATCAATGCCTTGTGCAGGTCTAGACACACGTAACACAATACAACCAAAAGGATATAATGAAGGAATGAATGAATGAATGGATTAATGAAGATTTATAGAGCGAGTCATTGGCATCATAATGGAGTACCATGATATTATTAGTGTTTCTTTATTTTTAATCTACAGACGCCCTGTGACTTTTATGGCTCTGGTGGGTTCAAAGAGAACTGCTGCTAATGGCAATTAGGTAATGCTGCTATGCCCTAGAGGTGCCCATCTAGCAGACCTGTCAGAAACAAGCACTGGAATCCGGAAACTGGGACAGCGAAAACACGGTGCTAATCTGCAGCCCCACCTTTGCCTTCTTGCAAACGTGTATATACCTGGTTCTATGTCTGAACAACCCATAAAACGCCTGGCCTACGCCTGTACCCCATTAAGACAGCCTCTATGTCTGAACCCCATAAAGTCTGGCTCTATGTATGAACCCCTATCAAGACTGCCTCTATGTCTGAACCCCGTAAAGTCTTCGCTCTACGTCTGAACCCCATAAAGTCTGTCTCCATGTCTGAACCCCATAAAGTCTGACTCCATGTCTGAACCCCTGACTCCATGTCTGAACCCCATAAAGTTTGACTCCATGTCTGAACCCCATAAAGTCTGTCTGCATGTCTGAACCCCATAAAGTCTGACCCCATGTCTGAACCCCATAAAGTCTGACTCCATGTCTGAACCCCATAAAGTCTGTCTCTATGTCTGAACCCCATAAAGTCTGGCTCTGTGTCTGAACCCCATAAAGTCTGGACCTATATCTGAACCGCTATCGAGACTGCCTCTATGTCCGGACCCCATAAGGTCTGGCTCTATGTCTGAACCCCATAAAGTCTGGCTCTATGTCTAAACCCCTATCAAGATTGACTCTATGTCTGAACCCCCATGACGACTGCCTATGTCTGAGCCCCATAAAGTCTGGCCCTATATCTGAACCCCTATGAAGACTGCGTCTATGTCTGAACCCCACATGGTCTGGCTCTATGTCTGAACCCCATAAAGTCTGACTCCATGTCTGAACCCCATAAAGTCTGACTCCAGGTCTGAACCCCTTTCAAGACTGCCTCTATGTCTGAACCCCATAAGGTCTGGCTCTATGTCTGAACCCCATAAAGTCTGGCTCTCTGTCTTAACCCCTTTCAAGACTGCCTCTATGTCTGAACCCCATAAGGTCTGGCTCTATGTCTGAACACCATAAAGTCTGGCTCTATGTCTGAACCCCTATCAAGACTGCCTCTATGTCTGAACCCCATAAGGTCTGGCTGTATGTCTAAACCCTATAAAGTCTGCTTCTATGTCTGAACACCATAAAGATTATAGATGGAGTATTTCGATGTCCCCATCACACAATGGAGTATTCATGCACCTGGTGCATTCCCTTTCACCCAGCTGACCTGGTGAAGGGCTCTTGAAAGGGTGATCACAGCACCTATGCTCCCTAACACTGGCACTATGGACGAGGGGGTGAAGCAACAAGGAAGCGATTTAACCAGACGCCTGGGGAGACCTGTGTACCATTTACTCACCCGGAATATTAGAGGCCTGTGTAACTCAGGCGCCACAGGATACACTCCTACCTTAAATGAGGGGGAATTGATTTTGTGTTCTTGCAATAGACACAAAGCAGCAGGCCTTAAATTGAAAAAGAAATGGAGAAGGCAATTATTTTACACAACAGGCTGCACTTTTCAGCTGAGGTACTCTAATCTGGTTTAATCCCTAAGTACTATTTGAGATGGAAGAGTGTTTTACAGTTCATCTGGGTAAATACACATTTGTGGTGGGTAGACACGATGTAAAATTGATAAGGTTTGTGAACATATATGCATCAAGGGGAGTTTTTGGAGTCAGTGATGCCCCAACTCCTGGAAGATAAAGAGATGCCTTTTATTTGGGGCAGCCAACACATGGAAATATCATTTACACCTTTATCTGCTTGTGGAAACACTGTGCTGTTACTGCCTGTGTTGTGCCTGTTCTTTGTATAAGGAAAACTTAGCCGCTGCTGTCTTGCATGTGCCTGCTCTGTGTGTGAGGATAGCTAGCACCACTGCTGCCTGGTCTGTGCCTGCTCTGTGTGAGGATAGCTAGCACCACTGCTGCCTGGTCTGTGCCTGCTCTGTGTGAGGATAACCAGCACTGTTGGTTCCTGGCATGTGCCTGCTTTGTGTGTGAGGATAGCCAGCACCGCTGTTGTCTTGCATGTGCCTGCTCTGTGTGTGAGGATGGCTAGCACCACTGCTGCCTGGTCTAGGCCTGCTCTGTGTGAGGATAACCAGCACTGCTGGTTCCTGGCCTGTGCCTGCTCTGTGTGTGTGTGAGGATAGTCAGCACTGCTATGGCCTGGCTTGTGCCTGATCTGTGTCTGAGGCGAGCCCTCGCTGCTGCTGCCTGGTCTGTGCCTGCTCTGTGTTTAAGGATAGCCAGCACTGCTTTTGTTTGGCCTGTGGCTCCGCTGTGTGTGAGAATAGCCTGGACTGCTGCTGCCTGGCCTTTGCCTGCTCTGTGTGTAAGGATAGCGAGAACTGCTGTTGCCTGTCTTGTGCTTGCTCTGTGTCTGAGAATAACCAGCACCACACCAGCCTGACCTGTGCCTCTTTTAAGTATGAGAATAGTAAACAATGATGCTGCCTGCCCTGTGCTTGCTCTGTGTCTCAGGAAAGCCAGCACTGCTGCTGCCTGGCCAGAGCCTGCTCCTTGTGAGGATAGCCAGCACCGCTGCTGCCTGTCTTGTGCCTGCTCGGTGTGTGAGGGTAGCCAGGACAGCTGCCGCCTGTTGTATGTGTGTGAGGATAGCCAGCACCGCTGCTGCCTGGCCTGTGCCTGCTCTGTGTGTGTGGATAGCCAGCACAGCTGCTGTCTGGCCTGTGCCTGTTCTATGTGTGCGAGGATAGCCCGCACCACTGCTGCCTGGCCTGAGCCTGCTCTGTGTGTGAGTACTGCCAGCACCGCTGCTGCCTGGCCTGTGCCTGCTCTGTGTGTGAGTACTGCCAGCACCGCTGCTGCCTGGCCTGTGCCTGCTCTGTGTGTGAGTACTGCCAGCAACGCTGCTGCCTGGCCTGTGCCTGCTCTGTGTGTGAGTATTGCCAGCACCGCTGCTGCCTGGCCTGTGCCTGCTCTGTGTGTGAGGAGAGCGAGCACCGCTGCTGCCTGGCCTGTGCCTGCTCTGTGTGTGAGGAGAGCGAGCACATCAGTAGCCTGGACTGTGTCTCTCCTAAGTATGAGAATAGCTAGCAATGATGCTTCCTGCCTTGTGCCTGCTCTGTGTCTGGGAGTAGCCAGCACTGATGCTGCCTGGTCCGTTTCTGTCCTGTGTGTGAAAATAGCCAGAACCATTGCTACCTGCCCTGTGCCTGCTCTGTTTGTGAGGACAGCCAACACTTCTGCTGCCTGGCATGTGCCTACTCTGTGTGTGATAATAGCCTGCACTGCTGCTGCCTGGCCTGTGCCTGCTCGGTGTGTGAGGACAGCCAGCACCCCTGCTGCCTGGCCTATGCCTCCTCTAAGTGTGAGGGCAGCCTGCGCTGCTGCTGCCTGGCCTGTGCCTTCTCTGTGTGTGAGGCTTTGTGTGAGGATAGCCAGCACCGCTGCTGACGGCATGTGCCTGCTCCGTGTGTGAGGATAGCCAGGACCGCTGCTGCCTGGCCTATGCCTCCTCTAAGTGTGAGGGTAGCCTGCGCTGCTACTGCCTGGCCTGGGCCTGCTGTGTGTGTGAGGCTAGCCAGCACTGCTGCTGCCTGGCCCATGCCTGCTCTGTTTGTGGGGACAGCCAGCACCATGGCAGCCTGGCCTGTGTCTCTTCTATGTATGAGAATAGCCAGCAATCATGCTGCCTGCCCTGTGCCTGCCCTGTGTGTGAGGATAGCCAGCACTGCTGCTGCCTGGCATGTGCCTGCTCTGTGGGAGGATAGCCAGCACCGCTGTTGTCTGGTCTTTGCCTGCTCTGTGTGTGTGAGGACAGCCAGCACTCCTGCTGCTGGCCTGTGCCTGCTCTGCATGTGTGAGGACAGCTAGCACTCCTGCCTGTGCCTGCTCTGTGTGTGATGACAGCCAGCACTGCTGCTGTCTGGCCTCTGCCGGCGCTGTGTGTGGTCATAGCCAGTGCTGCTGCTGCCTGGCCTGTGCCTGCCCTGTGTGTAAGGATAGTCAGCACTGCTGCTGCCTGGCCTGTGTCCATTCTGTGTGTGAGGATAGCCAGCACCGCTGCTGCCTGGCCCGTGCCGGCTCTGTGTGCGAAGATAGCCAGCACCGCTGCTGCCTGCCTGGGCCTGCCCTGTGTTTGAGGATAGTCAGCACTGGTGCTGCCTGGCCCGTACCTGCTCTGTGCGAGGATAGCCAGCACTGCTGCTGCCTGGCCCATGCCTGCTCTGTGTGTGATGACAGCGAGCACTGCTGCTGTCTGTTCCGGGCCTGCTCTGTGTGTGAGCATAGCCAGCACCTCTGCTGCCTGGCTTATGCCTGCCTTGTCTGTCAGGATATCAAGCACTGCTGCTCCCTGGCCTATGCTTCCTCTAAGTGAAACGATAGTCAGCACTGCTGCTGTCTGGCCTGTGCCTGCTCTGTGTGTGAGAACAGCCACCACCACTGCTGCCTGCTCTGTGTGCGAGGATAGCCCACAATGCTTCTGTCTGGTCTGTGCTTGCTCTGTGTCTGAGGATAGCCAGCACTGCTGCTGCCTGGTGTGTGCCTGCTCTGTGTGAGGATAGCTAGGACAGCTGATGCCTGCTGTATATGTGGGAGGATAGCCAGCCCTGCCGATGCCTGGTCTGTACCTGCTCGGTGTCTTATGATAGTCATACCACTGTTGCCTGGCCCGGGCCTGCTCTGTGTGTGAAAACAGCCAGCACCGCTGCTGCCTGGCCTGTGCCTGCTCTGTGTGTGAGGAATGCCAACACTCCCTTTGCCTGGCATGTGCCTGCTCTGTGTATGACAGCAAGTGCTGCATGCCTGTGTCTGGTCTGTGTGTGAGGACAGCCAGCACCCCTGCTGCCTGGCCTATGCCTTCTCTAAGTGTGAGGGTAGCCTGCACCACTGCTGCCTGGCCTGTGCCTGCTCTGTGTGTGAGGCTAGCCAGCACCGCTGCTGCTGTCATGTGCCTGCTCTGTGTGTGAGGATAGCCAGGACTGCTGCTGCCTGGCTTGTGCCTGTTCTTTGTGTGTGAGTATAGTCAGCACTGCTATGGCCTGGCCTGTGACTGCTCTATGTCTAAGGATAGCCCGCGTCGCAGCTGCCTGGCCTGTGCCTGCTCTGAGTGTGAGGAAATCCAGCACTGCTGCAGTCTGGCCTGTGCCTGCTCTGTGTGTGAGGATAGCCAGAACCACTGGCTGGCTTATGTCTGCTCTATGTGTGAGGATAGGCAGCATTGCTATGGCCTGGCCTGTGCCTGCTCTGTGTCTGAGGATACCCCTCGCCACGGCTGCCTGGCCTGTGCCTGATCTGTGTGAGAATAGCCAGGGCTGCTGCTGCCTGGCCTTTGCCTGCTCTATGTGTGAGGATAGCCAGAACTGCTGCCTGGCTTGTGCCTGCTCTGTGTGTGAGGATAGGCAGCATTTTTGCTGCCTGGCCCAGGCCTGCTCTGTGTGTGAGGATAGCCAGGACCGCTGCTGCCTGGCCTGTGCCTGCTCTGTGGGTGTGAGGATAGCCAGCACTAATATGGCCTGGCTTGTGCCTGCTCGGTGTCGGAGGATAGCCCTCGCTGCTGCTGCCTGGTCTGTGCCTGCACTGTGTGTGAGGACAGCCAACACTTCTGCTGCCTTGCATGTGCCTGCTCTGTGTGTGAAGACAGCCAGCACCGCTGCTGCCTGGCCTGTGCCTGCTCTGTATGTGATAGCGAGTATCGCTGCTGCCTAGCCCATGCCTGCTCTGTGTGTGAGGATAGCCCGCACTGCTATTTCCTGGCTTGTGCCTGCTCTGTGTGTGAGGATAGCCCTCACTTCTGCTGCCTGGTCTGTGCCTGCTCTGTGTGTGAGAATAACTAGGGCTGCTGTTGCCTGGCCTTTGCCTGCTCTGTGTGTGAGAATAACTAGGGCTGCTGTTGCCTGGCCTTTGCCTGCTCTGTGTGTAAGGATAGCCAGCACTGCTGCTGCCTGGCCTGTGTCTGCTCTGTGTGTAAGGATAGCCAGCACCACTGCTGCCTGCTCTGTGTGAGAGGATAGCCCACAATGCTGCGGTCTGCCCTTTGCTTGCTCTGTGTGTGATGACAGCCAGCGCTGCTGCTGCCTGGCCTGTGCCTGCTCTGTGTGAGGACAGCCAGCACCCCTGCTGCCTGGCCTATGCCTCCTCTAAGTGTGAGGTTAGCCTGCGCTGCTATTGCCTGGCCTGTGCCTGCTGTATGTGTGAGGCTAGCCAGCAGCGCTGCTGCCGGCATGTGCCTGTCTGTGTGTGAGGATAGCCAAAACCACTGCCTGGTTTATGCCTGCTCTGTTTGTGATAGCCAGACCGCTGCTGCCCAGTCCGTGCCTGCTCTGTGTGTGTGAGGATAGTCAGCACTGCTATGGTCTGGTTTGTGCCTGTTCTATTTCTAAGGATAGCCAGCACCACTGCTGCCTGGTCTGTGTCTGCGCTGTGTGAGGATAACCAGCACTGCTGCTGTCTGGCCTGTGCATGCCCTGTGTGTGATGACAGCCAGCGCTGCTGCTGCCTGGCCTATGCCTCCTCTAAGTGTGAGGCTTTGTGTGAGGCTAGCCAGCACCGCTGCTGCCGGAATGTGCCTGCTCTGTGTGTGAGGATAGCCATCACCGCTGCTGCCTGGCCTGTGCCTGCTCTGTGTGTGATGACAGCCAGCATTGCTGCTGCCTGGCTTGTTCCAGCTCTGTGTGTGATGATAGCCAGTGCTGCTGCTGCCTGGTCTGTGCCTGCTCTGTCTCAGGATAGTCAGCACTGCTGCTGCCTGGCCCAAGCCTGTTCTGTTTGTGAGGACACCAGCACCATGGCAGCCTGGCTTGTGTCTCTTCTATGTATGAGCATAGCCAGCAGTCATGCTGCCTGCCCTGTGCCTGCTCTGTGTGTGGATAGCCAGCACTGCTGCTACCTGGCTTGTTTCAGCTCTGTCAGTGATAGCCAGTGCTGCTGCTGCGTGCCTGCTCTGTCTCAGGATAATCAGCACTGCTGCTGCCTGGCCCATGCCTGCTCTGTTTGTGATAGCCAGGACCGCTGCTGCCTAGCCCATGCCTGCTCTGTGTGTGTGAGGATAGCCAGCACTGCTATGGGCTGGCTTGTGCCTGCTCTGTGTCTGAGGCTAGCCCTCGCTGCTGCTGCCTGGTCTGTGCCTGCTCTGTGTTTAAGGATAGCCAGCACTGCTTTTGTTTGGCCTGTGCCTCCGCTGTGTGCGAGAATAGCCTGGACTGCTGCTGCCTGGCCTTTGCCTGCTCTGTGTGTAAGGATAGCGAGAACTGCTGCTGCCGGTGTCTGCTCTGTGTGTGGAGATGGCCCGCACTGCTTCTGCCTGGTCTGTGCCTGCAGTGTGTGTGTGTGAGGATAGCCAGCACTGCTGTTGCCTGTCTTGTGCTTGCTCTGTGTCTGAGAATAACCAGCACCACACCAGCCTGACCTGTGCCTCTTTTAAGTATGAGAATAGTAAACAATGATGCTGCCTGCCCTGTGCTTGCTCTGTGTCTCAGGAAAGCCAGCACTGCTGCTGCCTGGCCAGAGCCTGCTCCTTGTGAGGATAGCCAGCACCGCTGCTGCCTGTCTTGTGCCTGCTCGGTGTGTGAGGGTAGCCAGGACAGCTGCCGCCTGTTGTATGTGTGTGAGGATAGCCAGCACCGCTGCTGCCTGGCCTGTGCCTGCTCTGTGTGTGTGGATAGCCAGCACAGCTGCTGTCTGATCCATGCCCGCTCTGGGTGAGGATGGCCAGCACGTTGGCAGCCTGGCCTTTATCTCTTATAAGTATAAGAATAGCCAGTACCACTGCTGCCTGGCCTGTGACTGCTCTGTGGGTGTGAGGACAGTCAGCACTGCAATGGTCTGGTTTGTGCCTGTTCTATGTCAGAGGATAGCTCTCACTGCTGTTGCCTGGCCTTTGCCTGCTCTGTGTGTAAGGATAGCCAGCACTGCAGCTGCCTAGCTTGAGCCTGCTCTGTGTGTAAGGATAGCCAGCAATGCTGCTGCCTGGCTTGTGCCTGCTCTGTGTCTGATAATAACGAGCACCACACCAGCCTGGCCTGTGCCTCTTAAGTAGGAGAATAGCCAACAATGATGCTGCCTGCCCTGTGCCTGCTCTGTGCCAGCTCTGTGTCTCAGGAAAGCCAGCACTGCTGCTGCCTGGCCTTTGCCTGCTCTGTGTCTCAGGAAAGCCAGCACTGCTGCTGCCTGGCCTTTGCCTGCTCTGTGTGTGAGGATAGCCAGCACTGCTGATGCCTGGCATGTGCCTGCCCTGTGTGATGAAAGCCAGCACCGCTGCTGTTTGGTCTTTGCCTGCTCTGTGTGTGTGAGGACAGCCAGCACTCCTGCTGCCTGGCCTGTGCCTGCTCTGTGTCTGGGGATAGCCAGCACTGCTGTTACCTGCTGTGTGTGTGAAGATAGCTAGGGCTGTAACTGCCCGCCTGTGCTTGTTCTGTGTGTCAGGATAGCCTGCACTGCTATGGCCTGGTCTGTACCTGTTCTTCATGTAATGAAAGCCTGCATTGATGCTGCCCATGATGTGTCATTACTGTGGACTATTAAATGTTTTAATGCGACTGCCTCTATTTTATCTACACTGCGTGTCAAAGAAGCTTGCACAGCTCATGACTGTTCAACATCCACTCTGCACAGTCAGAGAAGATACCTCTTCTGTTCACGAGGGAGGATTGCTCTGATATAGGGCACCTTGTACCTGCACTGTGCTTGGAGACACAACCTTTGAGCTACTGCAAGCTCTTGTACACATCATAGCCATGCAATGGGTGCTGTAAATGAATGAGTGAACAAACGTATATTGTGTATCCTGCATAAGTAGGAGAATGCATATTACAGAATAATTATGCAAATATAAATACAAATGAGAGCATGTACCACTGTCTTATATAGTGAAACAAGCAGGATGTCCATAATTGGTGGCAGCGACTGCAGATATCTGGGACAGAAGGTTAGATCAGAGTTAACATTTACTCTAGTTTCTTGCTGCACCAGTGGGGCAGGAGGAGTCTCCTAATTACTCAGGCCACCAGACTGATGACCATGTTGAATGAAAGTCACCAAATATAAAAATCTGTGTTATCCACATTCAATTTCAGACAGCTGTTTTTCATCCAATCAGCAACCTGGATGAGACATGTTTTGGAATCTCATCTCCCAGTGCTTTACACCTTCTGTGCTCTAGGGGAACTCTGGCTGATGCAGCCCATGCTTTCCCAGTTCTGTGATTGAAACGTGTTGTTGGACTCTCTGTACCCCCTATTCTGGGAGATTTCAGGTCCACTGATCTTTCTCCACCTACTCTTCCTGTGAGTGAAGGGTGCACTGCCGTCACTTGTGTGTAGGAAGCTTGCTTGCAGCTGAGCTTGTATTTATGAGGCTATGTACTTAAAATTAACAGTTAAATTGTGAAAATCGTATCTATAATAAGTGCAACCTTTAAAAACTGGTAACAAAATTATCTATTTTTCTTTAGGGGCAGACTGCCAGGTGCTGTACAAAGCTGCCATAAAACATAAATTTTCAAAGGTGAAGGATTACAACTCCCTACCTGGAGAGTGGGTGGACCTGGAACAATGCCACATAAAACAACTTATCATAAAAAAACACCGCAGTGCCACTGAGAGAGAGCAGGCCATACTGTCCCGCGGCAAGACCCACCTGGAAATGCTCAAAAGATTCCAAGATGGCGGAGCAGCCAGAGCGCACCTGGAAACATTCTTGGATGAGAACCAGAAGGGGCGAGCTCCACAGACCCTGATCTTGCAGGGAGCCTCAGGCATCGGGAAAAGCTACACTCTGAGGAAGATGATGCTGGACTGGGCATCTGGCCGCCTATATCGGGAAAGGTTTGAATTCGTCTTCCACCTCAACCTCAAGGAGCTTAGCATTGAGAAGAGGCCTGTCAGCCTAGAAGACCTAATGTTGGCCAACTTCAAAGGCCTTCAGCCGTCCCTTAAACAAATACTCTCCAGACCTGAGAAGCTTCTCTTTCTTATGGATGGTTTTGATGAGCTGAGGTATCTCCATTGCCAGGCTGATGAGATCCTAGCTGCAAACACCCAAACCCCTTACCCTGCTCATGTCACTGTTGTCCTACTCCTTACAAGGCAGCTCCTTCCAGAATGCACTCTTCTGATCAGCACAAGGCCAACCGCCTTGGAGAAGCTTGAGAGCTATGTCTGTGCAGACTGCTACCTTGAGGTCCTGGGTTTCCTGGAGGAAGAGAGAAAATCCTTCTTCTATAACTACTTTCAAGATAACCACTTGGCCTTTGAGGCATACAAAGCCATCCAGGAGAATGACACCATTTCCACCATGTGCTTTGTGCCCATGGTGTGCTGGATTGTCTGTACGGCTCTGAAGAAACAGATGGAGATTGGCCATGGCTTGGCCAACATTCAGACCACAACCCACATCTTTTTACACTTTACTCAGATTCTGCTGTGGCACCATCACAGTAAGCTTCCTAGAGGCAGTACCATGAGGACATCCACGCAGGGCCTTCTGGAAAAAGTTGGATCCTTGGCCTTAAGTGGCATACTAAGGCAGCAGGTCATTTTTGAGGCTCAAGATCTAGTGGCGCATAACTTAGAGATCTCTGAGATCCCATCAACTTTCTTAAATGCTTTGCTTCGGCAGACTATCACTGTAGAAGCCGTCTACAGCTTTGGGCATGTGACTCTTCAGGAGTTTTTCGCAGCCCTTTTTTATTTTTTTGCCAGCCAGAAGGTGCAATGGGAAAAAGACGTCAGCAATTTGCTTGAAGAAGGACTGAAAGCAGAAAATGGCCACTTGATTCTCACCATCCGCTTCCTGTTTGGCTTGAGCAACCAGCAGTCCTGGCAAATGCTGTCACAGCTCACCCAAGATACGCCATCTCTCTCGCGGTTTGTGCCGTACACTATACATGCCTCACTGCTCAGCTGGATTCAAAGGGCAGCCTGCTCCCCGAGACTCAGTGACCCCCACTTCCACCTCGAGCTTCTGCATTGCCTCTATGAGGCTCATCAGGAGGACTTCGTGAGACAGGCCATGGCTGTGCTGGACAACATCCGCTTCATGGTCTTTCCCCTGAAAAGGAATGACTGTATGGCTTTGGCCTACTGCATGCAGTGCTGCAACACCGTGCAGAACCTGTACCTCTTCTGCTGCAGGCTGGGGGCAGAAGAGATGAGGATGCTGCAACCTGCATTGAAGAAATGTCAAGTGCTAGAGTAAGTGGAAAGCCGCAAATACAAAGCGAAGATCTAGCAGCGCGCCAGACTACGGCGTGAGTTGGTGATGTTACCACCTTTGGCTCTATGCATCAGAGGTCTTCTAGCCTACCAGCAGTTTCAAACATGGATGTGCCTCTGAAAACTTGCAGATGTATTAAGGGTTGATCTGATTTTAGGCAGGCCCAACAGATACAGGTTGTTGATCTCAGTGCACTATAGAGAAAAAACTTAAAAGAAATTGTCATTGAAAAGACCTTACTTTGGTGTTCACCCTGACCAGAACTGAAACTTGGCCCATACTTAAAAGCTGACCCTAGTCTTGTGTCCCTCAGCCTTACACTTTCCTTCACTTAACCTCAATCTTTAACATGACATTTGCTTTTATTCTAAATCTGACCTTAACCCCAACCCCAACCCCAACCCTAAGCAAAATTATGACTTTGCTCTTCTCCTTATCATCTCTGTTTTAATTATGTCTATTTTTCTAGTTTTTATTTCTCAAATTGTGGTATAGAATGAAGCATTTCATTGAGATGTGATTTCTCCGAAAGCTCCTGGGAGCAAATCATATGAACAGAGGTGGACACAATTTTAAACTTTCCCTTCATAGTCAAAGTCTGACTTCCGCCTCGTAGCCCATTCGGTGCATGGCTATGGTTGTGCAATAGGTGGTTTCCTGCAGCCAGAAGCCCAGCCTAGAATCAATGCATCTGCCGCAAATCTCAAGGGGAGGGGCAGGGAGAGGGGACCGGGAGGGGGAAATAAATAAAATAAACTTCCCTTACCGCTATCTCCATCTCCTGCTGCATTGCTCCTGTTCCCAAAATGTGGTGTTCCAGCACTCACTGAGACACTAGCACAGGCTCCCCAGCAATCCTGGTGCCGCTTTCATGCTAAACATAGCATGAACGCAGTGTCAGGATTGGTCTGAGCAGCAGTCACTGCTGCTCAGACACAACCCTGGCGCCTGTGCAATTTCTCCAGTTGGAGAAACCTAAGTGCGCAGGTGTGTTTGGTTGGCCTCAGACAGCCGGCCAAACACACGGGCGCGCTTAGGTGCACTCTCTCCTCCTCCCCCCCCAACCCCCCACCACCCCCAACCTCCCGTTGCCCTGGCCCTCCATGTACTGCTGGCTGAAAAATAAAACAACAGTTGCTGAAAAAGAAAACTATAGTGCACCTATTGTTTTATTTTTCATCTCCCGGCTCTTGGCCAGAGGGCCGATGCTCTTTTGCCATAGCGAAGGAGCCGCCCCTGGCAGCCACTGTTTCGCAGTTTCCCATTGGCTACTCCCCACTACTGCAAGACCCGCCCCGTGGACAGATTTACGGTGGAGTGGACGTGAAGTGCAGGATACCAAGCACTTTACCCAGCAGCACTCACATGCCTGACCAGCAGCAGGAGCAAGGCTTTCCTGCTACCCCACAGGGCTCTGAAAGCGTTATCTTTAAACAAACAAAATAAAAACGTCACAAACTTCGAAAGTTTGCAAAGAAAGCATTCTTTGCACACACCTAACTATGATTACTATTCAGATCTAGATTCTGCCTTACCCCTACTCCGCTTTCTCTGGCATGGTCTGTGAAGAACTGCTAACCAGTTTAGCCACCTCCCCACCTCCCAAAGAAACATTCCAGCCCGAAGTGCAAGACGCTCGCCCAGGAAAGCCACTCCTCTGCCTAGTTGCTCCCTAATCACAATGCATCTCTGCAGAAGTGAGGTGCAGAGGGTGATGCGCCTGTGATGTCTGCCAGCATTCACCATGAACCCCCTTACAGAGGGGGAGGGTGAAGTGCATGTGATGCTATGGAGGTGCAGAGGGCGATGCTCTTGTGAAGTCCTGCCCTGTGATGCTATTGAGGTGCAGAGGGTGATGCTCTTGTGAAGTCCTGCCCTGTGATGCTATTGAGGTGCGGAGGGCGATGCTCTTGTGAAGTCCTGCCCTGTGATGCTATTGAGGTGCGGAGGGCGATGCTCTTGTGGAGTCCTGCCCTGTGATGCTATCGAGGTGCAGATGGTGATGCTCTTGGGATGTCCTGCGAGCAATCATCCAGTGATGCTATTGAGGTGCAGAGGGTGATGCTCTTGTGAAGTCCTGCCCTGTGATGCTATTGAGGTGCAGATGGTGATGCTCTTGGATGTCCTGCGAGCAATCATGCAGTGATGCTATTGAGGTGCGGAGGGCGATGCTCTTGTGGAGTCCTGCCCTGTGATGCTATCGAGGTGCAGATGGTGATGCTCTTGGGATGCCCTGCGAGCAATCATCCAGTGATGCTATTGAGGTGCAGAGGGTGATGCTCTTGTGAAGTCCTGCCCTGTGATGCTATTGAGGTGCAGAGGGTGATGCTCTTGTGAAGTCCTGCCCTGTGATGCTATTGAGGTGCAGAGGGTGATGCTCTTGTGAAGTCCTGCCTTGTGATGCTATTGAGGTGCAGATGGTGATGCTCTTGGGATGTCCTGCGAGCAATCATGCAGTGATGCTATTGAGGTGCAGAGGGTGATGCTCTTGTGAAGTCCTGCCCTGTGATGCTATTGAGGTGCAGAGGGTGATGCTCTTGGGATGTCCAGCGAGCAATCATCCTGTGATGCTATTGAGATGCGGAGGGCGATGCTCTTGTGAAGTCCTGCCCTGTGATGCTATCGAGGTGCAGATGGTGATGCTCTTGGGATGCCCTGCGAGCAATCATCCAGTGATGCTATTGAGGTGCAGAGGGTGATGCTCTTGTGAAGTCCTGCCCTGTGATGCTATTGAGGTGCAGAGGGTGATGCTCTTGTGAAGTCCTGCCTTGTGATGCTATTGAGGTGCAGATGGTGATGCTCTTGTGATGTCCTGCGAGCAATCATGCAGTGATGCTATTGAGGTGCAGAGGGTGATGCTCTTGTGAAGTCCTGCCCTGTGATGCTATTGAGGTGCAGATGGTGATGCTCTTGGATGTCCTGCGAGCAATCATGCAGTGATGCTATTGAGGTGCGGAGGGCGATGCTCTTGTGGAGTCCTGCCCTGTGATGCTATCGAGGTGCAGATGGTGATGCTCTTGGGATGCCCTGCGAGCAATCATCCAGTGATGCTATTGAGGTGCAGAGGGTGATGCTCTTGTGAAGTCCTGCCCTGTGATGCTATTGAGGTGCAGAGGGTGATGCTCTTGTGAAGTCCTGCCTTGTGATGCTATTGAGTTGCAGATGGTGATGCTCTTGGGATGTCCTGCAAGCAATCATGCAGTGATGCTATTGAGGTGCAGAGGGTGATGCTCTTGTGAAGTCCTGCCCTGTGATGCTATTGAGGTGCAGAGGGTGATGCTCTTGGGATGTCCAGCGAGCAATCATCCTGTGATGCTATTGAGATGCGGAGGGCGATGCTCTTGTGAAGTCCTGCCCTGTGATGCTATCGAGGTGCAGATGGTGATGCTCTTGGGATGCCCTGCGAGCAATCATCCAGTGATGCTATTGAGGTGCAGAGGGTGATGCTCTTGTGAAGTCCTGCCCTGTGATGCTATTGAGGTGCAGAGGGTGATGCTCTTGTGAAGTCCTGCCTTGTGATGCTATTGAGGTGCAGATGGTGATGCTCTTGGGATGTCCTGCGAGCAATCATGCAGTGATGCTATTGAGGTGCAGAGGGTGATGCTCTTGTGAAGTCCTGCCCTGTGATGCTATTGAGGTGCAGATGGTGATGCTCTTGGATGTCCTGCGAGCAATCATGCAGTGATGCTATTGAGGTGCGGAGGGCGATGCTCTTGTGGAGTCCTGCCCTGTGATGCTATCGAGGTGCAGATGGTGATGCTCTTGGGATGCCCTGCGAGCAATCATCCAGTGATGCTATTGAGGTGCAGAGGGCGATGCTCTTGGGATGTCCTTCCAGCATTCATCCTGTAATGCTACTGAGGTGCGGAGGGCGATGCTCTTGTGAAGTCCTGCCCTGTGATGCTATTGAGGTGCGGAGGGCGATGCTCTTGTGGAGTCCTGCCCTCTGATGCTGTAGAGGTGCAGAGGGCGATGCTCTTGGGATGTCCTGCGAGCAATCATCCAGTGATGCTATTGATGTGCGGAGGATGATGCTCTTGTGATGTCGTGCCCTCTGATGCTCTTGAGGTGCAGAGGGCGATGCTCTTGGGATGTCCTTCCAGCAATCATCCAGCGATGCTATTGAGGTGCAGAGGACGATGCTCTTGGGATGTCCTTCCAGCAATCATCCAGCGATGCTATTGAGGTGCAGAGGACGATGCTCTTGTGATGTCCTTCCAGTAATCATCCAGCGATGCTATTGAATGCCACCCACAACGTAACAGGTCCTTTCCAGAACACCCTAGAAAGAAAGGTCTGAGTCCCACAGAGGAGAAAGGCTCTGTATTCCTCTGTCGATTCATTGCCCCCAGTTACACCGTGAAGGTAATGGAAACAAGAGTAACCCGAGTATCAGTAGGGGCCTGGTGTATTAATGTATTTATAAACACTATGGTCCCTAGTACATGAGATGATATAAGTAATAAAGCTCTTCATTTAATGAAAAATATAAATGACCCTAGATATGCGATGGGTGCCAGTGGCACAAAGTGTTTGGTGCTTATTGTCTCGTGTATTAGGGATCATTGTATTTATACATTGCTCGCTACCCTGAAAGAAGAACTCTGGATGGAAAACATATTACCAAAGTGCTCTTAAGCAAACATTCTTTTCCCAGAATTCAAACCAGACCCGTCCATGAAGGACTTGAAGTGAAAGTCTATGCCCCCAGTGTCATTTTTTTGATCCACCCCTCTCTCCTAAAAGAGAGCTCTAGAGGGAAGAGACTAGGCCTCAGTAGCTTCATGGGGAGATGCTCTGTATCCCTGTGTCAATCCATGCCATGTAACCAGAAACCCCTGGAGGTAAAAGGTGAAAGGTGTAATAAAGATTGCCATAGAGCATTACCTTCCATCTATCATGTGTGTGAGAAATAGAATGATTCACTTTCCCTAATTTTCTCCCTCAGATTGGAGTTTAGCAACCTTCCTGATGTTGCCCAGAAAGATGTCTGCTCCAGCCTCTCTGACCGACAGACTATGATCAGCATCCTCTTCACGAGTATCACAAGCCCGGCAGGTGTAAAGGACACCCTCTTCAGGTGCAAAGCAGTCGAGGGGCCTGGGGAGTGCAGGTAAGTCACCTATTCTCCCTCCAGAAGAATGAAAGAACAGACCAAAGTGCTATCGCAGGAAATATACACCAGGAATCTCCTAATTCCAATCTCCAATTTAAGGGAGTCCAATCAATCAACCTCTTGGTCTCTTATGTCCTCTCGGTGATCCCATTAATAGTACAAAGGAATTAAAAAATGTCCCGCCCTGAAGGGGGCTGGTGCTGAGGCGTGACTATACAGGAGATAGCATTAGATGTATAAGTCTTTTTGGATGTAGAAGTGATGTGTTGTTCCTAGAGGTGCACTGTGGTCTTTTTTCCAGTTTTATACCATGCACACTTGGCAAGAGGGCATTAGAGGGCTTACCAAGAGAAACAGATTATGTTACACATTTCTAGGCAGGTGAGAATAAGTGATTTGCCCAGAATCAATGGTCCGACCCGGGATGCAAACCTGGCTTCCCAGTTCCCTAATTGGCAGCTCGGGCTTGTAAGCCATATCTCCTCCCCATTGGTGGAGGGCGTTAAGGGCCTGCGCATATCACCATATCTGGTCTGCTGGGTATGAACCGCTGCTCTTTGTAGGCAACACTATTATTTCTATGAAATCCAAGTTCCTAGAGTGGTTATGTCTTGAACAAATGTCATTGAAGCAAGATAATACCCATCCAACACAAGCGTGAAGTGTAGGACGAGTGTCACCTTTACCCTACAGCCATTGTTCAGGCTTCTCCTGGGCATCACAAACAAAGCCATTTTGCTGACTAAACATGAGAAGGTAAGAAACCGATTTCTGACCATTGATGAAAAAGTTTTTCTAGCATCAAAACTCAAGCTACCTCTTGGCTAGTGAGGAAACCCAAGCAACCAGATGGTAAGCAGACCAGTTCAGGACCCCGGGTCTTAAACCCCAGCCGAGTCAGAGGCTTTTGTTTTCAGATGTAATGCACACCTCAACAAACTCACTGACAATAGTTAAGGGGCATTTACGGAAGAGAGACTTCACAAATATGGACAGGAGCTCACAGCAGTGATTCTGGTACTAACATTATTCCTAGTCAGCGTGAACTCCAAAAACACAATAGAAAGTACCAGTGCAACAATGCAACCAACACAACAAAACATCAACAAGACCACACAACATAACAAAATAACACAAAATAATAACATAATGCAAGAACATGCTAACACACTGGAACACATTACAGCTATGAAACTGCAAAACATCACACCGCATGCTATTCTATAGTGTATATTGTTTTGTGGTTTTATTATGTTGTGTTGATCATGCATCATTGTCTTGTATTATGATATGGTGTGTTTTTCTGTTGTGTAAGTGTCTGGTTAGCTTGATATTCTTCTTTGTGGTTGGTTTGTCATTGTGGTGATGTTTTTAAAGTGCTTTTGCTGTGCTGTGTTCTGTTGATGAGTTTTAATTGTGTTGCTGTTCTGTTGTTTTATTGTGGGGTTGTGTTCTGTTATTGGGGTTCTATGGAATTGTTTTTCTCTGCTGTTTTGTTTCTATGCTGCTATTTTGTTTTGTTTTTTCCCGGTTAAGTATATTGCATGACACTTCGAATGAAAACCAAACACCACCACTGCTAAAGGTGGTAAAATACTGCCACTCCTTCTCTGCAACTTAAAGGGCAGTAACCACTCTAAAAGTACCCCACAAAATATGCTTTTTAGTGCTCCCAGCTATGGATTTCTCTGGGTTTATGGAGGAATTCCTTAAGATATTTTTTTGGGTAAATAAGCATCAGAAGAGTTACAGAGGCCTCTGTGGTTTACAAGGAGGACATTTCTAACACCATCTTTTTTGCAAGGGTGCTGTCTAGCTGAAGCTGAAAAGAATTAGGAGAAGTGTGACGTGGAGATATGGGCTAGGAGTAAACGTTAGTGTCAGGTTTAGTTTGCAGCTATTACCAATTTAATTAAATAATGTTTTTGGACTATACCGTCAATTAAATTGTCTGCCTATTGTGCCAAGTGGATGACACAAAAAGCTGTCATTTAGACATTTCAATAAACTTGTTTGGTTACAGGATGTATGGCATGTGTACATCTTAATAATACTTAGCAGGGGTCTGTTGTGCATTGTCATGTGCAACAGGCTGTTTCAGGGTTGCTTGTGGGGCCTTTAAATAAGACTGACGACGTCAATCTTGCATGATTACTTACCTGTTGTTGTTACTAGCGAGAGTATTTGTTTAGGAGAGCCCTCCTAAACAAGCTTACTGACTACAACCACCTCATGAAGTAAGACAGTCCGCGATGATGTTAGGACAGTTGGAGCCTGATTTAGATCTCATTGGATGGAATACTCGGTCTCCATTACGATCTCCATTGGATATAATGGGATCATAATACGGATATCCGTCACGTTTGTGACGTAGTGTTTCCTTCCGCCAAGATCTAAATCTGGCCATATGTATGTCTCACTTCGTATCAGGAGGCCGGATCCATGCTCAATTTTCATAATATCCGTATAAGAAAATTTAATGAATCTTGAACAGTGTTTCCCAAACTCTGGGTCATCACAAGTTGATTTCTGGTGCGTCGCGAAGGTCAAAGTAATAAATAAAGATGCCTTTAAATTCTATATTTATCTTGTCACATTTGCTGTGCTTTAGAGGCAGGAGCCAAAGGACAGGCTATGCCTTCTGGTTATGTTTTTAACATTATGGGCTGGTGTTTACAAACTCCGCTCCCTTTGCAATAAGAAAAAGAAAAGTAAAGTTAATTAGGTAACAATGTTGCTGGGGTACGGGGAATGTGGAAGGAAAGGCTGTAGGATGTTTTTCATAATGCACCAAAAAATGTAACTACCTCCAAGTACATGTTCAGGTTCAACAGTTAGGAAAGCACAATTGAGCCACTTTTTTTTTGTAATTCTGAAGTGTGATGGAAACAAAACTTTTACGAGGTTCGCAACAAATCAGGACACTTGGGGGTGCACACATACTAAATATTCACTGAAACCGATTTCCAAACATTGGGCTCATTAGGAGTTAGGTGGAAGGTTTTCACCGCCTGCCAAACTTCCGATGGGGAGGTTGCTGCCACACAGGCTACCTCCCTGCTGGACCCATTAAGAGTTTTCCCATGGCTGGTGGTCTGCAAAGCAGACAGTGAACATTGCAATAGTGCTGGCGAGGGAGGCCCCTCCGCTGCCCATGCCCAGTGCCTGGGCAGTGCAGGGGCCACCCTGGGCCCCCTGCACAAGTTTTCCGCCAGCCTTTTCATGGCAGAGAACAAGGTTGTAATTCCCAGGGCAGCGCTCCTTGCAGTACTGCCCTGGCGGATTAGGACCGCCACCAACCTCCATACTGTCGGGATCTCTGATCCTGGCAAAGCTGGTGGTTCCCTGACTGCTTTAGTTACATTTGAAAAAATTTCCCATCTCATGTTCATTAAAGCTAGGTTGGTTGCAAAAGTTAGTCATATTAAAAAGTTGGTGAGAGTTCTAAAATGTTTGGGAAACACTGATCCAGAGTATACTCTTATGACAGTGATTTAAAGATCCAGTTGTTACCCAGAAAATAGGGCACAGATCCAGTCTTTCTGTATCTAAAAGAAACAGTGAACCCCTAGACTGGTGAAAAGGATATCAATCAATTTTTTGCAGATGCCCCATAACCCCAACACTCTAAATGAGGT
Organism: Pleurodeles waltl; assembly: GCF_031143425.1. Classification (NCBI taxonomy): domain Eukaryota; kingdom Metazoa; phylum Chordata; class Amphibia; order Caudata; family Salamandridae; genus Pleurodeles; species Pleurodeles waltl. Next base: position 35,234,528 of record NC_090449.1, read on the forward strand.
CATCTGTCCCCACATTTTGCATGCATTAATGATTGATAAACCCTTCCTCGACCTCACATGAGCCTAGTCCCTTTACATTTCTGTCTTTTTTTTATTTTAGCCTGGTGATTCGCTATGTCTCGAGTGATGAGACTGTTCATATGTGTTCCTGGACGATCCCTCAATGCCATCCAACCACGATTACTCTGTTGAAGACCCAGCTCTCCGACTGCGGCCTGCAGCAGATCTGCACAGTGCTGCGCTTTGCCAAGAATCATCTTAAGACCTTGAGGTGAGAGTCGCTTGGTCAAGGAACCATGCTGTTTGCACCTGCTAGGTCTTTGTTTACCTTACAGGGTTGTTCAGTAGACTGAGCTCTAATAGTTTCTACCAAATCAGGTCTGCATTTTTCTGTCACTGTGTCCCACAACAATTTTAAGCAAAACAACCTGGGTAAGCAAGGGGGATAAATTAAATCCGTCTTTTTTCAAAATGACGCATGACTTTCCATTGGAAACACATTTCTTCCTAAACAATTTTTCATGAATCTATTTTGAGAGTTCCAGAATTGTGTTGTAACACCCTCACCTGCCGGTGTGATTTATTGTGATCCAAGCAAATAACATACAACACATGGCATGGTGTTCATTAGTCCAGGGACAGGGGTTTATACAGGCATTACCATCCTTTGTTGACTATTCACAACAATTTTAGTCAGGGGAAATTAATCAAAATTTCACTGCCATACACTGTATGTTGAAGATTGGTTTATTGGTACAACTGGTACATGGATGTCAAATGGGGGTAGGTGGGGGAAGCTTATGCGATCTGTTGTACCATTGGGACTGCCCTTGATACCACTCGTCTCAGAGTTCATGAAGGCCACGTTAGAAAACAGAAGTAAACTGGACTCTTCCCCTAACTCCTCGGCAGCAAATTGGAGGTTGCGTAGAGGCTAAGGGTAGAATAAGGAGGCAACACTATGATGTAATCAGGGGGTCAAAGGGTGCATGAGTACCTCCTCTACGCCTAGAATTTTTGTAAATTAACAGCCAGGAGCAAATAAGAGATATGTGGAAAACTGAGTGCTTCTTAGTAAGTGGAGGCTACGTTTTCATTCAATGACCATTCGATACTGAGTAGACCATGGAGTAATTCAGTCCTTCACTTATGTTTGCTAACTAGCAGCAACTGCTATATATTCTTGAACAGGGGTTGATTAGCACCTGTTTGTCAGGTGTTCTCCAGAAGTGGTTACCAATCCCGGACAACAAATGTCATGTGGAGCCCTAGATATGTCTTTCCGAGAGCCAAGGTGGCAAGAGGATGTTTCAATTTTACTTCAGTGTTTGTTTTTGCTCCTGAAGGGTTTCCGGTAACAGCCTCTCAAAAGTGTGCATCCCAGATCTCTCCTCCTTGGTGGCCAGAAACCCACTGTTGACCTACCTGGAACTCAGCAGCAACAACTTGGGGGACGAAGCTGTGACTCTCCTGTGCTCTGAGCTGCAGGTCGTTGGATCCCAACTCCAGTATCTAAAGTGAGTCACCATAATCCTTGCATTGGTGCGGGGAAGGGGGTAAATCGCCGACAGTTCATTATTCCTACTTCTAGCTGCACCAAGCCTTCAGTATTTCATTTCTGTCCCAAGAAAATGGAACACTGCAGGAAGCTCTGGGCTCCCACCTTAATGCACATCTGACACATGACTAATGGAGCTGATGGTCATGATGGTGAGAGCCCCAAGATCGCTGCAGCATTCCATTTTCTTGGGATGGAAATGATGATGTGGTGATGCCCATCTGGACTGTAAATTGAGTCACAAACAATAGTACGTTAAGGCACTTTAATGTCCATTCAATTGAAAAACACTCATTCTCAATTTCAGCACAGGTGTACTCTTTGGTAAACAGGTAAGTGACATTTTATATTGGTGAGTACATGCCTTTTTGTAGTAATGAATTTATTTGAATATTATTAAGAGAATTCCGTTTTTTTCATGAAGGTGTGTCATTTGGTTATCCGATGCATATGTCTGCTGCTCAGTCTAAAATGTTGTGTACATATAAAAGTCTTAAAATATTTTTAAATATGGACAGTGATGTGTCCTGGCATTCTGCCCTTTTTATATGGTTGTATCTGCTTTTTGTTCACCAATTTGAAGTTTATTAAGTGCCCCTTGAATTATTTATATATCGTTCGGCTACTTAAGAGTGTCCCGGTGGACCCTTCCCCCCATGATTAGCAGGCTTGAGATTACCATCTTTGGAAACAATTATAACTTGGTCCTAGGAGACCCTATTCACACTGGTCTCCTACACCTTTTGACAGTGCTCATCATAAAGGATAATAATCAAATAATGGAATAAAATACCTAAAATTATGATTTTACTTTTGGTAAAGACTGCAAAAATATTCCTAGTTCATTAATGCCTCTAAAAGTGCAATCATTATTCAATATGGATACTAGGGAGTTACATCATAAGCTTTCTTTGATGGTGCGGATAGATTTATTGTCTACCAAATGTTTGCATGAGAAAATGTTCATACAGAAGTATTATGCATCTAAAGGTTCAGTTTTTCCAAGTTATGTCGCCAGAGTTTTGAGCTAAATATGATTTAATATATTGCACATGTGTGTTCAAGGAAATGCAAGAATCGCTTTGGCCTTCTTCAGGGCAACTGCGTTTGAAAGATCTGACTGAGGGAAAGCTCATACATACAAACTCTTGGTCCTGAACTGGTCTGCTTACCATTATCTGCTCTTGTCCAGTCTCGGAAAGAATAAGAATTGCTTTTATAAGAATAGTGTAGATTGAACAAGTTTCACACAGTGGGAGGTTCTTTGACGCTTTGCATGGAAGACGCTAGGCAAAGCAAATGAAATCTGCCGATTGACTGAATTTTTTTAATTTGGTCTTAATGTTTTGTTTAAACCATTGAAGCAGCTGTGTGCCATTTGAAACTGTGTTGATTGGCTTGACTTTAGATTCTTGATTTTAGACCCGCATTTTACGGTATTGTAATTTTGTGGTCTTGAGTTGTTATGGTTTTCTATCATGATTTTTGCACCAACTTCAATTAACTTTTAAAAACCTTAGTTGTCACAAAGAAAGACATTGTAGGTGTGTTTAATCCTTTCAAGAATCTAAAGAAGTCCAATCCGGTATTTAGATAGAATATCAGAAAATAAGGGCCTCATTTCGAACTTGGCAGATGTATTACTCCGTCACAACGGTGAAAGATATCCTGTCCTCCGAAATCTAAACCTCATTCTATCCTATGGGATATAGATTTTATCGGATGGGATATCCGTCACATTGTGTGCCCAGTTCTAAATCAGACCCAAAATCATTGTGGGACAAAATATTGTGTCAAGAATATCCAGAACAAAAATATTGTGAAGGTAAGTTTCTATAGGTAAGCAAAGCATTGCTATATATAACTCCACATATATGTACAGTGACAATATCTTCAAGGTACATAGATTTGGATTTAGGAATATTAAATCTATACTTACCTATTTGTACCTACCATCTCGATATTTTGGTCTTTGATATTTTTGACATGATGTTTTGTACACACAATATTTTTGCTTCCAATGTTCTGCCAGTAATTCAACAGGTGCTATGCTGCAAAACATTGTGGGTGTAGTAAACATTCTTTTCTTTCAGTCCTACATGTCATCACATTGCAGGAAAACATTGTGGGTCTAATAAATATTCCTACTCTCTGAGATGTCATAACACCTGGAAAACATTGTGGATGTATTAAATACTCCCAGACTCTGAGATGCCACACCACTGCAGGAAATCCTTGTAGATGTATTAAACATTTCTACAGTCTGAGCTGTTACAACACTGCTGAAAAACATTGTGGGTGTATTAAAAATTCCCAAACTCTGAGATGTCACAACGCTGCAGGAAACATTGTGGATGTAGTAAACATTCCCAAACTCTGAGATGTCACAGCACTGCAGGAAACATTGTGGGTGTCTTAAACATTCCCACACTCAGATATCACAACACTGCAGGAAAACATTGTTGGGGGGAATAAATATACCCATATTGTGAGATTTCACATCTGTGCACCACCACAGTGTAAATGGCATGAAACATTCCAATACTCTGAGATATCACCCCATGTTAAAAGGTGCCTGGGACCCCACTTTACCTCCCTTGTTCTTAGATGTGTGGCTCAAGGGCACTGGTGATCTGTAAAGTGCTGGGACTCGGATATGTCACTTCCATGGTCATAAACACATACATTGGTCTGAGTGTGTCTTCTCGTGCTCTGCTCTCATGTCCACAGCGTGTACTGAGTATGCTTAGTTTTATCATCCCTGTCACTCTATTTTATTGCCCCTTCACTCTTTTCCAGCTTAGAAGAAAACCTGCTCTCCAGAGGGTGTGTTCCTGCCATCTGTGGTCTGGTGGCTGCTGTTCCAGCACTGAGCACCCTGAAACTGGGCTTCAATGAGCTGGCGGACGCAGGCGCAGAGCTCCTCTGGCCTATGCTGAGCAGTCCCTTGTGCCGGTTGGTGGATCTAGGGTGAGTGGAAGGCCAGCTGGCACTAGTGTCAGAGGAGAACATGTGGATGTGTGCAAGGAAAAGTAGGTGAAATATCATAAAATACAAGAGTACTGAGGGTAATCCCAAAGCAACCAGTGGCACCAAAGCCACCCATTCCAGTTGTTGCGACTAAACAACCGCCGGGTTTACGCGGTAGGTGTACACCATCTCATTCCAGATATAAAGCACATTTTTTATGCCCTGAATTCCATGAATTTAAAGATTAACATCAAACGAACACTACTACCCTGGCCTGCATTATTTCATAAAAGGTTTTTAAAAATCTGAAAACGTTGTAGTCTTTTACCTCTCATGTTCTCAAAACTTATAAGCATAATCGGATTTGTCCGCTGTTACTGAGTATAAATTAAGACTCCCAGTTTTCCATTTTTACTGATTTTTACAGAAAAACACAGACAGAAAACAATATGTTTCCGGTCTGTTTTCATTTTTTAAAGCGGAAAAATACAAAAAAATTGTGCTTCTTTTGCGTGACTCTCCATGAAGTCTTTCATGAATTCCAGGCCAATGGCTTAGCAGGTGGACAGCATGGGAAGTTAAAAAACAGGATGAGATGTCCTTAGATAGAGGTGTATCTTAACATATATTTGCATATTATGCTAATAGTTACCTATTCGACGGAATGTATCGTTATATTTGGCTGCTTGATTTTCTAAAACGTGACAGGCATCACAATATGAGTGCATGTTTATCAGTTAAATAAATGTGGAAATGTACCGTTTTATGCCTCTGTTTATTCGCAAAATACAAAATAAATATGGATAAATACAAATAAGATGGCCAAAAAATAAATATGGATAAATACAAATACGATGGCCCAAAAATAAATATGCATAAATAAAAAAATAAAAATAAAAAACTGGGAGCACTACTATTGGTTAAGCTCTCATAATGAATGACCAACTAATTCTGATAGGGCCATTAAGAGCAGTTACCTTCCCCTCGGAATTAGAAGATGTGCACGAGATTAGTCTCTGTGACAAGTTGTCAAGACCGTGGCATCTCAGGGCCTTGTTGATGTAAGTTTACATGGAAAACACATTTTAAGAATATGAGAACAATTCTTGGAGCAGGTGTTCATGCCCTCTGGAAGTGCTGTGGTCTCATGATAAAATAACTGGACTCAGTGACGAGATAAATCTTGGTTTAAATGGATTCCAATCCTGACTTGTTTGGAGAATCTCATGTTAACTGTCTGCCCCAAAGCAACAGGACTTCCCACCAGAAGCAGACATGAAGGTCCTTGATGAAAGCCATGGTTATCTCTAAAAGTGACTACTGTAACTCTCTAGTCTCCATAACTAGAGGTGTACAAAATACACATCATTTCCTTGCGGATAAACATGTGAAATTCCAGAAAAAAAGATGTGAAATTGCTTGAAATTCAAATCTGGAATTTAGAGCTATATTTTAGTGCAAAATGATTCCTCGCATTCATTTTAGCCATTAAGACACATCTTGTGCTAAAAAAATTGCACAAAAAACACACAAGTGCTGAGAACATCAGCCACTTGCGTTCTGTTTGCTCGTCTTGTTCCTGTGAAATGATTTTTACCTAATCTGACTTAAAATTACACGACTGGTGAAATGGCAAAATGTAGGTATTTCTGAGTAATAAGTGTTATGGAAAATTGTGGAAATTTAAATGAGTTTACACGAGTGTTGCGTAACTTTTGCTCAGGTCTACTTGGTTCTGTTAAAAACAGTTCCGCACTCTGCTTCCTGAGTTACCCTAAGAAGCCAGAAAAAATGATCATATAACCCTTGTCTGCCCTGATGCCTGCAGCACATACAAAAATACCTGCATCACCTACAAGGCACTTCATACGAACACCCCAAACTATCAGGCTAGCAAACTGTCAGTGGAAGGTGGGGTAAGAAACATAAGGGGAAAGCAGGAGCAGCTCGTGGCACGGGGGAGAATTAATTTAAGAAAAAAATAAAATGTACCTGAATCGCTGTCACCCCTGCCACCACCGTGCCCCTCCTCTTGCCTTTGTTGCAGCTGCAGGCTGCAGCCACAACCTCCCAGCCTGCCCTGCGACCAATCTGAACGCTGCTGTCATGCTTCTAGCAACATGACAGCAGCATTCAGATTGGTCGGAGCGCTCAGCCAGGCCGCTCCAAGGCAGAGTGGGAGTCTCTGCCGGCTGTCTCCAACTCAGCAACACAGTGCCTGCGTTGCCGGGTTGGAGAGAGCCTAGCGCACATGTATGTTTGGCCGGCCCGAGGTGGCTGGCCAAACATACATGCGCAGTGAGTGGGAAGTGCTGTGCACTCCCCCTCTGTGCTTGTCACAGCCCGTGGCCCCATCCCTTTAAAAAAAAAAAAAAAGGATCATAAACATAGTTTATTATGAAAGTTTGGCTGTTGCTGGTGGGGGGGGGGGGACGCTGCTCCGCCATAGCGGAGGAGCCGCGCCTGGAGGAAAGGCTTCTTTAACATGCAATCACCCCAAATGTAAGAAAAGCTGTGCCTTGAAACGCACCCTCTCTCTCAATGTTACTGGAATGTGGAACAGTCTCCAGCCTTCTCCCCATGCTTCAAAGACAGTCTTAAGAACTACCTACTAAGCACTTGGTAACCTTCATCATCTATTGTATAACTTGTTGTTGACTGTTCTTATTTTTATCCTTTACAATATTTATTACCATATCAGCTTTATACTATGGTTTGTACTCGAATGCTTATAAAGAATGTGGCCTCCAATGATGTAAGTGACATCCACCCTTGGATAGGGTCGAGATCATTTCATGGAACAGTCAAATAAATCAAATAAAATTATTTAACTAAGTTTTTGCAAAACCCATCAAATTGCTCATAAAGATCTGCATTGCAAAAGCCTCCTTGAAATCGCCACGACTCAAAGCTAATGAGTGCAGACTGAAGTCAAGCCCTCACTCTGCAAGAGGTGGCAGGGATGCAGAAATGAACACTCGTAGTGCAGAACAGTCAAGACACCAATGCTTTAAGGCACAGGCTGAACCTGACATTGAGATAATAAACTAGTTAGGTAAAACTAAAAGGCCAGGAGCGAACATCAAAGCGATCGAACTAAAAATAAACCCATAACTAATCAAATAGGGCTAAAAATCCAAACCACTAAAAATAGCCCAGTTGTGAAAAAACACTCCCTTATCAATTTCGATATGCAGATTAGGTGTTCACAAAGTGTAGGGCGATAATTACCTTATACAGTGGACCCGAGGGTGCTAATTAAAGGAAAGTTTCTTTTTTTACTTTTAGGCAGAATGGTGTCATAAATAGTCGAAGAGTTTGAGCAGCGGAATTTTGCCACTTTATATAGCCTTAAATTGGTGTTTGCCACTGGAATATTTTAAAAATATACTAACTTTCACCTGAAATGTAGCAGCATTTGTTGACATACCTAAAGTAAACAAAACACAGCACAATGACCTCCCAAAGTAAAATAATAACACAACAAAAACCTATCAGGGCACTTCACAACAAAAAAGCCACAACAGAATGCAACACAACCACAGTGCAACACAACACAAATTCAACAAGCATTTGCAATGCAACGTGTCTTGCATTTGCTCAAGTTCGAGCTATTAGCGTTGTAAAGACCTAATTGGACTTTTATTGCCACATAATTTGAAAATGAAAAGTAATACAGTTGACATAAACGAGCCAATTTAGAGCACCAAACCATGAGCGAGAAGGAGACACACAAAAGAAAACAGAAGTTCGCTCACAGTCAAACGTATCAACAGTTATGCAATTATCCATGTAACAGGGGCACTGTCATGCAAAGCGCTCCACTATTGCCCAGCGAGATTGCACTGTGGAGGGAATACAAAGAAAAAGAAGTCCAGAAACCATGTGGAATACATGGATCCCCGTATGTTTTCAGTAGTTGGCCGGAGCGCTTGAGGAGGGCTAAACAACAGAAAAGGCATGATCTATGCATTCCTTTCACAAATGGAATAATGCGATTTTTAAAAGGCAACCTCACGAACCAACGAAACTGATGGGTGTGCAGTGGGCGTGGCTAAAGGCCCATGGAGAGATTACAGCAGGCTACAGCGCTTACGCTAGACCCTAAAAATGAAACTAAAAAAAAAACACAACAGCACAAAAAACACTAGAACACATCACCACCACCACAACAAATTTAAACACAATACATATGTACAAGCTTTCTAGTCGCACATTGGCCCCTCAACAAATCTTTGCACCAAGCACTATCTTACCACACAAGACATGTAATAGCCCCAGTCCGGCTCGTTGTCTCTTGACAAGAACAGGCTACGGGCAGTTTAATAGGTTGATTTATGTGAAGGATGCTACAATAGAGAATCTGCAAAAAAAATGCCTGATTCTATGTCCGCAGTGCCAGTGGTCAAATTTTACTGTATGGATTTTCTAAATGGCCCACATGCCATCAACAGACATTTCTCTGTATGTGCCATCAGGACAGACACGTTTCATGTTTATTCGCTGACCCAAGGCAGCATCCCCTAGGTTCTCCAATGTGAGCATCACTGTAGAGGCCTGCAACCCCTTGGGAGAGGGAGTCTTCATTGTCTGATGACACAAGCGCACCTGCCTCTAAGAAACGTAATTGTCTGAGGACGCAAGCGCGCCTGCGTCTACGACTCTTCATTGTCTGAGGACACAAGTGCCTGCCTCTAGGAGACTTCATTGTTTGAGGACACAAGTGCCTGCCTCTAAGATTCTTCTTTCTCTGAGGACACAAGCGAGCTGGCCTCTAAGAAACTCCATTGTCTGAGGACGAAAGCGCTCTTGCCTCTAAGAGACTGCATTCTCTTAGGACGCAAGTCTGCCTGCCTCTAAGAGACTTCATCATCTGAGGACCCAAGCACCCCTGCCTCTAAGAGACTTCATTGTCTGTGGATGCAATCGCATCTGCCTTTAAGAGACTCCACTATCTGTGGACGCAAAAGCGCCTGCCTCAAGGAGACTTTACTGTCTGAGGACGCAAGAAAGCCTGCCTCTAAGAGACTTCGTTGTCTGAGGATGCAAGCGCGCCTGCCTCTAAGAGACTTCGTTCTCTGAGGATGCAAGTGCGCCTGCCTCTAAGAGACTTAGTTGTCTGAGGATGCAAGAGCGCTTGTCACTAAGAAACTTCATTGTCTGAGGACACAGGCCTGTCTGCCTCTAAGAGACTTCATTGTCTGAGGACAGAAGCATGCTGTCTCTAAGAGACTTTCTTGTCTAAGGACACAAGTGCACCTGTTCCTAACAGACTTCATTGTCCAAAGACACAAGCGCACCTTTCTCTAAGAGACTACATTGTCCGAGGACACAAATGCGCCTGTCTCTAAGAGACTACATTGTCCGAGGACACAAGCGCGTCTGTCTCTAAGAGACTTTCTTGTCCGAGGACACAAGCGCGTCTGTCTCTAAGAGACTTTCTTGTCCGAGGACACAAGCGCGTCTGTCTCTAAGAGACTTTCTTGTCTAAGGACACAAGTGCACCTGTTCCTAACAGACTTCATTGTCCAAAGACACAAGCGCACCTGTCTCTAAGAGACTACATTGTCCGAGGACACAAGCGCGTCTGTCTCTAAGAGACTACATTGTCCGAGGACACAAGCGCGCCTGTCTCTAAGAGACTACATTGTCCGAGGACACAAGCGCGCCTGTCTCTAAGAGACTACATTGTCCGAGGACACAAGCGCGCCTGTCTCTAAGAGACTACATTGTCCGAGGACACAAGCGCGCCTGTCTCTAAGAGACTACATTGTCTGAAGACACAAGCGTGTCTGTCTCTAGCAAACTTCATTGTCTGAGGACCAAAGCTTGCCTGGGGAAGGAGTGGGGCCAAGGAGCAGGCCACCATCTGATAATATCATGGAGCGGGTTTTAGTCAGAGAAAGGGGAAGGTGTTTCCTCTGTGTCCTGAGATGTCTAAGTCTTTGTCCGGCTGCTTGGTTTACCACTTTTGTTCCCAGGCCTCCGATAATATTTCACTTCAGAAGCTGGTAACACGTTTGGACACACTAGGACAAAGGAGTCAGGCACAATAAACTATCTGTCCAATCAGCGCTCTGACGTTTAATAAGGAACATGTTTTTATTTACATGTAGGGCAATTAACAATAAGACTAAAGATGAATTCCACATATTCCGGGCACTTTCTTGGCCTTGATATGACCCATTCACGTTTCTGGGCCTTGATATGACCAATTTGTGTTTACCCATATATGTTTCTGGGCCTAGATATGACCCATTCATGTTTCTGGGCCTTGATATGACCAATTTGTGTTTACCCATATGTTTCTGGGCCTAGATATGACCCATTCATGTTTCTGGGCCTTGATATGACCCGCTCGTGTTTACCCATATATGTTTCTGGGCCTAGATATGACCCATTCATGTTTCTGGGCCTTGATATGACCCGCTTGTGTTTACCCATATATGTTTCTGGGCCTATATATGACACCTAGTTGTTTACAACAGTCAGGCACTGCCGATAACATGAACACTAGGGCCTGTCGATCGTACTGTTATTGAGAATTGAATCATCTGTTCTCGGTCTGTGCAATCCCTTCGGTGTGTCAGCGCACAACTCTGTCGCTCCTTTGTTTACTCAATGTAGTCCCTATGTGGACTTTGGGGCCCTACAAGTGGACTGTCTCTAGATCTTACACATTAGATTCAGGCTGTGACATTCTGAATAAGAATGACAGACATGGGGTATGGTTTCCAGGCTTCACTTCAAGAAAGTAAAACAGGAATAGAGGAGCTGGCCCATCAGTCAGGTCAGCATTGAGCATGTAAAGCATAAGTACAAGAACTTGGTAAAGTTCAGTGATGAATCCAGCATAGATTCACCTTCTAAAGTGGAGCTCTCTTCCGCGTAAATCAGGCCCTGTTATAGGACTTTAAACAAAGGAGTTCATCCATCGACTATACAAGAACATGGTTCCCACGGTGGGCACCAGTGGGGAACAAACAAGAAAAAACATTTTACTATAGAACACATTTGAGGATTATCTCATAGCACAGTGAGATTAGATTCAGAGGCTCTGAGTATATTCAGATAACGTAAGATGATACCAAATGTGTGATGCAGACTGGGAATGCCAGGTTGTCCTTGATTAGGTACATCACGTTCAAAAAGACTAGGAAAGCCCCAGGACTTCGGTGCAGAGCTCACAATTGTTCATTACCGTAGAGAGAATTGCAGCAGCAGTGACCACGTGGTGCATTACGACGTCATTTCAAGATGGAGGACATCATAACACTGGGCACTGTTGGTGCAAGCTTGATATCTCATACACTAAACACTACATTTCAATAAAACAAATTCCACGGGTGTCAAGCCTTTTGCTATAGCAGTGTTTGTTCGCCCTGGTCAGTGAGACGAAGGTGTCAGGCAGAAAGCCACAGTGCATCAAATCTCACTTTGCAATCTTTCTTTGAAGAGCTTGGGACCTCTGTGCACAACCCTCCTTCTATTCCAGCCTCATTATTGCACATCACAGCTCAGTTGTTTATTACTTCAAAATAAACCACTCTCAACCAATGCCAGAGAGACTGTAAGACTGAAGACAACTACAAACAGAATCATTCGTTGATTGCACATTGATAAATCGGTTGTGCAGCAAGGGTTCTGCATACAGCGGGAAGGAGGTGCAGACAAGTGGGTGGGTGGAAAGCATGGAGGGCAGAGGGGGCTCCTTCACAATGGCGAAAGAGCGTCATCCCCCTGGCTGAGAGCCAGCGGCTGAAAAATAAAATGATATTATACTATTGTTTCATTTTTCAGCTGCTGACAGCCTCAGCAAGTGCAGGGAGGGGTGGAGCGGGGGGGAAGAGTGGAGGGAGAGGGGAGCGGGAGTGGAATCACTGAGTGTACTTACTGTGCAAATCACTTTGTCTGGTTGTCTCAGGCCAGCCAAACTGACATGCGCACTTAGGTTTCTCCAACCTGGTTGTGTTGTACAGTCGGGATGGAGAAATTGCACAGATTTCCATGCAGTGTCTGAGCGGCAGGCAAATCCGCTCAGACCAATCCTGGTGCTGCTCTCATGCTAGTTATAGCATAGCAGCAGCACCAGGCTTGCATAGGGGGCCTGTGCTGGTGTCTCAGGGACTCTTGGGACACCATAGAGGGAAGAGGGTCGAGGAGTCCGGCGGGGACAGGAACAGGTACGTTTTCTTTAATTATTATTATTTATTTTTTTTATTACCCCATTCCCGTTCCCCTCCCCGCCATTCCCCTTGAGATTTGCAGCAGCCACCGCTGATGGAGGAACAGAAGGGTTTGCAGAAAGAAGAGGAGGACCAAGCTGAGTGTGGGGTGAAACCCCAGGAGCGGCGGGAAGACCGCCGCGAGTTCCTTCAGAAGACTACCAACAATAGGTGGCTTATTAGCTAACCCCAGGCCGGAGGAGACCATGCTCTTCTTCGTGAGTAGGCCTAGGTGTGATCCAAAGGAGTGGGCCTAGTTTTTTACCCATCCAACCTCCAATGCTTTTATTGCTGAGTCTGGTAACGCCTCGTTGAAGTTTTTTGCGTATTTTAGATATCTCGCCTGAATGTGCATTTTGAGCTGGGCAGGCACTTATAATGGTCCAGGCTTGAAAAAAATCCAGTTGCGTGAGGCCTGAAGTCCTAAACCTGAGCCTCCGTTTGTCGACCACCTTAAGACTGAGTTTGTATTGAGTTTTCTTTTTTTTTCTGGAAAAATAGTACCGCTTTCCAGCGTTGAAGGTCTGCTGTAGATGTGATTCCAATCAACCACTTGCAAAAGAACACAGTGTTCCCACACTATAAAGTGAGTTGCCAGAAAAGCAAATAACTTTAATAGAAATCGATTAACTGACTTGAAATTTACCACATAATCCCAAACAGATCAGAGGGAAATGTGGGCTGAATTTTAAACTCCTCTGTAACGCTGCCGGTGTCTACTCTCTGGTCACTTTTTCACTGCATAAGACCAGCTCTGGAGATGCGTGTCCACATTAACATTCTGTCCGCCAGCGCCAAAGTATCTGAAATTATTTCAAATTACTGGTTGCCGACAGGCTGCAAACTTTTATGAAATTCTCCACTTCTTAAATTTGTCTGTGTCCGAACTAAGACCTTTCTGCACTGCAAGATACCTTTTAGTGTCGGGATAGATCATTTTCAAGCTAATCGCACACACTTGGCTGGAAAACGTATGTAGAATATTTAAACGCAAGCTTTTCTATGTAAAATGACATATACCGTTCTACATGTTTGCACCGGAGATGACGCTGCAGCCCTGCTGCAAATGCACTCCGTTTTCAAGCTGCAAATCTTAGAATAACCTGTTTTTTTGCACAAATACCGGTGGTTTTGACCTTTAACTCAAGATGTAAGTATCTTTTGACATTTTTGCACAATGTAGATGACCTTTGCACACTACTCACCGGGGGTCCTCAGTAGGTCGTTTCCTCCCGGGGGCGGGGGGGTCACACTGCCTGGACACACCAGGGCATCACCAAGAGAGGGCCCAGAGGCGCCCACAATGGCCCCTGGCGCAGAGGATTCTGGTCCCGCGTCTGCCTACAGCTGTGCGTGCTGAACAGGCGCTGCGGGGGCGGCCCCAGGCGCTTTATTGGAAGTAATTAGCCTGTCTGTTGATGCCACACGAAGACAATAAACAAGCAATTATTTCATTTAGCAGCTGTGAAGAAGTGCAGGGGAGCTGCACACACCGGAAGCCCCTCAGTGCGGCTCCTGGGAAGCTGTGCACTGGCGGCCCAAGGAGGAGCATGGCGACGGTGAGGCGCCGGGATTAAAGGTCGCAAACCGAGGACTGCGCAGCTGCGAGGAACATTACAATTGTCCTTTCAGTGTCCTAGACCCCCGCGCCAGTGCGCAGTGTGTACTTTTACCCCATTGCAGTTTGTAATCCTGCCCCAGTGCATTATTTGTAATCCTGCCCCAGTGCATTATTTGTAATCCTGCCCCAGTGCATTATTTGTAATCCTGCCCCAGTGCATTATTTGTAGTCCTGCCCCAGTGCATTACTTGTAATCTTGCCCCAGTGCATTACTTGTAATCCTGCCCCAGTGCATTATTTGTAATCCTGCCCCAGTGCATTATTTGTAATCCTGCCCCAGTGCATTATTTGTAGTCCTGCCCCAGTGCAGTTTGTATTCCTTTCCAAGTGCTGTTTGTAACCGCGCCTTATTGCACAGTTTCTAAATCTGTCCCAGTGCAGTTTGTAGTCATTCCTCAGTATGCAGTTTGTACCCCTGGCCAGTGCATAGTTTGTAGTGCTGTCTCGGAGCACATTTTGTAATACTGTCCCAGTGCAGTTTGTAGTCATTCTTCAGTGTGAAGTTTGTACCCCTGGCCAGTGCATAGTTTGTAGTGCTGTCTCGGAGCGCATTTTGTAATTCTGTCGCAGTGCAGGTGTATTCATTCCTCAGTGTACAGTTTAGCTCTGCCGCAGTGCAGTTTGTACCCCTAGCCAGGACATAGTTGGTAGTGCTCTCTCGGAGCACAGTTTGTAATCCTGTCCCAGTGCAGTTTGTAGTCATTCCTCAGTGTGAAGTTTGTACCCTTGGCCAGTCCATAGTTTGTAGTGCTGCCTCGGTGCACAGTTTGTAATCCTGTCCCAGTGCAGTTTGTAGTCATTCCTCATGTACAGTTTAGCTCTGCTGCAGTGCAGTTTGTAGCCCTGGCAAGTGCACAGTTTGTAGTGCTGTCTCAGTGCACAGTTTGTAATCCTGTTCCAGTGCAGTTTGTATCCCTGTCCAAGTGCTGTTTGTAACCTTGCCTTTTTGCACAGCTTGTAATCCTGTCCCAGTGCAGTGTGTATTTATTCCTCAGTGTACAGTTTAGCTCCGCCGCAGTGCAGTTTGTACCCCTGGCCAGTACATAGTTGGTAGTGCTGTCTCGGTGCACAGTTTGTAATCCTGTTCAAGTGCAGTTTGTAGTAATTCCACAGTGTATAGTTTAGCCCTGCCGCAGTGCAGTTTGTAGCCCTGGCCAGTACATAGTTTTGTAGTGCTGTCTAGGTGCACAGTTTGTAATCCCGTTCCAGTGCAGTTTGTACCCCTGGCCAGTGCATAGTTTGTAGTGCTGTCTCGGTGCACAGTTTGTAATCCTGTTCTAGT
This sequence comes from Pleurodeles waltl, assembly GCF_031143425.1. Lineage (NCBI taxonomy): Eukaryota > Metazoa > Chordata > Amphibia > Caudata > Salamandridae > Pleurodeles > Pleurodeles waltl. Next base: position 35,250,184 of record NC_090449.1, read on the forward strand.
GAAGTTTGTATCCCTGTCCAAGTGCTGCTTGTAACCGTGCCTTGTTGCACAGTTTGTAAATCTGTCCCAGTGCAGTTTGTATTCATTCCTCAGTGTACAGTTTAGCTCTGCCGCAGTGCAGCGTGCAGCCCTGGCCACTGCATAGTTTGTAGTGCTGTCTTGTTGCAAAGTTTGTAACCCTGTCCCAGTGCAGTTTGTATTCATTCCTCGTGTACAGTTTAGCCCTGGCGCAGTGCAGTTTGTAGTCCTGGCAAGTGAATAGTTTTTAGTGCTGTCTCAGAGCACAGTTTGTAATCCTGTCCCAGTGCAGTTTGTATTCATTCCTCGTGTACAGTTTAGCCCTGCCACAGTGCAGTTTGTAGCCCTGTCCAGTGCACAGTTTGTAGTGCTGACTGGGGGACAGTTTGTAGTCCTGGCCTAGTGCAGTTTGTAATCCTGGCCCAGTGCAGTTTGTAATTCTGTCCCAGTGCAGTTGGTAATCCTTCCCCAGTGCAGTTTGTAGTCCTACCTCAGTGCACAGTTAGCAGATCTGCTGCAGACATGTTTGTAGCCCTGCCCTGTATCTTGACTCAGGGCTCAGTTTCTAGCTCTTCCCCTGTGCGGTGTTTGTTGTCCTGCACCAGTGCACAGTTTGTTGCCCTGTTCGAGTGCACAATTCATATCCTCTCCCAGTGCACAGTTTGTAGTCCTGAGCCAGTTCAGATTTTGTGGTCCTGCCCAATTGCACAGTGTGTAATCCTGTCCCAGTGCAGCGTTTGTAGTCTTGTCCCAGTGCAGCATTTGTAGTCTTGTCCCAGTGCAGCGTTTGTAGTCCTGCTCAAGTGCACAGGTTATAATACTGTCCCTTTTGTAGCTCTGACCAGTGCAGAGGCTGTAGAGGTTCTGTTGGGCACAGATTGTAAACCTGCCCCACTGCAGAGGCTGTAGTGCTTCCCCAGTGGGGTTTGTATCAGGCCCCAATGCAGTTTGTAGTCCTGCCTCGAACAGTTTGTATTCCTGCCTCAGTGCACAGTTTCAATGCTGCCCCATTACAGCTTCTAGCCCTGTCCCGTGCAGTGTGTAGTGTTGCTGCAGTGCACAGGTTGTAGCCCGGTCCCCAGTCCAGTTTGTAGTCTTGCCCCAGTGATCTATTGTAGTCCTGCCGCAGTGATCTGTTGGTATTCCTGTGTCAGTGCAGTTTGTAGTCCTGCCATAGTGATCTGTTGTAGTCCTGACACAGTGATCTGTTGTAGTCCTGACATAGTGATCTGTTGTAGTCCTGACACAGTGATCTGTTGGTATTCCTGTGTCAGTGCAGTTTGTAGTCCTGACATAGTGATCTGTTGTAGTCCTGACACAGTGATCTGTTGGTATTCCTGTGTCAATGCAGTTTCTAGTCCTGCCCCAGTGATCTATTGTAGTCCTGCCACAGTGATCTGTTGTAGTCCTGACACAGTGATCTGTTGGTATTCCTGTGTCAGTGCAGTTTGTAGTCCTGCCATAGTGATCTGTTGTAGTCCTGACACAGTGATCTGTTGTAGTCCTGACATAGTGATCTGTTGTAGTCCTGACACAGTGATCTGTTGGTATTCCTGTGTCAATGCAGTTTCTAGTCCTGCCCCAGTGATCTATTGTAGTCCTGCCACAGTGATCTGTTGTAGTCCTGACACAGTGATCTGTTGGTATTCCTGTGTCAGTGCAGTTTGTACTCCTGCCATAGTGATCTGTTGTAGTCCTGCCACAGTGATCTGTTGGTATTCCTGTATCAATGCAGTTTGTAGTCCTGCCCCAGTGATCTACTGTAGTCCTGCCACAGTGATCTGTTGGTATTCCTCTGTCAGTGCAGTTTGTAGTCCTGCCTCAGTGATATATTGTAGTCCTGCCACAGTGATCTATTGCAGTCCTGCCACAGTGATCTGTTGGTATTCCTGTGTCAGTGCAGTTTGTAGTCCTGCCCCAGTGATCTGTTGTAGTCCTGCCACAGTGGTCTGTTGGTATTCCTGCGTCAGTGCAGTTTGTAGTCCGGCCACAGTGATCTATTGTAGTCCTGCCACAGTGAACTATTGTAGTCCTGCCACAGTGATTTGTTGTAGTCCTGCCACAGTGACCTCTTGGTATTCCTCTGTCAGTGCAGTTTGTAGTCCTGCCCCAGTGATCTATTGTAGTCCTGCCCCAGTGATATGTTGTGGTCCTGCCATAGTGATCTGTTGTAGTCCTACCACAGTGATCTCTTGTAGTCCTGCCACAGTGATCTGTTGGTATTCTTGTGTCAGTGCAGTTTGTAGTCCTGCCCCAGTGATCTGTTGGTATCCCTGTGTCAGCGCAGTTTGTAGTCCTGCCCCAGTGATCTGTTGGTATCCCTGTGTCAGCGCAGTTTGTAGTCCTGCCCCAGTGATCTGTTGTAGTCCTGCCACAGTGATCTGTTGGTATTCCTGTGTCAGTGCAGTTTGTAGTCCTGCCACATTAATCTATTGTAGTCCTGCCCCAGTGATCCATTGTAGTTCTGCCACAGTGATCTGTTGTAGTCCTGCCACAGTGACCTCTTGGTATTCCTGTGTCAGTGCGGTTTGTAGTCCTGCCCCAGTGCTCTGTTGTAGTCCTGCCACAGTGACCTGTTGGTATTCCTCTGTCAGTGCAGTTTGTAGTCCTGCAACAATTATCTATTGTAGTCCTGCCCCAGTGATCTATTGTAGTTCTGCCACAGTGACCTGTTGGTATTCCTATGTCACTGCAGTTTGTAGTCCTGCCCCAGTGATCTGTTGTAGTCCTGCCACAGTGACCTCTTGGAATTTGTGTGTCAATGCAATTTGTAGTCCTGCCCCAGTGATCTATTGTAGTTCTGCCACAGCGACTTGTTGGTATTCCTGTGTCAGTGCAGTTTGTAGTCCTACCACAGTGATCTATTGTAGTCCTGCCCCAGTGATCTATTGTAGTCCGGTCACAGTGACCTGTTGGTATTCCTGTGTCAGTGCAGTTTGTAGTCCTGCCCCAGTGATCTATTGTAGTCCTGCCACAGTGATTTGTTGGTATTCCTGTGTCAGTGCAGTTTGTAGTCCTGCCCCAGTGATGTATTGTAGTCCTGCCCCAGTGATCTATTGTAGTTCTGCCACAGTGACCTGTTGGTATTCCTGTGTCAGTGCAGTTTGTGGCCCTGCCACAGTGTACATGTTGTTTCCCTGTCCCAGAACACTGCAGTTTGCAGTCCTGCAACAACACACAATTATAGTCCTGCCCCAGGGCAGTTTGCAGTCCTTCCACAGTGATCTATTGTAGTCCTGCCACAGTGATCTATTGTAGTCCTGCCACAGTGACCTGTTGGTATTCCTGTGTCAGTGCAGTTTGTAGTCCTGCCACAGTGATCTATTGTAGTCCTGCCACAGTGATCTGTTGGTATTCCTGTGTCAGTGCAGTTTGTAGTCCTGCCCCAGTGATCTATTGTAGTCCTGCCCCAGTGATCTATTGTAGTTCTGCCCCAGTGTCCCGTTGGTATTCCTTTGTCAGAGCAGTTTGTAGTCTTGCCACAGTGATCTATTGTAGTCCTGCCACAGTGAGCTATTGTAGTCCTGCCACATTGACCCTTTGGTATTCCTGTGTCACTGCAGTTTGTAGTCCTGCCACAGTGATCTATTGTAGTCCTGCCCCAGTGATCTATTGTAGTCCTGCCACAGTGAGCTATTGTAGTCCTGCCACAGTGACCCTTTGGTATTCCTGTGTCAGTGCAGTTTGTAGTCCTGCCACATTGATCTCTTGTAGTCCTGCCACAGTGATCTATTGTAGTCCTGCCACAGTGATCTATTGTAGTTCTGCCCCAGTGATCTATTGTAGTTCTGCCACAGTGACCTGTTGGTATTCCTGTGTCAGTGCAGTTCGTAGTCCTTCCACAGTGATCTATTGCAGTTTGTAGTCCTGCCACAGTGACCCATTGTAGTCCTGCCCAGTGACCTCTTGGTATTCCTGTGTCAGTGTAGTTTGTAGTCCTGCCCCATTGATCTATTGTAGTCCTGCGACAGTGATCTGTTGGTATTCTTGTGTCAGTGCAGTTTGAAGCCCTGCCACAGTGATCTGTTGTAGTCCTGCCCAGTGATCTATTGTAGTCCTCCCACAGTGACCTGTTTGTATTCCTTTGTCAGTGCAGTTTGTGGCCCTGCCAGAGTGTACAGGTTGTTGCCCTGTCCCAGCACACTGCAGTTTGCAGTCCTGCACCAGCACACAATTATAGTCCTGTCCCAGTGCAGTTTGTAGTCCTGTTCCAGTGCAGTTAGCAGTCCTGTCCCAGTGCAGTTTGTAGCCCCGTCCCAGTGCAGTTTGTAGCCCTGTCCCAGTGCAGTTTGTAGCCCTGTCCCAGTGCAGTTTGTAGTCCTGTCCCAGTGCAGTTTGTAGTCCTGTCCCAGTGCAGTTTGTAGTCCTGTCCCAGTGCAGTTTGTAGTCCTGTCCCAGTGCAGTTTGTAGTCCTGTTCCAGTGCAGTTAGCAGTCCTTCCCCAGTGCAGTTTGTAGTCCTTCCCCAGTGCAGTTTGTAGTCCTTCCCCAGTGCAGTTTGTAGTCCTTCCCCAGTGCAGTTTGTAGTCCTGTTCCAGTGCAGTTAGCAGTCCTGTCCCAGTGCAGTTTGTAGTTCTGTTCCAGTGCAGTTAGCAGTCCTGCCCCAGTGCAGTTTTAGTCCTTACCCAGTGCAGGTTGTAGTCCTGCCCCAATGCAGTTTGTAGTCCTGTCCCAGTGCAGTTTCTAGTCCTACCCTAGTGCAGTTTGTAGTCCTGTCCCAGTGCAGTTTGCAGTCCTGTCCCAGTGCAGGTTTTAGAGTTGCCTTAGTGCACTGTATGTGTTTCATCTTATCCTATCCGTGCACACTTCCAGGCGATACCGCTGGCATTGTGGTGAATGATCCCAGGCCGCTGCTCAGGCAGGACATGGCCTGGTGTGAGGGGCAACACCCTAGTACCCTCGGTTGTGCAGATGTGCAGATTATACTGGATGCTGAAGAACATCTGTCCAAGATCCAGGGAGGTCCCAGATCAGAGTTCATGAATCATGCTCATAGTGAGGTGTCACAACTACATTAATTGTGCCTTGAAGACCGTCCCCTGCTCATGACAATCAAGATATTGCACATGGACACCTTGTGACTACTTCAGAAGCAATGCATCAATGCACTGCTCCAGAAAACCTTCTCCAGGCCAACCATCCACACAGGTAGCCAAAGTCATCCTCCATCGTTGCACTCACCATCACCCCAGCAAGATACAGGAAGTTTGGCAAAAGCTTCCTAGAGATTCAGAAATCTCTTCCCTGGATTACCCTCCCACTCAGGGTCAGAGTAGCCAATTCTTCGTCTTTACTCCTGCGCCGGCCCATTTTGCTGCACTGTCCAGAAGAACAGCGCACGTACATGTCAAGGTGGTCACAAGTGAGTGCAAATCATGCACTCAATCCCTTCGTCATGGCAGGATATAGCATTTGAGAAGAAAGTGGGTCCACCTCACATCCCCTCTACTGCTGCAAGGCCTTCTGGGAGTGCAAAGTTATTGGACTTGGAGGATAGTTAGAGAATCTCAGGATCTCCAAGGTTGCAAAGCCAGGCTGACTTTAGACTGGTACCCAAAGCATGTCAGGCCACCAGAGATATCTAGTTCGACTTTATAATGTTGCCTTTCAGACCAGGCTGTGCAGGAGTGCTCAGTCCTGGAAAGAAGTCAGAAAGTGTAAGGGGTCCCTTGGTCACAATAATCTTCTGGCTGCCATCCCTCTCTTTGCTGGTGGCACTTCTCTGTATCTCTGTAAATTGGGAGGGCCTGCCACTACTGCCAATTCAGATCCTTTGGCTTTTTGACGCTATATGTATTTACTAAGAATCTCTGTAAGTTTCAAATACCTTCTTTATTTTTGTGTACTAAAGGAAGCGCTCTGAAGCAGCGACCTGTCAGCATGTCAGTGCAAATGTTTTATATCCATACCATAAGTACGACAGTGCTGTATGACTCTATGGCCCCAGTGCTTAAAGGTGGACAGGTACTCTCGGATACTGAGTACCTGCACTTATTCCATTCGAAAGGGAGAGGACCTGTATTTCTGAGCAACAGGGCAGCACTTTTAATGGGAGAACACTGGCATTTCTAAATAGCAAACAGTTTTTCTGGGATAGTGAGTGGGCTTGCGTGTATATTCCCATGTAAGCACTCTACAGCACTAAATTGAGTACCACCACAAATGTCATAGTGTCCTTACTGTGAGCAAAGGTGCAGGCACAATACCCTGAATTGTCTGCATCATGTATACAGTACTGGCTGACACACTGACTATAAACACCACACTCTGTATCACTTGTTTTCCTCTGTATCACTCTGAAAGGAGTGTTACATCTGAGACTGTCTGGAATGTTTCCTTTAGGACTCCCTGTCATATGATATAATACCCTTCCTGCGAGTCTCCTTACTTTTAATTGTTTTACCTTTCAAACACACTGCCCGAGGGAGCTATTGCACTGTCTAGCCAGATCTAACTAGGAAACACAGGGGAGATGTGCAGACAGAAGCATCGACGATAACGAGTTCTCTCTCTCTCTCTCTCTCGCCCCCACCCATGCCCTCTGACAGAATGGATGCCAACCATCTCACGGATGCATGCACGGAGTCTCTGGCGCGGTCGCTTCTGCCAAACCAGACCCTGGAGTTGCTTTTGCTGAGCCGCAACGCCCTGACGTCGCAGTCCCTGCCGCACTTGGACACCATCTGGAGAGAGTGCAACTCCATCCATGTGATCAAGCAAGTCTAACAACAAATTTTGAGAATTTACCACCTTACAACAAGGCTTTCAGGGTCTAGATGCATATGCATATGTCAGTAGGGGAAGGACACATTACTCGTCAAACTTGACAGGTCATCACGCCCACTTCTGGCCGAAGCCACACCCTAGCACCTCCCCTTTTGACATAAAATCTCATTTCATTTTTCTCTGTCTACTTATTTCTGTGCATGTATCACATTTCACAATATAGTGTAATTTCATAACTGAGTGCAACCTCTAGTAATATACATAGTCTGTCTATGTTGACATTTAGGAGTATGATCATTTGGGTTTAGGAGTATTACAGTTTCTTGTGCCAGGAGCTGAATTTTATGTCATTATTATCATTAACAATTACAAACAGCTGCCTCTTCCACCTGATTTAGCTAATGATCATTAAGGAAATCATTTTTGAATAATTAAATGTAATGGCATTTGAATAGTGTCATATTTAAATTTTCACATGGTGAAACATCAGGTTCTTTCACATGGACCGTATGGTTTACCACTTCTGGATTGCTGTCACCTTTTAGACTGGAGAGGTGAAATCTAGTACCTTTGTGAGCGATATTGCACTTTTCTTCGGGAAGCAGGGATCATCTCACATAATCCTAATATTCAGAAATGGCAGGTGGTCCTCTTTTCTGGCGAGGAAGACAATGAGTTTTGTAAGCCCGTACCGTAGTTTCATTGACAGTTTTGACTTCTGATGGCTTCCAGGTCCAGGTAGTCTGACGTAGCACCAGGTATCCTTGAATTATAATCTGTGAAGACTGACATGGAGACAGCCAAGTGGTTCAACAAAGGGTTTGTGTAATAACTGCTGTGGCTTTTCAGTGTAGAGCATTCAGGACATGTGGCAGAGATGTGGACCAGGAAGGCACCCTTTCAGTGAATTAACAAAAGGGGTCCACAAAGTTGTGGAGTTCCCTTCTCAGGAATGTAGTGTGTTTCTCACAAGATTTATGAAAAATATGCAACATTTGCAAAGTTGCCTGCAATTTTGGCTTTTGCGTGTAAGCCAGATCTTTCACAATGCTTTAATATTGCACACGGCCCATTTTAGCATTATTTATTGAAGTGTAACTTCATGACCATTCCCTAGCGAAAGTCGAGTTACCCAGGAGGAAAAGCTTGGACTCTCTTACTAAACGCTTACAAGTTATCTTGTTTCAGCTCCAGTTAACACTTGCAAGAGAGAAAAAAACTGCTCGCAGGCATAGAGAACAGCGAGCCACATGAAGTCCAAAAATCTACATGGAGCTTGCAAAATAAACAGCATGCTCGCAAATTAACACCAGACCTGGTATAGAACTCTGCCTCTTATAGGAAATATATGGGGGTGGGTATTCATGAGTTCCCCTTTCAACTTAGGGGTGAAATAGTTGGGGTAAGCTGGAAGGGAGTGCTGACATTTTATGTACCCTGTTTAGCCAAGCCTAACTTTTTTTATCCAACTCTGCAGCATCCCAATGCGAGAGTCGGGTACCCTCGCCCCAGGCCGTGCTGCTTCACCTTCCAGTTCACAAACATGTGTGAATGTATGTGGTATTTCTACCGCATGACCCTAGCTGGAAAGTTGGAGGGGCTCTGTACGGGGCTAAAGACGAGCATAAAGCCATCGAGTGATTGGCAAGGTTGTCAGTAATCTGGATTGTTCCTGCACTGCGATGTAGTGTTGGTTAGTGTTCTACAAAGAGGTGAGTCTTCAACTCTTTCCTAAATTGGAGCAGGGTTTGGATACAGAGCTTTTATTCCAGATCCTGGGTGCACGGATGGAAAAGGCTTGTACGCAATAGGGGTATGTGCATGATGTTTTTTCTGCATGGGAAAACCACCTCACCTACAACCCCCAGCAGTATTAGATGCATTTCTTGCCCATTCACACCCTGTAAAGTACTCGGGGTAGGAATGGGTCAGTAAAAGATTTTTGAATACACAAAAAAGTGCATTTGTACTTGAGCATTTTCACCCTAGAATAACCACTCGTAGCCAATTACAGATTTACTAAAAACTATGTGTGAGAAAATACATTTGTGAGTAAACCTTTTGCAAGTGGAAGACCAAATTATGTGCATGTCAAAAGTGGGTTTACATTCGTAAAACAACCATTCACATGTGTAAGTGAATTTGTCTTTGTGCATCAGGTCTTGGATATTTAAAAAACAGTGTGCTGCTACCACAAGACTCATATGGATAAGCCTATTCCCTTAAACCTTGGGGTGGAGCTGTGGTCTAGTGGTCTGGCTGCTTAGCGAGCACTTCAGAAACTTGGATTCTGTTCTCTCCACTGGCATTTACCAAGAAGTGGTGTGTCTCTGGTGGTCTGCTGCACCTTAAATTGTAAAGATCTGTGATATAAATAGGTGTTGTACAACATGCACTAAAATAACACAGTACATCATTGGTCTGCAAGCTTTATATCCCTCTATGATCATCACCTCACATTTTAGACGCTTCACTAAATTATAAAACATTATCTGTGTAGAGCTACAGGTGATTCTTGCAGCTAAATTTGCTTTGTACTAAAGAACAAAGGCTAAAATAAATTATATAAATAAGACAGAAGCATTAAGATCTGTGAACCAAAGCATCTAAAGCATGAATGAGGCTCGGAATGGTTGAAAATGTGAGAGGCTTCCAGCTAATTCTGCTATTTCTCTTTCTTTAGTGTGGCTGATACCTACATCTCCAAGTTGGACCGAAGGCGATACTCCATGTAAGTAGCATCTCTGTGCGCCTCCGTGCACCATTCTTTCCATACTTATGTGGTGTGCCCAGGCCTAAGGGTTGTCTTTATGATCTCCGATGGGAAGTTGGCAGCTTTGAGAAACTTAAATGCCTAATGCCGAGGGGTTGGAGACCTTGGGCTTCACCAACCATCTGTGGTGGTCCTCAGAAGGAGGACAGGGGGGGATAACTTAATAACAAGGGAGCACGGGTCTTGCATCTGGATGTTGCCCTACCACCACCAACCCACTCTGCTGTTTGACACTCCTCTGTCACTCTGATCTCACGTCAGTATAGCAATGAAACCCACAGATAATTATTACTATAATTATTGTTAGCATCATTATTGTTATATAACCTTATAAAGCACTTATCTACGCAAATAGGGTTTCCCAGCGCTAAGCAAAAGGAAGCAGAGCTAAAACAACCAGGCCTTCAAACTTTTACGGAGTGCAAGTAGGGAACTCAGGGCCACTGTGAGGGAATTCCATAGTTTCGGACCCAGAACTGAGAAGAAGCATACCCCCATACGAGCCAAGCGAAACCTGGGCACAGTGCACAAGGACAGGCTGTGTGATCTCAACATGTGAGCAGGCTTATAAGGCAACACCAACTCCTGCATGTGGTGAAGGCCTGTACCGGCTCTGGCTTCGAGTTAGATACTCTTTATAACTGTGAGCCAATGAAGCTCTTGAAAGAGGTGAAAAACCAAGACATGCTCCGGGAGCTGAAAGGAACAAATGGAAGCTTGGTCTATTCTTAAATAAAGGACTTTGCCATTGTCCAACCTGGACAAGATTGGGTCTTGAATCACTGTCCTTGGTGCTGACAGGGGAATCATCCAGATTAGCTTTTTCAGCCACTTAAGCATAGTGAAACACATTGTGGTACCCTTCCTCACCTGAGGCTCCATGGAGAGATTTTCATCCAGTACAAGTCCCAAATTCTTGACCTTTGGGGACAAGGTACGAAGAGTCCCTAAAGAGACCATCCGAAGTTGTGTGCCCCAGAGTCATGGATTAGTACCCAAGATCATGACCTCTGTCTTACCACCATTTAACTGAGAGAGTCATTGCTCATCAAGTTGGAAATTCGACTCAAGCCCAGGCTAACGTCAGATGGTCCATGCCCCTGTGCAAATGACAAAAGAGAAGATAATTTGTATGTTATCAGCGCAAGAAAAAAGGGTCAGACCATAATGCTCCACTACATGTGCCAAAGGACGGATGTAGATATTAAACTACATTGGGCTAAGCACTGAGCTCTGCAGGATTCCCAAAGTTAGGGACCGAGTTTCTGACTTGACATTGGCCAAAAATATCTGAAATGTCCGGTCTTTTAGGAATGATGTTATCCCGGCCAAAGCTTTTCTTCAAAACCTAGCACAGCCAATCTCTTGATCAAGATAAGATGGGGCACAGTATCAAAGGCCACACTAAGATCTAATAAAATAAGAGTGGCTGTGTCACTTTCATCCAGGAGGCATCTGAGATGCCTTTTGACTCCCAGGGGAGCTGTTTCCGCCTGAAGCACAGATGATTGCATTACATCCCACACTAGATTTGCTCTCCAGCCAGGGCACAGAGCGTCCATAATACAACACCACACTTCTAGTTGTCTATCCTTTTGAGGGGTAAATGTCTAAACTTCATGGAGTTCATCATTTTTAGTTTTAAGAAGAGGATCATGACTTTTGGCCTGGGTACCAATGAAGAAGAACAGTGGTTGTAATATGGAATCTGGGTGCATGGTAGAAAGAGTCCAGCCTATTCATGCAGCCTCTACAGTCATTATCATATACAAAACAAGTGGCTGCTGCGTATAGGCATGATGTACTTGGTGGCCGTCCTTTAAATGTTCTAGTGTGAATCTATAGCAAAAGATTGTTAAAGTTCTCTCAACAATATCAACCTGCATAGTAGCTTTGAGAAAAACAAAGGGGCCAATTCACAAAGTTATTTACACTTACAAATTGAACTTCAAGTGCATAAATGCCTTAATTTAGGAGTGTTAAATCAAGTTTGCCGATGACGAAGCACAGCATTAACTCATGTATGTATTTACTCACACCAGCCTTTTCTCTTATTTGTGAACAAATCCACTACTGGGGTGGGTTGTGAGCATTCAAGAGCCCAAGAATGTGAACATCTACAATCTTGTGGACTTGTATATATTCACAAATATTTGCAGACACCTCAGCATCCTGAATTCAGTTGGATACTTATTCTAGACAGCAGTTCCTGCCCAGATTAGGAATGGGGAATGAATGCCCCAAAATGAGTCAGCATAGCCAGGTTCTTCACTTAAGAGATGAAGAAAACAAAGATTGCAAATCCTGAACCTTCTTTGGCCCCAAACAGTTCAGCTATTGATAACTTTCTAGCCAGAGCCATGGGGTAGTCACAAAGGATATTGACTTGGCAGAGAGGCGACTCTCCTTGGACCTTGTTGGCTCACGTAACCTCCCTTTGGTTGCCAACCCCTATCCTGATCACGCCGCATAGGGGGAATCTGTGGGCTCACTGGTTACAGGGGGCATACTGCCCCCTGGCGTAGTGCAGGACTGGCCAGTGTGGCAGTCATCCCGTAATTGTAGTCTGGCAGCCAAGTGCAAGAGAAGTCAAAACAAGTTCCCCCGGTATGAAAGTTGCTGGCCATAATGACATGCCTGGTTCTCCTATTGCCTTGGGTGATAAACTTCCCAGTACCCTCGATGTATCAACATGGGCCCCTTTTTTTACACATCTTGCAGATATGCTTTACAATTGCCTTGTGCCCTTGCTCAATAAAATCACAAAGATTTCCAGCCTTTGTCATTCTTATTCTAGGCCGTTCCACACTGTGGTCCCTTCTGCCACTTCTTTAGCAGTCGTACGTATTCCTGGATTTGAGGCCAGTGTGGCCAGGGATACTCCTGCACTGGCCAACAACATCATACAACCAACCTTTAATGGACCACTTGGAAGGCCCCTATCAACTGAAATCCCTGATCGAGACAACAACGCACGTGATTGTAACCTTCCTCTCTCCAACCCTCAATTGTAATCCTTGCCCCAGCATCCCTCCGCCTCGCATCCACTTACACCCTCGAAAGCTGTCTTTATGTGACGGTACTGGCGACAGTCCCAAAATTAGAGGATCCTAGATCAGAGTCCTTTGTCAAACTTAAGAATAAAGTATGTCACTGGCTAGTAGGCCATTCAAATGTTTCCTTGCTGAAAAAGATAACATCTTAATGGTTTGTCAAGTGGATTGGATTGGGCCCTCTGCCAAGACAGTTTGTGGCGATTGTATATTTATAAACTTTAGATACTAATAACTTGCTAGGCATGTTCTCTCTCAGCTACTCTGGCTACTGAAGGAAATGTATGCCTGCTACCCCTAGGCTACTTCTGTAGACATCTACAAAAAGTCATGGCTCCTACCCAGGCAATGGGATCGCAAATTCCATCTCAGGTGAAAGATCCTAGTATCTCCGGCATCAACTGCTTTGCGCCCCTGACTGACGTAAATGATGTAGACTGATAACAACAGCATGTTGGTGATCTGAATGACCTACTTAGGTGGCCAGTGCATTCTTAGGGCACATTTAACTAAGTATTCCTGGCAGAAAATGTGACTGCTGCTCTTCCCCCCTTATGTGGTGAATCTAAGAGGGTTATTGTGGACTAGAATTCAGCCCCCACCACTATGTCGCCCAGTATTGTTGGGGGCAATTTCTTAGGTTTTTTGCAGAAGCTGATTTGCTGGATCGTGGCTGGCTTAACTTCTAAGCTGAATGATGTGGACTGGTTATCCTGTGTTACAAACTTTGACTTCCTCTTGCTACAAGAAGCCTGGTGCATGGATCACCCAACCTTGGATGGTTATCAGAGTGTTTATGCGCCTGCCCATAGTTCTCACTGTAATAGGGATTGTGGGGTGTGATGCTTCTTGTTCACACGACATGCAATGTTAAGATTTCCCAGGATCCTTAAAGTGTGGAGGGTTGCAAATTTTATGGGTGGTACTAAAAAAATATTTAACTTTTGTATTATTCGTTTTTAGAATGCTTTCGGGGGCTAATGATGCAACCTGCTATTGATTGCTTTCTTTTATGTTTAATTACATTAATACATTAATTGGAGGGGATTTTGACGCTAAACTGGGTTCAAATCCTCCAACGAGCTTTCCCTTATTCTCCTTGGACTGTTAATCTTCCTGCAGTGACTGTGGAAATAGCTGTTTCTTCAAGTGCTCAGGGTTAAAATTTAGGTGGAGTGGTGTTGACTTTTCTAAACTTCTTTCAGTGATTAAATGTAACCAATCCTTCATCATTGAATATTATTTGTCAGTAACCCAGCCTAGTGATGCTATCGTCTGAGCTTTTAACTCCCTTAATGTAAATATCAAAAGTCGCCTTCTGTGCCTGGTGCAAACTAGTAAAAACCCTAATCCTGGCTGGTTTGATAAGGAGTGTAGGATGGCAGACAAGTGGCTAACAGAAGCCATCATGTTGGTCCTTAGCGATAGGTCTACATAAGCAATCTGCTGAGCTGCTTACAAAAAAGCAACCAGGGACAGAGAAAGGGCAATTAACCAAGAGATGTGGGACAGTTTGGTCACAGTCACTGTAGCTAAGGAGGTTTCTGGAAAATCATCAATCGCCCTAAAGTCACTAAAGGTTTGGCAGATGGCCAGGGTTCCGATATTAGTGCAATTTACTCTCAACCGGGTCCTTTATATTGTAAATCTGCAGGCTCACTTTCACCTTTTCCATTGTCTATTAAATTTGGAGTATCTGAGGCATAGGAGGCGATTAGTGCTAGTCCTTCGGGGAAGGCCCCCAGACCAGATGGGGTCCTTATAGTTCTCTACAAGGAGAACTTGGGGTTCTGGATATCTGTTACAACCAACATTGTCCCCGTCTATAAAAAAGGCTGTAGAAATGATCAACAATGTCACAGGCCAATTTCCTTATTAGACTCTACAGTAAAAGTTATAAGGCATAGCGCCATTAGTAGGATTGAGACTGGGGTCAGCTGTAATAAAGTAATTATCCTCCCCTGCAATTCAGGTTTAGGGAAGGGCTTGGCACTTTAGAGCAGTGTCTCAATTTCCATTTAATTATTAATAATTAAGTTTGCTAAAGGGGGATTCCTTTATAGATCTGAGCAGCACCTTCGACAGAGTCAACCGTAGCAAACTCTGGAAAATCCTTCCTGCTTGGGGCTCAACGAGGATTTGATTGCCTTTCTCCGGGCCTTACACTGTGGTGTATGTATAACTGTTAGATATGGGCGGGGAGGTGAATGTTCAGATTGCTTTGAGTTCTAACATTGTGTTTGCCAGGACTGCGTTCTGGCCCCCTTCCTCTTTCTACTCTATGTTAATGTTTAAATAAATGTCTGCAAACCTCAGGGAAGAACCTGCTTAAATTTAGGTCTAGCTCAGTACCAGCCTTGCTTTACGCAAATGATACCTTCCTGGCGTCCTAATGGATTGAGGTCCTTAGTAAATAGCTCCGTAACTCTTATGGATAACCTAGACCTGGAAACTAATATCTCAAAAAACAAATATATGGTCTTTGGCTTTAGTGTGGTCAAGGAGGGTTTGTTTTAGATTAATGGCAGGTGTATTGATCGGGTCTCCAATTATCAATATTTGGGAGTTGTGTATTGAGCATCCAGAGCAATTGACTGGGAAGAACTGTTCACCTCTCCACACTTCCTAACCAAAGCTGACTCTCTCAGCGTCACAAAGCTTTTTATGTGTCATTGCTCGTCAATCAGAGGAGATGAGGAAACCTCTTTTGCGAGATTATGTTATTGTTCAACTATCAAACAATCTAGAGCCATATCTGACCTGGGTTCCAAGCTCTCGAGTAAGATCACTCCTCGCCAAATCTGGGCTGGAACCGTAAGATCTCTACTTTGCTTTCCCTTGTGCCAGTATGAAAATTGGTCCATCTTAGTTTGTCCAGGGACAAGACCTCTGTGTAATTTCCAGAATACTTTACCTTTTTTTGTGAATATTATGAATTCCTAACTAGAAAGTTATAAAATCCTGTTCTTAAATTGAACGCCTTTCACCAAACAAAGCCTGCTCTGCATTTTTTACGAACATTACTGAAAGTCTTGATCTGTTTTAGTATTGGAAACTTTTTAAAGCCTGCCCTTTGTAATTGTAAATTATTGGCTGTCTGATTTATCATCTGAAATGCATTTATTCTTCTTGATTTCTGTCATTTTATGATTGTAATTCTTATTTGATTTTTTTAAATAATTGAATAATGCTTCTTGGCTATTTGGAGTCAGGATAGCTAGCTCCACATGAAAGTGACATGGAATTTACAGAGGGTCCCCAACCTGCTACTGGGAAACTGCAACATTTTTGCATTCTGAGCAGTTCTACAATCCTACAGAATTCCAGGAACATTGACCATCTACTATACAAATAAGTCTAAGCTTTTAAAAGCAGACCTCTGACTATCATTTGTGGATCAAATCCCCCTGTCTCTGGAAGGGCCTCACAATGTCCATGGTAGATGTTGTCAGCCACGGAATACACATCTGTTTTGCCCCCTTTAACTGTGGCTGTTTGTTTTACTTTTGAAAAGTTAGCTTGCATAGAGCCATGCACAGTCTGGCCTATGAACAGCACATCAGTGGGGCCCTGTGGCTGAATTCATTTACTCTGGAACACATTCCTTTAGAAGGTACAATTCTCCATGTCAGGGCTGGAAACATCTCCTCCATCACTCACTATGGCAAGTTTTATTTGAGCTATTTTTAGATTCCAGTTGACCTTTCTGAGTAGACAAAGAACAGGTGTTCAGTTAGAAACTGCATTATCAATTAAGATGCATTTAAATCTTATTCTTGTCACATTTGCTCTGTGTTCAGAGACAGAGGTCAAAAGTCAGTTTGTCTTCTTGCAATGCAAATACCTTTCCTTGTGACTGAAGGGTTCCAGGATTTTGTAAGGTGCAGTGTGACCTATGTGAAAAGAAAGGCTTTTGGTATCAGGCGTTTCCTAACGCAACATTTATATAACTAAATCAACTTTACAAACAATTCAAAATATATTTCAGTAGCTGTGGAAGACCATTTTTTCTACTTCTGTGTGATGGAAAAAAAATATTTTAACAGAATAACAAAAAGTCAGAACACTTCATTTGATGATGTGCATATGATAAATGTTTTCTGAAACGCAATTTTCACAGATTAATGTTAATACACTATGTAGTTTTATCAGTAAAGCTGCAAGGTAGTGGGAAGGTTTTTGGACATTTCTTGGAAATGTACTGTCTGTAAATGACAGTGCGCTACCACATCATGCTTTAGTAATAGATTTATTAAAAGTGAGTGTTTAAACATAAGCTGAGAAACACTCCTGCACTGATGACAAAGCTATTAGTAAACTAAAAGGCAAGTCATGCATGGATTATGTGTACCCTATATGTGGGCTAGATTTATTATACATGGAGCAAACGTTTTGTGCATTTAATCAAACAAAAGAGGATTTTTTTTTTTACAGCAGAAATGCCGAACTCACATATTTGAAGGTGCACTCATATGTGAGAATGAAGAAAAATGCGACTGTAAAACATAATATTTTCATAAGATCACACAATTTGAGACCCGTTTCCGGGTCAAGCACATTACAGTTAGGTCGAGTAGATTATTCAAGCTACTCGACTTGTAGGTCTGGTAACATTTTTATGATGTTTAGAGGCCTGTCGTATGCATGGGGTATGCCTATGCATTGTGCAGATTTGCAACTGTCTGCCTAACTCACAGATCTATTCTTCACAAATTCACTTTCAGAGTTTCAGAACTAATACAATGTATGCTACTTGCTTTCAATGCCGCGTCAAGGTTTGTAAGTGCTATATAAAATATAAATATATTTACATATGTTATTGACATATACCAGTATTCCTTAAACTGATGCATAAGAAGTCTATGAATTAGAGATAATCGTCATGTTTAGTATTTGGAAATTAGAAACATTAAAACATTTCTTAGTTCCCTTTTTTGCTTTTCCTTGGGATTTTTTTTCCATTCAAAGTTTTTAGCTAAAGGATAGACTGTTGATGTTTTTTCACCCACACCCATTACCACGTGCACCTGGTTTATTCAGGTGTATGGTTGGAAGGGCAGATGAAGGTTGAAAGATGCTCTGAAGGTTTATGTACATTCACAGACACTTGACTGTAAGGGTGCTCACTTCATTTGCATTGTATTTTCCTGACCACTCCACTGACTCCCACATGGAACAGTTACCGATGGAGATACCTCTTATGAATTTCTGCAAATGACTCCTTAAGACATGCAAAATTGGCCTAGCCCCTTCACCCAGTTCTCATGTATGCAAGGAATTCACATTTTTGTCAAGAGTAAGTCGGATGTACACATTGAAAAGGGTTTGTTAACTGAGTTCTTTACATACAAGGAAACTGAGACCTGAATAAGGTAGTTTGAAAGTCACCCATTCCCTCCTGATCAGCACCATCCTTTGCTCATAACTGGGAGAAGAATTGAAGTCTGCTCTCAAGCAGCTGAAACGTGACATGTATTTAAAAATGTTTTTTTATAAATGCAATTTACGCGTCTAAATTACATGTAACTGTACATTTTTATAGAATTTTTTTAATGTGAGAAACTATTATTTGAAATTTGTATCCAAAGGAGAGAACCTAGGCCCCATTGGTGTTGCCCATTATTGGAGTGGAAAAAGAGATTCTACTTTGAGTGAAAAAGCAGACTACTGTGTGTAGATTCAATTCTGAAAGATGCTGGCACTATTGTCACCCTTGTTGATGAAGGAAGACATTTGAGGAAGTACCCGGCCTTTTGGTATCAGTTGCAAAATAGAACTGCCTCAACTTTTGTCTCCTCGCAAAGATGATTTACAACTAATTAAATTCACATATATCTTGGCGTGTAGCATTGAGTTTGTCGATTGTACCACTAAATATCAAACATTGAAATATTGTGATTCAAGAATATCGCAGACATAATACCGAGGAACGAAATAACGAAAGTTATGTGCACATAGGGAGGTATAGATTTACTGTTCCTAACTCCAAATCTACTCACCTTGAAGGTAATTATATATCGTCATGGCACATGTAGGTGGAGTTAGAAACAGAAAATCTACACTTACCTCTTGAGATTCCAGTATTTTGTCCTCGATATTTCTATACCACAATATTCTTTCTTCAATATTCAGGGGGGACACCAGTGTGACAAGAGGTGACTGCACAGATTTACTAAAAAAGTATATGTGGAGTGTTTGGGGGGTAAATGCCTTTAATTTTCCAAAGCAATCAGAATAATAGTAGTTAAACTTAAAATATTAAAGCACCTGGAGGCAAGGGAAGTGGTAACTTAATTATTTAATTATGTGCAAAGACTAGCAAGTGAAAGATTATTGATTGCACTAACTGCATGGCACATCAGCTTGGACACACTTACACACACCAAAAAACAGGAACACAAATAACCCCTACAGAACATATTGAACTAATGCTAAAGGCAGACAGCTCAGTAGTTTCAATTCTGTGTGTTACTTTGCCTTAGACATGTTTAGAAATGAATGACTGGTTTAGTTATATCTTCATCAAACCATGTCTTACAAAGAAACCCTGTTTTAAACAGACCTGCTTTTTATTTGAAACTATTGAACAACAGAGGACATATTTCCACCTTTCAAAAAATTTATCATAGAGTTTATTTGTACATATTTATCCCCATTTATTTAAGGTCCCCTATATACGCTTCTGACAATTTATTGCTCGTAGCAACCCGTTGGGATGGTTTACCTGAAGCGGCACTTATTTGTTGAAGTCAATATTTTTACATAAGCTTTGATCTCATAGTATTTGCACTCAATTGCCTTATGCAGATATTGATTTATGTGTGTTTTAGTTGCAAGTTCATCAGAAAATGTACTGTTTTCTAATTAAATTGTTTATTTAATTCAAATTCTTTTTTGGGTGATACCATTCATATCAGCACATGATACTCGTTCATGGCTATAGGATATAAGTGCTCATGTGGGTGCTACATTGATAATATAATCAGTAGCATTTATACAGATTGTTGATCCATTGAGGATGTTGCCTCTATTCCAATCCAGGATTGCAGAAAATTACAAATGAAATATAATGATATCATTGTTAGCTGTGGGTCATATAGATTTCAGAGAACATGCATTTACCAGGCGGCTTTTGTCATAATAAGACCCCATCATCTGTGGTCACCAATTTAGGAGTCTAATGCAATACATCGAAAGTGTAGGGGCCTGATTCGCAAAGACCAAACGTTTAAAAGTCTTAGACCAAAAGTCTAAGTTTAGACCTAAAGTCTAACTTTACTCATAGTAAAGTTTGGCTTTTGGTCTAAGTTTAGACTTTTGGTCTAAGTTTAGACTTTTGGTATAAACTTAAACTTTTGGTCTAAGTTTACCTTTGTGAACCGGGCCCTAACTCTCTTATATTACTGGGTTAGAATTAAACCATGGCTGTTCTCAGGGTTAAATAGGGGCTAGGGACCAATTGCCCTACACTGGTTTTCCATCACTGCCCACTCTTACCCTGGAAGTGTTTAAAAAGAGAAAGCTTTACTTGTTCACCTTTGAGGTGCTCGGAGGTTCCCAGAACCACAGTCACTGTGCAAAAGATTCACAACAAAAGAGATGCTGATGTTGCAGCATTGATGGTAAAACTAGGAAGAAGTGCTGCATTAATAAACTCTATCTCTCTCTCTCTGTCAATCCAGGTTTTACAATGCAAAGGGTAAAAAGTATTTGGAGCAGAAAGTGAACTCATAGTGTGACCTGTGCAGGGATCCGGATGTCTGAAGCCTCAACTGCTTTGTAGTTTTTACTACAGTTCACAACTTGTAAAATGCCATAGACTCCTCCATGGAAAGATATCTGATGTGATGTATCAACAAGGACTTTCTAAGCTGGAAAAGACCTCCACATTGTCTCCTCAAGGGTTTGAGATGTATGCGCAAGTAATCCCTGAAGTTTACTTCTGTCCATTGGTGGAGTCTCGCTGACTCATAGAGTTCAGTAGAAGACCACTCTTTGCAAAATAATACGAAAGCATCTCTTACCCCTTTTGGCCATCAGGACGTGGTACAAGAAGGAAATTGAATTTTCTTCAGTCAAAGTTCCAATTCTCAACATGCAATCTTCACATTCAAGCCACTCTGCTTCCATTGATATCCCCTATGCTTGATATTTAAGACGGGATGTAATGAGAGAGTAAGGTGGTGGAGGGAACAGTTGGCTGAGAGGGACAAACAAAGCATCTATTGGCGGTCCATTTTCGTACGATTGAGTTGCTCTACCTGAAGGAAACACCCATGGTGAACTGTCAAGAACTCGCGATTTAGGCCTCTCACAACCTGTCCCAATCTGGTTCCGAGGGTACTATCTCTGCGAGGTAGCAGACTCACCAAAATGTAACCTTTGAAGAGTTCCATGAATGCACAATCCATCCAATAAATGTCTTGCTGGAACTTGGCATGATTACTCTTGTTTCTTATGTTTTTGAAATAAATCATTGAGTAGGCATCTCCTTGGAACACCTTATCTAGTACTCATAAAAACACATAAGTCTGTCACCATGTGGGCAGCTGATGCCCAGATAGTTGAGGGTTGTATTTCCTAAAACAAAGGTAGAAGTTGTGCTGCTGACCAACAGAAGTCAATGGTTTTGGTGGCTCACACTTGGAATAGTCTATGTTACTCAGACCTTCCACAGTAAAAAACAGAAACACTGTAAGTCAATCCAAAACATGCAGTGACCCTGAGAGCATCCCACAAGGCATTGTTTCACGAGGATAATCATCTACCCTATTGTGCATGGCTTGCTATTTAGTACACATTATCTAGAATTATAAAAATATAAATGTAGTTTGCTATTGGAATGGATCTGTTTGAAATAGCTGGGTACCAGAAGGAAAGCGAGTGCCTTCCACTTTTGCAACTGTGTAGCTTAGTAAATCTCTTGCAAATAGGTCTTTGGAGATTTGCAAATCTCTTCCTGGGTTGTCTAGAACCAACACCTTTCTTGGTTGTCTCTGCGAGAAACACGCAAGATAGGAATGATCTCAGCAGCCAGTTACAGCTCCCAAATCTTCAAGTGGAATCAGGAGTCCGTGAAGGAAACTGTTGATGGAGCCAGTAGTATGTGGCACCTGGGACAGTGGGATCACGGCTAGTTGACTTACTAATCAGGAAGGATGTGAACCACTGGAGACCTGAGTAAGTGTCATCCTCCCATAAAGTGAAGAAAGTGGGGTCAAAAATCAGAAAGCTGAAGTCTGAGGGTAAATCCTTAGTCTCCAAGAAGCCAGTCTGGACACCCGGCTGCTGCCACCTTGGTACAACTGGGGCAAATAAATCTCTTTAGCTCCATCTGAGTTAGTTTGGAAAGTGATTCCACGAGCTTCTCTAAACCTTCTAATAATTTGATTGACACACATCATGAAACTGATGATTTTTGCAACATTCCATGTGTGATTGCAAGGCTCATGATGAAATTGTGATTTTTAAGCTTGACTCAGACGCATCAGCAGCAAACGTGCAGCGTCAGACGTGTCCCCTTTTCCCTACGTGACATCCTTTCACAAGCTTTTAGAAATACTTTAAAACTTTGCAGCATTTTGACAAGGTTTGTTGATACATCGAACAGGCTTTAAAAGACTGCTGGGTGTCATAAACCAGACAAGCACATTTCCAAAGTATTGCAAGTTTCCATACTGATTTTCACCAATAAACACAAATGTAAACAAATTGAATTGAAATGGATGTAGAGACTGATCGAGTGATCCTCATTTCTGTTGCCCACCTTCGGTCCTTTTAAGAAACCTCAACCACAGATTGCTGTTGTAGGGAAGACAGACTGTTTCAGGGTCATTTGAGAGCTATATGACTAACATCAGTGTGACCCAATCAGGGACTGATCTAGCTGAAAGGCGTGTCCGGTGAATGACGTCACACTAGATCGCAAATCCCAAACTGACGTCATCATACAAAGCAACATTCTAGAACGCTGCTTGTTGCTGGTGATTTGTGGAGATGCAGAAGACAGGATAAAGAGAACCGGTTTTAGTCTTTATACTGAATGACGTCACATGATTTCTACAGCACTAAAAACTGAGGAAAACTATAATGTTATGGAGAACTTATGTTTTCTTTTTATTAACATGGGAACGTTGAAATGAGCACTAACATTGACAGTGCTTGTCTACATTTGGGTTCAAGTACTGTAGAAATGTAAAATAAATCTAAATTGCATGTTAAACTGTAAATTAAATGTAATGTATATTATAGAGCTATTGAAAAAGCACAAAACCCAACTGGCATCCAAGCGCTAGTGTTAATTTTTAAATATAAATAAATGAACATGGTGAAAGTAGTAGTCACCAATGCATTCAAAGGAAATGTGAATAAATACTGATAAACTGAGAAAAAATGACATACATAAATACAGACCGAGGTGTCACATGAAGGAGAAACAATAACCTCAGGGCCTTTGTTATATTTCATTCTTCTTGTGATCATCTTCCTTTGTAAACACTCTGTCATAGTGCATTTCTCTATAGATTTTCTCAGCTATAGAAAATCAGTATTTATGTCAAATAATGTAAGTGTACCTGGGATGGCACACTAGATTAATTCACAATTTACAATGGTAGACTGAGTTTATCACCGAGTCTTCCTTTCTTGTTGCTAACAAACGTGCATGTAAATGTGTAGGTGCGGACCGTGGTGCTTATGCAGCAAGTCTTGTTGGATCTTTCCCTGCTCTTAGATATCACATATTTTCCTCGTCATAGCAGATTGATTCTTTACATGCCTTTTATGCAGCTGCGCATCTTTCTCGAGTAGGAATCCGCATACCTTTATTTACCCAGGATTATTGCACCGCCCCATGTCTGCCATGTGTCCTCATGGCGCTTCTTATGGCTTAATTATCCATAGCACAGCCCCATCACTTGCCCCACATAGTGTTTTTTAAATACACCTCAGGTGTCACTGTTATTACCACTTATGATGTTTTTGTTGAAATTCTGCTAAGTTTTAAGATATGTGGTCTCTGAACACAGTTTTCCTCCAGGCCTTGGTTACATAGCGCCATTTATAAATACGTTTTAAGGACAAAAGTCAACAGATGGTACACAAGCTGTCCTATTCTGCTACTGTTTCAATTTTTGTCTCCTGCAATTTTGACTTATTTGACAGTATCTCTAGTGGTCTCCAGGACTCTTGGTGGTCTTCTCATGATCTACGCCTCAATGGGGGTCTCCATGGGACCTCATTATCCCAGTCCCTGGCTCTGCATGACCATTGGGGCGGGGCAAGCATGCATGGGAGGATGCCCACAAGCCCTCCAACTAATGTAATTCCAGTGAATGCCACTAATCGACTCTGCTTTCGCTGTTTACCTTTTTGTGCGTAAGTAGTTTGCATTCATTGTATTGATTTATGCGCAGTGCTGCTAGTAACCACTGCTGAGAATGTAAGCGGGGTGATCGCAGTCACTTTAGTGGCGTCTGTTTTCTGATCACCCCTAGATGATCGCAGCAGTCTCTCTTTGTTGTAAAAGTAAAGTAAAAATGAAAGATGGATTCCATCCATTGAGATCTGCATGAGCAGCCAATTAACCATGTCCTCCTCTGTTCTTCACCAGGGGCTCTTTAATGGGGGAGGTTGTAGTACACACTTTTTCCCACCAGGGTAACTCTCCAGGAGCACTGCAGTAAGTGCTGGTACATTGCCACTAGGTTATACAACCTGTGCCGGGAGGACAAGCTTGGTCTTCCCAGCAACACGCTGACCTTCCAAGAAGGGTTCAGATCAGCTCTAGTTCAGTTGACTGAGTTTGAAGTTGCAAGATGCACTGATCAGGCTGATCTTGAACTTTCTAGGATAGTGATTGTAACTTGAAACCTTATTCCAACACTTGCAAGAGCTACAATATTATCAGTGGTTGTAACTTGAAACCTTATTCCAACACTTGCAAGAGCTATATTGTTATCAGACCTGCATGGCCCTGCTGAGGTCCAACCTGGATGTTGAAGGTGCCAGCTGCACGTCTTTCAGAGGTAGGATTTTGCAGAAGAGCCTTGTAGGGGTCTGTGGCTGGCCATGCTGCTGATGTGTTTCTTGCACAAAAGCCCCTGCCTTCCTAAGGAATCTAGAGAAGCTGAGTAATGTGAACAGAGGTCTTTCCTTATCCATCACCCGACACCAGAGAAGGATTGTCCAAAAACCTACTCTTGAAGTGAAAGAAACTTCTCCTGTTGAGCACACTCCTGTGCACCACCAACCACTTTTGTTTAAGTGTGGGTTGTCCCATGTTGTCCAATCTATGACATCCACTAGTTCCTTTTTTTTGAGGTCACAACTGTAGAAGGAACAGTCAATCAGGTTCCATTTTGACGGGCATCACCCTACATGATCCAGCACAGTCAACAACTGGGCAAAGATGATACATGTGTCCACAACCCAGCACTATAGTCCTCTCCTAGGTATTTATACAGCAGATTGATCATGTTTGTCTGGCCGTGGGCCCCATAAGCCTCTCGCTTTGTTGTGGACCAATTGTAACATGGCAAACAAGCAGTCATACCATTAGAATATGCCACATCTCCTACCCAAGCATCAGTCTTGAGCACGGCCACTTTAGCCACACCAATGCCAAGCTACAATTCGCCACCAACAACAGTAGCGTATCTCCCACATAGCCCAGGAGGGCAATCCTAGGGGTAAACTATAGTGAACAGCCGACGATGTCCTCTAGCATCTCATTTACTCCTTGCCCATATGAGGAGATGGCAGGACACAGCCAGACCAAATGGAAAAGAAATGGCATTGTTAAAGGTACACTGACGGCACTCTGTAGTTTTTGTTGCATTAAAGAAAGGGTATAGTACAACCTGTTTAGAAATTTAAAATGAAGGGGGTTGTGCCTGTGGTGTAATTAAATACATTTATTTTGACAACAACTATCCAAACCTTGTCATCTATAGCTTCACAAAAAAACAATTTCCCATCATCGCCTAATGGGGAGATCAGAAGTCGCCATAGGGTCAGAGTACAGTTTGTAGCGTTTTGAAACTCATCTACTATTACTGCCTGGGGGTATCATTTCTGATAGAAGAATGAACTTCTGTGGTGTAAAAGGAAATTTGGTAGTCTATCCAAACCAAATATATTTAAAGCTTTAGCTCTGGCTCTTGGTTAATGATCTCCCAGGTTCCAGAACTGGCCTCCCAGGAAGAAATGTCTGATTTGAGTATTGTCTTCTTTGACACCTAAGACACTACCACAGGTTTGAGCATGGGCGAAGCAATGAGTTACTGGCCGGAAGCATGGCTGGGACGTTCAGTGGGCCAAGTTTGGCTCTGCCGGTTAGTGTCCACCATTGCCAGTGAATGGAGCACGTTCTGAATTTGGAGTTCTGGTGTGAACTGTGAGTTCTTCCTGATCTCTCTCTATTACTTAATGCAGGAGGCATACGTTAGGAATCTGCCAGATCATTGCATTGAGAGCCTGAGCCACTAAAAAGTACTTTTAAAAGCCAGGCATCCAGATCCCCTCTCACAAGTGGCCTAGAGAGTACTACCACCTATGGGCTGTTCTCCAGCCCCTACCAGCCTGGTTAGGGTAGCCTGAAGGGTGACAAAAAACATGTAATAAGATAAATTATTTTATTTATGAATAGTGAAATTTCAGTAGTACCACCATTTATATTATAGCATTTCACTCTTCCATTGATAATGACAACTTGATCCTTCTGTCTACCTGGGGTTTCAACTTGATCCAGCTCCACTTTACTTGTGACTTTAACCAGTCCATAACCAGGCCAAAGTTGTCTTTGATCAGACCTCCCTTGTCCCGTTGAGGAGTTATCCCCTGACATTTAACCCATCTGGGGCACCACTTAAAAGGGTATTTCATATAAGGTTTGGCAGTGTTCAAAATGAGGGAGAACAATTCGGATTTATCCCAGTTGACTAAGAGCCAAAGTATCCACAAGACCCAATGATTTCCCGGATGAATGGGGCGATTGTTTTTTTTTTTTTTTTTAAATAGTAATACTTGGGACTACCCTTTACAGCGGAGCCCAGAGGTAGTTAAATACCTCATTCTGTGGGTCACTCAGGACAATTATGAGCTTATTAAGGGAAATTTTGGTACAGCACTGGAACTGTTGAAGATGTGCATTGATAGATGGACCAGTCTTCCCCTCTTCATGATGGGACGGATTTTCCTCATTAAAATAGTGGTCCTGCCTAGGCTCCTCTATTTATTTGCAACATTTCAATCTGCCTACCATGGATTTTCTTCAGAGAGATGTGGCAGGAGCTTACCTGACTTAAGTGGGGCGGAGGTTAGCCTAGCATCCTCTTGGAGGTATTCACACGAAGTATATTGGGTTTGTGGTACAGTATTTTTATATATATTATCTGGTGGCAGGAGCACTGTTTGAAATACAGGGCGGTGCTGCAGGTGTCTGCGGCACATGCTAGAGCTGAGCGTGCTATTGTTCATACCCAGTTGGTGTCGGGAAATTAGTGCATTCAACCATATATGGTGAGAAATTATGTTGATGTTGTAGCAATGACCATTCCAGCTTGAAACCTGGCACAGCTATAGGCACTTGATATACTGCATTCTTCTCTGTTGCCCCTCCCAGATAACCCACTACTTTCACACACCCCCATGGAAAAAAGTTATGAAGAAACTGTTACATACATTGGGGTTGGCACTACTATGTGACCTATTCCCTTTCTAACAGGGCAAAATACTCGAAGTTGAGGTGGTGACCTACCAGGGGGATACTGAGCTATTGTAGATGGTTCTTGACTGCCAGGACAGGGTTAACCAGCTCCCCCATTTCACCACCTAAAATGTCCTTTCTCAGTGCCCATATTCTTAGGGCTCAAATAGGCCCCTCAATATCCTTTTCGTATTCCACGTTGCTATAAGCATGGCAGATGCATTCCCGGATGCCAAACATAGAAGGGAGAGTTCCTTAAGATATCAACCTTCTGACAAATCCTGGGCACATTGCTGTGCACAAGTAAAAGAAATTCAATGTAACTGTATAAAGTAATGCATTTTAAGTATTTACATCAATATTATTATACCCCAGAGCAACTGGCTAAATTTGGGGTTGAGGTCCAAACTGAATGTAAGCACCGTGGCCTTGCTAATGCATCTTTTCTGTTCATGTCTTTGAATTGTCTCTAAGTGCTGTTATACTGGTGAAAGGTATTCCATATATTGAGTGATGTGCTGGAGGTGCCCTTGAACACTCCCCTCCGATGGCTTTATTAGGAGATACATCTGCTCTTGCACCACAATTCGCTGCTTGGCATCCATGGTCCTTGTTATGGTCAAAAGATGAGTGGCAATGCTTTAGATGCAAAGCACAACACATGTAACAGAACAATGGCTCAAAGGCATAACCCACTGCAGCGACATGTTGGAGCAGTATGTGGCATACATATACCCCACTGCCTGCCCTAATGGAACTTGAGACCCATTTCACTTCTGCCTGCTACGAACAGCTGAATCAGTCTACTCCTGTTTCATATGCACACCGGCTTGCCTCATGATATGCCCAGGTTGTTAGAGTAAACTGGTCTGATTGAGCAAATGACATAATATATTGGTTTCCTAAAAGGTGTTCTGTATTAATTGTTTGAAATATGTGATGCATTGTGCTGCTGTGAATTTTTGTTCTGTATAATAATAAATATTTCATAAAAACAAACAGTAATAGCTTATCTGCATAAAGTGATAGCAGCATACACTTAGATAGAATGAAACCCCCCTCTGTGAATGACTGTGTCCTGCTTTACAAGCCAGATGGCTCCATTGCCAAGGCAAATTGACAGAGGACCAGTGCGTACACCTGTTAAGAGCCTTTGTTAACAAGAAGTACAGTGAAAGGGTATCATTTACGTCCACTCTGCCCTTGTGGGCTGCATATAATAACTGTGCCAGGCTATTGAAATATTTGATCAAGGCCATAACCTCCAAAACTTTTTTAAGGAATGGCCACTCCAATGAGTCAAAGGCTTTTTCAACATCTTAAAGGTGAGATGGCCTCAATCTCAGATTGAAAGTGATGCACATTGCAAAAAGCATTCACAGATTATGGGACATGGGTCTACCCATTATGGAAGGACCACTTTTAAAAAACCGCAGTGAATGACAGCTGCTCATTTTCTGTTGTTCACATGTTTTTATTGTGAATGGTTTATCTACAGTAAATTTTCACTGTAAATGGTGCATAATTACATGAAGTGGTATAATAGAATGATTTCAGGAATTTAGCTTAGCTGGCAAAATTCTCCAAATCCCCTGGATCACTCTGTCGTAATTTAAATTTTGCTGAGGTCTAGTATGGAAGACTGTAATTGTCTTGGGGTGATATTGTGTTGCTCTAAGTAATAGTGCTAGGGTCCTGCCAGGTCTCTCCCATTACCATAACAACATGCCAGCACATATTTTGCCCAGGAATTGCACCTTACTCTCTGCCCAGTCAATATGTTCCGTCAGCAGTTTATTGATCTTGCCTTACATGTCAGAATGGGGATTATTTTTAGGCTGTTTTTCTATTGAGGCAAGTTCTGCATCTTGTTTCTAAAGCTGTTGTCCTATATCTTTTAAGGCCCCGGAAATTACAGCAATTGCCATCCCCATACATACATCCTAAAAGTCTCCCAGACAGTAAAATATAAAGTGACAGAGCCCAAATTGTTGCGAAAAAACTCAGTACTCAGGATCTGTAGTAGGGCAAAATTTGCGTAATTTCCTTTTGCGTAATTATGTCAAATCTCAGAAAACGTAAGCGAAATTATATGCAATTATGTGAAATGTGATTCTGTCGTGTAGTGCTATATTTCAGTGTGAAATAGCTACTCTATCAATTGTTCCAAAGAACTAATTTTTAATCACTTGGTTATGCAAGGCGGGAAAAGTGATTATCCAGTGTACACAATAAGGCAATGCCATGGGGATCTCAAGGGCTAGCTCCAGAGAGTAGTCACTGTGGCCAATGTGCATGGCCAGTGACAGTGAGCAGTGGGCGTAGGACCAAGAGGATGAAATGTGCCCTATAGCCACTTAGAGGTCACTGCAAATGGTTGAAGTCTGTGCACAGGCAGGACAAGTACTGGGTGCAAGACATGACGGCCAACAGCAACTGTACACAGCTGAAAACCATTAAAAGTAGGTTCCTGTGCACAAAAACAGAGCACATGGGGTGCCTGAAAAGTATTGGTACATGCAATGAACCTTTTTATACTTCATGAGGAAGCCAGCAGTTATGGTTACCTCAGTAACCTAACTGTTGAATTTCCATATTTTTTAGGTTTGTTGTTGTAGACACAATGTCACATTGTCAACCTTACCATATTGAATATAAACACACAAACAAAACAGGCCACACATCCACAAAAAACACTCAGACACACACATACACACACACACACACACACACACATTGAATTTGAATTTAAGTTATGTTCACAAAAGCTACCATAAAGTGTTCAATTTTGGGGGTACGGTGATCAGTCAAATCCCCTGTCTAGCATCCAGTGTCCTAGTTATTACAGAGTACAACCAATAGCATTGTTATTACATCCACAGGGTATCCACATTTCCTTGATCTAAAACAAGTCTAATCCAGTAGTTTTTGTGAATCCCACAATATAATATTTTTCTTCTTGTGGTAGTACCTTCAGTTCTTCATTTTTCCCAAAGTTATTGAATGTACAAAACATTTGACAATTGTGCAAATGACCTTTTAATTTTTGCTCTCTTTGTCTGGAAGGTTTTGCCATTTGTTAATTTGAGTTTATTGTTGGTCCATCACACCCCTGCATCTGCCATGTTACAACCTTCTGCATTAATATTGTTAATCTTTGTCCAGAATGTTTGTACTCTCATTTCTTTAATACAGTATATTTTAAAAGGCAGAGTTCAAATGCAGAGCAAAGCAAACACTGCTGGCTACTACCCCTGGAAATACGATGTACTGGTTGGAATTCCCTCATCCTGTCCCTTCACCCAAATACCGCACTCTGGGAGTATGATTCAAAATAGCACTTCAAAAATGCTTTGCTTAGAAAGAAAGATGCACCACAGAGAAAAAGACAAATAGAGGCAAAATAGGGTAGAATTTATACATATTTTATTTTTTTCTTAAATTAAATAAAATTCCTCTCAGGAGGCTTACTTTGCATTGATCTCAGTAATAAAACAACTGGAAAATGAAACCACAGTCTAGCTAAAACATGCAGCAATTGGGCGCATGCATTTGCTTGTATTCCAACGCCCCATAATGCCCTTCTCAAAGGAGACCAAGGAGTCCTGAGTTAACAGGAAGAAGAAGAAAGGAGGGAGGCAGTGATGAACATCCCATTTAATACATCTAACCACAGAGCTCCAGGTTTAGCCCATTGCAGAGTGTTAAACTCCCTTCCCAATTCAATAGGGACAGTCATATTAGATGAGGCAGAAATCTGAACCAATTATGTGCTCTCCAATCAAGTTGGAATATGCGAAAAATGTGACAGGTTTTGAGATTGATGTTCCGAGCAAATTCTTGAAAGGTGAAGTCTGTGAAAATGAATGGGCTAAAAGCTAATTTTATTCTACGATCACTTTATAATTTCAGTGTTGTACTTGAAAAGAATGTGATTTTTTTGGCATTCTTTTGGGCATATTGAAAATAAATATATTTGGCAATAAGTTGATATCTCCTTTTAAAGGACTGATGTGTGATGCAGTCACACTGGGGTTCTCAGTGTTCAATGGGTAGGCAGCAATCTAAAGCTCTTATCTTAAGGGCATTCTGTCTTTTGTAACTTTGGCAGTGTGCTCAGTTTACAGGCACATTAGTGGTAAGGTAAAACTTCAATCTCAAAACATCTGTGGTTTTGCAACCCCAAAGTGGTGATTATTAGAGAATATATCCATGACCATATGGGACTATATCTGTGACCTTGTAGGAAACTCCTACAAGTGGTGAGGAGGGAATCGATCAGTGATCATCCACAAATCACGTTGTTTTGGTATGCAATCATAACATAGTGGTGTATGGGAATACTTTTGGTGATATTTCATTATTCACCTCCATGCAGTATGCGTGGCAATACAGTCTTGGTGAAGTGGTGAGTAAAGAATTATTTGGTGATGGTGCACAGATGACTTCCATGCAGCCTATTTGGTTTTGCAGACTTTATGTGTTTCTTGGCTTGGGAATGGGTGAGTGATGAAATGTCATTATTGAGGGACTTATCTTCTAAACACAAAAAAGAGACTAGTCTGCTGGTCTTACTCTCTTTTCTATGCTGGACCTTTCAGACACCACAATTAGTTTCCTGCAATATGCTTCTAATTAGAACAAATGCTGTCTCCATCTTTTCTATATAGCACTTCTGCCTGAGCCTTGGCACAGTATTGTCACTGGTCTGACATCATGGATCATGCCATTGAACTAGCATTTGACTATCTATGTGCAATAGTATTGTTCTTCAAATGGCACCTTGCAACTGAGCTCCATATCTCTCAATGTTACTAAATTTGGAATACCTAATACCTATGTGCATTGTCTGCAAAGACATCCATTTGGGCTCAGAACACAATCAGCCCCTCTCCATTGATGATATTCATGCCCTCTTGGATTGCTATGACCTTCATACTGCTTCAGTTCTATCACCTACTGCTGAAGAAAAAGAAAGTGATATATGGCATTCCGTGGTATACAGATTCAGATTGAACCGTTGGCCACACTTGTCACCAAAACAAGCATCTCTGCAGTGTACTATCATCTCCACATCTATAAATCAGCTATGAAACACATGCTGCAAGTTGCTGACACCATTGTAGTCAAAACCTAGATTTACATGTACTCAACAAGACCTGGTTCAATGAAATTTCTCACAATGTAATGGACCTCCTGCTCACTTCTGAATATTCTGTTATCCATTGTGATCACGAAGGTAGAACTGGAGGAGGCGATGAAGTACTTTACAGAGCTGCTGCTCAGTCTAGGCAGGTATATACGTACTCATTCTCCACCTTCCAGGGCTTGATACTAGAAGTCCACTTGCAGCATAGCTCCCCCATCAGACTTAGGCCTGCATTCTGAGTTGGCCAAGAGGGTGTGATAATTATTGCATCTAATAAAAACCAACACTGAGGTGTTCAGTATGTATTAGATATGATACTTGTTGGCTATCGCAGTTTTGTGGGCAATACCATGCAGAGTCTGGTGCTTATTACACCACAATCTGTATATTATGGTAATTACTGGGAATTTTCCCCCCGATAAACCTGCTGATATTTATCACAAAACTCATAATTCCAACATGTTCAGATCAAGAATTGCCCCATATATCAAAACTTACCAGCCCACATGTAATGAGGGCATGAATGTCATCGATGGTCCTCTCAGGTATGTTTATCGAGGAACGCCTCAAGCACATTACTGACCAAACAATCCACTGTGAGGCAAACATCTCTCTATAAGAAGTAAAGCTACACTGGTGTGTTTCTAATGATGGTGCAGTGCTCTCCAGAAATGATCCTGAATGCCACTGCCTTAAACCCACCCATAATAAGAGTTCCACACTTGACTTGATGATCTCGAAGAGGGGTTGATCACTGTAGAAGAACCAAACCCTGTGGATATGTCTAATCCTCCCATTATCCCCTTCCCTATGGTCTTCTTGCAAGTTTTGAGCTGTGACCAACCTAAAAAGGAATTATCATGGTTTAGTGACACCATCAATCTTGAAATCATTTGTTTATCTGGCCTAGCGCTGAACAAACTCTCACCTATCAATCTTCATGATCATATGAATGCCTCTACTTTTAGCCTTAACAAATGCACTTTTGAACCCCCAAAGGACCCAGCGCCACATAAGAAGAAAAGAAAAAGATTTGACCCTTCTGTCCTTCAGATGTACTAAGGATCTCTACAAGAATAGAAAATAACTAGGAGAGCTGGAGAAGCGGTAAAGACAAAGGTCTTCCCGTCCCAACCGGAAGTACCTCAGGGTATTGAGAAAACTATATAAATGAAACATTTTAAATGCTACTGCTATGTCCTTCAAGACAAAATGACCAAAAGGTACCCTAAAACCACCATTTGACATAGAGTGGTGAATAATCACCCTTCTGTTAGATTTGAGGACACTTCTGCCAAAATCAGAAGAATGTAAACATTTCTTTGATTAAAAAGCAAAATCCATCGAGCAATTGGTATTGAGAGCTGAGTTGCAATACAACCCACACTACACATGCTTTAATATGATCTGTTCGAGGAGTTCTAATCGGATATCAGACAAGGGTGCATCTAGGAAACCAGTTTGCTCTAGATATGTGATTATGAAGCCTGCATCTGTGAGTCTGTCAACTCTGATCTCCATATCCTTCTCAAATTATCTGCTGCATTTGGTGAAGTAAATTACTTTATGCTAATGGCATATAAGGTATGCACGAGTATTAAAAGGCTTGTCCTTAACTGTTTCACCTCTTATCTGCGAAATAGGTCACAGCGAATCAAAATATACTTCTAGTTTTCAGATCTCATTGCTTTAACTCGGGGGCCCTTACTCTCTTGCACATACATATCTTGAAACAGTTGGACTCTTATTTAAGAACTCTGGGATCCTTTCTCATCAGTTTGGGGATGATACACAAGTGGATCCCAAGATTTACTCTCCAAAATAAGTGCCATATCTTGCACAGACTTTAAAACATGTTGAACACTAGATGAATAGTAAATAGAACATCATGTAAATAGCAGCCATGCGAAAACTTAATTTCTCCTCGTCCTATCATCTCTGATGCCACTACCATTTTAATCCTGGAATGATTCACTTGGCATCCTTGACGGCAAACCTGTCATTTCTGACTGTGCCAAATCCCTGGGAGTCATTCCCAACAAAGGACTTAATTTTCAGACACTATCCAAAAAAGCAATAGGGCACCGTGCCCTATCGAAACCAGTGATCTATGCTGCACTGCACTTTATTTCTGGAACCAGACAATGTCATCACCTTACACCAGGTGCTGTTTACTCTTCAATGGCCTCCTATAGAAACTAAAGCTGTATATAAATTGGCAGGAATCCCTCCACCCTCCACCCTGGGATACCCGGCATCCAACTTCAAACATCTCAGACAGGTTCAGATTCTCATGTAGTACTAATATACTAATTCTAGAACACCCGGCATTTACAAATGAGAACACTAGGGCAGAGTCCATTTAGGACAGTGCTATCAGTATTTGGAGCTCTGAACACTCTTGCTTTTGAAGCATCGCCACCCTGTTTGCATTCAAGACTACATGGAAAATTCTTCTCTTCCAATGATGTTTTGAATAAGCTTAAATCCACCTGCTCCCTTTTAACTCCACCTTTTATGTGCACTCCTTCCTTAATGCACTTCAAACTCCCCTCTAGGGTTCTCATGTGACTGATGGATCTTCCCTATCTCAATTGACTCATTACTCATTCTCCTGCCTTCTGCTATTTGGTTTCCTTACTCCAGCCTGGGTTACTCTGCTGCTCAACTATTATCACATTCACATGACTTTCACCACTTCACCATCTTAGATCATGTGCTATGATCCCTTGCTTATAACCCTTACTTGGAGCCACTGGGCTGTCTGACTAATGCAAAGCACCATGTAATTTCTATCTTACACATTTTTCCGTAAAAAGTCTCAACTCACTGCTTCTGTGTCTAGTTCTCATTGGCATCATTGTGGTTGGCTCATTTTTCTCGTGTAACGAATTGTTCTCGTTTTTATCCTTGCTGCCAGCTTCTTTTTCTCATTTATCCTATTGATGACTCTCATATATTTTATCATTTTTATGTAAAGCACCTTAAGATCTTTGGGTAATTACTATGCTGTATAAAGGTTTTAAAAAATTAGCTTTTTAATGTTTTCTGGGATGCACAAAGGACTATTAACCCTGATCTCATAGGATGGGTTAGTATGGAATCCATGGAAAGAGCCATCTCTTGGAAATGACTTGGTGTCAACTTTCATTTCATGGATAGTGACATCCCAGTGACAATTCACTGAGTGTAGTAGAGCAGTGGTTTTTAACCTGTAGTCCAAGCACCCCTAGTGGTCCGCAAGGCCTACTCCGGGGGTCAACATCTGTTTTGCAAAATTTAATACAATTAGAATAAAGTATATACAAATAAAGAAGAAC
Organism: Pleurodeles waltl; assembly: GCF_031143425.1. Classification (NCBI taxonomy): domain Eukaryota; kingdom Metazoa; phylum Chordata; class Amphibia; order Caudata; family Salamandridae; genus Pleurodeles; species Pleurodeles waltl. The sequence goes on from NC_090449.1 coordinate 35,285,928, forward strand.
ATTTGCACATTTGAACACTTTTTCTGTACTTGATTGTGAATTACACAAGATAATTCAATATTTGAGCATTTGTTTGATGTATACTTGTATTTGAATTTTTTAAATTGTTTTGAGGTCCATATTATAAAAAATGCTTAGGTTAGGGTCCCTGCCATCCAATAATGACTCAGTGGGGGCCCCCGAATTCCGGTAATGATTCATTGCGGGTCAATAGAAGTCAGAAGGTTAATAACCACTGCTCTAGACTATGGCGTATCACAGCATTTTCAGGAACCTTCAGCCCTTGTTCAATTCATTATGAAAATGGATTGGTTAACCCTTCTTCAGCATTCTTGCATTTGCAGTTCAATGTAGGGGGTCAGTGTAGAAAATGAAATGTTAAAATCTTTCATTCCTTCATGAGGCATTAATGGGAGACATTTGAACAAACCCAACATTTGAACAAACCCAACATGCCTGTTTTAGCATCTTTTGTAGAATGGAGTACTGTTAGGGTTATAGATACAAAAGGATGGAAAACCATTTAGACTCACGTTCCATTGAACCACTGATGGATACATGCATGCTGATGCACCTTTCCTTATGATGTACTTAGAACGTATGGCTTACTTGACTGAAGTGTGACAAGACTGTGACAACGAACTCCCCTTGGCAACATTGTGAAATTCCATGGGGCTTTCTTTGCCAATGTTTTCAATTAGGAAATAAAAATGTGTTCTGGAGTTTGAAGAAAAGTTCTGCAGAAAAGGCTAGAAAACTCTGTGCTCTATGCTCAAGGAAATCTCATGGCTATAACGCTGATGAAAAGTTACAAGGAAGAAGTAATATGCATCATTTATTAGGCGACAAATGCAGACCAATGCCATGCTTCTGAGTATTCCTTCTTGTGGAAGTTATGGAAGTTTGAAAAGCACATTAGGGAAGTTCCACTGACCGCATCTTTGGAAGCTCCTGAAACAGAACAGAACAGTTCCTTTGCACTAGCTATTAAGCAATTTGACACTGACTCAAAAAATGAATGGGTCGGATTTTGTTGACCATTAACTTCACTACCGGTCATCGCCATCCGGCAATCTGCTACTCCAATAAGCTGTTTCTTTCAGAAGGCTGGATGAGAGTGTTGCTTCATGACTCACTGAGGTTGGCATTCAGCAGTCTGACAATGTTTACAATGAAATCCTTGTCTCTTTTGCTCTAAACCTGTGCAGATGTGACTGATTTTACCAGCCGAGCCTGTAACACAGGGCAGAAGGCATCATCTGGGTATCACTCAAAGGCATGGTTGACCGATTGTTTGGCTATATTTTTCTATGACACTGATGAAATCCCAGAGAACTATACAATCAGACTTTGTAGAAATTCATGAAACCTGACCTTAATAAGCTATGTAAAGCTTTCTGAAGTTTGATGTCCTGCTCTATCAAAATTCTAAAAAGTTTTTATAATTGTCAGGGCAAGTAGTGAGGCCAAAATGACTGTAACAGTTTACCTCTGATGATGTACAACTAATGAGCAAACGTAAAGAAAGTATTAGGTCTAGGGTCAGACATTAAAAGGCCTCTGCATTATCAGAGGGAGGCTATGATCAGTTACTGATAAGAAGTACATGTTGGCGGGATGGACATATGTGTTGGAGCAGTGAGCATTGTGATGGAGGAGGGAGAGGTTGCAGTGCTAGGAGGCTGTTTACTGCAGGTGAGCGAGGGGTAGATCAGGTATAAAAAAAAACTAATCGTTTGGCTCACAGTGGTAAGAAGAATGGAAACCAGTCAAGGAAAGTGTTACAAAGTCCTGCTTCCTATAAAATTAGGCTGGTTTCTTCATCAAAACCTGGGAACCAGGGTGGGGATATCCCAGTGTAACACGTAATTCACAAAAGTTTGACTGCAGTCAATTCCCATTTTTGTGTGGAGAGAACTACAGTCATAGAAGATTTATCAGAACTTTTCCCATTGGCCAAACAATGTCAACTCATTAGGACAATGTTTGATTGGCCAGATAACAGGATTTCATGCAGTCGATTAATTGGCAAACAGACCTCTATCTACAATGGGCAGAAGTATTGTAGTTCTCCAGCTAGCCTCTATTCATGCAACATTTTGCTGACTAATCTACTTGGATCCATGAAAGATATTCTTAAGTAGCAAACTAACCTATGATAATCATATTCTGTTGGCCAGATAACTTTGATCAAGAAAGGATATCGCTTATTTCAACACCTACTTTCAATCTGTGATGGACTTGTCCAGCTATTCAACTAACTTTAAGTTGTGAAAGAAATGTTTGCCCAATAATTTCAGTCTGTGGCAGGTAATGGTCGGCCATCTAAGTACAATCTCATAAGGACATAATCAGCTGGATAACGTCTTTCATTCTAGCATGGACATGTCTAGCTGACCAGCTGAATTGGCCAACAATTGCAATGTTTATTCTGTGACAAAAATGTTTGGTTGGCTAACTACCTTGAATTTAAGACAGTGTTTTAGCCACTTAGCTTCATTCAGTGATGGACACACTTGTTTGACCATCTAGGTTCAATCTATTTTGGGAATTTTGGGGCAATTACCAAGTTACACATCGGTTGGCCTAGCCTGCACAGGGCATGGATATTTCCAGGCTGCTGCTCCATGAATCAGTTTATCCCTGTTTGAGATACTGTTATCTCAAGAATGTTGTGTCTGCTTGAATCAACTTTGGTCAGATTGCCATAAGGATAGCTCCAGGGCTGAAAGATGGTTGCCCTCCAGGTGTTATCAACAAGGCATTTTGGTGCTCTACAATTACCAAAACCAGCCAAGTAGTTTGTATTGATTGAAAACCAAGGAGAGACATAGTTATATCCAGGCTGCTACAAACTTACATAGTATGTCCCAGGCTGAGATATATTTTGAAATTGTTGACCCCCTAAATTAGCTTCAACCAATCTAAGAAAGAGATTCTGATAGACTGATAGACTGCTGGCTCTCTGTCAGTGAGCAGAGTATGTCTGACTGAGGAATGGATATATCTAGACTGACGCCCCACTAGATTCACATTAGCCTAGTTTTAGATGCAGATGGTTCCATTCTATAATCTCTACAAATCAGTTTAGCTGAGACTGCAATCTCCTGCAGGTGAGTCTTATGTCTTTAGACAGCTTTCTGCTGGGTTTTACATACCCCTGGCGAGGTACACAGCTTTACAATGCCCTCCATCCAGGGAAGGAAATGGCTGCAAACCCATAGCCCCCAGTGGCTAGTGTTTGGCATCATCATCTGTTGTGCCATGTGGCCTGCTTAACCCATGGTGTGATTGCCCATTCTCTGCTCCGGCGGCTTCCTTGGCAGGCATGCTCAGCTGTTGTTGTGGGGAGGGAGGTCCAGCCTCGATCGTCACTTCATGTGCCACACTCATGGAGGACCGTGGTGTGACCGGTAGGCGTCCACTGGCTTGATCCGGTGCACGCAGACGTTGCATGAATGTTGTCACTCGGATTGCTTTCTGGAAATATAAAGCAGAATCAAGTGATGTACATAGTCTTAGCAGCACTTACGCAACCTTTCCTACTCTAAATACATAAAAATGCCTGAGTAAATGCATATTTTTTAGTATTTTATGTGCTTTTAGTTCTTCCACCACTGTTTTTTGGACTGACATTTCTTCTTCACTAACACCCAAATAACACCATAGAATGGAGACCTTCCTAAAACTATTGATTATTTTTATATCACAGGCAGATCACGGGCAGTTTCTAAGCATTGAGCTCGCCTGTCAGCCACTGGTGACCTTAGGTGTTTGCAGTACATTAAGCACAGACATCTAGTGATGGGGTAATGTTGAAAAAATTGACAATATGCCATCTTATAGCAAATTCTCTGAGTACCTTGATATACCCCTGCCAGAAAGAACCAGATAAGTTGCATTCTGGCCTACTTGAACTGGCTCCTTGCAAAGTCCTCTAATTTTCTGACCAGCCTTCAGCCCCACCCAAGGCTCAAACATTCTGGCTCAGATGTCTTGTGACCCCCTCACCTTCACCTAATAACACCATGGGTGTTCTGTATTTACAACACAACGCACCATGGTGCATGTTAGGCCAATAGCGCCAACATTTTTGATGCTATTGTGGTGCTTTGCTGCACTTGCGTCAAAAATGTTGATGCGAGTGCAGCAAAGTGCAAGGAGGCCCACTGATTTCTAAGGGTGTGTGCTTTTAATGCCTGCTTTGAGCTGGCTTTAAAAATGACGCCAAAAATCGCGCAATGAAATCTTATAGATTTCATTGCGCTGTTTTTGCGTGCCTCCTAACGCAGGAAAGCCCCCCTTGCATACATTATACCAGATGCAGGCATGATAAGGCACAAGGGTTCACAAAGTGGTACAACGCATGCATTCCGCACACTTTGTAAAAAAGGCACAGCGTTTTTTGCCTTGTTGAGCCACATTAGCATACAAAAATGACATTAATGTGGTACAAGGAGTCGCTTGGGCTTTGTAAATTTGACCCTCTGTCTACAAATGAGTCAACGCTCAGATATTCCTCATACATAGGCCCTGTATGATTCCATAAATCCATGGGCCCTGTATCACTTACCCGCCACTTGGCTTTGGCGAAATTCTTCTCAATCTGGGCACACACGCCTTCCTTGAGATTCTTCTCCGATGCTGCATTGCCAGAAATCCTGGAAGAATGAAACACAAGAAACCCTAAGATTAGGATGTGTACCAGATAAAGACTCATGGAATCTCCAGCCAGGGCCTGAGCCAGGCTGGTGAAGGGAGGGCTCAGCTGAATGATATTCAAAGCCCTGACAGAGCAAGCAGGGCTCCTAAGCAGTTTCCACAAGCACCCTCTCAGAAGTAAAGAAATCACACATGCAACATCCATGAAGAATCAATGAGAACTTTCCTAAAGTGAGGGGTGTTGCCCAAAATACATCACTGATATGCAGACTCGGGTGTGTGCATTTGTGACTGTAAATAAAGGGAGCAAAACAGAACACGCAAATTATACCTGGCCATCTGCATTTGGCGGAGAACACCTGCACTGTGGTTTTTTGATGCGGGTATATGTCATGTGCAGATCAACACAGGGTTCAGGCCATATGTCCGCATAAATACTTCTGTCCCCTCCCAAGTCTAGCCACACCAGTCTCTTGCAATCCAGCCAGGCAAAGCTCTGCTTTTGTATTTGAGCTTCCTGTCTAGAGCATGCATTTTAAACAAGACCACTCTCTGGTTCTGTGCTGCAGAGCCTGGTGAGGAGGACCAGAGGCGTCCACAGGCCTCCATCCAAGACCTCTGGGGTGCAGGTGGACAGTCCAGCTGCCATCATATCAAGGAGTAGGGAGTGTACACTATGGCATGCAAATCTTTTCTTGTGTGCAGTAGTTATAAACAGCCATCATCAGTTCACAATCGCTTCAGTCTGAGCAGTGAGATGACATCTCAGTGGCCAGGCCTTGGGAGCAAGGTGCCAGGGGCTTTCTTCCACAAAGTGATTCTGAAAAAGAATCTGTGAGGCATGAATAGATGTTTGCTCAAGTAATCTTTGCTTAGGGTGACCATCTCACTCGATATCATCACTGACACTGTTACAGTCCTGAACATTTCAACTACAAATCATGGGATCAGTCTACTTGATTCATAGGACGTAAACAAAGACTACAGCACCCAGAGTGCATTAGGCTGATACCTAAAAGGCCAGAAGTGGAATCTGTGTCTGTAATGACATGAAGTCAGAAGGTAACTCTAGTTATGCTGTACTGTGATGGTAACACCTTTGCACTGTAGTAGTAAATTTGTAATTCTGTGGTTTATTAGGACACTTACTCCACAGTGTCGGCTCCTCCGCTACGGCGGAGGAGCTTCGCCCCCCGCAAGCAACATCAGCTGCAAAACCTTTACTACAAAACGATAATAAACTATGTTTAATATCGTTTTGTAGTAAAAATGGTGGGGCATTGGGGATGACAGCCGTGGAGGGGAGTGCACGGGGCACTCACCTCAGTGCGCATGCACTGGGGTCGGCCAAACACACATGCGCATTGTGCTCTCAGTGCCGGGCTGGACAGAGCAGGCACAGGCTCCTAGGCTGCCTGGGAGTGTCCTGGTGGGTGCTCCCAGCCAATGGCCGCAGAGCAGGCTGTGCCTGCCTGCTGAGGAGACCGAGGAGCGGCGGCGCAGGTTTTTTTAAATTCATTTTTTAAAGTTTATTAGAACATTGGAACGCTGGTAGCTCCATTGAAAACAATGCAGTGCTCCGGGCTTTTACAGGCCGGTAAAAGCCCGCAGCGCCAACATTCCAATGTTTGCTTGGTTCACAGCAAAGCCTCACGGAGCCCGAGGGGATTTTAATCCCCTCGGGCTCCGTGAGCAATTTGTTTTATTTAATAGAACATTCTGCCCTGAGTGGCAGAATGTTCTGATATCCTTAGAACCTGCCGTAGCGGGCTCTACCGGCTCGGGCATTTAACGTGGGAGCGGGCCTTTAATAGGCTGTAGAGCCCGCTACGGCGGGTTCTAAGGCTATATTAATATCCTCCCCACCCGCCCAGCGTGCTGCCCCGCCTCTTGTAACCCCGGCGAGCTGCGACTGTTACTCCAAATAACTGCAATATCGAGCCATGTTTATTTTCACCAGTGCAAAACGAAAGTGCGCCAATACCATGTTATTTACAGTAACTGTACTAATAAACCCATATTCACACATTTTAACTACAGCGCGGAGGTCAAACTCCATATTTGCACCACAGTGCACTGAAATGGACATGAGAAAAACACTGCTCACTGCCTCATAGATTGCAGGTGGCATTGACTTGCACAGGGAAACAATTCTGCTAATAGTTAAAAAGAATATATCACTGTAATTGTATCTCACTACCTGAATTTAACCTGGTTTTCGTTCATGAGAAAAAAAATGCCAGGCCCTCTGCGCCAACCCACTGTGGACAGCCAACCCCTGCTTGGTACTGCTGAGGACTATGAGCAGCAGGGGATGTCTGCTGGGCTTTGTCCAATCCTTCTCAGGCACCCTACCCTGACTCACCCCTTTCTTGACTCTGAAGGGGGTGCTTTTCCTATATTTTTTATTTTCTTTTATAATTTTTATATATTAAATTTATACAATTTGCTATTTTCCTGAAAATCATAATTTTCTAAGCAAAATACTGGGAAACGCAACTGTTTTGAGTTTTCTTTATGTCATTTCCATGCTTCTGAATGTTCCCCCCCCCCCACCAAGAACTTGCAGGGGGTCGCACATATTTCACGGTGTGTCCCAGTGCTGTGCAAAATGTTCTACAGCAGTGTAGAAATCACAATCAATTAAAAAAACACACACACATTTTAAGGTGGTAGAAAAAAATCCTCTTCATCAGCGAATCAGAAACCTTTTTTTTAAAAAAAAGGTGTTTCCCAGTTTTTGCGATTTTCTGGATCACAATTTTAAAAGAAACAGATATACAAATATACAAACGTGTTATGTTTTAAAGCCCTCTGTAACTTTTAAAGATGTTTATATCTCAAAAGCTACTAAATAGCTTTAGAGAAACACAACACAAGCATGTTTTCTGGGTAAATTTCTACTTTCTTGCCAAGTTTGATATAATTACGTTCAAAGGTTTTAAATATAGGTACAAACAAAATTTCCTATAGGAGCCAAGTTATGAAAAGACATTTTTAACCTCATTAACTTTTCCCCCTTGGCAGATCTATATCAAAATTGCCATGCTGGACCTTAGACGTCTACTCCAAGAGATTGTTAAATTCAGTGCAGAAACATCCATTGGGTCAAGAGTTATAAGCAAATGAAAAAATGACTTTTCAATGGAAAGTGTGGCCGAAGCATCACTACACAGCGTAGACTATCTTATATAAAGATGTGCTGCTTTTGTAACTCACCATGTATATCCTGTGCAAAAAGTCTGCTAAAAACACGCATTTAAATTGATCAGATTTAGAGTGCCAGTACTGTTGTAGAGAGCGTAATATGATGTCCATTCTTTCCACCTATTGCTTGAGAACATCCCAGGGCTATCTATCTATCTATCTATCTATCTATCTATCTATCTATCTATCTATCTATCTATCTATCTATCTATCTATCTATCTATCTATCTATCTATCTATCTATCTGTCTATCTATCTATCTATCTATCTCTCTTTCTAATTATCTATCTATCTATCTATATGTCTATCTATCAATCTATCTATCTATCTATCTATCTATCTATCTATCTATCTATCTATCTATCTATGTCTATCTGTATGTCTGTCTGTCTGTCTATCTATCTATCTATCTATCTATCTATCTATCTATCTATATGTCTATCTATCAATCTGTCTATCTATCTATCTATCTATCTATCTATCTATCTATCTATCTATCTATCTATCTATCTATCTATCTATGTGTATCTGTATGTCTGTCTGTCTATCTATCTATCTATCTATCTATCTATCTATCTATCTATCTATCTATCTACCTATCTATCTATCTATCTATCTATCTATCTATCTATCTATCTATCTATCTATCTATCTATCTATCTATCTATCTATCTATCTATCTATGTATCTATCTATCTATCTATCTGTCTATCTATCTATCTATATGTCTATCTATCTGTCTATCTATCTATCTATCTATCTATCTATCTATCTATCTATCTATCTATCTATATGTCTGTCTATCTATCTATCTATCTATCTATCTATCTATCTAGCTATCTATCTATCCTGTGCTAAGTGAGCGTTATTTTGTGGAGGCTTCGTTAATACTTTTGCAGGTGTGGTCCACCAGTGTGGATATAATAATATATACATATAGATATGTATATAATCTGTACATCACTCAAGGGCCAACTGGGACCAATTTTCAATTGTATAAAACAAGTTTTAATTAGAAAGTGAAATAAATAAAAACCTCATTGAGCCTCGGCTCTCTCACAAGTAAAGCTTATGGTATATGACGTGGCATTGCCCCTGAAGCATTAAGGGTGGGTGAAACGTAAATATGTCTTGCAAGGTTTTGAGGTGCGATGTTTGCAGACTTTGACCTTCACTAGGGATTCAAAGTAAATCAACTTTGTGAAATGTCAGTTCGTGCCGATTTCGAACAAAAAAAAACATTTTAATGCAATGATGTCTTCCCCTCTTTATATGGAAAAATTTACTATTTAAACTTTTCTGCATTTGCAGCTTCCAACATTTGCAAAGCACTGAAAAGTCTTAATCCTAAACTTGTTTAAAGAAAATGTGTAACTTGGTGCATCCCTAAACTTGGAAAGCTCCAATCCTAACTTTTTCCTGGATGTGCACTTGTGGCATCAGAAGCATCTCTCCGGGTCCCTTCGACAGCGCGTGCGGCGGCTGCACTCACCAGAGGTGCCCCAGGGCTTCCTGGGCTGTGATCCGCTGGTCCTGGTCCACCTCCATAAGACGGGAAACTAATTCCTTAGCTGGAAGGCACAAGCCAGACAAAAACCTCCATTATGTCTTTTCATGGGAACATTTTATGAGAAATACACATTTTGTGAATTAATTAGGACTGAAATACACTTTGGATGAACGTATTTTTAGGCGAATTTTTTTTTGACAAGCAACTAAATACAATTTTGCTGCAAATGATGGCAAGGTTCCAAAGCAAAAATAAGGATCATACCCGTACCGGTGGAGAACGTGTTGAAATTACCATGGCAAGAAACAGAGCAATCATTCAGAAAAAATAACATCCTTTAAAAAGCAGAAACTGCACTTTTAGTCACTTTCTTCTACATTAATTTTACAATCACTGACAAAGTAAGTGGTACAAGAAGGAAGACTGGGACAGCCGGGTTTGCTGTTTCCTTTACTCCAGAAGGGTGAAGACCATCAAAGCAAAGGGCCAAGTAGGTTATTGTGCGAATTGAAATTCAAAACCAAAGTCCAATTTTTAACAGCAATCTTTTCTCGCATTTATGTTTTCACCCTCTCACTTCCATTGAGATTACTCCGTAAACTGTTCCAATCAAAAGTATCCGAATAGTGTTCACTTCACACAAATACTTCTGAACTATTATCAGTTAAAGCTCATCAAGGTGTGAAGAGCAGGGTAGGGATTTGCCAGTGCTTGTTTCAGAGCTCCCACACAACTCAAGGCAGGGTTAGGTTAAGACTATTACTCCAGTCCTACCACATTAGAGATTAAACACTTGATAGTGGGATTAGATCCTGGTAGGGCTGGTTATGGCCAGGCATTTCTGTAAGGGATTGTGGTAATCTTTACTTTGGAGTCTGTTTTTGTGTTAGCATTGTGTGTCTTCACAGCCTGGGTGTGAGTGACTGTGACTGCAGGAATAAAAACTCATTGCTTGAAATAAACAGCAACCAGGCAACTGTGTCTGCAAAAATGAAGGCACTATATGAAATGAAACGGGGGGATACATGGGTAAGACACATTGCCACACTGAGGGCTTAAAGATGGGGTTGGCATGTCAATGCATCTACAGTTCATGGCTCAGAAAAGAGAACCTTTCTATGCAAACTGGTTTTGTTTTCATTGATGAATGTGTGCAGGGATACAATAGCATCCTTTTCCTCCTGTCTTTGGCGATGACTGCCCATGGGAAAGGAGCACAGAGCACTGCTAGGATTAAAGGGCTGTGAAAAACAAAATGCCAGTAACAGAATAAACACCAAACACGAAAAGTGTTTGTCAGAAAGGTGGCAGGCGGTCTCACCTGCTGGAGTGATCTCGTCCCAGTACGGAGAGTCAAATTCATAATCTCCCGCCAAAATCTTCCGGAAAATGTTCCTGTTGTGACTCTCACTGCTCTCCTCTTCATTCTCGTCATAGAAAGGGGGGTTCCCTGACAGCCTGGGGGAGGGAAGGACAGCAAAGCAGAAAAGATTTTCAGTAAAGTTTCTTCATTAAGGAGCAGGGCGTAGCTTGGTCAGTAAGTTTGGGGAGAGTTGGGTTTTGTAAACGTCCGATTGTCTGAGCAATTACTCTGGCATGTCATGACCAAATACATACATGAGAAACAGGGCACGAGGGAGCCTGCGGGGTGGAGGGAAGGGACAGCAGTGCAGATTGTTAGGGGTACTTAAAGCACAATATTTTGTGGTGAATCCACTTTAGTTCCCCACAGGGCACAGGAGACAGCTTGCCCATCGGCTTGCAGGCCTGTTGCCCTTTTTAGCTAGTAACCTTTCACCCACTCAGCATGCTCTGTTTTATCCTATTTATTTCATTATTTCTTTTAGTACTTTGCAGTTTCCCACATTTTATAAGAAATGTTTTGCTTTTGCTTATCAGTGCCATTCTGAGAAGGCGTTATTATCAGTGACACATGTAGGTATTGCCATCATATCCCTTTCTCACTTACGTTTGACAGGAACATGATGCACACTTGTTCAGGATTGTTTATGTAATTGCCGACACAAGTCTGCAAGCGTTATCAGTTGTTTTTGAACATACCTGCGTCTTGGATCCTACTCAGTGCTTAATTTGTAAATAAAAAGGTGCCTGTGCCCAAAGCCCTCTTCAAATACGCAGCTGCTGCAATAAATGTGTGAACCCGGAATACTCAGGCAGCGTAATCCTGAAGCCATCTCGGGCCTCTTCAATCCATTTAAAGCCACTCACTTTACCTTCAGCTCATTCTTGCAGCTGTCTACTTTCTCCCTTTGTGACGCTTTTTCATTTTTCCCTTTATCCGTCTTTCCCATATATGTCTTTTGCTCGCAGTAAATGCTTGAGGCAGAAGAATAAGCCCCGGCCCTCCAAAATAAGTGCCGGTGCTCAGCACCGGAAACAACAAGCACAAATTAAGCACTGATCCTACATGAGCCGTATAAATACACTTCATACAGACAAGGTCTTTAGAGGGGTTCCTTCCAGATGCCATTTATGCTGCAGTCATCTTGCTGCAGAATTCAGCCTTTGTGTCTCCACAGAGTCTGACCTAGAGACCTCATTCCAAGGTAACAAGGACTGGGGCACTTCTCATGGACCTGGTACTGGCAGATTAGAGTTTTATTGCAGACTGCAGTCTTTTCGATGAATATACTGAAAACTCTCCTGCGTCTCCTTTATTACATGTGTGTGAATGAGGCTTATTGCTAATGAGAGAAAAAGGTAATTTCCATTCCAATACGGCTCACCTGAGAAGTCGCATCTAGAGTTCATGCTTAAGGCTGCCAGAAATCACCTTTACTCTTTGAGTTTCGGTGAGGTACTTCTTATGAGCCGGGAGGGTAGGGCCGACAGTTGCGACTTGTTGTAGGAGTGACTCAGTTGCCTACAAACAAAAATGCTGCCGCCCCTAAACTAGCAGTTTCGCTAAGGCTATGACAACTTTGTAGAATAACCAGGCATTTCCCCTCTGCTATGGCATGGGAGCATTGTCCCCCTTCCCCTGCCAGCAGCAGCTGCAAACATTTTCCTGTAAAATAATAATAAATTACATTTATTACCGTTTTGTAGTAAAAGGGGCGGGGCCACGGGCTATGATGGGTACGGAAGGTGAGTGCTTAGCACTTCCCCTCTGTGTGCATGTATGTTTGGCTGGCCGTCTTCCCCCTCCCCCTTGCACGTGTCACCCCTCCCAAGCACCGTAAGCTGCTCCTGAGAATAACCAACATTTTCTTAAACTTCAAAGGAGATAGGAGAGAGAGTGTGTACGTTTTTGTCTGTGTGTGTATATAAAAAGCCCAGGTGAAATCCGACAGACACTTCATCAACTGCTGAAGGCTGAAAGCTCTTTTCCCCAACTATTTACTAGAAAACATATTTATTGGAGTGGGGTGTAACATCCCAAACACCCCTCGAGGCTACGCCTCTGTTAAGAAGATAAATTGGGGGACACTTCTCTACCTACTCCCCTCATTCACTCACCCATGGCTTGAGGCAGAAAAACATTTTCCCTGCACCTTGCAGATGCATTAATTGCTGCTCGGTTATCATTGGATAGGAAATCTTGAGCAGATGGGCTGGCTATTTCTAAAGGAGAATTGCAGAATGTGGTCCCAAACTGTGTGCCTACTTTCTGCAACCAGTTCTTAATGTGATGTATGTATTAGTAGGTCTTATGCCAAAATGTCCAGTAATAGGGGGGTGCACTTTGACCTGACTGATGAATAGTACTTAGGCAGGTCACCATTTGTAAACCCCACTCCCATGTGATTGACTACAAACAGAGGCATGCTAGCATGCAAGGAACAGCAGATCACCATCCCTCTTCTTGGATTCCCACACAGAAAAGAAATGAAAGCAGCCTGTCTTCCTTGAAAAAGAGGCCTTCCTCACTGAGAATTAATTACCATCCCCTTAATCAGTGGTGTGCAACAGAAATTGCAGTTGCAAATCATTCATACATAATTGTGACTTCAACTTAAGTGGGGACGCCTCTTTCACACCTCCTCCTAATTGAAATGTGGAGTGAATCGCATAACCAATTCTAGTTGTCTGACTCACAAAATGGGTTTAGTGCATACAGGGAAAGCCTCTTTGCTGTCACAGTGCCCTGTGATTTCCAGAATAGCAGGGTTTGCAACTGCAAAAGGGCTTTGTACACCTGGCCTTAAATTAATACCGAGTGATAACGTTTCTCAGCCAAGCATACCCAAAGCCATGGTGAAGTTGGTGCAACCCCCATAAAGCCAAAAGTAGAGACATAGAGATACACCAGCAAACTACATATCAAAATACAGTTACAAATACTGAGGTAACACATAAACACATATTTAGGATATTCTATGATGTATCTATTTATCATGTACCTTACCATTATGTGGCCTGCACAAATGGTAGTGACATTCATACGCAGGAACGCACATAAATCATTCACACACCTAATAGCCATACAGACTTGAACACACATCAAATGCATGCATTCGCAGACTCCCCACCAAAATAGACACTGCAACTCATGTAGAGACATACACAAGGAGAAGTCAGCACTTACATTCCTGCCTCCTAGCCCTTTGAGAACATCACTGCTAGCATTCTGGCATTCATGGGATATATACAGGGCCATTAGTGCCTTAAAGAGTACCTGAATTCAAATCAAATACTTTATCAGCAGTTACTGCAATGATTTATCTTGATCTGCTCTGGTACCACTTGGTTGGCTTAGTGCAGTTTTTAAGTAGAGTCTGTGGGAAAAGGGGAATGTTACTGCTCTCCAGGCTGACATAAACAAACCCTTGAATGTGTTGCACTTACTGTGAATAGATTAAATGAATTGGAACAAATAAAATGTTGTCACTTTTGAAGGATTCGTGTACATTTGCAATCAGTTTTGATCCTGGATACTATACTGATTCACTTGGGATCAATCAACTCATTTGCACAAAGTGCACCTTTCTAAGTGGTATTAAAATCTTTTTTATGTCTATTCCGCTTTAAGACATTGCAACACCTCCCTTGCTCTTCCACCAGCAAACTAGGCTGAAAGATCTAAGCAGCAGCCCCAGCTCTACATCCATCTGTAATAGGACATCGCTGCCATCAACTTACACATAGAAGATCCTAGCTATACACCTTCACTACACTGGACACAGGACCATTATAAACATGGAGTTGCTTCCTGGTGGACTCATTAAGTGACAGGTCTACTCAGACTCAAAAGGGGCGATGCTACAGGCTGCATAGTAGCGAGCCTTCTAAGAAAAGGCAGTAGTTGGCAATGACCAGGCCGGAGAGTCGTCCAATAGGGTTAGTTCCCTGATATATCTGCAAATGGCCATCAGTCTTGGATGGTCTGCAACACTCATCATTTTGGCCCACTACCAGCTAAGACGTCATCCACGATAGCTGAGTTTAGATACAATGTTTAAGTTGATTGGTAACAATGTTCTCCACCAGTTTGGCCATAAATGGCAAATGACCAAACAAGGGCACTTGTATATCTGGGTTTTGCACAAACATTGAGGGCCTGATTGCCACTCAAGTGGAACCTTATCCCAGGAGGGATACCACTTCCACCCATTACAAATGGCCCAATGTTCCTGAAACCAACTTGTCAATCACAACCCAGTCCCTGGCTCATCCCCTCCTACGGCATTGGGAGCATGGGGAGCTCCTCCCTGCCTGTCAATAGCCCACTATTCCCACTGCACAACTCTCCAGCCCCTCCATCTGCTCTTCGCCAAGCACCGGCCATCCTGCTTACGTTTGCCACTTCATGAAACACGTAGCAAACTGGAGCATTATTCCAGAGAGAATAGGGAATATCTGCAGAGTTTAGCACAGGAAAAACTGGTCCTGCTGGCTGCATCCCCATTCCATGGAGAATAACTCCTAATAGCCAAATCTGGGTGCGGAAATATTGCCGGGAAACGTTATTTCTGGCTACATGGAGTCCACGCACCTAAATCCGACTGACTTGTAATTGGGGCAAAATGTTTGATAATAGCATAATTTTTTTACAATTTTTATTCTTGGGTTTTAGTTTTTTTCTTGGATAACCATTTCATTTATGCGCTATTTCCTTGAAGTTCTCTTTGGTTTACATGGAAGTGAATTCCACTTCGGCTGTTGAGAGCCAGTTGAAGGTCTGCATAAGATCTCAGAGCATGGGATAACAAAGGAAAGATGCCCTATGCTTTGAAGCTCTTCTTCAAGGTGGCTCTTAAAAACTGGGTGCAGATTTTTTGGAAAAAAACTGATTAGCACGTTGGGAATCTGTGTACCTGCATCGTGCAAAGGATGCATAATAGTTCATGCATTGAAGGCAACCACAATAAACTTCAGAACATATTTATGTAAATAGTGAAAAACATTTCAGACTTCAAGGGATCAGGAGCAGAATTTATGATGCTATATCGTTATACAACTGAATAATAATGTATTTTAATTTTAGAACAAAATTAGTCCTTTAAAACTTGTTAGAGCAATTTAAAATTATTTAAATACAAATTTTGCTGTAGTTGGTTCTTTCAGAAATGTTAATTAATTTTTCTAATTGAATATTTAACTCACATGTAAGTTATTGTGCTGTAACGTTTCGTTTTATTAATTCTTCATATATATATATATATATACATATATATATATATATATATATAGAGAGAGAGAGATTTAAATTCATATTTTTAAAGATTATTCAGCTTTAATGGTGTCAGTCTCCACTAATGTGTGAAAGGTCACAAATAATAATTGTGCATTTGGAATTCTTAGCATAGGAGGCTCCAGCAGGGGATGAAGATACCTAAGTTTACATCTAGAAGTAACTTTACACATGGAAACGGTAAATAGCAAAAAAGTGTGAAGTTGTTACTAGGTGCAGTAGTAGATTTAAATGTGAGTATATATATATATATATATATATATATATATATATATATATATATATATATATATATACATGTGTGACTAGGTCCCATAGGTTGAATAATGTGCATACTTTGAGGCATTCTTTATTTATGTCTCAATAGTTCTCCTTTCAGTTTCCCACTGAGTTGGCTGATGTGTTGGAATTCAGTGCTTTGGTTCTTCTCGGTGGAGGCTTGCCTGTCTCCCTCTTCTACAATTTGGTAGCAAGCCTTACCATAGCTGAGTCTGAAGGCTTTTAAGAAATCTAGAGGTACTAGGTGTAAGGACTGCTCCTTTCTGAGTGGAATAAAGAGTTTTCATTAAGATGTTTTCTTTGATATTCCCCTGCACTTGCTTCAGAAAGATGTTAGTGGAAAGTTCTTGGACAGTACCTATCAGAATTGCTGATTAAAGAGCTGAGTAGTGTCTTTTTTAAGTCTGGTCCAGCTGTTTTGCTAGCTTTTTTCAGCCAAACAGCTGTTTGCTGGTTGAAAAGTCTCATGTATTCAAAACAATTCATCCATAAAAAATAATCATATATGTACAGGCATACGTAGAGGCAGCCATCTTCATCCAATGGTCAGGTCACCTGTCAATCACATTTTGCTTCTGGCTACCACATGATACAACACAGGAAGTGCAGGGGCAATGGGTCACCCTCTTCATCTATTGGCTCTCTTGCGCTGTGACTGTCAGTATTTTGGCTTATCACATGGTCACTTCAGCATAAAAAGAAGTGCACTTCGAAGGCAGGGCTGGTGAGCCAATGCTTAACTTTTTCTTTCTAAAGTCCATCCTTTTTTGTGTTAGTGATCATTGTTTGTTTACACCTTGTCCCAAGGTTATATGAATTCAAGTTCAGTAGTACTTTTTTGCACCAATAGGAATCACATGTTCATGTGACGTGCATTAAAGCTAAAAATGATTTCTCTACCTAAGCACACCTGCTTCACAGGAACCTAGGAAAATATATTCAACGCTTATGTGTTTTTATTTAAATTTTTTGTATTAAACAAGTGGTTGTTTCGGTACCAGTGTCTTTTCCTTTTTTGTGATCTATTCTTGCATTGAAAAAATAAAAAAATAACCACCAATTTGCCAAGGATTGTTGGATTTTGTCATTCTTGTGGTCATATTTTAGGAGCATGCAGTGTTCTTTGATGAAGCAAATTCATCTAAAACAAGCGAAGAGGACTGGTTGCCATCACTCAGCCCCTATGAAGATGTCCATTCCGGACATGGGCCTTCCATTGGCTCAGTTGTTTTCAAGTTTCACTTTTTCTGTGCGTTGCTCAAATTGGTTGTGGATTCTCAAGCATCTTCTTCACTTTTAAACTTGCTTTGCACAATTTCTTCAGTGGCTGTAAATGAATAAATTTGTCCAAAACATAATAGGCTACTCTTAAGAGAAAATGAAGAAAACATTTGGAAAGCTCAATTTAGTCACCCTCAGCAGCACCTTGAACTTTTCAGCACAATCCACTTACGTAGATTTTTAATTCATTTATTCTAGTGATAGACACATTTTACTGTTATGTTGTGTTGATGTTAGGTTGGTTTTTTATTGATATATCAAAAAAGAAACTAATACATTTTAAGTGTAAAAAAAGAAATAAAGGCACATAAAAAGTGTGGGCATATGGCAAGCTTTACAAATTGATGTTATCACTTTTAAACAACCACCTAAATCGACAAGGTTTTAAAAATCTTTTGCATACTCAGATTTGTAGACAGCTCATATCATACATCAAGATAACATTTACTACTAAATGTGGCCAGTTACAAGGCTTTGAGCAATGATATCTGAAATTTATTTTTAAAATGGCAGCGGTTTTAGGTGGAATAGAGTAAGGAAGGACACTCTTAAATTAGCATTACAAATGTCAGCAAGGAACAGCCCTACTTTAAAAGGGTAATCAGATTGTAGCATATGTTTCTGTGCTGGAACCAGAGTCACCAAAAGTGGAGTAATTTTGGATAATAACCACAGCTCAGGTGCATCATCTGAAGGTTAATGAATTATAAACTGTAAAACAAAATGAAATTAGAATGAGCAACAAGATCTTTACTGCCACCCAACTTTCAGGAAAATCCTGCTTTTCTTTAATTCATCTGGCTGAGATGTAATTCGTTTGCATGGCCTGTACTGGAAAAGAATCTAGAGTAGATGAATGAGGAAAAGTGTCTAAAAAAATTGATTATATGTCTTTGTTGGTCTGCTATGTGTTCTGTGATGGCCTGTCGAATGATTTAGGTCCAGCTTTTTCGACTGCACTCCAGCCAGAGACAGACAGAAGTAAACAGATGTGCAATAGGGGGAGATTTGGTGCAGGGCCATCCATATCCAACCTCAACCTTTTCAAAAATCCTCAGATGCTGAAAGTGCTCCTCCACACTGAGAAATCAACAATCACACCCTGGGCTGTACTTACAGCAGACACACCTTGCCACTCTCACATACATTACTTTCCCTACAGAACCCAACCTCACACAAGAGAGCACTGCAATCAAATCATGAACATAGGTGCAGCATACCAAATCAATAAATACTCAGACATACTCACACACATACACACACACATGCACACACAGATTCTCATTAGGTTGCTCCAATTTTTAATACTCACAGGATGAACATTATCACTCCAACTGCCCAGCAGTCAACAGGACGACCGTATCTGTGACGTGCAACCACCTCTGGAGCTATCCGGGCGACAGAAGAGGAGAGTGAACGGAAGTCATGGAGTAAAAAAAAGTAACAGAGATCGACGCATAGAAGGTGGAAAGGGAGATCGAGACAATGGCATAGTAAAAACCCAAAACAGAGAAGCCACCAAGAAGGGAGGATGAAATATAAGTGACAGAAGAGTAGATGGTGGAATAGAAAGATGGGTAGTAGGTCCCAAAAGCATGACAGTGTGTGAATGAAGAAACAGGGAGGAAGTAAGCAAGACAAAAGAAAGGAGGTAGAAATAAAGGTTGTTGGGGAAAGAGAGGGGAAATAATTGGGTTAAAATGACATCAGCACCAAAGTGAGAAACAAACCATAGAAATGTAAAAATATAAACACACCGGCAACAGAAACTTGTTCAGAAGTACCAAACTGCACCTCAATGAGATTTATACCCAAAGTGCTACTATGTGGATTTTACAAAAAGAGTCAGACCTTGAATGCAGTCAGAAGAAGAACAGATGCAAGGTCCAACTATGCACCCATGGCTGTGCCTTCTATCCTTAAATTTGTGCTTGCCTATTCCTTAACAACTGATGTCAGGTCTGATCCAACCAGCGGAATAATGGATACACCTCAGTCAGTCTTTGTAGGATAAGAGGGGGGAGGACTGTAGGGGTCACCGACAAGGTGAGGCAAGAAGACCACGCCACACGGACATGGTGGAATTGCCACCACAGACCTTGTACTTCCAAGGTGGTGCCTATCATGCAAGAGAAAGCTGCCTCAGAAACAATACCCTAGCTACTGTGGTAGCCATGTTGTGACATGGTGAGCTATCCACCACACAGTTGGATTGAAAGTGTGATGTATATCATTTGAAATCAGACCTACGGTAAGGTATGCCAGTGTAGGCAATCAGTCAGTCAGTAACTCACAATCAAACACTCATGTATAGGCATACTCAAGAACACTAGAAGATGCAAAAAGATATAAAGGTAAACAGACACAGAGTGTGTAGAATAGAACGTAAGACTGAGGCAATTTCAAGCAACTTTTTTAGATGAATTTATTTACAGCTCACTAGGTTAGGCGCAGAGCCTTGTCAGCTCACATGCACCCCAGGAAAGACACCTAGGCACACAGACATGTTCATAGACAGAACACACAACTGCAATGGTTTCAACACAACACACACAGAGCACAAACTCACCCAGGCGGTGTTGGAAAAAATAATCTCACCACGAACATCTACAGTTGTAAACCTTCATGATTTGTGTGACTCTGCTGCAACCCTCTCTCACATGTTGCACCTCTCATGCATTTCATCCACCTTTGTTGTTTACTTTGGCTGGTGGCAGCAACCAGTGAGAGTTTCATTATGGGCCAAGAGGTTCCCATACAACTACTGTACAAGCCTTGGGCATTGCCTCTGTATTCTCCCCTCTGGGACTCCGGGATACCTGTGCCACATCAATCCTCCTTGCTTTAGCGCAGGAAAGGTGTGAATGACAGTGCCGGTGAAAGAGTCCAGTGAGCGAAATGTTTCATTGAGTACCTTGGGTTCAAGAAACAGCCAAAACCTTGTGTCTCTTTGAAAATATCATACTCATGTGAAATTTAACTTTCCCATTTCCAGCTCCTGCCAAAACTCTGTGGACCAAGCAGGACTTCACTGTGTGGCACAGCACTGACAGAGGCTCAAAGGGCCAGTCCTTCTGAGGTCAACTGGATGTCCAGTAGCAATCTACCCTGGTCAGAGAATGGGCAAGGTACTTAAGGATCTTTTGAGGGCACAGAGGCTCAATGAGCTCAAAGTCTCTACAACCTTCACAGAATATTGCAGGACTCCCCTGCCAGAGCCTACAGGTTAACCTGACCCAATGCTCTCCAGAGAGCATAGGTGAAAGCAGCATCACTGGACCCGAAAGGACATTTGCGCCCTGACTCCCAGATCCAGACTGTGGTCTGAGTGGCAAAGATTCAGAGACGCATGTTCTCTGCCATTTGTATCTCTAATTTTGCCCCAGAGTGAGCCACAGCTGCAAGGCACTGGGGTGCCGTGGGGATCCGTGCCACGTCCATACCAGTAAAATGGCCTGACAGTGACAGGCGCACGTGCAGAAGCGAGGTACAATCCTTCCACACTAGAAGCTAAAGCGGAGAGCATCGTAAACTGCCTCTACCAGAAGCAGCGGTATTCTTTTCAGAGAATGCACAACTACTGCCTTCATCAATAGCAGGACCCACGTGCAGGGCTCCACCAGGACTCGGTGTCAGGCTGCTTCTGGCCTTCAAAGCAAGAACGGTGAATTTAGGGCCTGATTTTAGAAAGGTGGCGCTGCACCCAGTGTAGCACCACTTTTCTTGTGCCCCTTAGCGCCCCCCTAACGCCACCATGTGTGCGCTGTATCTAAGATATGGCACACCATGGCGGTAGTTAGGGAACTAGCAGCAAAAATGTTTACGCTAGTTCGGAGCTTTGCAGGATTAGTGTAAAAAATGTTGACGCTAATCTTGCAAAGCCCATTGAGGCCCATTGTAAACAATGGTGTGCCTCCTTTTAACGCTTGCTCTGAGCAGGCGTTAAAAGAGCCGAAAAAAATGAGGCAAAGAAATCTCTTAGATTTCTTTGGGCCATTTTTTCGCCCCTCTTATGGGGGAACGCCCCCTTTGCATACATTATGCCTGGTGCAGGCATAATGTAGCGCAAAGGGTTACAAAGTGGCACAATGCATGCATTGCGCCACTCTGTAAATTTGGTGCTGCGATTTTGGCGTCGTTGGGCCACATTAGCGTAAATAAATGGTGCTAATGTGGCACAAGGAGGTGCTAGGGGCTCTTAAATCTGCCCCTTAGTTTCAATAGACATGAAGGGGAGACTATGTTGCTGTTGCTTAAATTTTTTATGATCCAGTCCAATCACTTCCAGATAGGACCACAGTTTAGGGGACCATGCATGAGCATCTCCGAATGGACAAGAAGAATCAGATTACCCATAAGCAGCTCATGTATCTTCAGGGCAATGAGCCTTTCCTCCTAAAAATAGACTTGTTGGTCTGTACAAAGCACAATTTTATCCCAGGAGAAACCAGAGGAGGATCAGGAACCCCCTTGGATACCACTGGCCTGAAGTGACTTTTCCTTGTTTACGTCAAGCTCTGCAGGAATCAGTGGCGTGGTAGGTAGACAAAGACCAAGTCCTCAAAGTTATGACTTTGGCGGCAAGAGTAGGCGTGAAAGTTAGTGGTGCGCTTATTTGTAGGTGGTGGACTCACACTTCTCGTGTCATTTTAACTATAGTGGTATGTGGTTCTGTTCACCTAAACCGTTTTTATGAGTATGGGTAGTCATAAAACTCAGCAGTCGCTATGAAACATCCACTATAAGTGAATGCCGCCTATCTTGACAAAGACGTCCATTCATTCTTGATGAGGTGGAACAGGCACTGTTATTAGCTCATAGCAGGTTCCTATGCTTGGCCAACAAAAAGCTCCACTGGGAAGTGTAAAACAGCTTACTCATCTGCATAGACTTTGTGCAGCAGCAGTTATTACTGTCTCATTCACTATATTTGGGAACTTTGAGTACGGAAGCAGAAGTCCTAGCCATCCCTTGGGTTCTACCTCGTGTGATATCTTGGATCATCTTATCCAAGAATTGATGAACGTGGCAATCCCAGGCCTAAGAGAAAAGATCAGCTCAAGACAGACACTATTGGAAAGTTTTTGAGGAACAGTCTTCCTGATGAAAATGAGGGCAAGTGCTGGGCAGTGCAGAACCATAAATCAGGGTGGATTCTGACTCATATGCTTATTAGAGCAGAATCCTGACGATCAATGCAAGCCTTATGAAGTTACCAGAAACTGTGGATGAAACATTAGACACTGGAAAATTAGTAAGAAGTGACCTTGAAAGATCATCAGGTGGTGTTAACTGAGTGAATAAGCAGAAGAGGTGATAAAAGGGTGGGAGAACTTTCAAGCACTGATGACGTGTAAGAGCCTGATCAGACATTGTGCATGATAGACTTTCACGCTACCGGTGTGGATAATGTAAGACCTCTGTCACGCAGTTGCAAGATGTTCTGCCGTAGAATGATGATGCCCCTAAGGTGTGGTTGTTTTGATTCAGGAGCCCCACTCGAGGGAGGGAGTGGGCTCACTGTCATCCGTTTCCAACACTGGAGGCCCATGCCCAAAATGTAAGTAGCATGCCAGCACTCGCATTTAAAGAGCTTGAGAGCCCATTCAGGCGAAGACAGGCATGCATTGCATGGTAGTCTTTCCTTGGTGTTGATGCAACCTGAAAAAATGGAAGACCGGTGACCCCAAATGCAGCCGCTGATCCAACAATATTTTATGAAATGTCAACACACATGAAATAAGGGCTCAGTGGCCGTGGGAGTGGAGGGATCATTTGGTCATGTACCTTTCCACTACCCTCATTGGAATGCAAGAAAAGCATATGCAACATATCCTATTGCTGGGTACCACCTCTTTACCCCTTCCTCTAAATGGTGCTCTTAAAAGTATGGGATTCTATGAATCTCTGTTTAGTCCCTTCAAGGAAATATCTATTGACAATAATGAGTCTGAGCGGTCTGCGGGGGGTCAGTCAAGGATAAGCACCAGACTACTGTACTAGACATAGAAACTGATTATGCACTCAGAAGTAAACTGAATAAAAGAATCTGATATTAGTAATAAAAACACACCCTTAAGCATATAAAATGAGTCAGCAAGTAAATCATTTTCAATAAGGTAGCCGCAGCCCGAGAGAATTTCTTCTGGAGAAGAATCCTAAATCATAATTCAAGAACATAGTTTGAGGAAAATCAAAATAAATATTTTACTTTCCCTTGCTTTACCAGATGTTCTTTGTTTTGTTCTGTCATTTGTGTATTTGATGTTTTTTTTCATCGAATACCGATGCCACAGAAGCCAAATGAGCCCATGTCTGCTAAATGAAAAAAATAAAGAAATAAAAAACTTAAAGAAAAAAAAAACTTGGAAACCTGGATCCACCAAGAAGTTGACGTAAATGGTGATAAACTGGGTACCATGGATGTGCTTGTTGTGAAGAGTTTAATCTTAGTTCAGTTGAAGACACCACAGATGGCAGTGATGAGGAACTGCTAAAAAAAACCTTAAAGTTCTTCACGGGAAGCTGAAGTTATTCTGGAAAATACGACCCAGCCAAATGTACTGCTGTTTACATATAATTGTCTGTGAACACAAATCTATCTGTAAAGGTGAGTACACCCCACCTTAAGACGCAAAGGGTCCTATGACCAGGGCCACTGGAATTATGCAATTGTGCTGACGCAGTGATTTTTGCATAGTTACGGATTTGCCACATAATCCATTATTTCCCGCATAATCTGCAGATTTTAACAAATAAAAATGGTAAAATGCAGCAATGTGTGTTGCCACACAATGAATGACCCTTTGCAAAGCTGGACTGGTCTCCTTTTTGTTGCCTATTGCTATATTTGGGTATTACAATTGTACTAATGAGGTGCAACCAATGCCCAGACAGTGTTACCAAGTTTAAAAATGACAAAATAATGTAGTAATACTATAGGAATGTGTTGCCTTGTTCCACATACTTTGCCTTTTCTTGCTGCATAATTTATAAACCCTGCTGCATAATTTGGCCCTCTCCTGCCACACAATTCCAGTGGCCCTGTCTATGACCCCTGCTCCCCATTCACTTATCAACAGAGACACCACCAATCAGGGCAATGGAGGGCGGTAGAAATGACTGTCATGGAATATTGCTGGTGTCAGAGCTATCCAGAAAATGAGGAGTGTGTTAAGTAATTTGTGTTGTGTGTAGGAAACATTGCCTTGTAAATCAACATATAACTAAGGCAGGTCTTGTCTTTGCCCAGCTGTTCAATATCCCAAAGCTAAAGGGCGGGGGGGCTCCATTTGAGAATCGATGAACATGAGTGGGGCTTACAGATCCAAAAAAGGTACAGGCCAAAAGGTCCAAGAATGGTCGAGAGGTCCAAGAATGGGAAAGAGGTCCAAGAATGCAGAGAGGTCCAAGAATGGGAAAGAGGTCCAAAAATGGGCGTCTACTCTAGGAATATGTAATGTTCACAACAGTTCTTCTGTAGATGCTGGAGATCCTACTAGTGCTTGGTGAAGACAAATTGAGATTTTAAGGCAAGTAATCCAGGCAACACCATCATTATAAACCAGTTCTACATTTCTTCTTGTAGGTATTTTGAGTAGGCGTGTGAAACTTTGGTGAACTTTGCTATCTCCAGACCTCAACGTAAAGCCTTACATTTGGTCATGGGTTACCACAGGTGGCCAGCTACTTGGAGAAGCTGAGAAGTCTCTTGTCCCCAAATCCAGCTACCCATTTTCTCAGGTGGTGGCGGCTTTTCATCATGATCTTTAGGCATCATGTGAGTTTGGTGTACATGGAGCAGGGCAACAGTAACACACAGACACACAAACACACACACATTCACCCTCAGACAAATAAACACGGGCATGGAGGTCGGTAGAGGCACTGCAACCTTCTTTGCCATCCCTCTTCAAGTAGGAGTGTTCTCCTGCACTCAGAAGAGCAAAGGACAAGTCTCTCACCACACCATCCTGAATGAGTGGAATAAGAAAACCATGGGATGGTACCTGCGCTCTCTGTAAAAGGAAGCTGAGGCCAAAGTTTTTTTGTGAAAACGAAGAGTAGCACAATTTAATAGGCAATGGACCGAACACTATAAAGAAGCATAAAGGGCCTGATACAGATATGGATGGGCAGAGTAAGCCCGTCAGGTCAACGGAGAGATTTACTCTGTTGCCCTGGCTGAAATCCCGCCCCTTCCAAATCTGGAGTTGCCTCCCAGACTCACGGACAACTCTTATTATGTTCAGGAACCACTGTCATGGAAGTTCCTGTCAATGTTGCAAAAGTTTGAGGGAAAGCTCCATCTAACACGACATTCTCCTGCAAATATTTACAAATAATTTTCATTTTTTTTAAAGCAAATTGCTAAAGTGGGAATTTGTTTTAAAAAAATGACAAACTAATTACCCACTCACCATTAGAGTTTCTCCATAGTGTGGGGTGTCATTATTTTTTTTTACTGTTTATCAATGGCATGTATTACCTGGCTGTGATGAACAACTAAACAAGCATCCAATCACACACTCTTAATTGGGCAGGTAGTTGGATTGCTAGCCTCTGACAGGCCTGCACTTCGTTGGACCATCAGAGGAGTATGTCGGTTACAGAACTGGAGTAGGCCGTGTCCTTGGCATTTTTAAGGTCTGATCACCTCTAAATCGGGCAGATGGACCTTGACTTTAGTGCAGAGGATACTCTGTCACCATTGCAACAGAGAACCCTGCTTGCAAAACTCTAAATAAGCCCTTAGGACTTGCCCAGATCACCCAAATAAAAAGACACATTTCCCAAAACCTAAAATTTGAAGAACAAACAAGCATGGTTCTAAGATCACACCCACACCCTGTATTAACATTGTGCCCCAGACAATAAACTAATGCGGTGCAGCTAGTGATGTTCTAGATACTGGGGTGCAACGTTTCTTGTATTTAAGTCGGTCTTTTACCACTTGGAAGGCCAAGGTGATAGCATTACATTGCGAGAATAGTATAAGGTTTATGGAAATCACAGAGTTGTTCTTGGGCCTCCCTTAACCCTTAAATGATACCCCGAAGCTGAAGACCACATACCCAGATATTCGGGTGTCCCACATGGTTCTGTGATCTCCCCGCTCTCAAAGCGTGACAGGTAGAAATCCCGCAAGACCACCTTGGAATGGCTGTTCTGGTTGTAGTACATTAGGTTTTCTAGCTGAAAATAAAAGCAAGCAAAATATTTGTGTTATTTGTCTATTTTATAAAATAACTTTCAGTTACAGAAGACAGTTAATATATTACAGCATCATAAAACATTCTTTATACTATATCAACGTCAGAGTTAATTAATGGGAGTGCACATTTGCAAAGTATTTTTTAATAACTTCTGCTAAAGTCTATGGAAAACTTCACGAAGTTTGCAAAAGTATTGATTTGCCCCTTTCATATGAAAATCTTACCTTTTACAAAAATGTTTTCAATAATTTACATGGTAGATATTGTTAGTGATTCCACATATGATATACTACACAGATAACACGTGTGCGTCATTAAGACCCTGGGGGATGGATGGAACACAATTTTTAGAGATTTACACCTCCTTTTCGGGATTCTCCCTGTGGTCAACAGTCGCCACAGTGGCAGCTCTGCTGAAGGCACTGAACTTTACCGACTGGGTGCCACGTTTTGTTGAATTCACTAAGCAAAGAGTTTTGTTTTCCTGTTACTTGAAATCAAAAAAGAACAAGCATTGAATAAAGCCAGTAAGTTTAGCTCATGAGAGACCCATTGACGTTGTCAAAGTTTTTTTAAAGATGTTGTACAGCAGTGTGGCATTTTTTTACATGTGGTGTTTGAAAATGGCCATTTCTCAGGGTCATCTCCAGGCTTTTTGCCTTCCTCCGCCTCCTGTTTTTCTGACCTTCTTTTTGTTACACTTTGGACTCTGGGCACTCTACCACTGTTTATCAGTGCTAAAGTGCATGTGCTTGCTCCCCTAAAACTTGGTATGATTGACTTACACCTGTTTGGCATATTTAATTTACTTGTAAGCCCCTTGTAAAGTGGTATACCACATACCCAGGGCTTGTAAGTTAAATGCTACTATTGGGCCTTCAACGCTGATTGCGTCACACACACAGAAGTAGCCTTGCAAACCTGTCTCAGGCTTGGCACTGCAGGGCCTGCATGTGCCATTTACTGCCACATTGACTTGGTATTTCAAATGACTTGCCAGGGCCTAAACTCCCCTTTTATTACACCTAAGTCACTCCTGAGGTAGTCCCACGGGCAGGGTGCTGTGTAGGGAAAAGGTAGGACATGTACCTTTATGTTTTGCATGTCCTAGTGGTGACAAACATTCTATTTCGTTTTTAACTACTGGGAGGGCTGCTTCTCTCATGGGAATTCCCTTATATACTTTCAAGTGGTAATTTCTGATCTGAAAGAAACAGCGTTGACATGTTTGTTATGTTTGAAATGGTACTGAGAAATCCTGCTTTCTGGTGTAGCTGGATTTTGCATTGCTGTTTAAGAAATGACACTTTTAGAAAGTGGGCATTTCTCTGTCCTTATAACTCTGTGTGCTTTGCAGCATGGCTCTAATCCACGTCTATGGCAGAGTGACAGCTAAACTTTGTGCATACATTTCAGACAGCCACACCATGGGAGGGGCTGGGTGTGACAGGAGAGGCATCTGCATTCTGACAGTCTTCCTGGGCTGGGGGAGGGAGAAGTTGTTTACACCTTACATGTCAATGGACCATGTCCTGTCCTCACACAAAAGGGCTGATTTACCCCCTACTGGATTGAAAGGGGTTGTGTTACACTTTAAAGGATTCCTTTAAAGCCACCCCTTACATCAAGGACGTTTTTGAGTATAAGTGCAGGAGCTCTGACCCCATGTTCTCAGAGCACTTTGGAACTGGGACTGAAACTTTGTCAGAAGGACTCCTGTGCTGATCAAATGCCTTATCTGGACTGCTGTTCTGCTGTTGCCCTGCTGCCTGCTATTTGCTGGGTGCATAAAGGACTCATTGGATTGCTTTTCTGCTTTGTGCCTTGGTGACAGCTAATTCCTGACTCTGTTCTTCCAAAGCACCATCGAAATTATCTGTGTTGTGCTGCTCTGCCTGCCCGCTGCTTCTTGTGGGAAAGAATGGCTCCCAGCACATGGGGTGCACTTTTGAGGCAGTAGCTCTCGTTTGCAGCCGAATGCGACATGTAAGCACCTCCAGGAGTTTGCTCACATTTATGTTTTTTATCATAATTCAGTGAGTAGACATGCAGGAGATCCTGCAGCCTATGTGTTGATGGTAAATACCTTTTAATTCCGGCAGGACTCAGTAAAGCTACCATATTTGTATTCCAGCCCCCCCAGAATCTATGTAATAATCTACGCCTTGCCTTGCTTGTATAGATGGTGTCGTTCATTTCGCTGGGACAGATAATCTCTTCATTAGGCCTATAGAGTCTTGCCTGAGGCATACCAATTTGGTTCTGGTATTACCAGAATGCTGAGGATTACTCAGCAATGGCATAATGTGCACGGTTACAGTGGTTCCTGTATTTATGGTGATTTATAACGTTATAATACTTCATGTGTTACTGCATTCGTCAGGAGACTAGCAAACATCGATTATCACTAGTACTGATGATGATAATAGATGATTCGTGGGTCTTCTTTGACCCAGGCATTCTTTATGACATGTGGTAATCTATATGTTTTTCCTGATGCAATTCATGACCAAAGTCTTTACTGACCTATGATGCTGCTTTTGCCTGACATTGTCAGAATACTGAGCCCCAGTACAGTAATTAGATTTTATGCACAATATTTATAATTTATGCTGTCGTGGTCCTATAATATCTCTACAATATAGACATATATTTTTATATAATTACACATGGAGTCTCTTTTATGGTCTATTTGTTGTTTCACTGGTGTGAGTGTGTTGCCCTGACTAACGTGGTGGGTTCTGCCTGGCATAGATGCATTCCCTAGCCAACCAGAAACCCAATTTCTCACACATGGCCACAATAAAAGTATACCACACGTTGTTATTACCATTTGGCTGAATATCGAATACTGGTGTCCAGTCAAATACAGTTATTTATTTATTATATAACTAAGGTGCTACATCTGATAGGTAGTCTTCATAAAGACAATAAAAGTCACTCATTTGTTCTACTGTTCCTCTTATGTTCAACAGCACAACTTCTGTAATTAACAGACACATGTAGAGTCTTTTCTCACAGAAAGAATGAACAGGTAAGTGTGGTAACTACTAGATAAGGGTGGGAAGAAGTCATGGAGTTTTACACCGCAGAATTCCATGGAGTTACATAAAAACTCTGCAAGATTCCGTGGAGTTCCGCCCATCTCTATCTACCAGTTATGTTTCATGTTATATCCTTGGATGCATTTACTAATTTCATTTTCCAAAGGATACTATATGCAAGCGTGCATCTTCAAAAAGAAGTCACAAGTTTTGTCCACCCCTATCATTACAGGCTGAAGGCACTCTGTGACCTCTGGGAAGCTTATACTTTAGGCAGGCAGAAGGTTCCCCAGCAGGATCTATGGTGAGTACTGTATGTACGTATGTATGTACATGTGGTATTTCTATTGCCTGAACCTAGTTGAAAGACAGCAGAACGCTGTACAGGATGAAAGATGAGCATAAAGTGAATGAGTAGCAGATGAGGAAGCTGGGCTGTGGACCTTTGATGAACTGTGATAGAGTGTTCTTTGATTGGGGAGATTTCAACTCCTTCCCACATTGGAGCAGCATTGGGGAGGTCCTGATGAATGCATGGATGTTGTTCTGGATCTTGGGTGCATACATAGACAACGCCTGCTGCCTTGTTTTTTTATTTGTTAATCTGCAGTCTGATTTTGTCCTGGCTATGGGTGTGCCAATAACCACATAAGATGCAAGTTTGTCTCCAAGATAAGCAGAGGTGCTTGTTGTGATGGCTTTGTAAATTATGCAGCTGGTTTTGGGCAGCAATGTGAGTCAATGAAGTTCCTGCGATCATATTTCTTCAGGCCCTGGATGAGACCTGCTACTGTGTGTAGGAAATCCTTAACGGGTGACAGATATGAAATTTGAGACAACAGGGAGAGGGCATTATTACTATCCAGTTGCAAAAGTGGGAGGGCTAGAACAGCAGTTCTGAAGTCGCTTTCAGGAGGAAACCATTTGACTTTCTTTTGAAGAGAGAGCTGGTATCAAGCTATGTGTTGTTTGGCAATGTGTACTGTTGGTTAAACAGTGACATCTCAGGCACGCAGCTGCTAGTGCATTCCAACCAATTAATACCCAGTTACATCCTTTGTACATTTGGTTCCCCAAGGAGAGAAAGACTGAGCAGTCAAGCCTTACTCCAGGATGTAGCGCTAAGAACTGGGATACAGTATTACAGGACCATTAGACTCAATAAACTCAATCTTCAGCCTGAGCTGTATCTTTTTTCATAAAATTCTCTTTATTCACAGGTTGCGGATGGAGGGCCGTTACAATCAAACACAACATATCAGAGCAGAAGGGCCAAGTTCTTTCTTGGTCTAAGATGTGACTCCAAACATTTGCATTGTACTGTTGACAATGTTCCTCAAAGACTGCATGTGGCAGATAGATTGTTTCAATGTATGAAATGAGCTATGATATGCTTGCAATCTTCCAGAATGAATAAACAGTTCATGGAGTATAAAACTGTTAAACATGCAGAGAGATATAAAAACATTAAGAACAATTAAGAATGAATCTTAATTCATTGCCAAGTTTATATGTGACATATTTCTTGAAATAATCCAGCAAACTCATATTTATACCCTGATTAAAAGTTTGCTGGATTTTGTTGGGTAGGTATGTATGCATGTATATGGTATTTCTATAGTGTGAACCTAGCCAAAAGGCAGCTGGTGCTGTACATGGTCAAAGGCAAGCTTAAAGTCGGAAAGTTAAAGGAGAGGTAGCTGAATTGTGGATGGTTAGTGCATTGTGACGCAGTCTTCTTCTTCACCACTCTCCTAAATTGGAGTAGTGTTGGGGTGGTCCTAATTGATACAGGCAAGGTGTTCCAGATCCTGGGTGCTTCGGTGAAAAAGTCTGTTGTCCTGTTTTTCCTTTTTACACTTCTTAGTCTGCAGTCACATGGTGTTCTGGGTGCGGGAGTGCCAAGGACCACTATCAATGGCGAGCTTGTCTGCAAGATAAGCTGGGATACTGGTTGTGGTAGCCTTTTAAATGGTGCAGTCAGTTTTGAAGATGGTGGTTCAGGCTGGCAAATAGAGCAAATGGAGTTCCATCAGGGTGGGGGTGATTTGCTCACAATTTTCAGGCCCAGGATGAGACGTACTGCATATGAAATTATGTTATTAGCTGAGAGGGGTGGAAGCCCACTCACATAAGAAACACAATTCTTGTCAGGGGGAACCAGGAAAGTAACTGAATTAACCTGTGCTTAGCCCTCTAGTAGCTTGGGTCAAATGCCTTCATGTCTTACTTAGAGGCAATGCGTAAAGTATTTCTGCAGCACTCAAACAGTAATTAAGTGGAAACACTGTAAAACTTCCAACCCAATTGATGTTGAGCGTCACAGATGGTCACTGTTGTAGGGTGAATAAAAGGTTGCAGCTGTAACTTCACACTGGTGGATCATCATGGATAGTCACTGTCGGCATGAAATGCAGGTCTCGCATTACTGGTCATCAAGGATGGTCACTGTCAACGTGAAGAGCAGTTCCCTCTGGAGTTTCATGTTGGCAATCGTCATGGGGAGGTTGATTCTCAGCGTGAAGAGGTCATTTAGAGGTCACGTGGAGCCTAAACGTCTGAATATTAACCTTTACTTGAAGATGAGTTCCCACTGATGCCAGCCAATGGTCCAGGACCTGGATGGGCACTTCTTGGGATCAGGACTCGCAGCAGCAGAGGCCAGGAACAGGGCTCAGGCAGGTCCAGCTGATGCTGGTCAGCTGGCAGTTGCAGGGAGGTATCTGGAAACTAGTTGTGTCCCTGTAGTTCACACAGGAGGCTCATCCGACTGACAGCAAGGCAGTAGCAGGGCAGACCTTCTGGCAGCAGCCAGGGCTTTTTCTGAATATTCCACAGGTCCAGGAGTGTTCCGATGAGAGGTTTTGAAGGTTCCACTTCTATACCTGGGACCAGCCTTTGTGTCGGTGAATTCTCTGATCTGCCCCCCTCCAAAACTGGTTCTGGTAAGTTCTTCCCCTCCCCCTGGTGTGGCTCCAAACTCTCCAGCATGACAATGGCTAGGGCAGGCCTGGTGTCAGGTTCCTTTGTGTGTGCTGCAGGAAGGGCCCTTTGAAGTGTAATCAGGGCCGGGGACAGCTCTTCCCCTGACATCCTGTCAGAAAGACCCGCACCAACACACCTAGGCTTCCTTTGTCTCACAGTCTGGAAGTAATACACAACCTACAACAGCAGAGCCATGTCCAGTCAGGTGACTCAGAGACACAGTTGTTTTGGTCAGAAAAATGTGAACTTTCTAAAAGTAGTATTTTCAAAAGTGTAACTTAACAACTAACTTTATCATTAAAGAGGATTTTAGATTACATTTCATTTGATTGTAAACATAATTTTGCTATTTGCTCCCAATCAAAAGTTAGCATTTATTAAGTATAATCAGGCACCCTGTTGTTAGTTTATGGAATACATAGATAGAAAATAGACTTTAAGGCCCATATTTATACTTTTTGACGCTAAACTGCGCTAACGCAGTTTAGCGTCAAAAAATTTTGCGCCGTCTAACGCCATTCTGAAGCGCCATGCGGGCGCCGTATTTATGGAATGGCGTTAGCCGGCGCAAGCAGACCGGCGCTGCCTGGTGTGCGTGGAAAAAAACCACGTAGACCAGGCAGCGCCGGCGTTGGGCAAAAATGACGTTAGGGCGTCTTAAAATGGGGCAAGTCAGGTTGAGGCAAAAAAATCGTCTTAACCCGACTTGCGCCATTTTTTAACGACGCCCATCCCCCATCAACATGACTCCTATCATTGTAAAGATAGGAGTCATGCCCCCTTGCCCAATGGCCATGCCCAGGGGACTTCTGTCCCCTGGGCATGGTCATTGGGCATAGTGGCATGTAGGGGGGCACAAATCAGGCCCCCCTATGCCAAAAAAAATTATAAAAAAAAAATAAAAAAATACTTACCTGAACTTACCTGAATGTCCCTGGGGTGGGTCCCTCCAGCCTTGGGTGTCCTCCTGGGGTGGGCAAGGGTGGCAGGGGGGGTCCCTGGGGGCAGGGGAGGGCACTCTGGGCTCATTTTGAGCCCACTTGTCCCTTAACGCCATGCCTGACCCAGGCGTTAAAAAGCGGCGCAAATGCGCCGTTTTTAGCCACGCCCACTCCCGGGCGTCTCTTTTGCCCGGGAGTATAAATACCACGTAAAGGCCTGGGAGTCATTTTTTAGACGGGAACGCCTCCCTTGCATATCATTAACGCAAGGAAGGGGTTCACGCTAAAAAATGACGCACATTCCGGGAACTTTGGCGCTATACGCCTCTAACGCCATAGTATAAATATGGCGTTAGTTGGCGTTAGTTTAGCGTCGAATTTGCGTCGAAAAAAACAACGCAAATTCGGCGCAAACGGAGTATAAATACGGCCCTAAGTGTTTCCCCTATCAGGACATGTAACACTTAAACACACATGTCCAACTTCTTAAATACCAAGCACCCTGCCCTGGGAGTGGTTAGGGTATGCCTTAAGGGAGACCTACCAGTAGTAAAAAGGAAGGTTTGAGCCTGACAAAAGGTCTATTTTGCCAGGTTGAAAAACTGCACTACAGGCTTCAGTTACAGGTTTGGGACCTGTTTTACACTCAGAGTGCTACTTTCTTGGGAAGTAATACTAAATAAGCAAATTCTCATGTATTAATTTGTAACATGGCTTTTACTATAGTTATGTAATGTTACTGTAGTCATGGGTCATTAACTCAGCTCTAGAATACATGTATAAGCACTTTCTATTTATTTTTGTTGTTTGTAGTAAGTATTGCTAAGGGCTAAAATTACTGGCTCTTGGTGGTTTTGCTTCATTTTGTACCAGACAGGACAACAGGACATTAAAATACTGTGGTGGCTGTAGAAAACTGGTCAGGTGGCAACTCTACCTGCATTTACTCTAAAGGTCCTGGGTACATGTAGTATAATTTATTAGGGACTTGCAAGTAAATTAAATGTGCCAATTGGGTATAGGCCAATGTTACTATGTTTTAAGCAGGGAGCACCAGCACTTTAGCCCTGTTTAGCAGGGCAAAAGTGCACAGAATCCTAATGCCAACAAAAACGAGTTCAGCAAAGTAAGGGAGTGAAGGCAAAACAGTTGGGGGAATTCCCACAAAGGATGTCAGATCTAAGATGTTGCAACTTGTTGGATCACGATGGGGTGTCACTGTTGGATCTGGAAAGTCATGGAGTAGGGTATTACCAAAATCAACATACAAGAGTACAAGATGCTAAACAACAGTTATGAAGTTGCTTTTTGGAAGAAACAAAAGCGAAAGCAGGTACCAGACAGTCTTTGGTTTTTTTGCAATTTGTTTCTGGACAGAGAGTTTGATGTTGAGGGTTGATCAAAGTGATTTGACATTTGGTGAGAGTTGGAGTTTGAAACTGTCTAGTTTCATGTCATTGAGTCAAGCTTGTGCTGTATTTTGGTATGGGGACACTGGGGGGTGGGGTGCAATCTCTTATTGGTATCCCCACAACAAACTCTGGCAGTTACAAGAGTTGTTGCTGGAATCGGCAGTAACCATGTGGTCCCCAGAATACCAGGTTCCATTCCAGTAGTTTTTTCCTGATTCTGGCGACAAATCCTCTGACATTTCCTATCTGTCCAGAGCAGGGGGGAAAGATCAACAAGAAGGCCAATGAAGGCTGATAGGTGCAGGCACTGTGTCAGCAGTCAAGGTAAGCCAACGCTGGACAATGTCAATCCAGGGGGACGTTGTTTACTCCCTGTGTTGTTCTCTCAGCGGGTGGCGCACACTCATTCCTGGCATCCTACCTGTGACCTGGGAATGTTCCTACTTGTAGGGGTGCTGGAGCCATCCACACCCAGCTTTGCCAGTGGTCCTAGAGTTCTTCTTTTCACTGTTTGAGTACTTGCACCTGGCATTGGGTCAGTTGTGGGAGAGATGGGGTGGGTGGCTGGCAGTGCACCAGCTAACAGGGGCGTTTGAGAGTAGTGTAGGGCTCCCACGATACATGCGTTGTGGCTGGTAGTGGTCCTGTCTGCTTCAGGCCACAGTTTGTGTCTCAGGGCTCTGAATGTAGATAGGGGCAAAATTGCTGAGTCACACTCAGTGTATCTAGCACTGGAGAACTCTCACCGCCACAAAGTCTGTATCTCTAAGATTGAAGCACACTGACTCTTACACATTCATGGTACCTACCAATGAAGTGTTATCACTGTTGCAAAGTCACTTTATTTAACACTTAAGCACTTTCACTGCTACTGGAGTCAAGTGAAAAATAGTGGAGAACATTAACGCGCGAGCCAAGAAGGGTTTCCCTGAATAGCCCAATTAGATGTTGTGTTTCATTCTTAGGCAGCATTCTGAGTAGTTCTCCAACAGCCAAGGTAATTGGATGGCAATAAAAGCAAAGACTTTGCAGACTTTGAGTATTGGGGCATTTCTTGATTCAAATAAAGCATACCCAATAGTAAATTGGTCATATCCATTGGTGAATCTATCACATTGTAAGCACACGTGTAAAACAGGTAAAACATGTAAAAGAGGAAAAACAAATTCATAAACAAAGTTGTGATCAGGGCCATTCAGCAGGTAAACATGAAATGGATGTTACTTTTGTCCTGCTGCAGTTGAGCTGGGATATTCAAACTAAATCAACTTTGGAACAATGGTTTCCTTGGTCATTTAAGCTCTGAAACAAAAAGATATAGGTGGTCATTCTGACCCTGGCGGTCTTTGACCGCGGGAGCACCGCCGACAGGCCGGCGGTGCTCCAATGGGGATTCCGACCGCGGCGGTAAAGCCGCGGTCGGACCGGCACCACTGGCGGGGTCCCGCCAGTGTACCGCGGCCCCATTGAATCCTCCGCGGCGGCGCAGCTTGCTGCACCGCCGCGGGGATTCCGACCCCCCCTACCGCCATCCAGATCCCGGCGGTCGGACCGCCGAGATCCGGATGGCGGTAGGGGGGGTCGCGGGGCCCCTGGGGGCCCCTGCAGTGCCCATGCCACTGGCATGGGCATTGCAGGGGCCCCCGTAAGAGGGCCCCTACATGTATTTCACTGTCTGCTGCGCAGACAGTGAAATACGCGACGGGTGCAACTGCACCCGTCGCACAGCTTCCACTCCGCCGGCTCGATTCCGAGCCGGCTTCATCGTGGAAGCCTCTTTCCCGCTGGGCTGGCTGGCGGTCTGAAGGCGACCGCCCGCCAGCCCAGCGGGAAAGTCAGAATTACCGCCGCGGTCTTTCGACCGCGGAACGGTAACCTGACGGCGGGACTTTGGCGGGCGGCCTCCGCCGCCCGCCAAGGTCAGAATGAGGGCCATAATATTCTGAAAGAAATACCTAAGAATCTTTCTACTGCGCAACTTTTAACCCTCCGCTGCCATTCTCTGAATTATTAAAGGGGAGAAAATGTCTGTTATTTTTGTTCTTCTTGCGTTAAGCTGGGATATTTAAACTAACTCAAATTTGGAACAATAGCTCCTCTTGTCATTCAACTTGTGTAGAAAAAAGAAATTTTATTCTGAAAGAAATCCATAGAAAGCTTGTATCTGTACAACTTTTAACCCGCTTCTGCCATTTTCTGAATTATTGAAGGGGGTGAAAAAGTCTGCATCTGACATTTACAAATTGCTGAAAAATCCAATTGAGGATATTTCCATAGAGAGTGTGAAGAATACCTGCAGCTTCAGTAACAAAGGATGTACAATTTTTGGTAGAGAACATTTGACCTTAACTTTCAGCAATTCAGCTGGTATGGATTGACCTTCATGCAACAGAAACTTCTCCTCATAAATTAATGCACTTCACTGACACTTTTCAAACTAGGTCTGTCTGATAGTAACAGATGCTGGACTTGTAACCACCCAGACAGTGCTCTGGTGCATGTGTTTTAAAAGTGCAAGAGGGAATTTCAACTTTGGATTGCAACCTTGAAGAAATGTGCACTGGTTTTGGAAATACTAGTGCACCTTTCCAAACACTTATTTATCTCAGGGTTTGATGATGAGCTGGGCACATTAAAAAAACCTCAGATTAAGGGCCTTATTACGACCTTGAATGAGGGGTTTACTCCATCACAAATGTGACGGATTCCCCGCCTGCCACATTACGATCTCCATAGAATATAATTGGATCATAATACGGCGGACAGGCTTTCTGTCACATTTGTGATGGAGGAAATCTCTCTGTCAAAGTTGTAATAAGGCACTTAGGCCCTCATTCCGACCCTGGCGGTCAAAGACCGCCAGGGCCGCGGGCAACGGAAGCACCGCCAACAGGCTGGCAGTGCTTCAGTGCCCATTTCGACCGTGGCTGTAAAGCCACAGTCGGAAAACCGGGTCCGGCGGTTTCCCGCCGGATTAGCCCCGGCTGGGAGAATCCTCCATGGCGGCGCTGCAAGCAGCGCCGCCATGGGGATTCCGACCCCCTTCCCGCCAGCCAACCGCCAGAAACAGGATGGCGGGAACGGGTGTCCTGGGGCCCCTGGGGGCCCCTGCACTGCCCATGCCACTGGCATGGGCAGTGCAGGGGCCCCCTAACAGGGCCCCATTAAGCTTTTCACTGTCTGCCTAGCAGACAGTGAAATGCGCGACGGGTACTACTGCACCCGTCGCACACCTGCAACACCGCCGGCTCCATTCGGAGCCGGCTTCTGTGTTGCAGGCCCTTTCCCGCTGGGCCGGCGGGTGCCCGCCGGTCCAGCGGGAAAGTCAGAATGGCCCGCGGTCTTTTGACCGCAGAGCGGCCAATTGGCGGCGTAAGTCATTAATGATTGCAATAAAAGGTTAATCTTAAGAATATGTCAAAGCCACAAGCCCCCAGACATGGATGAATAGATTATTGATATGTGTTCTGAAGCATCAGTTGAGAAACTCTTATATAACACAAGCTTTGACAATACCAATAGGTTTTACGTTTATAATGGGAGTGGTGAGCCGCTACAAATATCTGTTAAGTATTATTTTTTAAAAAGTAGAAAAAAACACATTTCAAAATACTGAAGGAAAAGCAAACACATATATTATGGTGTCTGCAAGTTGTACATTTGATTAAGTGTTTCAAGCTTTATAAATGTAATGGTTTATTTTTCAAATACTTTTCACACAGGAATATTTTTCACTCATAGAATTAGAATTTAAACAGTATTTGTGAGTGTCCTAATTTAAAGGAAAATGCTTGCCAAGGCCTAATTTACTTTCCACAGAATTCAGCCATTTGTTCTTCTACAGTAGCTCAGACAGCAGATTTATAGACCTCCAGGAGAAGTGTTATTTATAGACCTCCAGGAGAAGTGTTATGTGTCTGCCTCAGACGCATTGAGTGAGTGAGTGAAACAGAAAGCCATTTCCCTGAGCCGCATAAGCCTTTGTGTGCCAAAATATGGGCGATAAAACATAAACAACCCTTAAAGTCTGCTCCTCAGTAATAACACAGCTAAAATATCCCTGTTGTTGTGCTTTAATTGACAAAATGGGAGGGGCGAGAAGCAACACAGCACTGGGTGGATATTTGGAGAGTGAAGGAGCTCACAAGAGAAAGATAGAAAATACATGCACCCTCATGGACTGTTGAAATAAAAATGAAGAAGTAGTTCCCTAAATGTGAACAGGTGGAAGGATACAGTTGAGGCAATCAAAAGCATCATAAAAAGCTATGCTGTAGGGGAGGGACAAACAAAACAAGAGGAAGGCACAGCATCCAATAAAAAGCAAACACATCAGAGTCAGAATAAGATCAACCAGTGGTAAGCGACGGAGGGCTGTAAGCCCACTGTGAGCTCCCAATAGGTCTTTCGCATCCAGACAGTGTCCACTGTGTGGTAGGCTCGGCCTAAAATGAGGTATTGATCACATGCACGGGAGCTCATAGCAAGGTTTTCTTGCATTAAATGCAGTGTAGTAATAATAATAAACAATGGAATGCTGCCCTAGGTTGGATGTTGATGTATAGACTAAGGCCCATTTTTCCTGTTATCTCTCTTTCTTTCCCTTTTCCTCTGTGCTTTACTTCTTGGGTCTCCTTCGTCCCCTACAGCAGGAAATGGATGTTGATAAAAATATACATACAGAGAGGAGTCTTGTAAAGTCCTTAAAATAATCTATAAATATGTTTGTTAATTACCTACTTTAGTACATTCGAGTTGGCTGATAGTGTTCAATTTAACGCTCTTCCAACTTATAATTTTGATAACTCAGGCGCCATTTAATTGTTGGACATGTGTATGGAAGTTATACAGAGTTTTTTTTTTAAATGCTGGGAAGCAGAGAGACTTGCCTTCAGGTTCCGGTGGACGATGTGCAGGCTGTGAAGGTAGGCCACCGCCTCCAGCACCTGGCGGATCACGTTGCTTGTGTCCTTCTCCGTGTAGTAGCCTTGGTCCAGTATCCAGTCGAAGACATCTCCTCCAGTTGCCCTGCAATGGGAAGCATGGCATGAGACGGTTGTGCCAGCTGGATGCCCTCACGGGTGAGAAGCAGCGCTCTACAAATCTACTGATTGATTGATTGATTGATTGCCAGACAGCAGTCCTGAATAGTCACTGCTATTCACCACTATGAAATGGAAGCACTCACTGGACCCTGGGCAGGTGGGTGTAAAAGAGCGTGGAAGCCTGGGGGCGGGCAAGCGGAAGTGTGGTTGGGCCAATCTCTGCTCTGAGACGTGAGGTCAGAGACTGCACCCATTGACCTGCAACCGTTTGTTGTCCCTTTGACAACGTGCAATAGACATAACACAGGTATTCCCATGATGAGACATTATATGTGAATATGATTATAACTAAAATTCTTCTCTGAAAAGTAAAACTGATCAGTAACCTTCTGAGCTCCATGCCAACCTGCACATATGATTCTGTTAATAACATTGAAGCAACATGAAGTGAGCACAATAGCTGCAAATTTTAGCTGAGCCAAAAAAAATTGTTGCAATCCAATACTAATGGCACACAAACTATGCACTATGAACAATAGCAAGAATATAAAGTCACCAACATGCCAATAAGTGCATAGTGAGTATAAATGACAGCATAGTCTGGGCATGAACTCAGATGATGCACAATACTGTGAAAGAACATAGTCACCATTGGGAAAATAGAAAGAGGCAGGAAAAAAAAGCAATAGCTGTGATGGCAGAGTTCATTTTGCAGTAAAAGGCTGGACAGGTTGTGAGCGAAAGTGTGGGAATGGAGCAAAAAATCCGCCAGTAAATACAAGCAATATATTTGAGAGACACTAATGGCTTCATCTCGACCTTAGTGGTCTTCATTCATTACCTCTACCATCCTGACAGAGGACTGTCATATTTAAATATTACCTCCGGCCAAGTGTTGATCTCTGAGCTTCAGTGGAACCACCATCACAAAAGTCCTCTGAAGCACTGCAAGTTTGTTGTGTGGCCACTGTCTTTCAGGTCGCCCCATATCAAACTCTTTGCTGTTCAACACCAAACTCCCAAAGGTGCAGTTTGTTATTGAAAATCAAATAACGAATGACAACCATTGGCGTCATTTTTTAGGGTCCAGCCTGTGAGAGAATGCACCAGTGCATGGTCTCGCTTGCAAGACACTGTTGTTAAGAATAAGAGCTAGGAGTCCGTGCGTTTACCATTTGCTGGGTTGCCTGGCACTCTACTTTACAGCCTCCTAATTTGTCACTGCAGGCCCAACATCATTTCTGATCCTGTCTGAGAAGCAGGGACCAAGCACTGATTCATTAAACTTAATCAGTGCCCGTCCGCTGCTCATTACGTGATTGAGGTACTATTTTGTTATGTTCAACATTTAGTGCCATACAAACAGAAGGCGTGTGGCTGGCACAAAGATGCCAGCAGGAAGAACAAAATTGCTAAAAATAATTTCTAGAGTTAACTTTTTTTTATCATGCCAAGTCTTCTTTTCAAACTTTGCACTCATATATTCTTTTGTTTTTGATTGTGGGTGCTGTTCTCAAAAGATGAAGATTATCTTGTTCTAAATATTGCAAAGCAAAATTGTTCCTTTCTTATGTGCAATTTCTGAAATGATGGTTAACACATAATCGTGCAGTTCACCCCAATCCACCCAACTCTACCCCACTCCCATCCACCAATCCAACCCACTTCACCTCACACCACTCCGCCCCAATCAATCCAGTCCACCCAAGACCACTCCAAACCACCCCACTCAAATCCAAAGCACTCAGCCGATCCAATCTACTCCAATCTACCATATTCCAATCCTTCCAACCCACTCCAATCCAATTCACCCCACCCAATCCAAAACAATCTGCCCCACTCCGATCCAAAACAATCTTCCCCACTCCAGTATTTTACACTCCAATCTGCCCCACTCAAATCCAAAACAATATGCCCACT
Source organism: Pleurodeles waltl (assembly GCF_031143425.1). Taxonomy (NCBI): domain Eukaryota; kingdom Metazoa; phylum Chordata; class Amphibia; order Caudata; family Salamandridae; genus Pleurodeles; species Pleurodeles waltl. The sequence goes on from NC_090449.1 coordinate 35,328,084, forward strand.
CCAATCCACCTCACTCCAATCTGCTCCACTCCAATCCAAAACAATCTGCCCCACTCCTATCCAAAACAATTTTCCCCACTCCAGTCTTCTACACTCCAATTTACCCCACTCAAATCCAAAACAATATGCCCACTCCAATCCACCTTACTCCAATCTGCTCCACTCCAATCCTAAACAATCAGCCCTCTCCAACCACAATCCATTTCACTACAATCTTTCCTACACCAATCTGCTCCCCTTCAATACAAAACTCTTATATGCCCCACTCCAATATGTCCTACTTAAATCCTCCTCGCGTCAATCCATCCCACACCAATCTGTCCTACTCCAGTCCAATCCACCTCACCCCAGTCCACCCACTCCATCCCAAATCACCCTATTTCAATCCACCACAATCTACCCTACTCCAATGCACCTCACCCCAATCCAATCTATCCAAATCCAGCCAAATTCAATCTACTCCACTCCAATCCACCCCACCCCACTACAACACACCCCACCCCAATCCACTCCACCTTAATCCAATCCATTCCATTCCAAATGACCCCACCCTTATCCAATCTACACCACCCAATACAATCCACCTCAATCCAATCTACTCCACTCCACTCAATCCAGTCCATCTCCTACAAGTCCAATCCACCCCACCGCAATCCAATCTACTCCCCTCTATCAGCCCCACCCCACCACACGCCAATCCAATCCACACCACTCCAATTCACGTTATCCCATTTCACCCCACACTAGTCCACCCCACTCCAATCCAATCCACCCCACTCTAGCCCAATCCTCCCACTCAATCCATTTCACCCCACTCCAGTCCATCCCACCTTGATGCAATCCACCACACCTCAATGCAATCCACCCCACTTCACTACAATCCACTCTACTCCACCCCATTTCACCCCACCCCAATCCAATCCACCCCACCCTACTCCAATCCAATCCAATCCACCCAACCTGTTTCAATCCACCCACTCCAATCTAATCCACCCCATCAGTTCAATTCACTCCACTCTAATTCACTCCACTCCACGCTGACCCACCCCGCTCCAGTCCAGTCCACCCCACTCCAGTCCAATCTACCACACTCCAAGCCAATACACTACCCTCCAGTCCAGTCCAATCCAATCCACCCCCTCCAGTCCTGTCTATTCCATCCCCCTCCACTCTAATTCACCCCACTCCAAACCACCCTACTTTAATCCAATCCACCCCATCCCAAACCAATCCACCCAACTCCAGTCCTATCACTCCAATCCAAACCACCCACCCCAATGCAATTCAATCCACCCCACTCCAATTCAACCCCCTCCAATTCACCTCAATCCAATCCAACTCACCCTATTTCAGTCCACCCCACTCCAATCCACCCCTCTTCACTCCACTCCACTCAATCATCCACCCTGCTACCTTCAACCACTACACCCTATTCCACCCACACCACTCCACACTACTACACTCTATGCCACTTCACTCTACGCCACTCCACAACACTCCACTCTATGGCACTGCACTCTACGACACTCTCTACCACTGAACCACTGAACTCTACTCCCCCCTACATCCCAATTTCCTCTACTCCACTCTATGACCCTCTATTCCAACAGATCCAATCTACAACACTTGTATACAACATGGCAAAAACACATTCCTAAAGCCAATAGCTCTTGTACAGGGGAGACCTCTTGAATTTGCCTATGCTTGTCTTTTTTTCCATTTGAGACCACCATGTTTTTTCTGGCAGTGACAGACCAAAAACAAATCCATCAGACCGCCCGCTCTAAATAGGAGGAGGGCTCTTGTCCTGACTATGACAGCCTCTACTCTGTCAGCTCATGGGACGATGCATTCCAACAGCGTATCCAGTGGGGGCACTGCTGTTGGAAAGATGTCTATCCGCAAGACTCTAATTTGGGCAGGCGCAGCGCCAATTTGGTGTACAGGGTACTTCGCCATGTTTTGCCTGAGCAGCCTCTTTGCGAAACTCTGAATCAGACCCTTTATCTTAAAGAGAGCAAAGTGAAGTGTGCAACCCTGAAGCACATAAACTGGTGGCGACAAAAGTGGGATCCATACAATGAACACATCAACATAAGGGAAGAGCCACTGTATGATCAAGGAAGGCAGAATGAAGTGTTCAACGAAGCACATAGGGAACACTATTGCAAATGGAGGCATCGGTGCCCCTAGAGTATCATGGCACAAGAGGACTGAGGACAAAACTATTCAGGGACAAAATATAGAAATGTAAATGCATATAGGGAAGTACAGATTTACTATACTCACTCTACATCTATGCACTTTGAAGCTATATACTTTGCCATGGTACATATATGTGACGTTAACTATAAAAAATCTAGACTTACTTACCTGCCGATATTTTATGTGTGATTTTTTGTCCTCAATATTGTTTACCTTTTGTATACTGGTGTTGATATTCAGGGTTCACATTGAATAAAGGGACTTCAATTGCAAACAATGGGTTCTATGAGCAGGAGCCATTGAACTGTGCATTAAAGCACCCAAGTGGAACTTTAAAGAGATGGTATTAGAATTAGGATCCCTATGCACACCCTAAGGTGAGGGTCTGTGAGGAGAAGGAGTCATTTCAAGAGATGTGCTCAGTGACGTGAGCACTGAAGTGCACACACTGAAAGTGGTATGTGGCAGCTCTGCACAGAGAAGAGAGAGGAGATCCTCCCTCCCATGGGTCTGGCACTGTCAGTTGTGCAATGGGACGTGCCAGAGTGAATGCTGGCGGAGATAGTCAGGGAAGTCACTCCCACACTAAGTCTAGAGTGAGCGAAGTCCCAGGAGAATGTGTCCACCAACCAGCAGGACAAAGCAAACTGGGAAGTATCAAGGAATTGGAAAGTGAGAAGGGTTTCTCACACAAGGAGGGATGCCGCAATCTTTGACTGGCAGCCTTAGGGAATCTATGGCAGAATCTAAAAAAGTAATACAAATTTAGTGAGAATGAAAAATGCAACAAATGGAGAAAAAGGAGAGAAAATGAAACAGTGAGAAACAAAAACTGAGAAAAAGCATATTCTCTAACATTATTTATTTTCCTGATCTCTAAATGTGGCCCCTAAGTGAGACCAATGAACCCCACATCCTACCTATCGTTGAAACTCCTACCCATGATTTATCATTATTCCAATTCTAGATTGTGGGCCTTCGATTGTCCTGTCCCACAACAGAATTCTGTCTAACCCCATCCTAACTCTAACACCAACCTTTTCTAACCCCTTTCCTTTTCTCTATCATTATGTCTGACTCCAATCCCAACATTAAACCTAGCCTAACCCTACCCCATCCCTACGCCTGAACCCTATTCAAAGCTGACATTTTATCCCTTTCTTTAAACCTGGTTTTTAAAGTCTGTCTTAACCTATTTCCAATCCTGACTTTATTCTTAACTTGAGTCAACCCCCTAAAACTTACCCATAGCTGATCTTTCATCCCTTACTCCAGCTCTAGTTTAAGGGCTATCTCTGAAACTACTTCTAATCCTAAATTTGTCCTTAAACTAACCTTACCCCTACAATTTACACGTAACCCTAACCCTCCCCATATCCAATATATTGGGGGCGATTTATAATTCGGCAGACGGAGGTTTGGCAGTCAGGGCAATGGAATAATGTATGTGGTGAGCGGGGGAAGCCAGCGTGAGCAAGCCGGAGATCACTGAGGTGGCTGAGAGTTGTATGATTGTAATGCAATCACATTACTGATGGTGGAATGTAATATGAAAGCACGTGATGACATTCTCGTGAAGCTGAATTGATATCATGCCTGGACTTCGTGAATATTATAAAACTAGACCCTGACTTTGGGGAAGAGGGGGGAAGTCATGCGAAATGTAATTTATTCTTTGAAGTTGTTAGAGTAGGTTTCTAGCTGATTTGTTGTTAAAATAAAATGTTGTTGGAAAAAACCCATTGAATTAGAAAAAGAGACGAATCGTGTTTGGAAATCTTGTAAACTTTTTGGCCCTCCTTATGAGTTGGTCGGGACATTCCAACTCGTGATTTACCAGTTGGTAGGTATTTAATGCATCTCGGCCTTCTTTGGATTTCGGGAGGTCAAACCTGCTGTAATTTAAGGGGAAAAGCATATGGTGTTTACGTATCATGCGGATTTTGGTGCATTACACACCAGCATCTGCACGTCACTGCCCCTAACGCATAGTAGGTGTTATTTATGGAACCTGATGAGTAACACACCCCGTGGTGTTGTTATTTTTCCAGTGCAATAAATAGCACTTTGACTGGTAATCAGGCCCTTAGTGGCAGTGTGTGTAACAACGTCTGCTTTTATTACAGTGGCTGTGAAATTACAGCTGGATTGTAACAATGCCTGTGAAGTAACTGGTGCAGTTTAAGGCCGGCCATTAGCCCATAAATATGGATATATCCACTGTGAGTCAATACTGTCACCTATGAAAAGGACTGAACACAATAACTGACAGCTGAAAGGTGGGCAATTAACTTGTTTAAAGTGCCGGGCATGTGGTTTCCCTTTTGTGCAGCGATTTTAATAACTTTTGATCAGTTTGGCCGAGAAACCTTTTGGATACAATCTGCAGACGGTGGATTATTTGGCGAGTGCAGAAAAATCAGATTAGCACGGAAAATGCTGAAGTTGCAGAACCGCCTGCAGCACCCAAGCACGTGGGGCTGTTGCAGCCAGGATGTGTGTATTTTCTGGTCAAAAGCAGCCCATTGTGACACTTGGGGCCTGGCCTGCCTTACGTATGTGAAATGCTAAAGGATTGCTTTTGTGACAGATGTTCTGTGCTCGCCTTGTCCTTCCAGATGTGAAACAGTTTTAACAACACTCTATTGGCCACATGTGCAGAGCTTTTTTCCGATCGCAAATGGTTTGCGACCAGAAAAATGCCTTTTGGGAACTACAAAGCCCATATTGCGATTCAGGAACTTGTTACCAAATCACAATTCGGGTTTTGTGATTCAGTATTTGAAATGGACGTGTTTAGGGCGTCCCTTCCAAAGAGCGAATCACCATGATATGTATTACTGTTTTGCGGGCGAGTTCCAGTCGCAATTTCGGTCGCAAACCAGTGACACCTTTCCACTACTCTCAAACGTGAAAGTGTCCCCAAGGGATTCCTTCCCCTTTGAGAATGTAAATGATAATATTTTTTAAGAGTAGGCAGTGGTCCCACAGACCACTCTCTCCTCTTAAAAAATGAAACTGCAAAGTTTCATTTTTTCATTTTAAACACATCCCATTTTCCTTTAAGGAAAAAAAAAGATTGCTTTATTGAAAAGCAACCACAGACATGGTGGTCTGATGACCCCAGCAGGCTACCATCCCTGTGATGGCTGTGATTCCTAATGGGTCGCAAATTTCGACCTACCTCATTAATATGCATGAGGAATCGCTAATGAAACTCAAAAGAACTTCATACATTAGAAAATCAATATTCCTGATGTTAGTACATCTTGCCCCAGGTCTTGATATCAAGGCACAGAAGCTTTGATTCTTATTTGCTACCAAAAGTGAACCAGTTGTATGATGGGGACAGAGGTATCCAACCTTTAAACTTACAATACACACTGTGATAGTTTCTAAAGAATCCATTCCAGCCACAGGCTTGGTGGTGGCATCCTCTCACTGTAGGTTGTCCTACGTAAGTTGTGTGTACAGCCCTTCCTCCTCCCTCATGCCTCTCACTCACATGTCTCTTCCTTCTCTTCCATGACTTCTCCTTCTGTCTCACATTTCCTCATTCCCTGTCATGCCTCCTCCTTCCCATGGATGTTCCCTCTTTTCTTCTCATTAGCTTCTTCTATCCTTCCCATGTCTCATGTACCCCACCTCTCTCATGCTCCTCCTTTCCTCTTCTGCACTCTTATTCCAACTCATGCCCCAACGTCCCACTCATGCCCACTCTAGCTTAGGACTCCTTTTTCACACTCATGCCCCCTTCTTCCTTCTCAAGCCCCCTTCTTCATTCTCAAGCCCCCTTCTTCCTTCTCAAGCCCCTTTGTTCCCACTTATGCCCCTTTGTTCCCACTCAAGAGGCCTTCTTCCCATTCATGAGTCCATCTTCCCAATGATGGAACCTTCTTCCCACACATGCCCTCTTCTTCCCACGCATGCCCTCCTCTTCCCACACATGCCCTCTTCTTCCCACACATGCACTTTCTTCCCACCCATGCCCTCTTCTCGTACTCATGTCACCTTCTCTCCACCCATGCCCCCTCCTTCCCACTCAAGCCCCCATCTTCCCACTCATGAGTGCTTCTTCCCAATGATACAGCCTTCTTCCCACCCATGCCCTCTTCTTCCCACCCATGCCCTCTTCTTCCCACCCATGCCCTCTGCTTCCCACCCACGCCTTCTTCTTCCCACCCATGCCACCTTCTTCCCACCTACGCCCTCTTCTTCCCATCCATGCCCCCTTCTTCGCACCCACTCTTCTTCCTACCCATGCCCTCTTCTTCCCACCCATGCTCTCATCTTCCCACCCATGCCCTCTGCTTCCCACCCACGCCTTCTTCTTCCCACCCATGCCTCCTTCTTACCACCCACTCCCTCTTCTTCCCATCCATGCCCCCTTCTTCGCACCCAGACCCTCTTCTTCCTACCCATGCCCTCTTCTTCCCACCCATGCTCTCTTCTTCCCACCCATGCCCCCTTCTTCGCACCCACACCCTCTTCTTCCCACCCATGCCACCTTCTTCCCACCCATGCCCCCTTCTTCCCACCCATGCCCTCTTCTTCCCACCTATGCCACCTTCTTCCCACCCATGCCCCCTTCTTCCCACCCATGCCCTCTTCTTCCCACCCATGCCACCTTCTTCCCACCCATGCCCCCTTCTTCCCACCCATGCCCTCTTCTTCTGACCCATGCCCCCTTCTTCGCACCCATGCTACCCATGCTCTCGTCTTCCTACCCATGCCCTCTTCTTCCCAGCCATGCCCTCTTCTTCCCACCAATGCCCTCTTCTTCCCACCCATGCCTTCTTCTTCCCACCCACGCCCCCTTTTTCGCACCCACGCCCCCTTCTTCGCACCCATGCCGTCTTCTTCCCACCCATGCCACCTTCTTCCCACCCATGGCCTCTTCTTCCCACCCATGCCCCCTTCTTCCCACCCATACCCTCTTCTTCACACCCATGCCACCTTCTTCCCACCCATGCCACCTTCTTCCCACCCATGCCCCCTTCTTCCCACCCATACCCTCTTATTCACACCCATGCCACCTTCTTCCCACCCATGCCCCCTTCTTCGCTCCCATGCCCTCTTCTGCCCACCCATGCCCTCTTCTACGCTCCCATGCCCTCTTCTTCCCACCCATGCCCTCTTCTTCCCTCTCATGCCCTCTTCTTCCCTCTCATCCCCCCTTCTTCCCACCCATGCCCTCTTCTTCCCTCTCATGCCCCCTTCTTCCCACCCATGCCCCCTTCTTCCCACCCACGCCCTCTTCTTCCCACCCAAGCCCCCTTCTTCTCACCCATGCCCTCTTCTTCCCTCTCATGCCCTCTTCTTCCCTCTCATGCCCCCTTCTTCCCACCCATGCCCTCTTCTTCCCTCTCATGCCCCCTTCTTATCACCCATGCCCCCTTCTTCCCACCCATGCCCTCTTCTTCCCTCTCATGCCCTCTTCTTCCCTCTCATGCCCCCTTCTTCCTACCCATGCCCTCTTCTTCCCTCTCATGCCCCCTTCTTCTCACCCATGCCCCCTTCTTCCCACCCACGCCCTCTTCTTCCCATCCAAGCCCCCTTCTTCCCACCCATGCCCTCTTCTTCCCTCTCATGCCCTCTTCTTCCCTCTCATGCCCCCTTCTTCCCACCCATGCCCTCTTCTTCGCTCTCATGCCCCCTTCTTCCCACCCATGCCCTCTTCTTCCCACCCATGCCCCCTTCTTCCCACCCACGCCCTCTTCTTCCCACCCAAGCCCCCTTCTTCCCACCCATGCCCTCTTCTTCACTCTCATGCCCTCTTCTTCCCTCTCATGCCCCCTTCTTCCCACCCATGCCCTCTTCTTCCATCTCATGCCCCCTTCTTCCCACCCATGCCCTCTTCTTCCCTCTCATGCCCTCTTCTTCCCTCTCATGCCCCCTTCTTCCCACCCATGCCCTCTTCTTCCCTCTCATGCCCCCTTCTTCCCACCCATGCCCCGTTCTTCCTACCCACGCCCTCTTCTTCCCACCCATGCCCCCTTCTTCCCACCCATGCCCTCTTCTTCCCTCTCATGCCCTCTTCTTCCCTCTCATGCCCCCTTCTTCCCACCCATGCCCTCTTCTTCCCTCTCATGCCCCCTTCTTCCCACCCATGCCCCCGTCTTCCCACCCATGCCCTCTTCTTCCCTCTCACGCCCCCTTCTTCCCACCCACGCCCTCTTCTTCCCACCCATGCCCCCTTCTTCGCTCCCTTGCCCTCTTCTTCCCACCCATGCCCCCTTCTTCGCTCCCATGCCCTCTTCTTCCCACCCATGCCCCCTTCTTCCCACCCATGCCCTCTTCTTCCCACCCATGCCCTCTTCTTCCCTCTCATGCCCCCTTCTTCCCACCCATGCCCTCTTCTTCCCTCTCATGCCCCCTTCTTCCCACCCATGCCCTCTTCTTCCCACCCATGCCCCCTTCTTCCCACCCATGCCCTCTTCTTCCCTCTCATGCCCTCTTCTTCCCTCTCATGCCCCCTTCTTCCCACCCATGGCCTCTTCTTCCCTCTCATGCCCCCTTCTTCCCACCCATGCCCCCTTCTTCCCACCCATGCCCTCTTCTTCCCTCTCATGCCCCCTTCTTCCCTCTCATGCCCTTTTCTTCCCACCCATGCCCTCTTCTTCCCTCTCATGCCCCCTTCTTCCCATCCATGCCCCCTTCTTCCCACCCATGCCCCCTTCCATTCATCAAGGAAGCTCCCTTCCGTCCAATTGGCAATGTGTGCCAGGGAGGCAGTACTGTGTGTCTGGTCCAGCGGCTTCTTTCCTTGCTGGAGGTTGCCTTGGGAGTCCTCAGCACACACTGTGGGGTTCCCCCGACAGTTCTCGTGAGGTCCTGCTAGGTGGGGCTCTTAGCCCCTGAAGAAAGGCGCATGTGATGCTCCTAAGCCAAGGCGCATGGTGAGGATGCTCACAACCCCAGTGTAAGCTGGTCGGCTGTGACTGAAACACCAGTACTGGATCCACCTCACTCAAGGTCCCCTCACTCAACCCCAGCCTGGGACTCACCTGCAAAGCTGCCAGCATGCGCGTGATGCCCTTGAGGGGCAGCAGTTCTAATCCGCTGTAGTGTGATGGACAGACTGTGGCGGTCTGCGGGTTCTGCACGCTGCCAACAAGTACAAGGTACCTCGCCACCAGGAACAGCTGGAACACAGAAAGACTTCCAGCTGTGCAATCCCGACATTTATATTAATAATGCATTGCTATAGCTTTAAACTAGGATGTGCAAAACGTGTGCAATTTGCGATCACCTAATCATGGAAAATATCGGAAAAATAATGCTCATTAGCTATATTTACGCAAAATGCAAATGTGCCGTTTAGCACTGTATTTTAGTGTGAAATGCATCGTCGTGTCAATGTTTGGCACAAGGATACATTTCATGCTAAAAAATAACACAAAAGCCAGAGTTGCCACGAACAACAGCTGCTCACTTTTTGGTTGTTCGCATTGTATCAGTGCGCCTGCGATGTAACTACAGAATGTGGCGTAATTTGGGGATTTTCGTGTAACAAGCGTACCACTAGAATTACACGAATTACGCTGGCAGAATTTGCATTTCGTCCAGGTGATCATTTAAACGCCATTGTGACATTTGATATACTTGCTCCTTCAAGCGTTTAGCAGCACGTTGTAGGAATCATCCGATTTTATAGCAGACATTAAAAATGAGTTTCTTTCAGTGTGGGAATGGGGCGGCCAGTGCGAGACCAGTGAACACACTGTAAAGATGCAAAGTGGGGAAAAGCATAACATCCAATACGTTCTTAAATGTAGACAGTGGAATTTGCAATATTTATATAGTTCAAGTTCGAATATGCTTTAGGGTTGGAGATCTGAAATTCCTGAAGGTGGGATCACACCTTGTAGAAGGTCATCCTACTTCTCTGGATATGCTTTGGAATAACGACCTGTCCCCCTTGAAATTCTGTAGATACCTTTCAAGCCATATTCTTTCCAGGGACTTAATTGATTCATTCCGATCAAGCAATGCTGGGTTTTCCCAGATCTTCCTGAGTTATGCCAAATATGTGTCAGGGAGCTGCTTGTTGCTTGTTTACAGATTGTTGATGACATCCATCCTCTGTGAACCCTACAAGGCCCCAGCTCCCCTTTCAGGACTGGGAAACTAAAGGAGACCGGGCAAAAATGCTCAAACCAGCCCCCATCCCTTTCTGGTGTTATCCCTTGCTTTCTGTCTATCCATTCTCTCTCTCTCCATCTCTCCTCTCTCTCATTCCCCCCTCCGATCACTTTCTTTCTATCCCCCTCTTTTTCTCTCTGTCTGGAAGCCCCCCCTGTGCCGGCTGCAAATAACCTTGGAGAACTGGGGAAAGTGACCGAGGCACCAGGAGCAATCCTGGACTTTTAAAACCGGCCCCCAAGGGCTCCAGACCACCACGGAAATGCCTGATGGAATAGAAAGCCTGTCCTGCCCTGGTCCCCTCTTCTTAGTGACAGCTTCTCCATGGTCACCCATGCATGACCATGGTTCAACCTTGTTTTAAATGAATATCATAGGAGGGCAAGTCCTGTCTTCCAGGCTCCTCTTTCCTGAATACAGAAAACCCCACAGTAAAGGTATCACCTTATAGACAGGTTTCTCCCAGCCTCAGGCACGAGGAGCGGGGCTTTCCCTCACACTCCGAAGAGTGTGAGTGGTGCTCTGCACCTCACCAAGGCTTGGGATATATATGGACGTGAATGCACGTTATCAGCTCCCCATCTGGCTGCAGCTACCAGGCAAGCAGCCGAGGTGCAAATTTATTCTGTGGGAAGAAGCAGAGATGTGATTCATTCACAGCCTTGCGAGGAAGTGCTGATGCGACCACGTGAGGAGAACCTCTAGCAACGTTTAAATTTAAACTGTGTCGCAAACACATAACCCACCTCCCACGGCAGCAGCACAGGGCTCATTAGTCCCTGAGCTCAACGCTCTGTGCATTGGACAACTCAGCCCTTCTTGGCTTCTTCACTGCCCTGACTGCCATCTTCTTCACTCCAATCAGACCATCACACTGAGGATGCCTAGGTCCTGTCTAGACTGAGTTACAGCAGCATTGTGTGTGCCGGTGCAGAAGATCACCAGTATGGAAACCTCAAAGACTCCAGAACCAGCATGCAGGACTATCCCTGGCAAGTTAGCGAAGATTTACTCCAAGGCTCCACATATCATGCACTAGGCCTTCCAGCTTAAGGGACACCTTGAATTGCAAAACCCTGCCTCCCAAAGGGTGCGTAAGGTGGAAAATGCATCTCTTCTCCTGCAAAGCAACCCATAGAGTTAAACAAGGAGCAGGCTACTTCATCTATGAAATGATCTTGATGTAAGTTTATGAAAATGTCTCTGCAAGGGTTGCACAGATCCTTTGTCCCTACATCCCCTATGCCTGTGTGTGCATGTGAGACTCACCTACAGCTATGGTTAACATTTAAACTGCAAAAACACTGAATTTCACAAGTTATGGTTATGTCATGTTGATTTGTATAGCACATTCATCACCTGCTAGGGTTTCTAGGCACTTGAGCAGGGGTGTAGGCTTGTGGCCCCCGCCACGAAGAACCAAGTCTTCGGCTTCTTGCGAAATTCAAGCAGCGAGTAGGAAGCTCTGACCTGTAGTGGGAGTTCATTCTATGTTTTTGGCCCTATGCAAGAGACTGAGCGACCTCCAGCTCTTCATAGCTCCACAATCCAACAGCTGTGAAACAGCCATGCAAACCATAACTAACACAACAACTGCAATGCTTTTGACCTCACCCTTGATGTAACAAATGCAATTATAGATGTTATAAATGATCTTTCAGGTCAGATTCCATATCACATTACAATTAACACTATTAGTAGAACAACTATGCCTAAAGTATTATTTATTTGTTTGAGCATGTTCCTTTATTTATTGACATTGTTGTATTAAGTGTTGTTTTTGTTATTTGTAATATTGTGAGGTCATAGGCACCGAATATTGTGTACAGGTTATGGTTTTGCATGGAAAGAGGAGCTAATCACAATTTCGAGATTGTAATGCTTTTTTTGCTTTAAATCATAAGCATAATTATCCTTTAGCTGTGTTTTTTTTAAAGTGAACTTCAGATAATTTAAAATAATACATCAAGGTGTTGTAAACAAGCCTAAACATAACTTCATTTTAACTGTTGTTTTTCCGTGAACTGTTTTTTGCTTACATTGCTCGTCTAACTTCTATGAAAGGCTCCCCTCCCCCACTGTGCACAACCTACAGCCAGTCCTGCGTCTAATCCGTCATTAACGCCAACTCCCACTACGCATGTCCTTCGTGCGGACATGTTTATTTTTCATCATTTTTTAGAAGGTTATTTTGTAAATTCAGTATGAGGATTCAACGCCACATGAAACTTTCCTCTCTACAACGGGAAAAATATTGAATGGAAAAGCACAAAGCTTGGCATGAAACTAGAATTTTACAGAGGGATGTGCCTTTGCTTAATTAGGTGAAGTCATCAGTTATTTGTTGAGAAATTAGCATTAAAAATGTATTGGGTTTGATTGAAAAGGTTAAAAAAAAATACTTGACAGTTGAAAATCTGTTATTTATAGCAGTATTGATACATTTGTACAAACATTTAGCAGATGCTTAACGTGTTTGGCACATTTTTTTACATTTGAGCAGATTTGTCAAAGGGGGCAAGATTTGCAAGGGTCAAAAGGTGCTCAGTTGCAAATAAAGTCACAAGAAATTTAGTATGCATTTGCAGTGTTTAGTCTTCTGTGATTAAGGCATGATTCATGCAGATCCACTGAAGGGCAAAGTTAAAAAAGGGGGGTGGGTTGTCTTTTACTAATAACTTTAGTGTTGCCTAATGAATATGAATGTCAGGGTTTTAAGACCACTGCAGGGATATTAGGCTGAATGCAGATCTGACTAGGGTAATTGAAGTTAGATAAGGGCATCAATAATGTTTGATTCACTAATAACTTTGGCACAATTGTATAGCTCTTCACAAAACCTGCCATGGATTTACCAAGTTTATATTGCTCTTGATATTTTGAGTTTCATGCAAATCAAGCAGAAGGGTAGGACACTCAAAGAGGTGGGGGGGGGGGGGGGGAGGGTAATAAAAACCAGCACTTCCAGTTTTCATTCTCATAGGAATATTTGCTTTCGGCTGCAGAAAAACACTGAACTTAAATACATCAAATGTGGCAGTGGTTAAAAGTTAGAGATATCTGTGCAGTTAATACAAGGACAGTCCTCCAACCGAGGTTCAAGGCCGATTGCTGACATATATTTCAAAATCAAACCTCTGCCCCCGTGCCTAGGCCCCATTGGACTAGTGAGCAGTTTGCTTTTGTAATAGATTAAGGTCTACAGTCCCAGATTGAGACCGTGGACCCGAAGGCTCTGAATGGCTGGCGCAAAAGGAATGTTTTTGTTGCAGCCACTATTACAGGATTCGGGGCTTGGTCACCATATTCTGTCATAACATAAAATCAGATGAGTCATTTGGGGGACAGGGAGAGCACCCCCCTCCCCCACTGGTCATTTTGCCTAAAAACACTTCAAAAAAGGAACTTTTTGCCAAAGGGAGTGTCGACCGTGGGCCAGGGTTCACCAACCTTTGATCAAGACCACCTAGACCAGTGGTTCCCAACCTTTTGACATCTGTGGACCCCCACTATATCATGACTGGAACCCGGGGACCCCCACTGAATCATTATTGGAATCCAGGGACCCCCTACTGAGTCAATACTGAAAGCTGGAGACCTAATCTGTTAATATTATTTGATTTTCTAAGCAGTCGCGGACCCCCTGCGGGGCCTTCGGGGACCCCCAGGGGCCCACGGACCACAGATTGGGAACCACTGATCTAGACAATGTGAAAGGCATCTGGAGGTTAAATCTGTCTTTGGCCTAGCTTAAGGTTATCTACCTGAGTGAACAGACCTTCTAGTTATTATCAAGGTCTCTGGTTTTGAATTAACCCTATCAATCTTATTTTATGGAAAGTAGGTCATTCATTTTTACTCTTACACCGACAGTGCTTTCATCCTTACCACAATGATCTACTTTCTGGCAGCTAATTGAATATCACTGGTCGCCGTGTGCATTTCGAGGCACTGTGCTATATGCACAAATGCCTTTCAAATTCTGGGCCAGCCTATCTTAGAGCCTTGGTGCCTCAGTATGGTCCTGCAAGCTTGTTACGCTCAAGTCATATAGGTTGGCTGCTATTCCGAGAATTAGGAAATCTCACCAAGGAGGTCGAACATTCTTTTTCCTTGGACCAAGACTCTGGAATGATCTCCCTCCCAGACTGAGTGTGTGTCAATCACTTTCTTTGTTTCATAAATCTTTAAAAATGCGGCTTACGGAATCCTCCTAATCCTGGTCTGCCCTGAACAGGCTCCGGGGTTTGAGCCTTTCTTTCATATTTGAGGCTAGCGCTGGGAAACCTTTGCCAGGTAGTCATGCGCTTTACAAATCATGCATCATCATAATAATAATAATATGAATAAAATGAATAATATGAATAATGTCTCCTATAGTCAGTTGATCTGAATCAATGGACTCCCACTATAATGCATACATTATATTGCATGTAAAAAATATTGCATCCTCTACATCTATCTAACGAGCGACCACTATATCGCGAGTGAAGTCCATGGAAGATGATGTTAATGTACGAATATTTATTGTATATTTACCTTGATGATGCCTTCATAGGCAATGTTGCGATGCAATATTTTTGCAGGTGTACATTACCGACCTCTGTACCCATAGCTATGAATCTGTGCCCCTTTCTCCCAGTTATTATTATGGCGCATTCACTCTATGAAAATGCAAATGTCACCCAGGCTCCACTGAGACCCACAAAAGATATCTTTCAGCCCCGGGAACTAATAACGTTTTCGTCCTGGGCCGGGGCATAGACCATCTGAGCAGCTGTTGGGCTCTTGTCATTGCTGCATCTGTCATCCGCAAATCTATTCAGAGTAACTCAATTTAGTAGCCATAAGAAAATCCCAGGAGGATTCCCAAGTTATCACAAGCACAAATCATGCTAAATTAAAACTGGATCCTTGCTAGAATCATAAAGTGATGCAGATTAGGAGCAAGGTCCCTCAAGGCACTGGGAGATGTCTGGCCTGAAGCTTGGAGCACATCCCTGACTACTAGAGAATATGTTGACAACTCAGTACAGGATAATAGGTGTCAAAGGGACAATGCAATACAGACTTCTCTGTGTCCTACTGCAAGTTCAATGCGGGCTAATGGTGTCATATGACAAATTTAATCAACTGTCAATTCAATTGGGTAAATGCGTGTTGTTGTGTTAAATTCTATCGGGCTAATGGTGTTATCCTCAGGGCAATGGGTGAATGGGGTCATACCGTCAATTTAATATAGACGTGTGCGTAAAATACTATCAATGCTGTACAGCCTTAAGGGAGTTACTTTCAAATTATTGTTGCTAATGAGAGGCTTTTGCAAATTGACAGTGAGCCTTAATGTAAAGTTTCTATGCGGATATATGCTGCGTTGTAGTACAAAGTGTGATAGCCAAGCACTGTGTGATGGCATACCCAATTATGTAGATATTTCAGCTAATCATGACTGTGTCAAACAGATCAACTAGGGAATATGAAAATCTTTAAGCTTTCCTTGCAGTGGCTGTTAGTATAACAAATGGCCCAAAAATCATTATGATGTTGCCTCCTGAATCCTCACCTAGTGATTGCATTTCCTTCTCATAAGAGGTTTCTGCACTATGGAGACAGACCTCTGAAATAGCAGTGAGAAGTGATCAGAGAGGCAAGCAATCCCAAAAGCACCTTCATCCTTTCCACTAACCATGACCATTAGCAGTCAACTCTAAATGTATTCTTTACAGCAACCTAAACCTTACACTTGTAACACCTCAATCTGAACAAATGTAAACCTTTTGCATCATACATAAACCAACCAAGGCCCTAACCCTTCACTTTCAACCCTTGGCATGATACTAAGATAAATATTAACTTAAACTGTAACCTTTTAATCCCAATGATAAACATTCAACCATAATCAAAAATCATATACCAACATTGTATTACCTCTAACTTAAACTATAACCTTTTAGTCCCCATAATAAACATTCAACCATAATAAAAAAACATATACCAAAATTCAATACCTCTAATCATATAACACCCAATCCTAACCTTTCATGCTAACCCTCTTCAATAACCCTCAAACCCTAACCCCTTAATACTAAATTGTACTATAAAATCAAGCAAAAAAATAATATTTAACTCTGACCTTTGCTTCTAGTGCAAACACGCAGCCTTGCCTTGAATCCTAGTTTTAATCCTAAACCTAGCCCCGATTTAACCCCTACCTACCCATGTCCTTAAACGTATTCACGCCATTTTACATTTCAACTGTAGGAGTCCCTGTTCCAGGCTACACCCTACTCTTGGGGACACTGCATATTAATCCTAACCCAGGCCCAGCACACGCCTATACCCAACATTAGTCCGAACCCTAAGCATGACCCTGCTGGTGTCATATGCCTAAAGTTTTTGCTAACTTTAAGCCCAATAGTAATCCACACTCAAACCATAACATTAGGATGTACCTCAGCTCTAATCCTAACCTTCTTTGTGAAAGACACATCATTTAAGTTCATAAGAAGGTTAAAGCATTCAGAACTATAACTAAGACAATATCACCACCCAAAGGCAGGCAGTAAAGACCTGCAGGCCTCATGAACATGAATAGGAGGAGTATGAATTGCAGGTTTGAAGAAGGCTGCAGAAGCTAATGCCAAGACCACAGCTGCTGTGCATGAGTTATGCAGAGATGTCTGTCAGTGGAGATGGCCACTCTGCCAGTGCTAAACATGTGCTAAACCATGAGCTATTAGCACCACTTTACTGCATGTCTTACCCCCTTTTAACACACTTGGGGCCAATAATTCCAATGTTGCTCTTTTACAGCTTGTGCAACATGCAGTGGCATTACTTTATGATTACTGGGAACAACTGACGATTTAGCCTTTAATTCGAGTCCGAACTAAGTATGTAAGTATGAGTTATCTGTACAATGCGAACATAGCCGAAAGGCACAGGGTCAAAAGCAGGGACACGGTCATCAATACTGTCTGCTTCACATTTTGAGATGCTGGTGTCACCTGCTAACAGTGGGTGAAAGTAGCAAGTACAAAATGCTCATGAGAAGTTTTTGCACTTACCTCACAATCAACACCAATGCAACAAAAAAGAAATGTTTTCTGAATACTTTTTACCACTGGTGCCATGGTCTCCATGTAGCCCCTGACAGGTTCGTCAAGGAGTTACTCATATAATATATGGCGGGAGTGCTACATTACTAGAGGTGGGCGGAAACTCTGCGGAACACCGCAGAGTTACATAAAACTGCGCAAGGTTCTGTGGAGTTCCCGGAGCAGGCAGAATCCGGGCACTTTTGTTGCTGGTGCTGATTTTTTATGCGGGGAGCTTGTTCCACGCTGTCAAATCAGCACGCACTGCACCGCGCTGCATGCCAGAGGGCGCTGCTTCTGTGTGCCGCTCGAGCAGATTTTCAACTCGAGCAGCACCTTTCTCAACGTGAACAGTCGCAACCTGCCGTGACCGCCCATGTTGAGAAATATCACCGGGGGTCCACTAAGCTTGTAGGGGTTGGAACGTGTCAACATTCAATAAGAGGAGAATATAAATGAATAACAAGAGACTGGATGCAAGGGATCTCAAAGATTAGCAAAACAATGCTGGCCGTACCTTCACTTAACATAGCCTCCTAGTCAGTAGACAAGACCCCAAACGTGCATTCAAGAAGGGTCCTGCTACTTTGAATTACTGGGACAATCCAGCATATTGTTCCTCTATTCATATAACAATATTTTTTTTTAATACATGAATATATTACAAAACTATCACACTGTGACGGTTCTTCACAATATCAACATATTTTGTTACAAATATTTTACCAAAGTACTGGTTCCTCATCAGTGAACCTGCAATAAAACATAATTCTTATCTGCCTCAACATCATTTCTGCAAAGATGTTTTTAACAGAACAATATTTTTATAATATATGTCATTTTGACTAATAAAAATATATGTGTGTATAGTGCATTTAGGTTGTTGATTTGTAATTCATTACTCTAAGCAAAGCTTATGGCTAAGGAGTGACAGGCACTTCTATCTTCTTCACTTCCAAGGTTCAGTCCCCTCATTTTGCCTTATAATGGCCCAACCTTATAATTTTACACTTATAGCTTTACCCCTAGTTCTGACATCTACACATGGGGGGTGGTGCATAGACCCCTGCACAAGTGGTAATTATGTGCAGTAACCTCATTACACCACATATTTCCATGAGTGCATCTTTCAGAAATAAAAGTAAATCAAGTTATGTGTGATAAAGGTTTTGGCAAGACTACACGATGAGCCGACCACCTTTAGAGCCGGCAAAAGGATGGTGGGAATTGAGTGCATCACATATATAAAAACGTGTGGAATCAGTGTTACTGCACATGGTGGCTAATTCGTAGCCACACAGAGCCACATCAGGAGTTTAAGGTCAGTGGAAATGTTATTGACACTTGTTAGTGTCACCTCTTGATCTCACACAGGGTTCTCCAGGAGCACATTATGGAATGCTGAGCCTAACCTGTGAATTACTCCTGACCTGTATCTTTCTGCCTTTGAGCTACCATGACGTGTGCCTAGGCCTGACACCCCACTCTGAACAACCACACTCTAGTGTTAGGATGAACCCTACCCTAGCCCTGAAACCCTTCTTTTCGACTTATTTCCCTGTTTCTTCTCTGCCCCAGACATGAGGAATGTTGACAGTAGCTCACTGGACAGGCTCAGCCACTTGCATTCTGAAGGTAGGTGTCTTACTAACACACTTCCATAACTGTCCCTCTTGTAATCAGGGGTGTGAGGGATGGATTGTATAGTTTATTGTTTTTGACCTCAGGCGTTCCTGGCAGCTCCTGCTGAAGAAACATTTCCACTGCTGCGTAAGATGTAATGTGCCATTTAATGTACAACACTGAGTGGAAAATGTGGTCAGAACCAAATTTGCACACCTCACACCTCAAAACTGCTTTCTCCTCCTGCAGCTGCTTCAAATGGCCCTTGCAGCAAACCCAGTGGCCTGGCAGGGACTTTTCTGTGACCACATTGGTTTAGTAGCACCCTGCCCAAGTGGCTTTATTCCAGGGAAGGCTACAACCTCTCATACAAACTTAGGGCCAGATGCATGTAGGTTTCATTTTGCGATTCGCTATTAGGAAATCACAAACACTTATGTACTAATGTGTCCTTGACACATTAACCTATTCTTAATGGGGTCGCAATTGATCTACCTTATTAACAATAATAAGGTAGGTAGCAATTTGTGACCCATTGGGAACTGCTACAAACACAGGGATGGTGGCCTGCTGGGGACGGCAGACCACCATGTCTCGGTTTGCTTTTAAATAAAGCAACGTTTTGAAATGCAGCCATTTTCCTTAAAGGAAAACATGATACATTTAAAAAAGAAAAATGAACATTTTAATTTGTGCCTTAAAAAACGTTTTTGCATGCATTCACAAAGAGGATGGGGTCCCTTCAGGACTCCTTCCTGTTTGCCAATGGGTTACCACTAACTTAAATTTGATGCTAAAAAGTGAATGTTTTTCAACCGTATTTAAGTTGCCAAATATTCATACAAACCACTGCAAGTCACCATGAAGAAGAGACGACCTTAACACACCGATTTCTAATACCGAATCGCTTACCTATTTTGTGATCTGTAATAGGTTACCGAATCGCAAAACACATTTTGTTACATGGAAAATGCTTTTTCCGGTTGCAGATGGATTGATTCTGCGAATCGGGCCATTTGCAATCTGAAAAAAGCTTTGTACATCTGGGTCCTAATTACTGCACTAATAGAACATGCCAAGACTCTCCAGGAACCACTGAATATTATGCTACTTGATACTGAAAAAGCATTTGATCGTGTCTCCTGGAAGTTTCTTTGAGAACTATTTGCCCAATTTACTTTCAGCCTGAGATTCATCAATATGGGCAAGGTTATCTATAAGGTCCCAAGAGCTCAGATCAGTTTAAATCAGGAATTAACACCTTCTATTCCTATCTCACGCGGTACTCGACAAGGCTGTCCCCTTTCTACTGCTCTCTATTCTCTAAATAGGGAGCCATGTATTAGGCATTTATGTAGAAGCATCTCCAGCAAACTGTATTTGCTGCTTGCCTCCCCCAGCCAGTTTACGCAGGCAAGTATTAATATTCTCACACAGCTTGGAATCTGCTAATCAATGTGTTGAACACTTAGCAACTGCTTTTGGCCAAGTCTCAGGTTATAGATTAAATGCCCATAAAACACAACTTATTCTAGTAGGTGAGGCAAGCACCCATGATCAGATTGTGGTACCTCGAGCCAGGTACCTGGGCATTATTCTTGCACCTACAGTTCAGAAATGCTTTTAATATAATTGATGTGTGCAACTACTGCAGATTAGGCTGCTGACGGACAAATGGATGCATTTACCTGTCTCCTTAATTGGGCGAATCAACTTAATTAAAATTTATATTCTTCCCAAAATCTTTTATCTTGTTCGCTCACTGCCTCTTTATGTTCCCCTCGCTAGATTTTGTAGTGGCAAGATTTATTTGGAAGGGGAAGAAAGAACTGAGGTCTATAAGAAGCTTAAAACTTCCTATAACTGAAGGTGGATGGGCTTTTTCCCAATTGGCGCTTCTATCACTAGGCTAGTATGACCAATCACATTTGTATGATGTATGAACCCTATCTGGATAATAAGTTCCATGCCATTTCATTTGCGAAAGATCCTAACACTAACCGTAGTAAATTTCAAAGAAGAGAATTCTTCAAAAAACGTAGAGGTAAGACCACGTTTACCTCTGATGAGCTCTGGAGCGATATGAGAGGGGCTCTGAAAAGTCCATCCTTTCATGCCTTTACACCACTGCTAGACAATCTGGACCTACCCCGAATGCTTCACCTCCCCCTACTTTGGTGCCTGGCAAAAATTGGGAATTTTGAGTTTGGGTGACCTGATGGATGAGCTTGAGGTAAAAACATTTTCAGATCTACTGGTAGAATTTGTCATACCCAGTGGTGACTTTTTAAAATATCTGATCCAAACTTTCTTTCTGAGCAGGGACATGAACATCACAATTCAGTTGACCCAGCCTGATATTACACAAGTGGTTTTTGGCAAGCACCTGAATAGTATCTTTGAAAAATATGTCTGTCTCATTCAGTCTGTTTCTAAGGATTTGGGAACATGGGCTGATAAGTGGACTCTTGGAACAGGTGAGGAGGGTACTTGTATTTTAGGGCAATTCTGTACGGCTATTACTCCTACCATACTGACAGCCCAGCTCTATCCTACACTGTTTGATTTCTATATTAGCCCTTCCAAACTGAGCCAATGGTACAACAGGACGTACATCTGACCACGGAGCTCAGCCTGCTGATACTGTTCATAAGTTCTTTACTTGTCCCAAACTCTCATCATTCTGGTCCCCGGTTGAGCGGCAAATACCTCCCGGGTAACAAACACCCGAAAACAATGTTGTTGGGCGTAGGTACTACTGATTGGGTCACCTATATCCTTCCCCTGGCCAAGCTAAATATTGTGAGGATTTGGAAATCTGCTTTCCCGCCAAAATATGAGGAGTGGTTGAAAGTGATAACGGAAGCCTGTGAATTAGACCATCAGACAGCAAAGGCTGGAGGATCACGGGTGAAATACTATCATATCTGGGGGGGTTTAAGAGCTTGTTTATTGTCAGGACTAGAGACTTCTGCTTACTCTGCCTATGCTGGTTGCCTGCCGTTTAATGAATTACCTGAGTATTGCTAATTGCCTATGATGTCTATAACGAATTTGTGTTCTTCGGGTCTATTTGATGTGTAATTTTCATATGTAATATTTTTAAGATCAATATTTAACATGTGATTTTTCTACTCTTGCAAGTTCAATAAAAAGATTTAATGTGCCATGTAATGTGTATTACTGAGTGCAAAATATGATCAGAACCAAATTCACAAAACACAAGGAAAGTGGGTCGAAATAAAACTGTGGTCAATTTATATTCCAGTTATGAAGTATGCTTGTAGCACTTATAAAATATAGGTAATAATTTGGCTACGCTCAGCTAGAGAGCGGTGAAATGACATACGCCAGTTCTGACATCAGCACTTATTCCTCACACCTCTAAATTGCTTTGACGTCCAGGGGTCCAGCAATCCATCAGCAAACCCAGGTTGGTGGGAGAAGTTGTCACGTGGACAGGGGCTCTTCTGTGACTACATTGGTTTAGTAACACCCTTCACCTTTCAGATCAGACCCAACATGAATGGCTTGTGGTCCTTTGATGGGTTTCCTATGAGAGCACCAGGCTGATTGTTGCCTAACAGGGAGGGTGTTGGGAGGCACAGGAAGTGCTACACAGATGCAAAATACTTTCATCTTGTTTTAAGCTGCATGGAACTCAAAGCAGGATTTCATATCACCAAGCACATTCCTAGAAAGGGAAGTGCCTCACTGTCCTGTCAATGTGTAGGTCAGAAGCATGGGAGTTTTCTTGGGTTTGATTTGGGTATCACCAATAACATAAAGTGGTTTTCCTTTTATAGACACATACTTGACTCATCGGCAAGGGATGACCTACAAGAAACTGAAGATAATCAGGACACCTTCATGCCTACCTGCGCAGATGGACCCTGACTGCTTGCCAGAGTACTGCTGAGAGCTGTCCGTTGTGCTGACCAGGGCTTGGTCAGTGGACATACCTCTGAAGAACAGGGGAGTTTTAAGGTGACGGCTACAACTTGAATGTTCGAGATGCAGAGACCCAGTACATCAACTCAGCATTGGAGTCATCCTAAGCCTGCGGAACTAGCACTGAACAGTGGTCTCATTAGGTACCAGCAGCCGGTCAGAGAGTTCCACACAGAATCTCGTGAAGCTGAAGAATTTGAGACCACAGCACCCGACCACCCACCCTCCATTGTCCGGCCGCCATTCAACAGTGTCTTGATGGAGCTTCAGTGCCATCAAGCTGACCCAACAACCATAGGCCGCCTTTGCTCAAATTTTGAGGACCAGAGCCCTGGCCCTTTGGTATCCTGATTATTTAAATTTCAGATGTGCATTCTAACAACTTGAACCTTAAAAAATCATAGGTTTCTGTTAAACATTTGTCTTTTTCACTAACCTAATTTGGACCTTTAGGTTTTAATACCTTAAATCTTTGTGGCTAGCTGTTCCATACGTATGACAGGCACTTTATTGGGTGAAAGTGGTTTAGCTCAAATCAACCTTTCAGAGGAGAGGAAAGGGTTCTTTATAGAAACCAGGCTAAACCTGTTGGTCTGACTGCATGGGCCTTGTGGCAGCCCAGTAACAGCTGGTATCAAGTCTATGGTCTCTCTCTTCCACAGCCTAACACTGTGATTCTCTCCACTGGGCCTCAAGCTGAATCCTTCATACAACAGGCCTGGGAACTTCCAAACCTCCTAATGAAGAGCGACTCAACTTTAAGGTACTTGGGGCCAGATGGATGAACTTTTAGAGTAGTCATTTCCTTTGGCGTTTTTTTTCTCCAAAACGTTATATGGTAATTGCTATTCCTAATGCCTGAAACTTTTATTTTTAAATGAGTGATTCCCAGTGGGTAGCAAATCGACTTACCTCTTAAATATTAATGAGGTAGGTCACAATCACAATTTGCAACCCATTACAAATGACTGTCATCACAGGGGTGGTGGCTTGAAGAGGTCAGCACACCACCATGTTTGTGGCTTCTGTTAAATAAAGCATTTTTTTGTTTTTAAAACGCAGCCCGTTTTCCTTAGAGGAAAACAGGATGTGTTTTAAAAAAAAGTTTAGGCAGTGGTCTATATGTCCATTGGGGACCCCTTCCCGTTTACAAATGGCTTAACACCTCTTTTGCAAAGGCCCTAAAAGCTTAATGTTTTGTGACCAGAATTCAGTTGCAAAGTGTTAGAAATTAGGTCTCTAGTTGGCAGTCGGTTTGCACCCTGTCCAAGTAGGGACCCTCACTCTAGTCAGGATAAGGGAGATAGCCGCTCAGATAACTCCTGCTCATCCCCTTGGTAGGTTGGCACGAGCAGTCAGGCTTATCTCAGAAGCAAGGTGTAAAGCATTATGCACATAACACACAGTAACACAGTGAAAACACTACAAAAGGACACCATACCAGTTTCAGAAAAATAACCAATATTTATCTATGTAAAACAGGACCAAAATGAGACAAATCCAATCTATTTTCTGTCCCAGTCCTGCACTGGCTAGCAGTGGGTTACTGGAGATGTGGGGGTGGATTGTTGCTGGCAATCATTCACTGGTATGTGGGCTAAATGTGGGATTTTGACTGTGGAGGTAAATACCGGTGGAAGTGCTGTGTGATGGTGACGTTGGGAACCAAGGATACTGCTGTGTGGCAATAGTGTCTCTCTCCACCCCCTGCTCCTTCACTCTCAACCATCCGCTTCCTTCCACATTTGCCTGTCTCCTTTCTCCTTCACTTTCGCCTCACCCACATCTTTTCAGCTTCTGCCCTTTACTTTTCACTCCCTTTCTCTCATCCTGCAATTCATCCACTTTCCTTTATTTTATCCTCCCCCTCTCTGATTTGTCGCACTCACAGTTCCTCCCTCTATCTCTCATGGGTCCCTCTCCTCCCCACAAATCAGTGATTCTTGTAAGCTGCATGTAACTTATTCACATTTGTTTTAAGGTCTGGTCTAGAGACAGCTGTAGCTGTCTCAGCAGCTCTATGTTTTATAAAAAAATCATAATAAAAACGTGCATTGATATATAGAAGGGTAGTCAGTCATCCCTCTTCACTCATTGGTCGTTTCAAGTGCCATTGGCACTTTGCTTCCTTCAATCACCGTCTGCAGCGTGGTAGAATGGCACAGCCCACTTCTGCCATTGGTTCTGTGAGTGGCAGCTCATCTACATATCCACCCAGAAAGTAGTTCACTTCAGTGTCATGGCTGGGAGGCCAATCTCTGCTTTCCTTTCTTCTTTCAAGTAATTTATTTTTGTGATTTTATCATTTTTTATTAGGCCTGGGTGAAATTTGAATTACACCAGAGTCATTTTGGTAATTTTGTGTTACTCTAATGACACAAAATTACCACTACTACTGGTTACACCTACTTGCATAATTCAGAGTAATTTGGGGCACAAATGCCTACTGCAAGAGCACGGGAACAGAAGATGAGTGGTTGCTGCTGTTCATGTTTCTTTGCATTCAGTGCTATTTTCTTAGCACAAAATGCATCCTCTGGTCTATTTTGGATACAACTCAAAATGTTGTGCTAAGAAAATAGCGCTATATGCTGCGTTACACTACTCATGTAATGTAGCAAATTTTTGAGGACCTTTACTGTAATTTTGTATAATTACAGTAACTTCCACCCCTGCTCAAAGGAAGTTTTCATCGCACAAACACATTCAGAAGTTTCCTGCTGGTGGGAATTCTGTATAAGTAATTGTGTTAGTGGAATCTAGTCCTGGAAGTAATTTTAATTATCCTAGAATAATCTGAGTAGTTCAGGTAATTCTGCATTACGCTTTGACGCAAATTTACCAATAGTGACACAATTACGCCTGCATAGTGAATTAAGGGAAATTTGGGAGGAAAATGAGCACAGAAAGATATGAGTTAGCTAGCAGCTGCTCGTGCTGCTGTTCAGGTGTTTTACATGTAGCACTATTTTCTTACCACAAAATGCATCATTGTGTCCGTTTAGGACGCAGGGGTACAATTTGCGCTCAAATAATTGCGCTAAATGCTGGTAGCAAGGGGGGGGGGGGATTGCCCTCCTATTCATGTCCTGCTGCATTTAGCTCTCTGCAGCCAATTTTGCGGTAATTCTGTGTAATTACACTGCAGAAAATTACTCGAGTTACACCCACCCCCATCAATTCTGTGACCGTCCTACAACTCCTGAAGCACCCCTAGGATCTGTTGTGAATCCATGGAAACTCAGAAGTTTGTATCATGCCCCCTGCAAGTCTCTGTGCTGCTGGTGAATTGTGCCAGGGGGATGAATCCTGCACATCGCTGCTGTTGGTCTGTTAGTTTGCACAGCTCCCTGCTGAGGAAGAGATGGGGAGGGGTGCTGAGGGCTCCTGGGGGCTTCTCTCAAGCTGAAAACTTCATCAGCTACAAGCAAAGCAGAGAATATTCTGGGAAATTGCAAGGGGCCTGGGCCATTGCATTGGTTGACATTTCTGAAATTTTAAATGATGACTGATTGGCAAACCAGGAAATAACCTACTCGGAATATTGTGCATGTTTTCGTCTGTAATGCTTTACCTTTATGCGTTTTTATGATTATGGCCGTCTTTCAAAAAGTGAAAGCTGGATACAATAAAAACTACATTTGGTTTTGACGCGAACGGATTAGGTAACGAGAGAGGGAGATAATGGAAGGGAAGGAAGGAAAAATTAGAGATAGAAAAAAATAGAGGTGGGAGCCAGGCAGGCTGGACACAGGGACGAGAGTATAGAAGAAGAAAAGAACGGAAAGGAGGAGGGAATGAGGAGAAAATAAAGTGAAGGGAGCAATACAGAAAAATAAAACGCAAAAAGGGAGAGATTGCGAAGAGAGGTGAAACTGGCAGACAGGAAGGTAAAAGCAAAACTAGAGGACAATAATAAACAGCGAAGGAAAGCAGGGAGTTGGGGGAACTGGGAAACAAAGCGAAAACTAAAAGGAAAGAAAACATCAGAGAAGGGGAGAGCGGATGAGCAGCAGAGATGAATTGAAAAAGAGCGGAACAGCAACAGGAAGTGAGGCAGAGAGTGTGAGAGAGAGAGGAAATGAAAGAGAGACTGAGAGAGAACGAGCGGGAAAGGAAAGGAAAAGTGAGAGAGCGAGAGAAAGAGTAGCAGTGAAAGGGAAAGAGTGGAGGTGGGAAGAGCATAAGTGAGAAGGTGTGAGAGAAAAAAATGGAACAAGAAAAAGAAAGACAGAAACAAATGGGTGAGAGGGATTGAGGTATGGAGAGAGAGAGATGGAGAGAGAGAGAGAGAAAGACGAGAGATGAGTGAGAGAGAGAGAGAGACGAGAGATGGAGAGAGAGAGAGAGAAAGAGACGAGAGATGAAGAGAGAGAGAGAGACGTGAGATGGAGAGAAAGAGAGAGAGAGACGGGGGTGAGAAGAGAGAGGAAGCGAAGGAAGGGACAGTGCAAGTGACAGAGATAAGGGGTGGTTGGGGAGAGAAAGCATGATCAAGAAACAGAAGGAGGAAGACATAGAGCAAAAAAAAAAAAAAAGGGTGAGAGAGAAAGAGAGAGAAAGAATAGAAGGAGAGAGAGAGACAGAGAACAGAGGGGGGCTTGGAGAAATAGATATTACTCCAAGATGAGAACCCTGGCACTAAAGAAACGTGAGAGAGCCATTAAGAGAGAGAGAGAGGAAGGTACAGTTAGAGAATTAGGGAAAAAGAGAAAAAGAAAAATAGAGAAAATGGGACAGACAAGGGCAGAGAGGCTGTGACTGCAGGGGAGAGCGACAGACACAAAGTGAGTGGGAGAAAGGGTGAGAGTAAGAGAAGGATAGAAGAAGAAGAGAGAGTGAGAAGCAGATAGAACGAGAAGAGAGCAGCGAGAAAGAGACAGAGAGACAATGCCAGAGAAAAGGACAGAGCAGACCACGAAAGCGCCTCTTTAGCTTGCATTCTCTACTCCTCTTCCCCTGAGAGACACACATCACCCTGCAGGGAGGTGCACGGAGCAGGGAGGAAGGAAGAATGGCACATGCTGGGAGGTGCACAGTGCAGGGAAGTAGGAAGAATGGTACATGCAGGGAGGGGCAGAGAGTAGGGATGTAGGATGATTGGTACATGCAGGGAGGTGCACAGAGAAGGGATGTAGGATGAATGGTACCTACAGGGAGGTGCACAGAGCAGGGAGGTAGGAAGAATGGTACATGCAGGGAGATGCACAGAGCAGGGAAGTGGGAAGACTGGTACATGCCGGGAGGTGCACGGAGCAGGGAGGTAGGATGAATGGTACATGCTGGGAGGTGCACAGAGTAGGAAATAGGAAGAATGGTACATGCAGGGAGGTGCACAGAGTAGTGAAGTAGGTCACATGCCAACAAGAAGACCAGGTAGGCTATGCTTTCAAAAGCGAAGGGCGGAGCAGGCCATGGGCCAGGAAGATATTTCATGCATTGGGAGGGGAATGGATGAGCCACAAAGCACATTAGTGTGTGGGCAGGAGGGACATGTCTCAGGTGGTGGTGGACAGATGGTGTGGAAGGAGATGAGGGGTAGATGGAGATGGGCAGATAGAGTAGATGGAGGTGTCAGGTGTCAGGTGGAGGTGGACAGATGGGGTAAATGGAGATGGGGCACAGATTTAGTAAATTGCGACAAAGGTGTCAAATGGAGGTGGGCAGATAGACTACATCTGGAGGTGGTGCCAGATGGTGGTAGACAGGGTAGATGAAGATGAAGGTGTAAGGAGGAGGTGGACAGATATGATAGATGGAGATCAAAGTATCAGACTGAGGTGGCCATATAGTCCATATGGAGATGAAGGTGTAAGATAAAGGTTGTTAGGCAGGGTAGATGTCTGGGGCAGGTAGAAAGGCTAGAAGTAGATGGAGGTGTTGTCAATGGAGGTGGGATGATAGGGTAGATGTAAGTGCCAGGCAGAGATGAGCATGTAGGGTAGATGGAGATGTCAGAGATAGGTGGGCAGATAGGGTAGATGAAGACAGAGGTGGTCAGATAGGGTATATAACGGAGGAGATGGTGCCAGATGGAGTTAATCAGATAGGGCAGATGGAGTTCAAGATTTCAGATGGAGGTTGTTAGGGAGGGAAG
This sequence comes from Pleurodeles waltl, assembly GCF_031143425.1. Taxonomy (NCBI): domain Eukaryota; kingdom Metazoa; phylum Chordata; class Amphibia; order Caudata; family Salamandridae; genus Pleurodeles; species Pleurodeles waltl. The sequence continues at coordinate 35,357,202 of NC_090449.1, forward strand.
ATCAAGATGGAAGGTATCAGATGAGGGTGAACACATAAAGAGATCGAGCTGCCATACTGAGGTGGACAGAAAGGGTAAATGGAAGTGTAAGCCAGAGGTGGGCAGATGGGGTAGATGAAGATGGAGGTGTCAGGTGGAGGTGGGCAGATGTGTTAGATGGGGATGAGGTGGCAGATGGAAGGAGACAGAAGGGGTAGATGAAGGAGTTAGACACAGGTTGGCAGGTGGGGTAAATGGAGATGGAGGTGTTGTGGAGGTGGACAGATGTGGTAGATGAAGATGGAGGTGTCAGGTGGAAGTGGGCAGATGTGGTAGACGAAGTTGTCAGATAGAGGTGGACAGGTAGGGTAGATTAGGATTGAGGTGTCAGGTGGAGCTGGGCAGATATGATAGATGGAGATCAAAGTATCAGACTGATGTGGTCATATAGGCCCTCATTATGACATAGGAGGTAAATGCCACCTACCGCCATGGCGACGGCTGCCTAAAGACCATCGCCGTGGCTACCTACTGTCTGCCATATCATGGCTATAGCCGGAATTCCACCAGAAGGCTGGCGGAATTCCGGCTACGGTCATGGTGGCGGAAGGCGGTAAGGTGGCGCTGCTGCCAGCAGCAGCGCCACGCCAGTAGACCGCAGCAGATCGTATCATGACCCATGATAGGGTCTGGTGGTGTTCTGCTGGTGGAATCTGCTGCCGGCAGCAGCACCGCGTCCTGTCTCCTGCCGGTGGACCCCCTGCAAGCAGGTAAGTCGGGTCTTCCAACAGGGGAGGGGGGCGGGGGGTGTTGTGTGTGTGTGTGTGTTTGTGTCAGTGTGTGTGCATGCGGATGTAGGGCTTGTGGAATGCGTGTGTGCATGAATGAATGTGAGTGTGCGTGTATGTTGTGATGTGTGAATGCGTGGGTGCATGTATGTATGTCAGTGTGTGTGGATGTGTGTGTGCATGGATGTATGCATGCGTGGGTGAATGTGGGTATGCATGTGTGTATGCATGTGTATGTCGGTGTGTGTAGGTGTGTGTATGTTGGAGGGAAGGAAGGGGGAGGGAATGACAGGACGGGACAGGACTCTGGGAAGGGGAGAGGGGCGGGGGAGACCCCTATCAGTGCCAGGGAAGGAATTCCCTGGCACTGATAGTGCCTACCACCATGGTTTTTGTGGCAGTAAAAAAGCCACAGAAACCATGGCGGTGGGCGGGGTCATATTATCGTGGGTGGCCTAGTGACAGCCGCAGGGCTGGAGACAACAGTCTCCAGCCCGGCGATCATTACCACCGTGGCGGTCGGTGTGGTACATTGGCGGTTTGGCTTTTGCCAATGTCATAATATGGCGGTATGTACCGCCAGCCTGTTGGCTGTACTACCGCCACTATAACACTGACCGCTTGGGTCATAATGACCCCCATAGTGCCTTTGAAGATGAAGGTGTGAGATAGAGGTGGTTAGACAGGTAGATAGAGTCAGAGGCAGGTAGAAAGGGTAGAAGGAGATGGAGGTGCTGTCAATGGAGGTAGACTGATAGGGCAGATGAAAGTGCCATGTAGAGATGAGCATGTAGGTTAGATGGAGATGTCAGATATAGGTGAGCAGATAAGGTAGATGAAGACAGAGGTGGTCAGATAGGGTATATACAAATTGAGATGGTGCCAGATGGAGTTAATCAGATAGGGTAGATGGAGATGAAGGCTTCAGATGGAGGTTGTTAGGGAGGGCAGATGGAGATGGAAGGTGTCAGATGCAGGTGGACACATAAAGAGATAGTGGTGTCAGATGGAGGTGGACAGAAAAGGTAGATGGAAGTGTCAGCTAGAGGTGGGCAGATGGAGTAGATGAAGATGGAGGTGTCAAATGGAGGTGGGCAGATGTGGTAGATGGAGGTGAGGTGGCAGATGGAGGTGGACAGAAGGGGTAGATGGAAGTGTCAGACAGAGTGGGCAGATGTGGTTGATAAAGAAGGAGGTGTCAGGTGGAAGTGGGCAGATGTGGTAGATGAAGATAGAGGTGGCAGGTGGGGGTGGGCAGATATGATAAATGGAGATCAAAGTATCAGACTGTGGTGGTCATATACTGCATATGAAGATGAAGGTGTGAGATAGAGGTGGTTAGGCAGGGTGGATAGAGTTGGGGGCAGGTAGAAAGGGTAGAAGAACATGGAGGTGCCGTCAATGGAGGTGGATTGATAGGGTAAATGTGGCAGGTAGAGGTGAGCATATAGGGTGGGTGGAGATGTCAGCTATAGGTAGGCGGATAGGGTAGATGAAGACAGAGGTGGTCAAATAGAGTATATAAAATTGAGATGGTGCCAGTTGGAGTTAATCAGACAGGGTAGATGGAGATGAAGATTTCAGATGGAGGTTGTTAGGTAGGGCAGATGGAGGCAGAAGGTACCAGATGTTGGTGGACACATAAAGAGATGGAGGTGTCAGGTGGAGGTGGACAGAAAGGGTAGATGTAAGTGTCAGGTAGAGGAGGACAGATAAGTTAGAAGAAATTGGAGGTGTCAGAAGTGGACAGCCAGGGTAGATTGGGATGGGGTGGTCTAATAGGTTATATGGACATGAAGTGGTTTTATGGAGGTAGATAGGACTGATTGGGACATGGTGGTCAAATAGGTTATGTGGAGATAGAGGGGGAAATTGAGGTGGTCAGATAGGGTAGATTGAGATAGGATGATCAGATGGGATAGTTGGATATAGAGGTGTCAGATGGAGGAGAAGAGGTAGGGTAGACGGAGAAAGAACTGTCAAATGGAAGTGGACAGGTAGGGTAGATTGAGATGAGGTGATCAAGTAGGGTATTTGGGGCTGGAGGGGTCAGATGGAGGTGGACAGATAGGGTAGATTGAGATTGGATTGGTTAAATAAGGTATATAAACACGGAGGGGTCATATGGAGGTGAACAGATAGAGTTGACTGAGATCGGGGTGGCCAGGTGAGGTATATAGAGATGAGTGGTCAGATGGAGGTGGATTTCTGGGTAGATTGAGATGGGTAGTCAGGTAAGATAGCTGAGAATGGAGGTGTTGTGTCAGATAGAGGTTGACAGGTGGGGTAGATGGAGACAGAGGTGTCAAATGGTGGAGGCAGAGACGGTAGATAGGGATGGAGGTGAACGGTTACAAGGGGATGGGCAGGTAGGTGGTATACTAGGAGGGGTGGCCACTAAACTCCAGACAATAATGGGCCCTTTACGAGAAGCCCATAATTCCTGCTGGGGCTTCAAATGGAAATTTAAGATTGTGTAGGAACACCGAAGATTTTGAGATTGTCACCTAGGAAGTATACTCACTGAAAGCAGGCAAAATGTCTGGCCAACAATGGAGAAAACCCTGCAGAAATTGGGAATTCCGTGATAGTGCTTCTAACTATGTTGTGGTAAGAGGTGATTCTTCCCCGCCATTAGCAATTAACAGTGCCCATAGTATCTGTAATTATGGGAGGGGAGTTGAGGAGGGAATGCCAGTCCTGTCAGTGCCCCACTCATCATAAGCCACTTAGAGGACTTTGCATGAACATCTTGTGTTCTAGTGGGGCAGTACAATGCGTGAATGAAAGGTTGTGAAGGGATTAAATGACATAAAAAAGATGTGTGTGGAAGCTTGATGGTATAATGCATCCAAACCAGGAATCTCTGTTGACCTTATGGTCACACGTTGAGATATGAGTGGATCTACAAAGCCTTTCATCCTTCTGATGTTGATAAAATGAGTACCTTTCAGTTGAGTATTATATTGTATTGCAGGTTTATAGAGCGCATGGCTACCCAAAGGTTTCCCCGCACTAGGTGAGAATGAGCCTGCGTCCAAGGATCCGGACCATGCAGGGTTTAAGACGACAGCTAGTGTGGATATAACCAGGTTTTTTGTAATTTCCTGAAGCTGGTTTCATTATGTTAATTTCTTAACTGAGTGGGTTGACTTCCAGAGTTTAGGGGTCAGATATGAAAATGATCTCCCCCCCAATCTGTGGGACCCTCATCAACTTGCCATTGGAGAACCTCAAAGTCCTAATAAGGTAATAAGGGGACAGAGGGCCTTAATCATGATGGGTGAGGCACAGTGTCTTAAATTTCATTCTTTCTGCCACTGGGAGCCAGTGCAAGGTCGCGATGGCGCTGTTTACTGTTGCATATTTGGGTATTTTGAAAATGGTTCTGGCGGCCACATTTTTGACTGCTTGGAGTGTCTTGGTGATGGCTTTAGGTGAGCCCAAATGCAAGGAAAAACCTATACTCCAGGCATGAAAAATTAAGAGCCTGAACCACTATTCTCCTGGATTGCATAGGTAGCAAGTCAAGGATTTTACGTAACATCCTCAACAGTGCAAAGCAGGATGTCAACAGTTTTTTTGCTTGGGCCTCTATGGATAAGGCGCTGTCCAACAACATGCCCAAAATTTTTATTGAAGAGTTGGAGGAGTACCCAAGCACTCTGGCCAGCGGAGTGATGCTTGTGATGTTGATTTATTCCCTGAAGGCATCAGCTCAGTTTTGTCTCCATTTAGTTATAGTGAGCAGTTCGCCAACCACCAAGCCACCTTCTCTAGTAACAATAAACATCTGTTATTCAGTACCAAGATGTCCAAAGGAATGAATGTGTGATTTACAAAGACATACTACGTTGTACAGAAAAGACAACTTAACCTTTGGGTGGTATGTCCTCAGGGTTTGAGGAAACAAAACCAGCTTGACAATCCCCGAGTGTAAAATCTCCAATTCTATGAATTTCTAATTTGGGAAATCCCAATCTGGGGAAAATGGCGCAAAACATGAAGATTGTTCATTACTTTCTTTAAAAAGCTGAAAGCCTGTTACAGAGACGAGGGTCACTCACTACAACCCCCCACCCCCAGCAGGAATTTTAGATATCTGTTCAGGATTTTTGAGTCAGCTATTGGGGGACGGGGGGATCCAGAGAATAAAAAGGGGTATCATCCATTAAAAACACAAGAAATTAGAGGTCTTGCAAAATGAGGAGACAAATCACCAAAGAGGAGGCGTGGAGAATCTGGGTTGAATGGTAGAGTATTGAGAACAGCAATACTGAATTAGAAGAATATTGTATCAAAAATATTGTCTACAAAAATATTGAGTCTATATGCTCAGTATATGAACTACCAAAACAACATTTCAAATGTATCATGGAACTGAATATCGTCAAAACAAAGGTAAGAATAATAATTTCTGAATATATATTGCAATATAAGTATTTTCTTTAAATATGAAATAACTAAATAATAGTAATAATATATTTAAAATGAATAGTGTTAATAAGTAATAATTATATATATATATATATATATATATATATATATATATTAAAAATGTAAAAACTGTAAAAACAATAAGTAAACAATTGTTAACAATATTAAATTGAAAAGAATAAACATAATGTAAAAATAAACATTAGGCAACATATATATAACCTAATTTAAATAATACAATTCATATATGAAAATAGTTTCCATTATGATATAAATATATATATGCATATTCGAATATATAAAAACAATAAACTATTTTAAAAACTATTTTTAACTATTTTAAAATTACATTAATAATAATAACTAAAAGATTATGCATTAACAGAAAATTAAATCACACTTGAAGAAGTAATAAAATTAATATGAAAAAATTAACTTTCAAATAAAAGGTAGAATAAATAAAAAAATGAATAACCATTAAACCAAAAAATGCATAGTCATTCAATGAGTCAGTAGACTTGTAGAGCGCTTTTTGTCACCTGTGAGTGTATCCAGACGCTGGCAGGGTCCAGCTAATTAGCCAAACAGCCAGGTCTTCAGGGACTTTCGGAACTCTGGAAGAGATGTGGTGGTCCGTAGATAAAAGGGTAGCTCATTCCATGTCTTCACTGCTAGGTAAGAGATTCAGCAACTTCTGCATTTGTTATTTCAGAAGCAGCATGTGAATGTTAGAAAAGGGGGAGTGAAGCGGAGGTGTCTGTGGACTGATGGAAGTTCAAGCGGTTGTTCAAGTACGCAGGTCCACAGTTGTGTACGGCCTTGTATGCGTGGGTCAGAACCTTCGCCTGGCATCCTTTCTGTACAGAGAGCCAGTGGAGTTCCCTGAGGTAGGGGTGGTGTGGGTTCATCTGTGGAGATCCAGGATGAGTCTGGCTGCGGTGTTCTGTGTGGTCTGTAGTCATCGGAGGTGAGCTATGATCCCTGAGTAGAGAGCATTGCCATAGTCCAGTTGACTGGAGATGAAGGCCTAGGTCAGAGGGCATCTTGACCTTTAGGGTAGCCATTTGAATATCTTATGAAACATGCAGAGGATGAAGAAGCAGAAGGAGGAAAGAGAGTTGACCTGAGTCATCATGGTTAACTTGTTGTCCAGAATGATGGCTAGCTTCCTAGCAAGGTCAGCAGGGGTAGGAGTAGGTCTGAGTTCTGTGGGCCACTAGGATGCATCCCATGGGGAGCTTTTGTTTCCGAAGATCAGTACCTCTGTCTTGTCTGTGTTGAGCTTACAGCAGTTGTCTTTCATCCAGTTGGAGATGTTGCAGTTGAGAAAGTTAGTCTTGGTGTTGGTTGCTTCTTTAGAGAGGGAGAGGATGAGTTGTGTGTCATCAGCGTAGGACTTGATGTTGAGTCCATGGGTCTTGACATTGTTGGCCTGAGGTGTCCTATAGTTGTTGAAGAGGTGGAGTTGAGCGAGACTCCTTGGGGTAATCCACAGATGATTTCTTTGGGTTCGGAGGTGAGAGGGGGGGGAAGGCAGACATTTTGCGTTCTTCTGGCAAGGAAAGAGGCCATCCATCTGAGTGTTGCTCCTTGGATGCCTATGTTGTGCAGTCTTGTAATGAGTGTGTGTTGGGAGACCATATCGAAGGCTGCCGAGAGGTCTAGGAGGATCAGAGCCACAGTCTCTCCTTGGTCAAGTATTGCTCAGATGACATTGGTAGCCATGATGAGGGCTGTCTTGGTGATGTGGTTGTTGTGGAATTTGGAATGCAAGGAGTCGAGGAGGAAGTTCTGTTCCAGATGTGACTTCTGTGTGTTTTCAGTACTTAAGGAAGATGGCTGTGGCAATTGAGGTGTTAAATAAGGTTGTGAGTACGTGGCTAATTCTGGCTTTGCCTAGGTTGAAAATATAGTGAGGCATTGGTTGGTTTGGACCCCTGAGCGGACTGAATTAATGATGGAGGCGGTGTCTTGTGGGGCGATCTGGCTCTATTCACTTAGTCGAATGTCTGTGGTGGTAGTGGGGTCTTTGTGTTGTTTGAGGAAGTCAATGGCCTTGGACTGGGGTGTGAAGTTTCCGTAGATGTTGGCGATCATGTCATGGAAGACGTTTGCAAGGTTGTTGCAATGTTCCTGTGAGGGGGTAATGTTGTTTGTTGCAGCTGAGGGGGTTGGAAAATACTTTGGTGATGTTGAAGAGTTCTTTTCTGCTGTTGGAGTTTGATTTGAAGCATGAGGCTTAGGCCTTTTTCTTCCATTCTTTCAACTGTCTGTAGCAGAGGTTGAGGGCTGTCTTGTTGGATGTGTCCTTGCTGGTGCACCATCTCCTTTCCACTTGTTTACTGTGTCGTTCAGTGGCTCTGAGGTCTTCAGTGTACCAGCTGGCCTACTTGACAGACCTTCTTTGGGTGCTGTTGCTGATGGGAGTGACGCTGTTGGCGCAGCTGGTGATCCAATTGCTGATGTTTCTGACATTCTTATCTAGGTTGTTGGAGAAGATGGGGTGGGTGGTGTTGAGGGTACTGATCCATGTGCTCTTTGAGATTTTGCTCCAACTCCGGTGGGGTTGTTGGACCTAGCATGTTGTCTGCAGTAAGGGTGGGGATGTGGATGAGTTTGGTGAGTCTGATGTTGTTCATGCTGTTAAGGAGGTTGGTAGTATTGATGTCATTGTGATTGTTGAGATGGAAGTTGAGTTTACTGAGGAAAATGTAATTGTTGGAGTCTATGGTGAGGGGGGTGATGAAGTTGACGATGAAGTTGCAGAAATCTGGAGGTGGTTTTGGAGGACGGTAGGCGAGCTTGCCCCTGATGGAGGTTTTGCTGCCTGTTTGGAGTTGGAACTTGAGGTGTTCCTTCGTTGGGGTGATGTTGTCATTTGTGGAAGTGCTTTGGAAGGATTCCTTGTGTATGATGGTGATCCCTCCACCAGGTTTGTTCATGTAGTCATTGTGGGTGATCTTGCATCCTTCGGGTATTGCAGTGGCGATGACGAGCATGGAAGTGAGGTTGAACCAGATTTCTGTGAGGAAGCAGACATCGGGTGTGAGGATGGAGATGGAGTTCCAAATCTCGGTGGTGTGTTTGCATAGTGAGCCTGTGTTGAGAAGGGCACTTGTGATTTGATGATTTGTTCAGGTGGTGTACTTGGTGTGTTCGGAGTAGGGCTGGTCGGTGGGCTGGTGTATGTGCTGTGGCAGATGAAGTGGCAGTGGGTGGAGGTGAAAGATCCTACCGTGGAGCATGGGTCGGCAATATTTGTTGCAGGGACTGGGGTCTTGGTGATGGTGTCTCTATGGGAGGCGGGAGGGCCAGAGGTCATGGCGCTGGGCATGGTCCAGGTGTGGATGGACACAAATAGGCTTGCCTTTGGCACACCTATGCATGCCAGTGGTGCGCCCACTAGACAGTCGTGCTTTGGCCTGCATTAAGTAGGTCTTCTCTTGCTGGGAAGAATGGTGAGTGGAAAAAACCTGGGCAGAAAAACCCAGGCTGGGAAACCTGGCCAGCTGTGGTATCACTTGCACAAACCGTTGCAACTGGATCAGATTTCAACAAGCAGCAACTAGAGGGCACATGCAAGTGGCAGGCTACACGTCCAGGTTTAATAGAAGAGAAATACAAAATTTCAAAAATACAAGCCAAACTACAATTTTAATTCCAATTTAAGCAAAAGTATAAAAACTGAGGAACTGTGAAATGGTTAGATTTACTAATCCCACTCTAATCTAAGCAACAGTAGTGAAAGTACTTTAGAGGGATGAGATTTACTATTGCTACTCCAACATACCCATATCAGGTGACAGTGTTAGGTTTTGGAGGAGCAAGATTTACTATTCTCATTCTAAGCTAAGCAGCAGTAGAGAAAGTGTTGGACTCTAGAGAGGTTAAATTTACCATTCCCACTCCAGCGTAAGCAAATCAGGGAAGGTATTGGAATATTACCACAACAATCTAAGGAGCAGTGGAGAAATTGTTGGTCTTTGGAGTGGTTATATTTACTATTCCAACTCCAGTGTTAGATAAAACATGGAAAGTGTTGCACTCAGAAAGAGTTATGTGTGTGGTTCTAATTCCTAATGATTTTTAGTAGAACATTTAAAGACGTAACAACACAACATTATTAAAACATATCCAAAACATAAAATATATATTATATAAATAAATACAAACATATGTAAATAAATAAGAGTTTAAACAATAAAAAATAACTGCATTTATAATGCATAAAGTTCCCTCCTTACTACCACAAAAAGGCACACATCCCCTAAAACAACTAAAATAAAGTAAATATAAAACAATAATACTGCTACAATATTAATTACATAAAACAAAAAATATAACCAATAATAAATATAAAGTGTGTTTTACAAAGTGTATTATTAAGTACACTTATCAATAAAAAAATACTTAAAATATATAAAATAAATCACATAACAAATAATCAATTAAATAATGTACACAATTAATAACCAAATTTATATATTTAAATAACATACAAAATTAATTAAAAAATATAATTTAAATAACTATACGCCCTATTCCCTTACAAACCCAACAAACAACTATGAAAATATGAATTAGCAATTGAACTAAACACAAAAAAAATCTTTCAAAAAAACACAAAATGCACTTAAATAATTTAAATAACAATATATCAATTAAACATTAACATAATGATTTACCAATTACATATTTAATTAACACAAAAATTATAGTAAAAAATGAATTCTTTAATTTACCATCCTACTTTATTCTCCAAAAAAAATGCAACCTACTACTAAATTATATATTCAACTATATAAAGATAACAGCACATTAAAAATCACAAAATACATTTTATTAATTAAAATAGCAATTAATCTATTAACTAATCAAAATTTAATTAACAAAAAATAATTTAACATTTAAATATTTTCTCGCCCTAGTCCCCCAAGCCCTGCAAAGTACTACTACATTATAAATGACTACTTGCATTAAAAACTATATTACACATTCAAAATTACAAACTATAAAATAAAAAATGTAAAATAATTATAAAAATAATACTAACACCTAAAATTAATAATTACTTGCAAAATGTATATATATATATACATTAGTATGCATTATATATAAATATAAGTACTAATGTATATTAAATTATTTCTTACAAATATAGCTAACAATATTACAGTGATTTGTTTTTAAAACAATATTACATTTTAAAAAATGATATTCTTACCTTCTTCATTATGTTTTACAATATTTTTGTTGCGACAATATTTATGACACAATATTTAGGTACATGATATTTTTGATTCAATATTTGTGTTGTACACTGGCTCTACCGCTGCTCGGCTGAAAAGAAAACGCTAATGATCAATTTTGACATAAAACCCGTTCGTTGTGCTTGACACATTAGCCGCAACAATGGCATTTAAAAATATATTTTGGTCAGAGTGGATTCTTCGGATCCAGTTGGTACAATTTGGTATTTCCGAACTAGATCAAAATTACATGGAACCGTGGCCTGTCTTATGTTTTAATATCCCTCTGTTCCACCCTGGTTTCTTCCGCACCACCTTTACAACATCAACTTAGGCTTCTCGGTGTGGCACAGGAATCTATGTCCCATGCCAGTGATTGACATTTCTCATTAGCTTCATCTCCTCAGAGATGTAGAGTTCACTACTTTTAAATCAAACACGATTTCACCTTTGGTAACTCTTTATTATTTAAAGGTGCCTGAAGTGAATGATGTTACAATAGATCTCAAAACCCAAGCAGGCATCATCAAATAAAGGTAAATTCTTGAATGCCTAAAGTTGTTGTGAGCAACACAGGAGACGTTTACTCATCATTCTGATTTGGTCGAATTGGAATCGTGAGTGATACGGAGATGCCTGATGTTTTCAAGCCAGGTCATTTCATCTGGTGAACACCTTGGAAATTCCAGTTTAGCATGGTATTCCACATTTGTCTAGGGCAGCCTTATGATGACCCTGTATTCCCCCAACCTGAAAGTGCATACCCTGAGTATCTGTACTTCAAGGTATGGGGAGTACTGAGTCGTTATAAGGCTGCCCTTGAGCAATAGGAATAACATGCTGTAATTGGAGTTCCCATAGAGGCTCAGCAGGTAAAATGCCCTGAGGTAAAAACATCAGGTATCTGGGGTTCCTGAATTATTCATAATCCAAATTCGTCCAAATCAGAATTGTGAGAAGATGTGTAAGGTGGCCTATAATGTGGGCATGCTCCATTAAACCGTCCTTAATAACTTCCATGGCTTTAACAGTCCTTACTGTTGTTGCAGAGCCCACTTTTATGGACCTTGTAGTGATGTATTTCACATTTATCTGCTACATTACAGTTGCATTCAGTTCTTGTCCTAATAGCTCATATACCAAAGTCTGAGTACCTATAGTGATTGTGCTGTTCATATGGTGATCCTTTTCATGCCATTTTACATCAATGAAAGTGTGTAGAGTCATTTTAATACAGTGAAACCTGTAATCCCAGTAAAAACAAATCATCTCCAACTTCCCTATACAGTCGAGTTTTGATGTTTCCGGTACCTGCAATGAAGAAATGATGCAGCGTTTCAAGTTTAATAGGTTTCTGCAGTTGGGTTCAGGTGTTACGATGCATGCTGCCAGCAGCCAGACTCAAAGGCAGCTTATGAAGCATCTTTGCAGCTTCAGTTTAAACAAGGAAAATGGAAACTGGTTTATCAATATTGTGAGATGCATTTCTAAAAGGAAATAGTGATCAGCAGAAAGAAGGTATTAATGGCGACATGTTTAGTTTTTCAATGCTGTAGGTCATTACAGGAAAGATAGAATCTCTGCATGCTTCTAAATGATTTGAGCCACAGCTTTTTTTAATCTGGCTTGCATGAAACTGATGCTAAAATATTTTGCAAAATATAGTAACTGCTTTTTAGTGTGCCTAGTTGTACAGTATGGAGTCTCATTTTATTTGTATGCCTACAGTGAACATGAAAAAACAAAACACCACCAAGTTTGTGAGATGTTTTTATCATGTATTATAAATGATAAAGTACCCGCTGCCATACATTAAAAGGATACTGCAAGTCACCTTGGAGCTCCATGACCTTATAAAGGAACTTGGCCTTCGGCCTCGTTCCTCTATGTCAGGGTTCCGCAAAGTCGGTCCTGGAGAGCCGGGTCCATGCCAGATTTTTAGCATTTCCACATTTAGAAAATAGATGTTTCAGAAATCTACATTTTTCTAAATGTGGATATGCTACAAATCTGGCATGGACCCGGCTCTCCAGTACAGACTTTGCAGAGCCCTGCTCTATGTGGTTATGGTACTCCTCTGTGGCTTGCAATGTCTCTATAATGTGTGCAAGATTTTGCTACTAATTTGTATTTTGTTCTATTTGGAGATCTTTAGAGGAGTGATGCCCTTCTGGCTTGAAAGCAGTTGCATTTTTGCGTGTTAAAGCCTTAATGGTCCTTGTACAGTGGACCAGATTTTGGCACAGGGACACTACGGGCCTGATTACGAGGCTGGCGGTCCGTAGACTGCCAGCCTCGCAGTGGCTGTCGGACTGCTGCATCTGTGGCGGTCTGACCGCCACCTTACAAGGTTGGAGGGAAGACCCACTAACCTATTGCCGTCCCCTCCAGGATCTCAGATCCCTAGGGGCTGACAGCGGTGCAGATTGTAATCAGCCAGGGCGACACTGAACTCAGCGCGGCCCTGCTGATTACAACCTTGTTCTCTGCCCGCCTTTTCATGGCGGTTCAACAGCCATGAAAAGGCTGGTGGCCAAAAAGTGCAGGCAGTGACAGGGGGGCCGCAGCACTGCCCGTGCCATGGGAAGTGCAGGTGTCCCCCTGCCCAGCACCCTCGAAATGCGCACTGCCTCTGGTGCAGACAGTGCGTATTTGGAGGGTGCTGGTGCCCCCCGCGTGCAGCAGCATTGCCGCCAGCTCTATTATGAGCCAGCGACAATGCTGCTGCACCTTTCCCACTGCGCTGACCGACAGAAACCTTGGTGTCTGCCAGTCAAACCAGTGGGAAATTCGAAATAGGGTGAGCGGGAGGTCACCAGCACGGCAGCGACCTCCCGTCGGGAGTTTGGCGGGCAGGTGCTTCCGTCCGCCAAACTCCTAATCGGCCCCTATGTCTCCAGTGATAACATTTCTGACCTCCACCATCACACCTAAATCCAGCTATTTGGGGTTCACCCCGTGGAATGGGGAATAACAATGTGCACCCCATTTCTCGTGAGAATATTACACCTATTAAAAACATGCTGTGAGCATCAATGGGACCACAGCCAGGGAAGGCAAGGGGTGCTGAGGGTGTCAGGGGTCACAGCATGCTCTGGGCTGGCGGAGGGGAGCATTCTTTGCTTCTCATGCCATAGAAGTGGTTCCTGCAGGAGCTGAGCTTGACTGATCTTGCAGCCTGAGCATCATCCGATTTTGCAGCCATATTTTCGGGCTAGTAAAATTGAGCCCTGCACCCTAGAAGTCTGGGTGTGGGAATACTAGGCCCATTGTAATTGGGCTGGGTGGTATCAAACTCAGGAATACCATTCCACCCTACGCGTAATTGGGACCAGTACCTGTTCAGTAACAACACTTTCTGTAATGCGCATTCCCACATCCTCAAAGTTTCCATGAAAACAATTTTCAAAAATGACACTGGCCTACCAATTGGGGGAAAGGGTCTTGTGATGGGGCTTCTTTGGCCATTATCAGTCAACAAAGGGCAGGTGAAGCAAAAACTAGCAGCCATACTTAAAAAAACTGTAGAGACTGGAAGGAAGAAGGCTTTTCATGCAAGCAAAGAGGGGTGTTCATGCCACCGTGACCTGTAATGCACAGAATCAATTGTCCACCCTCTTCCTGGCTGTTTCTCATCTGCCAAGCTGTGAAAGGTGTTTCAGGCAGCCTCTTATTCAGACAGCACATGAGGACATTTCTATAGCTCTGCAACCTTCAAATCAACATCCCAAGGTGACGGAGGTTGATGCTAGATTGGATGAGGAGGCACTGGAAGATCAGAAATACTGAACCAAACTGTGGCCAGCCCCCTTACTCTCCACCATACAGCACCATATCCTAAGTTCCACTGGTGGTGAAGAAGGCCAGAGACCATATTCAAAGAGGAAGGACAGAAAAAGATCTGAACCTGGCTCCACTTGTTACCACTGGCCCACAAATCACGTTTTATGGTCCTCTTTAGACCAACCACCACTCCAATTGTGGGGGGTCATTGCTGTGCCAACCATGGTATAATGTTACCATTGAAAGACAACAGTTCTAATTTATATTTGACACAGTTGTTTCTACGAATGCAATGTCACAAGTCCTCTCTGGTCCATGCCACCACCTCCAGCTATGGTGGAGGCCTGGACTGCCAACTTCTACTTAGCTGTGTTAGCTGCCTTCAACATTACAGCTGTCACATCTGCACACAGCATATTCTCCATACAGGACTAGAGACCCAAAGTGCTCATTACCTGAGCAATAACCAAGACACGGACCTACAACTAATTTTCAACTCAGTATCAGAAGACCATGGGGCCGATTTGGATTTCGGTGGATTTATAAATGACAGTCAAGTCCCAAAGCATTGGCATACACTGCCATCACATCATTTTTCACTCATGAGGATCTCAAATAATACCTCATATTCTTGATAGACATTATCACAGCACACTGAACTTGACCTTTGGCATTGCTCTGTCATATCAAATTTGGGTGACTTGATACTGAACAAGGTGTGAGTTCATAGGGTGCAGTGGTGACTTCATTGGACATGTGTTCTTCACCACTTGATCCTTCCAAAGTGTAAGACCTCAAAGCCACAGCCCTACCCAAAGTAACTTGGAAAAGTCCCAGTTTCTTAGCTGGGTAAAAATTGTGGCCACATCTTCGCGGGTCTTGCGAGGACAGAGCAACTCCAGTAGCTGACCTCAGCCCAAGCGGCATAGACTGATATGAATGGTGTTAAAGAACAGGTCACTCTGTGCTAAACAACAAATAGACAACTACCAAACCTTTTCCTGCAGTTTAGCCCCACACTGCATAAAGTAGTGAGTCACAGATACATTGATGATGTATAGCTAAGGAACTTTTTGCAACTTTGACTATTTCACAAAGTAATGTTGCTTGGCAGATTCAGGGTACCCATTGGTGCAGTTTGATCAGTCCAGTTGGTTTGATCAAGAAGTAGGGTGTAAGGATCATCAGAAAAAGGCAGGAGAACGTGGAAGGCTTTGTATGCATGTGAGTCATCAAACCAGCAGGATCCTAGATATCTATCACTTAGCAGATGACTGAAATGTTTAACTGGAACATGGTAGGCCTCATCATAATATATAGGTCGACAAGAAACTCATCTTCAAACGAAAGTGACAAAGTCATTCGCAGCAAACTGGGGAACACAAATATGTTTTCATACATGTCACCCTCTGGGGAGTGCTCACACTGTTTCATTAAACAATGAACTTTATGCCAGCAGGCTGTGAAGAAACAAAGAGGGCCACAAAATGACCCCAAAGATCCAGATTCTTTCTCATCACTAGCTCTCTGATTAACGCGAAATATTTGGTTTACTGTCAGGGGGTGGAGAAAGGCCAAGGGGGTGTCTTGCTTCTGATAATAACAATGCAGAGCTTCAACTTAAGTGTGGCACAGAGTTCAGAGAAATAATGAGTCCCTCACTTCACAGCAATACTAGTCCAAACGTGTCTTGAGGTTTTCATCCTTGTAACTGTTTGGAAATCAGGCCACATTGGTCCAGCCTGTTTCCTATCAAGAGCCGCCCCAGGGTTAGCCTGTCTCCAGCTGACCTGGGCTTGAGGAAACCATCTCTAGGGCCTGTTAATCTGTTGACCTCTGCTGATAACTCCTGGCTCTCCCCGGCCATGTATCTCCCCCCTTGGATAAAATCTCTGAAGCTCAATCGAATTTACAAGGCCAGCCATACAACCTCATGCTTGGGAATTAGTTCGCCCTCTTATTCGTTAAGCAGTACAATGCAGGGAGGTAGCACATCATACATGAAAGGTATATGTGTGCAGTGACGTGGCACGTGTACCATAACATGGAGATACTTGAAATGCCATCTCCACCGAGCTCTGATAGGAGCCACAGAGGTTCATAGGCGGAAATCAAGGGATGGATTATAGAGTCTCCTCCCATCATGTGGCGCGCGCTGGGAGGGGCGCAAACGAGTGGGTGGCATGCGAGGGTGGAGGGGGCATGACATGTTAGGGGTTGCTTGCAGGATGGCGCAGGAGGAAAGAGTACAGGGAGGGCACACGGGAGGAGGGGGCAGGCGGGGCAGTGTTAAGAGAGGGCAGTAGAGACAGGGCACACCGGAGGAAGGGACAGGCAGGCAAGGTGGTGCTAAGGAAGGGAAGGCAAATGGGAGGATGAGACAAGTTGGCAAGGCAGTGTTGAGAGGGGGCATGTCGGGCACATGGGAGAAGGAGGAAGGCAGGGCAGTGTTAAGAGGTGGGATGGCAGAGAGCACCCTTGGGCGGGGCCGGCAGGGCAGTGTTAACAGGGAGGACAATGAGGTCACATGAGGGGACGGCACAGGCAGGTAGGGCAGTGGTAAGAGGGGGCAGGCAGGCAGTGGTAAGAGGGGGCAGGCAGGGCACATGGTAAGTGGGGGCAGGCAGGGCACATGGTAAGAGGGGTAGTCAGGGCACATGGTAAGAGGGGGAGGCAGGGCACATGGTAAGAGGGGGAGGCAGGGCAGTGGTAAGAGGGGCAGGCAAGCAGTGGTAAGAGGAGGCAGGCAGGGCACATGGTAAGAGGGGGCACGCAGGGCAGTGGTAAGATGGGGAGGCAGGGCACATGGTAAGAGGGGGCAGGCAGTGGTAAGAGGGTGCAGGCAGGCAGTGGTAAGAGGGGGAGGCAGGGCACATGGTAAGAGGGGGAGTCAGGGCACATGGAAAGAGGGGGAGACAGGGCACATGGTAAGAGGGGCAGACAGGGCAGTGGTAAGAGGGGGAGGCAGGGCACATGGTAAGAGGGGGCAGGCAGGCAGTGGTAAGAGGTTGGAGGAGATGGCGGCGGGTGAGGAGGGCGAAGACACTCACAGCTCCTGGATGATGTAGAACTCCTTCTTGGTCTCGAAGGTATCGATCAGCTGTAAGATATTGGGATGACTCACCCTGCAGAGGGAGAGAAGGAGCGCCGGAGGGAAGAAGCAGGAAAAGAAGAAGGGAAAAAAGAAAGGGAGATGGAGGAGAAGAAAGAAGGAGGGAGTGGAAGAAGGAGGGAGAAGGAAGAATGGAATAGGAACGAAAAGAATGACTCAAGGAAGAAGGCAAAGAAGGAGGGAAGGAAAGGAGAGTGGCGAAGGGAGGGAAGAAAAAAGGGGAAGAAAGTGGGCAGAGGGGACAAGGATGAAAGAAAAGAGGAATTCGGTGGGAGCCAGAAGGAGGGATGAACGAAGGAAGAGAGGGATTGAAGCAGAAAAGCAAAGATGGAGGAAGAAGTAAAGAAGCGAGGGAATGAAAGTATATTTGGGACAAAAAGGGAAAAAGGAGAGAATGAGGAAGGTAAGATGGAAGGAAAAGAAGTTGAAATGGAGAGAGAAGGCAGGAGAAAGGAAAATGGGAAGGAGGAAAGAAAAATTAAAAGAAGAAGAGAGGGGTGAGGGAGAGGAAGGATGGTAGAAGGAAAGAAAAATGGGCCAAAGGAAGGGAGAAGGGGGATTGAAATACGACAGGAAGGATGAAGATGGATAAAAGGAGGACAGGGAGGGCGAGAGGACGGCGGGGGCAGAAGACATGGAAGCAGAGGGGCAGAGCATGGGCGCGTGAAATGTGGAGGGAAGAGAGAGAGAGAGGGGAGAGAGAGAGGGAAGAGAGAGAGAGAGGTGGAGAGAGAGAGAGAGGGGAGAGAGAGAGAGGTGGAGAGAGAGAGAGAGAGAGAGAGAGAGAGGTGGAGAGCGAGAGAGAGCGGTGGAGAGAGAGAGAGGAGACAGGGAAGAGAGAGAGAGAGAGAGGGGAGAGACAGAGAGGGGAGAGAGAGTGATGAATTGCAGGGGAGAAGGAGAGCGAGTACCAGAGCGGAGGGAAGAGAGAAGCGAACAGAAGGAGGGAGAGAACGGAAAAGGGAATAGTGTGCAGAAGGAAGGGGTTGGAGAATGTGGGAAACAAGAAAAAAGAAACAACACCGTGAGACTAGAAACACCTATAAACAACTTGAGACACACAATAAATACTGCAAGAAAACCAAGCATTTCATGATGGCAGTTCTGCAACTACCAACACAGTACATTGAAATTGCACTGCATGCACTGGATACACTGCTTTATTACAGTGCTTAATTTGAGCCGCTGGTTTCCGGTGCGGGGCTCCGGCACTTATTTATGAGGGCCGGCACTTTGGGCCAGATGTACAAGGCCCTAGCGCCTCTTAGCGCCTCTTAGCGCCACAAAGGTGTCATTTTTTTTTAAGTCAAGGCGGCATTAAGGAGGCCATTCTCCTTCGCAATATTTACAAAGTGATGCAACTCTTGCATTGCGCCACTTTACGCCCCCTTGTGCCACAATATGCCTGCGCCAGGAGGGAGGCCATAAAAATGGTGCAGTGAAATTTACATGTCACTGCGCCATTTTTAGAGTAATTTTTAACACCTGCTCAGAGCAGGCGTTAACGTAACATGTCCATTACTTTAAATGGGCTTCCCTTTACTTTGCAGGATTAGCACCACAATTTATGGCGCTAATCCTGCAAAGTACCACAATAGCATCCTAAATTTTGATGCTATTGTCCTAACGTGCGTCACAGTGCACCACATTGAAAATACAGAGCACACGTGGTGTTGTTGGGGGGAGGGGGCAGGAAAAGTGGTGCATCACAGCTGATGCGCCACTTTCTTGTAAATCTGTGCCTTAGTTTTCTGCATCAGGCATTTACTGCGAGCAAAAAAACACATATGAGAAAGGTGGAGTAAGAGAAAATCTAAAAAGCCTCACAAAGCGAGAAAGCAGAAAGCTGCAAGAGTGAGCTGAAGGGTCAGGGAGTGGCTGTAAATGGAGTAAAGAGGTGCGAGATGGCTCGCACATTGAAATGCAGCAGGCGCGTGTTTTAAAGGAGAGCTCTGGGCACCAACACTTTTTTATTTACAAATTAAGCACTGTTTTATTACACAAATTACTATGAAATTACATTGTAGAACGCCACCGCTTCACCGGATTCTAAGCAGGAGTGTGATAAAAGTGAACAGAGCGTTTCCACACCGTTGCATTGAAGAGGTGAGCGGGTGCACGTGCACTGTCTCCAGAGGCAGAGCTCACACTGACAGGCCTGTGGGCGTTCTGACGAAATGTAGGTTATGGAACTGAATGTTCAAGGCTCTTTGTGATATGGAGGATTCGGAGACAGCTGGGGTGAGGTGGGGCAGGAGGTACAGGTATTCCTCAAGAGCTGAACCCCAAAACTGGTTCTTTCTACACGGACCCTAGTCAGAGGCATTTCAAAACATGGGGAAAGTGGGCTCTGGTCCAGGGCCCCCGCCTTTCAAGGGCCCCCTGATAGGGCCAGTTCTGTTTTGCCAAGAGTTGCAGACAGATTGTTGTAAATAGCGTTTTCCTTTCATGTATTTTTAATGTCAGTAATCTGTGAGAGTCTATTACAGACAGTTTCCTGTCAAATGTTGTGTTTATATTTCAGGCAACATCCATAAAAAAGTTTCTTTTAGATCAAAACAGGACGTCACATATGAGAAATGGGAGGGTGTCACAGAGCTTATTTGCAGTAACATTAGATGTAAGCACATTTACTATTCCTGAACATTAGATGTAAGCACATTTACTATTCCTGAACATTCGATGTAAGCACATCTAAAATTTGGACGAGTGTGTCTGTGCACTGTTAGTGACCTGGCCAAAGAGGGCATGAAAGAGCTGAAACCGGATCTTAAGTTCAGAGCTGTTCCTGGGGGGGTGGGGGGGGGGATGCTGAAGTGACCCTGTGTGACTTCTCTACAAAGATGGTGAAAGGGCTCCAGGTAAAAATAATGTTACACTTTCCAGAGAGATGTCTGATTGGACTGGACATCTCTCTGAAAAGTGAAACCGAGAGTTGTGTAAGGGGTGCAAGGGGGTGAGGAAGACATTCATTACTACAGGGATATTACATCACCTTTATGGATCCATGATATAGAAATAATAATCCTTGTGTGCTGTCGTTAGAGATGGAAAACTGTGCAATCTCTAAAGTCTTGCTGGCCAGCATGAAGGAGCACATCTGTTGCAAATGAGGTGTATTAGGGAATGGGTCCAGATACACACGGACATTTTTGAATCGCAAAGTTACTTTTTTTATTTACTAAACACATTTTGCAATTTGGAAAAGCCTTTCAGACTCACACTGGGAGTTTGTGTCCGTTCCTGATTGCAGCTAGTTGGGGGCGTGAAAGGTGAATTTGCAAACCATTGATCTGTTACCGACATCTCAAAGGAAGTGGGTCCTGATCCCTTGGGGTACCTTCCTCTTTAAGAATGCTAGTGGCAGCGTTGGTGGGAGTAGGAAATGGTCCACAGGACAACTGCCTGGTCTCAGCTATGTTTTCCAAATGGGAAACTGCTTATAAAGCAACCCATGAGCACCAGTAGCCCTAATTGTGAACATGAAATGTGGACACCAGGTGGTGCAGCATATTTCCGAACCCCTGACCCCCACCCTCATAACGGTTAATTTGAGCCAGTGGTTTCCAGTGCTCAGCACCAGCACTTTATGTCAACACCGGCTTTTAGGAGAGCCTGCCATAAGGTGGCGCTGTTTTTCTAATTTTGTGAGGAGCACAACAACTGTTCTTCAGTAATTAAATATATATTAAAATTTCTAACACCTGCCATCCACAGCTATAAGGATAGTTTGGGTGGCATGCATAGGTTATTTTTAATATATATTTAAAGTCTGAATTGTCACAGTTGTAAGAGTGTGATGGGTAGTTGTGCTGGTACTGTCGTTGACAGTCCTAGTTGGGGCAACGGGTGGTGAAAGCTGCACAAATCAAGCACTGGCCCCAAGACTCATGTTTAGTGCCTCCTGTAATTGGATCCTCTTTGGACTTGTACAATGGACAATGGATGGGGACTTTTCTTTTTCCCATCATCTTCCTGGATCAGCAATTCCAGTTCATCTTGGGTAGTCATTTTTAGGGTTTTGGCTTTGTGAAATTTGTGTCCCCTACTGAGCTCTCCCTCCTGGACTTAAGCCCAGTGAGCTTCCGCTTTTGTATCAAGTTGCTGAGAATCCAGGTCATAGGACATACACATCTTAACAAAGTGTATACTTTATCACGTTTTCTGGGCATCTGGTCGCAGTGAAAAACATTAGTTATACCAGATGAGTTAGCAGTGGCGTAAAAAAACTGAAGTGTGAAGGGGGGGCCCCATGCAAAGTACCTGTAGGGGGAGCCTCCCCCCTAGATCCAGTAAGGGGCCTTTGGCCTGTGCATAGTTTATTGTGCTGAGGGGGTCCCCTGGAGCTCGGGCACTTCTGCACTGTGGGTGCTGTGGGGGCCTTTGTTACACCACTGTGACTGAGCCCCCTAAGAACTCTGGGTATCACCTGAGGCTTACTATGGCTGTCCCACTCAATAACAGACCCTGTAGATGCCCATGTTGCTCTATTCTTATTGCCTTATTTGAGCTTATGGGGTTGTAGTTCACCCCAAAAAGTGCAAGGGACGTCTGTGTTTTAGTGTACATCTTTCTTGTAACTTTTCTACACCTTATCGTTGTCGAAAAAGACACAGCAGTGACTGACGGTGACCACTAAAGGATGGTATTACTTTTGGTTTTTATAAGAGGTCCAGGTTCTCGTCACTGTTAGGTGGCACATGTACTGGTTGACCACGCTACCCTTCAAGGAGGCAAAAATTGAGCCGGACTAGCTGGCATCCAATGACTAGTGCAATAGTACCCACAACCATGAGATTCCAATCATAAGCTATAGCTCCCTCCTGACTACCCCTGAACCAAAAGAAAGAGCCGGACCTGTCGCCCATGCAGATTCACAGATGCTGCCATCAGCACATCTCCTGGCGCTGGAGGTCTATCTGTTGACCGTCTCCAAAAAAAAACTAAATCATGTTTTTGAAGAAGTATGAGATGAGCACATTCTCTCCGGCAGCCTGAGTTGGGTGAATAAGCCTTCCCATGTCTCGAGGGGACCCTTCGAGTGGGCGGCAGAAAGAACGAATATAATGAAAAGGCAGCTGCCTGTCACTGGGAACATCAAGCCTTCTAACTCCAAACAGAACATGGCGCTGTCAGGGTCTAAGTCGATCCCAAGGCGCTCTCATGGCCTAGGTTGCGATTTTCAGCTGCCTCTTCAGGGGTTGGCAGAGGGGCAGACGAGCCGTGCCAGATGATGGACAGATCTTTGACTCGTCCACCTCAGGGCGGATCTTGTTGTGTAAGACATCTTCACTCTAAAGGAGTCAACCAACGGAGGCACCTTCGCGCTCTGGGCAGGACACAGTGGTTTGCTGCATAAAGCTTCTGACCCGGCATATGGAAGGGGCGAAAGGTCTGTAACAACACCCACGCCGCCCCTAGCAGTCTTACTCTCTGAGAAGTAATCCTCAAAATTACCTGCAGATTACTCCATACTGGAAGAGAGATGGTACATACGGCTCGCTCAATGGAAAGTGCAAGGAAAATCTGAAGCCCAAATGCTCTGACCTAAGGAATATTGGCCCAAAGAGTAATGGGGATTTTTTTTTTTCTGGGTGGGAAACCTGATCACACTTAACACCAGTGGACTGACTGTGTCTGCTGTCTGATAGTACATGTGATGCAGAAATCTGCAAGGTCTCTGACACTTTTGAATTTCTAATTCAAAGTGTTAAAAAACAATGTAGCAGATTGTGAGGTTCCTGTCTTGGAAGATGCTTTGGCAGTGGTTTTCTGAGGTTCTATCTCTGCATACTCAGAAGCTTGAATGTTTTCAAGAGCAGTGATCCAATCAAGGGTTACAGCTCCCAGATCCTGAGATCCAGAGCCGGTTATCCTAGGTGTCCAGGGGCTTCAGTGTGCCATTGGACCCAAACCTAAGCACCAAATACACTCCTTTAGCACTTGGCCCTCAGTGGAGGGTGAGCAAGCAGCCCAAGGCTCTCCCAGGGAGGTCATGAGGGTTTAGTGTGTCAGAACTCAACAAACAGGAAATAATTGTTAAAGCAATGTTATCCAGCCACTACTTTGTTTTATAAAAAGAAAAGTGCCGTTTAGCTGTCACACACACAGCTGGCGTTAGTACATACAATGGAGAAAGGGCGGTTCCTGGTACTAATGGGAAAATACTCACGGGTATTGGAGGGATAGTGTCTGGAGCTGTAACGCCTTCGCCCTTGGTTCTAAGAGAGGGGAATTGAAGGTATAATATGGGGGTAACCAATCCTGCCATTAGCTCGCACAGCCACTGGTTAGTCAAATCCGCACTTACCCACTCGTTCAGGGCTCCAGTTCACAGGACCCGTTTTCAGGGTAGGTTTGTGCACTTTCTTCTGCAGGCCCAGCCTGATGTATTGCTATCAGCAGGGGTGAGCCTCAACCAGGCAGTGTACGTTGCATGTCCCGTCATGCAGTGAGGCACTGACCCAACTGACAAAGCATTTGAGGTTTGCTGGTGCCCTCAACCTTTCTGTAACTAGCAGCAGGGCCGGCCCCCGATAGTTGATGGCGTGATGGAGGAGGTAGCTGCGTGAGTTTTCTATTGACACAGTTGCAACCTCAACCCATCCCCCAAACAAACAGGTGCCTATACCTGGTCTCAGAGAAGGACTTCCTCAGGCGGCCTTGACTTTTCCATTGCACATGTAGACCCACGAGAGTCCGGAATTATCTGGTGGCCACAACTTATGCTCTTCAGCACTTCTTGCCCCTGCTCTTCCCAATGGCACTCACTTCTGGTTGAGTTCCAGCTCACTCTTGATCACAGAGGTGGTCTATGGCAACTGCTGGGGAGACACATCTGAGTTCCAGATCTTACACTCTGTATCGTGGTGCGGTTCGTACACCTTGCGGCATTTGTGTTGCTTGCTTTCTACGCCTCAGCCCCACTCAGCCCTTGCTTCTTCTGAGATGTGGCTTCTTTGTGCAATGTCATCTCCAATGCACCATTAAGCAGTCAGTAGAACTCTGTGCTTTGAAGGTACATGCAAGCAGCCCCTCCTAGCAGGCAAGTTAGATCTTCCCCAGGTTCTAGTTCCAAGTTTAGTTGGGGCACTGGCAGTAAGTCCCACAACCAAGGAACTAAAAGGATTGTCCCGGTCACAGCTGGCCTGGGATCTCAGTCTTCTGGTAAGAAAATCTAGGCACACTAAATGGAAGTTTATGTACCATCTTTCTATCCAAGTTGCAGACAATCCTTGTGTATTCCAGTCTGGGCAGTTCTTAATCTTTTTGACTTGAACACCGACTGGTCCTGTCAAGGTCTTTGTCAGAGGTGTGAGCAGGAAGGTTGGTTGCAGATAGGAATCTCACTACAGGAGCACTAAAGATGGGGAGACCGACTCAGCCCCTTCCCTCCCCCACCAGAGAATGAATGGCTGGGAAAGGTCAGAATGAAATTCACTCAATCAATCAATCAGGAATTTGTAAAGCGCACTACTCACCCGTGAGGGTCTCAAAGCGCTAAGGAGGGGAGTGGAGAGAAGGGGGCTGGTGCTGCTACTGCTCGTACAGCCAGTCTTGAGAAATTTTCTGAAGGTAAGGAGGTCTTTGGACTGGCGCAAGTGGGTGGGAAGAGTGTTCCACGTTTTGGCGGCGAGGTGCGAGAATGATCTACTACTTGTAGTTCTGCGGATGCGTGGGACGGTTGCGAAGGCAAGGTCGGTGGAGCGGAGATGCCGAGTCGGGGTGTAGAAGGAGAGTCGTCGGTTGAGGTATTCTGATCCGGTGTTGTACAGTGCTTTGTGAGTGTGGGTGAGGAGTTTGAACGTGATTCTCTTGTTGACTGGGAGCCAGTGCAGGTTTTTCAGGTGGTCTGTGATGTGGCAGTGGCAAGGGATGTCCAGGATGAGGCGTGGGGAGGCGTTCTGGATGCGTTGCAGCCTCTTCTGGAGTTTGGCCGTGGTTCCTGCGTTTAGGGCATTGCCGTAGTGCAGCTTGCTGCTAACGAGGGCTTGGGTGACTGTTCTTCTGGTTTTGGACTTCAAAAACTCTAGTCTGGCCGTCTACAAAGATCTCAAGGAAGTCTGAAAGTACCCTGAAACTTATATCGGCTGTGCTCTCTCTCTCTCTTCAACCTGGGTACAACTGGATTTCTACCCATTCAAAATGGAAGCCAGTGTTATTGGCCACGTGTGCCACAAATACTTTGTGAACACCTGTTCTTCAAGTATACTCACACACTACTGTCCCCACGAAGCATTGGGCAAAGGGATCGGTTGTAACAATCGGATGATATTTTATAAAGGCAGGAAATGCCAACAGGCCTTCCCCATAGCAGGCGACAGGTATAAAGGCCCTCCCTGCTTTCTAAAATCAGCATCTCTGCCAGCCCTCCAAAGCCCAGCGAGGTGGCAGTCATGGCAGGAGAGTGCCCATCATGCACCACTCCGACCTCAGGCAGCGTGACACACTCTCCAGAGCCATGCAAAGGGACTTTTCTCCGTCCCAACAGTTATCACCTCCTCCACAGGGAGCAGGAACCCCCACAATATAATCAGCAAGAAATAAACCTGGAGCCTTTGTGGTCCATCGCTGGTATGGCTCTGATTTAAACCATTCTGATGTCTGTTAGAGGTGGGCCGCAAAGTGTTTTGCAGAATCTCGATTTTGACCTTTCATGCACACAAAGTTTTCTGCGAATTGGTAAATCATGTCCCCCAACTTACGAGATCATTTAGTCTATTGGTGTTCGAACTGTGGGCTGCATCCCTCAGTGAGGGCCTAAACTACCCCCAAAGGGGGGACCTCCCCCGCTGAAAAGCCACGTGGTGCGAGTTGGCCGCCACTCCTGCTGCAGCGTTCCATTCTCTACTGGCCTACGTCACTACGTCACGCCGCAGAGCAATTGTGGAAAACAATAGAAAGGCCTCCAGCCCTTCCTGTAACTTTGTCCACCTTTGTTGTCACAATTGTCTCTCCACAGGTCTCAAAGGGAACCCAGCTGTGGCACCCTCTCATGGCAGCATCGAGGTACTGCAGCTCTTCAGAGGAAAAACGTGACGTGCTCTGCCCATCCCTTCAAATGTCCTTCAAGAGATATCAGATGAATGAAAATGTGTGCAATTGAAGAGTGCAGATGGGTTTATCCCGTTTTTTAAAAGAAAAAATAGTGCATTTTCAACAATATCTGAATGTAATGTTTCATGTGTGCCCCTCCTCCATGTTATCGCCCTCGAAAATCACTCAGGGGCGGATTTAGAGTTTGGCAGGAGCAGCACAGTCCACCAGGGAGGGGAGGATATTATCTCCTGCATTCTGACGAACTACCACCTGCCAAATGTGGACTTCACCACCTGTCCAACAGCCATCTCTGTACACTGGAGGGCCCTGCCATCACCACTGGTAAAAGTTTGGTGGACAGCCGCTGTAAGGTGTGACAGCCCTCCACCAAACTTTTAGCTGTTTTTGTTTTTCAAAAACATCACCAGAAGTAGGAGTTTGGTTTTGAAAAACAAAAAAATCTAATGACTCCCACACCATAGGAGGCGTGGGGGTCAGTACATTTTTTTCCAGTCCCTCACTGCCAGATTTTTCCAGGCGGTGCCAGATATAAAAAGGGTGCTATGTTGTCCAACCAGAATAGGGCAGGCGGTGTAAGGTCCCTGCTCCTTTGGCGTATACTCTGCAGTTCCCTCAGAGGACACATTCCCTTGATGCAGCCAACAGGGGCTCCATCAGCAGAATACTTACTGTCCCCCGTCTCTACATGAGGCAAGAGGACGGAGGGTTTGGCCGGCGCGGTAGCCCATCATGTTTGGTCTCAATCCAGTAATAGACGTTCATAATGTTGGTACCCAACTCAGTGGGATTCACTTCATCAATGCCCTAACAAAATAAGGTGTGATTTTACCCGGCAAGGATGCGATCATGCTGCTCTTTACATCATGCTCATAAGTTCATGAACAATTTTCCAGCATCAGAACTTGAGACTTCCAACTTCGATAAAGAACTATATAACAACCATATACGTGCTTTAAATGGAAATATAGAAGTGCAGGTACTCTCCATTTACGGTACCTGTTTGGTCTTGAGAAGTACCGGTACTCATCCATTGTAATGGATTGCAATAGTGCTGAGAAGTGCAGGACTTTCCCCTTCAAATTAAAAAAGTGCAGGTACTCAGTACCGGACAGTACCTGCCCATTTAATGCACTGAACCATATGAGCCACTGGACTATCTCACTAAATTCTAAGCTGAAGCCTAAAGGTTTACGCATAAGGCAGTGTAGAAGTCACATTAATACTGTTGTTGAAATGAAAGACTGTAGTACCATGATACAAGTGGAAAAGGGGTGTGTGGCATTATATTTATACATGTGCATGTTTTTTATAGAATTTGTTAACATAAACATGCAGTTTATTAGCAAAATCAGTATATATCCTGGATAGTGATTCATGTGAGCCTAGACGTCAGGGGCGGCTCCTCCGTTGGGGCGGAGGAGCATCGCTCCCCAGCCAGCAGCTGCAAAACCTTAGTGAGAAAACGATAATAAACTGAGTTTATGACCATTTTCTTGTAAAGGGGCGGGGCCACGGGGATGACGAGGAGTGAGGGGGAGTACACAGCACTCCCCCTCAGAGCGCATGTGTATTTGGCCGGCTGTTTCGGGCCAGCCAAACACACATGCGCAGTAGGCTCTCTCCAGCCCAGCAACACAGTCAGGATTGGCCGCAGGGCAGGCTGGGCGCCGGTGCCCGCAGCCTGCAACAGAGGAGTGGGGCGGCGAGTGAAAGTAAGTTGGTTTTTAATTTTTTTAATTAAATTAATGTTTATTTCCCCCCCTCCCCGTGTGCCGCCCGCCCCTTCCACACCCCACGAGACGTGACTGCTAGACGTATCCCCAGGTAGGGTTTAAGACACAAAGCTGACAGCAGCACCCTAGTGCTGTAGATTAGTGAAACCCCTTGCTACACTCTAAGCACAGGTACTTTTGGGAGGGGGGGATGTCTTTTGTCTGGGAAGATGATGGCAGAATGGCAGGGAGCCTCAGTATAGGTCTGCACAGAAACCGAAATCACCCCTAGCTGGCAAAAAACGTCAAACCAGCCCCGTACTTTAAGACGCCACAACTAGAATAGGGCCACAGAGGCATAGTAAGGTTATGGCCGCCTATTCTGCCCTAAAAACAGCTCCTTAGCCTCCAGCTTGCTGGGGAAATGCCAGAGTGACAGACTAGCCAGTCCGGAGCTGGCAAGGTAGGGGCTTTTAGGAGCTCAGATATAGTTAGATCTTATAAGATTCAAAGAGAGCGATTGAGGGCTGGATTATTCGGTGAATAAGGACCATCTGGCATTGTTGTGTCCAAAATTAGGCTTACATTTACAAAGTGAGCCAAAACAAATAGGATTTCTCAAACTCACCAAAGGCGGGCAAGTAACCTAGCATCGAGTCTGGCGTCTTCTGTTAAATGCTGGTAGGTCTAGCTTGCTTTCATTATGTGATTGATTGATACTTCTAGAATGCCAAGAAAAAACAAGGCTGGACATAGCAGACATAGAACAGTTCAGGATGAACCTGTCTCTACAGAAATGTGGAACCTGCACATTTGGAACGAAAAGCTAAACCTGACATGTGCATAGTGCTCAGCGAATACAGGAGGCCTGGAACTATATTGTAGAAAGGGACTGAACAGTAAGTGCAGTTTCACAACTACATTGGGGTGCATTGCTTGTGACCACCTAAGAGACTCTTAGGACCCTGGAACAAATTCTGTTTCAAAGTACTGAATACGTTCGTGCATAGAAAGTCAATAAAAAATGTAAACTTTCAAAGGAAATATGTGCATACATTTTCTGCATGCTACTGATATGCACGTAGCATGACTCACTCTATTGGCTTTACTATTGTCAACATTATCTCACTATGAGGAAAAAGCACTTTGCACAGGCAAGCAGAGACAATTTGCAAACTACATTAAAGCAAATATTGGGAACTTCATAAAAGTTTGCAAGCATTAAAGTTATTTTGCAAACCTCTATGAGATATTAAAGCAAACCACTCCCATCCGGAACATTTCCAGAAATTATCTTGTACTACCCTGCCTTCAATTCATACACACCTAATATTCTTCCCTGGGCCTGGTTACCTCTAAGGAAGACTGACTACTGTGGAAGGACCTAGACCAGTGGGCTGTGGCCAATCGAGAAAGCATTTATCTTGGTTTTGCAACATCAAACTCCTGACTTCAATAATTTTGCTTCATTGGTCCACAATATACTCCCACCATGAGTCCTGGATGATGACATCACCGTCTCCACTCCCAATTATAACAAATATATGTCTGAGTTGCTTTATGACTTACCTCACTCAAGCACAAAACGAAAAATCTATTTTCACTCATGGTTTTCAAAAAATGTGTTTAATGAAAGGAAACTTTAAGAATGCTGGAGAAGTACTGGAGAGAGGCGCTTCCTGGTCCCAGCCTATTCCATGTTAGAACACTCAGAATGCTCTACAAAAAACATATCTTCGGTGCTTAGGGGACACATTTCCAATCCCTTATGGCTACAAACACCCTAATAATCCCCATTTAGCATTCAGATTTGAAGATCCAACCCAAAGGAATTTGACAAGTTCTTTGATCAAAAAGTGAAACCTTTGAGCAATCACTGCCGACCTGCAAATCCCAGGCTACATGGCAACACTTTGACTTAGTTGCCATGGATGTCTTATCAAAAATGATAATGAATTTAAGTCCTCTAATCATTTCATGGATAGTGTACCTATGAGCCTTGCTGAGGACTTGGCACACACCATTCGGCCAATCTTGTGAACCTCTCTGGTCATTAAGGAAAATACTCTACTTGCCTAAGATCAACGAAGTCACCCTGTTTACATAAAAATCCTTCACCTTTGTGGCAAGTTTCCATTTTTTTCCCTGTCTTTGGTCTTCCCTTTCTTTCAAAAGTTAATGAGAGTTCTGCTGTGACTTACTCAGCACGCTCTGGAGAACGATGGCTCCACTGAGTGCCTGTCTGGCTTCAAACGAGGCTGCCACACGGAAACCAAATTCTTCCAGGTCATTGATGATGCACTCCGCATCATGGATCCAGGCAGTGCCTGTCTCCTTGATACTCATTGCTCATCGGCTGCCCTCGAAACAGTGAATCTCATGACCCTCTTTGATCCCCCAGTGAACACAAGAGCATGGATCCAACAACCTTCAAATGGTTCTCCTTTTACTTGAGCGGTGACAACAGATCCAAATTTACTTCTGTGTTAACTTTTTTTTAGCCTTAACGCAGGGGGTCCTTTACCACTCCTTCCTTTCCACTACACTTTTAATCTGTAGGCTGAACCACTAGGAGTCACACAAAAGAAATCCGGGTTGATCCTCTTTTATTTGCATGAAGGTGATACATAGGAACCTCTAAAGATCATCCTTCCTAATAATGCCTCACATCTCACTGAAACTCTGAAATCTGTTCAAGACTGGTTGACCACTCACCATTTAGAAGTCAATCCATCTACAACAGAGTTCCTCCTTATCTAGTCGTCCCAATCACCAATTCCAGTCCAAACCTGAATTGTCTTCATCAATATCCCTGACAGTGAAACAGTCATCGCTGACTGCATCAGAACCTTGGGGATCATTCTTGAAGGCAGAGCTTTTGATAAAACAGCTTGCATTCCTCACGAGGCGATACAACTTCCAGTCTACGATACTTAACATCGAAGCTGATGGTATATGTGGGGCTCAGATCCTCACACAGAGCCGATTGCGTCTCGATTTCCTGATATTCAAAGGAACGTACAAGGCACAATCATTTGTAGGTAGTGCTATCAGAATTCTGGAACTCCCTGCGCCCTGGTTATGCACCACTGTCTACATTCAAGTTGGAAGTGAACACTCTTCTGTTCCAAAGAAACGTTTATTAACTTTTGATGGACTTCTTCCTAGACTTCTTCCACATGCGTATTGAGCTCCCAGCCCTGAATCTCCTTGGACTTTTCTCCCTCCTCATTCTCTTTTGTCCTTGAGCTGTCCTTTCCTGTCTCTTGACTTATGATGAGCTTCCTCTAAGATGCTGTATCTCCACTGCCTGAATATCTTCAATCTCCTTGTCGCAACTTCCTTCGCCCCTACCGTTCTCTGGGACCTCTGGGCCTTCCTTCTAGCCAATGAGTGGTGTCAGGATTCTTCCTTACTCGTTGGCTCACACGTGTTGCTCCATTATTTTTCCGTTCAGTGGTGTTGTGTAGCCCTCTGCCTGACAGTGCTGCGATTGGTCCACTCTCTCATGTCGTCATTGTTCTCAGGGTCACCCTTGGTGGCCTCTTTTGGTTTCATAAGTCAATTCTTTTCTTGGAACCTACCACTACTAAAGTAAAACTTGTGTAGCCTATTTCTGTTTTATATTTGTGTAGCTTATTTTTTTTTTTTTTTAGCCTTATAGAACATCCTCTTGTGTAAAACTACTGTAGCGCCTTCCGACAATGCCAGGGCTATACAACATTGAATTTCCTTGAATAGCTGGTTAACAAGAGTGAACATTATACATCTCACGTTGGTGATGGTGGCAGGGTCGGTGGTGGGGGGCAGAGGCTGCAATGTTTCCCCTTGGTGGTAAGGTGGATAGCAGGGGTCATCAAGCATTCACATTGGGGGGAACAATGCCTCCCCAAGTGGTGAGGGTGGTAACAGAGGTCATCATGTCCTTCACGGTGTGGTGGGGGCGCAATATCTTCTCTCCTCCCTGTTGGTGAGGGGTTCACGGCCAGACTGGGAATTCAAAGCAGCCCTGGTACATTTTGTCAGATGAGCCCCCTAGGGTAGATAGGTACCCTGACCACTACAATAGGGCTTGGGGGAATTTCTCCTCCAAGAAAATTTAGGAAAATGGCAAAAATCACTGCATTTTATAACATTTTTCATTATATATTCGAACACATTAACCCACTGGATTACCTTAGCTGAGTCAAAACTGCAACTGCAGAAAACTCTCATTTCTCTCGAACAGGTACATTAATCGCCAGAGATATCTTGGCACTAATTGTTTCCGGCAAATTGTTGGATATACAAGTGTTTGCAGTGCTTTTAAAACTGCTATGAAAGGCTACAAAACCGCCCCCCCCCACGCGCCCCGCCTAACAAAAGCAGCCCCCAACCTTCCAGCCTCCCGGGAGAACGCCCGGTCTCGGGTAGGGGGGAGTTCAGAGGTAATGTGTCCGACAGGTCTTCTCCGATTGATGGGGGCCGTGCATTAACTCATCCTATTTCATTGTTGAGGTGGTGGGGGGCATCCTCCCACCTCCAGGAGAAGGGGGGTATTCGCCCCCTGAATGTCAGATAAACTCTCTCCATGAGTAATCATGCTCACCGCGTTAATGGGGAGGCGGAGGAGGAGAGTGACACTACTTAACTGTTGTTGCTCATTACAGGGTGTGTAGTTTATGAATCACCGACTTCCACCGAGTAAACAGTGGCTCCGGCGGAGCTGCTCTTTGTAGGAGGCTGGACTGGCTTGTAGTGAGTACCAAGGGGTACTTGCACCTTGCACCAGGCCCAGTTATCCCTTATTAGTGTATAGGGTGTCTAGCAGCTTAGGCTGATAGATAATGGTAGCTTAGCAGAGCAGCTTAGGCTGAACTAGGAGACGTGTGAAGCTACCACAGTACCACTTAGTGTCATATGCACAATATCATAAGAAAACACAATACACAGTTATACTAAAAATAAAGGTACTTTATTTTTATGACAATATGCCAAAGTATCTTAGAGTGTCCCCTCAGTGAGAGGATAGGAAATATACACAAGATATATATACACAATAGCAAAAATATGCAGTATAGTCTTAGAAAACAGTGCAAACAATGTATAGTTACAATAGGATGCAATGGGGAAACATAGGGATAGGGGCAACACAAACTGTTAGAAATGGGGTTTTTGGTTGGCAGTCAGGTTGCCCTCTGTCCAAGCAAGAACCCTCACTCTAGTCAGGGTAAGTCACACACAATCCAAAATCAGCCTGTGCTCACCCTCCGGTAGCTTGGCACGAGCAGTCAGGCTTAACTTAGAAGGCAATGTGTAAAGCATTTGTGCAATAAATCATACAACACCATAGTATAACACCACAAAAATACACCACACAGTGTTTAGAAAAATATAGAATATTTATCTGGGTAATTGTAGGTCAAAACGATCAAAGTTGCAATACGAATTTGTAAAAGATATCACTGAAAAGTGATATTAAGAGTCTTTAAGTCTTTAAAAAGCGATAAAGTGTCTTTCAAGCACAGAGTACCTGGTTTCTGGTGGGAAATCTCCTCCGAGGGCCACAGGAGAAGAGATGCGTGGAAAAAGGGGTGTGTGCGTCGATTTCCGCTCAGCACACACAGACTTGCGTCGTTCTTTTCCACGCGGGGAAGTCGGGCGTCGTTTTCCGGCGCGCAGACAGTCTCTTTTTGTGGATCGCGAGGATTACCAGATGTCCCGGGTCTGTGCGTGGATTCTCCTGCTTATTTTCCGGCTGCGCGTCGTTCTGCGGGGCTGCGCGTCGAAGTTTCGATCTCACGGTAGGCGTCGCGTCGATTTCTCCTTGGAAGTCGGGCGGCGTTGTCCTTGCGAGGCCGTGCGTCGAAATTTTGGTCTCACGGCAGGCGTCGCGTCGATTTCTCCTTGGAAGTCGGGCGGCGTTGTCCTTGCGAGGCCGTGCGTCAAAGTTTCGCACTCACGGTGGGCGTCGCGTCGATTTCTCCTGGAAAGTCGAGCGGCTTTGTCCTTGCGAGGTTGTGCGTCGAAGTCTCGATCGCCCCGAGGGCGTCGCGTCGATCAGCGTCGGTGTGCGGCGTTTTTCTCGCCGCGAAACAAGCTGTGCGTCGAAATTTTCGGCGCACGGAGCGTCCAAGTGAAAGGAAGAAGTCTTTTTCGTCCTGAGACTTCAAGGAACAGGAGGCAAGCTCTATCCAAGCCCTTGGAGAGCACTTTCACAGCCAGACAAGAGTTCAGCAAGGCAGCAGGGCAACAGCAAGACAGCAGTCCTTTGTAGAAAGCAGACAGGTGAGTCCTTTGAGCAGCCAGGCAGTTCTTCTTGGCAGGATGTAGTTTCTGGTTCCGGTTTCTTCTCCAGCAAGTGTCTGATGAGGTAGGGCAGAGGCCCTGTTTTATACTAAGTTGTGCCTTTGAAGTGGGGGTGACTTCAAAGAGTCTCTAAGAAATGCACCAAGTTCCCTTTCAGCTCAATCCTGTCTGCCAGAGTCCCAGTAGGGGGTGTGGCAGTCCTTTGTGTGAGGGCAGGCCCTCCACCCTCCCAGCCCAGGAAGACCCATTCCAAATGCAGATGTATGCAAGTGAGGCTGAGTACCCTGTGTTTGGGGTGTGTCTGAGTGAATGCACAAGGAGCTGTCAACTAAACCTAGCCAGACGTGGATTGAAGGGCACAACAAGATTTTAGTGCAAAGAAAGGCTCACTTTCTAAAAGTGGCATTTCTAGAATAGTAATATTAAATCCGACTTCACCAGTCAGCAGGATTTTGTATTACCATTCTGGCCATACTAAATATGACCTTCCTGCTCCTTTCAGATCAGCAGCTGCCACTTCAACAGTGTATGAGGGCAGCCCCAATGTTAGCCTATGAAGGGAGCAGGCCTCACAGTAGTGTAAAAACGAATTTAGGAGTTTTACACTACCAGGACACATAACTACACAGGTACATGTCCTGCCTTTTACCTACACAGCACCCTGCTCTAGGGGATACCTAGGGCACACATTAGGGATGACTTATATGTAGAAAAAGGGGAGTTCTAGGCTTGGCAAGTACTTTTAAATGCCAAGTCGAAGTGGCAGTGAAACTGCACACACAGGCCTTGCAATGGCAGGCCTGAGACAAGGTTAAGGGGCTACTGAGGTGGGTGGCACAACCAGTGCTGCAGGCCCACTAGTAGCATTTAATCTACAGGCCCTAGGCACATGTAGTGCCCTCTAATAGGGACTTACAGGTAGATTAAATAGTCAATCATGGATAAACCAATCAATAGTACAATTTACACAGAGAGCATATGCACTTTAGCACTGGTTAGCAGTGGTAAAGTGCTCAGAGGTCAAAAGCCAACAACAGCAGGTCAGAAAAAATAGGAGGAAGGAGGCAAAAAGTTTGGGGATGTCCCTGTCAAAAAGCCAGGTCCAACATGACCCCCCACCAGCCTAAAGCCAGGGGAGAACAATCACTATCCTGATGTACTTCCCTGTTTGAGGCGACAGAACAAGGACCCAGGCCCACAACAGCAGGGGCATGCTCCAGTTCTTCGCCTTCCTGACTCCCATTGGATCCCTCGGTCCATACTCTCAGGGCCCACTAAGCCCATCCATGGGGAACCTTTCTCCTTTCCTGCGGATCCCATCTGTGCAGCACCTAACCTTACTTTGCTCACAGATGTATCCCAGGAGCAGGATAGTACCCTCATGACCAACATAGTGGTGTTGCCCACTCTACCCCTGGGGTGTGACACTTGTCCCCTCCCCAGGGATAACTCTGTCCACCCGGACAGCAAGCCACAGTGATTACTGACAGCTGCCAGGGATGAGAGCCAGGCCCCAGGCCTCTCAAAGCTCTCCAACCACTGTGGCTGTGGAGAGTGGGGGGCGGTAGCCCCAGGTGCTGGGCACCCTTGAACCACTCTCCCTTCCACCAGGTCAGGGATGACAGCCTGAACCTGGTCCTCCCCTCTGGGGCTTTGTACCCTCCCTCCTGGAGCGGTACCCCCAGAGTCCAACATGGCCAGGGGGCTTACAGAAGTCGCCCTGTACCATTCCTCCACCAGTGCAGGGCTGTTAACCTGCCACTGGCCCTCCAACCTGGGGTCTGTACCTTCAGGTTGGACTAGGGCCCGGGGTGAGGCTTCCCTCCCCCTGCCCTCCCTTCTGGGGTCCAGCACCCTCCAACTAGGAGTGGCCTCCTCAGAAGACAACATGGTAGGGGCACTGTTATCAGTAGCCCCTCCCTCCAGGTCCGGGGGGACACCCTGAACCTGGTCTTCCAGCCCAGGGTCTGTACCCTCAGACTGGATCACCGCCTGGCAAACCAGGACTTCCTGGGAGGCATACCTACCCCCCACCAGGTCAGAGTTTAACCTCTGCACCTGCCCATTCAACTCAGAGTCACCACCCTGAAGTTGAACAATTGCCTGGCACGCCAGGACTTCCTGGAGGGCACACTGACCCTCCACCAGGTCAGAGTTTAACCTCTGCACCTGACCATTCAACTCAGAGTCACCACCCTGAAGTTGAACAATTGCCTGGCACACCAGGACTTCCTGGAGGGCACACTGACCCTCCACCAGGTCAGATTGTAACCTCTGCACCTGACCATTCAACTCAGAGTCACCACCCTGAAGTTGAACAATTGCCTGGCGCACCAGGACTTTCTGGGAGGCACACCTACCTCCCACCAGGTCAGAGTTTAACCTCTGAGCCTGGTTCCCCAACCCAGGGTCACCACCCTGAGGGTGAACCATTGCCTGGTATACCAGGACTTTCTGGGGGGCACACCTACCCCCCACCAGGTCAGAGTTTGACCTCTGAACCGGGTTAGCCAACCCAGAGTCACCACCCTGAGGTTGGGCAATTGCCTGGCACCCCAGGACTTTCTGGGAGGCACACCTACCTCCCACCAGGTCAGAGTTTAACCTCTGAACCTGGCCATCCAACCCAGAGTCGACACCCTGAGGTTGGACAACTGCCTGGCACGCCAGGACTTTCTGGGGGGCACACCTACCCCCCACCAGGTCAGAGTTTGACCTCTTCACCTGGTAAGCCAACCCAGAGTCACCACCCTGAGGTTGAGCCATTGCCTGGCATTCCAGGACTTTCTGGGGGGCACATCTACCCCCCACCAGGTCAAAGTTTAACCTCTGAACCCGGCTATCCAACCCAGAGTCACCACCCTGAGGTTGAATCTTTGCCTGGCATGCCAGGACTTCCTGGGGGGCACTCTCACCCCCCACAAGGGACACGTCGTCCCCAAGGGCCACACAAGAGTCTGGTTGGCGCAGGTCTCCCGACCTCTGCCCATCCGGCAGAGTCTGGGTTTCCCCCAAACCAGAAACGGTCTCACCTGGGTCATTCCTGGGGGGCTCTGCTCTCAGAGCTGACCCCTGACTTTCAAGATCCTCCACTGGGGTCTGCCACCCCCTCTCAACCCTATGTCTGGACTTCTGCACCCCTTCACTAGGAGGGGTACTGCCAGACACCAGAACTGTTGGGATGCTGTCCACAGTCATCCCCCCAAGTTCTTCTGACACTGCGGGGCTTCCCTCAAAAGGTGGCCCTACGGTACAGGTTAGGCTCTGAGACCTACCTGGGACACTACAATCCTCTCCCACCTCACTTGGTCGGGAACCACCTAGACCACTCCCTTCAGGAGCACCCCCAAATGCCTCTTCAGACTCTCTGGTACTCACCCAAAAGTCTGCCTCCACTGTAAGTTCCCTGGGGTCAGAGAACTCACACTCCACCTGGTGTTGGCGTAGCTCTGGAAAATAAGGACCAGACATATGCTCTCCAGCAATTACATCACTCTGCCCTTCACATGTATTAACCACAGTACCCTTCACCCAACCACCTAGTAACTCAGCCTTGGAAAAGCACTCTACATCACCCTCTTGAGACTGGTGAGACAGTTTCTGTCTGTCCCTGACACTCAACCCAAACTCTTCTGGGATGTCTCTACACTCTATATCCAGGACGTCCACCAGGGGGGAACCCTTTTCTCTGTCACTCTCTGCTAGAGTCAGTAAAGTGTCCCTCCCCCCAGTAGGAATATGACTCCCTGTGCCAGTTCCCCAATTCTTCTCAGGGACCCTGTGCATAACGGGAACTACCTCATACCCTTGAACTGCCTGGGGTGTGTCAACTCCCTTCTTCAAGTTGGGCACCACATCTCTGGGCTTGTGCCCTTCTTCAGCAGTACTAGATGCAAGATTTTTGCTGCCACCATCTGAACTGGACTCAGCCCTTCCGGCCTCCAGTTTCAGCTCTTTACAGCTCAGCTCTTGAGCTGCAATCTTTTCTTCTTCCAGGGCTAAGAGACTTGCTGCCTCAGCCTTTTCAAGAAACTCATCTAGCTCTTCCATCCACCGTGCTTGAGCCATGAGCCATTCTTTTTTCACTGGGTCTCTTTCCTCATCTGAGTCGTCTTCCTCCTCATGTGAGTAGTCCTCCTCCTCCTCTGAGGGGTACTTAGTCATTTGGTTTCTTGCTGCCTCTCTCTCTGCCCATCTGTCTTCCTCCCAGACTATGTAGGCATGTAGCATCTCTGCTTTAGTAGATCTCTTTGCTACAGGAAGGCCACATTCTCTGCAAAGCTTCCTTAGGTCAGCCTTAGTGAGGTGGTCAGTAGGCAAAAAGAATAAGTAGGTAAGCGATCCCATTCTGATAGGATCTTACCAGCAAAAACCAAAATCCAAAGTCCAAAATATCAATAGTATATCCAGGAGGACATCAGAGACCAAAAGTCAAAAGAGATGAAAAATCAAGTTGACCTTCAACTGTGGGTAGGTAGTGAAATACTTAGCTACTGTATGTCACTGCACAAACACAAGTCCTATCCTCACCGCTGATCACCAATGTTAGAAATGGGGTTTTTGGTTGGCAGTCAGGTTGCCCTCTGTCCAAGCAAGAACCCTCACTCTAGTCAGGGTAAGTCACACACAATCCAAAATCAGCCTGTGCTCACCCTCCGGTAGCTTGGCACGAGCAGTCAGGCTTAACTTAGAAGGCAATGTGTAAAGCATTTGTGCAATAAATCATACAACACCATAGTATAACACCACAAAAATACACCACACAGTGTTTAGAAAAATATAGAATATTTATCTGGGTAATTGTAGGTCAAAACGATCAAAGTTGCAATACGAATTTGTAAAAGATATCACTGAAAAGTGATATTAAGAGTCTTTAAGTCTTTAAAAAGCGATAAAGTGTCTTTCAAGCACAGAGTACCTGGTTTCTGGTGGGAAATCTCCTCCGAGGGCCACAGGAGAAGAGATGCGTGGAAAAAGGGGTGTGTGCGTCGATTTCCGCTCAGCACACACAGACTTGCGTCGTTCTTTTCCACGCGGGGAAGTCGGGCGTCGTTTTCCGGCGCGCAGACAGTCTCTTTTTGTGGATCGCGAGGATTACCAGATGTCCCGGGTCTGTGCGTGGATTCTCCTGCTTATTTTCCGGCTGCGCGTCGTTCTGCGGGGCTGCGCGTCGAAGTTTCGATCTCACGGTAGGCGTTGCGTCGATTTCTCCTTGGAAGTCGGGCGGCGTTGTCCTTGCGAGGCCGTGCGTTGAAATTTTGGTCTCACGGCAGGCGTCGCGTCGATTTCTCCTTGGAAGTCGGGCGGCGTTGTCCTTGCGAGGCCGTGCGTCAAAGTTTCGCACTCACGGTGGGCGTCGCGTCGATTTCTCCTGGAAAGTCGAGCGGCTTTGTCCTTGCGAGGTTGTGCGTCGAAGTCTCGATCGCCCCGAGGGCGTCGCGTCGATCAGCGTCGGTGTGCGGCGTTTTTCTCGCCGCGAAACAAGCTGTGCGTCGAAATTTTCGGCGCACGGAGCGTCCAAGTGAAAGGAAGAAGTCTTTTTGGTCCTGAGACTTCAAGGAACAGGAGGCAAGCTCTATCCAAGCCCTTGGAGAGCACTTTCACAGCCAGACAAGAGTTCAGCAAGACAGCAGGGCAACAGCAAGACAGCAGTCCTTTGTAGAAAGCAGACAGGTGAGTCCTTTGAGCAGCCAGGCAGTTCTTCTTGGCAGGATGTAGTTTCTGGTTCCGGTTTCTTCTCCAGCAAGTGTCTGATGAGGTAGGGCAGAGGCCCTGTTTTATACTAAGTTGTGCCTTTGAAGTGGGGGTGACTTCAAAGAGTCTCTAAGAAATGCACCAAGTTCCCTTTCAGCTCAATCCTGTCTGCCAGAGTCCCAGTAGGGGGTGTGGCAGTCCTTTGTGTGAGGGCAGGCCCTCCACCCTCCCAGCCCAGGAAGACCCATTCCAAATGCAGATGTATGCAAGTGAGGCTGAGTACCCTGTGTTTGGGGTGTGTCTGAGTGAATGCACAAGGAGCTGTCAACTAAACCTAGCCAGACGTGGATTGAAGGGCACAACAAGATTTTAGTGCAAAGAAAGGCTCACTTTCTAAAAGTGGCATTTCTAGAATAGTAATATTAAATCCGACTTCACCAGTCAGCAGGATTTTGTATTACCATTCTGGCCATACTAAATATGACCTTCCTGCTCCTTTCAGATCAGCAGCTGCCACTTCAACAGTGTATGAGGGCAGCCCCAATGTTAGCCTATGAAGGGAGCAGGCCTCACAGTAGTGTAAAAACGAATTTAGGAGTTTTACACTACCAGGACACATAACTACACAGGTACATGTCCTGCCTTTTACCTACACAGCACCCTGCTCTAGGGGATACCTAGGGCACACATTAGGGATGACTTATATGTAGAAAAAGGGGAGTTCTAGGCTTGGCAAGTACTTTTAAATGCCAAGTCGAAGTGGCAGTGAAACTGCACACACAGGCCTTGCAATGGCAGGCCTGAGACAAGGTTAAGGGGCTACTGAGGTGGGTGGCACAACCAGTGCTGCAGGCCCACTAGTAGCATTTAATCTACAGGCCCTAGGCACATGTAGTGCCCTCTAATAGGGACTTACAGGTAGATTAAATAGTCAATCATGGATAAACCAATCAATAGTACAATTTACACAGAGAGCATATGCACTTTAGCACTGGTTAGCAGTGGTAAAGTGCTCAGAGGTCAAAAGCCAACATCAGCAGGTCAGAAAAAATAGGAGGAAGGAGGCAAAAAGTTTGGGGATGTCCCTGTCAAAAAGCCAGGTCCAACACAAACCATATACTCCAAAAGTGGAATGCGAACCACGAATGGACCCCAAACCTATGTGACCTTGTAGAGGGTCGCTGGGACTATTAGAAAATAGTGAGAGTTAGCAAAATAACCCTCCCCAAGACCCTGAAAAGTGAGTGCAAAGTGCACTAAAGTTCCCCTAAGGACAAAGTAGTCGTGTTAGAGGAATAATGCAGGAAAGACACAAACCAGCAATGCAACAACTGTGGATTTCCAATCTAGGGTACCTGTGGAACAAGGGGACCAAGTCCAAAAGTCACAAGCAAGTCGGAGATGGGCAGATGCCCAGGAAATGCCAGCTGCGGGTGCAAAGAAGCTTCGACTGGACAGAAGAAGCTGAGGTTTCTGCAGGAACGAAAAGGGTTAGAGACTTCCCCTTTGGTGGACGGATCCATCTCGCCGTGGAGAGTCGTGCAGAAGTGTTTTCCCGCCGAAAGAATGCCAACAAGCCTTGCCAGCTGCAAATCGTGCGTTTGGCGTTTTTGGACGCTGCTGGGGCCCAGGAGGGACCAGGAGGTCGCAAATTGGACCTGAAGAGAGAGGGGACGTCGAGCAAGACAAAGAGCCCTCACTGAAGCAGGTAGCACCCGGAGAAGTGCCAGAAACAGGCACTACGGGGATGCGTGAAACGGTGCTCGCCGAAGTTGCACAAAGGAGTCCCACGTCGCCGGAGACCAACTTAGAAAGTCGTGCAATGCAGGTTAGAGTGCCGTGGACCCAGGCTTGGCTGTGCACAAAGGATTTCCGCCGGAAGTGCACAGGGGCCGGAGTAGCTGCAAAGTCGCGGTTCCCAGCAATGCAGCCCAGCGAGGTGAGGCAAGGACTTACCTCCACCAAACTTGGGCTGAAGAGTCACTGGACTGTGGGGGTCACTTGGACAGAGTCGCTGGATTCGAGGGACCTCGCTCGTCGTGCTGAGAGGAGACCCAAGGGACCGGTGATGCAGCTTTTTGGTGCCTGCGGTTGCAGGGGGAAGATTCCGTCGACCCACGGGAGATTTCTTCGGAGCTTCTGGTGCAGAGAGGAGGCAGGCTACCCCCACAGCATGCACAAGCAGAAAAACAGTCGAGAAGGCGGCAGGATCAGCGTTACAGAGTTGCAGTAGTCGTCTTTGCTACTATGTTGCAGGTTTGCAGGCTTCCAGCGCGGTCAGCGGTCGTTTCCTTATCAGAAGGTGAAGAGAGAGATGCAGAGGAACTCGGCTGAGCTCATGCATTCGTTATCTAAAGTTTCCCCAGAGACAGAGACCCTAAATAGCCAGAAAAGAGGGTTTGGCTACCTAGGAGAGAGGAAAGGCTACTAACACCTGAAGGAGCCTATCAGCAGGAGTCTCTGACGTCACCAGGTGGCACTGGCCACTCAGAGCAGTCCAGTGTGCCAGCAGCACCTCTGTTTCCAAGATGGCAGAGGTCTGGAGCACACTGGAGGAGCTCTGGACACCTCCCAGGGGAGGTGCAGGTCAGGGGAGTGGTCACTCCCCTTTCCTTTGTCCAGTTTCGCGCCAGAGCAGGGGCTAAGGGGTCCCTGAACCGGTGTAGACTGGCTTATGCAGAATTGGGCACATCTGTGCCCAACAAAGCATTTCCAGAGGCTGGGGGAGGCTACTCCTCCCCTGCCTTCACACCATTTTCCAAAGGGAGAGGGTGTCACACCCTCTCTCAGAGGAAGTTCTTTGTTCTGCCATCCTGGGCCAGGCCTGGCTGGACCCCAGGAGGGCAGCTGCCTGTCTGAGGGGTTGGCAGCAGCAGCAGCTGCAGTGAAACCCCAGGAAGGGCAGTCTGGCAGTACCAGGGTCTGTGCTACAGACCACTGGGATCATGGAATTGTACCAACAATGCCAGGATGGCATAGAGGGGGCAATTCCATGATCATAGACATGTTACATGGCCATATTCGGAGTTACCATGGTGAAGCTACATATAGGTAGTGACCTATATGTAGTGCACGCGTGTAATGGTGTCCCCGCACTCACAAAGTTCAGGGAATTGGCTCTGAACAATGTGGGGGCACCTTGGCTAGTGCCAGGGTGCCCTCACACTAAGTAACTTTGCACCTAACCTTTACTAGGTAAAGGTTAGACATATAGGTGACTTATAAGTTACTTAAGTGCAGTGTAAAATGGCTGTGAAATAACGTGGACGTTATTTCACTCAGGCTGCAGTGGCAGGCCTGTGTAAGAATTGTCAGAGCTCCCTATGGGTGGCAAAAGAAATGCTGCAGCCCATAGGGATCTCCTGGAACCCCAATACCCTGGGTACCTCAGTACCATATACTAGGGAATTATAAGGGTGTTCCAGTAAGCCAATGTAAATTGGTAAAAATGGTCACTAGCCTGTCAGTGACAATTTGAAAGTAATGAGAGAGCATAACCACTGAGGTTCTGGTTAGCAGAGCCTCAGTGAGACAGTCAGGCACCACACAGGGAACATATACATGCACACCTATGAGCACCGGGGCCCTGTGTGACAGGGTCCCAGTGACACATACATATAGGCCACAAACCTATGAGCACTGGGGTCCTGACCAGCAGGATCCCAGTGACACATAACAAACATACTGAAAACATAGTGTTTTCACTATGAGCACTGAGGCCTGGCTATCAGGATCCCAGTGAGACAGTGAAAACAGTGACAAACACCCTGACATACACTCACAAACAGGCCAAAAGTGGGGGTAACAAGGCTAGAAAGAGGCTACCTTCTCACACAACCCCCCCCCCAAACGAAGGACAATAAGGCTAACCTTGGCCAGTTGAGACTTTATTGTCTAAGTGGTGATAAGTAGAGAGTAGCTCTGCAATAGACTGGTTACTCCCTTTATCATCCACTATATGGTTACTTCCCTGTGGGGATGTAAACCACCCTG
This sequence comes from Pleurodeles waltl, assembly GCF_031143425.1. Lineage (NCBI taxonomy): Eukaryota > Metazoa > Chordata > Amphibia > Caudata > Salamandridae > Pleurodeles > Pleurodeles waltl. The sequence goes on from NC_090449.1 coordinate 35,401,297, forward strand.
TTTGAAGTTTTTTAGCTAAGCAACAATGTGAAGATGTATTTTCAGAGTTTCTATCAGTAAGTTTTAGTTTAGAGCAGTGGGAATTGTCCACTGAACCTATTTGTAGTGATGGAAATGCCAGACAGGGATGCTGTCTCAGAAAAGCCATAGCTGGGCAAAAACTTTGTCCATCTGGCTGGAAGAGAGAACAGGGATGCTGTTTCTCTTGAGTTGGAGCAGGGCAGGGATGCTGTCCTATCAGCTCCACACTAGGGCAGGGATGCTGTCCTAAGTGTTGTGAGGCAGTGCAGAGTTTCTGCACTAAAGTTTCTCTGGGAGGGTTGGAGGGATGCTCCATGTTAACTAAAATGGTGCTCTTTTTCTCACCAATGTTAGTTATCCCACAGAGAGGTACTTCCACCTCAGGGAGTACAGTTTTGCCAACTGATGATTCCCTTGGAACAGGTGCCACCCCAGGAGAGGTTTCTCCCACCACAGGAATAGTATCCTGAATGGTAGGGTGGTTAGGGGATACTGTGATACCCTTTTTACCTGTTGATGGAGAGGGATCCTGAGTTTTCAGGCCTTCTCTCCTTTGCTTTTTCATTTCACTTGAAATGAGAGGGAACAATTCCTCAGGGATGCCCAGCATGGCTGCATGGGCATAAAACTCTACATCAGCCCAACCTGAGGCCTCTAGGTCATTACCTAAGAGACAGTCTACAGGTAAGCTAGGTGATACCACCACCTGCTTAGGGCCAGTAACTCCACCCCAACTAAACTGAATTATAGCTAAGGGAAGAAACTTAGTGGAGTTATGGACATCAATAATCTTATACTGTTGTCCAATGATGTGTTGTTCAGGGGGCACTAGGTTTTCAGTCACCAAAGTGAAACTGGCACCTGTGTCCCTGTAGGCCAAGGCCTCAACACCATTTATTGAAACTGTCTGCCTGTACTTATCCATTGTAAGGGGACAAGCAGCCAGTGTGGCAAGGCCAATGCCACTAGGTGTGACAGAAACTGTCTTGGGACTGATTACATCAGTTTCCACTATGGACCCATAAGTGAACCCAACTACACCCTTTGCTTGACTGTTGCCAGCAGTCCCACCACTAGTACCACTACTGCTAGGGGCACTAGAGCTTGATGTATTAGTGGTGGTAGGCTCAGGGGGTTTACCTGGACAGGACTTATCCCCTGGCCTATGGCCTCTGTTTTTACACACAAAGCACCAAGGCTTTTTAATGTGTGCAGGTTGGGAAGAAGAGGAAGAATTTGTTTTATCCCCACCCTCTGAAGAGTGTTTAAGATTTGAAGTGGGATCTTTGGTTTTACCCTTATCCCCATGCTTATCTTGAGATTTTTCACCATCTTTCTTCTTATTGCCATCTTTGTCACCCCCTGTATGAACTTTTCTGTTCACCCTTGTTCTGACCCATTTGTCTGCCTTCTTTCCCAATTCTTGGGGAGAGGTCAGATCAGAGTCTACCAGGTACTGGTGCAACAAATCAGACACACAATTATTAAGTATATGCTCTCTCAGGATTGTGTTATACAGGCTTTCATAATCAGTAACTTTACTGCCATGTAACCACCCCTCCAAGGTCTTCACTGAATGGTCAATGAAATCCACCCAGTCTTGTGAAGACTCCTTTTTGGTCTCTCTGAACTTTATCCTGTACTGTTCAGTGGTTAAGCCATAACCATCCAGGAGTGCATTCTTAAGAACTGTAAAATTATTGGCATCACTTTCTTTCACAGTAAGGAGTCTATCCCTACCCTTTCCACTAAATGATAGCCATAGGATAGCAGCCCACTGCCTTTGAGGGACATCCTGTACAACACAGGCCCTCTCAAGTGCAGCAAACCACTTGTTAATGTCATCCCCCTCCTTATAAGGGGGAACTATCTTGTGCAGATTCCTGGAATCATGCTCTTTTGCAGGATGACTATGGGGAATACTGCTGCTGCCACCATGGGTATCTAAACCCAACTTCTGTCTTTCCTTCTCTAATTCTAAAGACTGTCTATCCAAATCCAGCTGTTGCTTCTTGAGCTTCAGTCTGGTTTGTTCCACTCTCAATCTATTGAGCTCCCTTTCTAACAATCTGTCATCAGGGTGGGTGGGAGGGACATTTCTAGATACAGAGGTATGATGGGAATGAACAGAAGGAGACCTGTCCCTTACAGAGGGCACCCTAACAGCTTGGCTACCAGTATAATGTGAGAGCACACCATCAGTATGGTGTGATTCAACCTCTGTACCAACTATGCTAGACTGTCTAGTAATGGGCAGGCTGAGAAGTTTCTTTCCTGAACCTTTTCCTGGGGGAGTCCCTGGATCAGATTGAGAACCATTAGCTACTTTTTCACCAGATTTGGCACTCATGGCCATATCCTGTACTCTAAGCATATTAATTAACAGTTCTAAGGAAGGATTCTTCCCTACACTCAAACCTCTCTCTATGCAGAGACTCCTTGCTCCTTTCCAGCTAAGGTGATCATATGCAAGTTTGGACAGTTCAACATTTTTTCCTGTGCCAGACATTTTTTAGAGAGAGTTAAAGTGATAGAAAAAGAGAAAAAAGTTTTCAGAACTTTTTGGAAGTTTTAGAAGTACTTTTCAGCACTTAGAAAAGAGTGAAAAGAGGAAATGCAAAACTTTTTGGCTATGTGTATATACACTGACCTTGTTTTGTATATTTTTCTCTTATGAAAAGTACAATGACAAGAGTGGTAAGTAGTCTCAAGCACTTATCCCACCACTGCACAACCAATGTAGGAGGCTGGACTGGCTTGTAGTGAGTACCAAGGGGTACTTGCACCTTGCACCAGGCCCAGTTATCCCTTATTAGTGTATAGGGTGTCTAGCAGCTTAGGCTGATAGATAATGGTAGCTTAGCAGAGCAGCTTAGGCTGAACTAGGAGACGTGTGAAGCTACCACAGTACCACTTAGTGTCATATGCACAATATCATAAGAAAACACAATACACAGTTATACTAAAAATAAAGGTACTTTATTTTTATGACAATATGCCAAAGTATCTTAGAGTGTCCCCTCAGTGAGAGGATAGGAAATATACACAAGATATATATACACAATAGCAAAAATATGCAGTATAGTCTTAGAAAACAGTGCAAACAATGTATAGTTACAATAGGATGCAATGGGGAAACATAGGGATAGGGGCAACACAAACCATATACTCCAAAAGTGGAATGCGAACCACGAATGGACCCCAAACCTATGTGACCTTGTAGAGGGTCGCTGGGACTATTAGAAAATAGTGAGAGTTAGCAAAATAACCCTCCCCAAGACCCTGAAAAGTGAGTGCAAAGTGCAGTAAAGTTCCCCTAAGGACAAAGTAGTCGTGTTAGAGGAATAATGCAGGAAAGACACAAACCAGCAATGCAACAACTGTGGATTTCCAATCTAGGGTACCTGTGGAACAAGGGGACCAAGTCCAAAAGTCACAAGCAAGTCGGAGATGGGCAGATGCCCAGGAAATGCCAGCTGCGGGTGCAAAGAAGCTTCGACTGGACAGAAGAAGCTGAGGCTTCTGCAGGAACGAAAAGGGTAAGAGACTTCCCCTTTGGTGGACGGATCCATCTCGCCGTGGAGAGTCGTGCAGAAGTATTTTCCCGCCGAAAGAACGCCAACAAGCCTTGCCAGCTGCAAATCGTGCGTTTGGCGTTTTTGGACGCTGCTGGGGCCCAGGAGGGACCAGGAGGTCGCAAATTGGACCTGAAGAGAGAGGGGACGTCGAGCAAGACAAAGAGCCCTCACTGAAGCAGGTAGCACCCGGAGAAGTGCCAGAAACAGGCACTACGGGGATGCGTGAAACGGTGCTCGCCAAAGTTGCACAAAGGAGTCCCACGTCGCCGGAGACCAACTTAGAAAGTCGTGCAATGCAGGTTAGAGTGCCGTGGACCCAGGCTTGGCTGTGCACAAAGGATTTCCGCCGGAAGTGCACAGGGGCCGGAGTAGCTGCAAAGTCGCGGTTCCCAGCAATGCAGCCCAGCGAGGTGAGGCAAGGACTTACCTCCACCAAACTTGGGCTGAAGAGTCACTGGACTGTGGGGGTCACTTGGACAGAGTCGCTGGATTCGAGGGACCTCGCTCATCGTGCTGAGAGGAGACCCAAGGGACCGGTGATGCAGCTTTTTGGTGCCTGCGGTTGCAGGGGGAAGATTCCGTCGACCCACGGGAGATTTCTTCGGAGCTTCTGGTGCAGAGAGGAGGCAGGCTACCCCCACAGCATGCACAAGCAGGAAAACAGTCGAGAAGGCGGCAGGATCAGCGTTACAGAGTTGCAGTAGTCGTCTTTGCTACTATGTTGCAGGTTTGCAGGCTTCCAGCGCGGTCAGCGGTCGTTTCCTTATCAGAAGGTGAAGAGAGAGATGCAGAGGAACTCGGCTGAGCTCATGCATTCGTTATCTAAAGTTTCCCCAGAGACAGAGACCCTAAATAGCCAGAAAAGAGGGTTTGGCTACCTAGGAGAGAGGAAAGGCTACTAACACCTGAAGGAGCCTATCAGCAGGAGTCTCTGACATCACCTGGTGGCACTGGCCACTCAGAGCAGTCCAGTGTGCCAGCAGCACCTCTGTTTCCAAGATGGCAGAGGTCTGGAGCACACTGGAGGAGCTCTGGACACCTCCCAGGGGAGGTGCAGGTCAGGGGAGTGGTCACTCCCCTTTCCTTCGTCCAGTTTCGCGCCAGAGCAGGGGCTAAGGGGTCCCTGAACCGGTGTAGACTGGCTTATGCAGAATTGGACACATCTGTGCCCAACAAAGCATTTCCAGAGGCTGGGGGAGGCTACTCCTCCCCTGCCTTCACACCATTTTCCAAAGGGAGAGGGTGTCACACCCTCTCTCAGAGGAAGTTCTTTGTTCTGCCATCCTGGGCCAGGCCTGGCTGGACCCCAGGAGGGCAGCTGCCTGTCTGAGGGGTTGGCAGCAGCAGCAGCTGCAGTGAAACCCCAGGAAGGGCAGTCTGGCAGTACCAGGGTCTGTGCTACAGACCACTGGGATCATGGAATTGTACCAACAATGCCAGGATGGCATAGAGGGGGCAATTCCATGATCATAGACATGTTACATGGCCATATTCGGAGTTACCATGGTGAAGCTACATATAGGTAGTGACCTATATGTAGTGCACGCGTGTAATGGTGTCCCCGCACTCACAAAGTTCAGGGAATTGGCTCTGAACAATGTGGGGGCACCTTGGCTAGTGCCAGGGTGCCCTCACACTAAGTAACTTTGCACCTAACCTTTACTAGGTAAAGGTTAGACATATAGGTGACTTATAAGTTACTTAAGTGCAGTGTAAAATGGCTGTGAAATAACGTGGACGTTATTTCACTCAGGCTGCAGTGGCAGGCCTGTGTAAGAATTGTCAGAGCTCCCTATGGGTGGCAAAAGAAATGCTGCAGCCCATAGGGATCTCCTGGAACCCCAATACCCTGGGTACCTCAGTACCATATACTAGGGAATTATAAGGGTGTTCCAGTAAGCCAATGTAAATTGGTAAAAATGGTCACTAGCCTGTCAGTGACAATTTGAAAGTAATGAGAGAGCATAACCACTGAGGTTCTGGTTAGCAGAGCCTCAGTGAGACAGTTAGGCACCACACAGGGAACATATACATGCACACCTATGAGCACTGGGGCCCTGTGTGACAGGGTCCCAGTGACACATACATATAGGCCACAAACCTATGAGCACTGGGGTCCTGACCAGCAGGATCCCAGTGACACATAACAAACATACTGAAAACATAGTGTTTTCACTATGAGCACTGAGGCCTGGCTATCAGGATCCCAGTGAGACAGTGAAAACAGTGACAAACACCCTGACATACACTCACAAACAGGCCAAAAGTGGGGGTAACAAGGCTAGAAAGAGGCTACCTTCTCACACTCTTCTCTAGGAAGTGTAAGCGGAGGACTCGCCGCATTCATCATCGTTTGTTTTATGGCGGTGAAAGGTGCCGGCCTGAGGACAATGCAGATGAATGAACTGTCTGCCCAGGAAGAGGTGCCCAGCCGGGCTTGCATCAGGGGCAGTCTGGACACAGTGCCAGTCACCGAGGTGGCACAGCAAGGGCAGCCTCCAGCTAGCACCATGTAAACAATGAGTGGCAGCACAAGGGCAGAATGGACCTCTGGACAATGGCAACTAAAGGGCAGATGGAACAGCAGGGACAAGCCAGGCTCGTAGCAGTGCCATCCACAGAGTTGGTACAGCAAGGACAAGCCACTCTCCTAGCAGTGCCATCCACAGAGCTGGTACAGCAAGGACGCGCCAGACTCATAACAGTGCCATCCACAGAGCTGGTACAGGAGGGACAAGCCAGCCTCATAGCAGTGCCATCCACAGAGCTGGTACAGCAAGGACAAGCCAGGTTCTTAACAGTGCCATCCACAGAGCTGGTACAGCAGGGACAAGCCAGCCTCATAGCAGTGCCATCCACAGAGCTGGTACAGCAAAGACAAGCCAGCCTCAGAGCAGTGCCATCCACGGAGCTGGTACAGCAAAGACAAGCCAGCCTCATAGCAGTGCCATCCACGGAGCTGGTACAGCAGGGACAAGCCAGCTTCATAGCAGTGCCACTCACAGAGCTGGTACAGCAGGGACAAGCCAGCCTCATAGCAGTGCCATCCACAGAGCTGGTACAGCAACGCAAGCCAGGCTCATAGCAGTGCCATCCACAGAGCTGGTACAGCAAGGACAAGCCAGCCTCATAGCAGTGCCATCCACAGAGCTGGTACAGCAAAGACAAGCCAGGCTCATAGCAGTGCCATCCACAGAGCCGGTACAGCAAGGACAAGCCAGCCTCATAGCAGTGCCATCCACAGAGCCGGTACAGCAAAGACAAGCCAGGCTCATAGCAGTGCCATCCACAGAGCCGGTACAGCAGGGACAAGCCAGCCTCATAGCAGTGCCATCCACAGAGCCGGTACAGCAGGGACAAGCCAGCCTCATAGCAGTGCCATCCACAGAGCCGGTACAGCAAGGACAAGCCAGCCTCATAGCAGTGCCATCCACAGAGCCGGTACAGCAAGGACAAGCCAGGCTCATAGCAGTGCCATCCACAGAGCCGGTACAGCAAAGACAAGCCAGGCTCATAGCAGTGCCATCCACGGAGCTGGTACAGCAAGGACAAGCCAGCCTCATAGCAGTGCCATCCACGGAGCTGGTACAGCAAAGACAAGCCAGGCTCATAGCAGTGCCATCCACGGAGCTGGTACAGCAGGGACAAGCCAGCCTCATAGCAGTGCCATCCACGGAGCTGGTACAGCAGGGACAAGCCAGCCTCATAGCAGTGCCATCCACGGAGCTGGTACAGCAGGGACAAGCCAGCCTCATAGCAGTGCCATCCACGGAGCTGGTACAGCAAGGACAAGCCAGCCTCATAGCAGTGCCATCCACGGAGCTGGTACAGCAAAGACAAGCCAGGCTCATAGCAGTGCCATCCACGGAGCTGGTACAGCAGGGACAAGCCAGCTTCATAGCAGTGCCACCCACAGAGCTGGTACAGCAGGGACAAGCCAGCCTCATAGCAGTGCCATCCACAGAGCTGGTACAGCAAGGACAAGCCAGCCTCATAGCAGTGCCATCCACAGAGCTGGTACAGCAGGGGCAGAGGCTTCCTCCAGACAGTGCCATGTAAAGAATCCATTCCAACAAAACTGAAATAAATCTAGAATAGGTTTAGCCAGGCAATTAAGAGGCCTTCCGGCCCAGGATCCTCGGCATATGATGGGCCAAAGGACTTTGATGCATTCAAAGGACTGGTCACAACCACCTGAGTAATAAACCTTGGAAGTTACAAGCTTTATACTTTGCAGCAATCACTCATGCATTGGGGGAGATTATGACGTAGCAGGTGCTGGTAAATCCTATAGCTTTATGTGAGATGCAGTCATAAACTAGTACACAGCCGAAATGTCGTGGACGAAATACCCTCTGTCTGTCTGTCTGTCTGTCTGTCTATTTATCTATCTATCTATCTATCTATCTATCTATCTATCTATCTATCTATCTATCTATCTGTCTGTCTGTCTGTCTGTCTGTCTGTCTGTCTGTCTGTCTGTCTATCTATCTATCTATCTATCTATCTATCTATCTATCCATCTATCTATATGTCTGTCTATCTATCTGTTTATCTATCTGTCTATCTATCTAGGTGCAGGTATATAGACATATATCTATCCACATATGTATGTGTAGATAGATAAATAGATAGATAGCTAGATAGATAGATGCATACATAGATAAATAGATAGATATTTCTTAACTGCGCATCCACATACCATGAAGATGTATACATATTATGTGTAAATTCCTGTGCACAAGCATTATGAAGCCCCACAGAACCTTTCGTGAGCGCCCACCCCAATCAATAGTAAATTTAGGCGCTTGAATGAGGAGATAAAGAAATATGAGGAAAGAAAAGGAAACAGACCGAATGAAGGGGCTTCATTAGAAAGCATGGGCTAGAACTATGGGTAGATAAGAGGCAATTATTGAATACATTTACCGTGAATTAAAGTAATTGATGAACTTGAGAATTAAAAAAAACAGATCCACAGTGGAGAGAATGGGCCAATGAATCCAATGCTCGGTGGAATGAATGGAGGAAAATAAAGGGAGTGAAAGTGAGCGTGGGAGCTACTGTAATAAACATACAGTGAAATTATTAAACTTGGTGATTGCAATTCATAGTTGAATAAATTAATGCATGACTGGTACACATATGTGGTTCAATGGAAGAAGTGAATGTAGAATAGGTAGTTGAAAGGAGTGAGTGAGTGAGTGAATTGAATTGGAATTGAATTTGAGGCATTTTTTAAACGCAGTAAACCCGCGGTCATCAAAGCGAAAGGAAGCGGGAGAGAAGAGAAGGAGGGACGGCATGAGCTGCAGTGTACAGAGCCCGCTTGCAGAATTGTAAATATGAATTCAGACTCCGGATGTGGACAGGGAGAGAGTTCCAAAGCCCGGCAGCCGCAGAAAAGGCCCAGTCACCCCATTGGACTTTCTTACAGCGTGGTACTGATGCCTTAGAAGGCCTGCGGATGTTAAGGGGCGGCTAGACGTATACCAGTTCAGGGCAGATTGCAGATACCCAGACCCCTGAGAATGGAGGGCTTTATAAATCAGGCAGAGAGCTTTAAAAGATACTCGTTTCCTTATAGGTAACCAGTGACGGTGTCTCAGGCCCTCCATGACGAGGAATGCTAAAGCCGGACGGACAGCCGCGTTCCGAATGAACTGGAGCTTGTTCAAAGAAGGTTGGTTGATGTTCAGGTACAATGCATTGCAATACCCCAGTCTGAGTGTAATAAGGGCTAGGATATCATGAGCGAATAAATAAATGAATAAATACGGTGTGGTAGAGAAAAGAAGAGAGTAAATAATTCACTGGTCTCTCTAGCCCAGCCTTGCACACAGTGGTGCTCGGTGTTCACGCCACAGACATTTGAAGGTGTGGGCGAAGTGGGGATTACCTCCACCTCTCAAGGGGGCCCCTGAGAGGGTTAGCTTTCTGTCTATTTGACGTCGGTCTATTCCATTTTTCTATCTAAACCTCTCTCCCTCTTTGCCTCCCTTTGCCTCTGACTCTTTTTGTCTACTCAGAGTCATCTTAAGGATTTTTGTGGGGCCCTGAGAAGAGATACTGCAACTGTTTTTGTCTGACTCTTAAACTTTAGCATGGAATTTAATATTGTTTGTCAACATGCAGGCTTCAATTAGCATGAAATTGATATTAACATTCAAAGTTGTTCCGCACGGGAGCCCCCAAAATATACTTTTCCCAGCACCCCCAAAATGCTTTCCATGACACTGTGCCCACCATTACATATCTGAAGTGCTCCTGCTAATAGAGCCACTTGCTAACCTCACCTCTGCTCATTAACGCCACCTGCACGCTAAATCACTGGACAAAAGAGGTGGAACTTCATGTTTCACTGTGGAGGCGGCCAACCTGCCAGCATCTTCATGAGGGTAGAGAAATCCCATGCAGGAAGGTGCTATGAACGACTACACCCATCTGCAGAGGGTTATCTCAGGGGTCTATGGATCCTCTTTTCTCTCAAACTGAGGACTGCCCTCAGGGGGCGTACTGACAGTGCGCCAACATTTGTTTTTTGCAGCCTTATTGAGCGTTAACTCAACCCAAAGGTATTGGAGAACTTTACATGAGCACCAATTACACTACACAAGGACACATTCTTTTTTTATTTTCAGGCACGGGGAGATTATGGCCCTCATTACGACCCTGGCAGACGGCAGTAATTTGGTGAAAGGTACTACCAACAGGCTGGCGGCTCGAGCCAAACCGCCAATGGACCACTCCATCTGCCAGGGTGGTAATGGCCGCTGGGCTGGAGACTTCGGACTCGGGATTATGACCCCGCCTACGGCCATGGTTTTCGTGGCATGCGTACCGCCACGAAAACCATGGCAGTAGGCACTATCAGTGCCTTGGAATTCCTTCCCTGGCACTGATAGGGGTCTCTTCTCCTGTCGGAGAACCCAACTTACCTTCTTGCAGGGGGTCCTCCGGCACGAGACGGGATGCGGTGCTGCTGCTAGAAGCAGCGTCCGCCAGCAGAACACCACCAGGCCGTATCATGGAACATGATACGGTAGGCGGTGTTTTGCTGGCAGCAGCGCCACCTTAACGCCGTCCGCGGACATGACCGTCAACGGAATTCCACCAGCATTCTGGCGAAATTCCGTCGACGGTCACAATGCGGGTGGGAGGCTGGTAGCCACGGCGACGGTATGTTGGCAGCCGTCGCTGTGGCTGTAGGCGGTCAATACCGCCGATGTTGTAATGAGGGTCTAAGTGATTTTCCCAGAATTTACAGGATGTTGAGCTGATACTGAGAATCACACCTGGCTCCACAGTTCTACAGTCGGGAGCTCTTGCCATTAAAACACATCCTGAGTGCTGCTTTGCCTTTGTACCTGCATCGATAATACTGTGTAGGCGCAAAGGCAAAGAGATTCCCTCATTTACACAAGGCCACGCCCCCATGCAAATAAGAGGATGCCCTCTTATGATAGTGCTGGTGCTACATGTGCACCAGAAGTATCAGTGTTACAGAAGGGGCCGCACAAGCATCTGCGGCCCCTTCTGTAATACCATTGTGCCACAGAGAACTCCAAGAGGGTGCACATGTCCATTTCAGTCGCCGGGGCACAATGCATCATACGGCACATGGCTGGTTACTCTAGCGCCCGCTTGATCTGAGGTTCTCGATAAAACTTGAAAATAAGTAGAAAAATAAATAAATAATAACTGATCTTCAGAACATTTGTGTAATACCGGATAGTTAACAGAACAAAAATAATGGAAATTTTAAGGTAAAAAGTGCAATAATTTTGGTGGAACTATCATACTTAAACAAAATAATGCTTCCGGGAAAAACATTCCTGCAAAAACATTTTTCATTAGAAATTTTACCAGTAGTTGACGTTTTGCAAAAGTGACAGACTTTGCAACTTTTGGTGTTCAGAAATTTGTCACGGTTAGGTGTCCTCGCTGGCGAGCTCATCATTTGCCACGTCTAGGTAAAAGATAGAAGGATTTGTCGCTTCTCGTCCCCAGATAACTACCTCTGCAGGATTGCCACAGAGGATTTAGGGACCAGTAATAAGCCATTGATGACTTCAGAAAGAGATTATGCAAGATTGTCACTAGAGCTGTGGAACTGGTAACGCCAGAGTGTGCTACTCTCTAAAGTTAGACTGAAACACCCAGTAGAACAAGCACTGGCAAAGTCAAGAGTTTTTTTACAATAAAAAGCAGAGCTATTGGGTTTGCCAGTACTTGTTTGCATTGGTAATTGCTAATGTCAAAATGGATGTCAGTGCATCATGACACATACACATACGTGGATTCATGGACTGCCATCTTGGTATGGGTTCTGTATCAAAGAATTTACATTTTTAGATGGCTATTGATGCAGATGCAAAAGTGTGCATGTGTTGCAATGCACTTGTAGCCATTTTGTTTTTTTAAATGTACTGTTCCAACATGGCTGATAGCTTTTTTAGAATTGTAAAAAAAAAAAAAAAAAAAGGAAGTATGCAGCAGTGTGAAGAATATTGTGATATCGAAATTAATAAAAATTAACTCGGAGGGGTCTGGGGAGCACCACGGAGCAACAGCTGAGCGGGAGATGGTAAAAAGAAATATAGTAAACAGGGGTGTTGCATAGGAAAAACAGGAACCAGCAAACAAGAGTTGAGAAGCTGAAACTCAGAGCAGGGAGAAGGGATGTGAGACAAGCAAGGAAATACATGCACCCCATAGAGTGCCAAAAGGAAAATAATAAAAAGAGCCCCCTGAAGTCAGCAATGGAAATATACAACTCATCCATTTGGAATACTGTGAGACTGAAATGACCCTGGGCAGGACCAACACCAGAATAGAAAGGAAACCCATTGCATCATGAGCAGACCAGTGAGCTAGACCAGTGGTTCCCAACCTGTGGTCCAGGGACCCCTGGGAGTCCGTGAAGCCTCCTCAGGGGGTCTGTGACTGCTTACAAAATTAAATAATATTAACAGATTAGGTCCCCAGCTTTTAGTAATGACTCAGTGGGTGATCCCCATATTCTAATAAAGATTCAGTGGGCTCCAGTAATGATAAAGTGGGGGTCCACAGAAGTCAAAAGGTTGGGAACCACTGAGCTAGACAATAATCCTATCTAATGATGAGCAATGGGCTGACCCAAAGCCCACTCTAAGTGTGTGTATTGTATTGAAAACAATAGGTCTGGTGAACAGAAAGCCCAAGCTGTCTGTAGCTGTTACCTAAAATGCACATTTAAGATAGTTCTAAAAACAAGAAGATTGACAAGAATTGAGGAGTTTGCCCTTTTCTTCATCTCATACTGCTCGACTCATAGGCCCAGATCAGTGAAATCAGCAACACTTTGCACAACAAGGCACTGTCCACTTGTAATCAACTAATCCGAAGTCAGCCATTGAACTAAAGATGTCTGTAACACTAGTGTGTTACAACATCAAACTTTTAAAATGTAATGATAGGATATTTTAGCTCTCCAGAAATCAACCCAGTCAGAAAAACAAAATAAATGTTTTACCAGTCAAGGAGTAAGTTTGGTCCCAACTTCCATAAATAGCGAATGAATTAATCCACTTCAAACTCTTACATGAAGCACTGTTTGTGATCAAAGTTATTAGTCAAATGTGAAATAAAGAACGTGCAAACTTCCCAATGTAGATTCCTATGTCCCAAGATATTCCCTACTGAGTGCCTCTACAAACATGGCATCAACTGGGCTCTGGGACTTACATTTTAAGGATCATGATCTCGTTTTTGGCTGCTCGCCTGACCTTCCTGCCATCCTTCTTCCAGAACTTCTTGCAGACGAACAGCCGGTCAGTCTGCTTCTCTCTGGCCAAGCAGATCTCACAGAACTCCTTCCTGCAGCCGGGAAACAAAAGAACAAAAAGTAAAACTAAGCTTCCCAAAGACAAAGATTGGCTTCTGGATGCATCTCTGGCCTCAGGAGGCAAGGACATTATGTTTGAAAGTGGCCTTCAAGGTTTTCAGAGAGGCTGGCTTATTTATATTTTGACGGACGATTTTTACTCTGCCAGAGAGATGGTGTAAATTACTCCATCGTCCTAATGGAGCCACCGCCTGACAAATTTAGAAATTTTTATCACCCTGACGGACATTTCAACCACTGACAGGCGATTCCTGGCTATGTATTGGAACGTTGTCGTACAAACAATTTTTAAAAGTCTTTTCATTTTGAAAAACAAAACCCCAAAGTGGAATTTTATTTTTGAAAATAAAAGAAAACAAACACAACTCTCCCATCACCATGGGTACCTTCTCTCATTGCAAAGGGAGCATTTTAAGTTTTTTACTGTCCTTTACTGCCAGGGTTTCAGCGTACAGCCAGATGGAGTAGAGGCCATTGGAGATATTTGCCCAGGGCAGAGACAGAGTAGTCACCGCTGTTGTCAAACTATGATCCACCCCCATCTAAATTCAGTGGGCAGACTATTACGTTAGTGACAAGCAGACTCTGTCTCGATGGAGTATGCTTACCACCAACATATAAATCAGGCCTAATGTTGGTTGTCTTCTCAGAATGGGCTCAGAAAGTAAGCAAAATAAAAACCTTTGGCATTTTTCTCAAAATGGCCTCTTCATAATACCAGTGGTCAAATATTTGATGTTTTTCTCCAAATTGGTCTCCTCTTGTTAGCTGGAGAGTGGTGTCTAAAGACCTTTGCTCAATGGTTAAACTTAGCAGAAGAGAACATAGATCTGGCGACCCTCTCAAAATGGCATCCTCCTGTTACCAGACAAGTGGTGCCTGCTGATCTTCATGTAATGGAGTCTATATTCAGTACAGATGTCCTTCTCAAAATAGCTGTTTTGCATTATCCAGAAGAACTATGGCTTGTGTATGGTCTTAAAGGTGCATTCTTTCAGCTTCTTTCAACTAGATGCACTATAGCTGAAAGATGGAAATCGCAATACCTGTTGGGAACCGAAATCTGGAGAATGCACATTAGTGGCCTGTTGCTGTTCACAGGTCTCCTCTATTTGGAATGTGTAATGTGTGCCCAGAACCATAGGAATGGAGCAGATACCTCGGATGGTGATGGAGCTGACAGGACTGCCTTCTGAAGAGCCTCTGGCCGCAAGGCATGACCAACAGTTGGTCCAAGAAAGATCATCTGGGCCTTAAAGATCTGGGTCATGTCTGGATGCAGAATGCATGTCCTTTTTGATATTCCTGGTCCCAGGCAGGCAGAGATGTGTGGAGATATGTTGATCTACTGGTAGCCTTTCTCTGGTCTCTTGCACATGGGTGGGAGAGGCATATTTGGATACGCCCCACTTCAGACCAGGGCATGCCCTCCACTGGGGTGAAAAACCCTCCAATCCATCAGGCCAGGCCAGTAACAAAGAGCATGCACAGGCTGAAGTCAGGAGAGGGTGGGACAGCTCCACCTGACATAACTAGGTAAGTATTGTGTGTATAGAAAGGGGGCAGAGGGAAAGGTTATGATTGGACTTCTGTGTTGCATGACCTGATTTTGCTACACTAAGAAAGCAGGAAGGGTGATCTGGGCTCAGCAGAAGCAAGAGTAAGTGCCTGCCCAGCAATGGAAAATGAAAGGTCCATCCTGGGTTTTAATGAAGGAATAGGGGAAGGGATTTCTCCACAGAGAAAATAATAAAACCTAATTGTTCGAACACACAATTCCACATGATTTATTCATGGACTTTTCGGCTGGTGGAAATCTGCATGAGGGCATCCATGAAATTGGAGTACTGCTGGTGTTCTCCAGGAGTATATCTGCGATTCTTTGTGTATCTTATGAAAGTCAGACAGCACTCCAAACATAGCACCCAGCTACAGGGGTAGATGTTCCACTTGTACTTTCATAGATTTGTTAATGAAGTCCCCTGTGCTTCGGCACATTAATATTTGTATTCAGTTTTTTTTAATGATGGCTGCATTTCTTTCCCTTTCTGATGGTTCTGTGCTCAGGATTTCCCAATTAATGTTCCCCATCTTCTGTGAACAAGGCATTTGTTTTGTATACATTTTCTCCCAACACCTGGGTTCATTTGTGCAGTTTTACCGTTCAGGACCACCAGAAGGAGAGTATGGTCAAGACAGTGCCTTTAACGTTTGATTAAAACTTTTGCAAAAACTGATCACAACCTCTTTAAGTTCACATCACAAAGACTCAAGGAGACCAGGGGCATAACTATTTTGGAAGGAGCTAAAGAAACACAAGAAGCAATCACAAATGATCTCGAAATCGGTACAGAGTGATGCTATCTCTGGAATCATCAGAAACACAGTGACACGGTTAAGCAGAAGTCAATACACATCGCTAGGCAAAAAGTTAGACCAAAAGCAATTCATCTTTATACTGCCTTCAAATCAACAGGCACAACACGAAATGTAAGCAAACAATTAAGCCTATGAAGGGACTGAACCGCTTATCGTTTGTGTGTTCCCAAACTCCAGTAAAATAAACTGCGGCTACCTTATATTACAAAACTTCAGCATGGTGTCATTGCCATAATACTAAAAGTAGTACGCTATCATTACATTAGACTAGTATTGTCACATGACCTTAGGACTGACAAATGTAGGTCCAATCTCCATTGGGAAAAGATCTTAGAGCTCTGCAACTTTCCACAATCAACACCTATCTCTTCTCAAGATCCCGAGTCCCTGGGATGTTTACAATCAAATGTTCATTTGAATGGAGATGCACTGAAAGGGATGCTCACCCCGGCTCACAACTTCTAGGCCAGCAAAAAGAGCTAGTCCATAGGTTTCTACTAACAAAATAACAGGAAATTTGAAACAACACTTCTAGATGTAGGAACTCTCTCAGCAAGGCCCTAGCAACAGAAGACAGGATGAACAGAGGGAAACTTTGTCCCTGAAGGATAGCAATGTTCCAGATAAAGCACATGATGCATTATTATACTCAAAATAGGCCATGGACAGTAGCTCAGACCAACTATAATGATGTGCATTTGTGAAAGAATGCAAATACTGTCCTTGTGTCTTATTAGAACATTCAGTCCACCCATCCAACTGCAGATGAAAAGTTAAGGAATGATAAGACAGCTCCCCAAAAACAAAAGTCCCTCTCTCACTAACTTTATAGAAGGAATACCAGGCAATCAACACATTTGTTCTGTCAGCACTTGTGCCATTGTTAGCAGCGAAGGAATAGCTGACACAGAAATAAAATAAGCAATCTGTAAAAAAGTAAACTAACATCTTCCACCAAGTGAAAAATAATTTTCCTAGAAAACTGTCTGTTATTTATTTCAGACAGGTTGTCTGCCATATGTCTGCTGAACTGTGAATGTGATAGAATATTTTGCAGATTTCTGTAGGATTTTTAAACTGAAAACAAATCACACTTTCTTACATGTTACTTGATCTCTCGATAAATTGTGCACCACAACCACAATTAAGGAATTAAGTTGAGCATCCAGTGTCTTCTGGGACAACATACCATTGAGTTTACATGTCCCCAACATAAAACCTGAACTGTTTAGTAGGTAAACACATTTCTTTATTTTTTCACTGAATATTTTATTGTACATGAAATGCATGGGGTGTCTTGTCCATCATTTCACAGCACCAAGCAATTCTAATCCTAAAAACAGAGTGTAGCAATCAGTTAGTTTAATCTCTGCTTTTATACACTCAACAGTGAGCATGGAAGTAAACTTCAATTTGCTGTCAATGGTGAAAGGAGGAGCTGACATGGGCCTAATGTTCTCATCCAAATCTAAAGTACTCACTTAACATGCAAGCCCGTGGTTTCCTTCTGCTGATTTTTGGGCCCTTAGGGCAACTTTGTATCTCATGTTCACAGCGCCATGAAACTGAATGGTGAACAAGCGTTTTACAAATCACGCTAATGTAACATAGCATAACATGTTCATCCTGTGTGTGATAAGGTGAATAGCCCTACAGGACATGGGAGACAATGACTTTTGGCAGGTGGCAAAGTCATCTTACACTTAGAAATATATAAACAGATGACCAGCTGGGTGATTACTAGCAAGGGTTCATCATTTGTGTACAAGAGGAAACAACGGGAAAAAGCCTAGCTGCTATAACCAGGAACTAGGATCCCCTATCCATAATGAAATGTGTAGAAGGCACTATGATAGAAAGTTTTAAATCATTTGGAGACAATGGGTATTTAGCCTCCAAGAAGGAAATACTGGGGCTGATTTAAGAAAAGTGGCCCGCACCCAGTGCAGCACCACTTTTTTTGCGCCCCCTAGCACCCTCCTAACGCCACCATGTGTGTGCCATATCTAAGATACGGTGCACCATGGCGGTAGTTAGGGAATTAGTGTCAAACTTTTTGACACTAGTTCGGAGCTTTGCAGAATTAGCATAACAAATGTTGACGCTAATCCTGCAAAGGCCATTGTGGTCCATTATTAATAATGGTATGCCCCCTTTTTAACGCCTGCTCTGAGCAGGCGTTAAAAGTGCCAAATAAATGGCGTAAAGAAATCTCCTAGATTTCTTTGCATCATTTTTTCAGCCCCCCTTACCTAGGAACGCCTCATTTGCATACAATATGCCTTGTACAGGCATAATGTAGTGCAAAGGGTTACAAAGTGGCACAATGTATGCATTGCGCCACTTTGTAAATTTGGCGCAGCGATTTTTGGTCTCGTTGAGCCACATTAGCATTAAAAAAAATGCTGCTAATGAGGGGCAAGGAGGCGCTAGGGGCTCTTAAATCTGCCCCATCATTTTTTTTGGCCTTAGAAAGGAGCCAGAACACGATGGGCATAAAAGTCGTTTGAGGAAGTCACCGGCAATTTGGGGATTGCAATGATCCCCTCCCTGGGTGGACCTTTCATAATGTCCAGACATAAATATGGTCTATGCCAAGTGGCAGGACATTTAAAATCTTTCATTGGGAGTATTCCTCTGCACTTAACCTATTAGCTAATTTAACATGTACTACAAACAACACTTTTTGATGTGACATCATTCATGTTCTTTGTGGGTTCTTTTTAGATATTGCTGTTTTTTGTTTGGGTGATTTAATTTTGTGGTTGTGTGTCAGGTGGTTGTTCTTTTGTTATTCATTTGATTATATATATATAGGCCCTTGATATTTTTATGCATTAGACACCTGACTTCCGGAGACTGTGGGATGGACTCTGGTAGAAGGATTATTGACACCACAGAGCCAGTCAATAATGCCCGTTATTAGCCTTAATCTCCCTTGTGAGCCCAAGTCATGGCTGAGGGCAGAAACAAAGGGAAAGGAGCAATACATATCACTAGTGATTTACTTTAGTAATACTATGATGAATTTCAGATCATCCCCCCGCCCACTGCCTCCTCACTACCCTCTCTTCAGCGATGCTCCTCTCCAAACACATCTCACCATCCCACAAAAACCCTCTCTCTGCGCCAATATGTTAATCATGCCAACCACGGGGGGTGTGGCACTGCTATTCTGCAGAGCTGCCACTCTGCTCCTAGGAGGGGGTAGGGAGTGCACCACCTGCAGTGTAGAAATGAGACAGTGGGTGCATGGACTGTCTCTTAGAGAGAGCAGAGGCGGCCTCGTCACATGCCTAGATCTATTCTTCTGAGGCACCTGCTGGTGTCTAGTCCCATACCATGACAGGATGTCTCCACCACACGCCCAAGTAACATGGACCAGCACTCTGTCCTGGTAGATATATTGGCAGCATAGAGATGCCAGAGACTGAGCAACATATCAGGCACTCAGAAATTACAACTAAAATAACAAGACATCTTCCCTCGCCCAATTATGTGCGTGGAACAGTGGAACCTCAAAACCTTCCCCAGAGAAAACACTCACCCCTCAGGTACACCACTGACTACCTAGGTCTTTCCCTGAGACAATGCTGCCCCCTCGTGTACAACACTGTCTGTCTAGCTCTGCCCCTAAGAGAGTGTGGTCTCCTCATGTACACCACTGCATGCCTAGCTCTGCCCCTGGGACCGTGAATACACCACTGCATACCCAGCTCTGCCCCTGAGACAATGGGCTCCCATCATGTACACCACTGATTGCCCAACTCTGCCCCTGAGACAATGCTGCATTCTCATGTACACCCCTGCATACCCAACTCTGCCCCTGAGAGAGTGTGGTCTCTTCATGTACAACACTGCCAAGCCTTCTATGCCCCTCATACAATGAGGCCACCACATGTACACCACTTCATACCCAGCTCTGCCCCTGAGAGAGTGGGCTCCCATCATGTACACCACTGATTGCCCAACTCTACCCCTGACACAATGCTGCCCCCTCATGTACCAGACTGCATACCTAGCTCTGCCCCTGGGACCGTGAGCCCCCTTCATGTACACAACTGCATACCCAACTCTGCCTCATGAGAGAGTGTGGTCTCCTCATGTACAACACTGCCTACCTAGCTATGCCCCTCATACAGTGAGGCCACCACATACACACTACTGCATACCTAGCTCTGCCCCTGAGACACTGAGCCCCCCTCATGCACCCCACTGCCTGTCCAACTCTGCCTCTGAGAGAGTGTGGTACCCTCATGTTCATCCCTGTTTGCCTACCTCTGCCCCTGAGCCCCCTCATGTACACCACTGTACACCCAGCTCTGCCCCTGAGAGAATGGGCTCCCATCATGTACACCACTGATTGCCCAGCTCTGCACCTAAAACAATGCTGCTCCTCGTGTACACCACTGCATACCTAGCTCTGCCCCTGGGGCCGTCAGCCCCCTTCATGTACACCACTGTATACCCAGCTCTGCCCCTGAGAGAATGGGCTCCCATCATGTACACCACTGATTGCCCAACTCTGCCCCTGAGACAGTGCTGCCCCTTCAGGTACACTGCCCACCTGCCTCTGGCCCTGAGTCAGTGAGCCCCCCTCCTGTTCACTACTGCTTGCCTACCTCTGCCCCTGAGACCTCTTCATGTACACAACTGCCCACCCAACTCTGCCCCTGGAAGAGTGCGCCCCCCTCTGGTGTGCCTATGCCTGTCCCTCTAATGAAGCTGGATATCTACAACAAGCACCAAGGATGGGGTTGAGTAAAAGAAAAGCTCCTAAAACAGTTCAGTGTAACATACTGCGTGACGAGTCAGCTAATAATGGAAATGTCACCAGTTCTGCAAAGCCTGTCTCCATCTTGACCAATGAGAACATAACGGATGTCGCCTGGATGCAGCGTTTGTGGTGCACAGTAGGCTCATCACAGGCTAACATCCCCTCACTCTTCAACAGAGCCACTTGAATAATAACGCAGGAGAGGACCAAATTATGAGGCAAGAAACGACAACTTATGCAGCATAGCACGGCACATTTTCTGATAGTAAAACTTCATTCCTTTGTCATTTCCACTCTTGGGGCTGAAGCGTACTCTCTACAGCCATGTATGCTGATACTGCTATTGATGCGAGTAGTCTATGGAGATGCTTCACCTGCTACCGAACAGTTCTCATTGACGCCTTCTATTGAAACGCTGTCCCGGATGCTGCCAGAGCAGTTTATGTAGCTACTGTCCAGGGAGCTGAACAGTGCTCTCCGTATGATATTATGTGCCTGCTGTCCAGGGGGCTGAACAGTGCTCTCCGTAGGATTTTATGTGCCCGCTGTCCAGGGTGCTGAACAGTTCTCTCTATAGGAGTTTATGTAGATACTGTCCAGGGTGCTGAACAGTGCTCTCCATATGAATTTATGTGCCTGATGTCCAGGGTGCTGAACAGTTCTCTCTCTAGGAGTTAATGTAGATACTGTCCGATGCTGAACAGTTCTCTCTATAGGAGTTTATGCAGATGCTGGCCTGGTGCTCAGCAGTTCTCCCCATAGGAGTTTGTGTTTAGTTTATGTAGATACTGTCTAGGGTGCTGAACAGTTCTCTCTATAGGAGTTTATTGAGATACTGGCCATGGTGCTGAACAGTGCACTCCATATGATTTTATGTGCCTGCTGTTCAGGGTGCTGAAAAGTTCTCTCTATAGGAGTTACGTAGATACTGTCCAGGGTGCTTAACAGTGCTCTCCATATGATGTTATGTGCCTGCTGTCCAAGGTACTGAACAGTTCTCTCTATATGAGTTTATGTAGATACTGGCCATGGTGCTGAACAGTGCACTCCATATGATTTTATGTGCCTGCTGTCCAGGGTGCTGAACAGTTCTCTCTATAGGAGTTTATGTAGATACTGTCCAGGGTGCTGAACAGTGCTCTCCATATGATTTTATGTGCCTGCTGTCCAGGGTGCTGAACAGTTCTCTCTCTAGGAGTTTATGTAGATACTGTCCGATGCTGAACAGTCCTCTCTATAGGAGTTTATGTAGATACTGTCCATTGCTGAACAGTTCTCTCTATAGGAGTTTATGCAGATGCTGGCCTGGTGCTCAGCAGTTCTCCCCATAGGAGTTTATGTATAGTTTATGTAGATACTGTCCAGGGTGCTGGACAGTTCTCTCTATAGGAGTTTATGTAGATACTGGCCATGGTGCTGAACAGTGCACTCCATATGATTTTATGTGCCTGCTGTTCAGGGTGCTGAAAAGTTCTCTCTATAACAGTTACATAAATACTGTCCAGGGTGCTGAACAGTGCTCTCCATATGATGTTATGTCCCTGCTGTCCAAGGACTGAACAGTTCTCTCTATAGGAATGTATATAGATACTGTCCGTTGCTGAACAGTTCTCTCTATAGGAGTTTATGCAGAGACTGGCCTGGTGCTCAGCAGTTCTTTCTATAGGAGTTCCCCAGGGTGCTGAAGCGCTCTTTCTCCAGAGTTTCTAATATTGGTGCTGATGCTAAGTATTTGTCTCTCTAGCCATGTATTGAGATACTGAACAGTTCTGTCTGTAGCAGTCAGTGAAGTTGCTGTCCAGGCTGCTGGACAGTTCTGTCTGTAGTTCCCTATTTAGATGTTACCGATGGCGCTGAACATATCTCTCACTGCCACTCCGCTGTCCAAAGTGCTGAGAGACTATCTCAATAGCATTCTGCGGGGACGTTGTCCAAAGTGCTGAGCAGCTATCTCTAAAGTAGCCTGTGGAGTTGTTGCCCAAAGTGCTGAACTGCTGTCTGTGCAGCACTTTATGTAGAAACTGTCCAAAGTGCCGAGCTACTCTCTCTGCAACAGTCTATGGAGAAGCTGTCAAAGTGCTGAGCAACTATCTTTATAGTTCTCTATGGAGTTGTTGTCCAAAATGCTGAGCGGCTATCTCTGTTACAGTCTATGGAGATGCTGTCCAAAGTGCTGAGCAGCTATCTCAGTAGCAGTGTACATGGAAGCTGTCCAAAGCGCTGAGCAGTAATCTCTGTAGCACTCTGCGGAAATGCTGACCAAATTGCTGAGTGGACATCTCAGTAGCAGTCTATGGGGATGCTGTCCAAAGTGCTTAGAGAGAATCCCTGTAGCACTCATTAAAGACACTGTCCACGGTGCTGAGCACCTACCTCTATAGTACCCTATGGGGATTTTGTTGAAGGTGCTGAGAAGCTATCTCTTTAGCAGTCTATGGAGATGCTGTCTAAAGTGCTGAGCAGCAAGCGCTACAGTACTCTGTGGAGTTGTCCAAAGTGCTGAGAGGTTGACTCTTTAGCAGTCTATGGAGACGCTGTCCAAAGTGCAGAGCGGCTCTCTCTGTAGCAGTCTATTGCATCACTGCCCAATTTGCTGAGCAGCTATCTCTTTAGTATTCTATGGAGTTGTTGTCCAAAGACCTGAGCTGCTCTCTCTGTAGCAGCCAATGGAGATGCTGTTCAAAGCACTGAGCAGTTATCTCTGTAGCAGTCTATGGAGTTCTTGCCCAAAGTAGTGAGAGGCTTCCTGTCTAACAGTCTGCTGTGATGCAGTCCAAAGAGTTGAGCAGCTATCACTGCAGCAGTCTATTGAGACATGGTCCAAAGTGATGAGCGGCTATCTCTGCGGCAGATTATAGGGTTGCTGCACAAAGTGCTGAGTGGGTATGTCTATAGCAGTCTATTGAGACGTTGTTTAAAGTATTGTGCCACTATCTCTATAGCAGTCTAAGGAGACACTGCCCAAGGTGCTGAGTAGCTATCTTTATTGTTCTCTATTGAGTTGTTGTCCATAGTGCTGTGCGGCTGTCTCTGTAGCAGTCTATTGATACGCTGTCCAAAGTGTGATGGCTCTCTTTGTAGCAGTCTATGGAGACACTACTCAAGCTCAATGTGCTGAGCGGGTATCTCAGTAGCAGTCTATGGAAACGGTGCTCAGCGGGTATCTCTTTAACAATCTATGGATGCACTTCCCAAAGTGCTGAACAGCTATCTCTATAGCAGTCTATGGAGATCCTGTCCAAACTGCTGAGTGAGTATCTCTGTAGCATTCTATGGAGAAGATGTCCAAAGTGCTGAGCCCCTATCGCTGTAGTACTCTGTGGAGTTGTTGTCCGAAGTGCTGAGCGGCTCTCTATGTAGTAGGAGGCACTGTCCAAAGCACTGAGCAGGTATCTCTATAACCGGCTATGGAGATGCTGTGCTGAGCAGCCATCTCAGTAGCAGGTTATGGAGATGCTACTCAAATTGCTCAGTGGCTTTCCCTGTAGCAGTCTATGGAGACGCTGTCCAAATTGCTGAGTGTGGATCTCACTAGCAGTTAATGGACACACTGTCCAAAGCTCTGAACAGCTATCTCTTTAGCACTCTATGGAGTTGTTGTCCAAAGTGCTGAAAGGCTATCTCCATAGCAATCTATGGGGACGCTGTGCAAAGTGCTGAGTGGCTATTTCTGTAGCAGTCTATGAAGACGCTGTCCAACGTGCTGAACTGCGGTCTCTGTAGCAGTCTATGGGGATGCTGGCCAAAGCGCTGAGCAGGTATCTCAGTAGCAGCCTATTGAGATGCTGCCCAATTTGCTGAGTGGCCATCTCTGTAGCAGTCTATGAAGAGTTTGTCCAAAGTGCTGAGTGAGGATCTCAGTAGCAGTATATGGAGATACTGTCAAAAGTGCTGAGCAGCTATCTCTAAAGTACTCAATGGAATCGCTTTCCAAAGTGCTGAGAAGGTATCTCTGTAGCAGTCCATGGAGACACTGTCCAAAGTGCTGAATAGCTATCTCCATAGAAGTCTATGGAGAGGCTATGCAAAAAGCTGGGTGGCTATTTCTGTACCAGTATATGGATCTGCTGTAGAGAGCGCTGAGCGGTGAACTTTGGAGCAGTCTATGGAGACGTTAGCCTAAGCGCTGAGTGGGTATCTTAGTATCAGCCTACGGAGATGTTGACCAAATTGATGAGCAGCTATCTCTGTAGCAGTCTATGGAGATGCTATGCAAAGTGCTGGGTGGCTATTTCTGTAGCAGTCTATGGAGATGCTGTCCATGGTGTTGAGCCACGATCTTTGTAGCAGTCTATGGAGACATTGGCCAAAGCGCTCAGTGGGTATCTCAGAAGTAGCCTATGGAGATGTTGTCCACATTGCTGAGCGTCCGTCTCTGTAGCAGTCTATGAAGACCCTCTCCAAGAGCTGAGTGTGTTTCTCTGTAATAGTATATGGTGACACCACCCAAAGTGCTTAAGGGGTATCTGTAGCAGTCTAAGTGGACGCTGAACAAAGCACTAAGCACTAAGCAGCTATCTCTGTAACAATCTATGGAGTTGTTGTCCAAAGTGCTGAGTGGCTATCTCTGTAGTAGTTTATGGAGATGTTCTTCAGAGTGCTGAGCAGTTCGCTTCAGAGCGGTCTATGACAGCGTAACTCTTGGCGCTGAACATTCATCTCTATGACAGCACAAAAAACGAAGGCTGAAATATATGAATCTGTCTGATTCCCTGATAACCTCTCGATGCATATCTTGTGGCTGCTATAGACAGGAACCAACTACCTTCACACCGGTCCTGTCACTGTGGTCCAGACCAACGTGGAAGACAAGCCTCCCTGTCAGCCTTGTTGGGCCTCCTTGGAGCCCCAGACTTAGGTACCCACCCCTTAGTGTACCCCTCTTACACAGAGAGAATACATCAGCACAAAAGGAGGTTGGTGGAATGCTAACAACAATCTTAGCCTCTGGAATCACTTCTGGATTGTGAGTACTTTACAGATGTCCAAGGGCACTCAGGGATTACTGGACTCAAATGATGATAAGGGAACTCTTTAACTCCTTGTTCTGTGTTTTACTTTACTGCTGGACCCAAAACTGAACATCAAGTACACCCCTATAGCACCTGACCCTCAGGGCTGTTCAACAGAATGGTCCAAGGCTTACTCAGGGTGATGGTGTGGGGGTAGAAGCTCAGAACTCAAGTAAGCAGACAGCAGCAATCAATTATCCAGCCTGTGCTTAACTTTAAAATACCAAGCATGTTATTCATAGCACAAAACAAAATAACATTACACAAGAAATGCAAAGCACAAACTCAACTATCACATTTATCATGGGGAGGAACTGTTACTTCAAGGCTACTCACAGGTTCTTATATGTGACATCACAAGATCAGGGTGAAAACACAAAATTTTTACCAAGGGTGTGGGTGAGGTATATTCTCCTTTTCCTCTCCCTGCAGCTGTAGATACAATTATAGTATAGTTTCTATGATTTCTATCAAGGTTCTCATGGATTGCACACTGCTCTTTCCTTTTCAGTGTTCAGGCAGCTCCTGTGTTGGGTTGCCAGCTGGGGAACTACACCCAGCAGTGTGGACTTACACACCCTTCTTAGAGTGTCAACACTTGACTCAGCCCAAGCCCAGCTGTCGCTAGTGGTGTGGCTGCAAGCAGGTCTGGCCCTCAGACTAGGGAGAGGTGGTGCTGCACAGATGCAGGTAAACAGACACCTCACTCAATCATGCCAGCCAGGGGAAGAGAAATTCACAGGAGATGCTTGCAATATAGTTATGGCTTTTCTAAGCGCCAAGCCATCTCAAGCACTGCTTCTTTTGGGGGGAAACGATGATTACCATCACGATTTTCTCTTGTGCCAAGTTGTCACTGGTACTGTTTCTTTGAATCCTTTCTTCATAATTTATCTTGGTATCTCTGGTCACCTTTGGTCACTCTTAGGGATATCGAGTGCTCTAAACTTGATGCTGTCATGAAGGCTCTCATTATCCTAATGAGAATCCTGGATTTGGGTGGCAGAATCACTTGCACTGTGGGGGACTGAGTCTGAACCCACTGCAGGTGACACCTGTCGGCCTAAGCCGGGTTTTGCTCCGGCTAACTAGCTGTGCCTCATCTCCACCCAAGAATAGGGGTGATTGGGCAACTGTGCACATGACACAATTGACTTATCATGGAAATCGTGGTCACTCAGATTTAATCCGTTTCTCTCAGTTACATTAGTCTCACGTATGCAAGGACAATCAGAGGCAGAGTATAATTCAATAAGGTTTTATTGAAGTAACTGCATCTTAGATAATAAAACATGTAATGCAATAACTAGGATGATGAAGCATGACAGGATTAAAATTGTGACAAGGAGAGTAAAGCATAAAAATAACACTGCCATATTGTCACTAGAATCGTTAAAAATAGCTCCTACCTAGGCTATGTTACAGCACAGCATGTTAAGCTCTAATTCTGCCCTTCAGGTTCCCCTGGGAAGACATCATCCCTCATACCTGAGCAAGAAGCCTGTAGTCCCCATAAACAGCTGCAGCGAAACACTCAGCAATCAGCATACAGTTATGGTCATCTGGCCGGAATCTCCCTCTAACGTACATGGGTCAAAGTAGTGTTTTTATAATATAACAGCTGATATTCCAAGAAAGGATCTCCACGTAAGAGCGTGTATGTTTCTCTGAACATTAGAGACAAAGCGTACCACTTTTGCCGGCAACCTATCTTTACTGCAGCCTTGAGAAAAGCGCAGAGTGAGAGAAATGTCTTGCTTAAGAACACAGTGCTGACCTAGGCAAAGAACAGCTGGATAGAGAAAATAAAACAAGACCGCAAATGTGGCTATTGTTAAAAGAATAAAAACGAAGCTGAATAAAATATGTCCAGGTTAAAGTGCACAGAGGCAGGCCTAGTTTGCTAAAATAACATGTCTGAAGCTATAACTAAAATGGCTACACAACACCCTCCCCTTGCCAATTCAAAGGTGGTTCAAAGCCTAATTATATATAAAAGCTACTAAAATTCAACCTAAGGCGTATATATAAGAATGTCAATAATGACACTTGAGCATGTGTAAAAAAGGACAATTTAAAATGTTAAGGGTGGCGCCAAAAAAAGCTGAATTTCAAAAGTCATAGTCTTTTGGGAAGTAGCCAATTAAATCCAGGACAATTGAAGACAGGAAATCTTCAACTTCAGCAGGTGGTGAAGTAGGAAGTTCATCGCCGAGGAAAACAATGGAGCATTTGTGTTCCAAAGCCTGAGCTCCAGCCAAGGCAGCAGCATTTTGTGGTGTGCCCAACAATGAGTTTAGTGCTGCATAATCTACAAAGGGCAACTCATAAGCAGCTTCCCTTAGCAAAAGCACCCTCAATGCGCATGTCTGGTAATGAGCCCTCAGTGAGAAAATCAGCAGATCAGCATCCAATGAAAGCAAGCACTGCGTAGAAAGACAAACTTTCAGTGCATGTTTGAACGAACACCAAGGCACCGAAACACGGGCTGCACACAATGCAAAACCGGTCCGAATGACAGAGACCAGTCACAACTCCAATTGCTCCAGGAGTGATGCTCCAAAGTACTGCATCATGCGTTCACGACACAGCTGCGCTGGTGGAAGCGCTGTCAGTCCTCCTTGTTGTGACGGGACAGCCATTGCGCAGAAAAAGTAGCAATAGCAAAATGCCACCTATTATAGCCAAAGTTATCGGAAATCCCCCGAAAATACTGGAAAATATTGAGTGAATGGCTGAAGGTATTAAGCCGAATATAGAGGAGAAAGTGTGAACGAAACCAGAACCAACAGCCTTAAAGAAATTTGCGATCCCACTAGTAATGGACGCATTAAATATTCATCCCATAAGCTCACCATAGTGTCTTGGAAAGTTAGTACTTAAAAGGGACTGTATCACTGTTGATGACCTGGAGTGCATAGGTCTCACATGCAGATGTGAGCACCACGTGTTTTTAAAACAATAAAGCCTTGAGTCAGCTCAACTTGTCAAAATTCACATTTGAATTAGCGATATGGGGACAAATCTCAGCTACTTCCCTCTGTCGTGTAGGAGGAAAAAGTACGTTCACGCAGCATATAACAATCTTAGAGACCGAAACGATAAGAACTATTCTGGCTTGCATCCCACAACAGATTCCACTACTGAGGAGGACATAGCTGCCATTCGAGAGCACCTGGAACGCAGGTCTAATCAAGGGGACTGGGACTCTCTTCAGATAACAAGCCAAGTTCACTGCCGAAGTGTTACACGCCCCATAGAAGGACAGCTGTTTACAAACCATTGAATGGCTGACAGAAGTCTTGCATTCACTACCGCTAAAAAAAACCTCTTTCATGCCACTAAGACATTTGTACGAGAAGGGTAGCTCCCACACCTCATGGAGGTAACTATCTCCTGGCCTTTCATAACTGCCTACTGGAATTTGTTTTAAGCAGGACGTGAATTAAAGTGTTGAAATAGGCAGATTAATGACCCCGTGTAGTAACCACTCAGCAAATGGTATTTCAGCCACAGTAAAAGGCAACTTTTCTAATTTTTCAATATTTAACATGACATATGTCACTTCTTTCTTAGCCATTAGTTGTTGTTGTCGCGTTAAATTAAATGTGGAAAATATGCACTAACCTATTGCCAGGGAACGCGACCTGCCTTCAGTGTTTGTAGTGTCCAACCCAACTGCATAATGGACCTTAGTTGACTCTGTCCATGGTGTAAAGAAGACATGTCACTTAGTGTTATGTCTATTGCAGAAGAAACAATGTTGTTTAAGGTGAATATCCAGTCAGACAGGGTATTAATCCCATTATCTACAACAGCTAATGCCTTCTGTAAGTTTTCCTGATCTATTTGCCTTAACCGGACAGCAGCTTCTTGTCAGGAAAGCTTCCAAATTTCATTATAAACTGCATATAAGAAGCACTTTCTGTGATATTTTCTGGGGTATAACAGGAAAACCTGTAAGTCAGTGTTATTAGACAGGAGACTGAGGTGTTCTCTAACACCATCAAGTGAGGCACTCTTCAACCATTGCTGGCATAGTTTTCCTACACTGTATGTTGCTACCATACCCGCATGTTCAGATGACACATAGCGAGGGTCTGGCCTACTTGTTCTAAACCCCCCCCATGGAGTTTATAAAATGTTTATGACACCCGTGGGTATCTATTGGCCACAATAACCACCCACCAGGATGTGAAAGTGAAGCATTAAACGTGCCATTCTGGACCCATTCATCGAGTTTATCTTCAGTTGCATCTATGTACTTTTGCCATTTATAAAAATTTTCAGGGGCAGGAATACTAGGCGCATTCAATTCCTTAATTTTTGCTAGGCCTAAACAACTTGCCTGTTGTGCAGTTTAATTTAAAAATATCATTTAAACAGGTATCAGGCATGCTCTAAATAAAGCTTCCTTTCCCCTTATTTGCCAATTTTTTATTCCCCACACACTTTTTAAGTCAATCGACTTCAACCAATATTCATAGCCTTCTATAGCCAACCGGTAAACAAAGGAATCTGAATAAATGAATTGTGTATCTGTCAATAATATATGTACATTTTCCATCAATGGCAATTTGAAATAATATGACTCAGCATTTTTAACATTGTGCCCAGAAAAATATGCACATTTTTCAGAATATGTTTTAGAGCTCCTTTGTGGTGGAGTTGGACAATGTTTCCATTGGGTGTAATTAAAAATAGTTTTGGGGGAACTTGCTCTGTGAATGAAATGGTGTTCAGAATAATTATAGCAAAACATGTCACCATAATGCTCTTTGGATTGAAGAACATCCTCACTTTCAAATAAAGTAAAATACTGCAATTCAGTCATCATAGAATCAATTGTTTTTAGACCCCAGTCATCAGAAACAACTCTGGGTATTATTACATCCTTCATAGAAAGTTTAAACACATATGGTATTTGAATGACCTCCGTGGGGCTGTATATACCAAATGTGACTTTATCCCAAACAATCCCAACAGGAATTGGTATAGTGGAAATGTTCTCGAAAGACAAGTCACTGGGGACCTTGTGAGAAGAAAAATTGGGTTTTAGGACCTCATCCACCAGTTCAACTGTTGATCTTTCCGGAAGGTAATGACCATGTATTAATAGAAAGAATGTAATGACAAAGCCAATCCAAAGGAGGAAATCTAATATAGTCAAAGAAAGACACAGATAGTTCTATGGGAAAATAAAGTAATTTGTTTTAAGCCAGTTTATCAGCTTACGTGTTTTTGGCAGTTCAGATATAGAAGAGGCAAAAGAGTCAAAGAAGGTGTCATTGATGTCGGCAAAGTATCCAGAAGCAGTTTGTGCAAAAGTTGGAGCCGTATTTGAAGGAGGATAGCTGGTAGGGGTCTCCTGCGGTGGTTCACTGTAAATGACTCCATCCGTCTGTTTAGAAGTCGAATCAAATCGATCAGCAATTTCTGTATTGTTTATTGTAACAGATGTTAGTGGAACTAATGCAAGATCATTTTCCACCCTCCCCAAGCTCAGAGAGGTGTCAGCGTTGAGGATCAAAACTTATAGAGGGACATCTCGACCAGTAGTGAGAGGGATTCGGGAACTACTGGCTGCTCCTCTTGGTCTGCTGTGCAGGATCGGCCACATGGTGTAACTTGACATTGTCAATAGATACTAAGCGATTTTCTTTAGCACCAGGCAACGGTGTTAGAATGAAAGTTCTGGTACCGTGTATGCCCAAGACTGGGACCGGTGCACGGTAAGAAGGACCAAACTCCTTTTTCACAGCAACTTTTTCACGTACTAAATCCCCAACCTTCGGAGTCCAGCCGGTAGATGTTATTGGGGCATCTTTAATTCCTGCGGAGGCAGCACTGGCAGAAGTGTTGTCGTCATGGAACTGTTGTAATTCCTGCAAGACCGTGACACGTTCATTTATGTCAAAAAGTGTTTCTGCTGCCTACACGGCAGGACCATCAAGATCTGGAACATACATTTGAGTTCCAAACAGGCACTTGTATGAAGTACGACCCCGCAGGGACCTTCTAGGCAGAATATTAAGTGCTCTCTGGACTCCATGCAGGTGATTAAGCTAGCCGACCCATACCTAAAAATCTGGCTGTTAAGGATTGCTTTAAATCACAGTTTCGTCGCTCCACAACACTGTTTCCCTCGGGATGAAATGGAGATGAGTAATGGAGTTGAACCCTTAACAAAGCCATGGCGTCCCTGAATGCCCTTGAGGTGAAAGCAGGGCCCTGGTCTGAGTGGAAAGTCGCAACTGCATATGTGCCGATAAAGACTTGCAAACCTTTAATAACAGCCCAAGCATCAGCTGAGCATTTTGGCCACACCCATAGAAATCTGGAGCAAGTGTCGACAGCGACAAAGGTGTATTTGTATGCACTGTCCGGTGTTAGGGGACCACAATGGTCCAAGTACACACATTGTAATGGTTTGTTGGAAATGAGGAGGGGTGTCTGTGGTGGGCGTTTGACGGTGGAGCCCTTAATTTGTTGGTAGATGTCACAACAAAGGACATACTGCGTTGGTTTGTTTGTATAGACCTGGCCACTAATATCGTGCTTGCAATAATGATATTGTAGCCGCCACACCATCATGGGCAGATGCAACCACCTCATGCGCTCCTTTAATCAACTCGGGTCTTAGGTCTTTATTGGGAATTACTTGAAATCCCACGCCTGGTATTTTTTACATCGGCATCAAGGAAGCCTCCCATTCGGTAGGAATATTTAGCGGGAAATGCTTTTGGAAAGGGTGTGCCTTCAGCCGTGGCTTTCATGGCAGCCCATGTGTCATCGTCCGGTTTCATTCTAGAACGAGTTACTGCATCAACAGCAGTCATGGCTACTGCTGATTTGGCTGCTTCATCAGCCAGTGTATTTCCAGGAACGTGTATTCCAATGCGCTGGTGTCCAAGTGTATGTACAACATGGGCATTTGGTAGCATTTCCTTCAGGTCCGCTACTTTCCCCCACAGAAGCCCATGTTTGATGGTGTTGCTTTTGGAGTCTCTGAACCCATTCTTTCGCCAGTAATGCAGGTATTCATTGAAGGACTGGACACAATAGTGTGAATCACAAACAATCAGTGTTAGCTGTGCAGGATCATGTGTTCCAGTGCTATCACCAGAGCCTTTAGCTCTGCCAGTTGTGCAGTGCAATCCCCTAAGGTTTGCGTGAAAGTATGTTGTGGATAGAATTTATTACCCTCCATGTAGACCCTTACGACTGCACAAGCAGCGGAGTATTGATGCTTTGTGCCTATTGCAGGTTGTGCTGAGCCATCGGTGTACCTGACTCTTTGATACTGATCAATAGGCAATGTATTTGCCGGAACTGGGTATTCCAGTTCATATTGCAAAAATTCTTGAGTTTGTAATTTTGGATCAAAGATATAGTCAACATTAGTGGCTGTCAGAGACGTTGCCCATTGAATCCAACATGGATGTAATGCTTTAATATTTGGAATGCTGGCTTTGGTAACAGTCTCAAGAGCTGGAATTGGAGATACGACAATAATGTGTTTCCCCTGGGCCAGTAGTCTTTCTTTAATGACAGCCATCTGAACAGCAGTGAGAATTTTCTCACTGGGAGCAAAGCGTTGTTCTACTGCTGAATACAAATGTGATTTGTATGCAATCCGGATTGTCTCACCCTCATTAAAAGTTACATAGGTGAAACCAGTGGCACCAGCAAATAATCTCCTATGACCAGATGTTTTTTTATTGTCCCTTGTGTGTAAGTGTTGTGCTGCAAGCATGTCTGTTTGTAAAGCTCTGAGAATGCGAGTGTGTTTGACTGTCCAAATTTTACTGGAAAAGTCGAGACATATTAAGTCAGATAATGGTTTTATGCGTGATGCATAATCTGGAATGTAAATTCTGCCAAAATCTAGGAAACCCAATAAGGATTGGAGTTTTTTAATGGTATTTGGAGGTTGTAACTGTGTGCATTTTTCCACGAATTGTGCTGCTAGGCTCTTTCCTTCACTTGATAGCTCGTATCCCAAAAATAGGATGTTAAGGAATGCTATTTTTGTTTTTTTTTAAGTTGAATTTATAGCCGAATTTGGCAAATCCTACAACAATGCAGGCTACCCATCTTAGATGTTGCAGTAATTCATTATCCATGAAATAGACATCACCTACATAGGACAATGCTTCAGGGTCAGTGTCGTGCAATATTGAAGTCACACGAGCCACGAACAGTCCTCGACTGTTCTTATACCCCTGTGGTAATCAACAGAATTTCTTCTGGAAGCCTAGTGTGCTGAAACTTGTTAAGTCTCTACTCTCAGGTGCTATATTTCGGCAGAAGAAACCATTGGAAATATCTAGTGTTGTTTTGTATTTTTTTAGCACTATGGTGTTCATAAGTGCTGTGCAGTGTGAGTTATGTATAGCATATGTGCGTGTATGACTGTTTAAATGTCTGTAGTCTAAGACTATTCTGTACGAATGGTCCGGTTTAGCTACTGGGAATAAAGGATTATTCATTAGTGAGACACAGTGTTCGATTACGCCCTTGTACTCCAGTTGTGTGAGGATTTCCCTCACGGTTGCTTTAGCATCATGTTTTATTGGATACTGGGGTTGAGGTTGGGGTTGATTTTTAATTGGTATTACATGATAGGGGGAATCTTTATCCCATCCTAAGTGGTTGCTATATAACACGGGTGCCTGCGCCAGTGCCCAATCAATGGCGTAGGATTCTGCGAACTCATCAGGAACAAGAAGAAAGAAAGAAGGTTTGATAACATCTTCCCCATATGGGCAAGTACGGTCAAATTCAGGTGGCCAATCCCTTTCGGCCAGTAGAATATCATATATATTTAGGACGCGGTCCCAAAAGATTGCGTTGATTGTGCGTTAAATGTCTCCTTCTAACTGTAACGTTACATTGTACACCCTATCAGGCGTGGAGACACGCATGTCCGCAGTTTCAACTTGTAGGAAGCTATCAGTTGCTTTCACCTACAGATGCTCTTGAAGATTCCAGCGAACTATTGTGACCTCTGCTGCACTGTCTAGCAGCGCTACTGCCCATTTCTTGTTCTTCAATACAGCCCTCTTCTTGAGTGGTATAACGAATCGCAACTGCTGCCACTTTTTTCTTTTTGAATTGAGGTTTTTTGTTGAGGAAGTTTCTCTTCTTTTTTAACATAAACTTCTGTAGAGCGTTGGGATTCCTTTCTCAGTTTCACGTACTCAGTTCTTTGTTCTGACCGCCCACCTCTCTCACTGCATTTTTCCGGTGAGTCATGAAAGGAATGAGATTGGCGTGTATCAGGATATTGATATCTGTCAGGCGTTTTTATATTATCTCTATTTCTGAGATTATATCTATTCTGTGGGGTCTCCGTATGCAGAGATTCTCCCCTTTCTTTTTTAGGTGTTTGTTGTTTTTTATCCCAGCATTTTTTAGAACCCTCAGGAGCTTGCTTGGTAGAAGCTTTATTAGATTTACCCTGAAACTATGGTTTTGTGGGTCTGGCCCCCAGACTATCTCAACCAATACTAGAGTAGGTCTCCACGATAATCTTTGGCAGCTCATGTTCTTGACCCTGTGGAGGAATGTTCCAGAGCCGCATGCACACTGCTAGTGCAACTGCTTCCCCTTTAAGGTTACTTAATATAATTGAAGATACAGTGGCAAAATTGCCCATTAGTTGCATCCCCAAGTCCAGGACCGGGGCAGCCCCATATTCATCTTGAAGCTGTTTTAACACTTCCAGTAGATTGGCTAGTGTCAGTGTACTGTGTGCGGTAGTATAGAGCGTGGCAAATACCGTGCCCCCAAGTATTACAGTTATCTACTGTGGGAACCATCCCAAATGGCAAGCACATAGTTAATATTCTATGCTTATATTGAGGTCCCGGGGAAATACTGCTTCCAGTGCATTTATTTTTTGAGCTAACCAAAACTGAATCTCTTCTCTTTTGGTGGGTACTTTACCCATGATCGAATGTACAGTTGCAGGATTAATACCTGGCGTTACTGCATGTTGTTGCGCCGGGGCAACATTTGCTGGGTTTGTATTTAATGTTTGAATTACAAACTGTACTAATCGTCTGTATATTGCAGTAAGCTCAGCATATAAGCGACGGACTTCAGTTACCGTCAAGGTTGCTGCAGCAGGGTGAGGTGTATATGTGGCCAATAAAGGCCAGGTAGGACCATTATTACTTAGAGGACCTTACCTTACATTTAGAATTGTATGGGGTAGGGCGCCATCAAGCCAATTATTATGTTCTTGATAAGATGGAGGTATTTCCAGATATGCATATGCTCTGTATTCTGCAGGTGTGTTTGCAGGTGTATAGTGATGAAATGTATTTGTGTTCCCATCAGCTGCTGGAAATGTGACCCAAGAAGAGAAAATTCTGTTTTATAGGCTGGATGAGCCTCAACAACAAATGTAACAGGACCCACTAGGCCATTAGGCCATGTGCCAATAAATGTGTAGTAAAGGGTGGTCACAAATTGACTGCAATTGCTACCTGTTGCGGGTTTGCCATGATGTGTGATAGGAGGAATCTTTATCCCATCCTACGCACACCAAATGGGGATTATCCTTTCAGGGTTCAAGCTTGAACAACCTACAGCGTTAGTTAGGTACTCCCTACTTAGCTGAGGAGGAAAGTCTCCAATACCATGGATGCCTCTGTATATAGTATTGAGGTGTCTTTGCATGTGGTGAGACAGAGATACTCAAGAGGACCAGAAAATTAGTGCCTGACCAAGCGTTGGCAGCGCCATGTCGAGCAGGCTCTCCTTATCCTAATGAGACTACTGGATTTGGGTGGCAGAATCACTTGCACTGTGGGGAACTGAGTCTGAACCCACTACAGGTGACACTTGTCAGCCTAATCTGGGTTTTGCTCCGGCTAACTAGAAGTGCCTCATCTCCACCCAAGAGTAGGGATGATTGGGCAACCGAGCGCATGACACAAGCGACTCCTCAGAGAAATTATGGTCACTCAGATCTCATCCGTTTCCCTCAGTTACATTAGTCTCACTTATGCAAGGACAATCAGAGGCAGAGTATAGTTCAATAAGGTTTTATTGAAGTAACTGCATCTTAGATGATAAAGCGTGCATTGCAAAAACTAGGACGATGAAGCATAACAGGATTAAAATTGTGACAAGGAGAGTAAAGCATCAAAATAATGCTACCATATTGTCACTAGAATCATTACAAATAGCTCCTACCTAGGCTATGTTACAGCACAGCATGTTAAGCTCTAATTCTGCCCTTCAGGTTCCCCTGGGAAGACATCATCCCTCATAACTGAGCAAGAGGCCTGTGGTCTACATAAGCAGCCACAGCGAAGCACTCAGCAATCAGCATACAGTCGTGGTCATCTGGCTGGAATCTCCCTCTAACGTACATGGGTCAAAGTAGTGTTTTTATAATATAACAGCTGATGTTCCAAGAAAGGACCCCACGTAAGAGCGTGTATTTTTCTGTGCACATTAGAGACAAAGCGTACCACTTTTACCGGCAACCTATCTTACTGCAGCCGTGAGAAAAGCACAGAGTGCGAGAAATGACTTGTTTAAGAACGCAGTGCTGGCCAAGGCAGAGAACAGCTAGATAAGAAAATAAAACAAGACCGCAAATGTGGCCATTGTTAAAATAATAAAAATGAAGCTGAATAAAATATGTCTAGGTTAAAGTGCACAGCGGCAGGCCTAGTTTGCTAAAATAACATGCATGAAGCTACAACTAAAATGGCTACACAACAATGCAAGCACAATGTTGGGAAGCCAATTGTCTGCTCAGGGGCATCCTGCAGGGCTCACCCCATGGCCCAATAGTTTAGCTCTTTTCCTGGGAGGCAATGGGCCAATATCCTGTTACTGCACAGCTCTTCCAAGCCCTATTCTTCCTGGCTATCTTTCCTTTGATCAAGGATATCTCCAATACTCCTCTCCAGCAGCCAATCCTTCCTTCAATGTGATTCAAGGACGATGGCAAAGGAGAGCTGGCAGTCAGTGGCCACAGCACGGGAGCTCTGATGTGGCACAATGACTGGGGGTTTATGCTCCATATTCATCCTCATGTACAGCTCAGGGACTGCTTTTAGATGGGTCCTGGCTTTCTGTGTGTTCCTCCCAGACCGATCAAGCCATGTTTTGCTCTTCTCAAAACCACAGACACAGCGCCATCATGTGGTAGACTGTCTAAGTCACGGTGTTGACAATTGAATGTCGGTGCCCTGCACCGGAAGCCATTGGTTCAAATTAAGCACAGACTCAAAGTCAGTGTGCTGCCACCACAGCTCACTGTTCTTGTCCCAAAAGACAGTCTGTCGTCTTGTGTGCACTAGAGTCTGCGCTTCGGCGCGCTTTTAAACATCGGAGACAGGTCGTCTCGTGGGCAATTCCAGGCCTAGTTCTCAGTGCGCGTGCGCGTGCGCGTGCGGTGTTGCATGTGTGCTAGAGCCAGATGGAAAAAAAGAAAATTAGGAGACCGGTCTCACACGCAGTTGGGTTACTCAGGGCAGGAGTGGATGTCCATTCACCATGCAGGTGGCATTCCTGCCCCAACGTTCATCCACACTCGCCCCATGCTCATCCTGCTACACATACATTGGGTAAACATACACATCGCATCCGTGTCTGCATGGATGGAGTAATACTCCCAGTTGCTGGCGACAGACAGACCATTTTAACGGGGAGAGGCCAGAATATCTCTCTCCTTGCTACCACTGTCAGACCTCTAGAGCCCTGCGAGCTGACGGTACTCATACTCAGTAAAGGAGGGGTGTCCATGTGGTGCCCCTGCAGATACAACATCCCTGCTCTGCATATCCGTCACCTTCCAAGCAGAACAGCAATGCATCTGTGATGGTCACGAGGCCAAAAATCTGAGATATGCTGTACATGAGCTCAGGGCAGCAGGTGCAAGCTCTCTAGATCTCCAGCGCCAGGTGGACGACATTTGCGCCATAACAGCGCTACATTCCATTCCATGGTTTTAGTACAACTGCATCAGACACAGGGAGCAACAATATACAAGCCGGGTTCCTTTGCATCTCTATCACCTCCTCTGGTTCTGCCCTTCAGATGATGCTGGTCCGCCCCCTGCCCACCATCTGCCCCCTCCATCCGACCTCTACCCTCCGCCTGTTCTGCTCCCCTGTGACCCCCCCCTCTCCCACCACGTACGCCCTGCTCTCCTCCAGCTCCAGCACGCAGGCGTCCCTCCTCGTGCGCACCTGTACTGGCCACCTCTGGTCCTCACGTGATGATGCGCCTTGCTCACAGGGTGCACCCTACCCTCCCCTGCCTCTGCCACCAGCTGACGCTGCTGACCCCGGTTTCCTGTCCCATGTACACACGTGCCCCGCCCTCTCCATCAGGGATAAAGACCTCTCCACCCCCCGCTGCCCATGAGATGAAGGCATTCCTCCCTCCACAGGGACACTCCTGCCCTCACTCTCAAGAGCTCCTGTCAGGAACCCTTCTCCTCCCCTCGCACACCTGCCCTCCGCCGCTCAGATGATGATGCTCCTCTCTCACCATTTCCAGCACTCTGTCCTCCCCCACATTCACACCTCAGGTGATGTCTGACCCTCCCACCCACCCCTTCCTCAATGTACAGCCTGTCCTCTCCCACCACTTCTCTTCTGGGGTGCTGTCCCTCCTTCATCATCTGAGCCCCCATGCACAGGCTTCCCTCCCCACCTCTGCACCTCAGAGGAAGCTGCCCTACCTCTACCCCCCCTCCCCCCCCCCCCGCTTACAGCCTGCCCTGCGCCTCTTTACCCCTCAGGTGAGGACGGCCCCAGCTTCCCACGCACACACGCCCCCTATTCGCCTCTGCCTGTCAGAGGATGCCCTCCCCCACCCCACCTTACAGCCTGCCCTCCATCTCTTGGCCCCTCAGGTGAGGACGACTACAGCTTCCTATGCACACACGGCCCTCCCTACTCTCTCACTGTCTAATTTCGTGCTAGAGATGTCTGAGGCACTGTTGGTGTCGCTCTCTCCCCAGGCACACCCCTGCCCTCCCTATCCCCTGCTCCTGAGACGGTAGCCCACCGCCCCCTCACTTACGCTCGCAGCAGCTGTCCGATCTCGTACTTGTCGGTGATGTCTGAGACGCTGTTGTAGCTCTTGTCTTCCCGGACGCCGATGCAGCCAAAAGGCATGGCAGCTGCTCTCCTGCGAGAGAGTGAGAGAGAGAGACAGGGAAGCTGGGTTACATGTGGGGACTCAGGAGAGGAACATCAGCCCCCGTGGGGCAGCAGCAAACTCAGCGTTCAGGCAGGGGTAGTGATGGAGAACATTAAACACAGGGAGACCAGCATAGGCCCCGAGAGCTGCACATGGGCACAAGTACCTGTACAAGAGCCTTGGTACACACATACCTGCACAAGAGCCTTGGTACCTGCATACCTGCACAAGAGCCTTGGTACCTACATAGCTGCACAAGAGCCTTGGTACCTGCATACCTGCACAGCATCCTTGGTGCTTGCATACCTGCACAAGAGCCTTGGTACCTGCATACCTGCACAAGAGCCTTGGTACCTTCATACCTGCACAAGAGCCTTTGTGCATGCATACCTGCACAGCATCCTTGGTGCTTGCATACCTGCACAAGAGCCTTGGTACCTGCATACCTGCACAAGAGCCTTGGTACCTTCATACCTGCACAAGAGCCTTTGTGCATGCATACCTGCACAGCATCCTTGGTGCTTGCATACCTGCACAAGAGCCTTGGTACATGCGTACTTGAGGCACAATAGTCTTGGTACCTGCATACCTACACAAGAGCCTTGGTATCTGCATACCTGCACAAGAGCCTTGGTGCCTGCATACCTGCACAAGAGCCTTGGTACCTGCATATCTGCACAAAAGCCTTGGTATCTTAGTAGCCTCACAAGAGCCTTGGTGCCTGCATACCTGTACAAGAGACTTGGTGCCTGCAGAGCAGCACAAGAGCCTTGGTGATGAATACTTGCACAACACCCTTGGTGCTCACATACCTGAAGCACATGAGCCTTGGTGCCTGCATACCTGCAGCAAAAGAGCTTTGGTGTCTGCATATCTGCACAAGCACCTTAGTACCTGCATACCTGCACAAGAGCCTTTGTGCATGTGTACATGTAGAAGATCATTTGTGTAGGCATACCTGCACAAGATCCATGGGGCATGCATACCTACACAGGAGCTTTTGTGCATGCATACCAAAACACGAGCCTTGGTGTATGCATACCTACACAAGACACAAGAAGGTTTGTGCATGCATACCTGCAGAAAAGCCTTGGTACCTGCATACCAGCAGAAGAGCAGTTGTGCATGCATACCTGGACAAGAGCCTTGGTGTCTGCATACCAGCACAAGAGCCTTGGCGCATGTACCTGCACAAGAGCCTTGGGCCCTCATTCTGACCCTGGCGGTTCTCTACCGCCAGGGCCAA
Source organism: Pleurodeles waltl (assembly GCF_031143425.1). Taxonomy (NCBI): domain Eukaryota; kingdom Metazoa; phylum Chordata; class Amphibia; order Caudata; family Salamandridae; genus Pleurodeles; species Pleurodeles waltl. Next base: position 35,442,377 of record NC_090449.1, read on the forward strand.
CGGGGGCGGGAGCACCGCCGACAGGCCGGCGGTGCTCCCTTGGTCATTCTGACCGCGGCGCTTTGGCCGCAGTCAGAACGGGAAAACCGGCGGTCTCCCGCCGGTTTTCCACTGCCCCTTAGAATCCTCCAAGGCGGCGCAGCTCGCTGCGCCGCCGAGGGGATTCTGACCCCCCCTACCGCCATCCTGTTCATGGCGGGAAAGCCGCCATGAACAGGATGGCGGTAGGGGGGGTCGCGGGGCCCCTGGGGGCCCCTGCCGTGCCCATGCCCATGGCATGGGCACGGCAGGGGCCCCCTAACAGGGCCCAACTAGGCTTTTCAGTGTCTGCGATGCAGACACTGAAAAGCGCGACGGGTGCTGCTGCACCCGTCGCACGCCTTCCACTCCGCCGGCTCGATTCCGAGCCGGCTTCCTTGTGGAAGGCGCTTTCCCGCTGGGCCGGCGGGCGATCTGAATCAGATCGCCCGCCGGCCCAGCGGGAAAGTCAGAATACCCCTCGCGGTCTATTGACCGCGGGGCGGTATTCAGGCGGCTTCCGACGGGCGGGCGGCAACCGCCGCCCGCCTAGGTCGGAATGACCACCTAGGTGTCTGCACATATATACTGGTACTGGCACAAGAGCCTCGGTGTCTGCACACATACAGTGGGACCTGCACAAGAGCCTTGGTGCCTGCACATATACACTGGCACCTGCTCAAGAGCCTTGGGGCCTGCATACCTTCAGAAGAGCCTTGGTGCCTGCACATATACACAGGCACCTGCATAAGAACCTTGGTGCCTGCATACCTTCAGAAGGGCCTTGGTGCCTGAAAATGTATTCTGGTACCTGCAGTACAAGAGCCTTGGTGCCTACACATTGACATAGATACCCTCCCATGGGCACTGCTACCCACACAAGAGCCTTGGTGTATGCACATGTACATTGGCACCTGCACATGGGCACCGATGACATTTGGACCATGGTACATAAACATTGTGATACCATGTATTTGCACAACATGAGCCCATGTACCTGCACCTCAGGGCATTGGCCCTTCATACGTGTGAGCATGCAAGTGCACATCATGGGCCACGAGTTTCATATGAACCAATGTACTTGTTCATCTTGGGCTGGAGGGCTCCTTATGCGCCCATTTAGCTGCTCACTATGAGCCCAGTGACCTCCATGTGAGCCCTGGAACCTGTGTATTAAATACAAACCATGACTCCAGATTAACTACAAGTCCCAAGCTGCCTCAAAGCAAGGCTTACGAACGCCAGGTCAGGAACCACGTAGGGTCTTAGCAACTGAAGAAGAACACACAGCAGCAGTCACAAATGAGGTGCATTGGCAACATCAAGGACAAAAATATTTTGAGACCAAAATTACGAGGACCAAAAAACGGAGGGTCTCATTCACAAAGGTAAACTTAGATTAAAAGTCTAAATATATGACTTTCGGTATTCACAAAGGTAAATTTGAGAGGTATCTTTACCTCCACCTTCGGGGTGGAATCTCCTTACTCAGAGCGGAATCTCCACCCCAAATGCGGAGAGTCCACTCTGCACCCAAAGTGGAATCTCCACACTCTGCGCAGAATCTCCGCACTCAGGGTGAATCTTGGCCTGAGTACAGAGATTTCACTCCGAGTGCGGACGTAAAGATGCTACTGGCAACTTACCTTTGTGAATACCAAAAAGTAGTAAAGTTAGACTTTTGGTCTAAACTTAGACCAAATCTTTGTGAATCAGACCCCGACATGGTAAGTGCATAATGGTATACACAGATTTACTGTTCTTAACTGGTACAGAGATGAGGAGTTAAGTAAAGCAAATCTATGCTTACTTCTCAAGCTTACTTTCACAATATTTTTTTCCCTGATATTTTGGACTCACGATATTCTGTATTTGATACTCTGGTGGATTACTGCAGAGGGTTAGAATTGTGGTACCTCGAAAGAGCTGTGTCTTAGTCTCAGCACTGGAACATGAGGGGTGATGGAGGTCGGGTGGTGTGGGAGAGATGCTTATAGGTCTTTGTATTAGCACAACAGGTCAGTACAGAGGTGCACTGGGTAAGCCATCATTATTATCTGTTATTATGAGACACTCTGTGCTGTACAACACACTAAAACAATACCCATTGGGGTCACAAAATAGCAGGTCAGTTCATGGTAACTAAACAACTGCTTGAAATGTATCACACATTCAGGATCGATAAGCTTTGGGTGAGGGTCCCCGCTCTTCAGAGCTCATGAACTGGGCCACAGTGGCCCTCATTACTCAAATGTATTGCCTTTTACACTCACCGAACATAGTAGAAATGTAATTTTTTTCAGTTACAAGAATGTTGTTCTTGCACTGTTCTCTCAAATTCCAGGGCAAAATTACCACTCACCAAACTAAAACTGCTGAGTCACTTTTGCTTCTAACCCACATGGTGTATGGGTGTTTCGACAAAATATCGGAAACACAAATATCGTGGGACAGAATATTGTATCAAAAATAGTGGGGGCAAGAATATCGTGAAGGTCATTTTCTATGGGTATGTAAAGTTTTACTGTATATACCTCCACATAAATCTACCTTGACAATGTATATGTCTTCAAGGTATGTAGATTTGGAGTTATGAATACTAAGTCTGTACTTACCTATTTGCACTTACCTTCTCGATATTCTTGTCCTAGATATTTTTGACATGATATTATGTCCACACGATATTTGTGTTTCTGATATTCTGTCACTGATCTGGTGGATCCCTCCAGCACAGGTCAGGTTAAACATCAGTCAGCCCATTGGTCTACGGGCTGTCCAAAAGAGAGAACCTTGTGGTGATGGGGGAAGGCTCCAGTAAGTGGGGCAATCCTAGTTACCCCTCCAAAGAGGAAGCATCCCATCGGCCCCTGCCACCCACCAAATTACTTTCCATCCATTGGGTGAAAATGCCTCGCTGGACAGGGAAAGGGACTCCAGAAGCCTTATTTTTACCACCCTCCTCACTGCCCCCCAGTAGAAGAGGGGTGATTGCTCAGCAGAGACATTTCACCACTGCCTAGATAAGTACTCTAAGGTGTTGCAGCATTTATATAGCACTTATGATCCTTAAGTGGGCTTTGAAGAGCTTGCTTATAAGGGCAAAAACGCTTTGCCACGTAGAGTGTGTGGTTGGAAGGGCGTTGCTTTCTTTTGTGATCCCAAGTGGGAAGTGTTTCTATGTCTAGAATACACTTAACGATTTGGCAGAAGAGATGGACCTTAAGGTGTGATTTCAATGTGGAGCTCGGGGGAAATACTTCATAAGAAGTGACAGTGGGTCTTTCCAGAGGTGGGCAAAGGAGCAGGTAACATAGCATCCAGACAGGAACAAAAGCTGGTATGAGATGGTGATTAGGTTGTCAGCTGTGTAAGAATATAAGGTTTTGTTGCACCCAGGGGTGGCTGCCTGGAGTGTAGAGAAGCACTCCTTATGTTGGTATCTAGGAGGTAGTTGCCAGGCTTGGCATCAATGCGGTGCGAGAAAGCATGGCATGGTCCCTCAATGGTTTGCGGTTGCTGATAAAAGCAGATGAAGGGGGCAGCTGGCAGGTCAGACCCCAGACTTGGTGGACTCAGTACAGAGGCTAAAAAACTTGATTATTACCTCCTGATGCTGGTGCAAAAAGTGGACCCATATTTTGACTTTAGCAATACTTTTGTGCATTGACCAGTGCTTAATTAATAAAGAAAAGAAAAATAAGTGCCAGGGCCCTCATCAGGAGGCCACCGCAGCTTGCACCACACATTGCCACTGCCCACACTGCCAAAGATGGTACCAACACAACTACTAGCCCTCAGACTGCTACAAGTGAGACAATTCAGACTGTTCGAGGCCCCCAAAGGGATAAGAATGACTTGGGAGGCAGATGTTAGTTGTTTTAATGTATATTGAATTAATAAACAATTATTGTTCTGCTGAGTTTTCAATTTCACAAACAGCGCCACTATGTGGCAGCTGCCATAAGTGCCGGTGTTAGTAATTAAGAGCCAGTGCCGAGCACTGGAAATCACTGTCTCAAATTAAGCACGGACGTAGACACATTGGACTCACTTCAAAAGAGACAATATCCATGGACGTCAAGTAGGGGTTGCAAGGGCTACCAGCTGTTACACCTGGCTTGCTCCCTGATACTCCCAGCACGGCCCTTGCTGAGCTCAGGGGCCCTCTAGTTAGCAGCAGCAACAAAAAGTAAATACGGTTATAAGGACTCTGGTTACCTTGTATAGATTCCTCTCCTTGCCCTTCCCTTAGAGTTTCAACATCAAACAGGGGTTGTTGGTGAGGAGCTAATGAGGGGGTGATGAGGGGTGAATGTTGTGAGGTCTCTGGTGGTTGCAGGATGTGATGTGATTTCTGGTGTTTATTGATGTAAGTAGAAGCTCACCATTGTGGGATTCAGGGCACCCCTTCTTTGTTTTCTGCCCTTTTGTTCTATTATATTAACAGTGGCTAAAATCATATTATTCACTGTTAATACATAGACAAAATGCCAGCCCACCTATGTGATGGCCAACGCACGAGCAGGAAGGAGACTCCAGTAGTCACCAGAGAGATTGTCCTGGTCTGGTGACACACTGGTGGGAGAGAATGTGGTGTGTTTGTGCATGTATGTATGAGAGAGTCAGTATGAACATGTGGTGGAGATGTTTTATAAGTATGTGAGTGAGACTGTGCATGTGAGTTAAACAGTGAGACATTGTATGAGTAAAATACAGTCAATATCTGAGTGAGACTAAGCATAGGTCGAGCCAGGGGCAGTTTCTCATCTAGAGCTAAGGGGCTGCACCCCTCTGAATTTCCTGCACTTCAACATTAAAAAAATATTAAACAGATCCATTAGTTTAGAGATGATCCTTTCTCTAAACAAATCAATGTATTTAGCTCTGGGCTGTCTGTCCCAGGCTGCCTGGCCCGCCTCACTTTGAAGTGGGAGACGGAAGCCAGGCAGTAAATCAACTTTTCTGCACTTTGATGCAAGATGCAGGGCTTAGCTTTCTAAAGCCCTTCATTTCCATTGTGGTCTACAGTGGTATCCACTATAGGCCAGTGACGCTTTTAGCGTCATGGTTTCGGGCACTGGAGTCTTGCTCCCTGCCTGAGGCCAGGCATCTGTCGTTCACAGGCATCGATCCCACCCATTCCCATTCCTCACGCAGTAGGAGTGAATGCAAGCATGTCTGGTTTAGTGCCTTGTCCTCTGTGATGGTAAGTGTTATAATTTTAATCTTTGTTTTTTTTTACATTGTGCTGAGACCCCTTGTCACCTTAACCTCGCTCACTTTGACACCCCAGGCCCTGGCTGCAGATCGCTGGCCCCTTCAGAAGTGGAGCTGATGTATTTGTTCCTTTGCTAAATTGTTCTAAAAGACTAGCAGGGTTCGGATTTCCCTTGCAAAGTTTATCCACATATCTGAGTCAAGCTCAAAGTGAGAAAGATCTGCTTACAGGAAAGGCAGTAATCTGCTGTATGGGTTAAAACTGGTCCCATCTTCATGCCCATAATATTCATGCCAAAAACATGGATTGATTTGTAAACAATGAATGTTAAAAATGTTAAGGTAAAGTGAGTTAGTGATTTTGTTCCTCTCTTTTTTCACATTTTACTTAAAATTGCATTCGGCAAGAGAGTTAACTGTTTCATCATGCTCTGTTTTGGTATTTCTTTGTGTGCATTTTATTAATCTTGCATAGTGCATACTTTGACTTGTTCCAGGTGTTTATGGGGGGCTTTGACTGAGAGCGCTGAGGCTGAATAAGTGTGTTGGCGCCTCGGCAGTGCACACAGAACAATTGCCACGTATTCCAGCTACAGTTGAAATTCAGTGTAAATGTGTGTGAAGGTTGTGCAAAGAGGTCAAAATATTTAGAAGGCAAAAGGAAATAAAGTGCTTAAATGTGAATGAGTGCAGTGTATGTTTGCGATGGTAAAATGAGGGAGATGTGAGGAAGTGCATTCAGGTGACAGTGAAAACGGGGGGCTGAAGAGGAAAGAGAGGAGATTGAAAACGTGCAGATGGATAGGATGTGCAGAGAGAATGGGCACACGTATCTAACGTAAAGCACAAATAACTGAAGGACATACTCCTTCCACAGGCCTAAAAAATGTTTAATTCATAGTCTCACAATTTCAGAATTGAAACATTTACAATGTTAATTATTCATAAGAAATCATTGTTACGCCTTTATCTTAAACAAATAACCATTGACAAAGCAACCAGGACTGACAAGTTTTAGGTGCATGCCAGGTGTTATATTTTTGGATGCAGTAACATGTCAGAGAGAAACCAAAATACAGGTCGGTGGCACACTAAGGGGATCACAGAAATACATTTTACGTGTCCCTTTTAGAGAGCCCCCTCTATTTTCATCCCACTTAAAGAGCTGTCTGCACATATTTCTGTATGACTGACTGCGACCAGCAGCTGTGAGTGCTTCCCGATGCCTGGTTAGAACATTTCCTTCCAAAGCTGATGCTGCATGCAGTGCAAGACACCGCACACGCACTCACTTTAAAGTCCCTGAAATTGTCACGTTGTGCAATTTGCACTTTAAAATAACTGTTGAACCTTTTATTGCAGTAATATATGGGACAGTTTTTAATGTGTTTAATATTTCAAGGCTATACATTCACACTGCTTTATAAACCTTGCTTTTTCACTAAATTCATTTGCTTTCAAATGCACCATTTGTCCATTTTGTTTCCATTTTTTCTTGGGAGAAGGACCCACCCTAAACCCCACGTTTGTCCATTAGGCTTGTTCGCTTCATTCACTACATAAAAGTCATACCCAACTTTTACGCCCCACCACTTTCAAATGTCACCAGCCACCACTGGGTTGAGCATGTGATTGAAGATGTGTGTGAGCTTGAAAAAGACATTGTGAGTGGAGCAGCGAACGAGTGAAACAGTGTGTGAGTAAGATAGTGAGTATGTTAGGCTGAGTATGCAACTAGGACAGTGAGTGAGCTTATAAGCGAGAGTGTATGACTGAGAAAGCATATGTGAAGCACTGTGTGAGCATGAGAGTGAAACAGTATGTGAGAGAGTATGTGAGTGACGCAGTGAGTGTGTATATGAGTGAGACTGCAAATGAGTGTGCGAGTGAATGAGGAAGTGTTACACAGTGTGCGAACACGTGACCACAAAGTAAGACAGTGAGTGAGTATACGAGTGAGTCTGTGTCTCCGCATGTGAGACAGTGTGTGTGTGAGTATGTGAGACAGAGCATGTGTTATGTTTGCCAGTCTGTCACTTGGTCTGGCCAGATGGAGGAGATGTTTGCCTTTCGGAGGCATTCATGGCAACTTACAGGCATTGCCATATTGGAGGTAGCTCGTAGCAAAAGAGAGGGCACTTATGACGAAATGGAGGCCCAGGCACACTGAAGGTGATTCCTGGTATATGCAGTACCTCTGGCAAGATCTGGTGCCACTATACATTTTTTAGGCAATCCTAGGTTAGTGCCACTTGAGTTATGTGATTATGCAGTTGTGGGGTTTTCTGCATATTATGGATTTGACGCCTTTGACACATAATCCATCATCGACTGCATAATCTGCAGACTTCAATAAAAACAAATTGTTTCCGGCGCGAATGGATGTAAAGTTACTAAACACAAGGTGACACATATTCCTTCGCAGTGGAAGGGCCTTTGCAAAGGCAAGTCATCTTTTAATTTACTATTTCTGTTTTTGGTTATTAAATTGGTACTAATAAGGAGAAATCTTTTTCACAATGTTACCATGTGTAAAAATTACAAAATAATGAAATAATACTATAACAAAATGTGCCCCATTGTGCCATACAATTTGCCTTTTGTTGCTACATAGTTTAGTCAACCCTGCCACATAATTTGGTCTTCCCCAGCCTCATCATTTCAGAGGCCCTGTGCTAAGTATAAGGAAAGAGAACTGCAGTGCTGAATTTGTAAATAAAACGGTGCCAGCACCAAAAGCTCTTCTCTGAAACAAGCAGCTGCTGCAATTAAATGTGCGAGAACAGAATACTGAGGCAGTGTAATCCTGAAGCCAACTCGGTCCTCTTAATTACATTTACGGCCAGTCCCTGCCCTTCAGCTCACCCTTGCTGCTTTCTACTTTCTCCCTTTGTGATGCTTTTTTGTTTATCTCTTCCTCTGTCTTTCCCATATGAGTCTTTCGCTCGCAGGAAATGCTTGAGGCAGAAAAATAAGAGCCGGCCCTCAAAAATAAGTGCTTGTACTCCGCACTGGAAAGAACAAGCACAAATTAAACACTGGAAAATTGTGATATGAAGGTGATGAAAAGGGGGGGGGGCGACACCCATGACAGGGTGTTCGATTTCACATAATGGTTGACATATTGGGGCCCCCAGAGCATATTTTTAAATAAAATGAGGTGAGCTCCTCGGTTAGGCTTAATTGGTACACAGTGAAATTCTTGAAAATGTATTGGGTGCCTTTTCAGAGCCTACGGGTGCTTGGCAATTGTACTTTAAAATGCAGTATTTTACTTATGTTTTTAAAACTTTTCTGGTTAGGAGACCTTACCTAACCAGCCTAGAAAAAATGCGGCTCATTCATACACTAAGCACTGGAATTGGGGTTAACTATTACACCCACTGCTTAAAAAGATAACCAGACCTCCTTGGGCCAACCAAGCCAATCACATACCTTCCCTCTGGTCCAAATTGGTTACCCACCACCTGCCCTTAACCTGGAATAAAAGATGCAAAGCGGTGAATTATTTGTTTAGAACAGGGCCGGCTTTAGGGCGGTGCGAGCGGTGCGGCTGCACCAGGTGCTGACCTGGATTGGGGGGTGCTGACCTTAGGGGGCGCTGTGTTTAGCCATGACTTACGAAACTTGCGATTTAAAAGCACCTTCTAAAAGGTTCCTTGCGGGTTCATCCTTCAGGAAACAATTAAAATGTCAAGATATCTCTGGTGAATAATGTTCCTGCTAGGGAGAGAGATATGAGTTTTGTCTAGTAGAAGCTTTGACTTCCCATAAAGTAGTGTAGAGGGTTAATGTGCCTGCTGCAAAGAACAGAACTATATTTTATGTGGACAGCTGAGTGGATTAGTAAAGCCAGCCTTTGCACGCCCTTTCAAGCAAATGAATGTATGTGAAAGGGGGGCTATGGAGAGATGAGGGGCACATTTGCCGAGTGGTCGTGAGAGAATCTGAGGAGGTGGTCATGGGGCGGGGGTGCCAAAAAAAACTGTTGCACAGGGCACCACCAGCGCTAAAGCCGGCCCTGGTTTAGCATGAAGCTATGATGCAGGAGGATTCAGCCTGAGACAATAGCACCTGGAGACGCGCCGAGCAGGCGTGCACATCCTGGCTTGCCCTTTGCTACCCCTGGCACTACCTTTGTGACCCCTGGCCTCAGACGTGGCAAATTCAGTGCCAGGAACACAGGCTTGTCCTCCTTGTCAGTTGGGGCTCTGCTCTCTTTGATTTCTGAAAAATTTGTCTTACACTGATAGTGAATAATAGTATATTATTTACAATCAGTTTAATAAAAATGGAGTACACTTAGCTGGAATATGCCTTTCCCTGGCAGCTGAGTAAGTAAAAAATGCTTTTAAATGTATGGTGTGTGTGTGTACTTGCTGGTGAGAGTTTTTATGTGAGAGAGAGTAGTAACTGTGAATCTGTGTGCATGTGTAAATACGTGTGTGAGTTAAAGTGGAGGTCAAATGGTGTGTGATGTCACTTCCGCTAACGCAGGCATTTCAGTGAATTGACCTCCATGCGCGGAGGGCGCCTAGTAATTCTCAGCCGCCTTGTTCACAGATTTCATGGTTTTCCCAGCAGGACCCGTTAAAGAGTAGATGCAAGGGTTATCCCTCCCAAGGATGGAGGTGTGCCAGGCCCTGCGACTGAGACAGGGAGACCTCTTGCCATGGCCTCGCTGCTGGTGGGGTCTGGGTCTGTGGGTACAATCATGCCTTGTTTAACCTGGCTCCTGCACTGAACGTGTCTCCACAGGTAACATCCACAGACTGTATGAAGTGTAAAAAAACACATGCTTCACAGCTGCGGGGAGCGGACTGCCGTGCATTTAACATTTTATTTTCTTTTTAGAGAAAAGTGACACCAGCGGCACATCAGGAAATACACAAAGCGCTACACTGCGAGGGGAACGTGTGCCTGCTTGCACCAGCAAAACATTCTTGTGACTTTGCAGAATTTATCACAAAAACGCAGGCAGGCAGTATCGTGATTAAAGGCAGTGAATTGCAACATTGCCGCTCCAGTCCCAACCCCCTCTAAATGAGACTTAGGAGAGTTTCAGTGGGCTCTCGTTGTTGGCTGACTAATTGCAGGAAGACCCAATAACATGAGGGGGACTATGCGCTGGCAAACACAAACTAAGTGACTTATTTACAAGCCCCCTGCACAGCTTCATTTTTAGGGTCAAGTGCAAAGCGCTCCATCTCTTTTGTAATCTCTCTTTGGGCTTTTAACCACACCCATGTCACGCCCATGTCACGTCTGTCACTGTCATTGGTTCGTGGGCTTGCCTTTTAAAATCCACTTGATTTCATTACTGAAAGGCATGCATACGTCATGCCTTATCTGGTGTTTAGCCCACCTACACAGCACCAGTAAACTACTGAAAACATACGAGGCTCCATGTTTTCAGCCTGATTTCTGCTCTATTTTATCTTTTTATTTTCCACGCAGCGCGAGCATGCTGGGTTTTGCATAGCACGATCATGTTTGTTTTTTTTCTTTCAATTTATGTGGCAAGAAAAGTCTAGTTAGGAGTTTACAACGCTAATAGCTCTAACTCAAGCAAATGCGAGACCTGTTGCTTTGTAAATGCTTGTTTTTTATGCTATGGGGCGCAAGCAGTCCCCCACACATCACCGCATTTACAAACTGCTGCAATGGTATCATTGCGCCAGTTTGTTTAGCCTTGTGCTACATTATACCTGCACCAGGTACAATATATGCAAGGGAGCGTTCCCCTGCAAATAGCGCTGCAGAAATGGGGCAGTTACTAGATTTCACTGCACCATTCTGCTCCTCCACAACGTCATTTTTTTAATGCCTGCTCAGGGCAGGCGTTAAAGTGACACTCAATGGGACCCCTTAGAATTGCTGGGCTAGCGTCAACATTTTGATGCTAGTCCAGCAATGCTAAGGTTCAGCGCCACAACTGCATCAGAATTTCTGACACAGTTGTGGACACTGCGCGCTGTGGAGCATTCTATAGTAAATATAGGCACCGGTTACAATGCGCCAGTTTCTTGTAAATAAGGGTCTAAATCTGTGCTAAGGATGACTGAATGGTGTGGTGGCGTAACCAGGGAACCCTCTTTCACAGCTGACCGTTTCTAACCCCTGAAGAGCGCTAGGGAGCCGATTGTATTGCATCAAAAGGAGGCCTTGGAAGGCACATGCGGTGGAACGGCCTGGAACTCGCATGCTGCACGTGGAACTCCTTGGAACGCGTACGTCACCGGACGGAACACCCTGGAACGCAAATGCCACACGGTGGATCTCCTTGGAACGCACACGTCACCGAACGGAACGCCGTGGAAAGCACATGGCGCGCGGTTGAGCTCCTTGGAACGCACACGTCACCTTGGAAAGCACATGGCGCGCGGTGGAGCTCCTTGGAACGCACACGTCACCTTGGAAAGCACATGGCGCGCGGTGGAGCTCCTTGGAACGCACACGTCACCTTGGAAAGCACATGGCGCGCGGTGGAACGCAAATTGCTCCATCAGCCTTGATGTTCTAAAGTTGCTGCTCATGCACGCCCCGCTTCAGGTTCAGCCCGAGACCTCTCCCTGGTTCCCAGCAGGGCCTGGGTGCTCTGTCTACCCCTCTCACTTGTACAGCCGACAGCTTGTAACACCGCCGGCCGCGCAGACACCGACCATCAGCTGCTGAACTACATCCAACTTTAACTGAAGCTTAAACCACCATTTTACAAAGTGACGTACTTCCGGCTTATTGCACCCCCGCCGTCCTTTCATGTCGCAAGGGATAGCTCGCGGTGGTTCGGTTCTCACCGCGTCCCCAAGTGGATTACTGCGAATGGTAGATCTGTTTTTTTTTTCCGCTTCCTATCGTGTCACAACAGCTTCTCCGAGCTGCCACTCAGCGAGCTGATAGTCTCACGCCGGATTGCACCTGAGAGCCCTGGTTTAGGCCAGCACACCGCTGTTTCACATTGGAGCTGTCATCCCCTTGTTTGTCTTGTGAGAAGCGGAGTGGGGGTCACCCTAAATCAGCATTTATGTGTTTTTTCCCGCATTCTCTGTGTGTGTTCTATGGGTGTTATGACGCGCCTGCGGTGAGGTTACCTGACAAAACATTTAGAAGTGTAAAAAATTAAAAACAAGGCAGTACACCCTCACTTTCTGTGCACTCAGGACCTGGAACAATATCCCGGCATCCACCAGAACTGCCCAATCACGTTTCAGATTAGGAAAGTCAATTACAGACACAAGATCTCCTATGGGGTGTGTCGCTGGGTTCAAAGCCACTTTTGTGCCAAGATTCAGGGCTAAATTCACCAATTGCTCATTGATGCATCCAATTCCCACAGCTTTGATCCAATGCATTCCAAGACAAAATTGGGTTTTCCAATCAAACTTCTTAATTAGACCATAACCAGTGCAGATGGACTTTGAATTTGTCACCAGTGAATTTCAGTATTAGCTTTCGTCAGGGGCACACATTTCAACACCACTTTGGAAAGAACAATGTTCGCACAACCAAATTACAATCTGATTAGAGCTATATGTATAAAGTCACTTAGACAAAGAGTGGACCGAGTCTATGCTTCTTAAAATACTAGTTACGAACAGCAGGGACTGAACTAAAATAGAGTGCGGAGTGAGACCTCTCATAACAAAGTTTTATCTCTGAGTATCAAAACATGTCGGAGTGACCATATGCATTCACAATAGACCCCAGAGCCATGAACACCAGTGAAATCACTTAGGCGTACTATAACATTAATCAAAAGAACCCTTTAAAGTATCAGCATATAGAGTGACGATCTTGCATCAGGGTCACGCCCTGCTACAATATTAGCGAAACCACAGTTGAATTAGGAGTGAGTGAGGTTTATGAGCGTGATGTAGAAAGCTGAGGTAACTGTTAGAAATTGAGTCTCTAGTTGGCAGCGATTTGCACCCTGTCCAACTAGGGACCCTCACTCTAGTCAGGATAAGGGAGCCACACAGCTAAGAGAATCCCTGCTCACCCCCTTGGTAACTTGGCACTACCAGTCAGGCTTATCTCAGAGGCAATGTGTAAAGTATATGTACACACACAACCAGTAACACAGTGAAAACACTACAAAAGGACTCCACACCAGTTTAGAAAAATAGCCAATATTTATCTGAGTAAAACAAGGCCACAACGAGAAAAATCAAACATACAAAAGTCAAAGGCCAATATTTATACTTTTTTAGCGCCGCATTTGCATCATTTTTTGATGCAAAAGCGGTGCAAACTTACAAAATACAATTGAATTTTGTAAGTTTGAGCCGCTTTTGCGTTAAAAAGCAGTGCAAATGTGGTGCTAAAAAAGTGTAAATATGGGCCAAAATATCAGTTTTTAAAAGTTTAAGCAAGTCTTAATCTATAGAAATCAATGGATGTATCTGCTTAGCACAAAGTACCTGGGATGCGTCAGAAACGAAGATTATGCAGGCCACAGGGGAGGTGACGTGCTGGAAAAACAAAGCAATGCGTTGGTTCCTTACTGTGCAAGGGAGGTGGTGCGTTAATTCTTTCCTCGCAGGAGAGGCAATGCTTCGGTTCCTTACTGACAGGGGAGGTGATGCACGGATTCTTTCCTAGCAGGAAAGATGATGCGCTGATTTACAGACATGCGGCGTCGGTTCCTAACTGCAGTGCAGGGTCGACAAAGAATTGACGCCTTAAGGACAATGAATGGAAAATCCAGATGCGCTGTGTGGATGGAGCCATGGTAAAGCAGATGCTGCATCAGTTCTGTAGCCACAAGACTGGCGCTGTATCAATGCTCCAGCCGCGGGTCGGGTGCTGCGTAGATTTTACAATTACAGCACGTCTGTGCATGGATATTCTCCTTCAGGTCACCAGCTTACACTGTCAAGGGCCCAGGGGCTGGAGTTGGCACCAATTGGCAAGTCAGGACTCTTAGCAGAAGAGCCCAGGCACTGGCAGATGAAGTCTTTGATGTTCCTGACAATTCTTAACAGGAGGCAAGCTCAGTTCAAGGAGAACATTGAAAAGCAGGATGTAGAAAGCAAAGTCCAGTACTTTCATTCCCAGGATAGAAGCAACAATCAGCAGGCCAGCGCAACAAAGCAACAGGCAGAGTGTCAGTCCCTCCTACAGCGTCCAGCTCTTCTTCCTGGCAGAAAGCCCTCAGTTCAGAAGTGTTCTAACTCTGTGGTGTCAGAGGTCCAGTACTTATACCCATTTCTGTCTTTGAAGTAGGCAAACTTCACAGAGAAGCCTTTGTAGTGCACAAGACCGTGCCTCTCCCTGCCCTGGTCCCAGATACACTCCACGGGGTTGAAGACTGCTTTGTGTAAGGATAGGCACAGCCCTATTCAGGTGCAAGTGTCAGCTCCTCCCCCCACTCTAGCTCAGGAAGACACACCAGCCTGGTGAAGGGCCATCAGGATATGCAGGGCACACCTCAGCCCCCTTTGTGTGACTGTCTAGAGTGAATGCACAGACAGCCCAACTGTCATCCTGACCCAGATGTGTATCAGCAGACAGGCAGAGGCACGGAATGGTTAAGCAAGACAACGACCACTGTCTAAAAGTGGCATTTTCAAACTTACAATTCAAAAAACAACTTTCCAAAAGTTGCATTTTTAAATAGTGAGTTCAGAGACCCCAAACTCCATATCTCTATCTGATCCTAAGGGGAATTTACACCTAAAAGATATTTCAAGGCAATCCCCATGTTACCCTACAGGAGACATACACCTTTCAATTGTGAAAACTGAATTTAGCAGTATTTCACTATCAGGACATGTAAAACAAACCAGTACATGTCCTACCTTTTAAATGCACAGCACCCTGCCCATGGGCTGCCTTGTGCCTACTTTAGGGGTGACTTACATGTAGTAAAAGGAAAGGTTTGGGCCTGGCAAGTGGGTTCACTTGCCAGGTCAACATGGCTACTCATGTGGGTGGCAAAATCAGTGCTGCAGGCCCACTAGTGGCATTTGGTTTATAGGCCCTGGGCACACCTGGCCCACTATACTGGGGATTTATTAGTAAATCAAATATGCCAATCATGGATACACCAATCACTAACACACTTTAGACAGAAAGCATATGCATGTTACCACTGGTTAGCAGTGTTAAAGGGCCCAGAGTTCTACAGCCAACCAAAACAAGTGAGAAAAAAAGGAGGAAAAAGGCAAAAGGTTTGGTGATAATCCTGCTAAAAGGTCCAGGTCCAACAGTAACCAAGTGACTTTATCAATCAATCATTTATAGAGCATCGCAAATCACCCTTGAGGGTCTCGAGGCACTGCTGTGTGTAGGTTGTTTATTCAAACATCCAGGTCTTTAGATCGCTTTGTTGGAGTGACGGTGCTGTTCTGAGATGCAGGGGAAGGTTGTTCCAAGCCTTGGCTGCAAATTGCAAGAAGGGGCATCCTCGGCTGTTCACTTAACAGTTCCGTGGGGTTTCTGCAATGGAGAGGGAGGCTGATCAAAGGTGTCTGGGTGGTTGGTGAAAGGTTAGGCATTTGTTGATGTATGCTGGTCCTTCGTTGTTTTGTGCAGGGCATTGTAGGCGTGGGTCAGCATCTTGAACTGGTATCTCCTCTGGATCGGGAGACAATTGAGTTTCCTGAGATGGGATGTGATGTGGGTCCTTCTGGTGAGGTCAAGTATGAGCCTTGTCTGTGAGGGAAAATGGAGAACCACTAAACTGGATAAACACCAAATAAAAATGCATGTAGTGTGAGGTCTTCCTCGATCAGAAGGAAACTGAAGTCAAAGACTAGCCAGAGAAGTATGGTCTACACAGAGGGTTGAAGCATGTTGAATGTGTGGGCGATTGAAAATAAATAAAATATAATGCAAGGTGCAACAAGAGCGATGGAAAAAATCAACCCTACTGAATTAGATATGCTAAACCTATATAGTATGCTGTAAGGACACCCAATAAACAGCAAGTAACAGATGGCTAACCTACTACTCCAATATGTGTTAAGATGCAAGATGGAACTAGTATGTCTATTGATGCAAAGCTCACTAATTGTGTGCAGTGCTTTACTGATGATATGTAGAGATCAAACTCTAGGCATTATCCTTCAGCAAGTATATGGAACATAGGAGAATTGATCACACCAACTGACACCCAAGGCATTCAACCCTTTTTATGCCAACCAAGTGCTTACTACTCGCTCAAAATACACATCAGTCTCCCAAACCATTGAGATGCTTCGTTGGCTCCCAGTCAGGAAAAGAGTAACAAGGCACTTTGCTTGGCATACAAAGCGTTTCACCATTCTGGCCCACTCTGTCTGAGAAGAGTACTCTGTTGGTATATCCCCAGAAGACCCCTCTGTTCTGGCTCTACTAAACCAATGGCTAGGTCCAAAATTAGGAAAGCATCCTGGGAAGGTAGAAGTCTTTCAGTTCATCATTAAATTGTGAAATACGCTACCCTTGCACCTTAAAGCAGGACACACCCATCTGCAGCTCAGAAAACAACTTAAAACATGGCTCCTTTCCCAAGACCTACCTCTTTAGTACGACCGCTTCATCTTTTTCTTAGACCTGCTTTTACCATTGCTATTTCAGATGCCAGCACCAAGATGCTCTCAGTCAATGGAGCATTTTTTATAAAATATCAATTTCTTAAGAAACACGTCGTTTAGAAGAATAAATGATATTAACACCACTTATTGAAAGAAATCCAGAATTACTAAGATTGTTAAAGTCTTTTTCATGAAATGTCTGTCCAAACCTTGGTAGAAACTTAATCTAAAACATAGCTTTGCAAGATTTCTAGACTGTCTTTGCTTTGATTTGAGCCCAGTTTGTATTACACTGTTAAGAATGAGATTCTAGAAAGCCTCTCTCTGTAACATGATTCTGTTTGACACTATCTTTTTATCAATTCTCTAGATTTCTTGATACCTCAATTGACTTGTGTTTGTGTTAAACAAAATGCTGCATTATAGATGATTTCATATTCTGGCACCAAATGTTAGTTTTGTGATCCAACAATCTTGGGAAAGAGCTGAAGACATATATTTTTAAAGAACACTGCACCATGAAGTAGGAATTCCTTACTTATGCTCTCAGAGCACAGCTACGTATGCTCTCAGAGCCCAGCTCTCAGAGCCCCTGTTATCACTCATTGACTATATTTTTCACCCTCTCGGGCGCTGCATTGTTTTTCATCAATGTCCAGCTATATAAATATTACATACTGTATTTTATTGTACTGCAACGTTTACATAGTGCTTACTACCTCTATGTGGGGTGCTGAAGCCCTTGTCTACATGGGTAGCACTCTACCCCATGCAGGGTGTGTGGTTAGAAGGATCTTTGCTTTGATCCTACGTGGGAAGTGTTTCCATGTCATGCGTGATGACCACTGATGTGCGGTTATTGTGTTATGGACGGAGCACATGTGTTATGGGATGCAGCTCGTAGTAGTGTTGTGGATGAATGTGTGTCAGTTATAGATGCACAGCTTATGGTTTTTGGTGAGCTGGCTGATTTGAACAGCTCTGCAGGTCCATTTATGGCATTTCATAGGCTCATAGTGCACTTAGCTGGTTGATGCACTGGGATGTCATTCCTGAGTTATTTTGTTTAAAGTTAAGCTCCTGAACAGACACAGCCATTGGCATATGCATAGTGAAGAGATGTGCTGGGATGAACTTTAGTAATCTCACCCCAAATCTGATTGTCACTCTGAGATGTCAAGAAGCGGTTATAGTTCGAGCTTGATGGGACTTGAAGTGGTGGAAATTAAAGCCCTCCATTGGCCAATGGCATGTGTCAGTTCTCTTCCTCATACCTGAGGAGTTCATGAGGGATGGTTTATTGCTATGGACTGGTACAGTGCTGGGAAAGGGACATGACCCATAGCAGTTTTGTCTTAACTGAGTGCCAGGGAGTATAAGATCATTATTACGCCATCTGTAAGAACTACGATTGACTGTCCAACGCTGATGCTATGCTATTAGGATTAGAATGGGCCAGAGGGTTATATATAGTATTGGATTCCAATTTTATTTATATAGCTCCTTCTTTCCTGACAAAGTATTGCAGCACTTTATGCCAGGCAGCACACTGCTCTGGAATGCATGGTTACTGACTTTTTTGTAGTTGTTATTGGTTATTGGGATTAGTCTTGCACTCTTAAGGAAAACAGTTCATGTATTAACTCCTGTTTCTATGTGGTAGATTAAATTAATGGTAGCCATGTGTGACCTTTAGTGGGAAGTGATATGTGACTCTATGCAAATGGTTTGCAGTATTAACAGAGAAGCTACAGGTAATGTTAGGTTACAGTGGTATGATTTTTTAAGTAGAGGGTGTGATCTTTGAAATGAGGCATAGGCAACGAGCAGAAACACAATAATAGGGATTAAGGCAAACATACATGTGACTTGGAGTAGGCGGTGCTCAGAGAGAGGAGACATGCAGAGGATGGAAGGTAGGAAGAGGTTCATTTGGAAAAAAGAAGGCGCAACAGTTCAAAGTTTTAAGTCAAACTCAATTTTAATGGGAATACAGAGGCTTTTTGAGATTAAATGCAACAATCTGAGCATGCAAAAATGTTGAAACAGACAGCAGTACTTGCATGTGAGAAAGTGCTGTATTTCGTACTTGTGATAAGCACTAGACTCAGACGAACAGAAGGCTAATACTTAGACCAAGGCTTCAGCAAGAAAAGCTGATCACCTCCAGGGCTGGAAACATAAATGATTGGCTGGATGCATATATAAAGAAATATGGAGCGGTTCGGGTTGGCTCATAGGTACAACTAACATCATGATCATAGCAATGTAAGAAAGTACACAAGGGAATAATGCATAAGTCGAAAAGGAGATTACGAAAGTTCTGGAACTGATGTCTTCTTCGCCTTTAAAATGCGGCACAGAGTATTAATTCCAAAAGGGAAGTGGCATCCTTTGGATCCCTCTGGTTGTGGCATGACACAAGATGGGGTGAGGATAGCTTCCCCAAACAGTGGAAGTGTATGGCCTGCATTACTGTGGCTGGTAGGTAGAGACCCATACAATGAAGTCACAATGGTGTTTAGACACTTTTAGCAAATCCATGAAGCTTGTTAGCAAGGAGGTGCTGATTAGTTCTTCACGATGACCGCTATTTGTTAGATGATAGAGTGAGGGTGAGCCAGTAGTTTCTGTTGCGCAAGGCAAGGATTTTTCTAGCCCAGGTCCATCCAATGTCTGTCCCTAGGGGCTGCTTTAGTAGGGTTAATGAAGGTCCGGTGCAGAGAGCCCCCACAGCCTTGTGCCCATTTGTGGGTACTCTAGCTTGGAGTCAGCCCCAGTGCTACCTGCTGTGAGAAGCATCACTCTGCACAAAAGGGAGCCTGAGAAGGACACTTGAAAAGAACCAAACCAACCTGGTTCTCCAGCATGAGGCAGGGGATTCACTGTCCTTGGCACCATCTGCAGCATTGAGCCATTAATACTATGCCATGACCTCTGCAAAACCCTATAAAGTCTGACCCAGGCAATATAAACAAACATATTATCTTTAGCAATCTTGCACGTTTCATCTGCAAAGTCCCACACACACTTGGGAAGTCCCTTGCCCTAGGAACTCTATTCTGCCTAAGTTCATAAACACACTTTGAGGGATCAATGCTGTCTTCCAATGAGCCCCAGTTGACCTTTTACTTGTATATGTATCTCTACGAGAAGCTGAGGGACAATGCCTTCCACGCCATCCTTTATTTGTTTAAAATGAAAATTCAGAGCTGCTGTCCCTTCACCAGTCGAATGGCACTGATTTTCCTGATCTCCAGCTCCCTGCCACCAGATTCACACTGACTTCTGCCTCAACAGAAACCAGTGGCCACTAATGTCTCTTTATTGCTTGCATTCAAGGCTCTCTCACCTGCCAAGCACTCACTCAAAACACAAAATCAGTTATCGAACACTTGCAGGTTAAAGGCTAACAGAATCCTGCCTCATGGCATCTTGTGGCCGAGCTCTGACAAAGCAGCTTTAGTTTGACTTAAAGTTCCTGCACAAAAATAGGACAAGGGAAAGAGATAATGATGTTCCCTTCAAGCATGTTTGGTTTCCATTATTGTGGCATGGAAGGGTGTTGGACCTGACATCCTTGGTGTGGATTTCCCCCAACATTTTACCTTCATACTCCTGTTTTTGATGACTGCATTTTTGCTGGCCTTAGGACTATGGGCACTTTACCACTGCTAGCCAATTCTAAAGTGCTTGTGCTCTCTCCCTAAAACATGGTAATACTGATTTACACCCAATTGGCACATTTAATGTACTTGTAAATCCTTATTAATATGGTACTTCATGTACTCAGGGCCTTTAAATTAAACACTACTGTGAGCCTTCAGCACTGATTGTGCCACCTACCTATGTAGCCTTTTAAACATGTCTCATGCCTGCCATTGCAGCCTGCGTGTGCATTTTTAAATGGCCATTTTAAACCTGGGAAAATAAACCTTTTGGCAAGCCTAAACCTCCCTTTTTAATACACCCCTAGGGTAGGCCCTAAATAGCCCAGGAGAAAGGGTGTACAGTCTATTTGAAATGTTGGACATGCACCTTTAAGCTTTATATGTGCTGGTAGTAAAAAAACACCTCTGTTTTTCACTACTGTGAGGCCTACCTCTCCCATAGGATAACATTGTGTTAACACAATACATTTAATAAGCAATAACTTTCAAATTAATATCAAGCTTGGCGTCGAAAGAATTGTAATATAAAGCTCTCTTTAATGGTAAAGAGGATTTTAAGTCACAATTCTGAAAATACCATTTTTAAAAAGTTGGCATTTTCTTGTCTTAACCATTTGGTGCCCGAAGCCTGTATCATGGGTCACTTGACTAGGTGTAGCTGGCAGCTGGTCTTTGTGTATTGCTCCCAGACAGTGAGACGGGGGGGAATAGGTGCTGGCAGATGAGCATCTCTGACCTGATGGGGAGGATGAGCTGTCACCTACCACAATTGCACATCACAAAGCCTCTGCTTCAGCACACTCACAAAAGGTTTGACACTAGTCTTTTGTGCCCCCAGACAAGCTGTGGCCAGGGCAGAGAGACAGGAAATTCCAAACACCTCCGTGGATGGAAACCTTAAGAACTGTTTCCTACTTCAAAGCTAGCACCAGGAATAAATATCGGGCTCTCAGACCCAACTTTTCAGTACAGCTCTGGACTTGTGGAAGACTCAGGAGGACTCCAGTGCCATTCTGCAATAAGGACTGCTATCCTGCTACACTGCTGCATGAGTGAGGACTGGACTTGCCTCTTGAACCCAGGCCCACCAGAGTAACTCCAAGGGCTAGTTGACTGGCCTGCTGATCAGAGCCACAGGAACAGAAAAGGCTTCAATTACCTTGAATCCATCACCTGGACTCAGTCTGCTGTGAGTCCTACCCATTCCAGTGGTGCCACCCCAGTACTGGACCCTTAGAAGTGGTGCTCTGCCAGTCCAGCTGGGGTCTCTTAGGCAGAACCATTTCAGCGTGATGCATCTCTTAGTATCCCCGGATCAGAACCGCCAGTGCGCAATGCATCCCTGACACAGGACCTCGTATCGCAGCCCTCAGCTTCTTGGATCCACTGCTGAGAGACACATCCCTGGCACAGGACTTTGCATTGCAACCTTTCTTCAACCCCATCTTGATGACGACGCAAGACCTTGCATCACAAGCCCTGTCAATGGTCTCATCAGAATCGCTGCCTCATGATACATTTCTGACACAGGACTTCACATCACCATCTGCTGCCCCTCAGAACTGCCGCTTCACAACGCTTCATCAACAAGGGAACTTGCAATCCTTCACAACCAGGATTTAAGGTAGTTTGTTGAAATGGCCTATTTTGGTCCTGGTATTCGGCCTGCACTCCATTGTGGTCAGCATGAACTTGTGTCCTTGTCCTGGTCTTTTGCGACCAGATAAACCACTGTTTGCACTTTGTGCTTCTAAGCACTATTTTCACTCAAATCTGTTACATTGCATATCTCCGTTTCTACTGATTGGATTTCTGTCATTTTGGTCTCAAATAATTTATTAAATTGTCCTCTATTCTATTTTTCTAAATTGTTATGGGATTTTTCTTGTGTTGTGCTTTCACTTTACTACTGTTTGATGTGCTGCCTAAATACTTTACATATTGCCTCTAAGTTAAGCCTGATTGCGATGTGCTAAGCTACCAGAGGGTTGAGCACGGATTAATTTTGGGTTTGCTTGTGACTTCACCCTAACAGAAATTGTTGTTGCTGCTTAAACAGGGTTCCAAACACCCCCCAACCAGTTACCCAGTTTCCTATAATGGGCAAAAAACAATTGAATTAAATGCTACCTGGAGGAAGATGGCTCAAACACCTGCTTGCATATCAACAGGACAGCCCTACCCTTTGTCACCTTTGGAGATATAATATGTGTACAGTTGGTGGTAGTTGAGTCAGGAGGGCAGTACATTCAGAGTGTGAAGGGGGGGCACTCGATAGGGAACATTGTTAGGATGCTCTGAGGCTTGTAAGACTTAGGTGACTCCAACATTTAAAACTTTTCTACCACTCACCTTTGTCAAAAAATAGCAATGGAACAGCATCAGAGGGAGACCTGGGGATTTCTCAGTTATGGGTAAAGACGCACTGAACCTAAGAAGATTGTGTTTCTACTCTCTACTCTCATAGGTGATGGGCATAAGGTGTCTACGGCTCCAGATGGAAGGGAAGACCTTCTTGTGAGTGTGTGTGGACTGTCTCCAGCACAGGTGGTCCATAAGGTCATAGAAAGGACCACATAACACATGCTAATAGGTAACATACCTGGGCACAGATACAGCTCACTTGCTGGTCCTATGGACAGCCTGGCAGGGCAAGCGCACAAATAACAGACAATGGACGGGATGGACGGATTGCTGAACAAATCAAACTTTCATCCTCAGTCACAGATCTGGGCCGAAATCCATTGTTTTTTTTGCTCACCACGCCATCCCAGTTTGGACCCAGCCATATGCAAATCAGTCTTGACCCTGCTTCCCATGGGAACCGTCCAGTCCGAAGTGCCAGGCCAGGGACCCTTTTCACAACCTCCACCACTTGCCCCACCCCTACAGACCCCTCTGCTGGCCCCATCCGTCCTTAGCCCAATCCCTCCACACACCTCCTCGCTGGCCCAATCCCTCCACACCCCTCTGCTGGCCCCATCCCTCCACACACTCCGCTGGCCCCATCCCCCCACACCCCTCTGCTGGTACCATCCCTCCAAACCCCTCTGCTGGTCCCATCCCTCCACACCCCTCCACACCCCTCTGCTGGCCCCATCCCTCCACACCCCTCTGCTGGTCCCATCCCTCCACACACTCCGCTGGCTCCATCTCGTCACATCCCTATGCTGGTCCCATCCCTCCACACCCCTCTGCTGGCCCCATCCCTCCACACCCCTCTGCTGGTCCCATCCCTCCACACCCCTCTGCTGGTCCCATCCCTCCACACCCCTCTGCTGGTCCCATCCCTCCACACCCCTCTGCTGGCCCCATCCCTCCACACACTCCGCTGGCCCCATCCCTCCACACCCCTCTGCTGGTCCCATCCCTCCACACCCCTCCGCTGGCCCCATCCCTCCACACACTCCGCTGGCCCCATCCCTCCACACCCCTACGCTGGCCCCATCCCTCCACACCCCTCTGCTGGTCCCATCCCTCCACACCCCTCTGCTGGTCCCATCCCTCCACACCCCTCTGCTGGCCCCATCCCTCCACACACTCCGCTGGCCCCATCCCTCCACACCCCTCTGCTGGTCCCATCCCTCCACACCCCTCCGCTGGCCCCATCCCTCCACACACTCTGCTGGCCCCATCCCTCCACACCCCTCCGCTGGCCCCATCCCTCCACACCCCTCTGCTGGTCCCATCCCTCCACACCCCTCTGCTGGCCCCATCCCTCCACACCCCTCCGCTGGTCCCATCCCTCCACACCCCTCCGCTGGCCCCATCCCTCCACACCCCTCCGCTGGCCCCATCCCTCCACACACTCCGCTGGCCCCATCCCTCCACACCCCTCTGCTGGTCCCATCCCTCCACACACTCCGCTGGCCCCATCCCTCCACACCCCTCTGCTGGTCCCATCCCTCCACACCCCTCTGCTGGTCCCATCCCTCCACACCCCTCTGCTGGTCCCATCCCTCCACACCCCTCTGCTGGTCCCATCCCTCCACACCCCTCTGCTGGCCCCATCCCTCCACACACTCCGCTGGCCCCATCCCTCCACACCCCTCCGCTGGTCCCATCCCTCCACACCCCTCCGCTGGCCCCATCCCTCCACACACTCCGCTGGCCCCATCCCTCCACACCCCTCTGCTGGCCCCATCCCTCCACACCCCTCTGCTGGTCCCATCCCTCCACACCCCTCTGCTGGCCCCATCCCTCCACACCCCTCTGCTTGTCCCATCCCTCCACACCCCTCCGCTGGCCCCATCCCTCCACACCCCTCCGCTGGCCCCATCCCTCCACACACTCCGCTGGCCCCATCCCTCCACACCCCTCTGCTGGTCCCATCCCTCCACACCCCTCAGCTGGTCCCATCTCGTCCCACCCCTCTGCTGGCCCCATCCCTCCACACACCCTGCTGGCCCCTTCCCTCCACACCCCTGTGTAGGACGCATCCCTCCACCCCCCGCCCCCCTTGCAGGCGCACATTGTTTTTCACTTCCAGGGTCCATGTAAACACAGTGGATGTTCCATTAAAACAAGATTGGTCTCTTAGGACACACCGAGGTCAGTGCCTCTGCCGTGCCTGCCCCCTCCGGCTCACACATAAAACCTGATTTATGGCTGCGCTCCTGGTGTGGACAGCTAATGGCCGCGGTGATCTAAAGAACTCACTTCCTGGTAACTAGAGGCTGATTTGTGGTGAAATGGTGACAGCTCGTGGTCGGTAATGGGAAGTCCCTCATGGGGCGGTACTACATCCTTCTATGTGTCTCTATTAATCCTTTCACGGGCTCCACGTCAGACCTGTCTCTGAGGCAACACGCAGCTGTCACTGCACCTCAACACTCGTGCGCAGGCCTACCTCTGAGGCAACACGCACCTGTCACTGCACTTCAACACTTGTGCGCAGGCCTACCTCTGAGGCAACACGCATCTGTCAGTATACCTCAACCCTGGTGCGCAGGCCTACCTCTGAGGTAACACACACCTGTCACTACAGCTCAGCATGGTGCGCAGGCCTACCTCTGAGGCAACATGCACCTGTCACTACAACTCAACCCTGGTGCGCAGGCCTACCTCTGAGGCAACACGCACCTGTCACTGCACCCCAACCTTGTGCGCAGGCCTACCTCTGAGGCAACACGCACCTGCCACTGCACCCCAACCTGGTGCGCAGGCCTACCTCTGCGGCAACACACACCTGTCACTGCACCCCAACCTGGTGCCCAGGCCTACCTCTGAGGGAACACACACCTGTCAGTATACCTCAACCCTGGTGCGCAGGCCTACCTCTGCGGCAACACGCACCTGTCACTGCACCCCAACCTGGTGCCCAGGCCTACCTCTGAGGCAACACACACCTGTCACTGCACCTCAACCTGGTGTGCAGGCCTATCTCTGAGGCAACACGCACCTGTCACTGCACCTCAACACTGGTGCACAGGCCTACCTCTGAGGCAACACGCACCTGTCACTGTACTTCAACACTCGTGCGCAGGCCTACCTCTGAGGCAACACGCACCTGTCAGTATACCTCAACACTGGTGCGCAGGCCTATCTCTGAGGAAACATGCACCTGTCACTACACCTCAACACTAGTGCGCAGGCCTACCTCTGAGGCAACACACACCTGTCAGTACACCGCAACATCCGTGCGCATGCCTATCTCTGAGGCAGCACGCACCTGTCACTGCACTTCAACCTGTACACCTCAACCTGGTGTGCAGGCATGACTCTGAGGCAACACGCACCTGTCACTACACCTCAACCTGGTGCGCAGGCCTAGCTCTGAGGCAACACACCTGTCAGTACACCTCAACACTGCTGCACAGGCCTATCTCTGAGGCAACACACACCTGTCACTACACCTCATCCTGGTGCGCAGGCCTATCTCTGAGGCAACACACCTGTCAGTACACCTCAACACTGGTGAGCAGGCCTATCTCTGAGGCAACACACACCTATCACTACACCTCAACCCTGGTGTGCAGGCCTATCTCTGAGGCAACACACACCTGTCAGTACACCTCAACACTGGTGTGCAGGCCTATCTCTGAGGCAACACGCACCTGTCACCGCACCTCAACCCTGGTGCGCTGGCCCACCGCTGAGGCAACACGCACCTGTCACTGCACCTCAACCCTGGAGCTCAGGCCTACCTCTGAGGCAACACGCACCTGTCACTGCACTTCAACACTCATGCGCAGGCCTACCTCTCAGCCAACACACACCTGTCACTGCACCTCAACCCTGTTGCGCCGGCCTATCTCTGAGGCAACACAACCTTTCACTGCACCTCAACTCTGGTGCGCAGGCCTACCTCTGAGGCAACACGCACCTGTGACTACACCTCAACCTGCACACTTCCACCTGGTGGGCAGGCCTAGCTCTGAGGCAACACACCTGTCAGTACACCTCAACACTGCTGCACAGGCCTATCTCTGAGGCAACACACACCTGTCACTACACCTCATCCTGGTGCGCAGGCCTATCTCTGAGGCAACACACCTGTCAGTACACCTCAACACTGGTGAGCAGGCCTATCTCTGAGGCAACACACACCTATCACTACACCTCAACCCTGGTGTGCAGGCCTATGTCTGAGGCAACACACACCTGTCAGTACACCTCAACACTGGTGTGCAGGCCTATCTCTGAGGCAACACGCACCTGTCACCGCACCTCAACCCTGGTGCGCTGGCCCACCGCTGAGGCAACACGCACCTGTCACTGCACCTCAACCCTGGAGCTCAGGCCTACCTCTGAGGCAACACGCACCTGTCACTGCACTTCAACACTCATGCGCAGGCCTACCTCTCAGCCAACACACACCTGTCACTGCACCTCAACCCTGTTGCGCCGGCCTATCTCTGAGGCAACACGACCTTTCACTGCACCTCAACTCTGGTGCGCAGGCCTACCTCTGAGGCAACACGCACCTGTGACTACACCTCAACCTGCACACTTCCACCTGGTGGGCAGGCTTATCTCTGAGGCAACACGCACCTGTCAGTACACCTCAACACTGGTGCACAGGCCTACCTCTGCGGCAACATGCACCTGTCACTACACCTCTGTACACCTCAACCTGGTGTACAGGTCTATCTCTGAGGGAACACACACATGTCACTACACCGCAACACTGGTGCACAGGCCTATCTCTGAGGCAACACACATCTGTCACTACACCTCAACCTGGTGCGCAGGCCTATCTCTGAGGCAACACGCACCTGTCAGTACACCTCAACACTGGTGCGCAGGCCTATCTATGACCAACACTCACCTGTCACTACACCTCATCCTGGTGTGCAGGCCTATCTCTGAGGCAACACACCTGTCAGTACACTTCAACACTGGTGTGCAGGCCTATCTCTGAGGAAACACACACCTGTCACTACACCTCAACCCTGGTGCGCAGGCCTTCTTCTGAGGCAACTTGCACCTGTCACTACAACTCAACCTGTACATCTCAAACTGGTGTGCAGACCTATCTCTGAGGTAACACACCTGTCAGAACACCTAAACACTGGTGCGCAGGCCTATCTCTGAGGCAACACACACCTGTCACTACACCTCAACCTCGTCCGCAGGCCTATCTCTGAGTCAGCACGCACCTGTCACTGCACCTCAACCTGGTGTGCAGGCCTACATCTGAGGGAACATGCATCTGTCACTGCACCTTAACCCTGGTGCGCCGGCCTACCTCTGAGGCAGCACGCACCTGTCACTGCACCTCAACCTGGTGTGCAGGCCTATCACTGAGGCAACACGCACCTGTCACTACAACTCAAAACTGGTGCACAGGCCTACCTCTGAGGCAACACGCACCTGTCACTACATCTCATCCTGGTACGCAGGCCTATCTCTGAGGCAACACGCAGCCTATGACTACATGTGAACCTGGTGCGCAGGCCTATCTCCGAGGCAACACACACCTGTCACTACAGCTCAGCCTGGTGCACAGGCCTATCTCTGAGGCAACACGCACCTGTCACTACATCTCATCCTGGTACGCAGGCCTATCTCTGAGGCAACACGCACCTATGACTACATGTGAACCTGGTGCGCAGGCCTATCTCTGAGGCAACACACACCTGTTAGTACACCTGAACACTGGTGCGCAGGTGTATCTCTGAGGCAACACGCATCTGTCAGTACACCTCAACACTAGTGCGCAGGCCTATCTCTGAGGCAATCCGTACCTGTTGCTACACCTCAACCTGAACACCTCAACCTGGTGCGCAGGCCTATCTCTGAGGCAACATGCACCTGTCAGTACACCTCAACACTGGTGCACAGGCCTATCTCTGAGGCAACACACACCTGTCACTACACCTCAACCTGGTGCCCAGGCCTATCTCTGAGGCAACATGCACCTGTCAGTACACTTCAACACTGGTGCACAGGCCTATCTCTGAGGCAACGCACACCTATCACTACACCTCAAACCTAGTGCGCAGGCCTTCCTCTGAGGCAACACGCACCTGTCACTACAACTCAACCTGTACATCTCAAACTGGTGTGCAGACCTATCTCTGAGGCAACACACCTGTCAGTACACCTCAACACTGGTGCGCAGGCCTATCTCTGAGGCAACACACACCTGTTAGTACACCTGAACACTGGTGCGCAGGTGTATCTCTGAGGCAACACGCATCTGTCAGTACACCTCAACACTAGTGCGCAGGCCTATCTCTGAGGCAATCCGTACATGTTGCTACACCTCAACCTGAACACCTCAACCTGGTGCGCATGCCTATCTCTGAGGCAACATGCACCTGTCAGTACACCTTAACACTGGTGCACAGGCCTATCTCTGAGGCAACACACACCTGTCACTACACCTCAACCTGGTGCCCAGGCCTATCTCTGAGGCAACATGCACCTGTCAGTACACTTCAACACTGGTGCACAGGCCTATCTCTGAGGCAACACACACCTATCACTACACCTCAACCCTAGTGCGCAGGCCTTCCTCTGAGGCAACACGCGCCTGTCACTACAACTCAACCTGTACATCTCAAACTGGTGTGCAGACCTATCTCTGAGGCAACACATCTGTCAGTACACCTCAACACTGGTGCGCAGGCCTATCTCTGAGGCAACACACCCCTGTCACTACACCTCAACCTCGTCCGCAGGCCTATCTCTGAGGTAGCACGCACCTGTCACTGCACTTCAACCTGGTGTGCAGGCCTACATCTGAGGGAACATGCACCTGTCACTGCACCTCAACCCTAGTGCGCCGGCCTACCTCTGAGGCAGCACGCACCTGTCACTGCACCTCAACCTGGTGTGCAGGCCCATCACTGAGGTAACACGCACCTGTCACTACAACTCAAAACTGGTGCGCAGGCCTACCTCTGAGGCAACACGCACCTGTCACTACATCTCATCCTGGCACGCAGGCCTATCTCTGAGGCAACACGCACCTATGACTACATGTGAACCTGGTGCGCAGGCCTATCTCCGAGGCAACACACACCTGTCACTACAGCTCAGCCTGGTGCACAGGCCTATCTCTGAGGCAACACACACCTGTTAGTACACCTGAACACTGGTGCGCAGGCGTATCTCTGAGGCAACACGCATCTGTCAGTACACCTCAACACTAGTGCGCAGGCCTATCTCTGAGGCAATCCGTACCTGTTACTACACCTCAACCTGAACACCTCAACCTGGTGCGCAGGCCTATCTCTGAGGCAACATGCACCTGTCACTACACCTCAACCTGGTGCGCAGGCCTATCTGAGGCAACACGCACCTGTCACTGCACCTCAACACTGGTGCGCAGGCCTACCTCTGAGGCAACACGCACCTATCACTGCACCTCAACCTGTACACCTCAACCTGGTGCACAGGCCTATCTCTGAGGCAACACACCTGTCAGTACACCTCAACACTGGTGCACAGGCCTACCTCTGAGGCAACACGCACCTTTCACTACATCTCAACCTGGTGCGCAGGCCTACTGCTGAGGCAACACGCACCTGTCACTACATCTCAACCTGCTGCACAGGCCTATCTCTGAGGCAACACACACGTCACTGCACCTCAACCCTGGTGCACAGGCCTACCTCTAAGGCAACACGCACCTGTCACTGCACCTCAACCCTGGTGTGCAGGCCTACCTCTGAGGTAACACGCACCTGTCACTTCACCTCAACCCTGGTGCGCAGGCCTACCTCTGAGGCAACACGCACCTGTCTCTACACATCAACTCTGTCGCTTGGGGCCCTGGTATTCCGACCACAAACCCCTCACTCCTGCATCTCTGGATCAGTGTACGGCTCCCCCAGTGCACCTCAGTCCTGACACAAGCCCTTTACTACATCTCCGGATCAGGGTACAGCTCTGCCAGAGCACCTCATTCCTGACACAAGACCTTTACTACTATGTCTCTGGATCAGTGCACAGCTCCACCAGTGCACCTAAGTCCAGGCATCTCGACCCCTACTGTTTCATCTCTGAATCTAAACACAGCTCCGCCAGTGCACCTCAGTCCTGTCATGTGGATCTCGACTGTTCCATCTCTGTATCTACACACAGCTCCGCCGGTGCACCGCAGTCCTGGCATGTGGACCCCTACTGTTCTATCTGTAGATCTACACACAGGTCTGCCAGTGCACCTCAGTCCTGACACAAGTCTTCTACTGTTACATCTCTGGATCTACACACAGCTCTGCCAGTGCACCTGAGTCCTGGCATGTGGACCCCTACTGTTCCATCTCTAAATCTACACACAGCTCTGCCAGTGCACCTCAGTCCTGACACAAACCCTCTACTGTTTCATCTTTGGATCTACACACAGCTCTGCTAGTGCACCTCAGTCCTGTCATGTGGATCTCTACTGTTCCATCTCTGTATCTACACACAGCTCCGCCAGTGCACTTCAGTCCTTTCATGTGGATCTCTACTGTTCCATCTCTGGATCTACACACAGCTCCGCCGGTGCACCGCAGTCCTGTCATGTGGATCTCTACTGTTCCATCTCTGTATCTACACACAGCTCCGCCAGTGCACCTCAGTCCTTTCATGTGGATCTCTACTGTTCCATCTCTGGATCTACACACAGCTCCGCCGGTGCACCGCAGCCCTGTCATGTGGATCTTTACTGTTCCATCTCTGGATCTACACACAGCTCCGCCGGTGCCCCGCAGTCCTGTCATGTAGATCTTTACTGTTCCATCTCTGGATCTACACACAGCTCCACAGTGCCCCTCAGTCCTTCCACACAAGCCGTCAGATATTCCAGGATTGAGTGCCACGCACAGCTCTGACAATGACCCTTTTTCTCACGGCCAACAACCCCAGGACTGGGACAGTGACACAGCTCTGTTGAGGCACCTCAGCTTTTATGCACTGAACCCTGGCTATTCCTACTGTTCCACAAGTAAGACCCCCACCGACCCCACCGAGCCCATCTCAATTCTAAACTCTGCATACTGAAAAACATCCTGACCAGTGGGAGAGCAGCATTACTGAGCCATGCTTTAAAGTTCCTGGAGTGCCATAGCATAAGGGGAGAGATTCACCCCCAGCAGCCAAAGGATTAGATCAAAAGGAGAACCCACCGACCAAGAAACTTGCTGACATTTCTGCAAACCCTTTTGACCACTATCCGTGGCCCATCACAGCGCTGACCATGTGAACCAACTTCACCTGTGACAAAGTGTCACAGATCAATAAGTAAACAAATCAGAGACTTAAAAATTAAAAATGAATGTGGACTAATGAGGCTACCACCTTGGTATCCAAAACACATGCTGTCAGAAGGAATCTGACCGCCAGAGAAGACGACGACCGCAGCCATGTCAGTGGGAGACCCATCTAGAGTGTGAAGAGACCGTCACAGGGCAAAAACTCACCCCTGGTCTCTGAATGCTGGCATGGGTCGGTGGGCAGGCTCAGCCCACCCTGCACTGCCACAGTGACCACCTCAAGGAGCTGCAGAGGGGCACTGAGCACATGGCAAAGGAGAGCAACAAGCAGCCATTCACACAATCACAGCATTTGTCACCTCAAAGGGCTTTCCTTCATGTACGAAAGCCTTTTTTATAAGTCAGAAAAGGACTTGTAAATCCAAATTGTAAATGAGGCTGGGCATGATGGGGGCATTCCTGTCCTATTTCTGATTCAGAAAGTGATGGATCTATGGTTTGTGACTGCCATTGCGGTCATAAGTATTTCCTGGGTTACCTACCCCCAAGTTGGGGTGGTAACTGATTCACAAAGGGGATCTTTTTAAATTAAGTTGGCTGGCTTTGGGGAATATACAGTGGTCCTGGAGCCCACTGTCTGCTCTCACCTCAAGCCACCCATATCTCCCCAAATGCTAAACATTTTTTAAAGCAGCTCCTGTGTCTTTAATGTGACTACTTTAAAAAAAGTTTCCCATTTTGGAAAGGAAGCAGGGACAGAGGTCTGCTCCCCCTTGGACGTTTCCATCTCTGCACTGCATCCATTCACAGGGATAGCAAATTGCAACTTGCCTAAATAATATTGATTTGACATTTCTTGTGCATTGCCCTGTGAGTGGACAATTTGCAATGTAAACTATTATTACCTAATAGAAACCACTCAAATTAACTCATATTTCCCTATACTAATCCACCACGAATCCTTTTGAGTTCCAGAGTAGCCTGCTTCTCATCAAAAAGTGCTTCCATGCCTTATCAGGGGTAGTAAGCGCTACTTAAATACAATTTACAATTACATAGGGGGCATCACAAATTGCATTCCCATTCGCAAACAAGTTGGCATGCAATTTGCACATCCCTGATTTGCACATTGGAATACTGTATCTGTCCCTCTGCTCTCAGAACATGCAGCGCATATCATGCAAGGGGCACATATATGCAGATGCGGGGCGAGGCTGGTTGTGACAACACAGGTAGGTCCTTAGGAGCATCACCCACATCTGCTCAACCCCCACCCAGTTTTTTAAACTCCGAATAATATCAGTGGGTATCATTAGAAATGATTGACATGTTAAATAAAAAAGTAACTTAGCAATGTATTCTTTATTCCTTAGATGAGCACACAGCTCTGCCAAAGTACCTCAGTACTGATTCTCATTTCCTTTGCTATCCCATCCCTGATACCTTCATATAACTCTGCCAACACATCTCAGCCCTCAACTACATCACACCTTGCTATCCCAACACGAATCCCAATCACACAGAACTAAGAAGCACATACAGCTGTGTGAAGACACCACAGTCCTGACCCTCTGTAGCCCTGCTGTTCAAGTGATGGGACCCTCATGCAGCTCTGCCAGTGCACCTCAGTCCTAATCTGCACCCTCCTTCTTTAGATGGACTCCTCTGACACCACCAGTGACCCTGGTCATTCAGCCCTGACCTGCAACTCCCCTGCCCCTATGTAAGCCTACCTGTGATTTCAATCACGCCAGAGTAATCAGAGTAATTTTGGTAATTCTGTGTTACTCTTTGATGTGGAAGTACAGATAATTATGCCATCAAGCCTTCTTGCGTAATTTATGGCAAGGATCCTACTGCAAGAGCATATTTGAGCACCACTAATACTCACAAATCATGTTTTGCTGTATTTACGGATATTTCTTAGCGCAAAAATGCATCCTCACTTCTGTTTTGGGCACAAGGGGGCATTTTTTAACTATAAAATAACACTAAACGCAGAATTACTCTTCTTGCATAATTCCACACAATCTGGCAGAATTCTTAGGTGATTCCGCATGATTACTTTACACAGAATTATGCAAGTAATGTCCACCCTTAGTCCTTTGGCACTGGCAGCAGCAGGGAACAGAAGGCCATAGCACTGTTCGCCCCAGCTCCTTCATTCACATGGCTCTCGGGTTGGCACAGACACAATGCCCCTTGCTGAGTGGCATGAGCACTTCAGATCCCTGTGGAGAGAGCTCAGAGCTGGGAGCAGGTGCCTCTCAGCACCGGATTAGGTAGCAGCTGGGCGAGTATACCCCGGACAGATGGAGCCCAGCGCCAGAGCGGCGTCCAAGGCCAGCCACGACCTGCCCTGGCTCCTGACAGAATGAAGTTTAGTTATTACTGTGCTAGTGCCCTCGTCTGCCCCTCTGCCACCTGTGCCATCCTCCAGCAGCCGTCTAGGGACATCTGCCTGCCTTGCTATAGACCTGCAGTGTGCAGGAAACGGCATCACTAGGGTTGCTACAAAGGAGGGAAGTTGAACCTAGAGGGAGAGTGAGGAGAAAAGGGAGGATTTAGGAAGAGGACAGGGTCTGTTGTGAAAATAAAAGGGGTAGAGCGGAGTGAAAGAAGGTGAGAGACTCATTTCCTAAGTCGAAAGTCATCTACAGGTGTGGAAGCCTCCTGGAGCATAAGCATGAAAGAGAAAAAGGAACTGTTATGTTCTCTAACTGGCTTTTTAGCACACCTGAGTCCACTCTTCAGAAACGAAGGTGAGCCAAACCTCCACCATACACAGCCCCAGCTATTTACTGAGGTGAACCAAACTTACACAACACACAAGCCCAGTTATTTACTGAGGTGAGCCGAACTTACACAATCCACGAGCCCAGCTATTTACTGAGGTGAGCCGAACTTACACAATACACGAGCCCAGCTATTTACTTAGGTGAACCAAACTTACACAATACACGAGCCCAGCTATTTATTGAGGCAAGCCGAACTTACACAATACACGAGACCAGCTATTTACTGAGGAGGGCCGAACTTGCACAATACACAAGCCCAGCTATTTGCAGAGGTAAGCCGAACTTAGACCATATGCAACTTCAGCTATTTACTGTGGTGAGCCGAACTTACACAATACATGAGCCCAGCTGTTTACTGAGGCGAGCCGAACGTACAAAATACACGAGCCCAGCTATTTGCTGAGGTGAGCCGAACTTCCACCATACACGACCTCAGCTATTTACTGAGGCGAGCCGAACTTACACAATACACAAGCCCAGCTATATACTGAGGTGAGCAAAACTTCCTCCATACACAGCCCCAGCTATTTACTGAGGTGAGCCGAACTTACACAGTACCCGAGCCGAGCTATTTACTGAGGTGAGCCGAACTCACACAATACATGAGCCCAGCTATTTTCTGAGATGAGCCAAACTTTCACCATACACAGCCCAAGCAATTTACTGAGGTGAGCCGAACTTACACAATACACAAGCCCAGCTATTTTCTGAGATGAGCCGAACTTCCACCATACACGGGCCCAGCTATTTACTGAGGTGAACCGAAGTTCCACCATACATGGGCCCAGCTATTTACTGAGGTGAGCAAACTTCCGCCATACACAGTCCCAGCTATTTACTGAGGTGATCCAAACTTCCACCATACACGGGCCCAGCTATTTACTGAAGTGAGCCGAACTTACACAATACACGAGCCCAGCTATCTGCTAAGAAGAGCTGAACTTCCACCATACACAGCCCCAGCTATTTACTGAGTAGAGCTGAACGTACACAATACACGAGCCCAGCTATTTACTGAGGTGAGCCAAACTTCCACCATACACAGTCCCAGCTATTTACTGAGGTGAGCCGAACTTCCACCATACCCAGCTATTTACTGAGGTGAGCCAAACTTCCACCATACACGGGCCCAGCTATTTACTGAGGTGAGCCGAACTTCCACAATACACAAGCCCAGCTATTTACTGAGGTGAGACGGACTTCCACAAGACACAAGCCCAGCTATTTACTGAGGTGAGACTAACTTCCATCATACATGAGCCCAGCTATTTACTGAGGTGAGCCAAACTTCCACTATACACAGCCATGGCTATGGCTATTTACTGAGGTGAGCCGAACTTCCACCATACCCAGCTATTTACTGAGGTGAGCTGAACTTCCACCATACACAGCCACGGCTATTTACTGGGGTGAGCCGCACTTCCACAATACACGAGCCCAGCTATTTACTGAGGTGAGCCGAACTTCCACATTACACAAGCCCAGCTATTTACTGAGGTGAGCCGAACTTCCACCATACACAGCCCCAGCTAT
The DNA here is from genome assembly GCF_031143425.1 of Pleurodeles waltl. NCBI lineage: Eukaryota > Metazoa > Chordata > Amphibia > Caudata > Salamandridae > Pleurodeles > Pleurodeles waltl. Next base: position 35,478,781 of record NC_090449.1, read on the forward strand.
TTACTGAGGTGAGCCGAACTTCCACAATACACAAGCTCAACTATTTACTGAGGTGAGCCGAACTTCCACAATACACAAACCCAGGTATTTACTGAATGAGCCAAATTAAAAAAATGCATGACCCCAGCACCAGCTCTTTGCCGAGGTGAGCTGAACTTCAACAATACACAAGCCTAGCTCTTTACTGAGGGGAACCAAACTTTGACAATACACAGCCCCAGCTATTTACTAAGGTGAGCTGAACTTCCACAATACACAAGCCCAGCTATTTACTGAGATGAACCGAACTTCCACAATCACGACCCCAGCTACTTTCTGAGGTCAGATGAACTTCCACAATGCACAATCCCAGCTATTTACTGAGGTCAGCCGAACTTCCACAATACACAAGCCCAGCTATTTACTGAGGCGAGCTGAACTTCCACAATGCATGAGCCCAGCTATTTACCAAAGTGAGCCAAATATCCCCAATACACGCCCCAACTATTTATCAAAGTGATCCAAACATCCACAGCACACAAGCCCAGCTATTTACTGAGATGAACCAAACTTCCACAATGACGACCCCAGCTACTTTCTGAGGTCAGCTAAACTTCCACAATACACAAGCCCAGCTATTTACTGAGGTCAGCCGAACTTCCACAATACACAAGCCCAGCTATTTACTGAGGCGAGCTGAACTTCCACAATACATGAGCCAGCTATTTACCAAAGTGAGCCAAATATCCCCAATACACGCCCCAACTATTTATCAAAGTGATCCAAACATCCACAGCACACAAGCCCAGCTATTTACTGAGATGAACCAAACTTCCACAATGACGACCCCAGCTACTTTCTGAGGTCAGCTAAACTTCCACAATACACAAGCCCAGCTATTTACTGAGGTCAGCCGAACTTCCACCATACACAAGCCCAGCTATTTACTGAGGGGAGCTGAACTTCCACAATACATGAGCGAGCTATTTACCAAAGTGAGCCAAATATCCCCAATACACGCGCCCAACTATTTAAAGTGATCCAAACATCCACAGCACACAAGCCCAGCTATTTACTGAGATGAACCAAACTTCCACAATGACGACCCCAGCTACTTTCTGAGGTCAGCTAAACTTCCACAATACTTCCACAATACACAAGCCCAGCTATTTACTGAGATTAACCGAACTTCCACAATCATGACCAGAGGTACACAATCTCCAGATTCACAATCAAAGGTGAGCTGAACTTCCACATTCATGAATTCAGCAATTCACAAATGTGAGATACTCTTATACAATATCCTATGAATGCAGCTATTCACAAGCAGAGGTGAGGGAAGCTTCCACAATCTCCAGATCCACAATCAGAGGTGAGGCAAGCTTCCACAATCATGAATTCAGCAAGCAGCTGTTCACAAACAGATGTGAGCCAAACCCCACAATATGCAGATTAATGCAGCTATTCACAACCAGCCAACCAATGGGAAGCATGGGCTGGGCCGAAAACCTACTGTCAGTGTAGGCACTGTAAACAATAAAACATCAACAACAGCAGGTAAAAGCTATCTGTAGGCGAGAACTAAATATGGCAAAGCAAACTGAGTGGGTGAAGTGAGCATGGAAAGGGGGCAGTAGCTGAGTTATGGGGATTTGCCCCAAAAACACAAAATCAACAAAACTTTCAAAGCAAAGAAGAGGTATAAAAGAAAAACTAATGTTCATTGAACTGCTTTCTATTTAAAATCTGAAGTACACAAAACAGTGATGGATGGAATGCTTGAATTAATCGCAGCTGCTAGTAATTACTCAGGACTGCATCCCAGTTCATCAATATTTTGCACACAGTGGCCTCTTGGACCCAGCCTTATGAAAATCAGACGTGAGCCTGCTCCTGTGTGAACAGTGCAGCTTGAACCACCAGGCCAGGTTCTCCCTGAACACAAGCAGACCAGATTTCTCCCTTAATATAGTTCATCAGCTGGGTATTGTTTCGTTCCAGGGAGACAGTGTGCACAGGACCCACGTTTGGGTATACCATCCCACCTGGGGTGTCACAATGAAGTATTCAAAAATGTGATGATGGAGTGCTTGAATTAATCTCAGCTACTGATAATTACTCGGGGCAGCATCCAGGTCCATTGTTAGTTTGCACACTATGCCACCTCAGTTTGGACCCAACCATATGGAAACCAGCTTCACCCATGCTCCAATGGGAGAAGTCCAGCCCGAACTGCCAGAGCAGGTCCTCCCTGAACCACGTGCTTGTGTGCTCGATGTACTGCCCGTGGTGGCAAGGGTATGCCCAGACATTGATCCTGTGCTCAGTATGTCACTGTGACTAAGCTGTGCCGGAATGAAGAGCCCCACTAAGGGTGAAACCGGTCTTGGGCTGCTTGTGTTCAGGTTCAGGGAGGGCTTGTCCTAGAGGTTTGGACTGGCCTGTTCCTATTGGAGCAGGGTCAAGACTAATTTGCATATGGCTAGGTCCAAACTGGGATGGAATGGTGAGCAAAACAAATTAGGTTGGAATGCTACCACAGGTGATTGCCAGTGGTTAGACGCATTGTAAGCAGCCTTCCATAACCCTTTGAGCATTTTCTGCTGCAAAATCCTGATATGGAGCGTTTCCTAATACCTTGCTGACTAGACCATAACAAAGAGTCCAACAGTGCGATACTAGGTTCCCACGTGACAGCAGCCCGAGTGCTTATGCCCACGCTCATGCCAGAGTGGAATATTCTGGCACAGAGGTTCTTAAGCTTCTGATTTCTGTCGGCCCCCACTTTAACATTACTAGAACCCGGGGACCCCCACTGAATCATTATTGAAATCCAGATACCCCCCCCTCTGAGACTTTAATGGAAGCCAAAGACCCAGGCCTAACCATTGTCAATCATTTGAACCTCAAAACAATACATACAAAAATAGAGAAACAAGCATTCATCAAACTCAAATGACAATGATAACATCGTCTATTTAATTTGCAAACATGTAATTTTTTTTTATTTTTTTTTATTTTAATAGGAAGGTTGCAGATTTATAAATTCAATGGAAGCCACACATCGTCCATACTGTATTCTGTTTGATGCTCCTACACTGCTCCCGCAAATCAATCTGAGGATACTAATTTAATTTTTATCCCCCAGTTTTGAATTTCTTTACATTTACAGTATGTTTTAAAAGTTTCAATTGTACATTTAGTCACCTTATTTATATAGACTTTATTAACCTGTTCATATTTTTTAATTTTCCAAGGAGTCGTGGACCTCCTGAGGAAGCTTCAAAGACGCCAAGGGGTCCCTGGACCACAGGTTGGGAACCACTGTTCTAGCCCATTCTTTCATGAGAGCGTGGGTGAGGTGTTTCCAGCCTAGCAATAGCCCCTCCACGGACCCGAACTTTCAATCCTCTCTCTGCATCTTCCCAGAGTCCCTTGCACTTAGCGTCTGTGTTCACAGCCGCTCAGCCGCCTGCCACCGCCTCTCACCCGAGGAAGGCCCCGGCTGCGAGGTCTCGACTTTCCCACCTCATACAGCGACACTCTTAACAGCTCCCACCAGGCATTTTACACCGTCTACACAGTACCAAAGGAGGGAGTGTGGAATCTCGCCTTGCTAGAGCAGAGTGCTCAACGGCGCATGCGCAGAAAGGATGCACCATACTCAAGGCTGTAATCCAAGCAGGGGCTCAGCTCATAAGAGTTTAACAGGCGTAATGGCACATTTTCATACAACAATGGAATAAGGCGATGCAGTGACTGAGCTCCCGCGTCACCTGCATTAAAAATAAATTAAAGGAAAACGGTATTTAAAACAATCTGTTTTAGAATTACTCAAGGACAGCGGGGCAAGAGACTGTAGGACAGAGCAGGCTCTGTCATGCCCCCGCTAATAATCTGGGGCCCTGGGAGAGAGCCCACTTTGGCTATGCCTTAAAACGTCTCTGGTCCTAGTACATGTATACCTTTTACCTTTAATATGAGGGCCTATACTCATGAGGTCAGCATCCAAGCCACAAATGTGTGTGGTGCAATAATTAATGAGCCCTACAGGAGTGGCTCTATAATTTATTACCCAAAACAAATACCTGAACGGCTGGGTTTACAATTACCAATAATGAGACTTTTATCGCACCCACTAATAACTGGGTGCAGAAGACTGTGCCTTCAGATTGATTTTTCTTCCCTGAAGTGGGTCAAATCTGGAGGAATTTGATGACTGAAAGGCCTGAGAAATGGGAAATACTAGGACATGTGGATTTTGTTAAGTAAAACACCAAAGTCCTCATGCAATGCCCCATTTTGGAAGACCTAACTCATATTAGGTGATGTTCATTTTCCACATTGTTTCCTGATTCCTCCTGATAGGTATTTATCAGTTGCAATAAATAACGGCCCACACTCTACAGCACTGGTAATTCTGGTGAAATTGCGTGGATCAGGTGCACAGCACCCAAGGGGCAAAATACTACATAGACTTAGTTCAACACTTTTTCCCACTTTGTACGCGTGCTGTACAGTGCAGAATACATTCAAAGTTGGACATAATTGTACAAATAAGAACATTTCTCTTAGTTAATGCCACCCTAGAAAAGGTGGGGGTTTTTTGTGGTTCAAAGCCCTTCCTGCAAATGTTCGTAAACAGGGCTTTGTGCTAAAAACCATGGGTGGTCGCACAGGAACCTGCATGGACCACCCATGATAAACCACCTTGACGCAAATCAACACAAAGTCGAACTAGCTCCACTTTTCATTATTTTAGATCTATTGTCCAGCACAAACGAAGTTCTGTACTGGGAAGTAAATGCCAAATCAACAGTATGCACCGGGGCAAATCCCTTTTGTCATGCAAACTCTGCGCAGATTCCTAGGAAATCTGCACTCACATGTTTAAGATAAAAAAGGGCATTAAGATGGATAGTTTTTAGTTTGAGCATGCAAGTGCTCTGGCCTGTTGTAATCTATCTGTGGCTTTTAACCACGCCCACCACACGCCCATCACTATCACTCGTGCGAGGGCTTGCCTTTCAAAAATCCTTTGTTATCTTTGGTAAATGCTTTACGTTTGTGCCTCCTTGGGGCAGTTTTGTTACTGCCTGGGCCATCGACCCTGTTACATGGATGATTGCACTTTTGCCGATACTTTGACTGCAAAGAAATTTATTTTTCCTTTTGTGCCTCTCCTTCGTGCTCATCGCAGCCATGATGCTTTGAATCGGCTCGCTTATGACAACTGTTTTACTTTTCATTTTCAATTTATGTGGCAAGAAAAGTCCTGTTAGAAATTTACAATGGTAATAGCTCTAACTCGAGCAAATGCAAGACCCATTGCATTGCAAATGCTTGTTGTAATGTGCAATCATACAGAACCTACTGCAAACCTTTTTTATAAGTTTCCATTAGAAGGACATGCTACAGAATGCTCTGGTAGCACCCTAGCATTACATCTAAAAAAGAATAAACCTTTATCACTATAGAGCCTCAAATGACTCTGTGAATTAAAGCCATATACTGGCTCCCAAGCAGCCTATAGTTGTGCTGATAGAGCAATTTCACACATTTATTTTTCTTTCAATTCGAAGGCAACCTGGTGAGAAGGCTTGTCCCTTCTGCCACTGTCTGCCTCTAACTTGGTTTCACAGAACAGGAGACTCCCTCCCTTCACTTTCATCCAGAGGCACCTACCTGAAGGTTGTCATTATCTGTTCTGGAAAAGTTGTATGACATTGTAAAAACTAAGCAAAGATTGGAAAAGTTGTTCCTAATAGATCCCATCCACTTCAACCACTAAGGTCATCTAAAAGCCATTTGAAGGTAGAGGAGGTTTTGCTTGTTTTTTCATTGCCTCCTGTCTCTCATGGTATTGCACTCTCTCTGCCTAATCGGTTCTCTTGCAACAAAGGACCAAACTGAGAAATGTGTGCAGGGGATTCCCATTTGGAATTCCGTTCCGCACAATCACAAGAGGGCACCTTGATTTCCTGGGTGCAGAAACAAAGAACCCGAAATTAGTAGCCGGAAAATCCAGAAGGTGAAGTCACTGAGGGGGAAGGCAGCAATGTAGACTGGACCCCCTTGTATGATCCCTGCCCAAGCCTAAGACAAGGCATGGGGGCATCACATGCGTCTTTGAGCCAGACACAATTCTCCACTCCTGTCTTCACCCTCCTCACCCCCTCCCTCCACCCCGCCGTAAAACAGCCCCTGCACACTTTTAGCACAGCCCCCTGCACACATTTAGCACAGCCCCCTGCACACTTTTACCACAGCCCCTGCACACTTTTACCACAGCCCTTGCACACTTTTACCACAGCCCTGCACACTTTTAGCACCCCCTGCACACGTTTACCACAGCCCCCTGCACACTTTTGCCTCAGCCCCCTGCACTTTTAACACAGCCCCCTGCACACTTTTAGCACAGACCCCTGCACACTTTTACCACAGCCCCGTGCACACTTTTACCACAGCCCCTTGCACACTTTTACCACAGCCCCCTGCACACTTTTACCACAGCCCACTGCACACTTTTAGCACAGCCCCCTGCACACTTTTACCACAGCCGCCTGCACACGTTTAGCACACCCCCCTGCACACATTTACCACAGCCCCCTGCACACTTTTGCCTCAGCCCCCTGCACTTTTAACACAGCCCCCTGCACACATTTAGCACAGACCCCTGCACACTTTTACCACAGCCCCGTGCACAGTTTTACCACAGCCCCTTGCACACTTTTACCACAGCCCCCTGCACACTTTTGCCTCAGCCCCCTGCAGTTTTACCACAGCCCCCTGCACACTTTTACCACAGCCCCCTGCACACGTGTAGCACAGCCCCTGCACACTTTTACCACAGCCCCTGCACACATTTGCCACAGCCCCCTGCACACTTTTAGCATAGCCCCCTGCACACTTTTACCACAGCCCCTGCACACTTTTAGCATAGCCCCCTGCACACTTTTACCACAGCCCCTGCACACTTTTAGCATAGCCCCCTGCACACTTTTAGCACAGCCCCTGCACACTTTTAGCACAGCCCCCTGCACACTTTTACCACAGCCCCTGCACACTTTTAGCACAGCCCCCTGCACACTTTTAGCACAGCCCCCTGTACACTTTTACTACAGCCCTGCACACTTTTAGCACAGCCCCCTGCACACTTTTAGCACAGCCCCCTGCACACTTTTAGCACAGCCCCTGCACACTTTTAGCACAGCCCCCTGCACACTTTTAGCACAGCCCCCTGCACACTTTTACCACAGCCCCTGCACACTTTTAGCACAGCCCCATGCACACTTTTACCACAGCCCTGCACACTTTTAGCACAGCCCCCTGCACACTTTTAGCACAGCCCCCTGCACACTTTTACCACAGCCCTGCACACTTTTACCACAGCCCCTGTACACTTTTAGCACAGCCCCCTGCACACTTTTACCACAGCCCTGCACACTTTTAGCACAGCCCCCTGCACACTTTTACCACAGCCCCTGCACACTTTTAGCACAGCCCCCTGCACACTTTTACCACAGCCCCTGCACACTTTTAACACAGCCCTGCACACTTTTAGCACAGCCCCCTGCACACTTTTACCATAGCCCCTGCACACTTTTAGCACAGCCCCCTGCACACTTTTACCACAGCCCCTGCACACTTTTACCACAGCCCTGCACACTTTTAGCACAGCCCCTGCACACTTTTAGCACAGACCCCTGCACACTTTTACCACAGCCCCGTGCACACTTTTACCACAGCCCCTTGCACACTTTTACCACAGCCCCCTGCACACTTTTACCACAGCCCACTGCACACTTTTAGCACAGCCCCCTGCACACTTTTACCACAGCCGCCTGCACACGTTTAGCACACCCCCCTGCACACATTTACCACAGCCCCCTGCACACTTTTGCCTCAGCCCCCTGCACTTTTAACACAGCCCCCTGCACACATTTAGCACAGACCCCTGCACACTTTTACCACAGCCCCGTGCACAGTTTTACCACAGCCCCTTGCACACTTTTACCACAGCCCCCTGCACACTTTTGCCTCAGCCCCCTGCAGTTTTACCACAGCCCCCTGCACACTTTTACCACAGCCCCCTGCACACGTGTAGCACAGCCCCTGCACACTTTTACCACAGCCCCTGCACACATTTGCCACAGCCCCCTGCACACTTTTAGCATAGCCCCCTGCACACTTTTACCACAGCCCCTGCACACTTTTAGCATAGCCCCCTGCACACTTTTACCACAGCCCCTGCACACTTTTAGCATAGCCCCCTGCACACTTTTAGCACAGCCCCTGCACACTTTTAGCACAGCCCCCTGCACACTTTTACCACAGCCCCTGCACACTTTTAGCACAGCCCCCTGCACACTTTTAGCACAGCCCCCTGTACACTTTTACTACAGCCCTGCACACTTTTAGCACAGCCCCCTGCACACTTTTAGCACAGCCCCCTGCACACTTTTAGCACAGCCCCTGCACACTTTTAGCACAGCCCCCTGCACACTTTTAGCACAGCCCCCTGCACACTTTTACCACAGCCCCTGCACACTTTTAGCACAGCCCCATGCACACTTTTACCACAGCCCTGCACACTTTTAGCACAGCCCCCTGCACACTTTTAGCACAGCCCCCTGCACACTTTTACCACAGCCCTGCACACTTTTACCACAGCCCCTGCACACTTTTAGCACAGCCCCCTGCGCACTTTTACCACAGCCCTGCACACTTTTAGCACAGCCCCCTGCACACTTTTACCACAGCCCCTGCACACTTTTAGCACAGCCCCCTGCACACTTTTACCACAGCCCCTGCACACTTTTAACACAGCCCTGCACACTTTTAGCACAGCCCCCTGCACACTTTTACCATAGCCCCTGCACACTTTTAGCACAGCCCCCTGCACACTTTTACCACAGCCCCTGCACACTTTTACCACAGCCCTGCACACTTTTAGCACAGCCCCTGCACACTTTTAGCACAGCCCCCTGCACACTTTTACCACAGCCCCCTGCACACTTTTACCACAGCCCTGCACACTTTTAGCACAGCCCCTGCACACTTTTAGCACAGCCCCTGCACACTTTTAGCACAGCCCCCTGCACACTTTTAGCACAGCCCCTGCACACTTTTAGCACAGCCCCTGCACACTTTTAGCACAGCCCCTGCACACTTTTACCAGAGCCCCCTGTACAATTTTGCCTCAGCTCCCTGTACAATTTTGCCTCAGCTCCCTGCACACTTTTGCCTCAGCTCCCTGCACACTTTTACCAGAGCCCCCTGTACACTTTTGCCTCAGCTCCCTGTACACTTTTAGCACAGCCCCTGCACACTTTTACCTCAGCTCCCTGCACACTTTTAGCACAGCCCCCTGCACACTTTTGCCTCAGCTCCCTGCACACTTTTAGCACAGCCCCCTGCACACTTTTGCCTCAGCTCCCTGCACACTTTTGCCTCAGCTCCCTGTACACTTTTAGCACAGCCCCTGCACACTTTTGCCTCAGCTCCCTGCACACTTTTACCACCTGTTCGGAGCAGGAGGTAAATGTTTGAGTTAAACCATATGGAAATGGAAAATCACCTCGAAAACCAGAAGGTAAATCCGGGATGACAAGTAATTCACCATTCCATGTGGTTCAACTCACAGTTGCATGGCGCCGGCAGGCGGTTACCTCATGGTACCGGAGTGTGCACACCGGCGGTACCGTGCACTTGTAACTGGGGCCATAGTGGGCAACTGAAAGGGCCTCTGGATAGATCAACGGGGAAGAAAGGCCCATTTATTGCTGCCCAGAACATCTACAAACGCGCAGCAGGGGCACTTACCCACATTTAACTTCAACAAAAGACAGAGAATGCAATCCCACCAATCAACCCCGTGTCAAAATGACTGTTCTACTTCCCAAGTTTTTTGTAACAGTTTAGCCTCTTTTTCCATGAGAGGATCAAGGCCATTCGTGATTGTATTTTCTAAGTTCCAGTTAAATCCCGTCTCGTGCAGCATAATTACAAGGCTTCACCCTTCTCAGTTCTTTCACAGCTCTCTCTATATCTAAGGAAGAGGAGAAGGTTTCCTCCTTCTTACCTCAACAACGTTGGACTCCTCAGATGATGTATATCCAGATAGCTCTCTAAAATCTTATTCTGCATTTGTTTCACCCACTTTACCTTAACACCGGCTCTCATCGAACAAAGTCCTAGTGGATGTAAGCAAAAGGTCAAACCCCTTTTAAAGAAGTCAGACTTTTTTTTAACCCAGGACTGAAGCTAACTACAGGCTGATCTTTCTTTTACCAGCATGTGAGAAGTTCTAGCTCACTGGCTTTCTCTACATGTTGGAGAGCCCCAGTTACTGGATGTTTGCCGGATGATAGCAAGGGCCGATGTAGGTCCTGCAACTGCCCCTGTGGCTCTATTAAATGATGTCAGACAGGATAACAATGTGTCATTTCCACCTGCCTCATCTTGGTGTTTCATTTGTGTCATCCTTTTACCACCAGATAAAGATCTGGAAGAAAAATCTTCTTTTCATTTCATGCTTGTGTTATTAATGCTACCATCATTTCTAGGTTGGACTGTGCCAATTCTTGCTAAGCTGGCCTTTCTGAGTCAGCTCTTTACATGCTTCAAAGTGCACTGAATTTGGCAACATGGCTTCTCCTGAAATTCAGTAAGCTTGAAAGTTTCTGCGAGGTTCACCTTCAGCTGCAGTGATTGTCAGTCTCTAGAAGGATCATTGTAAAGCTCTCTGGTTTGCCCTTTGGATCTATTATGAAACAGGCCCCAAGTTACGTATGTGTTGCTTCCAAATCTAAGTGATTCCTTCATTTTGTCTCTTTCCTCCCCTTTCAGTAAACCGAGTGTGAAAAGATTGGCTGGACGTTAGACAGGGATGTTCATACTCTTTTGTTGCTTCCATTATTTGTAATACTTTCCTTCTCGGCCTGCGTACAATAGAGGACCATTCCACGTTTAAGACCCCGCTTAAAATTCATATATGTTATTGATTATCTTCATATCTTTTCAGATGTTGTTAGTTCGGTGCCAAGATGCCTTAGGGCATTCATTGTACTTTATAAGTAACAACTGAACTCATATCTTGCATGTGTAGGTTTTCAATATATCTACTGGGTGCCCTCAGGCCCTAAATGCAGGGCCATTGGTAATTTTAGTAGAATTGCTGGATTGTGGCTATTGTCGTTTGGTGATGCGCATCGTCGCCTGGGGGATAGCTCTGTGTCCGATTTCTGACCTGTGGATAGGCTGAGAGATAGCTCACCTATGTGAGGCCTGAACATATAAGGTATATCTGGCTAGAGGCATACCTCTGAAGCGTAAAGCAAGCATTTCTATCATTAGGTGCTCAGAGAGTACTGTAAGACATATTGAGAATGTGTTTTGAAGTGTGCCTTGTGTGTTCTGTCTCTGCAGATGCACCACACCAGCACTGCCTTTGTTTAGACATTGCATCCCTGTGCCCTCCCTCTGCACTCTACTGTAGCTTGACAGCAGCACGCTTACCTGATTCTGTTGACAAATTAAGCATTGGTCAAATTAAGCATTGGTTTCTCAAAGAAGAGAGGGGAGATCAGACCTCTATCTCAGAGAGAGGCGTTTGTAAGATGGAGAGAGGGAGGCAATGGAATGAGAGTGACAAGGAGTACAAATGAGAGAGGGGGGAGAGCTAAAGAAGAGAGAGGATACAAAAGGGTGACAGTAGAAAAGAAGAGAATGTGAGAAATAGAGAGAAGGCAGAGCAGTGATGCTGAAAACAAGGCATAAAAGCAGAGCTAGGTGTGAGTATGGGTTGCAAGGAGGGCCAATCAAATATTCTGGGAGGAGGCAAAGAGGGAAAAAGGAGTGAAGAGGTCTCAGCGGGGAGTGGAGAAAGGGAAAAGAAGGGACGAGGGAGTGCGTAAGTTGTAGATAGAGCAAGGTTTGTGAGGGAGAGTGCGTGTGTTACTGTGTGTGGTAGAGAGGGTGTATATGTCTTTCTATCCCTCCCCCTGGTATTGTGATGCTCTGAGAGAGAGAGAGAGAGAGAGAGAGAGAGGAGAGAGAGAGAGAGAGAGAGAGAGAGAGTGTGTCTGGGTGGTGTTTTTCCCTCTGGTGGTGTTTTTCCCTCTGTCTAGCAGCACTCCTCTCCCTGGCAGGGAATGACAGATGAGAGCTTCTGTTTCCCTGAATTCCAATGGGAGGGAACCTTGATAGTGAGCCAGGCGGTGGCAGCTGCACCCATGGTTATTAATAATGTATCATGATCTGTGATTAAGGTGGGCCCAGAGATCCCAAGACTTGATGCACTGACAGAGGACACATGATGCTTATTTACAAACCACCCGGGGATTGGCACAGCTAACACCATGAAGGGATCCTTCTGGGCTACAAAGGGATGAGACGCACCACTGGACATTTAGTAGGTCTGTGCCTTATGATTGACAGGTGTCTGCCTAAACCTAAGCACTTCTTCAAATAACATTTATACAGAGAATACATTTATACTGATTTTACCCTTTGGATATCTAGAAGCAAATGCCAAGGATGTAGAAATATTATGAATTTCTACCTCTAAATGATCAATCTTAGCAGCTGTCCAACATGAGCAGCAGATCCATGTTCAATTTTAAGAAGAAGCAGCGATTAGGAAAATGCACTCTGTTTAGATTAATCGTTATATTTTCACCCCCTGAATATATTGCAGAAACCTAATCCATGTTTGATTCCCTGATCCAAATGAACGAAACACTTATGGTACTAGATATAACATTTGTCTTTCTGACAATATCAGATTATCTTCAATTTGCAAACAAAATCTTACTTATCACCTTCTTAAGTCATCAAAGTTCCTCAATGTGTAAATTAGAAATCCTCTAAATGTTTCGGGACTGAACAGTCCTTCTTCAGGAGTACTACAATTATCTGTGTGCAAAGGTGCAAAATAGAAAACTCCATCCACTTGAATTCCACCAATCTCAGCCACTGAAACATATTGCCAATCAGGTGATAGGGTGCTGTCTTTCTAAGAGAGTATCAATTGTAAGGTTATGTTGCGGCTTGAATCCCAATACCAGACCAGGATTATGGGTTGTGTTTCAAGGCTGTGCATCCTACACAGTCAGAGAACTGCATTGTCAAATATCACCTTTTGTTTACCACCATCCAGTCTCCTCTCTTCAAATCTATGTTATTTGTGCCCTGGCCATTCCAGCATCAGACCTGTTCTTGTATTATTAAATGTATCAATGCTCTTTGTATTTCTTTACACACCGCTCCCCCCCTCCATTATCATCTCTGTGCTCCATTGTTATTTCTTGGTCTGTTCTTAATAAGATCTATTTTTATCTAGTAGGTTGTTCAGGTTCTGTCTCTTGGAAGAGTTTGTGTTGAAGTTCTTACTTTTACTGATTTCATACTTGCACTTTTCATGCTTCCCACACCATTGGGTATTGAATGTCTGTTTACTTTCTCTAACTTTAAACCTCTAAAACAGAGAGAGTGTTCTGTCCTGCTTCTTCCTCGTTCTCATTTCTTGTGGCTTCAGTTTAATTTCCCCCCTCTTCTGCCTAACTTTAAAAAGTAATCTGGGTTTCAAGCTATGCCAGCCACTGTCCTTTCAAAAAGAAATGTCATCTCTTTCTATATCCTATGTTTTTACGATTCATACTATAAAAAGATGTATCCCTTTTCTGTCGTGATCGTCTCCTAAGCTTCGTCCAGATCTTCTTGGTTATTACCTGCAGTTTTCCCAGGCTCTCGACTTTGGTTTACCTTGAGTCTTTCTGTTTCCTTCCTATTTTTTTACACTTGTCTTCTCTCATTCTGTTAATTCAAAGTTACGCTTCTCATGTGTCTCCTAAATTTGCCATTTCTAGTGGCTCGTTGTCACTTCTTTTTTTTCAGTGTTTGTTTATTGGTCCTAAGTGGCTTCATTCTGCTACCCCTTCATATTTGGCCTGGGTAAAATTTAACTTACAATGGCATAATTCACGTAGTTACATCTCTACGCACCATTCGCAGTAAAAATGTACAGTGAGTCGCTCCATTTGCGGTACAAATATACCTCAAAAGCATGTGAAGAACAGAACATGACTAAGGGGGTCATTCCGACCCTGGGGTCTATGACCGCCAGGGCCGGGGACCGCGGAAGCACCGCCATCATGCTGGCGGTGCTTCCTGGGCCATTCTGACCGCGGCAGTAAAGCCGCGGTCAGAAAAGGGCAACCGGCGGTTTCCCGCCGGTTTACCCCTGGCCCAGGGAATCCTCCATGGCGGCGCTGCTTGCAGCGCCGCCATGGGGATTCCGACCCCCTTCCCGCCATCCTGTTCCTGGCGGTTTTTACCGCCAGGAACAGGATGGCGGGAACGGGTGTCGTGGGGCCCCTGCACTGCCCATGCCACTGGCAGGGGCAGTGTAGGGGCCCTCTAACAGGGCCCCATAATGATTTTCAGTGTCTGCTTTGCAGACACTGAAAATCGCGACGGGTGCCACTGCACCCGTCGCACCCCTACAACTACGCCGGCTCCATTCGGAGCCGGCTTCATTGTTGAGGGGGGTTTCCCGCTGGGCTGGCGGGCGGCCTTCTGGCGGTCGCCCGCCGGCTCAGCGGAAAGCCAGAATGGCCACCGCGGTCTTTTGACCGCGGTGCGGTCATTCGGCGGTTCCCTCCAGGCGGGCGGCTCCCGCCGCCCGCCGGAGTCAGAATGACCCCCTAAGTGTTGTTAAATTTTTGCTAGGTGCAACAATTGATGCGAGGGTGCATTTCCCACTAAAATGTATTGTGAAATGACAGATCTTCACATTTTACATCATTTTTACATTTCACATAATTGCACGAAAGCAGGTTATGTAAATTTTGCACTCCCCTTGGTAATATCTGTTAGAGTTCACTTCTCCAGATTAACCAAGTTGTAACCTTAGTCCACCTTCTCTTGTTCTTCTAGACTTCCTTGTCCTCCTTGTACTAAGTCAAGGTTTCACTCTCGTGAGCTGCTGGTTCTAAAATTATAAAACTCTTTGCAGGGATTAATGTAAGCATATTGAATACTGACATATAATCTGACATAATTATCAGGTCCTAAATATTGGTAACAAACATGTTGTCCGTTTGGGTGTAGATTTTCTATTATTAAGTCCAAAAGAATGAAATAAACTTTTTGCAAGCCTAAACCTTCCTTTTTACTACACTTAAGTCACCCTAGCGTCAGCCCTAAACAGACCATAGAACAGAGTGCAGCGTATTTTAGAATTTGGACATGTATTTTTAACTTTTAAATGTCCTGTTAGTGAAAAACTCTTAAATTCATTTTTCACTATTGCAAGGCCCACCTCTCCCATAGGGCACCATTAGGTTACTTTACTACATTTAATAAGTGCTAACTTTCAAATGGGAGCAAGTAGGAATTTTGAGATTGGTGTCTAAAAAACTATACTTTAAAACGCTCTGTAATGGTAAAATCTGATTTTAAGTCACAATTCTGAAAATGCCACTTTAAGAAAGTTGGCATTGTCTTGTCCCAACCATTTGGTGCCTGCAGCCTGTATCCTGGGTCACATGCCTATGGGCCTGATTTAGAACTCAGCAGACGGTTTACTCAGTCACATCAGTGATGATATCCCATCCGCCAAAATCCCATTATCTTTTATGGAATTTAGATTTTGGCGGACGGGATATTCATTGTCGTTGTGATGGAGTAACATGTCTATCGAGTTCTAAATCAGGCCCTATATTTTGCTGGCAGTTGGTCTTTGTTATGCTCCCAGACAGTGAGACCAAGTGGGAAGAGGAGTTGGCAGAACGCGCCATCTCTTCTTGCATCCAGAATGCTTTTGAAGATAGATTTTGCGCAAAAAAAATAGCACTAAATGCAACAGAACAGAAACAGCCACTCGCGCTAAATAAATGTACTCTTGCTGTAGGATTATTTCCGCCAAATTACTCTCAATTATGCGAGTGGATGTAATTGGGTTATTATTGGTAATTCTATGTCAAAGAGTAACACAAAATTGCTGCAATTACTCCGGTTATGCTAGTGTAATTGAAATCCCGCCTAGGCCTACTTATTAGTCTTTATAGAAGTGTGAATACATTTTTGTTACACTTGCAGAACCGCGCATAATTCTTACATTTTGCATTTCATGCAATGTGCACATATTTTACAAATTCAGGTAAGGCAAAATGTCTTGCACGTTTTGCCAGTACAAGAACTAGTTCACGTCTAAAATGTCTCACAAATAGAATTTTTTTTATCAAAGGATCCCTCCTAGCATCTCGTGTTAATTTTGTGAAAGGTGCACTCTCCCAAAGAAAAGTTACAAGAAGAACCAACAAAATGTGCTGCACATAATACCCGTAGTTTCGTGTGAAAATTAGGCCTTTATCACAAATTGTGCACACGCCTGCGTGCATCTATTAATCTTTTGGCGCGTCATCAGACCTAGTCCAATAGCATGTCCATAAAAGTTTCTTTTGGAAAGTGGCGGCCCTGTCATTGGGCACAAAGTGAGGCATTCTCGGGGGGTCAATTGGGTTTTCAGCAAAGTAATCCCTGAATAGTTCGTTGTCGAGCGTGCGAAGGGGTGGAATTTAAAAGTGCTTTCTGGATTCCACGCCCCTCCGAGCAGGAGGAGCTGGATGGAGAGGTGCAGAGAGCTGCCTCTGAGGGGTTCAGAGTTAACCCAACGTGTGACGCCGGCGCTCGCTGAGGGGTGTTCATCGGTTGTGCAGCCCCAGTTTTGCTGTTCAGAAAGTTAGGCCTAGTGCATAAAATGAACTCCTTCCCGGTAATTGTCAAGCAAACTCTTCATACAAGGTCCGCACTGCCTGTCTAGTGAAACATTTCCTGTTCTGCTCTAATCAGTGAATTTGCCCTGTCGGTTGATGCATCTGACACTGTTGTGTCATTTGTTTGCAGGCACTCACCAAAAGGTTTGGAACATTGGTGTGCATAAGTGCATGAAAGGCACAAATGTGTGTCCTTGTTTTCATACCTTTAGATGGGTGTTAACTCAACATATTAAATTTCACATCACAGTGTAGGACAGTGATTTATGCGACCTGTGCAAAATGCCTACGGCCCTGAAGAAAGCCACGAGACACAGCAGGGACTGAGATGGCTGAAACATGTTGACCACAACTTGTTACTTGCTTGGGGTGTCCTAAAATCCATTCTTTCAGCATTATCTTTGTTTATAATCTTACCCTGGTACCAGATCAGTATTAAGGATTCTATTTCTGGAAGGTACTTGGGGTAATTTTAACAGTATCACAGTTCCCACATAGGATATCGGTTCTTAGAAGTGCTCTCCCCATTGGTGTGGGAGTTGAGCCCATCCAAGCACACGAGGTTCTTCGGGTGGGGACTCGGTGATGAAGCATGCCACTGGGGGAAACTCTAGAGGGTAAGTCCTTAAACATTTTTAAAGGATTTTCGAGGCTAGGAAGGACAGTTCTGGTGGTCCCACGCCCCTCTTTCATTATTTGTACTCATGATTCAGAAGTTGAATGGTGTGACTCTTCTAACTTCGTACTCCCTGTTTTTGACTGTTTTGGCAAATGACACTGCAACACTACAACTACAATGTGGCCTGCACAAAACAGGCGGGCCGAGACTAGGAGCACATGTGCCAGGCGCCATTGAGACCAACGGTGCGCAGTCGTGGCTGTGAAAATCTCCCACCAAGAGGTGGCGCTCTGGGGTGCCCACCAGTGAACCCCTTTCCCTGCAGGGGTGAACGATGCAGTAAGCCGTTCATAAAACCCACTACCTCCACAATCATTATTTAAAGGAGTGACATAGCAAGGGTGCCCTGGGCACAGGTAAGGAAAATTCACCCTACACCCAGGGTTGGTAGTCAAATATCTATCTGTGGAGAGCCGGGCCCCGGCGCCACTGCACCTGCTGCACCACTGACAGCTAGGCTCCAGTTTTAGATATACAGTTTATTGCTGAAAGTACACAAAGGCGACGCGCCTCTTTCCGAGCAGAGTCCCCGGGGGCTCCCTGTTTGTCCCTGCAGGAGTGAACGATGCAGTAAGTCACTCTAGCTGGCCTTTCACAAAACCCACTACCTCCACAATCACTGTTTAAAGGAGTGACATAGCAAGGGTGCCCTGGTATATGGAGCGCCGGCCCCGGTGCCACTGCACCTGCTGCACCACTGATAGCCAGGCTCCAGTCTTAGACACACATTTGATACATTGCACTGCCGAAAGTAGGAGGAAGCGTCGCGCTTCTTTCCGAGCAGAGTCCCCGGGGGCTCCGCGTCTCTCCGCTGGATGTCGGATCGGGGCGCCTCGAGCCCCGTTAATTAGCGCTCTCATAGCAGCCCTCCGTGTCGCCTCAGAGAGATGCCACCTGTCTCGAGGTGTCTCTCCGCGCAGAAGGAGGACCAGAGGCAGCCGCTAACAAGCCTGGAAACGGGGGGCTGACGCAGGCCTCCCAGGCAGGCGACGGATCGGGGTGGGCTCTGGGCTCCCTGGGGACCCCCACCCGCCTCTCCCAGTCGCGGCGGAGTGGCAATTAGCGGTGCTGAAATGTGCGCCGTTTGCCCCCTATCATGCGCGCAAAAAAGCCTCTTAGAAAGCGGCTTCGACGAACAATTTATCCTTTTGGCGCACGGCGTCGGAGGGGGGCCAAACGCAGGATGAAGGCTGCGCTTGTCAGGGTAACTCTGATCCGGCCACCGCCACAGCCCTGCTTAATTTGTAATAAGACAAGTGCCAGGGCCCTCGTCAAATGGCCGCTACCTCTTGCCCCACTCATGGCCCCTCCAGCGCTGCCAACCACAACACAACCAACACAACTACTGACCATCACACGCCTACATGTTTAACAATTAAGGCTATTTCAGACCCCCAAAACTATAAGAATGGCTTGGGCTGCAGGTATTAGTAATTTTAATGTATGCTGAAATAATAAACCACTATTGTTATGCTTGTCTTTAAATTAGACAAACAGCGCCACCATGTGGCAAACTTTCAGCAGTGCTGGTGCTGATAATTAAGAGCCGGTGCCGAGCACCTGAAACCACTGGCTTAAATTAAGCACTGTGCCACAGGGAGCAGCATAGTCTATTGTATTGCATAGCGCTTACTACCCTTCATGAGGCACTAAAGCGCTTTACCCCAGGCAGCATGCTGGCCTGGAACTAAAGATCAGTGGTTAATCCTGAGGCTACTGGGATTAGTGTGTTTTGTGCTGTCCGAGAAACTATTCCATTTGTTTACTCCAGCTTCTTTGTTGTAGATTAAATCACTAGGAGTTACCTATCGGTCATCATTAGTGCAGCTGTGCGATTCATGCAGATGCTAGGGGTATTATTGGTGGTCTAGAGGAGGTTAAGTATATTTAGGTTTCTTTCAAAGAATGAGAGGATGTGATCTCTGAAATGTGGTGTAATCAATTTGTAGCAGTACAATAATAAAGGCTGAGGCAGGCTGTCACACAACAAGGTAGGCTGCAGTGGCATGAATAGTCGGTAATTCAGAGAATATCAAGGGCTACAAATGGAAGGGTGACAGCCCGATGAGGAAATATACGTGCTGGTCCCCAAAAATGAGTGCCGGTGGGTCCTACCTGCAACCACTGGCTAAATTGGAGCACTGCTTCTAGCCTTCTCCTGTTCACTTTCAGGGAACTTTTTTTTGTTTTTGGTTAATGAGAATACATGTGTTTTCCAGCTGACTCCTTTATGTGCTTCTCTGCCTCACTGTGCTCCATGTTGCTCTCTCTCTCACTTATGTTCTTTTCCTCTGCCCAATACTCCATTTTCGTAAGAGGGGTCAGATGCCACCCATATTCTATCTCTTAAACAAGGAGAATATTGTGACGTGGTGAAGAGGCCACCAAAGCCCAATATAGGGCGGTGCGACATTGCCTCTATGAAACTGGTGACAAAACAGAGAAACGTTTGGTCTGGCTGGACAGGAGGGAGACAGAGAATAGGTGGGTAGAGGGGATCCAGACAGAATCCGGAGAGTTAGTCAGCGACAGGGAGGGTATTGCGGAGGCCTTCGCACAGTACTATGCCAGACTCTACTCCCCAGGGGTTACTGCCACGGAAGAGGGTGCTGCCCTTCTGGCAGATGTCCCCTTCCTGACCTTACCCACAGACGACAGAGGGACCCTGTAAAAGGATCTTTCAGCAGAGGAAATAGTGCGGGTAATCAGGGATTTGAAATCCGGCAAAGCATAGGGCGGCAATGGGATCCTGATAGAACTGTACAAACTAACAGCCACTAGGCTTGCTCCTCACTTAAAAAAGATGTATGAGCAAAGCCAGAAATTAGGACTACTCCCAACAGTTCAATGCCTGGCCTTTATAGTGGTCATCCATAAAGATAGGAAACAGAAGGATGAGTGCAGCTCCTATTGGCCCATATCTCTTCTGAATTCCGAGATGAAGATACTGGCTAAGGTGTTGGCCTCCAGACCTATCCCCAATATACATAAACTGGTCAACCCAGACCAATCAGGCTTCATGCCGTGCCGCAACACAGTGGTTAACCTACACAGACTGCACAGTGTCCTCGGCCAGATTGATACAATACAGGAAGATGCATAGTCCTTTCACTCGATGCTCCTATGGCCTTCGACACTGTGGAATGGACTTACTTATTCATCGTGCTGGAGAGACTGGGTTTTGGCCCCTGATTCATGGCCTGGATACAGCTTCTTTATATATCCCCAGTGGCTCAAGTAGTGATAAATGGTGCAAGGTACAGGACCATCTCCCTTCGATGTGGCACCAGACAGGGATGCCTGCTCTCCCTTCTCCTTTATGTCTGGGTGAGACTGGATCCATTGATCCAAAGTCTCCATTTGACTGAGCAATGAAAGGACAGAATATCACTCTACGCTGATGCTATTCTGCGATATGTGGCAAACCCCCCCCCCCCTTGACTGGATAATGCAAATAGTGACCTAATTTGGGCAGTATTCCGGATACACAAATAACTGGGCAGAATCTACCATCTACATCCTTAAGGGGATGACATCCTGGCTGCCTCATAGTTGTGCAGCTGAAATAGAGACCAATGGCTTCAAATATCTGGGCATCTACATAACCACCAACCCGATATACTTCTACTCCCGTAATCTGCTCCCCCTCTTTACCCGACCCAAACACAACATCCAGCATTGGAGATCTCTCCCATTGTCGCTGTTGGGAAGGGCTGTTCTCTTCAAAATGATTGCCCTCCCACACTTCTTATATGTCCTACACAATATGCCCTACCTCGTCCCCCCTACTTATTACAAAGCCATTGACAGTGAGCTTAGAACTTTATTATGGAATGGGGGCTTGGCAAGGATAACATTAGCCAAATTGACCAGGGGGTGGTACGATGGGTAGATCACCCTTCCTGACATTAGGAAATACCACTGGGCAGTGCAATTCCCTACCATCAAGTGTTGGGTACGAGCACCCCAAGACGAACCAGCATATCATATGTACAGGTGCCTGATGCAGCCAGGAGGGTACCTGAGAGCCATTTCTGCAACCTCCAAGCCGCTGCACATTTGCGGACCAACGGCAGCGACAATCAGTTACTGGCATGCTGCGCTTCACGTGCTGGGCTGGCAGAAGAGGATGACCCAGGCCACACCCTTCTGGGACTCATGAGAGTGAGTATGAGCTTGCACATGTTTGAAAGAAACAGGGAGACTGTCAAGCTGGTGGTTAGAGGGCAGGTTGCAGATTGTGGCGAGAAAGTTGGGAAGGATCACTACTGTCATGAAACCTCCAGGGCTTTAGGTATGGTAGGCCTCGCTGTGTCTCAGACCCTCCAGTAATTGGGCACTGACATTGAAACAGGTTCCGATTTTGTAATACATTATTGTCCTTAAAATGAAGGCAAAAACACTGATTGATTTCTGAACAGTGACTGTAACAACTATTACAGTAATCCATGTCAGTGATGTAGTTCCTGTTCACATTTCACATTTCACATTTGACTTAATCTTGCATGTCTTAAGAGTGCTTTTTTCCCCCAGGATGTTGTGTTTCTGCAGGGTTGTTTTCATGCAGTGTGTTACTTGTGCACCGCATGTCCTGTGAACCGAGTCTCCTCTGTGCCTGTCATGTTGTGGCGCGGTATTTATTACAGGCCACAATGGACATCTCTGGAGCTAAGGCTGAAGGCAGTGCCAGCTTCTCACAGGGCTTGTCAGTGAGTCACAAAGGTGTCCAGAATGCATGCACATCCAATCCTTGCCACCTCTAGATCATACAGAGTAACGGTCACGTGAACCAATCGTAATGGTGATTCTGGGTTTAGTTGTGAGAAGGAGGTACAGAGCTGTCTGGCGAAGGTTTAAGAAAATGTATTGCTTAGAGGTGGGTGGGTGCGCTGTGTATTTGGGGGCGGTGAAGGAGATACAAGGAAGTGCATGCAGGAGAGAGTGAAAAGAGTGTGCTGAAGAGGAAAGAGTTGAGGTGTGAAATATGCAGATGCAAAGTTCCAGAAAGATGCGGGGAGCAAAAGGGTGTAAATATATAGAAGAGAGACTACAGCGGAAAGTGGAGTGAAGGAAAGATGGAAGAGTTAAGGCACTTGGAAGAGTACCACCCTTGCACAGAGCTTGCCCATTCTGCTTGTTCCTGGAGGAAAAAACTAATTGAGTTCCCACATATTCAGCGCTATCATACACCCACACCCTTCATGCTCATTGTTCATCCAATTGGGTGACAGGTCAGAGAGCAAGGGGAGGAGACAGTCTGGAACTAGACTGATGAAAGAAAGAGAAGGACCTACTTTAATTCTCCTCCATGGGCAGAGAGAGAATCATTGCTTGAATTAGCCGTAAAAATTATTTTTCTGAGAGTAAAGTTTCCTGCAGTGTCAATGGGCCTGAGTCACAAAGGTAAACTTAGACCAACTTTAGAGTTAAAGTCTAACTTTACTAATAGTAAAGTTAGACTTTTGGTCTAAGTTTAAACTTTTGGTCTAAATGTACACCAAAAGTCTAAACTTACACTAAAAGTTTAACTTTACTATGAGTAAAGTTAGACTTTTGGTCTAACTAGCTAGCAGGGTGGATTCAGTTAAAGTTTCTCATACTAATATCATCCAGTTGGTATTCATGTCTGGTCCATCTCAAGTGTATATTGCCTAGTGACTTTACAGTAAACTTGCTAACATGGTAATACCCAAAACCTTGTTCCTTCCTGGATGGCTGCCTTAGATGTGAGAAATGCTTGACAGTGTGATGCTCTGTGGGTCTGTTCAGTTTGACATATCACCCTGATATCACCCTGTACAAGATAACACACATGAAAGGCATCACGTGACTCCTTAAGTGGGTCCCAGGTAAGAGTAAGGACACTGAGGTAAAAAATAACCTTGTGAATCGGACACTCCTTTTAAAAACATGTTTATTGTTTTCAACTTAAAATTTACATATTTTTGCCTCAGCTGAACTGTCACCACGCTGCTCCTAAGTTTAGAACATTTTTTAAAATGTATTTCTTAGGCACAACGCATTTCTTGAAGATATAAATATAGTATTTTAAATTTCATAATAACTAGTTCGTCATACAGTATCATAAAATTGCTCTTGTAAATAAGAATGTGCATTAATAATTAATATCAGTGTCCAACCCTACACCAAACATCAAGGGCTCGACCTTACCCCACATTTGATAACGTTGCTTGGTATCCTGGATTTTGTTCCAGTATCGTTCATATGCATATATATATATATATATATATATACACCTACCATCTTCCCCCCACTTCTGCACCACCGAAATGAACTGATCTTTCCAAAGTCATGCAATTTCCAGCCACACTACCAGGATTGCTAGAAATACCAATTCAGATCTAACTTGTGCCGTGCCGACCAACAAAGTAAATTTTACATCAAAAGTGATTTTATTTCTTACTACTTCAGAGATCCTAGCAAAAAATTTATCCCAATAGGTTCTGATTCTGGGACAGCTAGCAAACGTATGAATATGATTGGCACACAGAATTTGGTGTCCGGGACAAACAGATCGAGTTCCTGTTTTAATAATACAACTGGTGATGAGCATCATCCATAACCTGTAAGGAAAAAACCCATAGACAACATGTTCTTCTAGAAGACCAGGATGAACAGAAGCAAAACAAGGGTCAATGAGATGCAGAACAATCTCAATGATAACATAACAGTTTCTAGCATCTTAAACCCAACAATGTTCCCTGTTTTTCTTCTAGGAGGGATTCACAAACAAAAATAGATTCATCATCATATGATAATGTACAGATCCTCACCTATGAGCAAAGAGGATCCACCCGCTTCACGGAGGTTAGTTATCACCTTAAGCCATTTTATTCAAAAATACACTCCATCCCACTACTCTCACACTGAAATTGAATCTACAGCTTTCCCAACAAGAACTCTTCCCCCAATCTCAGCCCATTTCCTGAAATCCCTCCACCACTGGGCGTGGCTAGGTCGCCCGCTACATTTCTGTCACATCATGATTCCTAACAGACTGGTTCCTGGATCAGCTATCATTGACTATCCAGTTGTTTCTTCTGTCAAAAAACCTCTGCCTAATAGAGGTTCAGCTTACGGCATGCCCCAAACATCTGAAGAAGTCCGGCCTCTTCTGTGGCACACACGTGGGACCATTGGAGGCATTCAATGCAACATCACTGGAGTCAAGTAAGAGCGATGGAGGATGTGAAATTGAATTAGTTGGAATCTTGCATTTCCAGACTCCAATTTGGGAGATCCCACCACTTTTCTCCAATCACTCTCTGAGATTTCCATTCCCGGGTTGTGCCCCCAAACTTCTATAAGTACTAATAACGATTACTTGGTGTTGATAATCAGCATATTCTATAGCAGCCCTGCCAACTTCCTACCATCACCTGCCGTCAGTACCATTTGCAGTACATCATTCGTCATCACTACGTCTGCATGTCCACCCCACGTATCCCTTATAAACTTTGCCAGTGCATGGGACAACAGGAAATGTCCAGCAGGCAGCAGAAACATCTCTGATAAGTCATGGAATGTGAATTTCTGCCCATCTTCCACTAAGTCCCCCAGTTGAGTAATATCAGGTGCCTGCCACAACTGCATATCCACTCGTTCTGCAAGATTCCTAAACAACAGTAATACAATTCCAAGCCAAATTAGACTCAGACCAGAGTGCGCACCAATTATATTTAGCCACTTCCACCAAACTAGGGTGCTGTGTGACCCATACAACACCACCAGAACACTCTCCCAGTTATAACCAGGTCCTAAATGTCCCAGGTGCTGACTAGCGATACTAGCCGCCCATCTATTAGGTCATTGTAAATGCGTCAACACATAATATAGCTCATAATCTGGGACTCCCATCCCACCCTCCATGGCTGGCAGATGCAATTATTAAAAGAACACCTATGCCTTTTCCTTGCCTATCCCAGATCTCTCAGTATACTGTTCAGTATTACCAAACGTTCCCTGAGGAGGCATAATGGTCCATCGCAAATTTGTTTAACAGTCTGAGCAACGCCACCATATTGGAGAGTCAACCCTATCCTTAACTAACAAAAGTAATTTTTCCCAAAAGGCCACTGGCGCATAGCCTTAGTCGCCCTTCCAGTGTTTCCCTATTGGGACAGAAAATTCCTCTTCATGGTAATGGATGAGCACCCCTGCCATGAGTGCCAAGCTGTACTGATGTCTGGATCCCTAATGCTGATTTTTATGGTCATAGGCAAACACGGATCTACCTGTGCACCATGAAATAGTCTTCTTGCACGGATAGTGGTCTTGTTGGACCAGGAATGGTGGCCAAAGTACCACTCTCATAGTGGTAGAAGATTACTTCCTCCACAAGGAATTAAGCCGCATGAGCACGGTAGTGGGCGCATACCACGTAGTGATCAGTAGGAGTGAACTTGTACATTTTAACCTGTGTCACTGGAGTGAGGCCTACAGGCTCACTCATTTTTAAAGTTCCACTGCTGTGTACGTAACTCACCTCTTACCCTACATTGTTTGCATGTGAAGCGCTGTGCAGCCCAGAAGTGGAAAATCTGTGCTGCGTGTATGTGTGCCTGATGAGGGTCCCATACAGGGATAATGCAGTACTGAGCATCGAGTGCATGGTGTATGCATGTGCTGGATGTGCATGTGTCTATGAGTATTACCATACGTCGAGGATGTAGTGTTGTGCAGTGCGTGCAGGATAACTGCTTGTGCTGGTTGTATGTGTACCTTTGAGTGGTACAATACGTGAAGGACACAGTGCGTGCATGTTAAATGCTGGTTGTACATGAGAGTGGTGCCATACATGAAGGGTGCAGCATGTGCATGTTTAATGCACATGCTAGATGTGTACCTAAGAGGAGCACAGTCCATGAAGGATGTAGTACTGTGCAGCATCCACATGAATAACATGTATGCTGAGCGTATGTGTGCCTGCAAGTGGCTGAATACAAAAGGGAGGGCTACAGTGCAGTGAAGCACACGCAGAGGGAATGTGTGTGCTGAGTGTATGTGTGACTGTGGTGGCACCATACCCGAAGGTGACAGTGCTGGACAATGAGCGTGTTGTA
This sequence comes from Pleurodeles waltl, assembly GCF_031143425.1. Classification (NCBI taxonomy): domain Eukaryota; kingdom Metazoa; phylum Chordata; class Amphibia; order Caudata; family Salamandridae; genus Pleurodeles; species Pleurodeles waltl. Next base: position 35,505,303 of record NC_090449.1, read on the forward strand.
TATGTGCACTGGATGTATGTGTGCATGTGGATGGTACAATACATGGAAGTCCCTGGGTTCCATTTTGGGAGATCCAGGTCTGCATGGTAAAGACATAAGGAGGTATAAGAACCCCCAGACAGATTTGTGTTTTGCTGCATTCCTGAGAGATGGGTGGGACACCCCGGAGAAGGAAGAGAGAGACCCTCCTGTACACTTCAAAGGGTGCTCTTTGATTCAGTGAGAGAACACAAGGAAGGGGCCTGGACACATCTCAGGAAGGAGATATGGCTGATAAGGGAATCATAAAGAGTAGGGCTGGAAGCCCGAGATTAACCCTTCGGTGCACATTTCATAGTGGCTGACATCCAGGCGTGAACTCTAGTCCCTCCCATGACCTGTGTTGTGGGACTATCTGCTTCGGAGCCTCTGATGTTGTGACAGACTGTTTTTCAAGAGGGAGAGGAGGAGTTTGTACTTCAATAGAAGCAGAATCCCAACATAAAACTTCAAAGACACAGACCCTAAATCACATTTGGTGTCAGGAAATGGACTATAGCAAGGGAAGTGTGAGACCCCAAAAATGGTTATCCGTCAAGCTTCCATCGGGGTGTGTGAAGAGGGAAAGCTCTCCAAGACTTCTGCCTGTGACTAGGACTGGGGGCCAATGCTTGCTAGTGTACCTGCTGGATGAGGGCACATCACTCAGAGAAACCAAGACCTCCTTTCCTGGAGCATGGAACACCAGAGCCTGCCTTCTTGCCAAGACCAGTGAGCCCTATGATGAAGAGGAAAGTATTGGAGGGAGACAGACCCAGTGGTGAGCCCTGTTTAGCAGGCTCGCTGCATGAGGTGTGAGGGTGGCTGCTGCACCAATTGGGTCATTGCCAATGTGCAGAACTGAATTGGTGACCCCAAATGCCAAGAGAGGGCCGCCGTGAAGATAGGCATGTAGAGGATTGCCATGCAGCAAAGCTAGAAGCATGTGAGGTGCCATTGAAGCAACCCCGTGTGCTAGGATGAGCTGCTTTGGAGAGACTGCCTAGCAGAGAAGGGGCGAAGCCTGCACAACACCATTGCGATGACTCATATGCCAGAAGGGGCCGCCATGATAAAGACTGCAGTGTAGAAAGGGCTGAAGCCTTGTGTGGCAGCTGTGTGGCAACCTCATATGCCAGAAGTTGCTGGGTGTACCTGTGCCCTTTTGTTCAGGCAGGAGCCCGTGAATTGTGAGCAGTGGTGACCCATATGTCATTGGGAGCACTGAGGACTGTGACTGACCTGACCCCGTAGAATGAGTGAGGACGCCGTGGGAGCACCATCACCCCACCTGTGGACTAAGGACTGGAGCATCAGAATCACCCCATCCTTTTTGAAGTGTTGAAACTTACCTCTCAGGAGGTATGCAGGAAAAAGTCTGATCACTGTCGGAGCAGGACTGCAAGAGAGAGAGAGCCTGCGTCTGCTGAGTGCAATAGCTGAGTCCGCAAGCAGCCGACTCACCTGATCGGGACAAGGGATGCTGTGAGCGCCCGCGAATAGGGCATATTTTAAGACTCTGCATGCTTCACTCCTTCAGGAGCGGATAATAATTGTTTCAAGCCTACTGGCCCCTGGAAGACTAACTGCTGAAAGCGATGCAGCGCTAAGAAACTTTTGACTTGACTTTAAGAGTCAGAGTGATTTGTTGCGATACAGACTGCTATTTGAGCATTCCCTGAACGTGGCCAACAGTGAATGGGGAATAACCCAAATAGAACTGCGGAGAAAGAGTGGGACAGGAAGTTGCAACCTCAAGGGAAAATGTGTCATTGGTTGTGAATGCTGTATCCTTCCTTTGAATGAATAGAGTTAGCAATACGATACTTCTCTTTTTTTAAATAAAAGTGAGTATTTGGTTGGACATTAATATATTGCCTCTGCTGCATGCTCCTTGAGTCATGAGCCCAGGTCCAGTATTATGTACCCATGCCTCTCCCCAGAGGGATCCACGGACCGCTCATCCACGTCTATCATTGAGAGTCAAGTGCAGAAGGGGTACTTGACCCAGTTGCTCAGGATCCATAGTAGGTCAGGTCCTGAGACATCAGGAGTAAAAGACCTCAACCTCGATGGTTGGGCCCAGCAGCCCTGCATGCCCCATATCCCTCTGAAAGGGGTTCTGACATTTCTGCTATCAGATTAACATCCAAAGATATTTTTCGACTCTCAGATGCGTAAACGACTCATGTTCCTAGAGCAGCACCAGAGTAGACAATGCATTCAGTCTCTGCATAGTAATTGGACCCAGAGAATACACACAATACTTAAAACAATTAATTGTCAGCCCTGACATCTCCCCAAAGCCTTGCAGCTCATCTAACACCAAGGGAACCATGCGGCAAGCATCATGTCAATTTATGAGGATATGATCCGCATATAATGAGATAATATGTGAAGGGGAGTGTACCATCATCCCCCAACCATCATCGTTCTGCCTAAATAGTGCTGCCATTGGTTCTGTCATCACGGCTATTAGTAACGGCAGCAGGGGACAACCCTATCTAGTGCTGCGACCAATTAACCACCTCGGCGAGATCACATCCTCAGAATGCAAAAGGACGGTCGGACAGTAATGCAAAAGTTTGATCCCACTGCACTATACCACACCTGAATCTCACCTCCTCAAATACGGCAACCAAATATTCCCAGCGCAGTAAGTCTAATGCCTTTTCCACGTCTATTGAGACCACTGCAGCTGCGTGGGCTCTTTGGGGATGCCCAACCATGACAAGGATGAGGCGTCTGACATTCATAGCTGCGAACTGAGTCAAAACAAAGCCCGTCTGATCTCGGTGTACCATCATGGTCAACAGCAGAGCTATCATATTTGCTACCACTCTGGCCAGGTTCATACATTCAAGGTTAAGCATGAAGAGAAGTTTATAAGATCACATTTCTAATAAATGTTGTTGTGCCTTCAACTTAAAGACTACAATGGCTTCTCCTATTCTTGGGGACAGCTCACTTCTATACAATGAGTCCAAACATACGCTCAAGAGCTTAAGAGTCAGTGTGGTGCAGTATTTTCTATAAAATTCAGCAGGATAGCCATCAGTACCGGGCGTCTTTCCCATCAATAACTGTTTTATTGCCTGCTTAATTTTGTCCTTTTCTGGTGTCAACCAGGTTGCCAAAATGCCGCCACCAGATCCACTCCAACAAGGCCCTGTAGGCCACTTCAAATGGATGTTGGTCTTCCATGCAGCACAGTCTGCGTGCCACCAGCACTGTAGCTCCACTAAACTACTCGGCAGGGTTTATGGGCAAAGTAGGCAGACCTCCGGCACCCTGGCATCCACCAATAGGTCCTCTGAGGCCTATACTGCTTTCAGTTGTTCACCTGCAGCACCCCGCCCAGGTCAGCTCCACCACGAGCCCATAGGCGACATCATCTGGATGCCACTCATGGTTCCCGCCACAGCACTGCATACCTGCATTCAGCCTCCTCGCTCTTCTTCTACCCTCAATTGGTCTCGGGGAGGGTTGAGCGGACCTCTGGTACCCCAAAGCATGCAGGAATAATGATCTGGCACAGAAACTCCGCTCAGCTTCGCCCTCTTATTTATGCCACTCCAACCACAATCTGATATTTCTTGCTAGAGATTTATGTTGCAGGGGATAAGCCAGGTGCCAAATTTCTCTTGACATGAGGAAAAGGAAAGAGCTGGGCCAAATAATCCCCAAGAATAACCCAAATGGAATTCAGCTGCAAGAAGCAAACATCAAGGACAAAATTGGAGGACTAGTGGGCAAAGAGCGTAATGAAAAACAGACAACAAATGCATCTTCCTCTTGTGATTGCCTCCTTTTTATGATGATTTAAACAGGAACTGACCTCACAGGAAAGACTCAAGCTTCATTTTTGTTGGAATCCTCCAATAGAGTTCTCTAAGCAATCCTCCACCTAGGTAGGGGTGATCACTTCTCATCCCCCAGAATCATGGTGCCAGCTAAACACGTCAAGAAGACCAGGGTTGATGCGATTGCTGTATGTGCTAACTAATGTCACCAACTGATGGTGGAACTGCCCTCTGGGTGACTTTGATCACAGAACCATCAGAACTGCTCAGTCCGCAAGGTCTCCCCCGCTACGTGATGGAACCGGCATCAAGCAACACATCATCTGAGTGTGCGGTGGGCTTATTGCCCTTGTGTGACTGTAGACAGTCTCCAATAAGCCCTGTGTACTGATGTGACACGTGGCCTGTCCCGATGAGGTTGGATAGGTCTTTTATAAAAGGGAACATGAGGTAGAGTGCACACAAACAACATGCACCCCCTACCAGTAACATCTACAGAGGCACATTAATTCTCTTCTCTAGACTTCTGCATCAGACCTAGAGGTGGATGGTTGAAATGCAACAAGGTGTCCCAGCACTCTGACGTAAATTCAATAAAGGCGCAACAAGCACTGCAAGGTGAAATAAAGGAAAGACTCGTTGAAGGTTAGATAGAAAGGAGAGCTCCCACCATTCTAAAGTCTGGTGTACCCGCTTAAAGCAAACAGAGGAGCATCACACTTAGGGTGATCAGATTTTGAGGAGCAAAAACCGTGACAGGTCAGACATAAAAGAAGGACTAAATACTTTACTCTCACTTTTATATCTGGCCTGTCACTTTTTTTGTGTAGGTTTGTGAATGTGTGCCTATACATTTGTGGGTATATATATATATATATATATATATATATATATATATATATGCACACACACACAAATATACATGCACATATATATACACACAGACTTTTGACATTTACAAGACTACATATATAAAATTAGCTGTGGCTTGACCTCCCACCCTGCACCCCCAACCCGCCCCCACCCACCTCTCTCTGCTCCCCACTCCGTCTCTCTGCTGGGAGCAGACAGGGGACTGTGTTGCCTGGCAGTAACAGATAAATTACTTTAATTATTACATACTTTGGAGGCGTCTGTTAAAGGAGAGCATACCTTTCAATTATGCTTGCCTAGATGGTTTGACCTTTATCCCCAAAACCGGGACATTTATTTAAAATTAAGAGAAACGTCGGGACACCGGACTGTCCTCTAAAAACCGGGACAAAAAACCGGGACTGTCCGGGGAAATCCCGGACGTCTGGTCACCTTAGGATGCTGACACCAACATGACCTGGGGGTGGTGAATAAAAAATGAACAAGAATGCAAGCACAGACACAAACAACAGAAGGGCATTGCCATCAATAATGTCTTGAGGCATCACCTGAATGCCAGTGCTGTAAGAACACCTATCTTCTCTATAGCACTCTGTAAACGTGTGGTTATGTACACCCACAACACATTTCATAAAAATATTTCATAAAAATGTGATGGCTTGTCAAAGAAAATGGCTATAGCCGAAGGCAGAGCTGAAACCTTCCTATGCAGGAATTCCAGTTGAGCTGATACAAATGATTTCTACTGATTCCGTTTTTTTAATCGAGCGCCTCCCCTCTCCCCCCCCCCCAGTACTTTTCCAGAGCGGCCACCATTGGGTGTAACACCCCAAACACCCCCTGAAGCCACGCCCCCTCAGCGAGAGCTTGAGGGCCTGCAAGAGCGCGAGACAGGGATCCTGGTGTCATGTGGTACACTCAACCCTGAGTGTGTGGACTGAAGTGGGGAATGCGGCTTACCCAGTCTGGTATGTTTGCAATATTGGTTGGCTGGGACAACAGACTCTAGGCAAATGGAGAAGAAATTGTGATATGATAATATGGATGCAAATATAGCGGAGAAAAGGAGATTTCCTTTTGAACACACAAAGGAGATGTTTTGTGCATGAACCAATACACCCTGAAGAAGTTCTCTTTTGACTGAAACGCGTTGGCTGTAGCTGTAATTGCCTTAACCTATTAAAAAAAGAGAGTGAAAGTTTTTGGAAGAAAAACAAAGAAGATACACGAAGTCTGGATATCTTCACTGGACTTTTTCCTTTATTATTTTTTGTGCACTGCCATATCTGTAATTAAAGGTCGAGCCTTGTGGCTTTGTCAATGCTTTTTGCTGGTGTTGGTCAGCACTGGCTCAAAAAAGCCCATGTTTTATGCATCATCACGTATTGTCGCCTGTGCATCATGACATTATGATAGACCCAGTGTGATGGTGTGTACGCATGTGTCACCACACATAACAACACAGCAGGTATTATGGATTTTTTAATATACTGCTCCAAGATGGCGGACACCCATCTTGGAGTGGTAATTTAAAAAAATTATAAAAAGAGCTCAAATGCGCCTTTACAGAAAGGAAGGGCCTGGTGGCATATTTCATCTGCCGAGGGGGTGTGAATGAGAAATGGAGAGCCCCCGGCTGGAGAAGCTTAATAAGAAGCAGGGGATGAATCCCACAGTGCACTGAAGGAAGGCTCTTTGTGCGCCAAGCATTGCATGATTTAATACATAAACATTGATCTGTGGGAGTAAAGTTAATCCCATTCACTAAGCCTCACAGAGCATCCGCTGTCCTCCAAGTACGCCTTTCTTCTTTTAATCTGGGAGTGCCCAGGGCACCACGGATTGTGGCATTATATTTTGAGAATGAATTCTAGGTAGGTGCCATTCATGTCCTAAACCCGCGTCAGATATCAAAACTGCAGGCAAATTTTGTTAGCATTTTTTTAAAATGTCCCTGTCATTTTCTAAAAATACTCTTAGTTATTCTTTTAAATTACCTTACTTTTTGCATGTCTACTAATTCTTTTCAATCTCCAAACTCTCTCATAAATCCCCCTAGCTCTTTTTACTTTTCTCTTAACTTTTTTAAATTATTTAAAATTCTCCTAGTTCTTTTAAAAATGTTCCTAGTGCTTTTTAAAGTTCTTCAAAATCTTTTAAGATTCTCCTAGCTTATATGACACAATGCTTAATTTGAGCTGGTGACCAACACTTAGGCCCTCCGTCCACCAAACTACTGATAGGGTGGCCGCCGCCGTAGTGGCGACCACCCCACCGGACCTATAAGGTGTTTCCCGATAGGCAGGCGGGCGGAAACCGACTACAGTGGGAAACAGGCTAAAGCATTGTCTCCGGCTCGTAATCGAGCTGGCGGCAATGCTGTAGCCGGCAGGGTGCAACAGCACAGCACACAGTGAACATTGTGACGGTGCTGGGCAGGGGGACTCCTGCGCTGCCCATGCCAAGAGCCTGGACAGTACAGGTGTCCCGCTACGGCCCCCTGCACCTTTTCTTCGCCAGTCTTTTCCTGGCAGTGAAACCAGAATGAGGTCTTAATCTGCAGGGCACCACCGCATGCAGCGCTGCCATGGCAGATTACTATCTCCGCCACCACCAGGCCATCGCGATGATCATGGATCCCGGTGGAACTGGTGGAACCCTGGTGGTCTGACCACCAGGGTCTTAATGTGGCAGTCGGACTGCCACAGCACGGGCGGTCCTGACCACCGCCAGCCTTGTAATGAGGCTTTTAATCTTGGGTATCAGAAATCATTTTTCTTCATCAAGCTTTAACCTAGATCAAGAGAAAAGAAAACACAAAATGGGAAAAGAATGTGGAGGAGAAAGATGGAAAAATAGTGACAAAAGAATGCAGGGTGTTTGGGGAAAATATTCAGATAAACATATTGTGTGGACAAAATATTGTGTCAATAGCATTGTAAGGTATCTGGAAGGTAAGTTTCTATGGGTAAGCAACGTTTTACTATACTTGGCTCCACATATATGTACCTTGACTATATATATATGTAGATGTGGAGTTAAGAAGAGTTAATCTATAAATCTATACTTACCTATTTGCACTTTCCTTCTCGATATTTTGGTCCTTGATTTTTTTTTTATATGATTCGCACCCCCCAAAATTTGATAGCGCCAGTCATTGCTGTCTGCGCAAAAGTTTGGGTCCAAAGTTTGGGTCCAAAGTTTGAGTTCCGGCACTTATTCCTTTACAGATTAAGCGCTGGTATGACAACACGAGAAGGCGCTTCTTTGGCTGATACCATGTTTTGCCAGATAGTGAATTGTAGCCTTCACTAATGCCAGAAACAAGACCAATAAAAAAGTCAACAACTCTGGGATAAAGGAAAGGTGTGGCGCCTCCACCTCTGTACTTTGTGTGGCTTGAAGCAGGTGTCTGGGATGTGAGAAGCTGCACCTAAAGGGGGGGTGCCCCCGGGAGTTGGTGAGCAGGTTCATGCATCAGAGAAAGTACCACACAAATAGTCACAATACCACAGTGTGGGATAAAGCGAAGCACTGGGTGGTGAGTAAACCCTGGTTTGGCACCACCCCTCGTGTGCTCTGCCAAGATGTTGTTTCAAAAGACAGACCCACATCAATTAATGCACTGTAGTTAATTATAGTATTTGCACAGCAACCACCTCATGTCCATCAGGAATTAGCACAAGTGTGGGAATACAATGGCCAGATTTAAGAAGCCCCTTGAGCCACCTTGCGCCACATTAGCGTATTTTTTTCTCATGCTAACGAGGTGTTAGGTTGGCAAAAATGCCACACCAGATTTACAAAGTGGCACAACGCACGCATTGTGCAACTTTGCAAACCCTTGCACCACATTATGCCTGCGCCAGGCATAATGTATGCAAAGGGGGCATTCCGGCGTTAGGAGGCCTGCAAAAATGGTGCAATGGAATCTATGAGACTCCACTGTGCCATTTCTAGCATCATCTTTAACACCTGCCTAAGGGAGGTGTTGAAATGAGGCTCCTATTGTTTTCAATTGGCCTCCTGTCACTTTGCAGGATTAGCGTCAGTATTTTTGGAGCTAATCCTGCAAAGCGCCAACCTTGCTTCAACGTTTTTTACGCTAGTTCTCTAACGTGCCCCATGTTACACCGTATCATGAATACGGCACACACATGGTGGCATTGGGTGGCGCAAAGGGGACAAGAACTTCCTTCTATGGAAATCATTAAGGCGGACAAGATATCCATAATGTTTGTGATGGAGTAACCCGTCCGCCAAGTTCTAAATCAGGCCCAAAATTGGAATGAGACCTGGCCTGTAAGTACTTAAGGGTTTGGTTTGGTGAGGGAGTGGGTTCCGGTTACGTTGCGTACCCCTCAAAACTAGGGCCCTTGCACTAAACTCTACGCCTCTACGCATGAGTACGAACCTAGCCAGGTCATTACTCACTCTAATGCTCCATTTCATCTCCATTAAATTTAAATTGTGGCTACTCCCTCTTCCTGGAAAACACTCACACTGGAGTGATAGCATTCAGTGCTGTGCTTTTGGAAGACAGTTCGGGCTTTATGACAGTCAGTGCAGGTCCAAACACATAAGGAATTTAACTTGCAAAAAAAAACATATCTATGAGGTCAATTGCATTATAATGTCCTCTGAGCTCAAATAACCACCCACCGGTACTTACAAGAATGGGCTTTGAATAAATCCAGTAAGAACTGTGTAATTGTTTTGGAGGTATTGATTGAAAACTTGCAGTTGGGTGAAATAGGGTGTAAACAGTCCCCACGGTTGTAACTTACAACACTGTGCATGGATGATCATGTGCATGTAAGGTCAGACATGCACAGATGATCATCACATCATATTCTCTCAAAGCAATTCACAATTATACGAATATTTCCATATCTTTGGAATATGAGCGTACATTGGCCAGGCTAATATCTGTTTATTTACATCACTAGAGTTCAGTACCGATTGGAAAGGTATAAGGGGTAATTTGCTATCTTAGCTACCTCTTGATAAGCAAGAGCTATTGGCACGCATTTTAGGTATATGTCAAGGGCTCTCAAACACACCTGCGTATTAGGAAAGGCACTGATGCTTGATTAAATGGAAATGAGCCACAGTTAACTGGAAATATATATATTTTTTACTTTATGGACTGCTTTGAGTTTATGCTTTTAGAAGAGTATGTCTTCTCTTGCTTCAATTTACTATTTGTACACCTACTCGACAGATTTTATGATTAACGCTTTTTAACTTTTTATCACAAAGAGAACAATTATCATATATATTTGCAAAATTTTTAATTAATCGCACAATCAAATAAAACAAATACATCTGTACAAACCTGACTGTTTTTAAAGACGATCTGTAATAAGAAATCGACATTGCTAGTGTAGTATAGTAATGTATTACAGTCAAATTGTGACATCACAATGCCTCTGCCAGAGGTGAAACTCTGGTCACTCTGCGCAATTGATATCGCTGTTTAAATATTTTATTCTTTAACAATTTTAGTTGGTACATGATAGAAGGCTTTCGTGACAGTATGTTCATTTATTGCACTGAGAGTTCATTACAAGTTGAATCGCCAGCCGGGCACCATATTTATGGAATAGTACAAGCGGGCTCAAAGGGTAGGCTAGCGTAAAAAAAAAATGATGTTAGCTGGATGGGGGTGGCGGTATGGGAGAAGGGGGTTTTACACCAAAAAAGGATGTTTAGGCGGGTTAGAGTAAACAAAAAATGACTCTAACCAGCCTAACGTCATTATCTGACACAAAACCATCCATACCACATGACAGGAGTCATGCCCACCACCCCAATGGAAAGGCACAGGGGACTAGGGTCCCCTGGGCATGGCCACTGCACCCAGTACCATGTAGGGGGGCCCATTTCAGGGCCCCCAATGGCACTTAAAAAAAAAATACTTAACTATACTTACCTATACTTACATGGGATGGGGTTCCTCCTCCTCCGCTGTCCCTCTGGTGTGGGTGGGGGTGGCCCTGGGGCCTGAGGAGGGCACCTATGGGCTTATTCCATGGTGTTCCACCAGGGAAATAGGCCCACAGGTCCCCTATCGCCTGCCCTGACCCAGGCGTTAAATAAAGGTGCAAAGCAAGCTTTGCACCATTATTTGACCCTCCTCCCCCCGTGAGTGATTTTAGCATAAGGGGATAAATATGTTGCTAAGGCCGTAGAGTCATTTTTTGCAAGCGAATGCCGACCTTGCATCTCATTGACGTAAGGAAGGTTTCCACGTCCAAAAAATGACTTTAACTCCATAACTTTGGCGCTAGACGGTTCTAGCGCCAAAGTATAAATATGGAGGTGGTTTTGCACTGAATTTGCATCCAAAAATATTACGCTAATTCGGCGCAAAACAGGTATAAATATGCCCCTTAAAGTATATTTTGAAAAAATTACAAGATACATACAACTGTATTTGTTTTATTTTCACAGCAGCCATTCCTCAAATCTGCAAATGAAGTGTCTGTATCTTAAGAATAGAGGAGACCAAGGGATCAGTGGTAAAATCCTTGGAATTTCAAAGGGGATATTAACATAGTTACTACCCCCTTGGGGCCTACACAGGGGCGGCTCCTCCTTTAGGGCGGAGCATTGCCCCGCCAACAGTGGCAGCTGCAAAACCTTTACAAGAAAACGATATTAAACTGCATTTATTATCATTTTCTTGTAAAGGGGTGGGGCCACGGGGTGACAAACAGTAAGGGCAGAGTGCATTTGTGTTTGGCCGGTGGCCTCGGGCCGGCCAAACACACATGCGCAGTAGGCTCTCTCTAGCCCAACAACACAGTTGCCAGGTTGGAGAGAGCATGCACAGGCTCCCAGTCTGCCTGGGAGCGCCCTGCCTGGGGGCTCCCAGCCAATCCTGATTCTACTCTGAGCAGCGCCCCCTGCCCCCTCTGCGCGCCGCCCCGCTCCTTCCGCGCCTCACGAGCTGCGACTGGGACTACAAGATCCACAGATAATCCATGGACCTAGTACATTTAACCCGTGAAGTCCAGTTTCTAAAAGCAGGTGAAACCTCTGGGTGAAACTGCATCCGTAAATGAGAAATTACCAGTGGAATCTAATTCCCCTGGTTATTCCGGGTAGAAAACCTGCTTTCTGCAAGGTTCCTGTACTTTTTGTGCATTGAGAAACCGGTTTCTGAGTGCAAACGTCTCCTTTAGTAGATGTATGTTCATTGATTTGACTTTCTCAGCCCCAGGCACACAACTTGCCTGCTCTTTGCATGAGAGGGCTGCAGAAGGGATGATTCCCTTGCATGACCTCACAGAGCCTTCAGCCTCAAGGTGAGGAAGGGGATGGAAGCAGGTCCCTAGGAAGCCTGAGAGGAGATGAGAGGGATGTGTATGGCCTATCCGCCTGCATTCTTACAGAGCAGCTTCAAAGGACACAGAGAGAAGTGTGGTATTGGCCTGTTCTTTCATTGAAGCCTGAGATGAGGGATCACCAACCCAGGCCTGAGGTACCATCCTTGGTTCTCCAAAGGATGGAATCAATGTAGATGGGCTATGTAAGGGCAGTCCAGTTTTTCCCATAACATGTGAAATCTTATGGAAGGCTTCGAACCGACCACACATCTAATATATTTTGTCCTAAGTCAGAGACTGGAGTGAACTGTGGGTGTTGAGGGTCAGAGAAGGTGCGCCCCTCCACACCTCTGATAGGTGCTGTGTCTGATGGTGTTTCAAAGTGGGTAGGACTTCAGTGCTTTATTTGTAAATTAGTATGTGCCGGTGCCCAAAGCACTGCTCAGACACCCACGGCTGACGCTATAGAAGATCAATGCGCAAAACGCAAAGGGTGCGCATTCCTGAATCCACCTCAGGCCTCTTTAATTCACTGCCAGACACTCCCTGCCCTGTTATGTCAATCTTACAGGTTTCTGCTTGCTCCCTTGGTGATGGATTTTCTGTGTTTCTCCTCCTCCCCCTTTTTTGTTTTTTTGTTTTTCCCTCTGTTGGTCTCCGGAAAAGTCTGATGTGGAGAATTAACTGTTGGTTCTAATAATAAGTGTTGGCACCCCCCCACTGGCAACCACCGGCTCAAATTAAGCACTGAGTGTACTTCTACTGCCTGCTCCTGGCAGAGACCCCCCAGGCCGGAAGGACGCAGTAGGGTGTTGCCTGCGACCTCTTAGCCACTCAGCCCAGCCCTGGGAGGGTCATAAGAGGCAGAACACTAACATCTGAAGATGGGGGGTTGACAGTCACACACACACGTGCATGGTGCGGGACTTGGAAGTGGACGAGACACTGCTGATCTGTGGTGGGAAATAGACCACCCTGACCCAGCCCTTTAGATTTTGTTCTACAAAAAGATTAGTGTCAACCGATCTCCTGGTAGCTCCCTAGGCCACAATAGGACACTCAGATGACTCTTATGGAGAAGCAGACCAGTTGACCAGTTGTAACTGGTCTGGCACAGGGCATGGTGAAGATGAAGATTCTTTGCTGGAACTGGAAAGTGAGCTGGTATCAGGAAAGATGACCCTCCAGACAGAGACAGGGATTTTTCAGGAGAACCTCAGTGTCTCACCTGGATGCCCCTTTAACTCCACCCTCCTTAGTTACTTGTAGTTCTGACATCAGTAACTACAGAGGGGCGCATTTACCAGGGGTGGCACTGGGGAGGTCGCAGTTGGACCCCAAGGTTTTAATCTGGGTTTGGGCGAGGGTGAAGGTTTGACCATGTATTATAAGGAATAAAATACCCCAAACCATACGTGAAAGGTTATCACAAGTCATGTCAGACTTCTGGTAATTAAATTCATTGACTTTATTAAGATAAAATGGTATGCTGCAGGCATAGTAAGAACAGGAACGTTTACATTCTTCCCTGTCCTGACATATTTCTTAGGAAATTGTCAGAAGCTCATCCTGGCATAGGGAATCCATGTACAACAGGGATTAAAAGCAGAAGCAGCCTCACAATAGGCACAGAATAGGTACATTCTGCAATAAAAATGTGGCCAGGCAAGACCATCCCACCTAGAAAAATGTTAGTTGCTAGGCAACCGGAGACAGTAGTGCACGGAAAACAAAGGACTCCTGTGAGACTCATAGAATTGCTTCTCAGTGATTGTTCTATCTTCCACAGGGTGAGAGAGATGATGATGGAATATCAAGAGGGACAATTACCCAATCAGGAGGCAGAAGTAAACAGTGTGCTGGTGGAGGTGGTCCTAGGGTGTCCTTTCCCTTGCCCTCTGCCTGAGACTGCTTGTGCTTGTCCATCTTGGTTTCTCGAACAAAAGGGCTCCTCTGCACTCAAAGTTACCCCCTGTCTTTTTTGGGGCACCCCAAATATAACTAGGACAATCTAAGTTTTGATTTAGTTAAAAACACCCAAGTGACTGCAAGCCAAGTTATCGTACAAGCGTGCAATGTATAAATGCCTTCTTCAGACTTATCTTTTTTGACCAACATATTCCTGTTTTGTTAATTAGATGCAATAGTGTATTTACCAGGAATCAGTGATGATAATGTCTCCCTTTCTTTAGCTGAGTCCGTTTACTAGGCTGGGTAGGTGTATCTGTTCTCCTAATGTTCTTTCTAGTTCCTTGATGCGGGGGGGGGCGTAGGGCGCTCGCATGATGGATTCCATCACGTCTCTTCCACATGGACAGTGTGACACCAGTGCTTAATTTGTAAAACGTAAGTGCCGTGGCCCTGTACTGATTTGCATATGGCTGGGTCCAAACTGGGGTGGCATGGCGAGCAAAAAAACTGTGGCTTTAACCCGGATCTGTGTCTGGGGGGCGAATGTTTGATTTGTTCAGCATTCCGTCCATCATCTGTTTTTTTTGCTCTTTCACACCCAGCCAGTGCCCTGGCGCTAATTCGTGATCAGGGGAAGCCTTTAGAAAACCACAGAGGGACAATGTCTCAGCATCTCTACCAATATGAGATGGGACCATCTCCAAGTCCACCAGGTATTTAGATTTAGCACTGACCACTTAACATCCACCCCTGAGGATACATCTGTCTCTGGGAGCCAGACACAAACAAACAATGTTTCTGAAGGAAGAAGCTTACGGCCTGAATTAGATCTTGGCGGCTCCGTCGCAAATGTGATGGATATCCTGCCACGGTATTATTAGCTCCATAGGCTATAATGGGATCGTAATGAGACGGACGGGATATCGTCACATTTGGGACAGAGTATCCGCTCCGCCGATAGTGTCCTGCCAGGACCCAACCATGCCCTTGTGGCCTTTCCTAGACATGGCCACCGGCAGTCTCTGGTGAGGCTCTCCTTGACTTCCAGCCTGTACCTGGCACTGAACTCACTGGTGCGAAATGCAGGGTCCTGGAAAAAAAACACACACACACAGACACACAGACACAAACACACAGAAGACACACACACACAGACATAGACAAACACACACACACAGACACGCAGACATAGACACACACACACACGGACATACAGACATAGACACACACACACACAGACACACACACACAGAGACACACACATACAGACAGGCAGACATAGACACACACACACACACAGAGACACACACAGACAGACACCCACAGACACACACACAGACACAGACACACACACACACACATACACACGTACAGACACACACAGACACACACACAGACACACACACACACACACATACACACGTACAGACACACACAGACACATAGACACACACACACACACAGACACGCAGACATAGACACACACACACAGACACACAGACATAGACACACACACACACACAGGCACACACAGACACACACACAGACACACACACATACAGACAGGCAGACATAGACACACACACACACACAGAGACACACACACACAGACACCCACACCCACAGACACACACACAGACACAGACACACACACAGACACACACACACACACACACATACACACGCACAGACACACACAGACACACACACACACAGACACACACACAGACACACAGACATAGACACACACACACATAGAGACACACAGAGAGAAAGACACACAGAGACACACATACAGTCACTCCCTCTCTCTCTCTCATATGTTTTGTCAAGACTTGGGAGTAATTATTGACCTAGGGATTTTGCTTTCTGAATAATGTTGACTAGGATCATTGTGTAATTAAGTACCTTTTTTATTGATAACGTAGGACACCATGCTGTGTCTATGGTCTATTTATTTTTGCACGTTTTTTCTTTTAAATTAAATCAATGGTAATTTATGCTTATAACAATGGAAATTGAAAAGTACCTTAGTCAAGAAAAAAATCTTTGTAGGCTTTTGTGATAAGGTTCGTGATGCAGAGTTAAAATGCTCCATCAGGGCCATAAAATGTATGTAGCGGTATTCCAGGTACTCAGGACTTTCAGTTTTATCATGTATCGTGACGCGCATCTTTGCTCATCCTCGTTACATTAGCAAATTATTTTAAAATGTATTAGCAGGCTTTAATGTCTGTAGCTCTGTTCTTCTGCGAGTTTTCAGTTCGAAAACCATTCTTTTTTATATTTCTAAATAAAGAAATGCCATAAGAAGCAGATGTGCACATTTCGATTTTTACAAAACGGCGCAGATGCCGCCACACGGACCAACAATGCGGTGCGTGTCACGATTTTAGTCCAATTAGAGCAAACGGGCAGAGTTTCAACGACAAACAGGCTGAATGGAGCTGTCGAGAGCTGTGGCACAAATACACTGAAGACAGAGCGGCAGGTGCCAGAGAATGGAGGCTGCGCTCAGCACCATGCCCAAGAAGAGGCATTGAGACAGGGGTGCAGCTGGGATTGCACGTGTGCAGACGTAGGACCACAAGAAGGAAACAAAGGAACTTTACACAATAATTCGAAATAGGCTGACTGGAACACGTGGGGTTATCAGGCCTCAATTGTTTTAAAGAAGAAAATTAGCAGCAAGCGGAAGTGGGCTGTGACGTCATGGATAGGCGAGTGAATCTCAGAGCTGCTAGTTGTCTCGCAGTGCCTCAGGCATCCTGCATTCACTGTCACTGGCACCTGCTATGATCAGTACTGCACAGTCAGGGAGTGAGATACCCCTCCTCTGTACTACAGACTCAGGGACTGAGATACCTCTCCTTTGTAATATAGACTCAGGGACTGAACTACCTCTCCTCAGTCCTACAGCCTCAGGGACCGAGATACCTCTCCCCAGCACTACAGCCCCAGGGATTGAGATACCTCTCCTCAGTCCTACAGCCTCAGGGACTGAGATAACCCTCCTCTGTACTACAGACTCAGGGACTGAGATACCTCTCCCCTGCACTACAGCCTCAGGGACTGCGATACCCCTCCTCTGTACTACAGACTCAGGGACTGAGATATCTCTCCTTTATACTACAGCCTCAGGGACTGAGATACCTCTCCTCTGCACTACAGCCTCAGGGACTGAGATACCTCTCCTTTGTACTATAGCCTCATGGACTAAGATACCTCTCCTCTGCACTACAGCTTCAGGGACAGAGATACCTCTCCCCTGCAGTACAGCCTCAGGGACTGAGATACCTCTCCTCAGTCCTACAGCCTCAGGGACTAAGATACCTCTCCTTTGTACTATAGACTCAGGGACTGAGATACCTCTCCTTTGTGCTATAGACTCAGGGACTGAGATACCTCTCCTCTGTACTACAGACTCAGGGACTGATATACCTCTCCTCTGCACTACAGCCTCAGGGACTGAGATACCTCTCCTCAGTCCTACAGCCTCGGGGACTGAGATACCTCTCCTTTGTACTATAGCCTCAGGGACTAAGATACCTCTCCTCTGCACTACAGCCTCAGGGACTGAGATACCTCTCCCCTGCAGTACAGCCTCAGGGACTGAGATACCTCTCCTTTGTACTATAGACTCAGGGACTGAGACACCTCCCCTTTGTACTATAGACTCAGGGACTGAGATACCTCTCTGTAATACCACAACTTCCGAGGGCTGCGATACCTCTCCTCTTTATCACATATGAGGGACCACTGCTACTAACGAGACCTTTCATCTGCACTACAGCCTCTGTCTTCCTACAATTACACCACAGATAAAACTGATTGATGGGCAGAGCCACTGGCATAATTCTTTCTATGGGGTGCTGATTCCAGAAACATTCCACGGTCCTGTGGGGGCACTGTAGTTAAATCTATCTATCTATCTATCTATCTATCTATCTATCTATCTATCTATCTATCTATCTATCTATCTATCTATCTATCTATCTATCTATCTATCTATCTATCTATCTATCTATCTATCTGTTTGTCTGTCTATCTGTGTGTCTGTCTGGCTATCTATCTATCTATCTATCTATCTATCTATCTATCTATCTATCTATCTATCTATCTATCTATCTATCTATCTATCTATCTATCTATCTATCTATCTATATGTCTGTCTATCTATCTGTGTGTCTGTTTGTCTATCTATCTATCTATCTATCTATCTATCTATCTATCTATCTATCTATCTATCTATCTATCCATCTATCTATCTATCTATCCATCTATCTATCTATCCAGAAGCTTGACAGATATTTTGTCTAAACTATTTTTCTAAATAATACTATACTATGTGAAGGAATGGGTGTTAGACAATAATCTCTTACCAATTGAACAAGGTGAGTTTAGGGCGGGAACATCAACTGTGAGCCACAGCTTGGAACTGAGGGCTATGGTGCAGAAGTTAGTTGAACAAAATGGAAACTTCTGTTGCTGTTTTACCAGCTTTGGCACAGCCTTGATGGGGTGAACCGCTGAACCCTCTGGGCAAAGGATATTATGTGCACATTTCCCTCGGATCACTCATCTATTTTACAGCAGCTTTGTACTATTAAGTGGCACAAATTGAGACTGATTCGATGGGGGAATATCCAGACAGATCAATATAGATAATGATGTCCCCATCAATGTTTGCATTATATTTGGCAGATCTCTCTGGCACTTTGAAAGATACAAATTCTTTTCCACCAAAGATGGGCGGAATCTGTATTCCATGTCTGCCTTTTTGTGGATGATTTAGTTATTATGGATTACAACCTAATAGGATGTCAAAGAAAATTAAATCTTTTTTTTGCTCTTCTACATTAAATTACTTATCAATTGAATAAAAACAAAAATCATGATCCTTTGAAAAAAGCGATCACAAGACTACTGGTATTTGGGCACTGAAAAAAGTATGTACATATAAATATTTGGAAAAGCAATTTACTAACAACTTAAAATGGAACGATCACTTTGGATCCTTAGTAACAAAATCCAGTATGGGAATAGTAGCCCTAATCAAATGTAATAATATGGTGGCTATTCTAAGGCTCTGTTAAAATAAAGCCTATGAAGGCAAGATGCCTCCTTTGACACTACTAGGCCTGGGTGGACTTGCAGAGTTTAATTCTATGGAATTCTGTGGAGTTTCAAAAAAACACTCCAAGATTCTGCAGAATTCCGCAAATGGGTGGAAACAAGCACATCGAGCTGTGATATAGAGCTCGGAGCTCGTGTCACACTGAAAAATCAGCGCAAACAGCACCACGCGGTTCGCCAGGGGCGCAGCTTTTCCAGTTGATTTTGCTGCCACTCTGGTAGATTTTCTACTCGAGCTGCAGCTTTCTGACCTCAAACGGTTGGGATATCCCATGACCGGCAGCGTTGAAGAAACCTCACTGCGTGTCCTCCTAGCAACCAAAAAGCGCACTAGGGGACATCAAATCTCACTCAGCAGCTTACTCTGCCACTGGGCGATTGGCGGAATGTGGATGGAACTTCATGGTACAAGCATAATGCGGACTGGCCAAAACTCCATCAACTCCGCCGTGGACGGAAATATATCGCCCCCCATGCTACATGGTGCAGATCTATTGCATGCTGGTCCTTGAGTGTCTTGGGCCCCCTTAGAAAGCCATTGTTAAGAGAAACTGCTTAACATTCCCTTGGGAAGCATGGTACAGGGCGTATGCTGTGAACTTACAAATGCCTCTTGGAAAGTGATGGCATAAGTTTGGGCATAACAGTTTTTAACAAATTAGCAACTAATGAAGAAATAAATGCAATTTCCTGCAATTGCTGGAAAAATGCTATATTGAATGAAAGCTCATGCACCATGAATTTAGTCAGCCGTACAATAATATTTGAAGATTTTTATGATCAAAGGGATTTATTCAGATAAAGCACCCTTCTCTTCTACTAACTCGAACTTCATTGAATTTATCAGGAAAAATGATTTGAACTCTCTATCAGATAAAATATTTATATCACCAATGTTACAATCTCTTAGTCATGAAGAAACATTTCCGTATTAAGAAAGAGTGCATGATAGATTTTAATTTATGCGGCACTCTAAGCCTGAAAGGGTATTGATTTGAGATATATATATATATATATATATATATATATATATATATATACATATATATATATATATATATTCCAGTGGGATCCACTAGGTAGTTATGGAGTTAGGCCGGCATTCCCATCGGAAATTCGTGTTTTGTGTTTCTAATTACTTTGTCACCAACAAATCTCCACAAAACTTTCCCAAACAATGCTCTTTTTTTCAAGATTGTACATGGAAAGTGTTTGGGGGTGATCTATCAAGTAAAGGCTGAAAAAAAAAGGGGTTCCCTAAATGTAAATTCCCCATGGATTTTCCCTAGACTTCTTTCAGAACGGTTACTGCAAAAACTGCTGAACAGAATTTACACCAAATTTGGGAGAAAGCTAGATCTTGGTCCGAAGATTGTGCTTTTTGTGATTTGGTGTTAATATGTTCAGTAGCCTTTGAGAAATTAAGGTGAAAAAATATTAGCATATCTGGACAGTTGAGTCCGAAGGACTCTCGCAAGAGTCCCTCAAACCTAATTTTAAAAAATAGAGCTTTCTGATTAGCCCAGGAAACATTTTTTCCCTTGGGCCAACTCACTCCCAGAGGTGTCAGAACCCCATGGAATCGAGCACTCTGATGGGTTGCCAGCTAATTGAGAAAAAAGTGCCTAGCAGTCATTACATGACTCCAGGACTTAGGGGGTCATTCCAAGCTTGGCGGGCGGCGGGAGCCACCCGCCAAGCGGGAACCGCCAGAAGACCGTACCGCGGTCAAAAGACCGCGGCGGTCATTCTGGGTTTCCCACTGGGCTGGCGGGCGACCGCCAAAAGGCCGCCCGCCAGCCCAGTGGGAAACACCCTTCTACGAGGAAGCCGGCTCCGAATGGAGCCGGCGGAGTGGAAGGTGTGCGACGGGTGCAGTAGCACCCGTCGCGAATTTCAGTGTCTGCTAAGCAGACACTGAAATTCAAAGTGGGGCCCTCTTACGGGGGCCCCTGCAGTGCCCATGCCATTGGCATGGGCACTGCAGGGGCCCCCAGGGACCCCACGACACCCCTCACCGCCATCCTGTTCCTGGCGGTCGAAACCGCCAGGAACAGGATGGCGGTGAGGGGGTCGGAATCCCCCATGGCGGCGCAGCAAGCTGCGCCGCCATGGGGGATTCCTCAGGGCAGCGGAAAACCGGTGGGACACCGCCGGTTTTCCGGTTCTGACCGCGGCCATACCGCCGCGGTCAGAATGCCCTTAGGAGCACCGCCAGCCTGTTGGCGGTGCTCCCGCCGACCCCGGCCCTGGCGGTCAAGGACCGCCGGGGTCGGAATCACCCCCTTAGTTCCCTGTCCTGTAGTTATAAAAAAAATATTAGAAGGGACAGGGTAGGGATACCTTGCTCCGTAGACCCCATAGAGGATATCCAGAGGGGCCAACCATGGGGCTAAAATTGAAAAAACCCAGCAATTATTGCTGTGATCTCGCAGCATTTCTACAGGTCAGGGCCGCATTGTACAATTAAGGGAGGGAACGCGCTCGAGGAGTCTCGATGGTCCTGCAAGAAGACTCATTAAAAAGCCAGGTCTTCAGCTTCTAGCGGAATTCAAGAAGTGAGGAGGACACCCTGATGTGTTGGGGGAGGTCAGTTTAGTATTTGACGGCTTGGTAGGAGAATGGCTGGCCTCCTACTCTGCGTCTGTGGACGCAGGGTGCGTGTGCGAGTGAGTGATGCTCAGCGAAGGTGTCAGGTAGGTTGGTGGGAGTGAAGCCAGTGATGAGGCATGCGGATCCCATGTTGTGTAGTGACCTGAATACATGTGTGCATGTGTGAGAAGTGTGAACTGGCAGCGCTTTTGAATGGGGAGCACAGTCATCAAGCTGGTACCGCCAAACAATTGTTGTAGTGCAATAGTGACCCTGAGGTTATGTTGTGTTCCAACAGGGAGAGGATTCACCCAAGCCCTCCTTGCTAGTGCATTTATGTTGAAATTCATAATGTCCCAAAACCACAGCCTCCTTTTTAAGTTGTCCAAAAAAGAAATAACATAACATGAATGGCTCTGACATTGTCAGACTAATCAGCAAGGGAGGTCTCACGAGTGGTCAGTAGGCAAAACGTTGTGACAGTCGGGTGGAGTATGCAGTAGGGTGTGCGAAAATCACATAATTTGCCTTTGCTTAATTATGCAAAATTTTAGAAAAGTGATACAAAATCAAGCGTTATTATCTGAAATGCAAATCAGCCACTTAGGACCAGATGTAGCAAAGGTTTTTACCCATTCTGTGTCTATGGGAAAAAGTGTTCGTACATATGGCCCTTAGTGCTATATTTTAGTGCAAAATGCATCATGCAAGGATGCATCCCGCATGGAAAAATAGAGTTAAAAATTCCATTGCACTGAAACAGGCAGAAGACATCAGGCCTGGATCCGCAGACTTGAATTCACAACTGGATCCAGTCTGGAGTGAGAAAGTAGGGCCTGAGGACCAACTGCTGCCGAAGACACATCACGCAGAGAAAAGGGCGGTGAGTGATCCACTGGCAGCCAACACGGAAGTAATGAGATTCCAAGCTGCTCACTGCCGAGCTGATAATCACTCTCTCTCCGCCCCACCGCACCCGGAGACTAATTAGGAAGAGCTCTTGAAAGTGAGAAGATAAGTCAGTGACATGTGTGTGAGCATCAGCTGCCCCCACCCCCGACACCCATGTGAACAGCACCCCCTGACGCTCTGCTCCAGGCACATCAAGGATTCTGTCTGTGCTGTTGTGATAGGACTGACTCCTGTCACTTCCAGGGCCTGGGCTGCTATCTCTCTCTGTCTGTCCCTTGTCTCTCCTGTCTATCCCTCTGTCCCTGTCTGTCCCTTGTCTATCCAGTCTGTCCTTCTCTCCCTGTCTGCCCCTCTCCCTGTCTGTCCCTTGTCTCTCCTGTCTGTCCCTCTCTCTGTCTTTGCATTAGTCCACCCCATCCCGCCCAGCATCTCTTCCTCTCTGTCCCTCTCTCCCTGGCTGTCCCGCTCTCTCTGTCTGCCCCTTCTCTCTCCTGTCTGTCCCTCTCTCCCCGTCTGCCCCTTCTCTCTCTCCTGTCTGTCCCTCTCTCTCTGTCTGTCCCTCTCTCCTGTCTGTCCCTCTCTCCCTGTCTGCCCCTTCTCTCTTTCTCTGTCCCTTGTCTCTCCTGTCTGTCCCTCTATCCCTGTCTGTCCCTCTATCCCTGTCTGTACCTCTCCCTGTCTGTCCCTTCTTTCTCCTGTCTGACCCTCTCTCCCTGTCTGTCCCTTGTCTCCCCTGCCTGTCCCTTGTCTCTACTGTCTGTCCCTCTCCCTCTGTCTGTCTCTTGTCTCTCCTGTCTGTCCCTCTCTCCCTGCCTGCCCCTTCTCTATTCTGTCTGCCCCTTCTCTCTCCTGTCTGTCCCTCTCTCCCTGTCTGTCCCTCTCTCCTTTCTGCCCCTCTCTCTGTCTCTGCACAGGTCCCTCCCCGTCTCTCTCTGCACCTCTCTTTCCTTGTGTCTCGCTGAGGGTCTCTTTATCAGTATGCAGTGGTGCTGAGATAACTTCAAGAGTGGGGGTGCTGGCCCTCAACATCACCAGACTCCCTCTGTTGCACTTTCGAGGGGTGTAGTCCCCAGTAGTGCAGCACGTGCAGTGGCACCAGTGCCCATGTGGGCGAGGGGCCCTCTGCACTCTAATTATGGCAGCTTCCACTTCTTTAACACTGCAGATGGGGCCCATTCACCTTGGATTCATTAGGGCCCATGGCACCCTTGACTTGGCACCGCCCCATGCTGCCCACACACATTTTGAAGTTTGTTCTTTAGTTTCTAAATAAATTAAGCTTTTCTTAATTTGCATATGTGTTAGAAACCTTCGTGGATACTTTCACCCTTATCTCTTCAAGAGTGTCACCAGTTCACATGGTAAAATACCTAAACCTGCAGTCAGAGGAAGGAAGGGTAAACACATCCCTCATGTTCAGATAACAGCAGCCCTTTGTCACCTGACAGTCTGCACCTGAGCGCAGGGTAGATGCCGCGGGGCCTCTTTGTTCATCTGAGCCCCATCATGGATATCTGGGGGTGCTCTGGCATAGCCCCTGCGCCCCTACTTCCAGCGCCTCTGTCAGAGGGTGTGCATCTCTCTTTTTTCATTCCCTTCCTCTCTCCTCTGATTCTTTTTCCATTTCCCCCTCCACCTACCCCGCTCTCTTTCACACCCACTCTCTTCCTGACATTGGGTGCGTTTATGTGAACTCGTTTCTCTCTTTTTCACTCTCACTCACTTTTTCTTTTCGTTTTTTTCTTTCTTTCTTACTTTGTTTCTTTGTTTCTTTTTTGTTTCTTTCTCTCTTTTTTCTTTCTTTCTTTCTTTCTTTCTTACTCTTTTTCTTTCTTTTTTGTTTCTTTCTGTCTTCCTTTTTCTTTCTTTCTTTCTTACTCTGTTTCTTTCTTTTTTGTTTCTTTCTTTCTTCCTTTCTTTCTTTTTACTTTCTTTATTTCTTACTTTCTTTCTTTCTTTCTTTTATGTTTCTTTCTTTCTTCCTTCTTCTTTCTTTCTTGTTTCTTTCTTTCTTTCTTTTTCTTTCTTTTTTCCTTTCCTTCTTTCTTTTCTTTCTTTCCTCTCTTTCTTTCTTTCTTTCTTTCTTTCTTTCTTTCTTTCTTTCTTTCTTTCTTTCTTTCTTTCTTTCTCTGTAGCTTTTATGTAGTGTGTATCTCTCTTCTGGTATCTCTTAATATACCTCTCATTTCCCTCGACTGTCTTACACTCTCTTCCTCAGTTATCCTTTGCTAACCCCTGTGTGTGCATATCTTTTATTACACAACCGTAATCTCACATAGAACAGTATTGTCTGTAGTTTGTGGAGTTATTAAATTACTGCACTTAAGCAGTTGTGGAATGTTTTGTTCCACTGGGGTTTTCCTGGCCTCTTCTGGTGTATATATTTGTTGCAGAGTAGACTTGTGATACTTATATAAGGTTTGCATCATTTTTTCCGCCAAGTTTGAATGTTGATGGTCACTCGCATCCTTATTGTTGTGTTCAGATGGACAAAAATCAAACTTTG
The DNA here is from genome assembly GCF_031143425.1 of Pleurodeles waltl. Classification (NCBI taxonomy): domain Eukaryota; kingdom Metazoa; phylum Chordata; class Amphibia; order Caudata; family Salamandridae; genus Pleurodeles; species Pleurodeles waltl. The sequence goes on from NC_090449.1 coordinate 35,530,388, forward strand.
CGATGAAAAATGTTTTGAATTTCAGATTTGTGCACAAGGACTATATTGACGTGAAACACACAATGATCATAGCTCGCGCCAAACTAAGGTCCGTATTTATACTTTTTTAGTGCCACATTTGCGCCGCTTTTTAACGCAATTGTATTTTGTAAGTTTGCGCCACTTTTGCGTTAAAAAAATGACGCAAATGCGGCGCTAAACAAGTATAAATAGGGGCCTAAGTGTATCTATGTGATGCAACCATACAACTTTCACTTTCTCGCCCTTCTACGCCTCTCTTGCTCACTCTTCTAACATCTCCTTCCCTTCTGCCTCTCTTCTCGCTGTCAGGAGCTCTGTGCATCCATGTGCGCGGGTTTCTCTCTCAGACTCCTTTTCTCCATCTGTCTCTCTTCATCTTCCGCTCTCTCTCTTCTTCTGCACAGCCTTTCCCCTTCTCTCTGTCTCTTCGGGTCTGAATCTGTCTCCCTGCCTCTCTCCTGCCCTCCCACTTTCATCTCAGGCCTTGTTTTCGGCTATCTCTCTTTCTTCGCCCTGGTTCTCTTTTTCACTCTCTATCTTCTCCTCAGCTCTTGTTTTTTGCTCTTTATTGAACACATCTCTCTCGCTCTATCTTTCACTTTCTGACTCTCCTCTACCAACCCCCTTTTGTTCTTGTGCTTTCTCGGTCATTTCTCTTACTCAACTTTCCACTTTTACACTCCTTTCCTTCGGTTTCTCTTTTTTGTCTCTCCCTTTTTTATTTCTACCTCTGCCTCTCTCTTCTCACTCCTTCTTCTTATCTCTTCAATATTCAATATTTGACTTAGACTTACTACTCTCTCTCTCCTTGCAGCCTGACTCATTGTCCCAGTCACTGCACTTCTATGTCTCCCTCTTCTCTCCCTCACTCTCCCATTGATTCTCTTCTGTGACCCTGTTGGAGATGGACCCTTTCTGCAGAGTCACCAGAGATTGTTGTTTCCCTTTTGCGGAACCTTTTTTTCCAGGCGCTAGGACTCTGTGCACTTTACCTCTGTCAACCAGAGGTAAAGTGCTTATGTTCTCCCTTCTAAACAGGATTAAATTGGCCAACACTTAATTGGCACAATTAATTTACTTATAAGTCCAAAGTATATAGTAAGACATGTACCCAGGGTCTGTAAATTAAATGCTACAAGTGGACTGCAGCACTCCCTGTGCCACCCACTCCAGTAGCATGGAAACTGCTTCTCCGGCCTGCAATTCCAGCCAGAGCTTGCAGTTTAAAACTGTCATTTCGACTTAGCAATATAAAACTTTTACTAGGTCTAAACCTTCCTTTTTAATGCCTATAAGTCACTCCTAAGGTCAGCCCTAAATGACCATAGCAGTGGTGTAACAAAGGCCCCCGGACCGCAGAGGTGCAGGGAACCCGAGCTCAAAGGAGCACCTGGGCCTGAGAGCTCCCGAGTACCTCTGGAGGGGGTCCCCTCCATGTACTTTGCAGGGGGGGGCCCTCATGTTTTGTTACGCTACTGGGCCATAGGGAAGGGTGCATGGTATTTAAAAAAGTATATTTAATGTTTTACCAGCCCTAACAGTGAAAATATTACCAAAGTCAATTTTCACTGTAGCAAGGCTGACTCTTCCATAGGTAAACACTTGGACCACTTACAATGCTTGATTTTGATTTAGGAGAAGCTAGAAGCATGATTCAAGGACTTATTTTATTAGTCATTTTAAATCCAATGTAATTGTAAAATAAGATTTTATATGACTATTTTGAAAATGACACTTTTGGAAAGTTTATATTTTCCTGCCTAAGACACATGTGCCTTACTGCCAGTGTCCAGTGACATCTGATTGGTGAATGCCCCATGGTGAGATGTGGATTGCTCCCAGACAGTAAAGAAAGGCTTGGGTGATGAAAGGTGCTTTTACTCCTTGAGCAGGAAGGCCTTGCAAAGGTTGTCCATCCTGTCACTGGCAGATGCAGCTCATGTCTAAGCCTATCTTTCATTGTATTCCTAGTCAGTTTGGCTCAAACAACAGCGGGTAGGGGGCGAGCTACCCCAGCACTGGTTTGGAGCAAACAGAAGTGAAGGCTTGCCTATTATCATAGCCACACCTCTGGGTGGGCACATGGAGCTCTGACAGGGGAAGAAGGGTCCTGCCATGTTGGATTTAGGTAGAGAAGGGCACTGTTGGATATTTACAGTAAACAACATAGAAAATTCTGCAAAAGTGGGGAAGGCCACCCCTGGGAACTTTTACCCCATTGATTAGGGAGAGGACAGGAGTTTTTCAGAAACCACAGAATGGCACTGTGCATAATTATGGCATACCCAGTACTGCCTGGCCAGACGAAGAACAGAAGAGGACTAGGCATGCTGCTATGACCTGAGAAGAGCACCGAAGACTGGCCCTGTTCACTCTCTTATACACAGGACAAACAAGTGCCTCCCCTGAAGTCCTAGGGGGGCTTTAGAAGTGTACTCCAGTGGTGGATTAGGACTTAAAGGACTACAGTCAGAAGGTAAAATATTTGGCCAGGACAAACCTGGTTGGTGCATCAGACCTGTGTCTAGGTCCTGGTCTATCACAGCCATTAACTATTTTTGGCACTTTGTGCCTCTTTGTGCTATTTTTACTTAAACATTTAAACATTCATAACTCTGGTTCCTCTCATTGAATTTGTGTCATTTTGGCACCATTTCATTTATTATATGTTACTCTAATTTTCTCATATTTTTATTATTCTGCATTTCGATTTTATTATTGTTTTAGAATTGCATAAATATTATACACTTTTCCTCCTAGTTAAGCCTGTGCTTTGTGCCAAGCTACCGAAGGGTTAAGCACAGGTTTATTCAGTGACTTTTGCGGTTCACCCTGCCAGGGATTGGGATTGGGATTGGGATTGTTATTTGAGATGGATTTTCACCCCCTTCAACTAATACCTCAACAGTCCCTATCACTCTCCCATGGTCTTCGGTGGCTCCCTACCTGTCCCCTATTACTCTCAGGTATTCTCCAGTTCCTCACTCTGCGTCATCCTCGTACAGTGGCGCTGGAAGTAAGGTGGGGGCGATGCAGCACCCCCAAGTTAACCTTGCAGGAGTTTTAACTGGTAAAAATGTAACAGAGAGGCCTTCAAGTTTAGTTTTTATCTTGCTGTGCGGGACAGTGGAGTATAATAAAGTGATGCTGGTTAGGCTTCACTATATAATATCCTCACAATACCCCAAAGATGGTCCTTTGCATTCACAGTAATAAATCCTTAGCTCAGTCTTCCTGGTAGTGTGGCAAAGAGCAGTCAGGTTTTACTAGAGGAACACGTTAAGCATTTCAGAGTACCAACATGGAGGATAAGTAAATGACACAACTCAAAAGAAATCCAGCACCAATTTCTAAAAATAAAGTAGAATTTTATATTAATTTAGACACCAAAACAGAGTAAATCAGATACGTGTAACCAGAGTTATGGATCTTCAAAGGAAAAACAAATCAATACAAGCTGTCAAACTTTTATGATTGAGGTCAATGGGGAAAATCACTGGTGACACCAGTCACTTGCGGGATGAGTTCAGAGGAACCCACTCGTGGTTAAGGTTGTGCAGGTCCCACGACCGAGCTCTGAAAGTCACACCATTCTTACCTGGCTCATGGGGCCCAGGTGCAGAGGTGTTCTGGCTGTCCTTGGTGCTGATCGCAGGAGCCACGGGTGCAGAAAAATAGTGTTGGTGACACTCAGTGACTTGCAGATCGAGCTTGCGAGAGCGCACTGGGGTTACGCTTGTGTGTTCACCAGGCAGAGCAACTTCACCTAGCTGGGGCGTCTTGGATGCAGAGGTGTGCTTGGCTAACCTTGGTGCTGAACGGGACTTCCGGTTTTACCACTGAGACTGTGCAGGTAAGAAAACAGATGCCAAAGCTTGACAACAGAGCCGCTGGTGACATCAGGTGAAGGTTTTGCAATGTGCCCTCTAGTTGCAGCATTGAGTAAAGGTGGTGATGACCGGGCTAGCCACCAACAAGCATTGGCAGTGGTAAGGTGGAGGAGAAGCTATCTCCCCTTCAGGAGGTCCAGTGGAAAATGGTAGCAGGCTGAATCTTGGTGGAGAGCTGGACCACACTTCCTAGAATGCACAGGACTAGATCTCTCTGGGGCGATCCCTTGGAGGGGCCGATGGCCAGTGCTTCTTCGGGTCCAGTAGTCCAAGGAAGTTTGGTCTTGCTGAAGCCGAGCAGTTCTGGGAAGGGTGTCACAGGTTCAAGGTATCCCACCTTTTGTTAGTACAGGTTCCTGTTGTTGTCGATACGGGTTTCTCCTTTTCGTCACAAGTTGTTGCAGATCTGAGCTTCTGGTGCCAGGGGAGCCCCATAAATCCTGAATTTAGGGGCATTAAGGGTTGGGTGCAAGTAGCCAATAGGCTACTAGCCCCAGCGGCTAATCCGCCCTTGAGGTGACCACATCCATTAGGTTATTATACATTTTCTACCCATAACCCTCTATTTTGCCACTTTTCAAGATGTTGGAAGTCTTCCTCTGCTATATTGACCAGGCTGCCCGCCCTAGAGGTGTGGCTAGCCTTCTGGGGGTGTATGTCTCCTGACTAACTAATTTTCCCACCTACCAGGTGCAAATGTACCTTTAGGAAGGGGGGCAGCTTTGTCCTCCACTGGGAGACAGCCTGCTAGCATATCAGAGGCAGTGTGCCCTTTGAAGCTCACCACCTTGATGTGCCACTTCACTAGCCTTCCTTGGAGGGTGCGAGGTGAGACCTCCTTCCCGTCCATGCCACCGTCCTTACTCCTGGAAGTGTTCACACCTCTGCCCAGGGCATCAGAATCCTTTCTTGACAGCAGCAGCTGCAGCTGGCAGCCAGAGTACAGGAAAACTGGGGTAACTCAGTGAGCACCCTCTAAGGTTGCTTTCAGGGTCCACGCTGCATCACCCTAAACATGAGCTTCATGTCAGGGGTGAGAAAGCATGGTGTTTGCTACCAAACAGGACCCACTTTAGCAGTACCACAGTGGAATTGGTGACATCGGGTTTGTCCGGGTGCCAGACAATGTTATCCCATGGACCCTTGTTCACTTATAGTAGCCTTTAATGGGAAAGGACACTATAGGGACATATAAGCTTGTATTTATAAGTCCACACTGTTAATATAATGCACACTGCCTCCCAGAGTCAGGGGACCTTCCTTAGGGGTGACTGACATATATTAAAGATAGTGCTTTGGCTGTGGTTGACATGGTTTATGCACAGCCGAGTTTGAGCAGTTTACATGGCTGCTGCAGTCTGCAATGGCAGGCCTGCTGTCAGTAGTTTACTTGGGTCACTCAGGTGGTACAAACAGTGCTTCAGGCCCTGGTGATCCCTTTGACACCCATGCCTCGCGCACCACTGGCACCATATACTAGGGCCTTACAAGGGGGTGGAAGTACTTGCCAGCTGGGAATACTAATTCACGTTTACCAATTTAGGGAGAGACTACTGGAACTGGGGCCTGGTTAGCCAACTCCCATGCACTTTTGAAGTTTTAATCAACAGCATCTAAAGCAAAAAGATGTGAGGATGACCATTCAAAAAGGGCACTTTATACATGCTACATTTTCTGAGTTGAATGGCAGAAGTCAAGAGTCATGGAATGTCATCTGACAAAGCTCTGTTTTTTTAAAACTTGGTTTACTTGTCCTTTCCTTGGTTGCAAAGTGATGGAATTTTGTAGCTTGAACCAAATGACGATCTTGCTGGGGTTCAGGAAGTATGAAAGGATGCAGGTTGTCAAATGTTTTCTCACAAACAACAAAACTGAAATATCTTAAATGAACATTACCAATACTTAGATATATATCAGCAGCAAGAAAAGTTCAAATGAGGCATTTTTTTGCAATTCTGAAGTCTGATAAAAACAAAGATTTTAGCAGGATCATAGCAAACCAAGACACTTTACTTTTGTGATGCGCAAACAATACATATGTACAGAAATCCATATTATCATTTGTGCGCCACATAGGTTTAGCAGTGAAGCTGCATGAGTGATGAAGATTTAGTGGCCATTTCAATGGAAAATATGCTCTCTGTAAATGGTAGAAACCTATCACACCATGCTTTAGTCCTCTGTTTTAGACAATGTGCTCCAAAATGCACCACTCAACACCACTGGAGGCATACTTATACCCAGACAGTCTCCTGCCGAATGGGTGTTGCAAATTTGCTACACTTGGTGTAACATTTGGATTTTTGACTACCCCTATTACTTCAATGGTGTGACATTCATGGCAGCAGCACCACTCTGAAAATTGTTCCAGCTCCAGTGTCCTCTATGTTCGTATGCCCCCCCCCACGCTCCCTCTTCCACCTTCAACTTTCTTCTCTTCAAAGACATTCAGCTTTTTGCTCACTATCATACTGTAAGTGGTGAGCCAGTCTCCCTGGTACCAATTAAACTCTGCTCTCGTTTAGTTGCATTCTGTTCCTCGCCCTTTCTCCCAGCTAAGACCTGCCTGCTTTACTGGCTCTCACGGGTATAAATTACTTTCTGTCCACTTTTACTGTGTTCCTCTCCCTGGTCACCCTCTGCCCCTCTACCCGCTGCACCTTAGCTTCTCATCTCTCCCCGTGTCACTTCTAAACACGACTTTAAGTGGTCCAAGTCTGAATCTGAGATGCCATAGTAATTAACAAATAAAAATGGATATTGCAAGGTTCATATCCTTAACTTTACTGGCAAAAACACTGATTGATTTCTGAACAATGGAGGTAAAAAGAGTTAGCGTCCTCTAAGAGTGTTATCTATTTTCAGAAAGTTGTGTTTCTGTATTTTTTTCATGTAACATATTACTCTTGCATAGTGCATACTGTGAACCAGGGGTGGCTCCTCCATTAGGGCAGAGGAGTGTTGCCCCTCCGCCAGCAGCGGCAGCTGCAAAACCTTTTAAAGAAAAGGATATTAAACTATGTTTATTATCCTTTTCTTTGAAAGGGGCGGGGCCACGAGCTGATGTGCACTGAGGGGGAGTGCACAACACTCCCCCTCACTGTGCTTGTATGTTTGGCCAGCCGTCTCAGACCTGCCAAACACACATGCGCACAGGGCTTTCTGCAGCCAGCAACAGAGTTGCCGGGCTGCAGAGAGCCTGCACAGGTTCCCAGTCTACCTGAGGGCGCCCAGCCAGGTTGCTCCCAGCCAATCCTGACGCTGCTTTGAGCAGGATCAGGATTGGCCGCAGGGCAGGCTGGAAGCCTGTGCCTGCATGCAGCGATGATGAGAGGAGCAGAAGCAGGCGGCGGAGAAGGTCCGTTTTTTAAAATTTTACTTTTAAATTTAAATGTATTAATTCCCTCCACCCCCGCGCGCCTCCCCGCCCCCATGAAACCCCGTGAGCCACGACTGCTGTGAACTGAGTCGCCTCCAGGTGTTCACAATGGGCAGTGCTTAATTTGTAAAAAATGTAAGTGTTAGGGCCCGTCTCAGGAGGCCACGGCAGCCTGCACCACACATTGGCACTTCCAGCGCTCCAAGTGACAGTACCAGCACAAATACTAACCACCACACAATACAAGTGTGACAATTTATTCTGTTCCAGACCACCCAAAGCCATAAGAATGGCTTTGAATAGTCTAAATTGCCATTTATATTGTATATTGAAGCTTTGAACACTTTTGCTGTGCTCATCCCAAAATTAGACAGACAGCGCCACCATGTGGTGGACTATCATTAGTGCCGGTGTTCAGAGTTAAATGCCAGTGCCGAGCACTGGAAACCACCCACTCAAATTAAGCACTGATAACGGACCCCAATTGAGAGGTCGGAAGTTGAGGATGAAGGCTGTGCAAGTTTGAGAAAGCGCCTGTCAGTAGGTCAAAAAGGTGTCCAGAATACATGGTCATCCAATCCCTGGCCTCTTTGCAGAGCGCACAGAGCAACAGTCATGTATTCCAGTTATAATTGTGGTGTTGTGCAAATGTGTGTGAAGGAGGTACACAGTTGTCAATATATTGGCAAGGTGAAAGTAAAAGAAAATACAGTTCTTAGAGGCGAGTGGGTGTGTTGTGTGTTGGGGCGGTGAAGTGAAATAGATGCAAGGAAGGATATTCGGAAGAGAGTGAAAGGGTGTTGAAGAGGAAAGAGATGAGTTGTAAGACATGTAGATGGATGAGGTGTGAGGAGAAAAAGGGCGCACATGTCTAGCACAGAGTAAACATAACAGGAGTGATTGAGAAACTCTAAATAAAACGACCCCTTCCACAGGCCTAAGTAATGTTTAATTCAAAGTCTCACGATTTCAGAACTGAAACTTTTTTAATAATATTTACAATAAAAGTGTTGTTTGATCACTTATCTTAAACAGTTAACAGCTGCTGACAAAGCCAAGAGTCCTGGGTGGTTTAAATGTATGTAATTTGTTATACATCTGGATGCAGGGACGGACTGGCCTATAGGGCAATCAGGCAGTCCCTGATGGGCCAGTCTCACGGCAGTGTGGGATGGGTTGTTGGCTGTTTGTGGGTCTGTTTTATTATCAGGGGGGCCAGTTTTCACTGTTGATTGTCTTGATATTGAAATAAACATTGCCACAGCAAGCTCTAATCCATGCAGTCTTCCATACCTTGCAAATCTCTTACACAGTCTTTACAAGATCAAAACAGCCTCAATTTGCAAACATGGGCCACGTTTTTAGCTTTCTTTTTTGCTAATGGGGGCACTTTTATTTTGGATTCGGGCCTATTTTCTATCTCAGGCCCACCCTGTCTGGATGCAATATGGGAATCACAGAAACTTAGTTTATCTGTTTAAGCCGCTGTCATTTTCCACTTTTAGAGACCAACCCCCACTTTTTTCCTCCCATTTAAAGCCCCACTTCTAAATGTTTTCACCGTGACCTCTCCCCAAATCCTGCTGTCTCTATCATTGCCTTGCGCTCTCTTTTGTCTTTTTACAGATAAAACTTCTGCCTTCCGCTCACTATCACAGGCTGCAAGAGGGTGAGCCGGTCCCAAGTATCCGTCCTGTGCGCTCTCCCTGTCTCCCTCCTGCCCCGGCCTTCCCATCCGTCCCATCACAAGCTGACAGAGACTGGGCCGGTCTCCAGCGCCCTCCCTCTATCAGCGTCCAAGCCCCCGCCCTCCCGTCCGCTCACTATCACAGGCTTGTAGATGGATGCGCCGGGCTCCAAGGCCCTCCGGTCCGCTCACTATCACAGGCTTGTAGATGGATGCGCCGGGCTCCAAGGCCCTCCCGACCGCTCACTATCACAGGCTTGTAGATGGATGCGCCGGGCTCCAGCGCCCTCCCGTCCGCTCACTGTCACAGGCTTGTAGATGGATGCGCCGGGCTCCAGGGCTCTCCCACTATCGCCCTCCCGTCCGCTCACTATCACGGGCTTGTAGATGGATGCGCCGGGCTCCAGCGCCCTCCCGTCCGCTCACTATCACAGGCTTGTAGATGGATGCGCCGGGCTCCAGGGCTCTCCCGTCCGCCCACTGTCACAGGCTTGTAGATGGATGCGCCGGGCTCCAGGGCCCTCCCTCTATCGCCCTCCCGTCCGCTCACTATCACAGGCTTGTAGATGGATGCGCCGGGCTCCGGGGGATACATTAGACTCTGCCCCCGTTCATTGAATCGCACCCAGGGCCGCCGCGGATAACCTGGATGAATGTGGCCGGATTAGGCGGAGATTGTCGTATGATGAGCCCCAGGCTGCGCCGCGCTCGCCCTGCACCCCTGGTGCGGATGTAGTGGAGAGGGGGGAGACACAACACAAGCACGAAAAGCTAAATTTAGATCTCAGTAGAAGCGCCCGAGGCCTCGCGTCTGGTGAGGAGCACACACAACGCTAGTTTTAGTGGAGAGGGGAGGCGAGAGGGGTGGGCGCGGAGAGGAGGGCACAAAACTGGGGAAATGAGGCGGGTAAGGTGGTGGGAGAAGCAAGGGAGGGATAAATAAGGTAAGGAAGGGCGCAGAGAAACAGGAGAGGGAGGAAGACGAGATGAGCAAAACACAAAGAGGAGGGAAAGACAAGGAGATTGAAAAAGGAGGGAAGCTGAGAAGAGAAATAGAGAAGGGGGTGAGACATGGACGGGCAGGAGTGACAGCTAAAGAAGGGGGAGGAAGAAATTATGGGTGTAGGGAAGGAAAAGGGGTCGAGGGGAGAAGGAAGGGATTTAGGGGAGCAGAGGAGGAAGGGCTGGAGGAATGAATGACAGGAGTGAGGGGCGGGAGTGAGGGAGGGCGGCGGGTGTAGACTGGATGTGATGAAACGAGGGAATGGAGAGCTATTGGGAGGAGAGAAGAACTGAGGGAGAAAGACAGAAGGACGCACGAGGGAAAGAGAAGGGAACAGAAATGGTAAAAAGAGAACAAGAAACACACGGAAACAAGCGAACAGAAGACTGGCACTGAGGGGTTAAGAGAAGAACCTCCAGGATAATAATCAATCAATTAATCAGTAGATTTGTAGAGCGCATCTTGTCACCTGTGAGGGCATCCAGGCGCTGGCTTTGAAAATATGACAAGAAGGAAATAATGAAAGATAAAGTGTGAGAGAGTGATGAAGAAACATCCAGGCAAGGGGGAGACATATATAAAATAAGAAATATCAAGAATAAAACAGGGATGGTGGATGAGAAAAGAGAAGAAAGTAATAAGCTAAAGATGGACGGAGGCTGAGAAAGAGAAAAAGGACAAAGTGGAATAGATAGGAATGGTGCAGCAGAAAGAGGAAAAAGTAAAAGAAAAAGAAAAAAGAGCGGGAACTGCAAAGAAACAAAATCAAAGAGAGTTAAAGAAGTAAGAGCACAGAAAGAGTACGGTATTTACATTTCGAGACTGTTAAATGGGCAAAAATAAAAGCCAGTAACTACTAGCCAGATGAATGGGTTTGACTAACAAACATTAGTAGGTACTACTATTTCTTTTATAACTTTTTTTAGAGCACGTCAAAGCCAAGGACGCGACATCCAAGCTCTTTACAAAGTGAGTAAGCTCAATCAGAGACAGGTGGGCATTAAAAAGGAGTGAAAATGCTTGAAGCAAACAAATGCTGGAAGAGCAGTGAGTAGAGATAGTCAGGAGTGGGAGCTTAACTTTCAGCCGAACCCGTGAACGCGTCAGCAGTGACCATCACACACACATTCTAGAGCAGGAGGTGTCCTTCCTGGCTGTGAAGTGCGGAGTAAGTAGGCAAGGTCGGAGCTCTACTTCATCCCTCTATGAGGGGTAGGACGGTGATTGTTAGTAAGGACAGAGTTCAGGAGTTTGGATGGATTTCCACTAATGTAGAGATTGAAGTTGGAGGCCTTTGAGTTTACGCCTTTGAGTTTGAGGAGACAATAACTACTGGTTGGTGTGTCCTTCAGAGATGGTCACCTTGGATAACAGGTTTTCTGGAGTTTCCACGCGCAGGTAGGTCCTTCTAAGAGGCGGACAGGTTTGCATGAGATGCAAGGCTCGTCTGTTAGTCGTGGAAGGAGGTAATTATTGGTGAGATTTTGTCGAAGTGCCTTGCTTCAGGTGTAAGGCGGGCCTCAGTCTGTAGGGCAGTTTTGAGGTGCACAAGAGCTTTTAGTAAAGGATTACTCAGTGAGTCCTCGAAATGACCACTGCTTGGCCATGGTTTCAGGTCCTTCTTTAGCAAGAAGTTGCCTCAAGTTTTTTATGACCTTTAATTGGTAGTTGCTACTTTCGGCCATCTACTTGGCATGGACATCCAAGATGAGTGAAACACGTAGGATACAAAGAGCCTAAAGGTATGGCAGATAAATTGAAGATTTTTGTAGATATATTGTGGATTGGTTGTTTAATTCTATATCTTCTAGTCACGAGCACTTTACTTTTGCACAATTTTTCTGTCCTCTTTTCTTTCTTGATGTGGTAGGATTTTTAGAATCATTTATGGAATAATTAAAAGTGAATTTGTTTACAGTGTGGTTTTTGGATTATTTTTTTGTAAAGATATGCTGCATGTTCGGAATTAAATTCCTATTGTGTATGGCTCATTAAGTGTACAACAAAGATGATAAACAGTCTGTGGATGGACCATTGTAGTTTTGCATTATGATCTACCCAGGTCCTTTGGGTTACTATTGGGTTACCCTGTGTTTATTGTAATATGATCACAGGTTCAGAGGCACAATAGTTAACCCCAATATCCAAAGCACATTCGTCTTCAATATCTCAAGGGGAACCAAGAATAAACTACAGATTTTTTCCACATCAGGGAATTTTTAACCTACACTGGCCACCTTGCCTCACTAATTTTGTGAATTATCCGCTTATGTCTCAGAGGCTTACTGTCTTTTTAGATAGATTGCCCATCCGCCCTCCTACAAGACTGTCGGGCGAACAAGACAACCCAATGATGAAGCATGCCACCTAGGTTGGTAGGTGAGGGTTCGTCAAAAAAGTTTAAGACTCCAGAGCCATGTATCTATCACTGGTGACTATTAATGAGAAAAATCCCTCTGGTGGTAACTAGATATCTGCTCACCATGGTACCCTTGTTCTTTCTTGATTCATGGTGTAGGGAGGATGTTTTCAAGCCAGACAGCTACAAAACAATTCCATCCGCAGGCAGCATGTGAGGAAAAAGCACAGAGACAAGCTCATGCTGGGATGTGAACACAGTGTTATGCACAAATGATCTGACAGGGAGAAATCAGGGCAAAATGGCCAAAAAACAGGGAAACCAACACCAAGAGGTGCAATGGGCCAGTCACAGGGAACACAGCTCAGGACCTCCAGCACTTATGAAGCAACGTTTTAACACAAGCACAAAACATAACGTCACCAACCAGGCAACCGCCCATAGCCTCCCAGAGCTGTTACTCCCTCGGGGTAAAAATGCAAGACTTCTGGGGCGGTGCCCAACCAGGAAGCATTGAATTGTGTCCTCTGGCACCTCACAGCCCCACCTGAGTGGTCTCTGCTTCAGGGTGAATGTTCTTTGCAATAGGGAAAAGCCCAGGAGGAACAGAGAACTCTGAAACTTTACCTGTCACCTGGAAAGCAAAACAAGACCAGAACTGACAGCAATGTGACTCAGGCCATGTAGAGAATGACATTTACTTCCTCGTAGAATGACCCAACTATGAGTTACTGTGACACTGATGATGAAGGGGAAGAACCCTGGAGGAGCACAAATCTCCCAGTGATGAAGGATGAACACCGGATCCTGTAAAGACAAAACACAGCAGCAGAAACCCATCCACTGTGCACTGTGGGGACTGAAGTACATCAGTGGTGGCTGGTCCACGGGGCGCCAGGTCTATGACCCACTGCCCTGCTCCCAGTGATGTAGGATGGACACCAGATCCACATCCTGAGAAGACAAAACAGAGCCGTCCACTGTGCACTGCGGGGACTGAAGGGCATCAGTGGTGGCTGGTCCACGGGGCGCCAGGACGATGACCCACTGCCTCACGCTTCAGCCAACTGCTTGAGATGTGACAGCTTTCACATGCAAACAGATGATCTGTAAAATCATTAGATTTCATGCAAAAACTGTAATATCACCTTGGCAGCAGAAGAGGGCTCCACTGGCTGTATGGTGCATGTGTCGGGTGGCAGCTGTTACCGTCCAGGTTCACCCAATCACAATACATATCTGACATGAAGTACCGGCCACAGGCTGCCCAACATGTCAGATAATGTAGCTTCATGGCTTGTCAGTCATGTCCCCTTTGTCCTATCAGAGGTCGGAATAGATAAGAAGGGTCTACCTCCAATCCTATCCCAGCTTTTGACTGGTTAGGAGGAAGACCCACCCGGCCCCGGTGCGTTGCTTACCAGAGTTACAGGGGTCGGGAATCCTGGGCTAGAGAAAGAGATGCCAGCCCCCGGCAGAGGACTGACCCGCGGAAGTTTCGTTTTCAGAAGTGCCACTTTATATGAGTGTGTGAATGTGTGTGTTTGTCTGCATGCTGGGGTCCACCTGTGTGACCGTCTTTGCATGCATGCATGCCTGAGTTTGTGTGCATGTATGTTTGTATGCGTGAGAACAGACGCGCGTGGCTGCAGTTTGAAGGATCATGAGTGGGAGGTCTTGGTCACAGCGGTTGACAAGGGTGGGATGCTGAGTGGCCAACACGACTCACAGACACTGCGGCTCTGTGGCCTCTCCACTCAGCCACCATGGGCCACGCATCATTCTGGCATGAGTGCCAGAGACCAGTATACAGTTTGAGGCCACAATGCCGCCTGTAAGTACTTACCGCACCTGCATGGCTGACCCTTTCCCAGATCCATGCATCAATAGCTGCTCCCAACCAGGCTTTCTTTCTTTGTGCTCTGGGACTTGTAGTCCTGGTTTTATAATGGAATAGATAAGACTGCAAGAACGCAAAGGAGACCTCTTGACTAGAGCAGCTAGAGGTCCAGTCAAGTGGAGATGAGATGCACCCGTGTGACAGTACTGGTCATCACTTGTGCCTCTCATGCCTCCCACATGTGCTTCCAGAGCACTGCGCCAACCTTCAACATCATGAAGGCAATTTTATGCAAGTCTATGTATGTTTTCTTATCAGTAACTTGGCAGTACGTACGTTTCAAGATTTGTAGGTAAGAATAGTAAATCTTTGCTTACTTTGACAATATTCTCGTTATTGGTATTTTGGCCTCAATATTTTTGCATGTTGATATTTCTGTATTCTGTTGTATGACATGCAAACTATCCTATCAATTGCTAAGCAGATGAAGTTATAACTTTTTCTACCCTAGGCCTAAGTAGATGCATCACCATCAACTCCAGTTGATGTTTGGGATCAAATGTAAGCAACATGTTAGGGGGGATGCTAAACTGAAACTCTGCCAAAGCCGGCAACTTCCGTGTCAGACACTTCAAAAGACATGACTAGGTGAAGGCATCCTTACACTTCAGAGCAGACCTCATTGGTTGGGGTAGAAATGCCTTCTTATCTCAGACGGTTATACCTTAGCGCTTGGTCTACCACAAGACGGATCTACCACTACATAGACACCAATACCTCGACCACCACAATATCAACCAGCCACTGCTGTGTCGACACTATCCCTACCTACCACTGCACCAACTTAAAATGTCAGTCAATTTAGCCTCTACATTAATAACACTACACCGTCAACACAACTACTTTGACTTCAAACTATGAATCATTTTATTGTAGAAAATGTTTAGCCTCTGGAAATAGGGAATCAATGCCTCCTCCTCTTTAAAAAAATCATAGCGTGAAAAAAGTCTACATTCCACCAAAAACAGTATCTGCGACAATTTTTTTAAAAATATGTGACACCATTTTAAAAACATAATAAACATTTTAATATACTCATTCTATTCATGGTGCAAGTACACCTTGATACTCCATTTCTGTTCTACTGTTTTAATGTTTTGTTTTTTAAACTATTTTTACGTAAATATTTTTTTTAATGCAATGCTTTTTCTTAACCTGAAAACGAGGTAGCTTGATGCTGTCGATGAAAGGTATTCCCAGTAGTGGGTTCGAAGAAGAAGTAAAGTTCATCCTTCAGCCAGAAATTGATTAATATTTATGTACCATCGTCCCCCCCCCCCCCCCCCCCTTGGCTCCTCTGATTAGATCATGTGGCTTCTGCAGTGTACAGTATGCTGATGAAACCCAAATTATTGTTTCCATCTCTGATAATCCGGATAAAACCCAGAGACACTGTTCACCCTGCGTGAAAGCAATAATGGAATAGATGAACAGCAGCTTTTTAAAAGCCGAATTCGTACAAAGCAGAGATTTCTTCTACTTACCCCATATTTAGAAAAAAACAGAAGAAATGGCTGTTTCAGCACTCTTTCCTCTCCTTGGATCAAAGTGCCAGGAAGCCCCTTTCTGGGGTAACAATGCGCTTTATTAGTATTACTTCATTCATTCACCTAAGTGTCGCTGTGGTGCTGTCCGTGTTGAGGTATGTTGATGTAGTGTAGCCAAGGTACTGTGGGGGAACCTCCCTGAGATTTAGAGGTGTCTTACCCTGAAAGATCAGCATTTAGGCGGTCATTCTGAAGGTACCGCCGTCAGAACACCGCACCGCGGTCAAAAGACCGCGGCGGTGATTCTGAGATTTGCCCTGGGCTGGCGTGCGGCCGCCAAAAGACCGCCCGCCAGCCCAGGGCAAATCAACCTTCCCACTAGGATGCCGGCTCAGAATTGAGCCGGCGGAGTGGGAAGGTGCGACGGGTGCAGTTGCACCCGTCGCGTATTTCAGTGTCTGCTAGGCAGACACTGAAATACTTTGTGGGGCCCTCTTACGGGGGCCCCTGCCGTGCCCATGCCATGCCAGTGGCATGGGCACGGCAGGGGCCCCCAGGGGCCCCGCGGCACCCCCTACCGCCATCCTGTTCCTGGCGGGAGAACCGCCAGGAACAGGATGGCGGTAGGGGGTGTCAGAATCCCCATGATGGCGGAGCGCGCTCCGCCGCCATGGAGGATTCTGACGGGCAGCGGAAAGTCGGCGGTACACCGCCGGCTTTCCGCTTCTGGCCGTGGCTGTACCGCAGCGGTCAGAATGCCCGGCGGAGCACCGCCGGCCTGTTGGCGGTGCTACCGCCAACCTCCGCCATGGCGGTAATTACCGCCGGGGTCAGAATGACCCCCTTAATTTTTTGTATCATGTATCATCCTGTCCATGGACTCAATTGGTCAGTTTCTTCTCCATTATTGGTCTAATTGTGGTGGACAATTGATCCAAAAGCAGTGGAAGCATTGACAAGTTGGCTGCCAAATCCACTGTTACAGACTCAATCGATCAGTCAATCAACTTGGATTTATAAAGCGCGGCTCCTCCTCACCCGAGAGGGTATCCAGCCACGGACTGATCTTATTATAAGTGAAATGGTTTTCTTGTCCTAAGGCCTCTTCTAAGGTAGAAACAACCCCATTAGCCTGTCCTGAATTTTTCCTATATGGCTTGGGTCCTTCAGTTTTTTGTATCTGTGTAGTGTTTTTGGAGGGTGGGCAATGCATAGCAGTTCTGAAATGTAGCAAAGGTTCCGTCCAAGAACTCAGCTGGAAGAATTCTTTGGGTGGCATTTGGACTTGGGCTAAGAAGATTGCATCATTGGGCACCCCCGAGTAAGACTGCTTCTGTTAACTTGCTGGGTGCCCCTCACTACAAGTGGGTATTGGGGTGAAAGTTGCTCCATGCACCCCTGGGTCCCACAGGAGCTATGATTTCATGTTTAGGTGCTACACGTTTTCGACCAGACATTGTCATCTGTAGACAACCATTGGTCCTATCTGCCTTACTGACTGGGAGAAACTGTGACCCGAAAACAGTCCTAGGGGGTGTTGTCTGTGCTACTGCCTGGCACAGCACTGCTCTGGACTACAAGAACAAATGTGGTGTGCCCCTGTATTTTGAGCATTGTACTAATATTTGTTGACTGGCCTTCAGTTGACAAGACCACACCCGAAGTGGTTGGGTGTAATACCAGTTTGGCACCCTCAAGAGGACTACCTATGAACTAATGAACATTGGACTGCTTACTTTATATACTCATAGGAAGTGCGAACCATCTGCATAGCCACTTGGTGTGTGTCATAACGTTTTTGTGTACGGTTCTGCACTCCAAGTGTTTATTTCTATTCACTTTATTGTTCTCTACTCGTATAGTACAACATGAAGCTCTTGTAATGGCTACATTTGATAACAATAGAGACATATTATTGGAGGAACTTTTTACATTAATGCACAGGAGGGAGCGTCCACAGGCACCAATAGCACCAACACAGAGGGCTTAAAATGAAAATTCTTAGGTTGGAGCGTCTGAAAAAACAAGAATTTTCCAGATGGTGGGACTATACTATACTTCAAAAGTATATAGAGAACAAACAAATACCGAGGGGGTTATGGGTGGTTCTTTTTCCTTCCTTTGAGGACCTTAAGCCGGAGCTCCTCAAGGAATGGGAACAATTGCTAATTACCTCTTCCTTTGGGATGATGGATATCCTAATCAGGGATGCTAGACGCAAGAGGGA
This sequence comes from Pleurodeles waltl, assembly GCF_031143425.1. Taxonomy (NCBI): domain Eukaryota; kingdom Metazoa; phylum Chordata; class Amphibia; order Caudata; family Salamandridae; genus Pleurodeles; species Pleurodeles waltl. The sequence continues at coordinate 35,548,341 of NC_090449.1, forward strand.
AAAACTCCTTCAAGAAATTCACAATTTAGAAAAATAAATTCGAGAGACCAATATCTCGGAAGTAATTGATAAAAATCATACAATATTAAAGGGTGTTCTTCAAAAACATCAACAATAAATTAAGGAAAAGAAACTACACAAGTTAAAAAGGGACGCAAACAATTATAAGAGCGTCAGGGTGTTCACATACTCTCGTAAATTTGACAATATAAAAATTGACCAACAGGGAGATACTAATCAGAGGCAGAATATTGTGTCATCATCCACTATCTCCATTAGTGATACAGACTTGTCCAGCAATTCGAGTGCTATAAGTGAGGATGCAAACAGTATAGATCGGCACTATTTGGGTACTGCCACTACAAAATCACGTTTTTTATTGGAATTAGAGAGGTATCGCAAGGGGCAAAAACAACCACGTATAGGACAGGAAACCTACAGAAGAGAACTAGAAGAGGTAAAATGAAGAACAAAAGAAACAGAGAAAGGAAGGGAGGGTGTAACAACAGGGTCGGCGGCGCGCAACCTGAAGAACTAGGTCTCAACCCTCAGACTTTGACGTCCATGCATAATGAGATCTATGCTATAAATTTATCCAACATGACACTCAGTACGCAGCAATTAAAGATTTTGAGCAAGGGTTTAAGCTTTGTACCGACTTCTTTACCAGACTTTTCTGATATCCATGTGAATCTATTTAAATTTGTTCGGAAATGTAAATTATTCAAATTCTTTCAGGAGAGAAGGCCAGCAGTCTCTCCCACACCCAATACTGTAACACATTGTGAGTTTACTATTAAAGATGTTAAGGACATACAGACACTGTTAGCTTTGGAGCATACTACGGAGACTACCTCCACGCCTTCACTTATGGAGATCTTAGCTGATCTCGGCATAGACCCTTGTGTGAGTAGTGACAGTGACCTTAAACCAACGTCCACATTGACCCCACCTTTACCTTCTGATAATGTGATTGACAATTTTTACAAACGTCTAACCAGTGACCTTTACAGATTGGAAGATCTTTATACTAATAAGTACAAAACCATCACACACAATATCACAAGACAAGAACATGAGGCAATACGCTCACTATCCGAAGCGCATGAAATTGTTATTAAGGAGGCAGACAAGGGGGGCAACATAGTACTGATGAACCAGGAGGGCTACATCAATGAGACTGATAGATAGCTGTCTGATACTACACCTTACTGTAAACTCCCACACAACCCGTTAAAGGAGGTTAATAATACCATACAAAAGAAACTGAGTTACTGGAGAGACAGTTGTCTTTTAAAGGACATTGAATATAGATAAATTTTTAACTCCACACATGTGCCCGTGCACACACACACACACCTATACACGCCTCTCGCTGCCATACACATGTGTGAGCACAGACACACACTTCACAGCCATATACATGTGTGTGTGCACACAGACACACACACATGCAAACACACACCTACACACACACAAACATACACACACCTCTCCAGGACATGTACGTGTGAACACAGACACACACCTCACAGCCATATACATGTGCGCGTGCGCACACACACATACACACCTCTCACGGCCATATACATGTGTGAACACAGACACACACCTCACAGACATATACATGTGCACGTGCGCACACAGACACACACATGCGCACACAGTGGAGAAGTGTGGCTCAATGGTTAGAGCGGCAGACCCTGAAGCAGAGATCTGGCTCAAGACCAGGGTTCAAGTCCCGCTTCGGCAGGTCTTGGGCTCAATTCCCCTTGACCAGATAATTCTCGCCTCGGTGCCTAATCTAATTCATGGGTCCCACTCTGCAACTCTGGGCAATAGCTTGCTTAATCTCCACAACGGCCCCAACAGCGCTTGGATGCCTGGCTTCACCATGGGGGTGCTCAGGAGTGGGCGCCTCACAGGGAAAAGCCAGGAGGGGTTCCATAGCGGTATGAGTACAGCGCCTTGAGACCCTAACGGGTGAGTAGTGCGCTATACAAGTGCTAATTTACATTTTTACATTTACACACACACACCTACACACACACATCTCTCCCGGACATATACATGTGTGGACACAGACATACACCTCACAGCCATATAGATGTGCGTGTGCGCACACAGACACACACACACCTACTCACACACACACACCTCTCATGGCTATATACATGTGTGAACCCAGACCCACACCTCACAGACATACAGTATATATGTGCGCTTACGCACACACACACCTCTCACGGCAATATGCATGTGGGGACACAGACATACACCTCACAGCCATATACATGTGCGCGTGTGCACACACACATACACACACACACACCTCTCATGGCCATATACATGTGTGGACACAGACATACACCTCACAGCCATATAGATGTGCGTGTGCGCACACAGACACACACCTACTCACACACACACCTCTCACGGCTATATACATGTGTGAACACAGACCCACACCTCACAGACATATATATGTGCGCTTACGCACACACACACCTCTCACGGCAATGTACATGTGTGGACACAGACACACACCTCACAGCCATATACATGTGTGCTTACGCACACACACACACACACACACACACCTCTCACAGTCATATACATGTGGGGACACAGACACACACTTCACAGCCATATACATATGTGCGTGCGCACACACACACACACACACATGCACAAACACACACAGCCCATGAGACTTTTGTAGGGAGCTCCCTTGGATGTTTGTTGGGGGTTCGCCATCTACAGTTGTGAAAATTCCCCAAAGTACGAGGTCACTAACGGGCATACAGCGTGATATTCTGCTGGGGTGTGTATCTGAGTAACTGGGTTCTTAGCAGTCTCAGCTGGGTGTGCAAGCACAGCCCATACAGAAGTTACATCTAATAAACTACAGTTCTTTCTCACACACCCCAGTGCTGCAAGTGAACCGCTGTGCGGGCCTTGTTTCTTTGCAGGGTTTAAACTTCTTCTGTTGGAATGAACCTTCAGAGGGACACTCCGGTGCCCTCCATTTCAAAGCACTTTGCTTCCATTTTAGATGACAGGTATCACCTAGTGTGTTTTTTCAATCTGGTTCCCACATTATTGCGCTTAGTGTATCCTGAATGTCCTCCCATAAAGAGCAGCGTCTGCTTCTTCCCTCGTCCCTCCTGTGCACTGAGCTCTGCAGGTTGAGTGGACGGCGTCATTTATAGGGTTAGCAGTCATTTCCTTGCCATTGATTAGCAGTGGTTCCTACCTGGGTGCAGATTTTCCTTCCCTTCTATGTTTTAGTGGCAAAAAAATAGGAAAAGGGAAAAAAGACCTTAAAATGCATCAGAAAATCATTAATTGGCTACAGTGTAATTTTGTGGTTCAACCAAGGATCTTAATGGTGACGCAGCAGAGGGTGCATTGTATAGGGAAATATAACGAAATGTAGACATGCGACTGAGATGTGATTTGTTTGGAAGGATCAACTTAAAGAGTTGATTAACTGATGCGTGGGGCTAGGACCAATGACGTGGCACCAGTATTTCTGACTGTGAGAGGTCCCTGTTCACCATTTTAACCAAGGAATATTTTTGTTATGCAGGTTCTTTTCTTTCCATAGTTCTTCTGATGCACATTGGGATAATGGAATCATGATTCCTGCTTATGTTTGGAGTGATTTCTCATTCCAAGGAAGACATGCAAGACACAATATATTCGAGGGAATTCTATTTAGTGTCACCATTGAGCATTTAACATGAGATCCTGAAGTCGTTTCTGTTATGGGGTCTTATGCAGTGTACAGCATTTTCAAAGAATTTAAGGTTATGTCCAGAAGTGAACACGCTTTTGAAAGTGTTCCTGTGTAATGACCTCATGGCATCAGGATGGTGATATACCACTGACTAGGTGGGCACTTTTATCCATGGAATCCTAGAACCCATTGGCATTGAGGCTGTCTCCCTCATGATTGCTCTCTAGCGGAACGAATCATCAAGGTTGTGTGTTGACCTACAGAGGTTCAATGTGGATATTTGGACTTATCCCAACCCGCATTAATGTTCATGAGTTTATGGCAACACTTACTAAATTGTCTTTTTCTCTTCCTTTGATTTGAAGACTGCATACGACTAGTGGTACTGAATGTGGAGCAGCTGTCCTTGACACAATACCATCACACCTGAGGACACATACTATTACTATAAATTCTGTCTAGGAGTGTTTCTGCCTCAATCATCTTTCATCCTATTATTCATTTGCTGTTTGGAAGAGAAAAAGGTATCAGTCATCCAGGACTGTAATTTCCTCAACCCTTTCATGTCTCTTTGAAGTCCAAAGAGAGGGTCATCAAAATGCGTTTCAGAGAAGGAAAAATGCAGAAGGTTAGGATTTTTTGTCTTTAAATGGCAAACCAAAAATGACACAGTCTGTTCCTCAGTGCTACAAACAGAAACTTCAAATAGCAGTAAATTGAACTTTGGGCTAAAATATGTTCAGATAAATTTGCTATATTGATGCAAAGTTTAGAAATTTGTTCAACCCAAGATCTTACTAATATCACACACTTTTTAAGGAGGTCTTTCTTCGCAGTTTTGCCTCACCTCTTTGAAATCCTCAACATCTTGATTTAAAATGCAAGAGCCCTAGCTCCTGAGTTTAGCAGATGAAAAATGTATCTTATAATCATTTTAGCATAACATCATTTCACAGTAACTCAGAATGAAATGTATTTGGTTAGAGCCTGGCAAGTGCTCACCCATTTGTAACTTGGGGCTTTTCTATTATAGGTGTTTTGAGTAAATCCACCCACTCGCCCATGGTCCATTGTGACAGAGAACATGTCTAAATAACGTGTTGGTTTAGCTGCCGAGAAGGTGTTTGACGCCTTTGAGTGGCCTTTTATGCATGAGGTCCTGTGTTGTTTGGGAATGAGAGCTCAGTTATTGAAAATGATCACTCTATTGTATACTGGCCCTCTGGCCAGATTTAAAGTCATTAAACAATACTCAGGACTGTTATCCATTGGGAGGGGCATGAGACAGGGATGCCTTTTGTCGCTGCTGATATTTGGGCTGGTGGTGCAGCCCTTGGCTTGCTTTTTATGGGAATTCCATCCTCGACAATGGCTGAGGGCCAGAGACCGATCATTGATGCTGTCATTATATGCAGATGGCATAATCCTATACATTCAGGAGCAGGACATCAACTTCCTCTTTATCATTAGGGAAGCTATACAATTTCACATCAACTGAGATAAGTCTGAAAATGTTCCCTCCAACAGATGGTACGCTTGCAAATGAAGACCCCTTGAAATGGAGCGGTCGTGAAGTTAAATATCTTGGCATTTATATAACTAGTGCTATCCCCAAGTTGATTTGAACCAATCTTAGGACTGCTTTAGAAGACTTTAAAACTCATGTGGTGTGGTGGTTGCACCTGCCCATGTTTATGTGTGGATGCATCTCCCTAATTAAAATGATAATTATACTAAATTTCTTATATCTGTTCATTCCTGGCTTCCAATGGGATTTTCCCGCCAACTGTGGCATTTGCTCACGTTTGATCTGGGGGAGGGCAACCACATTTACAATGGACTGTACTCACTCACTCTATGAAAGATGGGGGACTGTCAGTCCCTGATCCATTCATTTATTGTCTGGTGGCACAAGTCCTCTAAGCAAAGTATTGATTACAGTAGCAGTCAACACTCAAAACACTCATGCACATGCATAAAGAGTGAGTTCTGATACTCTCCACCCCTCCATCCCACAGGGGAGATATCAGCAGGGTGGGCATGACATTCAATACTTGGTGGGAGGTAGCACACTATTTCCATTGTGAAATCCCTTATTCTCTGCTGCTATCTTCTATCCGTAATCCATTACTCCTGCCAACGGTGGAATGTGGGGCACAGAAGTTTCTAACCACTGTGGGAGTAAAAGTGCTCAGAAACCTGTTCCCAGCGGTGAGTTTATGTCTCTTCAGGCATACAGACAGAGAGGTGCGGCTCCTCCTTGGCCGTCCTGCATTACCATCACTTCCGCTCGGTGTCAAACACTGTGGGGGTCATTACGACCTCGGCGGTCTTGCAAAAAGACCGCGAGGCCGCAGGAGCCAGAATACCGCCATTGCCGGCGGTATTCCTGGCTCCCTATTATGACATTTCCGCTGGGCCAGCGGACGGTAACAGTGTTACCGTCCGCTGGCCCAGCGGAAATGTCACATCAACATTGCTGCCGGCTCGTAATAGAGCCGGCGGCAGTGCTGATGTGCAATGGGTGCAGTAGCACCCGTCGTGCATTTCACTGCCCGAAATTCGGGCAGTGAAATGCGCGACGGGGCTATGCCTGGGGGCCCCTGCACTGCCCATGCCAAGTGCATGGGCAGTGCAGTGGCCCCCAGGGGCACCCCAAGTCCCCTTTCCGCCAGCCTTTTAATGGCGGTGTTTACAACCACGGACAGGCTGGCAGTCGGGGACTCATAATCCCCAGGGCAGCGGTGCTTGCACCGCTGCCCTGGGGATTATGACCGCCAGGCGGAATCCTGGCGGGATATTGGAGGGGCCGGCGGTATGGCCGTGGCAATTCCGCCACAGTCATAATTTCTGGCGGAACACGGCCTGCCTGTTGGCGGTGTTACCGCCAACTTACCGCCGGCCGCCAGGGTCGTAATGACCCCCTGTATTTTTTAGTTTTCCTTGACCCTTGAAAAAACTCACGTTCCTCACTAAGGACCTAATTTAGATCATGGCGGAGGGGTTACTCCGTTGCAACGATGTGGCATATCCTGTCTGCTGAAATCTAAATGCCATTTCTTTCTATGGGATTTGATTTTGGCAGACAGGATATCCGTCACCGTTGTGATGGAGTAACCCCTCCACCAAGATCTAAATCAGGCCTTAGGTTTATACAATGGGTGGACACTGGCAAATCTGTTTATTTGTCATATTCAGAAATCATGGCAGGCAGACCCCATGACTTGCTAGTGGTGCATTTTAAGTTTTTGCATCACTATTGCTACACACCGGAGCGCGTGGTCAAATTCACCCCTAACGCCAATCTTGACTATAAAAACTGTGGTCAGATGAATGTGGGCTCCTTGTCCATGGAAATGGTCTTGTGCTAATTCTGTGGTTCCCAACCTTTTGACTTCTGTGGACCCCGACTTTATCAATACTGAAACTGAATCATTATTGGAATCCGGGGACCCCCCCAGTGAGTCATTATTGGAAGTTGAGGACCTAGGCCCATATTTATACTTTTTTAGTGCCGCATTTGCGCCGCTTTTTGACGCAAAAACGGCACAAACTTACAAAATACAATTGTATTTTGTATGTTTGCGCCACTTTTGCGTCAAAAAATGACGCAAATGCAGCGCTAAAAAAGTATAAATATGGGCCCTAGTCTGTTAATATTATTACATTTTCTAAGCAGTCACAGACCCCATGAGGAGGCTTCGCAGACCCCCAGGGGTCCTCGGACCGCAGGTTGGGAACCAATGTGCTAAACTATCTGCTTATTGGGTCCAAATATTTGCGGTTACAATCCGTGGTTAATGTTATTCTTGCACTAGACCCAGAAGTGGCTCTGCCGGGCGCCACTGTGGATGTCCCCAGCGCGGTGAGACATTTTGTCAGCATGGCCTTACTGCTCACCCCCAGTGCCTTGAGACCCTCATGGGTGACTAGCCACGCATTACAAATATTGATTGATTGATTGATTGATTGACTGCTTGCGAAGAGGCGTGTGGCGTTGTCCTAGATGAGTGGACTCTAGGAAGCAAATGGACATAAAGACGGAAGGACTACATTCCACATTAAGACCTAAAGACTTTTGGGGTCCACTCCACCCCTACTTATTGGAGAGAAAACCATCTGCACCATCTTGAGTGATCACATATTCTTCTCATGCTCTAGCTGTAACGTCCCCAGAAATGTATCCAAGCTATTGAACTAATAACTGTTCATATCTTTCTGTACGTGCCTCAGACCTGTTTGTCAGTCAATGCTCGACACTATGATCTGCACCTCTTGTTTTTGTCACTTATAACATACTTTCATAACTATACAATTAAACTCTAAAAAAAAGTAATAAAAATAACGTGGTTTTATCATTCCTCTGCCTGCACAAATTCCCCTGAGTGATGCGGCTTTCCTCGCCCAGGAAAAAGGCACATAATGCGTTTGCTGAGATGAAATATATGTCCATGTAAAATGTTAACTTTTAAGGAGGCGAGACTGCTTGGATCTTTGTGCTTCAAGTAGGTATGTGCAAAATGTGCGTAAGTTTCTTTTGCTTACTTGTGTGACATTTCAGGAAAAATAAACGAAACTACATGTAATTCCACAAAATGCAAACCTATTTTATCACAAAATGCTTTCTTTCATCATTAGGGTCGAGCCTGCGTTGCATGCGCTCGCGGATACGTATCGCAGCGAGACGCTTTAGTTATTAGAAAAGGGCTCGGAGCCCTGTCAACGTCACGTCAGTGTGTTTGATTGGTTCGTGGGCTTGCCTAGTAAAATCTGCTTGCTTTCATTAGTGGAAGGCATGCACACGTCATGCCTTTTCCGGTGGTTAGCCCTCCTCGAGCACAGCGACCAAGTACAGAAAACATGCGAGGCTCGCTGTTTTCTGTCGGATCGTGGACTACTTTTTCTCTGTTTTCCTAGCGCGATTTCGCTTGGCAGAAGTCGAGTGCTTACACATTTCACTTTTTTACGTACATAAAAGCACTTTTGCCGATAGATGAAAAGTCGGGTTAGGAGTTTACAACGGGATCAGCTCTAACATGAGCAAACGGAAGACCCGTTGCATTGCAAATGCTTGTTTTTTTTATGTTAGCACGCATTTTGTGCTAAAGAATAGAGTGAAAAACACAATTTCTCAGTGGTACTAAGCACTATATAAATGCAATTTACAATTGCCACAAACAACAACCATTCATGTCCATGTTGTTCAAATTGTTTATTGCGCACCCACACTTTAATTTCGCCATAAATGGTGGTGTAATTACTCTATATGGTGTAAATTCAGGAAATACATGTAACAAGCCTACTGCAAAATTCCCGAAAGAACACGAGTTACAGTGCTGTAATTTAAAGTTTGCCCAGGAGCACTTCCAAGTACGAGAAGAGTGAAGAACATGATGTTCTAGTGAAACACAGAAACAAAAAGTGGGGATCTGCCATCAGACGTTTCCGACATGCAGCCCTTGCTTGAGGCCAAAATCCACACTGGACTGAAGGGAGTTGCTTGATCATAAGATTTGTGAGGTCACAGTGTCAGATTTTCCAACAATCACGTTGGCATATCAGGTTAAGACACATTACGTGACAAGCAGGGCGCATGGGGGGGCTCAGGGGGGCAGTGGGAAAGGGAGAGGAACACGGATTGCCAGGGGTGCTAAGTGAGGGAATAAACAGTATGTTTTGTAAAATAACCAACATCTTTCAAAACAGAAAGAGGCAAAGAGTGTGTGTGTGCCTTTTTGTCTGTGTGTATTTAGAAATTCATGGTGATTCCTGACAGACAACTCAACCTGCCCGACAGAAAGCAACTGTACCCAACCATTTACCAGCAAATACATTTACTAGGGTGGTGCAATGCCCCCCAACAGCCCTGACGGTGTGTGCATGTGTCAGGGCGTCTTTATCTTTCCTGTGCCTCAGTCTGGTGTTTAACTGAGCTTTGAGCCTCAGAGCGGCCTCTTTTTACTGAAGGGGTGGACGGTACCCATGCTACAAACATCTACACGAATTGACAGCCCAAGGACAAGGTGTGCACGGAAATATCAGTAGAGTTGGGGCAGAGGCAGTCACTTGTCAGGCTTGCCTGATGTTTCATAGCGCACAGCGGAGCAGTGTGTGGCCGCTATACTTTTTAGCAGTTGTGGGACGGTTCATGGCCAGGTGAACCGCATTCTTATTGTTGATTTCAAATATCCACCTTTTAGCTATCAGCTTCGCTAATGGCGGGCACGGTTCTTTTGGGGCCCAGGCCTATTTTTGGTCCCAGTCCAACACTGTGCCAGCCATGCGCGGCGTGCGTGCTGCGCAATGCCCAAAACCCCTGTCGACTGGGCACCTGGGCAACTTTGCGGCCTTCTCGGAGTAAGGATATCTCTGCCGCCTTCTAGCAGTACAAAGCATTACTACCAGTTAGGTACCTATGGGGTCTACTCAGAGTACAATAGGTGTAGGGCCCGCCTGAGTACCTGCGCGGCCCACCAGGGTACCTGCGCTGCCTACTCACAGTTCAGCGTGCAGGGTTCACCTGGGTACTTCCGCTGCTTACTCAGAGTACAATGGGTGTAGGGCCCGCCTGGGTACCTGCGCGGCCTAGTCACAGTTCAGTGCGCAGGGATCACCTGGGAACTTCCGCTGCCTACAGAGAGTACAATGGGTGTAGAGCCCACCCGAGTACCTGCGCGGCCCACCAGGGTACCTGCGTGGCCTACTTACAGTTCAGCATACAGGGCTCACCTGGGTACTTCGAAGCCTATCCGCAGTACAATGCTTGTAGAGCCGACCAAGGTACCTGCGTGGCCTACTCAGAGTTCAGCGTGCAGGGCTCACCTGAGTACTTCCGAAGCCTACTCAGAGCACAATGGGTATGGTTCACCTGGGCACCTCGCGCCCTGCAAGCAGTAGAGAGCCTAAGGCCCACCCGGGCTGTGTAATGCCCACTTACAATACATGGAGTAGGGCCCGAGTACACACATCTGTTCACCCTATAAGCCTCGAAGTAACAAAGCTGCTGTGTTCATGTGCCTCGACCTTGGAGCGTCCTTGAAGGACCATAACTTGTCAATGTCTCTCCCTAGATGTGTTCTCTGGCCCAACTTTCAGCACCACGGAGAGGGCACTGGGCGCTTCTACTGGCCCAACTTTCAGCACCACGGAGAGGGCACCGGCCGCTTCTACTGGCCCAACTTTCAGCACCACGGAGAGGGGACCGGCCGCTTCTACTGGCCCAACTTTCAGCACCACGGAGAGGGCACCGGGCCGCTTCTACGCCTGCAGCGTGTGCCGATAACTCTGCTGTCCAAAGGGCCGGCTTTAAATTTAAATGTTAGCCATGAGCAAAGCTAATAGGCCTTGCTTCGTGACCTGCTAGAGGTGCACAGCCATTGGGTCATGCTGCACAGCATCGACAAAAAATGGTGGCGGAATAATGAATGAACCAAAGGTATTAGAAAAAGGCGCATTTTGTAGGCGAGGCCGCATCATTTTGGAGGCGCATGCACGGGTCCTGACATATACACGTGAGGAGCCGCCTTTGGAAAAAAACAAAACTTAAACGTGAAATGTGAGGAAAGCGCTTTTATTTCTGAATGAGAAGGGCTGGCTGCGGTGTGTTGCCTGGCCTTCCAAGAAGAAAGGGGAACACATAAAAAACTCAATTGCACTGGTCAGGAGGAGGTGGGGGAGAGCGGAAGTGGAGGCCATTGTCCAGGGTAAGGAGGAAGGGGAAAGAACCACACTAGAGAGGGAATACGGCGGTGGGAGACGCACACAAGACATGGAACAAGAGGGGGCAAAGTGAGTAAGACATCGGCAAAGCAACATGGAGCGCAGGGGGAGAGAAGCACACGTACAAGAGAGAGCAACAGGGAGTGCGGAAAGGAGAGAAGCACACGTGCAAGACAGAGCAACATGGAGCGCAGGAGGGAGAGAAGCACACGTGCAAGACAGAGCAACATGGAGCGCAGGAGGGAGAGAAGCACACGTGCAAGAGAGAGCAACATGGAGTGCAGGAGGAGAGAAGCACACGTGCAAGAGAGAGCAACATGGAGCACAGGGGGGGAGAAGCACACGAGCAAGAGAGAGCAACATGGAGCGCAGGAGGAGAGAAGCACACGTGCAAGAGAGAGCAACATGGAGCACAGGGGGGGAGAAGCACACGAGCAAGAGAGAGCAACATGGAGCGCAGGAGGGAGAGAAGCACATGTGAAAGAGAGAGCAACATGGAGTGCAGGAGGAGAGAAGCACATGGGCAAGAGAGAGCAACGTGGACTGCAGGAGGGAGAGAAGCACCCCTGCAAGAGAGTGCAATATGGAGCACATGGGGCACGGAAGAGAGAGAAGCACATGTGCAAGTGAGAGCAACATGGAGCACAGGGGGAGAGAAGCACACGTGCAAGAGAGAGCAACATGGAGGGAGTGAGAGAGAGAAGCACACATACAAGAGAGAGGAACATGGAGTCCAGGAGGGAGACAAGCACACTTGCAGAAAGAGCAACAGGGAGTGCGGGAAGGAGAGAAGCACACGTGTAAGAGAGAGCAACATGGAGCACAGGTTGAGAGAAGCACACGTGCACGAGAGAGCAACATGGGGCACAGGAGGGAGAGAAGCACATGTGCAAGAGAATACAACATGGAGCACATGGGGCGCGGAAGAGAGAGAAGCACACGTGCAAGAGAGAGCAACATGGAGCGCAGGGAGAGAGAAGCACACGTGCAGAAAGAGCAACAGGGAGTGCGGGAATGAGAGAAGCACACGTGCAAGAGAGAGCAACATGGAGCACAGGGGGAGAGAAGCAAATGTGCAAGAGAGAAAAACATGGGGCACGGGGAGAGAAGCACACGTCCAAGAGAGAGCAACCTGGAGCGCAGGAGGAGAGAAGCACAGTGCAAGAGAGAGCAACATGGAGCGCAGGGGGAGAGAAGCACACGTACAGAGAGAGCAACATGGAGCGCAGGAGGGAGAGAAGCACACGTGAAAGAGAGAACAACATGGAGTGCAGGAGGGAAAGAAGCACACGTGCAAGCAAAAGCAACATGGAGCGCAGGGGGAGAGAAGCACACGTGCAAGAGAGAGCAACAGGGAGCGCAGGGGAAGAGAAGCACACTACAGAGAGAGCAACAGAGAGCGCGGGAAGGAGAGAAGCATTCGTGCAAGAGAGAGCAACATGGAGCGCAGGAGGGTGAAAAGCACACATGCAAGAGAGAGCAACATGGAGTACAGGAGGGAGAGAAGCACACATGCAAGAGAGAGCAACATGGAGCGCAGGAGGGCGAAAAGCACAAATGAAAGAGAGAAAAACATGGGGCACGGGCGAGAGAAGCACACGTGCAAGAGAGAAAACATGGGGCACGGGAGAGAAGCACACGTCCAAGAGAGAGCAACATGGAGCGCAGGGGGAGAGAAGCACACGTACAGAGAGAGCAACAGGGAGTGCGGGAAGAAGAGAAGCAAACGGGCAAGAGAGAGCAACAGGGAGTGCGGGAAGAAGAGAAGCAAACGGGCAAGAGAGAGCAACATGGAGTGCAGGAGGGAGAGAAGCACACGTGAAAGAGAGAACAACATGGAGTGCAGGAGGGAGAGAAGCACACGTGCAAGCAAAAACAAAACATAGAGCGCAGGGGGAGAGAAGCACACGTGCAAGAGAGAGCAACAGGGAGCGCAGGGGAAGAGAAGCACACTACAGAGAGAGCAACAGAGAGCGCGGGAAGGAGAGAAGCATTCGTGCAAGAGAGAGCAACATGGAGCGCAGGAGGGAGAAAAGCACACATGCAAGAGAGAGCAACATGGAGTGCAGGAGGGAGAGAAGCACACGTGCAAGAGAGAGCAACATGGAGCGCAGGAGGGAGAAAAGCACAAATGCAAGAGAGAGCAACATGGAGCGCAGGAGGAGAGAAGCACAGTGCAAGAGAGAGCAACATGGAGCGCAGGGGGAGAGAAGCACACGTACAGAGAGAGCAACAGGGAGTGCAGGAAGAAGAGAAGCACACAGGCAAGAGAGAGCAACATGGAGCGCAGGAGTGAGAGAAGCACACGTGAAAGAGAGAACAACATGGAGTGCAGGAGGGAAAGAAGCACACGTGCAAGCAAAAGCAACATGGAGCGCAGGGGGAGAGAAGCACACGTGCAAGAGAGAGCAACAGGGAGCGCAGGGGAAGAGAAGCACACTACAGAGAGAGCAACAGAGAGCGCGGGAAGGAGAGAAGCATTAGTGCAAGAGAGAGCAACATGGAGCGCAGGAGGGTGAAAAGCACACATGCAAGAGAGAGCAACATGGAGTACAGGAGGGAGAGAAGCACACATGCAAGAGAGAGCAACATGGAGCGCAGGAGGGCGAAAAGCACAAATGCAAGAGAGAAAAACATGGGGCACGGGCGAGAGAAGCACACGTGCAAGAGAGAAAAACATGGGGCACGGGGAGAGAAGCACACGTCCAAGAGAGAGCAACATGGAGCGCAGGAGGAGAGAAGCACAGTGCAAGAGAGAGCAACATGGAGCGCAGGGGGAGAGAAGCACACGTACAGAGAGAGCAACAGGGAGTGCGGGAAGAAGAGAAGCACACGGGCAAGAGAGAGCAACATGGAGTGCAGGAGGGAGAGAAGCACATGTGAAAGAGAGAACAACATGGAGTGCAGGAGGGAGAGAAGCACACGTGCAAGCAAAAACAAAACATGGAGCGCAGGGGGAGAGAAGCACACGTGCAAGAGAGAGCAACAGGGAGCGCAGGGGAAGAGAAGCACACTACAGAGAGAGCAACAGAGAGCGCGGTAAGGAGAGAGGCATTCGTGCAAGAGAGAGCAACATGGAGCGCAGGAGGGAGAAAAGCACACATGCAAGAGAGAGCAACATGGAGTGCAGGAGGGAGAGAAGCACACGTGCAAGAGAGAGCAACATGGAGCGCAGGAGGGAGAAAAGCACAAATGCAAGAGAGAGCAACATGGAGCGCAGGAGGAGAAAAGCACATGTATAAGAGAGAGCAACATGGAGGGAGTGAGAGAGAGAAGCACACATGCAAGAGAGAGGAACATGGAGTCCAGGAGGATGAGAAGCACATATGCAAGAGAGAGCAACATGGCGCATGGGAGGGAGACAAGCACACGTGCAAGAGAAAGAAACCTGGAGCGCGTAGGGAGAGAAGCACTTAGTCAAGAGAGCAACATGGAGCATGGGAGAGAACAGCCATTGGCAAAGAGCAGCATGGGGTACAGCAGCACACAGTCAGGGGGGAGATAAGTACACAGGGCAGACTACTGGAAAACATTAGTATTCTCATGGAGTGCTTAAGCAATAAAATACAAGTGGTTCTTTAAAAGTGAGCAGTGGAAGGACCAAAGTAAAGAGGTTATGCTCCAGTGGAGGCACAAACACAAGGTGGGCAGGGCAAGCTATAGAATAAGAAGCAAGCAAATAAGAGTGACCGTAACAGCAACCAATGGGAAGCAATGCGCAGGGTTTAAGACCACTATAAGTATGTGGTAAGCTTACATTAGGTCTAAATATGCCCCTCCCAAAAAGAGATGTGTTATGGGCTTCTAAACACATTTTGTGATTCAGTAACCTATTACCGGATTGCAAAAAGGGTTTAATTCATAGCGAAGAGCTGTTTTATGGTCGCAAGCCCTGTGATTCTGCAAGTTACAGGCCGTGCAACCACAAAATGGCTTAGTATATCAGGCCCTTGGCCCTTATTTCAATGTTTTACAGAGATCACAAAATAGCTTTCAATGACAACAGATGTTTTAATATCAGTCCTCAGCTGCAATGGGAAGCAGGCGCAGGGAGAAAAGGTTTAAATGATTAAGAGCTTAAAGATCATGACTGATTGTGATGCACATTTGAATACATAACTTTAAAAAATCGATGTGACATAAGATTACATTGGTTACGAAGTGTAAGTATTTGTGCGTTTTTCCATTTTATATGTAAATATGTTTTATGTTATTTTAAATCAGTAATATTATTATTACATAGAAACTTTTTTCGCATTAAACAAAAGATAGGTCCTGATTTATATCTCAACGGAGGGAATTCTGAGTCACAAATGTGACGGATATCCCGTCCATTGTATTATGATCCCCATAGGGTATAATGGGATTGTAGTATGGCGGATATGACATCCGTCATTTTTGTGATGGACTATTCCCCTCCACCAAGATCTAAATCAGGCTCATAGCTGCTAAAAGTGTTGACAAACATGTTTGGAGGTCATTGTTACTTTTCGCTTTTCCACAACATCTGAACATTTCAGTGATACTCACATATTACTCTCAAACCCCAGTTCTATCAAACACCTCGCAGCCTCCGGATGACCCTTTGCAACCAGTGAACACCTCTGTGCAGATTCCTGGCAAGGAGCACAGCTCAAAGGCAGCTGCCTGTGATATCTGCAGAGATAGCGCACCCAATTGTTCCACTTCTAGGAGCTGTAAAAACACAGGCGCTACTACTACCCAATCTAATGGAACTCAAGTTACCGACCTTGGAGGGAAGGAAGGCTGGGCTGACCTGCAAGGGATTCAAACACGTGCACTGGAAGCAGCAGATATCAGCAGAGAGTGGTTAACTCACATAGTCATGTATTTGTTTGGTTTAAATATCGAAAGTTATTTCAGTAACAATGGCTGGTAGACTCGGCTGTGATGAAAGACTCTGGCAGCAGGTGGCACTCCCGGGGGAGAGCTGAGAACACAGCACCTTGCCGCAGGCAGTGACAGCCTGTCACAGGCCCTGGAGCCCTCAGAGAAGAGCACGTGCTAGAGATGAAAGGGGCAGATGAGGGGCAGGTGGAAGGTGGAGGTACCTCAGTAGGGGAGCCGTTGGTAGGATCATGAGAAGGAGCAGGGCCGGCTCTAACACTGGTGGCGCCCGGTGCAACAATCTGTTTTGGGCCTCACACCCACCAATGACCACCTCCTCGGATTCTCTCACTACCACCCATAAATGTGCCCCTCATCTCTCCATAGTCCCCTTTCACATACATTCATTTGGTTTAAAGCACTGGTAAAGGCTGACTTTACTAATCCACACAGCTATCCACATAAGATACAGATCTGTTTCTTGCAGCACGCACATTAACCCTCTACGCTCCTTTATGGTGAGACAAAACTGCCACTAAAAAAAACTCCATCTCTCTCTCTTGCAAGATCATTACTCACAAGAGTTATCTTGACATTTTTATTGCTGCTTGAAAGCTGGAAACAGAAGGAACTCTGCAGCGGGTGCTTTTAAATGGTAAGTTATACCTAAACACAAAACCCCCCCTCTGAGGTCAGTGCCCCCTCTCCAGGTCAGCACCCAGTGTGGCTCAACAGGTTGCACGGCCCTTCCAGGGGATGGGGCAGGTACTGTCTTGAAGCAAAAGGCAGAGGAGCAATGGTGAGAGAGATGAAGGGAAAGATGGTTTCAGAGGAGCTAAAACCCTGATATGCAGGGCCACTGGAAATATGCAGCAGGGGAGCATCATATTACGCGGCAGGTTTGAGTAAATTATGTGGCAAGAAAAAGCAAATTATGATGCACAATGCAGCACATTTTGTCAGCATCACTTCATCATCTTGTCATTTTTATACTTGGTAACACTATAGGAACATTGGTCACAGCTCTTTCGTACCAGTATAATATCCAACTACAGCAATAAACAATAGAAAGGTGTCCAGTCAACTTTTGCAAAAGGCCTTCTAATGCGCAGCGACATGTCTCCTAGTTTTTAGTAACTTGAAAGGTTTGAGTCGGAAACATTTTTGGTTAAAATCTGCAGATTATGCGGCAGATGGATTATGTGGTAAATGCAGCAAATCTATAATTATGCAAAAAACGCTGCGGCAGCACAATCGCATAATTCCTAGGGGCCCTGGCTGTAGGCCTGCCAGGATTGGCGCAGGCTGAGTCACCCTAATATACACCATGGTTGGGGATGTCTGAGGGCACCTTCAAAAGAGGCTGAGAGGTTGGGGAGTTAGCCACATTAGATGAGTAGACATAG
Source organism: Pleurodeles waltl (assembly GCF_031143425.1). Classification (NCBI taxonomy): domain Eukaryota; kingdom Metazoa; phylum Chordata; class Amphibia; order Caudata; family Salamandridae; genus Pleurodeles; species Pleurodeles waltl. Next base: position 35,566,056 of record NC_090449.1, read on the forward strand.
CGGTACATCTGGCACAGCCATGCTGGCCCCTGCTAGGGACCGCTCAGTCATCACACATACCTGCTACTGCTCCCAAGACCTTCATCCGCGGCCTCCTCGGTTTCCTTACTGGTTCAACCCATCCCAGTCCTCTCACCTGCTCCTCCGCCATTTTGACAAGTATTCAATATGGACAGAGATGTTTTTCTCACGTCACAATTATTTATCTTGAATCAGCCTTTGCTTGGTTCTTGCTATGATGCCACTGACACTCTCCTAACTCCTCTCCTACTTATTTCAAATCCTTTTTTTAGAACCAAGGACTCTCAAAAATGTTTTCCTCCATCTGTGTATTTGGTAGTAGCAAGGCATGTAGCTGCACTTCCGCATTTACACTGAAATATTTATAAATTGGTGCATAGTGCCACGAGGGACATGGTTTTGAGGCTGGTGGGATTATTTATTCACTGCACCCACAATGAGGGGGGTGATGCTGGTGGGAAGGAGAGCATCTGAGGCCAAGGTGGACGCTCCTCATAATGAGAAGGAGCAGGGCGGCTCCTCCTTTAGAGCAGAGGAACATTGCCCCACTTAAATTCCCCCCTAGAAAAGCCCCAAAGACGAAATATAAAATGGTAATTCATGAGCATTTTATTTTTCGTCAACTGGCCTGAACCATATCAGGAGGGGGTGGGGCCTGGTGAGCGGCAGTAGTGGAGAACTGCCTGCTTGTGCACTAGTTTATAGTGCGCATTTCCCTTTGGCCGGGCGGCTTGTGGGTGCCAGCCTGACATGCGCACTATAAACCTCTCAACCTAGCTGTGTTAGACAGCCGGGTTGACAGCCGGCACAGGCCACTAGTGTCCTCGGGAGCACCAATAGATCCCACTCCCTCCAGTCCTGGTACTGCTCTCATGCAGGTTAACAGCATGAGAGCAGAGCCAGGATTGGTAAAGAGAGTTAGCTGGGGCCCTGACATCAGGAGAAGCAGAAGATCGGAGCAAAGAGGACGTGTTGGCAGAAAGCATGGTGAGTACTCTTTTATTTATTGCATTTATGTATTTAATTTAATGTATGCATTTTTTTTATGCATTCATACATCTGCCCGCCCCTCCATCGCCCTAATTGCCAGCCACTAATGGAAAGGCGTAAACCAAAAGGTCTCAGCTGAGGTCTTCAGGGAGACAGCAGAAATGTCAAGGCGCGTGCTGCAGGCTCCCGCCGCCATCTTGGACGGTGCTCGCAAGTGATGACTTTATCCATCACTCCGAAGGGGCTCCCTGGGAGAGTCAGGCCAGACTCTGGCAGGCCCTGCCTGACCTGCCACAACAGCAGCCATCAATTCAGATTAAAGGTGGCAGGCGGGGGAAGCAGGCAATTATGGAGCAACATGGATATTTTCACAGGGACTAAATTCATCAGCACGGTCTTTTTTCATTATGTTTTACCCGTTTTAGGCAGCCCACAAAGGAGCCCCTGAGGTCATGATAGCTTGCAGCTAAGTAATTTGTTTGTCCTAATTACCTTCTCACCTTGTTGTTTTTCTTCAGTCAAATGTAATTAAGTTATGTTTTTAATTTAAATTTAAACTTGATTAAAAAGCATATTAACTCTATAACAACACATTTTAGGAATAAAATCTACATATAAATGCCCTTTACATTATCAGCGAAGTAAATATTCCTCTCTCTTTCCTCGGTCTGTTATTTCCTATCCCTTCCATTGCGGCTGTGACTCGGCTTCAGTATTCTTTTCCTACTCAGGATCCGGTGGATTAAAATTTATGTTTTTTGCGTTTCTTAGATGGTTCAGTAACCCAGCGTTGAAGGAAAGGCGCTTCTGTGCTATAATAGATTACAAATTGTGAGTTTTGAAAGAGAATTTATATGTTGGGGGGCTTTTAAGCTTCAGCATCAATTCTACCATAAAATAATTTCAAGTATGTTCTTTAGGTGTCAGAAGGTCAGGCACTAGAAGTCATTGCGCCCACACAGTGGCCTCTCGTAATCATGAAGTAGGTGCCGTCCAATAAAAAACATACAAGCACTAGTTGGCAAATTCAACAAAACTGATCAGGTAAATGGAAGCACATAATAAAACCTAGAAATCTACAAAGAAAACACAAAACAATGTCTTCATGATGTGCCTACTAAAAATGAAGTGAGCAAAATCACCTGTTTTTTAATTTAATATTTTAATAGTAAAATTTCAAACACTGGTTTAGGTAAGTTACTTTTTGCAAGAGGTGAAAAATATGTGGTGCAAGCTAACAAGAAGTGTAAAAGTTCAGGAGATGTGAAGTGGGAAGCATCTATAGACTTCCTATATCTTTAGCATGCAACAGGCACTGGTATTAGCGGTTACTACCCCGGATGAGGCGCAGGAGAGCCTTGTGGACAAGGAGAACATTAATCTGCTGGAGCCCAGTATTAGGGATTTAGTCGAGCATAGTGTTACAGTTTTGCATTGTCAAATCATGCAAATTAGTTGTGCAGGTCCTTGTATGTGGAGGTTAAAGTTAAGCGTTTTGTATATGGGATGCTACACACTGTTTGGGGCTTTGATATTGCACTGTATTGCATTGTATGGGCCTCTATAAAGCCCTCCCTGTCCCCAGTGAAGTGCTGGAATGCTTTGAGGACAAGTAATGCACTTCTCTGTCAGTTACTTATAAGATTAGAGACACTTGTCATGCAACTCGAGTTACATTTTGACAATCTTTTTATTGCACAGTTGTCACACAGTTTGTGAGTAGTTTACCATGCAATTTGTCATGCACTGTGTTATAGGAAGCTTTTACCAATTGTCGTGCAATCTATCATATCAAGAGCCCGTAGGGTGTCATGCAGTCTGTCATGTAGGCAGGTGGTTGTGCTTGCAGTTGGGTAGTGGTCATGCAAGCGGTTATTCAATCAGACATGCACGCGTATAGCTACCAATGAAAACCTATATGCGGGGTCAACCCAGGCATGGCAGAACTCCAGCCGCTGGCAGCAGTGCTCTTCCACCAGGAGTTACAATATGGAGTCACCCGAGGAGCAACAGAATCCTATCCCCCTAGCGGTGCTAAGCCAGCAGGAAACACCACATGGAGTCCACACAGGAGCAAAGGAATCGTAGCTCCTTCAGTGCTAAGCCAGCAGGAGATCACATGGAGTCCAAACAGGAGCAAGGGAATCATAGCTCCTTCAGTGCAAAGCCAGCAGGAAACACCATATGGAGTCCACACACAGGAGCAAAGGAATCCTAGCTCCTTCAGTGCTAAGCCAGCAGGAAACACCACATGGAGTCCACACAGGAGCAAGGGAATCCTAGCTCCTTCAGTGCTAAGCCAGCAGGAGATCACATGGAGTCCACACAGGAGCAAGGGAATCCTAGCTCCTTCAGTGCTAAGCCAGCAGGAGATCACATGGAGTCCACACAGGAGCAAGGGAATACTAGCTCCTTCAGTGCTAAGCCAGCAGGAGATCACATGGAGTCCACACAGGAGCAAGGGAATCCTAGCTCCTTCAGTGCTAAGCCTGCAGGAGGTCACATGGAGTCCACACAGGAGAAAAATAATCCTAGCTCCTTCAGTGCTAAGCCTGCAGGAGGTCAACTGAGCTCTAGTCAGGTGAGACAGAGGAATCATGGTAGATGATCTGTGATTTAACCCCCCTTAATTTTGAGTGCTCTACTAAGATGCAAGAAGAAGTGAGCTGCATTTGGTCTAAAGTAGCCATCTCCTGAATGCCATTAGAACAAAAAAGACACTTTTGAACATTCATCTAAGCATCAGTGACAGAGAACATGAGCAAGGCTATGAAAAATATAAGACCTCAAGGAATCATGACTGAACCTTCTCTCTAGAGCTCCCCAATCAAAGGAAACTTGGACCAAGTAAATTGTGTGCAGATGATAAGGAGTTGGAAAGTATACACGAAGTAATCCAATCTCCCAAGCCCAATATTCTCTTGATCCACACCTTGGGAAGGGCTGGAGATATGACCTTGTTTGATAGTGAAAAAGATGCCGCCTCATGTGAAGACTTCCTTGAGTGCTGAATTCCCACCTGTAGATCTGAACTACAGAGATCCCAAGTAAGCCCACTCACAAAACAAAACAAGTCCCAATGACTTATAATATTCATATCTCAAATGTTTTACCATAGTAACTGGATTCTCCAATACGCCAAGTAAAACTCTCCAGTTCCATCTTTGCCCGAGACTTCTTCAGTGATACACAAAGAAAAAGAAAACCTTACACGATTTAAGACCTAGAAGGAAGGAATTGGACATCCTGTGTGAATTCCTCTGCGTAGAATTAAAGATAATCACCCATAAAAATAAATGTAGGAATTTCAATAACCCAAACAACCTTAAAAGTTATCTAGCCAATCAGGAGGGAGGCAGTGTGGCTACTTGAAGTACTGTCTTTGATCTCACTCCAGTATAATCTAATTTCGACATCAGAATGTGACTGTAAGGACTAAGCTAGACATACCTATCCTCAGTGATTGATTCATCAACTTTCAGTATAATTTTGAATTTGAATTTGAGGTACTTACAGAGCGCATAGACCCATAGGCATCGAAGCACTGAGCCAGAAGAAATAATGAGGAATCTGCCCCCACAGAAAAAGCTGAGATCCAGGAGGCTAATTTGAGAATAGCCAGGTTTTCACCTGTCTCAAGAACAACAGGTATGACTTTGTCCTAATGTTTCCTGGGAGGGAATTCCAGAGCCTAGTAGCTGCCCCAGAAAAAGCCCGATCCCCCACCTAACTTTCCCACTCCTGGTAATTTCCACCTTTCTACATCCTGCTGATCGTAAGGATCTGCTTGGAGCATTTCATCTGAAGACTGTTCTCGAACGAGTCGAGCCCTGAAGGTGAAGAGTCTCATGCGTCAAGCACAGGGCTTTAAAAACACCTGTTTCTGCACCAGCAGCCAGTGAAAGGATCTCAAACCCTCCCTCACAGAAAAACCAGGTGTACAGCCACATTCTGAATAATTTGGAGCTTGGTCAGTGAGAGTTTATTGGTGTTAAGATATAGGGAAGTACAATAACCTGGGTGTCGAAAGTCAGCTGTCATCAAAGAGCACACCTACATTTTTGACTGCGGATGCCGGAACAGGTCTCCTAGCACAAGTATCAGGCCACCAGCAACTGGACCAAATTACACAGGCCATACCGAAGACCAAAATCCCTGTTTTCTCCCCATTAATCTTGAGCCAGTTTTGTTTCATCCATGGCTGACTTCTATCATGCACATCCTGAATCTGTCCACCACCTCTCCCCAGTCGTTGTCGATGGACGCAATGATCTGGGTATCATCTGCATAAGAGAACACTTGGAGCCCAAATAATGTTTAACACCATTGAGTGAACAGTTTTGGGTCATATCCTGAACTTCCATCTTTATGCCCATCCTTGGATGAAAATCTTTGCTAAATTGCTGCATAGGACGAACATTTTCCTTCGTAGCTGCATATTTGTAATCTTTTCATGTTTCCCAATTTCCTGTTCTCAGTGGTTGTATTGTTTCTGTGCCTTTTCTTTATACTCACGTACAGCTCTTGAGCACATTTATGATTTTAACGTTAATGCTTTACTTCTATGACATGCAAACCACTAATAATGAATCTACACCATCACCACTTCAGCGCCGCCGTCTTTGGCTGTAAGGTGCGTTATTCACAACCTTCTATGCACATTTTCATTATCCCTAAAATTAGCGAACAAAGGCCCTCATTCTGACCCTGGCGGTTTGTAACCGCCAGGGCAGAGGGCAGAGGAAGCACCGCCAACAGGCTGGCGGTGCTTCCGGGGCAATTCTGACCGCGGCGGTAAAGCTGTGGTCAGAAAAGGGGAACCAGCGGTTTCCCGCCGGTTTTCCCCTGCCCCAGGGAATCCTCCATGGCGGCGCTGCATGCAGCGCCGCCATGGGGATTCCGACCCCCTTTCCGCCAGCCTGTTCCTGGCGGTTTACACCAACAGGAAGAGGCTGGCAGGAACGGGTGTCGTGGGGCCCCTGGGGGCCCCATTAAGATTTTCAGTGTCTGCAAAGCAGACACTGAAAATCGCGACGGGTGCCACTGCACCCGTCGCACCCCAGCAAATCCGCCGGCTCCATTCGGAGCCGGCTTCATCTTTGCTGGGGCTTTCCCGCTGGGCCGGCGAGCGATCTGCTTGAGATCGCCCGCCGGCCCAGCGGGAAAGTTGTGATCACCGCCGAAGTCATTTGACCGCGGTGCGGTGTTTGGGCGGTTTTCCGCCCGGCGGACGGTGCCCGCCGGCCGCCGCCCGCCGCCCGCCGCCCGCCGGGGTCGGAATGACCCCCAAAATGCTGAGCACCAGCTGCGTGTACTTCCCACCATAGTATGCCTGAGGACTCACCCTTGTGTATCAGCTTCTAAAGGGAATGCTTGAGGCTATCTTTAGTAATCTAATAGGTAATAGACAGAGGGCCTGATTACAACTTTGGAGGAGGTATTAATCCGTCCCAAATGTGACGGATATACCACCAGCTGTATTACGAGTTCCATAGGATATAATGGACTCGTAATACGGCTGGTGGTATATCCGTCACTTTTGGGACGGATTAACACCTTCCTCCAAAGTTGTAATCAGGCCCATAGCCTCTTTTAAGGATCGGGCAGAGTTGACCTGAAGAATAGATGAGGCAATGTGTCTCTAAAAGAATCAAAATTGTCAATAAATTAGGCAGCCTAATCAATTAAATAAACCTTCTTGAGACCGAGTTAAAGTTAGAAACCACAATTCGAGCAATCAAACTCATTGCATAAGGCAAAAATATAGTTAATCAGTAAATATAAATGGAATTAGTGTAAGGCTCTGTCACATGCAGCAGTCAATCCAGCTAAGTTATTCTAAGCCCTAGACAGACTGACACAGGTCTGCTCTCTAATAGTCAAAGCTCAGAAATCAGACTGAGCTTCTTTTAGAACAAGATTGTCAGCATAAAGTGACTGCATTGTTGCTCAGGCTTAACAAATCAGAATGCAGAATGTGATGCAGAATCATCTATCAGCATCCTAGCACCATCCCCTAAATGAATAATAATACAACTCCTAATGTCATTGGATGTGGCCGCATTCATCCAGTTACCTACACAGAATATCAAACCCATGATGTGAATAGGCTTGCTGTAGCATGCAGGAAAAGGCCTTCAAGGATGACATTTCGTAAGACTGCTTCCTCTGGGGCTCACCAAGAACAGTCTGTGAACAAAGCATTTCTCTTGGGCGTATTCTGCTGTGAATGGCAACTGACTGAGATAAAAACATAGACCTTAGAAAGATGGAGCTGAGCCTAGTTTGAGCCTTGTTTGGAGAATGCTAATACAAAGATTTATGTAAAATGCAACCTTTTAATTTTGGGGCAAAAAGTTCAATTTATTAGGAAAACATTATTTATTAACCAGAAAACTCATTATCAACTATCATTCATAAATGGGTGGTGGCCAACTTCCTCCAAATGAGCAGCGAAAAGACAGAGGTCTTAGTAATCGACCACTGATCTTTGTCAGAATACACAGGAACCATTGTTATCCAGTCTCAAAGACCCCACATCTGGTTTTTTTCAATTTGATTGTGAGTCTTCATTAGTAGCCTAAATATAAAAGATGTGGTCCTCCTGTTTTCCACAGGACCCCTTTTTATTCTACCACAACTATATGCTAGTGATACTGTAGGTAAAGTCCGTTCCCATCTCAGCTGGAGAACTCCCGATATCTCGGTCTCCCTGAAGCTATAATTGGAAAACTCCAGTCAATTCAAAATGTGGCTTTAAGCCTAGATTGCAATCTCAGCCTTGTCTCTGCAGCAAGGATGTCTCTCTACTGATTTCAAGTAAAACAGCTAGCACATTTCAAAACTCTATGCATTGCCTGTCAGGCCTGTTCCAGGACAGGACCATCTCTCCTGATTGGTCCTCTTCAGTCGAGCACCCTTGGGAGATGCTTTGGGCAGATGTGCTTTTTGAACGACGAGGCGACGCTATAAACTCTCCCGCTCTGGTCCAATCTCAGTGAGGATCATGTCATAGTCTGGAAAATGCAGAAAGTTACCTCTTCTGTTAGCTGGCCTTCTGTTCAGTCTTTTGTTGGTTGATGTTGTTTTCTTCTCTTAAGTAGCTATGTGAATTAAGGCAGAAGTGGAGAGTTTGAGCCCCTGGTCCCAACAACTCTGATATATATGTGTGAGTGTGTTGTGTTCATAAATGACTTGAGTGAAAATAACTTATCGACCCTTACAGAATTCTAATGTTGTCTTCGGCATAGTACATTGAAGTATTTGACTTTCTGCTTTCACCGTTTATGAAGTTACACCATCTCATGGCCATTATGGAGCAGCCTTGCTGTGGCTGAATTAATATTTTAAAGACACACATAAAAGACAACCATTGACGCTCCCTGATTAGTGCCATGGTTATTGACTCAATATCCAGGATATCTATCCAGGGTGATATTTGTGATACAACAAGAGGTGATATCATACTTATTGGTTTTATTCTGTGGTTTAAGGGATCAGTGTTGTGTTTTGCAGATTTTGGACCTGATTTAGATCTTGGCGGAGGGGAACACTACATCACAAACATGATGGCTATCCCGTCCGCCGTATTACGATCCCATTATAGCAGAGGTCTTCAAACTGGGGGGCGGGCCCCTCTAGGGGGGCCTGAAGTGATCCCAGGGGGGGCCCCAGACTCTGCCCAAAATAAATATTATACAGATAACAGGCCTTTGTTTTAAGCAGAAGCATGTTATTGCAGTTTTAAAAAGGTAACAGGAATTAACTGCAATGTTTAAATAGGTTTAGATATATTTAAACATCGCCATTTTTATAAAATAATTGTGAAAAATTCTGAGGGGGGGCCCAATGATTTTTATTTTTCAACTGGGGGGGGCGCGGCATTAAAAAGTTTGGAGACCTCTGCATTATAGCCTATGGAGATTGCGAAACTGCGGATGGGATATCCGTCAGTATTCCATCCAACGAGATCTAAATCAGGCCCTACGTCTTGAAAGGACTCTGAGGCAAGTGCTGGGGTATGTTTTTCTCTTCTCACTGGAGCTCTTCGTCCACACGAGTCGGTCCTGGGTTGCTCCGGTGAAGATAGAATCTGTCTCCAAGCTTCCTTTTGATGCACTGAGGCTGGTCAGGAACTATGCTCGTGGTTAGGCAGATGTTAGGGTTTGGGACTGTTCAAGATGTGTTTTTGTTGCTGCTTTTACTCTTGTTATGTTCGAGGTTCCCTTCTCTCTCTCCCTCTTCTTTAGCTCTCTGTGAGGATTGGTGGGTGTGAAGGCCTATTGTGAAAGATGGATCTCTGGCCTACTTCAGGCTAATTCTTTGATGCCAGATGAGTACTACAGACCAAGCCCCCTGATCCAGTGACAAACTGAATGTATTCAACTATGCCTACACCTCAGTTCCTCTCCCTCTATGTTAAGAGGCTCAAGCATCCATTCAAATTGAATGTTTCTGGATTCCTGTAACCAGATCAAAGGGGACATTGTTCATTTACAGGAAAACAAAGGAAGATGTGGAGGAATGTTCCTTCTCTGCTTCCAGCATTTTGGAGATGGCCAGGAAGATTCTGTGTCTGCTTCCAGAGCTCTGGAGATGGGCAGGACTGTTCCTTATCTACTTTCAGAACTCTGAAGATGGCAAGGACTGTTTCTTATCTGTTTCCTGGGCTCTGAAGATGGCAAGGACTGTTTCTTATCTGTTTCCGCTGCTCTGGAGATGGGCAGGACTGTTCTTTATCTGCTTCCAGTTCTCTGAAGATGCTAGGACTATTCCTTATCCCCTTCCAGGGCTCTGCTCTGGAGACGGCAAATAAGAATCTCTGTCTGCTTCCAGAGCTCTAGAGAGGGCAAGGACTGTTCTTTATCTGCTCCTGAGCTCTGGAGATGGCGAGCAATATTCTTTGTCGGCTTCCAGTGCTCTGGAGATGGAGAGGAATATTCTGTGTCGGCTTCCAGAGCTCTGGAGATGGCAAGGACTGTTCTTTATCTGCTTCTAGAGCTCTGGAGATGATAAGGAATATTCATTGTCTGCTTCCAGAGTGCAACGCTGAGCCTCAACAGTGCTTCATCTTGGAGACTTGTAGAGAAGGTGGTAAAGGAGGTGTTAAGAGAGGTGGTAGGGAGAGAGTGATGGGATATGAAAGTTGGGAGAACAATAGAATGAATGCAGTCAAATGTTTGATTCACTCAGTAGAGGGAAATAGGAAGGGTTAATACAAGTACTCCCCGGGACTGTTGAATCACAAATCAAAGTTACAAAAAATAAAGAATAAATAGTTCTCAGACCTGAGCAGTGGAAGGGTACAACCCAGCCAATCAAAAGCAGGGCCAAGGAAGATATGCTTCAGAGGTGCGGCAAACACAAGAATAGGGTGGAGGGTCATCCAGTCAAACACAGGGAGCTGAGATTGAGAAAAAAACCTATCAGTCATGAGCAGGGAACTGTCCCAAAGCCCTTTTTATGCAGTTTTTTATTCAGCAGTGTCTGCAACAGACAACTGAAGCTATCTATAGTAAGGCTGTAAAAAGAATAACACTGAATTGCAATTTTTGGTCAATGTTTATATTGAGAATTATGGAATTGCTGACAGGAGAAAAAAGAGTTTCAGTCATACGGACTTGACTTTTCATTCAAACATTGATTCATGGATTAGTTCTTGAGTCCAAACAAAAATATTTCAAATGTTTTTCTTTTTTAATTCTCTCAAAACAAGCTAAATGGATTTTTCACTAACCCTGGACAATTAATTGCATCAAGCCCCATCTTTTAGTTCAAGTTTGTTGTCAACCTGTCCAGTGAAAAACTGATTGTTTATGGATTCAGTAGTTTTTTGACAATATTTTTAATATGGTTTTTGTTATGGAGCTATCAAAATTGTTTTTCTTTCATACATAAAGTCAGCAAGCAAGCTTAATAGAAGTTTCCTAAAATATTTAAATATTCTACTCTAATGCTAGTTTAGGGCACTCAAATCAAGGCAATTGTAGGGCAGGAATCAATGAAACATCCCAGCTAGATTGAATGCTCCATTCAAGTTGGACAAACACACAGGGCGCCAAAGGTCTCCAGTCCCAACTCACCTCGCCAAGAAGCCCACAATGAAAACCAATTTTCCTTGCTAAGTATGGCAGTCACAATATGCCATTCTGAACATAACACTGGTAAAACCCTTGCCTTGTAGCTCTCAGTGGATTAGCTGATTAAGCCCGTTTTGTATTGTTGCCTGCAAAAGCACCCATTAGGTGGATTGCGGAACTTGGAGACAGAAGGAGGTCCCCAGATATGTTTAGTAACAAGGATGAGACCTTGGTGTCTCTGCCCCGATACCTCATACGCTACAGTACCACCCATAGTTATAAATCTTGCACCAAGGTTGCTGCTTTGTGTATAGACTATATATTTTTAAGTGAATAAACTCATAGCCCTGGTTCAGTGATGTTAGTGGCTTCTGTGACACAGACAGGGCGTGATCACAGAGTACAATATCATCCATACATTACAATAGCATGAATAAGTGATTTACCTCAACCTACATGAATTTACATCTATGATCAGGCTGCTGGTATAAACAGTAAACAATATCACAGTGGACCCTTCCCTGCTTTACTCCCCACTTTTAAGGAATACTATTGATAAAGTTAATTCTTCTTTAAAGTGCTGGAGACAATAGATGTTCTTAGAAGCCGGCCACCAGTGCTGCTAAATGAACGGGTTGCCAAATACCAAGGTTCTTCCTGGTCTTGATTCCACCTCAAGTTTCTTTCTTCCACCACTCTGCACTTCCTGCCTCTTTACTTCACTCCAGTGGGTTCTTAAAAAGCTTTGCTTTTTTCACAGTTTTCTTACTTTCTTCCTTTCTCTCTTTCCTTCTTTTTCTGCTTCCCTCTTACTCTGGCGAAAAACTGATGAAAAAAGTAAGGCCCAGCCCCATAAAATTCAATTCCCACCACCTCCAACCACTGACACAAATTAAGCACTGACTATTGAAGATGGCGGCTCCAGAGCCTCGGCTCACCTTCGCTTATGTCACATGGTATATTTAAGTGATGCTTTCAACCATCTGACATGCATGGAATATCCCAATATACTAGGCTGTGCTGCGGTAGAAAGCAAGCAACCACATCAGAAGCTGCGAAGAAGTCGACAAAGGCACAAAACAGAGGGAGAGCACCAGCTGTAAATCACGCTAATGATCCATATTAGTCAATGTCCCTGTGTTGACCGACATTTCCTTGCGATACTGACAGCAGCCCGCGCTCATTATCCCTACTGTCAGCCATTCGTGCGCTAATTTGGCAAATATGCAGGATGAATGGCTCAGTCTTCAAGCATGGCAGTAGTAGGACAGGCCTGTCTTAGATCCTTTCTTAATGGCGCGCATCCCTCCAGGAAGCCGGAACATCCACCTGCATGGATAGTGCTGAAAGCAGAGCATGTCGTGTAACCACCCAACATGTAGGACAGACCCCCGGCGCATGACCAGGTGAGCCAGAGGGGCTGCTGGTATTAGCATTTTTCCGTGTTGTTATTGACTTGCTTATTGGGGTCTTTCTTAAGTAGGGTCAGTGCGTTATCTTTACTAGGCCCGGGTGATGTTTAATTACGCAAATAAATTGTTGCTACATTTATAAACTGCTTGAAATTTTGCATTGTTTTACCCACAGGAGGCTAGTTCCAGTACAAAATGTCTCGGAATGATAGCACCATGGCTGATGGACATTATCTACTCAAGCCAGTCTCCGGCTATTATCTTGAAAGACTTTTGTATGGTATGAATGCCCAGACATACAAAGGTCCAGCAACATACCGGCAAACCACATTTTGTTCAATTCATATAATTTGTATAATTTTACTGAAAATTCTTGCAAAAATACACTATTTCACCCACAGCTAAAGAAAATCAACCGACTGGTGCTGGTATGATGTGTGGACCCTCTTGCTATTAACCCACAAAATCCTCTGTTGTTTCTTTTTATTTCTTTGTATTATTTCTAGGTACCTTATTTCAAAATGCTTACATAAATGTGGCTTTTCTTAAATATGAAAAACTGTAACCTCCTATTGCATTTTGCCAGATTCAAGTCTCCTGTCACCTACTGAGAATGAATCACTTTTCTTAGCGTGTTTTATACCTTTTTCATAAACCCTTTCTTTCCTTGTGGGATCATGGTCAGACTATACTGGGTCATTGACTTTCCTGGTTCCATTATCTTTAGGGGTTTTACCCATCATTATAATTGAAAATCAGAGAAGTCCCCTTGACTTCCATGTCTTTAGCTAGTCTTTCTACCATGTCTGTAGTCAGGGCTTTTGTTCGTCTTTCTACCATGTCGATAGTGCCACAAACAGAAGAAAGGGATTATTTTTGGGCTACAAAACTTTGCATTATGTTTGCTGTGTAGCCCAATACCAACAGCTGGGCCTTGCTAGTTGGATGCTGGTGATTTTGGAATGTGGGGAATAGTGGGTCTTCCCCAGCAGGCATTTAAAGAAATAACCTATTTATCATAAAAACAAACAGCTCACACGGTTTCCCCAACGTCAGGAATGTTCGACCCTAGTAAAATCTAAGAAACAATTGGTGATTTGTGTTCAGATGAAGAAGTACACCCTAGCCTAAACATAACAACTAAGAAAGTGTCATTGACTATGTAACTTTCCAGAGTTGGTTGGAGCTTCTTGGTACATGGGTCATGGTATATGCATTTGAATAGCGCATTTCTACCATATAGATATATATAAAATCCTGTAGCACTTTCAATGTTAGATGGTGGCTGATTAGATCCTGTTATGCACATTTGCAGAGCACTATGTGCATGGATGTATGTGCCAAAAGACTTTGGTATTTGCTTTGTTCCGCTCTGGTGCACAAGTCTTGTTTTTTTGGCTGGGGATGGCTGTTACATTTGGAGGGTTTTTGCTGATTATTTAACATTGATGCAATGTTGTATGCATGTGAATGTGTTTAAGTTATCTTCTTTCGAGTGGTTGATATGTAGATTTGTGTGTGAATATACATGTGCCATTGAGGCAGCCACTCTTAGTCAACAATATGGCTTTTGGCTGCTAAATGATGCCAGGGGTTGGGTCTAATGTGCGTTGTTGGTGTAGAGTGAGATGTGAGTGTAACTTCACGCAGATGAGCTGCTGTAGAGGCAAACATTCACGAAACGGTAAGGTTTGGAGCTGTGATGTGCTTTTGATGAAGGTAGTAGTAGCTTGGAACGTGCACTGATTGTGTATGAGGTTGTATGACTATAATTAGAAAGGGATGTTCTGTTGCGGTGGCAGTGGCTTGGCCAACTATATGACTTTGAGCCATGTTTGCACCTGATGGTGCCACCAGTTATAGCTAATGTGTACTCAGGGGCGGCTCCTCCGCAATGGCGGGGAAGTGTCGCACCCCTGGCCAAGAGCCAGGAGATGAAAAATAAAATGATAGTTTAATATCATTTTATTTTTCATCTGCTGGCTCAGCTAGCATTGCAGGAAGGGACGGGGATGGGTTATGGGAGATGAGAGGGTGGAAGAGGAGAGAGTGCACTAAGTGCGCATGTGTGTTTGGCCGGCCATCTTCGGTCAGCCAAATACACATGCGCACTTAGATTTCTCCAGCCGGCTCTTTTGAATACCCGCACTGGAGAAACTGCACTGACCTCAGGGAAGTGTCTGAGCACAGTCCAAGCCGCTCAGATCAATCCTGATGCTGCTTTCATGCTAGGTTTAGCATGAAAGCTGTGCCAGGATTGCTGGGGATCCTGTGCTGGTGTCCCTGTGAATGCTGGGACACCAGAAGAAGAACCTGAGGTGGCAGTAGGATGGAGCTGTGGTGATGAGAAAGGTAGGTGTTTTTTTTTTATTGTTTCCCCGTCCCCTCACTCAACCTCCCCTTGACATCTGCCGCGGCCATCGTGTAGGTTATGCTGAATGGGTCAAGATGGCCTGTTATCATATGGTCAAGCTGATAAGTCCATAAGGAAAAGTTTTTATTAACTTAATAATGTGGCCTTGTTTGACAAATGTGCACAGAATTTTAAAAAGAAATATACATGCTGTAAGTTTTATTCTAGATAGTTTATAGCTATAGGTATTCTAAAACATGTATTTCCCTTTGATACTTCTAGTATACTATGAACCCTTCTGTAAGCCCTCTACTGAGAATTGCCATGTTTTCAGAGAGTCTAATGTCCAATAATATGTAGGAAGTTCTGTGCACCCCTCATGTTACTGTATGAAGCCAAGCCTTTTCCCACCCAGGAGAGTCATGCAAATAAATACAAAACAATGTATTGTCTGTTTGATATGCTCTGTCTGACACCTTTAGTAGACATCCAGTGCCTAACTCACATTAAGGAATGTGAACAAGGGTGCAGTGCTGGTCGGGGGATTGAGGCAAAGGAAGAGAATGGGCTGCAAAGTGGGATAAAGTTGGGGCCTTTCTGGTAGGACAGTAGATTCTAGGCAGATCCATGTACAGATGGTTGTCTTGGAAAGGCTGGCAGGGTTGTGTCCTAACTTGCCCAAGGTAGGTCCAATAACTGAGAAGGGCAGGTGGAGTACAGGCAAAGTCAGTCACATGTGTGTCTGATCCTGATGAAGATGCTCAGAACAGAGACAAGGCCGAAACACTGTTGATCTTACTTCTTTTCTTTGCGAAGAAAACTCAGGCACACCATTCCAGCCCATAATGCACAAGACAAACTGTATTGCGAAGTGTATTCAATGTATTTTTTCATTAACATGGATGCGAAGGTGGAGTATAATGACGCAATGAAAATGAGTGTAAGGTACGCTTGCACTGAATGTACTATTTTTTTTCAAAATGGAAAATGTTTTTTTATCTAAATCGCTTCAGATAATTTAACAACTAATGCAATGGAAGTTTTATAAATTATGACAAGTTCAGATGATACATTTTGTGGAATATTAGAAAAAAGCTTTATTCATATGTAAACCAAAGTCATATTAATCCCCCAAAAGGTAATTGTGGTTACTAAGCATTAAATAACTCCTAAAACACTGGTGCTTAAAATAAAAAGCCCACACAAAATTCTTTAATTGTATGTTCATGTTTCTTGGCTTGTGGTGGGTGATTACGGGGTGAGGTCGGGGTGAAGAATTCCACGCCACAGGTGGAGTTCGCGGAGTTTTGTCCCAAAAACTCTGCATAGTGACGTGGAGTTTTTTTCTCTTGCACGGCTCACCCGCATTAAGTTGGTGAGCGAAAGAAATCGATGTGTAAGGGAGAGCGAGTGAGGTTTCTGAATGCAGCAGGTTGTGACCGCCCTCATTGAGAAAGCTACTGTTCACGTGGAGGAAGCTGTCGCTTGAGTATAAAATCTGCTCGAGCGGCAGAAAGTAGTTAGAGCTCTCTGGCGCTCCATGTGATGCTGTTCGCACTGATTTTACAGCTTGGGAGAAACTCCTGGTGTTGAAAATTAGTGCAAACACCGCAATTTACCCAATCTCCGCAAATCGTGGAATTCTGCATAGCACGGTGGAGTTTTTTCGGCACTTCGCAAAATTCCACGTAGCAGAGCTCTGCAGACTCCACCCAGTAAGATAGTATGGGTACCAAGCTGCATGAAGCCTCACATTCTGGCGTGTGGACTTTTCCCTTGTACACTACGAGGCACGTCAAAAGGACTGGTTAAAGGGAAACAATACCAGAGGAGGGATGACAAAAAAATGCCTTTCTTTAGACTTGCATCAAGGGCAGTGCTAAGTTTGTAAACTAACAAGTTAGTTTTTATGTCCATATTTTGTTCTCTTTTTCTTTAGCCCTGAACAAGCGGAGAGAACATTCTGCAAAACATGTTGGCAACTTCAGTGCTTTAATTGATGCAACATTGTTGGCTTTTTAATACTACAACTTGTATAACTTAGTTGACAATGTATTGATGGACAGAATGTAACTCTGTTATACTGTTGGTTGTAATAATTGAATGGCAACTTCAGTGCTCTGCCTGGTGCAACACCATTGGCTGTGTACGGTTTCAACTCATATAATTGTGAATCTAATGTTGGACAGATTGTAGCCTCATATTTTTGCCTTTAAAAATTGAATATAAAGGTATTAGATCAATTCTATATTTCTGGTGTTATAAGTATTTTCATTAAGTCTCTGACTCCCCACTACCCCCACTGCATTTGATTCAGCTGTAGTCAGTAGGATAAACTGACATCAGCGGGTGAGTGTGCAGGGCCTTTGCTCAGTTTATCCAGTTAGTATTAAAGCAACATCTTCAGCTGCCACCTTGAGCACCAGGGACACACCTGCAGCATAGTCAGAAGACACTTGCTCACCACACCTCTATCTGTCTGCCCACTCTTCACCGTACCGACTGGTGGCGTCAGGTTACAGACTTGACGATCCATTGACCGGAGCCCTCTCGGTCCATGGTGTTATAACCTTCACTGCTTTCTTCACAGGGAGGGACACTGAGAACCTGCCTCTATGTCTAAACTCCAGCAGAAAGTACCCAAGGCACCATGTAGCAACATGGTAAGAAATCACCCATTACTATACTTAGGGCCTGATTTATATGTTGGTGTTATGTATACTTTGTTGCAACCTCAACGGAGTATACCTACTGACAACATGAAGGTCCGCTTGCCTGATTTAAATGAGGTGGACCTTCAGTTTGGCTACAGCAGTAACTATGCTGTCATCACCATAGTCAAAGCTGTCAGACAGCTCGACGGAGTAAGGGGCATCCGGTAAAGGGCTTCATTTCCGCCCACCCCATCAGGATGGGCGAACATGTAATCATTTTTTTTTTACTGTCTGTCACCACCAGGCAAACCTTGAGCATTAGGAACAGCAAAAACCAAATAATGCTCCACCTGACATGGAAGATGACTCCCATGGCGGTGAAACATTACTTTTTTTTATTTTAAAAAAGAAGATCCCATTTCGGGATTTTCTTTTTGAAAACAAAAAAGAATACTGTTGGCTGCAGGGTTGCGTCATGCTGACGCAGTCCTGCGTCAAACAGCTAATTGCATTGGCAGGAAATGCTCGAACAGCGGGCTCTGCCAATGCTTTAGGTCATTTATAAATTAAACGGTCGAGCCCTCCACAAGGGCAATGGAGGTATTTACTCCATCGCCGAGGCGGAACAACGGCCCGACCACCGAAAAATAAATCGGGCCCTTAATCTCGAACTCGTCTTTGCACCAGTAGGTGGCATTGATACCCTTAGGTCCTCCGATGCCTGCGGAGAAGAGTTGTTCTACTGTCCCATCCCTTTTCTTTGATGATTCCATATAATTCTTTGGGTACCTCCTGTACCCCTCCATACCTCTTTTATCGTACAATCGTGAGGCTGTTGTTGTGTTCTAAAAGTCCCTGCCCTTCCCTTCTTCTAGTTTGTTGCTCATTGTGGGGATTCCAAAAACATGTACAACACCGCTGTACCTTTTCTCATTCTGGCTGCCTCGTTGGTGTTGGGTGGGCACATGTATGTACATGCATGGATATGTGGGCGTTCTAAAGCTCAAAGTGGGCTAGAAGCGCGGAGTACTGCTGTATGCAGGTATGTACACGCGTGGACACATCGATCTTCTAAAGCGCAAGGCAAGACAGAAAGCACTGAGTATGAGTATATGCATATATGTACATGCATGGACACATGGGCCTTCTAAAGCACAAGGCTAGCTAGAAAGCACTGAGTACAAGTGTACGCATGTATGTACACGCGTGGACATTCCAAAGCACAAGGCAAGATAGAAAGCATGGAGTACTAGTGCATGCACATATCTGCATGCATAGACACATAGGCCTTCTAAAATTCAAGGCTGGCTATAAAGCACATATTTCTGGTGTATAAATGGATGTACATGTATTGGCACATGGGTCTTCTAAAGTGTAAGGCTAGCTAGAAAGCACAGAGTACGGCTGTATGCATTTATGTACACATATTGACATATGGGCCTTCAAAAGCTCAAGGCTAGCTAGAAAACATGGAGTACTGGTGCATGCATGTATGTACACACAGGAACCTTCTAAGGTGCAAGGCTAGCTAGAAAACACAGAGTACTGGTGAATGCATGTATGCACATGCATGGATACATGGACCTTCTAAGGCACAAGGCTAGGTAAAAGGTACAGAGTACTGGTGTATGCATGGATGTACATGCATGGGCACATGGAGCATCTAAGGTGTAAGGCTAGCTAGAAAGCACGTACTACTGGTGTGTGCATGTGTGTACATGCATGGACACATGGGCCTTCTAAAGCACAAGGCTACCTAGAAGCACGGAGTACTGGTGTATGAATGAGTGTACACTCACATGGACACATTGACCTTCTAAAAAGCAAGGCTAGCGCGAAGCCATGGAGTACTGGTGTATGCATGTATGTATACGCATAGAGACATAGACCTTCTAAGGTGCAAGACTAGCTAGAAGGCATGGAGTACTAGTATATGCATGTATGTATACGCATGGAGACATAGACCTTCTATGGTGCAAGACTATCTACAAAGCACGGAGTACTGGTGTATGCATGTATGTACACACATATGGGCCTTTTAAGGCGGATGGCTAGTTAGAATACATTCAGTACTGGTGTATGCATGCATGTACACAGGCATGGAGACATGGAACTTCTTAGGCACAAGGCTAGTTGGAATGCATTCAGTACTCCTGCATGTATCTATGTACACGCATGGAGACATGGACCTACTAAGGCACAAGACTAGCTAGAAGTATGGAGCACTGGTTCATGTATGTATGCACACACACATGGACACATGGACCGTCTAAGAAGCAGGAGTAGCTGGAAGCAGGGAGCACTGGTTCATGCATGTATGTACACACATATGGACACATGGACCGTCTAAGGTGCAGCAGTAGCTGGAAGCAGGGAGCACTGGTTCATGCTGGTATGTACACACACATGGGCATGTGGTCCGTCTAAGGCACGGGACTGGCTGGAAGCACGGAGCCCTGGTTCATATATGTATGTACACACACATGGACACATGGACCGTCTAAGGTGCAGGAGTAGCTGGAAGCAGGGAGCACTGCTTCATGCATGTATGTACACAAACATGGGAACATGGTCCGTCTAAGGCGCAGGAGTAGCAGGGAGCACTGGTTCATATATTTATGTACACACACATGGGTAAATGGTCCGTCTAAGGTGCAGGAGTAGCTCGAAGCGGGGAGCACTGGTTCATGCATGTATGTACACACACACATGGACACATGGACCATTTAAGGTGCAGGAGTAGCTGGAAGCAGGGAGCACTGGTTCATGTATGTATGTACACACACATGGGCACATGGTCCGTCTAAGTTGCGGGACTATCAGGGAGCAGGGAGCACTGGTTCATGCATGTATGTACACACACATGGGCACATAGTCCGTCTAAGGCACGGGACTAGCTGGGAGCAGGGAGCACTGGTTCATGCATGTATGTACACACACATGGGCACATGGTCCGTCTAAGGCGCAGGACTAGCTGGGAGCAGGGAGCACTGGTTCATGCATGTATGTACACACACATGGGCACATGGGCCGTCTAAGGCGCGGGACTAGCTGGGAGCACTGGTTCATGCATGTATGTACACACACATGGGCACATGGTCCGTCTAAGTCGCAGGACTACCTGGGAGCAGGGAGCACTGGTTCATGCATGTATGTACACACACATGGGCACATGGGCCGTCTAAGGCGCGGGACTAGCTGGGAGCACTGGTTCATGCATGTATGTACACGCACATGGACACATGGACCGTCTAAGGCGCAGGACTAGGTGGGGGCAGGGAGCACTGGTTCATGCATGTATGTACACACACATGGGCACATTGACCGTCTAAGGCGCAGGACTAGGTGGGGGCAGGGAGTACCGAACCCACGGGGCTACTACAGCGGATACTCCAGAAGGATAACAGGCAGCAACAAACATCCTCAGGGCGGGCTGTGCGGGGGATGGAGGCGGGTGCTGAGGTGAGACTCACTGGGAAGGACGGAGCTGTGAAAGGAGGGGCGGAGCTGTGAGATCAGAGTGCGAAGCTCTTCAGGAGCGGGGGGAGGGTAACACGTAAGACGGTAGCTCTGGCCCCCTGGTGTTTGCTCTCTTCCCTACTCCTTGCGCGCTTTCCGGCTTCTAGAAAGTGCAGAGCGCCCCAGAATTTGTCTGCGCATTCCAGACCGGTGACCAAGGTGTAAGCGCCCCGCTCACCTGCAGGAGTACTTGGGTCTCACCTCCTCCCCCACCCCACTACCCAGGGGCGTAGGAGACAATACATTTCTGGGGGGGACAGGGACAGCCTTGGGGACTTTCAATCAACCCTATACAAATTGCTCGTTGTTTACGAACTGCAGGCTCCGATAAATATACACAATCATATATATTGGAAGTAAAATAGGGAGAAAGGAAGGCATGTTTTCACAGTCTGAAAGTATCTTTAATTGTTATTTACATTCACAAAGTAATTAGCTAAAATGTGAAAATAACATGTTGATTAACCTTGCATCTTCATGCACCAAGCAAATAAAGGTAGGAGGGTAAAAAGGAAGAACATACCCTTTGCGCCCCACACTCACCATGCCCTTCGCCTCATGCCAATTGGAACCGCACTGGAGATATCAAAAGCGATTAGGTACAAGAGTTGTAAACTGTGCTCGGAAACCATAGTTCTAATAACACTTCTACTCCTGTGTGTGATCTTGGGCAGCTCAGCTCCACATCAGTCATAACTAGAAGCATTTCAACTGAAGAAGCTCTTGCAGTTACAGGCTATATAAACATGGATTCTCTAATCTCTGTATAAACTGCAGTCACTAATTTCTCTAGAAACGGCTGTTTGTGATGCACCAAGTCACTGCGTGTAAAGAAAAGACATTCACTGATTATAAAGAAAAGACATCGGAAAATGACTATGATAGGGTTATTACAGTCGAGTTCTGACATTACAATGCCTTCTGCCAGAGCTAGCAGCCAAGGTAAAAGGCAGACCAGGTCACAGAGCATAATTAATGCAGCTGTTTAAAACAAAAAATGGAATGTTGCTTTTCTTTCTTCTGCTCTACTTTCATAGCTTTGAATGTCAGAAGCTATGCACTAAGGTTTTAAGTGGTTTGTGGGAAAGTTGGTGGTGTGACCATGTATTATATGGGGTAAAATACCCCCTGCGTACATAAGGATATTGCAAGTCACCTTGAAGTTCATACCTTATAAACAAGCATTGGCAAAGCCAATAGGTCTCGCCTATGCAAGTTCTATTGCCTTTGCCAATGTGTTTTAGCCATGCTGTAGTGAGACTACTATTCAGCATGGCTCAAAGTTAATGGCATAAAGGAGAATGATGTGTCATCGACTGGTGTGGTGTAATGTCATGGAGTAAGTAGGGTGTCCTGAAATGGAGCAGTAAACTAACTTTAAAGGAACAGGGGTCCCTTGAATAAAATGCAACACCACTCCCATAAACAATGATATTAAAGTAGTATGCAAATGGAATGTTTCATGCATTTATTCAATCACAATATAAAAGATCAAATGTAGTGGGAAAACATCAACAGGGGAAATTGAGAAAGACTGGTATTCGGGCATTACACAAGTTATCTGGATGACCCAATGTCACCGATTACAAGAAAAATGTAAAAAGTAACCTATATAGTACAGTGGTTTAGAGGAGGCTGGCCTGGTTTGTAGTGGGTACCTATGGTGCTTACACCTTATACCAGGTCCAATTATCCCTTATTAGTGAAATGTAGGCAGTGTCTAGAAGCCAGGCTCTCTAGGGGTAGCTGTAGCCAAGGCTTATCTAGGAGACGTGCAAAGCTCATGCAATACCACTGTAGCCACACAGCACTCACACACATGAAAGAAAATACTCAGTGTTACAAAAATAAAGGTACTTTATTTTAGTGACACAAATGCCAAAAATACCATAGAGACTATACTCCCTTAGGAGGTAAGTAATACACCAATTATATACACTAGTATGCAGCAATAGCAATAAAAAGTTAGAAAAGTGCAATTAGTGAAAATCACAATGGTTAGAAATGGGCCTAGGGTAAACACAAACCATATACTAGGAAAGTAGAATGCGAATGTCGGTTTCCCACCTAGACAAGTGTGGTGTGTAGAGGGGCGCTGGGAGTATTAGAAAACACCAAAGGTAAGTAATAGAACCCACCTCAGAGCCCAGGAAAGCAGGAGTAAATGACAGTAACTTTCCTAGAACACACAAGAACACGAGAAAGAAGATAATGCAAGAACCAGAAGATACTTCAAGACACAAAGGGTGGAATCCTGGACCTAAAGACCTGTGGAAGAATGGGACTAGGTCCAAGAAGCACAGAAGAGTCCAGGGAGGACAGGAGCCCCTGCTAACCCGAATCAAGGTGCAAAAGAAGAACCACTGGTGTAGAACAACAGTCAGTACTGCACCCAAGAAGATGGATGCGGGTTCCTGGTTGGTGCAGATGATATCCCACACCGGATGGATGATTGCAGTCTGGTTGCGTCACTGGATTCTGCCAACAAACCTTGGCACACGCAAAGCTCACGGTTAGCGAAAATGGCACTGCCTGGGACCAGGAGGGACCTGGTGGACTCTACCCAGAAGGAGGAGTCAGATGGGGCTCTCAGCAACTCAGAGAGCCCACAGAAGACCAGCCAGTGCACACAGGAGTCCTCCAGCACAGGGACAAAGGAGTTGCAAAAGGAGGCCCACGCAGCACAAAAACAAAGGATCCCACACCGCCAGAGAACCGCTCAGGAAGCTGTGCATTGCCGGAAGGAGTGCTGGGGGCCAGAATTACATTGTGCACAAAGAATTTCATAGAAGGATGCCAACAAGCCTTGGCAACTGAAAAACACGTGGTGAACAGGGTTACTGTCTTGCGTGGGAAGGCAAGCTCTTACCTCCACCAAAGTTGGACGGTAGGACGTCAGGACCATCGGGACCACTTCAGTCCACCACCCGTGATGTAGGATCCATGCAACTCAACAGGAGAGGGGACCCAAGCAGATGGTTGTCGTTGAAGAGAGGTGCCTGCTGAAGCAGGGGAGTGACTCCTTCACTCCAAGGGAGATTCGTTCATTCTTCTGGTGCAGGCTGAAGACAGGCTGTCCTCTGAGGATGCACGACCGGGAAACAGTTGCATATGCTGGCAAGAGCTGAAGATACAATGTTGCAGAAGTCGTCTTTGCTTTGTTGTTGCAGTTTGTGGAGTTCCTGGAGGGTCCAGATGCGGTTTCTTCGGTGAGAAGGTGAAGTAAAGGATGCAGAGGATTCCTGGTGGAGTCTTGCAATCCGAATCTGAAGAACCTCCCAAAGGAGAGACCCTAAATAGCCATGAAAGGGGGATTGGTCAGCTAAACAGGTAAGCACCTATCAGGGGACGGCTCAGACACCACCTGCTGGCACTGCCCACTCAGATGCTCCCAGAGTTTGCTGCCAACTTGGAATCCAAGCTGGCAAAACACAGGGACCCTCTGGAGGAGCTATGAGCACCACACCTGGGGTGGTGATGGACAGGGGAGTGGTCACTCCCCTTTCCTTTGTCCAGTTTCGTGCCAGAGCAGGGACAGGGGGTACCTGAACCGGTGTAGACTGGATTATGCAAGGAGGGCACCAAATGTGGCCTTCAAAGCATTTCCAGTGGCCTGGGGAAGGAAGCTACCCCTCCCAAGCCTGTAACTCCTATTTCCAAAGGGAGAGGGTGTAACACCCCTCTCCCAAAGGAAATCCTTTGTTCTGCCTTCATGGGCTTGAGCTTCTCAAGCAACAGGAGGGCAGAAACCTGTCCGAGAGGTGGCAGCAGCTGGGCCTGCCTGGAAAACCTCAGAAGGCTGGAATGGCAATACTGGGGGTCCTATAAGGAGCCCCCAGAGTGCATAAAATCATACAACCAATGCTTGCAAAAGCCTTGGGTTATGATTCCAACATGTTTGATACTAAACATACCTGTGTTCCGAGTTACCATTATGTAGCTGGGAATAGGTAGTGACCTATTTCAAGTACATGTGTAAAATGGCATCCCGCACTCAGGAAGTCTGGGAAAATGGTCCTGGAGGTCGTGGGGGCACCTCTGCTAGTGCAGGGGTGCCCTCACACACTGTTACTCTGCACCCTGCCCTCAGGGCTGGAGGGCCTGCTATAGGGGTGACTTATAAGTGACCTGGTGCAGTGCAACTGGCAGTGAAAGGGTGCATGCACCTTTTCACGCAGGCTGCAATAGCAGTCCTGCAGAAGCCTTTGCATGGGCTCCCTATGGGTGGCAAAAGAAATGCTGCAGCCCATATGGATCTCCTGGAACCCCAATGCCCTGGGTACCTAAGTACCATATACTAGGGACTTATAAGGGGGCACCAATATGCCAATTTTGGGTGAAATACTGGGTTACCAGTATGCAAAAACCATAATTTAAGGGAGAGAGCATAACTACTGGGGTCCTGATTAGCAGGATCCCAGTAGACACACGCAAACACACTGGCAAACAGGCCAAATGTGGGGGTAACCAAGCTAGAAAGAGGCTACTTTCCTACAAGGTTAGCATCCACAACAATGATTTACAAGCTTTTACACACCGACTTTTACATGAATGACTCAAATAGTGAATCAAGAAGTCATTAGCTCATAGTACCTATGCTAATGCCAACTTATGTACAATATCACAAATTCAAGTCAAGGTACTTTGGCCGACAATATTTTGATCCCCTAGACAAGTATCAGGATCATCCTAAGCCTTCGTTAAGCTTGAGTTAAAAGGGTTACAGAGAGCTTGTAACCATAACGGCGAAGATAAATCGGACTCACGTCTCATATGAGTGAGAAGGCAATCAATGGAGATCTGAATCTCTAATCAAGCCCCAATGCCATAAAGTAGTATTAGAGTGGAGTAGTGTCACAGTGTACTAGAGTGTCATAGAGTGGAGTGGCAGAGTGTCGTAGAGTGGAAAGGCATAAAGAAGAGTGAACTGGAGTAGAGTGAAGTAAAGTAACGTGAACTAACATAGAGAAAGTTGGGTAGAGTGTTGTTGAGCACAGTACATTGTTGTATATTGGAGTGGCGTAGAGGGTTGTGCAGTGGCATTGAGCAGAGTATCGTAGATTGAAGTGGCATAGAGTGGCATACAGTGGAGTAAAGTGGAATGGAGTGGCATATAGGGAGTTGTGTAGGGAGTTACAGAGTGGAGAAAGTGTTAGAGTTTAATGGAATAGAGTGTCAGAGTCTAATATCATGGAGTGTAATGTCATAGTGAAGTGTCATAGAGTGGAGTTGGGTGGTCTAGAGTGAAGTTGCATAGAGTACAGTGGTGCAAACTAGATTGGTGTAGAGTGTAGTGGTATAGAGTGCATTGGTTTTGAGTAAAGTGGTGTAGAGTGCATTGGCGAATACTGCACTGGTTTAGTGTACAGTGCAGTAGCGTGGAGTGGTGAAGAGTGGAGGGGAGCACAGAATAGATTGCAGTGGTTCAGAGTACTGTGTCATAGAGTGATGCGGTGCATGGTACAGTGGAGTGGTGCAAGGTAGAGTAGACTAGTGTAGAGTGCAGTGGTGGAGTGCAGTGATGCAGAGTAGAGTGGCATAGAGTGTAGTGGCATATAGTACGCTGGTGTAGAGTGCAGTAGAGTGGCATATAGTTGAGTGGTGCAGAGTAGAGTGCTGTGGTGCAGAGTAGAGAGGAGTATAGTTCAGTGGCAGAGTGCAGTGTTGCAGAGTAGAGTGTCATAAAGGGCAGTGGTGTAGAGTAGAGTGGCATAGAATGCATTGGTGTAGACTGCAGTGATGCAGAGTAGAGAAGAGTGGCTTAGAGTACAGAGGTGCAGAGTAGATTAGAGTTGCATAGAGTGCCGTGGCATAGAGTAGATTGCTGCAGAGTACAGTATAGTGGTGAAGAGTAGATTGTTGCAGAGTGGAGCATAGTGATGTAGAGTGCAGTAGCATAGAGCGGTGCAGAGCAGATTGGAGTGGTGCAGGGTACATTGGTGTGGTGCAAGATAGATTAGACTGGCATAGCATAGAGTAGAGTTGCGTAGATTGCAGTGGCATAGAGGAGATGATTTTAAAGTAGAGTGAAGTGCCCTACAGTGGAGTGGTGTAGAGTAGATTACAGTGCAGTGGTGCAGAAAAGAGTGCAGTGGGACAGAGCACAGTGGCATTGAGTGCAGTGGTGAAGAGTAGAGTGGCGTGGAGTTCAGTGGCAGAAAGTGCAATGTTGCAGATTAGAGGGTCGCAGAGTACAGTGGTGTATTGTAGAGTGACATAGAGTGCAGTTGCATAGAGTGCTGTGGTGCAGAGTACAGTGGCATTGAAAGCAGTGGAATAGAGTGCTGTGGTGCAGAGTAGATTGGCAGTGGGATAGAGTGCATTGGTTTTGAGTAAAGTGGTGAATAGTGCACTGGCAGAGTGCAGGGGTGTAGGGTACAATGGTTAGAGTAGAATAGCATAGATTGCAGTGGTGTGGAGTGGTACAGCATAGATTGCAGTGGCGTAGAGTGGCACAGAGTGGAGAAAAGTGGTGTAGGGTGCAGTGGCATAGGGTAGATTGTTTCAGAGTAGAGTGAAGAAAAGATAGAGAAAAGATAATATACTTCAATATGCTGAAGTATGTAACGATAACAACAACATAAATAATAACGCTAGGCATAACGGCCCAAAATGAAATATGGCTTCTCCCTGTTAGCCACGCTGTAATCAAGCACTTCATTACCTAGAAAACAAAACATTAAACATAAATGTTAGAAAAATATACCCTTCTAATAGCTAAATTGTTGTGTAAAAATGTAAAATCTGGGCTCAGTCTCGTCTTCACTGTTTCACCAACTGGTGTGATCTTAGGTAAATACAAATATTGTGTTTCACAGAGTCTCCTTTCTAGCCTGCAGGCATCACGGTGAGTGGGACTCTGTTCTCTCTTTAGATCTTCCTCATTGTTTTGCAGCTCCTCTTGAAGCATCCTGCAGTGCTCCTCTTCAAGGCAGCAGGTGACAGTAATCATCCAAAACTCTTTTCTCCTCCTGTGCCCTTTGTTCTTATGAGCACCCTTAGAACAGGACAAAAGGGCAGAGGGCGCAGGGGGCCTCCTGACTCACCTTCATTTGGTTACCATCAGCTTGGAGGATTTGTCTCTACAGGGCTATCGTAAGTAGCGCTTTTGTGCGCTAATGGCCCTCTGAATGACAGATGTGAGAGGGGAAATTATTGTGTCCCCTTGTCCCCCCCACCTTCGTCCCCCGTGTCCCCCACCCTCCAAAATCTGGGGGGGATACATCCCCGCGTCCCCCACACTTCCTACGCCCATGCCACTACCCCAGCCCGCCTGCACCCCGTCCCCTGGGCATGGACGTCATTTATGGGTCGCCAGGGTTGCAGCTGCAGCCCTTGGCTTGCTTCTCGCAACCCCTGGCCTCAGGGGTTTCAAAGGCAATGCCAAGAACTAAAGGTAAATAGTGATGGGATGTGCTCTGTTTACTTTCTGAGGCATGATGCATTCACTCCTAAATCTCTGAGCAATTATAAAACGTCACCTGGCATTTTGATGAATTGAGTCCCAAGGCCCTGGGTCTAGGCCTACATTGCCAGTGCCGCAGTCTAAGGCTGGCAGGAGCTCTCGTTCCATCCTCTCTCACCCTGGGGTCGAGGGCACACGTGTGTGTGTGGGGGGGGGTGGGGAGGGCTTGTATCGCTGCTGCCTCCAACCATCCTCTCCATCTCTTTGAGCGAACACTTCTTCTGAATGCAAACAAAAACATCTGCCTTTCAGCTGCTGTGGCGTCCGCCTCCGCACTCCGAGCGTTTCAAGGCTTTTCGTAGAAAGAAAACACAAATGCGCGATTGTACAAAGAAGAGCAGGATGGAGGGGGCGCGAACACTCGCAGAGGCACGGGGAACGCTAACAATGGTGCCCACCCTCTCCGAGCTCAGCAAGCCTCAGCCTGGCCTCCTGGGTCTGCTCATAGGCAGGACAGTAACAATGGCGCCCACCCTCTCAGAGCTCTTCAAGCCTCAGCCGGGCCTCCTGGGTCTGCTCATAGGTGGGACAGTAACAATGGCGCCCACCCTCTCAGAGCTCTTCAAGCCTCGGCCTGGCCTCCTGGGCCTGCTCACAGGCGGGACAGTAACAATGGCGCCCACCCTCTCAGAGCTCTTCAAGCCTCGGCCTGGCCTCCTGGGCCTGCTCACAGGCGGGAGAGTAACAATGGCGCCCACCCTCTCAGAGCTCTTCAAGCCTCAGCCTGGCCTCCTGGGCCTGCTCACAGGCGGGAGAGTAACAATGGCGCCCACCCTGTCAGAGCTCTGCAAGCTTTGGCCTGGACTCCTGGACCTGCTCACAGGCTGGACAGTAGCACTGGCGCCCACCCTGTAAGAGCTCTGCAACCCTTGGCCTGCACTCCCCAGCCTGCTTACAGACCGGACATTAACAATGGAGCCCACCCTGTCAGAGCTCTGCAAGCCTCGGCCTGGCCTCCTGGGCCCGCTCACAGGTGGTACAGTAACAATGGAGCCCATCCTGTAAGAGCTCTTCAAGCCTCAGCCTGGCCTCCTGGGCCTGCTCACAGGCGGGACAGTAACAATGGCGCCCACCCTCTCCGAGCTCAGCAAGCCTCAGCCTGGCCTCCTGGGCCTGCTCATAGGCAGGACAGTAACAATGGCGCCCACCCTCTCAGAGCTCTTCAAGCATCAGCCTGGCCTCCTGGGCCTGCTCACAGGCGGGACAGTAACAATGGCGCCCACCCTCTCAGAGCTCAGCAAGCCTCGGCCTGTCCTCCTGGCCCTGCTCACAGGCGGGACAGTAACAATGGCGCCCACCCTCTCAGAGCTCAGCAAGCCTCGGCCTGGCCTCCTAGGGCTGCTCACAGGCGGGACAGTAACAATGGCGCCCACCCTCTCAGAGCTCTGCAAGTCGCAGCCTGGCCTCCTGGGCCTGCTCACTGGTGGGACAGTAACAATGGCGCCCACCCTCTCAGAGCTCTGCAAGCCGCAGCCTGGCCTCCTGGGCCCGCTCACTGGTGGGACAGTAACAATGGTGCCCACCCTCTCAGAGTACTACAAGCCTCGGCCTGGCCTCATGGGCCTGCTCATAGGCGGAACAGTAACAATAGTGCCCACCCTCTCCGAGCTCAGCAAGCCTCGGCCTGGCCTCCTGGGCCTGCTCATAGGCAGGACAGTAACAATGGCGCCCACCCTCTCAGAGCTCAGCAAGCCTCAGCCTCACCTCCTCGGCCTGCTCACAGGCGGGGCAGTGACAATGGCGCCCACCCTCTCAGAGCTCTTCAAGCCTCAGCCTGGCTTCCTGGGCCTGCTCACAGGCGGGAGAGTAACAATGGTGCCCACCCTGTCAGAGCTCTGCAAGCCTCGGCCTGGCCTCCTGGGCCCGCTCACAGGTGGTACAGTAACAATGGAGCCCATCCTGTAAGAGCTCTGCAAGCCTCAGCCTGGCCTCCAGGTCCTGCTCACAGGCGGTCGAGTAACAATGGCACCCACCCTGTCAGAGCTCTGCAAGCCCTGACTTGCACTCTTTAGCCTGCTCACAGGTGGGACAGAAACAATGGCGCCCACCCTCTAAGAGCTCTGCAAGCCTCGGCCTGGCCTCCTGGGCCTGCTCACAGGCGGGACAGTGACAATGGCGCCCACCCTCTAAGAGCTCTGCAAGCCTCAGCCTGGCCTCCTGGGCCTGCTCACAGTCGGGACAGTGACAATGGCGCCCACCCACTCAGAGCTCTTCAAGCCTCAGCCTGGCCTCCTGGGCCTGCTCACAGGCGGGAGAGTAACAATGGTGCCCACCCTGTCTGAGCTCTGCAAGCCCTGGCCTGCACTTCTTAGCCTGCTCACAGGTGGGACAGTAACAATGGCGCCCACCCTGTCAGAGC
This sequence comes from Pleurodeles waltl, assembly GCF_031143425.1. Taxonomy (NCBI): domain Eukaryota; kingdom Metazoa; phylum Chordata; class Amphibia; order Caudata; family Salamandridae; genus Pleurodeles; species Pleurodeles waltl. Next base: position 35,596,908 of record NC_090449.1, read on the forward strand.
TCAGAAAGATTTGGCCTGGACTCCTGGACCTGCTCACAGGCGGGACAGTAACAATGGCGCCCACCCTCTAAGAGCTCTGCAAGCCTCAGCCTGGCCTCCTGGGCCTGCTCACAGTCGGGACAGTGACAATGGCGCCCACCCACTCAGAGCTCTTCAAGCCTCAGCCTGGCCTCCTGGGCCTGCTCACAGGCGGGAGAGTAACAATGGCGCCCACCCTGTCTGAGCTCTGCAAGCCCTGGCCTGCACTTCTTAGCCTGCTCACAGGTGGGACAGTAACAATGGCGCCCACCCTGTCAGAGCTCAGGAAGATTTGGCCTGGACTCCTGGATCTGCTCACAGGCGGGACAGTAACAATGGCGCCCACCGTCTCAGAGCTCTGCTAGATTTGGCCTGGACTCCTGGACTTGCTCACAGGCGGGACAGTAACAATGGAGCCCACCGTCTCAGAGCTTTGCAAGCCTCAGTCTAGCCTCCTGAGCCTGCTCATAGACGGGACAGTAGCGATGGTGCCCACCCTCTAAGGGCTCTGCAAGCCTCAGCCTGGCCTCCTGGGCCTGCTCACAGGTGGGACAGTGAAAATGGCACCCACCCTTTCAGAGCTCTTCAAGCTTCAGTCTGGCCTCCTGGGCCTGCTCACAGGTGGGAGAGTAACAATGGCACCCACCCTGTCAGAGCTCTGCAAGCTTTGGCCTGGACTCCTGGACCTGCTCACAGGCTGGACAGTAGCAATGGCACCCACCCTGTAAGAGCTCTGCAAGCCTTGGCCTGCACTCCCCAGCCTGCTTACAGATGGGACATTAACAATGGAGCCCACCCTGTCAGAGCTCTGCAAGCCTCGCCCTGGCCTCCTGGGCCCGCTCACAGGTGGTACAGTAACAATGGAGCCCATCCTGTAAGAGCTCTGCAAGCCTCGGCCTGGCCTCCTGGTCCTGCTCACAGGAGGTCGAGCAACAATGGCGCCCACCCTGTCAGAGCTCTGCAAGCCCCGACCTGCACTCCTTAGCCTGCTCACAGGTGGTACAGTAACAATGGCGCCCACCCTCTCAGAGCTCTGCAAGCCTCGGCCTGATCTCCTGAGCCTACTCACAGGTGGGACAGTAACAATGGCGCTCACCCTCTCAGAGCTCTGCAAGCCTCGGCCTGCACTCCCCAGCCTGCTTACAGATGGGACATTAACAATGGCGCCCACCCTCTAAGAGCTCTGCAAGCCTCAGCCTGGCCTCCTGGGCCTGCTCACAGGCGGGAGAGTAACAATGGCACCCACCCTGTTAGAGCTCTGCAAGCCTCGGCCTGTGCTCCCAAGCCTGCTCACAGGCGGGAGAGTAACAATGGCGCCCACCCTGTCTGAGCTCTGCAAGCCTCGACCTGCACTCCTTAGCCTGCTCACAGGTGGTACAGTAACAATGGCGCCCACCCTCTCAGAGCTCTGCAAGCCTCGGCCTGGCCTCCTGGGCCTGGTGATAATCCACATGGCAACAATGACTACCTTAGATGCACATCCCTACAGTTTCACAAAGTATGATATACATACAGTGCTACTAACACTACCTATACACCTGTTGTCAATGTGTGTAACCTGGAGCCTAAAAAAGGACCAGTATTCTGCTGAATAATAGCAAGTGAGGCACACATATGTCAACGATTGTTAGTTACACAAACATTTGTCCAGTCATATCAGAATTCAATTCAGAAACCTCCTTGAAACAGTAAATCATCAATACCAATTATAAATGTCCTAATAACTTTGTTTAGTATTCTCATAATAGTTATGAACACCCGTAAACTTTGTTTGAATTAGAACATATTATTTGATCCTATACCATATGATCCTCAATGTGAAGCATTACATTTATTAAGATTATCTCGTTCAACCAAATACTCTAATTGTTCAGTCCATTCGTTATGACGATTGATCCAAAACATACATCATTTGATTAGAAAAAATGTCCACCAAATAGTATGTTAACATAAGAAGAAAAGTTAATTCCTCAATGTAAAGCATTACATTTATTTAAACAATCTCGTTCAAGCAAATACTATATTTGGTCAGTCAATTCGTTGTGACCATTGATCCAGTGTCAGAGTTACAACAGTGGGTATCTTGTCCTTTCTGGTACAACTACAGGTGATGCAGTTTTCTTCACCTATGATGGTGGCTCCATCCTAATGACTGTATAGTTGACTCTTTAGTAGGATGCCTTGGCGGTTCCACTGCCATCATTGATCGTATTGTCGACTCTTTAGCAGGATGCTTGGTGATTCCACTGCCATCATTGATCGTATTGTCGACTCTTTAGTAGGATGCCTTGGTGATTCCACTGCCATCATTGATCGTATTGTCGACTCTTTAGCAGGATGCCTTGGCGGTTCCACTGCCATCATTGATCGTATTGTCGACTCTTTAGCAGGATGCCTTGGCGGTTCCACTGCCATCATTGATCGTATTGTCGACTCTTTAGCAGGATGCCTTGGCGGTTCCACTGCCATCATTGATCGTATTGTCGACTCTTTAGCAGGATGCCTTGGCGATTCCACTGCCATCATTGATCGTATTGTCGACTCTTTAGCAGTATGCCTTGGCGGTTCCACTGCCATCATTGATCGTATTGTCGACTCTTTAGCAGGATGCCTTGGTGATTCCACTGCCATCATTGACAGTATAGTCAGCTCTTTAGCAGGATGCCTTGGCGGTTCCACTGCCATCACTGACAGACTGACAACCGAGTTGACAATTTCGCTATGGTTCGCCGCATTACTTTACCACCACTGCCTGCACTGCAGATGCTGAGGAGTGCCCCTTGGTATCCAATGATCCATGGGCGCCAACACTCTAGGCAAACAAGTGTGCATCAAGCATAAATGCAGGGTACATACAGATGGGCAGTATCACAAAGTGGTCTGTATGGAGACAAAATTCTACATTGTCCCTTTGATGGTGCAGTGGAATCATCCTTGAACCAGTTTCAAGATGGCTGACAGGTTGTCAAAAGCTGCCTATATCTCTTTTGATATAATGTTCCAGTTGAACATTGCAGGGAATAAAAAGGCCCAGCTTTCAATCATCAACTGCATTGAAGCACAGACCTCTGGGGTGACACTGTCGAGTGAATTTGAGGCAGTGCTTGGTTTAGAGATTTCACCTGCTGCTCTCCAGAACTGCCAAACTCAGATGATACCTGTAATTATTTGAACTAATTCAATGGTTAATATATTGAAAAAGAATACATAAGTGCTAAAGTCATCATGTTTTGGTTTCTAAAGTTTTAGATTTTGGAAGGAGGGTTTCGGTACTGGTAAAGGTATTATGGTACTATTACTTTGGCCCTGGGACAGTTATGCTTTCAGAGTATTGCAATAGGATTTGTTCGCAGTCAGAGCATGGTAGTACTGCATGCTATAACACACACATGTGCCCTATGCATGTACATGTGAATCAGGCACATAGTGTAAGAGCCTGGAAATAACCTTCAGCTCCTCAGAGAAGCCCTATGTTCAGAATAAAAAGCATGTGTCCTCTCCTCTGGGTCAGAAGGTACTGCCTTCTACACAATGTAGTGACACAGGGCTTGAATGCCACATCCAAATAGGGCAGCTCACCGTAGTGTGCTAAAGGCATATGTTGCCAGAGTGAAGGAGGTGAAAATTGAGTGCAGATTTTTTAAATCAGGCCTTATTTGTTTCCGCAACCTTTTCTGGCTTCTGCAGCACTTGATGTGTTACAAACATCCTTAAGCAGTGAGAAAAATCCTATGCTGACAAATTGACTTTTGCCTCTGATAAGTGATAGTTTGTCATTGTAAATTATGCCATCTATAAACACATGCATGCACACACCCACATTCAGAAGCATGCACACATGTGCACACCAGAGCCACACACACACACACATGGGCAGACACACACATGCAAAAGCAAACACACATGTGCACATCACAGCGGCACATGCACAGAAAAACACATACACACACTACATGCATGCACATGTACGCACACAAACACCTACACATGCACAGACATGTGCAGATGCACACATACATACAGACACATGCACAAAAGTACATGCAGAGATGCATGTACACATAAATGCAGGAACACCCGCTTACACACTTCTTTGCAGAAATAGTGAAGACTCCCCAGAAGTGTTTTCCTCACGTACTTCTTTCAGCTTCTCTCTGTCTTTTCACTGTGTCTCTGTTTGATGTGAACAGATCAAACTTCTTTTACAATATCAATGGCCACAGATGCATACACACCTACATAAACAGATTTTTCGCTCTTTGTTCTCACTACATCTCCTTCAGAGTGGGCACGCAATGAAAGCAGTGACTTTGGCCCACTTGTACTTTGGCCTTTGATCAGACAGGGAGTTAAGCAGTCACAAATGGCTTGAGGCCTGCTGAGCCTCATTTAAAAATTTCAAGCCAAACCTCCCTGTGGTAAACTTCCTCACCACTGAGCAAACACAGCTGTTTGGGCACATTGTCAGCAGGCACACTCTGTTCGCAGGTTTTGTTAACCTGTCAGAGTTAGGGTGGTCTTCCCTCAAACGTTTTGGCTTACCCCTACAGTTTTTGCTGAATTTGTTTTTGTTGGCCTTAGGATTCTGCACACTTTACCACTGCTAACCAGTGCTAAAGTGCATGTGAGCTCTCCTTTAATCGTGTGGAAATTGGCTTGCACCCAATTGGCACATTTAATTTACTTGTAAGTGCCTAGTAAAGTGGTACTACATGAATCTCTGGCCTGTAAATTAAATGCCACTGTTAGACCTGCAGCACTCATTGTGCCATCCACTTGTACAGCCCTTTAAACATGTCTCAGGCGTGCCATTGCAGCCTGTGTGTGCAATAGTAAACTCTCATTTCTACCTGGCAAAACAAACCTTTTGGCAGGCCCAAACCTTACTTTTTAATACTTGTAAGTCACCCCAAGGGTAGGCTCCAAACAGCCCATGGGGCAGGGTGCAGTGTATTTAAAATGCTAGACACCTACTTTGAACTTTTACATTTCCTGGTAGTGAACAGCCTGCCACTCCGCTAGGATTCAATTGGGGTATCTTATTACATTTAATAACTCATAATTTTTAATTGGGAGCAGTTAGGAAAGTAGAGTGTGGTCTTTAAAGAACTGAAATGTAAAACTCTCTTTAATGGTAAAGTTGGATTTTAGGTCACAATTCTGAAAATGCGACTTTTAGATAGTTGGCATTTTCTTGTCCTAACCATTTGGCGCCTGTATCCTGGATCACATGACTAGGTGTAGATGGCAGTTGTGTTTTGTGTATTACTCTCAGACAATGAGACAAAGGGGGGATAAGTATAGTCAGTATAGTCCTTCTCTGTCAGGATCACCCACCACACTTACCCATTACAAAGACTCTGCCTCAGCACGCCCACAGAGGGTTTCACACTCACCTTTGTGTCCCTAGACAAGCTAGGATCAGGGCAGGAAGGCAGGACATTCCAGAGACCTCTGTAGGGGCAGGACCTTAGAAGCTTCTCCCATTTCAAAGTGGACTCCAGGTATAAATACTGAACCCTCAGACCCAATTCTTCAGCACACTTCGAGACCTTTTGAAGAGTCAGAAGGGGGACTGCTGTGGGTTCTGCTGCAAGAAGGACTGCCCTGCTGGCCAGATGCTCTACTGCCCTGCTGCCCGCTGCCTGAATAAGAAGGACTAGACCTGCATCTTAAACCCAGGACCACCAGAGTGACTCAAAGGACTAGTTAGCTGGCCTCCTGGTCAGATCCTCAGGGACAGAAAAGTCTCCAACTATCTTGACCCCTGAATGTAGACTCTCCCTGCTGTGAGTTCTAGGTCCTCAAGTGGTGCTTCTTCAGTCCTGGACTCTTAGAAGTGAGGCTAAAAGTGCTCTGCCAGCCCATCTGCTGTTTCTACCAGAACTGACGCAGTGTGATGCAAACCCAATACAGCCCTTTCAGTGCCTTATTTGAACTGAGACAGAGTGACAAAAACCTGACACAAGCCCGCATCCCAGCCCTCATAGCTCATCTGAACTAATGCTGCACAAAGCCTTCTCGACATGGACCTCACAGGTCCTCATCAAAACAAATGCAGTGTGATGCAGTTTCAATGAAAGCCTACATTGCAGCTCTCACAGCTTATCAGAATCGTCGCTGCCCAAAGCATCCTCGACGCAGACTTTGCATCGCTCCTCTGGATTGCTGCTGCATGGTGCAAAACTCCACAACAAGGATTTAGAGTGTATTTCTCAGCGGGACTAACTTGGTGCCTGTATCGAGCCCATGCTCCATTGCGGTTGGCCTGAACGTGTTAATTTATCCCGTTCCAGCATGACCAGATAACCACAGTTGACACTTTGTGCTTTTAAGCTTTATTTTTACCTAACCCTTTCAAATTGCACATCTCCGGTCCTATTGATTAGAATTTTGTCATGTCATTTTGGTGTCAAATAATGTAATACATCATACTCTATTATTCTAAACTGGTGTGGGATTTTTCTTACATTTTGGTTCCACTTCATTACTGTTTGAAGTGCAGTATAAATACTTTATACATTGCCTCTAAGGTCATTTTGACTGCTTTTGTGCCAAGCTACCAGAGGGCGGAGCACAGATTAATTTGGAGTTTGCTTGGATTCACCATGAAAAAAATGATTGTTGCTGCTTGGGTAGGGTTTCACTCCCTTTAACAGTAACCCAGATTCCCACTGGCCTATATACCAACCATGCAGACCATCTTTAGATCAACACTCTAGTGAATGCCTGCGTACAAGCATGAAGACCATCTTTCACACAGCGGTGGTAGCACACATTGTCAGCTGTAACACTTTGTTCAAAGCCCTGTTTACCAACCATGAAGTCAATATTCAATGCAAAACTCTGCTCAGAGGCCAGTGTACCAACCAGGAGGACTATCTTCAATGCAACGCTCTGCTCAGAGGCCTATGTACCAACCAGGAGAACTATCTTTAATGCAACGCTCTGCTCAGAGGCCTATGTACCAACCATGAGGACCAACTTCTGCCCAGATTTCTGGTTAGAGGTATATGTACCAAACATGAAAACCATCTTCTGAACACTGTCTTTGAACAAAGGCAGATGTGACCAAATTTAGCCAACATTTAAAGGCATCCTTTTTGCTTGTTCAGCTTCTGAACTCCAGCATGATTATTTTGGGGGTGCTGCAGTGCCCCTGCGCTGTTACTTCTAGAGCCTGTGCTCAGTTTAACATTAATTTCTAGGCCTGGGCAAATTTTGCAGAGTTCTGCTATGCGAACTCTGTGCCAAAAAAACTCTGCCGCTCTAAGTGGAGTTCTGTAAGCAGCGGAGTTTGAGTAAGTTGCGCTATTTGCGCTGATTTTCAGCGCCACGAGTTTCACCAGCATTGTAGAATCAGCACAAACTGCATCACGCAGAGGGCGCTTACTTCTTTCTGCCGCTCGAGTAGATTTTCTACTTTAGTGGCAGCTTCCTCAATGTGAGCAGCAGCTTTCTTATCGCGAGCGGTTGCGGCCTACTGCGACCGCTTGCGTTCAGAAATCTCGCTCACTAACTTATCAATTTCACTCACACTCTCCAATTTAACATTGGCAAGCGAGAGAAAAAATTCTGCTCCTCTGCTCCGCATCACTTCGTGGAGTTTTTTGGAAGTTTGCACTCCGCGCAGAGTGGGGAACCTCTGCAAAATCCACCGGCAGAGCAGAATTCTTCACCCACCCCTACTAATTTCAGGGTATACAAATGATGTAAGATCTTGAATGATTCGGGGACAGGAATCAAATGGCTTTGCCTGAGAATACTCGTCAATATGCATAGATAAGCATTTTGTTGTCACTCGACTTACTGATTCAATAGCAAAGCAGTCTTTTAAAGAGGCGTGATTTCATGAAACTTCAAGCTCCTCTTGTCTTTGCTTTGCCCCCATCCTGTCATTCATTCATTTCAAGCTTATCTCCCTAGCCTGCCCTTGTGTTATTGTCTCTACCTTATCCCGTACTCCACCGCTGCTTCACCTCAACCCTAGCCCCCTAGCCTGTTACTCTTCGAGTGTCTTGACTCTCTCCCACCAGCCCCTATCCGTTATCGTTACCATATTCCCATCCCACCTTTGTCCCCCATCTCATTCCTATCCCCCTAGTCTGGTCTTCCTTGACTGTCTCCATCTTACTCCCCTCCCAATTTTTCCTCGATTTTCTCTGCTATCTGCCGCTAGCCCATCCACTCCCATGAGGCATCCTTATAGTTTATAGATTCGCTCTTCCATTATGTTTTATATTTATAGCGACACTTCGTGCCTCTAAAGGAGTGAAGTACTTAACAGCACATCTGTGGTGACAGTTTAGACATATATAGAGAATTAACATGAATAATGAATGGCTCAACTGAGAGCAAAAAATGGATGAAAGGGCTCCTTCAACAACCAAACACCATAAAAACACAATTAAACCCTCAGGGGATCATTTAGGTAATGGTGGTGTCAGCTAAATGCATGCAGAAAGGCTTTTACTGCAAAGAAAATACAAGTGCCCTCATTGCGATGCACGGGTAAATTCTGCATGTGGTTATTTGTATGTAGTGACCATGCATGCGTAAATATATCATGCGTTAAAACTTGCGCATGCCCATCGTGAACAACGCACAGCATAGATCTCTACTTTTTGCTACTCACCATTTCCTAGTAGAAACGTACACCTAGGAGTAGTCTTACGAGTCTCCATCCCTTCAAATGAGGTGGGGGAGACTCTGGTTGTATTTATGACTTTAAAGTTCCTACAAGTAACTTTACAACCATATTTTACATCCTATCTTGTTGGCAGACATGTCTGTGACCGGGGCAGAAACCGCTGTCACAGAGATGACGGTCTCCCTATGAGAAAGTAAAGGAAAACTAAATAAAGTTTATATATTTTTTTAAAAAGTAAATAACAATACTTGACCATACAATGTAACTGTAAATTAGATTAAAATAGTCATTATTAATTTGTGAATAATAACATTTTACAGCACATATGGGCCCTCATTACGAGTTTGGCGGAAGGAATTATTCCATCACAAACGTGACAGATATCCCATCCGCTGTATTACAAGTTCCATTATATCCTATGGAACTTGTAATATGGCAGACGGGATATCCGTCACACAGAGGGGATTATTACTCCATCATAAACGTGACAGATAACCCGTCTGCTGTATTACAAGTTCCATTATATCCTATGAAACTTGTAATACGACGGCAGGGATATCCGTCATGTTTATGATGGAGTAATCCCCTCTGCCAAACTCCTAATGAGGCCCTAAATCCTCAAATTGGATGTGTAGCAAATAACTTCAATAGATTAATTATATTTCTAAATATTATTTTTTATTTTATAATTCAAAAAATACTCAGACCCACTAACATGTTTTTCTTTATTTAATATCTAATATTGGCAGATGGGATATGCTTACAAAATTGGCAGGTAACTCGTCTGCCATATTGCGTGTTCCATAGTTTATAATCCACTTGTAATTCAGCAGGCGGGGCATCCACCAATTACGCGATAGAGTATCCAATCCCTATAACTGTAAATAAGGTCTGAAGACTCATGAGTATCAAGGTTTGTTTTGCTGTGAGTGGTTGTGTCCTACTCTAGCTTAATTAAGCATGACACACTCACAAATTTTCAGGAATAGCCATGGGTCACAGAGAAAAGCTTTGTGAATCATGACACATTTTTAAGTATCATTACTCCTGCAAATGCATAAGTAAGGCCCACCCAAGGTAGGAGTAAGACACAACTACTCAAAGACAGTTATTGAGTATTCCAGAGCAGTTTCACATCAAAATCGTTGAATATAAGGGGGCCAGAAAGGGTGAGGTTTTTACCACACTTGGTAAACACCATTACCGCAGGTTGCTATGTTTACCAGGTTCAGTAAACACCCACATTGTCAGTTTTCCTTGCAAAATGAAGAATGACATTGCTGTATTTGGTGTATTCAGCAAACAATTCTGCATTTGAAGTATCTTTTCATCTGGCATATTTTGGAAAGTTTGACCTTCCCAGATTTTTAATGGGAAAATTGCATGGGAGTGTTTTCCGCATGACTCGTAATTCCAAACCGTGTACAATAAAGTATTTGAGCACGGATCACAACTATACGGCCCACGAGGAATGAAAGCCCATGGCAGGAGTAATGCTAATCATTGCTTAGGAGATGCTTGGTGATCCAGGCCCAGATATTCATGAGGGATTCATATTTAAGGGACTCATTGCCTTTAATTGTTTGTGCGAGGACCGCCTTTACAAATAGACCAATGTTTATCTCACAGGGTAATTCTCAGATGTGTTAAATACCGCACCCTTAATTAAATTTCGGGCACTCAAACCAGCTAGAGTTTAACAGGAGGAAAAGGCCCAGTGTTTTATGCAGATTTTATAGCGGTAAGCATCAAAATCCACAAGTTATTCCCCAGAATGCTGCAAGAGAGTATGATTATAGCAGACTTTAAATTCAGAAGACCTCATCAGATTTTCATTGACTGCAATCCAAATACAGCCCTAAGAAAAGCCTCAACTGTTCATATTAAAAGCTCTGTGGGAGTTTGGCCCATGGTATTTAACACAAATCAGCCATGGTGTAGCAGGAACACTAGGGGCCCGATTCACAAAGGTAAACTTAGTCTTTAGACAAAAAGTCTACGTTTACGACTTTCGGTATTCACAAAGGGCATTTACGAGTAGCATCTTTACGCCCGTACTTGGGTGGAGATCCACTCTGGGTGCGGGATGTACTTTCCGCACCCGGAATGTACTCTCTGTATTCAGGGGCGGAGATACGCCTGGGTGTGGAGACTACTCTCTGCACCCGGAGTGGAATATCTGCCCTGGGTGCAGAGCTAAAGATAGTACTCGTAAATGCCCTTTGTGAATATCCAAAGTCGTAAACTTAGACTTTTGGTCTAAGTTTAGACCCAATGTCTAAGTTCACCCCTGTGAATTGAGCCCTGTGTTTGTGCGCACACGAGCCCAGGTACAAGGACTGAAAGAACACCAGTGTGAAGCTCACAGACATGCTCGGCCTGCTCGTCTGTGGAAGAGCCGCCAGCAAGGAAACGAGCTGCAAAATGCTTCACAAGAGGCTAGAAGAGGCGCAGAAATTCGGCTCCTTCACTGGGGAATGTTAAAAAAGCGGGTGGGGCCTATGAAACTGCGCGCGCAGAAGTGGTGTGTTGAAATATTCAACAGGAGGGGGAGGGATGGTATTATAAAGCCTGCCCGAAGCTTGCTCTGTCTCCTAAGGGACTGTAAATAAATTATAAATTCATCTGAGTTGGGGTTCAGCAGCATCCGGGAAGGAGGCCTCGAGTGCAGCATCAGAGATGCTCCGAGGGGCTGGGGAGGGCAGTGGTGGGCGCGGGGAGGCGCAGGTCCCTCTGGAGGTCTGGGGATGCTTTGGAAAAGGCAAGTCAGAGGCAGGTGGCCATCAGGTCCGCTGCTGGTCTGTGAGACACAGGACGCACAAAATATCTCGCAATGGGCAGCTGCTGCGGTTCGTGTTTCTGGGCATGTCCTGCACTATTTCATTTCTATAGCGCTTTCATTCCTTTTGTTGAAGCCCCAAGGCGCATTGTAGCCCAGGGGTCAGCAGTATGTCGGTCACAGCAGGGTATTTAAGTTATTTAAGTAGGCAGCAGGGCGACTGGCAAAGGAGACTGGCCCTCGCATCCTGGGATGGCGAAGCGTGATGACGCAGAAATGAAGGTTTTACATTTATTAGCGCATAAACGTAGTGCCGCAATAATCAAGTGTGACTTTAACCGAACTAATAAAGATTGTACGGGGACAAATGTGCCCTCAGAGTAGTTCGCCAACATTTATAAGCGTGCTTTATATAACGTGATGTATTAGAATTGTACTAATCTGACATAATCGTAAACGTGTGCCATGATTTGCTTGTTTGAAATGTTTTAACTTAGCATAACTTTAGTGGAGGCATCGGCCTAGCTGCCTTGTCTCACGGTTTAGATGCTCGTGTTTTTCCGATGTGCTAATAAACGTGTATTCTTGCTTGAAGCTGTACTTTTCCAGTGAGATCGGTTCACATGCTTATCTTTAAGGTTTCGTGCCAGCCTGGCATCTTCTTCTTTGCTCCAAGGTCAATCTGCAGGTGCGGACACTGGAAGCTCTGAAAGTGAGTTAATTGGTAAAATATGTTGCAACTTACGTTCCCGACTCCAAGGATAATGTATGCCTAGGTAGAAGCTTGTGAATAGTTGTTTTGATTGGACAATTTGAAGCCAACCTATGAACCCTCCAATGGAAGACCCTACTGGATTTGAACTGTTGTTTATTTAAACCCGGTGCACAAGAAGAAAGCAGCCATTTTGCCATTTTGCGGACATTGCAGCCATTATGGCCCATCTTGCCGACCTCTTCATTTTGCTATCTTCTAAAGACTTTAAGTAATTCTCGCCCTAGAGACTTTAACTTTGATTTGCCCCTTTGCATGAAGTAGTAGTTTTGTCCTTTTATCTTGCCGCTGTGAGGCAATTGCCCCGTCCACCCTACCCCTTTGCCCCGTCTCATGCTGATCGAAAACGGTACCTGTGAGACGAAGACTTCCTTGAATGCTGATTGAATTTGGTAAATATGAAAGGAAAATGTACAATTGCATTGTGTTTCTTTTTAGGTAACCAACTGCTGATTTTTGATAAGAGCCCTAGTTAGGAGTTTTCCAAATCAATGTTGCTAAATTGTTTTTGCATGAAGACCCACATGCTGATGCTAATTTGAGGTTAGATGAGGAGTCATTTGATGCACGATGCAATTTGAGACCTTGTTATGCTGACTAATGTATGCAATTAGCCCATTACAGATTATAGTTTTAGTGGTTTGCGTTGCTATTATCGAATGCATTGTTATTCAAATGCTGCATAGATTGCATCTGTTTCGCCGTTATGGACAGCTATTAATGTTCATTTACATATATCATTTGGTGTTGAGACACATTTATATCGTGCTAGCTTTGTTAATATAGGGAAATAAATGCATTAACTTTGAATAAACTGGTGTGGTTATTCATGGCCGAAAGGTCATGGTTCGCCGAAATGTTTTCTGGATTAATTGTGAAGTGTTATGTTGATCAGGGTATTGCTTATGTTCGTTATTGATTATTGATTTGATTAAATTGATTACTCTCGGGTGAAGAGAGCCCCACTTGGTCAAAAGATTCATCGACCCAAGAGCGTCCAGATACGGGTAATTTATTGGGTTGGAACGCTCTATCAAGCGCGAGGGCTTCTTGAAGGTGTGATGCGAATTACGCTCGTGACGTCAAGTGTGAGTAGCGCGATCCTAGCTGGAGTGAAACAGGGAGCGTGAGATCAGCTCCGGCTCACCGATGTTGTCCAGGTGTGGATCGTGCAAGGAGAGTGCGCTCTCTGACAGAAGTGGGCGAGCCACTGAAAGCTCGAGCCACAGGCGGGGGGGCTGCCTCACAGCGCCCCCATAGGGTTACCGTGCACTCCCTCCGCCAGGCACCATCCCCTCACCCTAGTGGGCTTTGTTTCCCAGCCCAAATGCCCGGAGACTAGGCCGCAGACGTTCTGCGTTTTGAGACAAAAAATTCTCAGGCCTTTTCTATTAAAACAAGATAAACTAAGAAGTAATAACTAGTGTGGCATTAAGATGCATTTCAAATTATTTACAATTATAGAAATGTCTTTATCATCAAGGATCATTAAAAGCAAAATTTCAAATACATGAAATCTCCTATCACGTTCATCAAAGGAAGTCCTGGTTGACCTCCCATCAGCCCCCAACGCCTTTGCCCCTTCAATGGTCTTGGGGGCCCCATAACTTGCAGCTTACAAGGCAAACTCACCCGCTTCATAAAGATAGGCTGAGCGTGGGCCACCATGACATCTGGGCCCCAACTATCGAAGCTGTGTCATAGATTACCGTGGAAAGACGTGGATCTTTGGTGTAGTGGGCGCCTCTAGCCAATCCATAGATCATAAAGGTCTCCCGCCTGGATTGAGATAAAACCCCACAGACCAATTCATCCTGAATTCACCTGTACTTATCTTCCCAACGCCAAGGTTGTCTACCTGTTTTGTGGCTAAACATGACTCATTCTCCGCGGTTTTACCGCCATGCAAAGGCTGGAGGAGAACAGCTGCAGGGGGCATGGGCAGTGCAGGAGCCCCCCTGTCCAGCACCCTCGCAGTGCTCGCTGTCTGTTGTGCGACAAGGCTGTCGCCACTTTCTCGCTGGGCTGATGCGCGGAAACCTTGGTTTCTGCCCGTCACCCAGCGGCAAATTAATATTAGATCTGGAGGGAAGGTCGCCAGTAAGGCGGCAACCTCCGCGTTGGAAGTTCGGCGGACGGGTCTTTCTGTCCGTCTAACACGTAATGAGGCCCAAAGTGTTCAAAACTCATAATAGACACACATGCTCGGCCTGCTCGGCGGCGGAAGAGCCATCAGCAAGGAAAACAAATCGGGAAATTCTTCACAAGAGGAGGGAAGAGGCACCAACATTAGGCCCCTTCACAGGTGTACGTTAAAAGTGGGGTTATGCTACAGCTACCAGACCATCTAACATGGGGAACAGGGTCTGAACTTTTGCCTTGGCTCGGCGTCCTGTGAATTCCCTAAAAATTTCCCCACGCCTATAAAACCTGTATACAGTCTGTGCTTGTTCTAAAGTGCTTATATACCCTTGCGTTAAGTCCATGCTATATAAAACTACAAAAAATAAAATGCAGATTCTGCCCATAACACGCTCTCATATCATCATAAAAGAATTAAGGACAAAGCATTAACCTTTAATTTGAGGAAGAGATACGCATCTAGCGGTTGAATTGCACTGTGCAACTGGAAAATCTGAAACCAATGTAGCTTCCCTGCTTGAGCAAACTGTGTGATCCTCGTCAAACACTTTTGTTTGAGCCTCCTTTCATGTAAGGGAGCACCTTTAGATATGTGAGCCTCAGAAGCAGTCTGTACCAGAAGCAATCTTCTGTTTGATGTAAAAGAGTCAAACGTTGCTCCGTCTGTAATAATAATCTAGGCCACACACTGGGTATAAATGACAAATGACTTTCCCCTTAGTTCACAGATACCATGGTCGTCAGGGCGGGTGCAGGAATGTTTCTCAGTTCATGTTTAAAAATTCCTACTTTTTAATAAATAATTCTCAATGCAAAGAAATGATCTGAAGACCTAAGGTGAAACATTTCCCTGTTTTAAACAAATACCCTTCTTGGCTATTTTGAAGACACCATATCATAATATAACATGATGTGTGTTGCATGATTTACATGCCAAGGCTCGGCTTGTACACAGGCCCTTAGAGCCTGAGCCAACATTTGGCTTGGCTCTGCTCACCAATAATTTGTCGTCTCGCTCACCTCTATTCCCTGAAAAGCATTGGGCTGAGACAGAGAAGCTCTACCGAGAGAGCAGACAAGCAAAAGGCTGGATAAGGAGTGAGCGAGGAGAGAGGGACTATGTAAGAGTGTCACCTGAGTCTTCCCCGGGGCCCCCGGCCTTGAAGAGAGTGGTGCAGCCTATTTAAGGAGTGATGTACAATGATGCTTACCATGCTTGTAAGCGCTATTGATTTGAGCAGACAAGACGTCTGGGAACAGATTTCTAAAGTGCCCTGGGAGTGCTGCAGGTGTGATCCTTTTCACGAAACGAGGACGCGTTCCTGTTGCAGAAAGAGGCGGGCACACACTGCCTTCCCTTTATGCACTGTACCCGGGTACACATTTCCCACCTACTTATTGTGAAGGCGGTGTCCACTCCCTTGTCCAGGGATGTGGTTACATGCTAATGAGGGCTAAACCCAACACACCCCCATCTACAATTACACCCTAACTGGTAATTTAGGCAATCTGCGCAATTTGTCATCAAACCTCTCTTTTCCTTAATTTAAGTGAATGCCAAGACCAGTTGTGGAGGTAAACAACATGCATATTTATTGACACTGTAAAACACTTGCTTGCAGGAGGCCAGTGGGACTCTCGTGTTGATTGATTACTACCACACAGTCTTTACCTTACAATGCCATTACCATGCATTATTTACCGGCCATGCCTTAACCACACATATGCATTTACCACGCATGCCTTAACTAAGCTACGTAATATATATATGTGTGTGTGTGTGTGTGTATATATATATATATATATATACATATATGTATATATATATATATATATGGCCCAGTTGAAATCCCCATGCATTTTACATAGACTTTTTTGTAACTTGATATTGCAGAAAATGGTAAACAGAATTATCCCAAAATTTGGCAGGAAGCTAGATCTTGGTCCAGAAAGTGTGCTTTTTGTAATTTGGTGTAAATCCATTTAGTATTTTATGAGAAATTAGGGTACAAAAATATATTTATATCTGGATGGTTGGGTTTGATGGGCTTTCACGAGAGTCCAACAAACTCAAATTAAAAAAATAGTTTTCTGATTGGCCTAAGGGGCTTTTAGCCCTTGGACCACCTGGTGCCTAGAGGAATTGAGTGCTCTGATTGGCTGGTGCAACATGAAAGAAAATGTTGAGGCAGCCTTTACAGGACTCCGGGGACTTAGTCTCCAGTACCGAAAATAGTTTTACAAAAAAGATGTTAGGCCAGTGGTGTAACAAAGGCCCCCACAGCCCCTGCGGTGCAGGGGGGCCCCTGAGCTCTAGGGGCCCCCCTCAGTACAGTACACTGTGCACAGGCGGCAGGCCAATGACTGAGTCCGGCGGGGAGGGGGCCCCCTCCAGGTACTTTGCATGGGGCCCCCCTCAAGTTTCGTTACCCCACTGTGTCAGGTGGCAGGGTAGATACACCGTGACCCCTTGTCCTGGTGTGGGGGTGTTTCAGAAGTCCAAGAGATAACTATAACTGGTGAATTTCAGTGGTTTTTAACTGTTTAAACTAACATTTTCACTTAACTATAACGTCCCTTTAACGTTTGGTTGGTCTAAAAAGCATCAATCCCCTTTAATGCTATCCTTCCCTGAACTTTAAAACTCCTTACTACGCATTATTGCTACTCCTCATTGAATCCTAAAAGCCTCTTACTACCCCTTAACGCTACTCTGGAATGACCCTACATGCCACATTTTCCTGAAGCCTAAAAACTCCTTAGTAGCCCTTAACGCTCACCCAGGTGCTCTGTCTTTTAGTAGAAGAGGTCCCCTGGTAATTCCTTAATACCTCATTTCGAAGGTGACCCTTCGGATCCCACTTGTAATTCCTATGATGTCTATTGCCAACCCCCTCCCTGCTGTGTCAATGTCCCCAGTATGAGGAGGAGTTTCTGGGTGATATCAGGAATGTTATTATAAAGCCTTGTGAGGCACGGAGCAACAAGGAAAAGTTTACCTCTTCAGGTAATTACAAGAATTGCTCTTTAGGGCATCAGTGGAAGCAGTTTCAGGACTACATCCTGCTGTATGTTGCAGCAGAGTTTTGCTGCGTTGCAATTTGGGAAAATGAGGACCGTCCTACTAATGAAGTAGTTTATAGAATGCCAGGTGTTTTGCCGTTATTCCGCAATTTAGTGATATAATTACCACAATGACCTAGTATGAAATTACCACAAATGTACAGATAAATGAGCAATCACTGCTTCTGTCTCTTTTTCCCAACTGTTAGTGTACAGTCAGCACCGGCTGTTTACGGGTGCTTTGGTCCTAATAGGTACAGAAAGCATTACTTTTCTCTTAATGCAAAAATAATATTAAAGGCACTGAAAACCACTTTCCACACATCTATCCTGAGTTTTTACGGCCTCCCACATGACCCCAAAAGTAATATGTCCATGAATGACAAAATACACCAAATGTAGTGCATGACTATTCTAAATATTTCATAATAATGGCCCAGCTAGGTAAGGTAAACGTCCCTTTTAAGGTCTGGCTTGACAGGACAACTGCCCGGGTGACACATGTTTAGCAATTCTATAAAATGTGCATAAAGTGGGCTTTGTTCCTCGTGCTATCACCTGGGGATGTATCATTTCGCCTTCCTGGAAGTGCTTCCATTTGAATGCATGTGGGATTATTCTAAATTTGAAAAAAAATAAACTTGACTATGTTATTTGCCACATTCAGTTCTTTTTCTTCTATATGCATTTTAAACATTAATTATTATTATTTCCGCTTTTCCCCAGCATTGGCAAAGCAAGTAAGGCAGACTTTGATGTCATAAATAGCAATGGTGAATACATTGCATGCAAACATCATTTGTAAATGTCTGGGTTTACATTTGTTGGCACATTAAAACCAGATCTGTTGGCTATGCCAATGCTTGTTAATTTATTGGGAGATTGTTTGAGAGATTGCTTCTCTACTATATACCTGCCAGACATGCTTGGTGGGAGGGACTTGCTAGATATTGACATCTTAACCCTCTTCCAAGACTTCACTGGGGACAGCATCTTCCTTTGGACTTTGAGGTGAATTCTTATTAATCATGGGGGACCTTCTGCCCAAGTGGCAAAGCCTTACTAAAAACAGTGGTTTGACCACTGGAACCTCATACATCCAGACTTTTAGCTTCACCTATGAATGAAAAGGGATGTGATTGGCAGCCTGACATTTGCCACAAGTAGGCATACTGCCTGGTAATAACTGTACCTTGCCACGTGTACACTTTGAAGGACTAACTATGAGGGTGCATGATTAGGCACCCTTATATGTCACTGAGCAGTGTCCAGTCACAATGCATAAACAACCCCTAGTTGGTGAGCACCTGTGAGCACTGTAAACAAAAGTGTGCACAGAGCCTTGAAGAAGTTGCAGTATGCTATGAAACACACTGCACCTTACAAGGGTATTATACCTGAAGGTTTACTTCTAGGCTGTGTGGCCTGCAGAAGAGATAGGAATTATGTGACTGAATACCTGTACTCACCATCACCCTTCCACATATATAACTTGTTTTGCCAACAACTTTGATGACTTTTGACAAATCTTCACAGCATTTTCAAAACTAGTTTGCCACTCATTTTAGCTGCTGTCTGGAAAGCTTTGGGGTAATTCATCAAGCGGGGTTGAGAAAAGGGGGGTCCCCAAAACGCGTTACCCATGCAATTTCCCATAGGGATTATAGACAGGACTACAGCCCAAATCGCTTCACAGAATTACACCAAATTCGGCAGAAAGCTAGGTCTTGGTCCAGAAAGAGAGCTTTTTGTAATTTGGTCTAAATCCGTCCAGTATTTTGGGAGTTATTAAAGAAAAAATATGTATATCTAGAGATGCGGATCCATTGCAGATCCACCATGGTGGATCTGCATAGCGATGCGCCAACAGCAATGCCGTGATTGGCTGGCCACAACCTGACAGACAAGTTGCAGCCGTCATTTTGTGTACTTGGACTCTGTCCCGGGGCAAGAAGATAAAAGTTGAAAGGGGTCAGAGTATAGGTACCTTGACCCCAAGGGACTGATGTAGGGGTCTGTGAGAGACTCCTCATAGGCAAGAAGTTGACAAATAAACATACACCTACTTACACACTCACTCACACTCCAATTCACACACTCACACATCTACTCACAGACCCACAAAACCATTACCACACCCAGTCACAGGCTCACACAGCCACTTACACACCCACTCACAGAGCCACAAACCACTCACACACCCACTCACAGACTCACACAGCCACTCATACATGCACTCACACACCCACTCATACACTCACACATTGACTTATACATGCACACACACACCCAGTCACACACCAATACAGCCACTCCCACATCCACTCACAGACCCACGGTGTGGGGTTGGACTGCATGCGCGGGGTTGGCTGTAGGGCCAAAAGTCATGCGCAACATGGGGTTTGCTCCATGTGGAGGGTTAGCTGCGACCATCTCCCCACCATGCACAGCTGAAGGCCATGTGCAGCATGGGGTTGGCTGCATGTGAGGGGGTGGCCGCATGGCCTGGCCTGAGCAACCATGCACCGCCGTTATAGTTAGCATATAGTTAGGGAATTGAATTAAAAAAAACATTAGAAAATCACTACAAAATAAAAGGTTACAGGGACGTTAGAGTTAGGTTCAGCTATCACACACGAAACCATAGAAATTCAGTAAAACTATTGATGAGAAACTGTGCATGGCAGGCGTGCGAGTTATAGTTACCTTAGGGCACAAGTTAAAGTTTTCTGAGATAAGTATAACTAGAATTGCTGAATTTCTATGGTTTTGTGTGTGTAAAATCTGAACCCAACTATAGTGTCCCTGTAACCTTTGGTGTTTTAGTGAATTTCTGAGGTTTTTTTTAATTCTATTTCCAAATTATAACGTCCCTGTAACCTTATTTTTTCAGTGAGTGAATATATATAAATATATATATATAAATATATTACATATATAAATATATATATACATATATATTAGCAAATGATATAAAAAATAACATCAAAAAAGAATATTCTAACAAAATTGAAATATAAAAGAAATAATTGCATACTATTTCATGCTAATAATAATGAAAAAAACAATAAAATGAAAATTAATATTAACAATCCTAACTAAGCAATAGTAGGGAACGTGTTTGACTTGAGAGGGATCAGATTAACTATTCCCACTCCAAAGTAAGCAAAAGTGAGGAAAGTGTTGAACTTTGGAGGGGTTAGTAAATCTAAAGCAGAGAAAGTGTTGGACTTTGGGGTAGTCAGATTTACAAGTCCACTCTAGTGTAAGCGACAGTAAGAAAAGTGTTGAACTTTTAAGGGGTCAAATTTACTATTCCAATTCCAATATAAGCAAAAGTAGAAAAATAGTGAATTTGGAGTTGTCATATTTAGTATTTTTACTTCAATCTGAGCAACAGCTGGCAAAGTGTTGGACTTAAGTGGGGGTCAGATTTACTAATCCCACTTCAATGTAAGCAAAAGCAGGGAAAGTATTGAACATTTGTGGGGTCAGATTTACTATTTACTCTTCAACATAAGAAAAAGTAGAGAAAGTGTTGGACTTTGTAGCAGTCAGATTTACTAGTCCAACGGCATCATAAGAAAATGTAGAAAAAGTGTTGGACTTTGAAGGGGACAATTTTACTATTCCCTCTCTACCATACCCAAAAATAGGGAAAATGTTGGACTCAAAGCCAGATTTACTGTTCTCATACTAATCTGAGCAACAATAGAAATTGTTTTGGGTTTTAGAGGGTCAGGTTTACTGTTCACACTCCAAAATAAATGAAAGTAGGAAACGTTTTTTACTTTAAAGTGTTTCGAGGAGTGAAACATAGAATGTTGGACTGTGGAGGGGTCACATTTACTATTCCCACTTCAACATAAGCAAAGTTAGGAAAAGGGCTGAGCTTTTGAGGATTAGGCCTACAACTTCCACTCAATACTCAGCAAAAGTAGGGGAAATGTTGTACTTTAGAGGGTTAGATCTATTATTCATACTCCAGTGTAAAAAAGGGCCAGTGTTGAACTTAGGAGGGGTCAGATTTACTAAGTTTACTCCAGCATTACCAAAAGCAAGGAAAGCGTTGGACTTTGGAGGGATCAGATTTATTATCCCCCAGTCCAATCCAAGCAACAGTAGGCAAAGTGCTAGATTTTGGTGGGGGGAGGGGTAGATTATCTCCTCTCACTTCAATATGAGCAACTGTAGGGAACGTGTTAGGTTTGGAGGGATACGATTTATTATTCCAACTTTAACATAAGCAAAATAAGGGAAAATGTTGCACTGTGGAGTAGTCAGATTTACTATTCCCACTCCAAACTGAGCAACAGTAAGGAAAGTGATGTCTTTGGAGGGGTCAAATGTACAATTCCCAATCCAACGTAAGCAAGAGTACAGAAGGTGTTGGGCTTTGCAGGACTCGGATTTAACATTCCCACGTCAATGTAAGCATCAGTAGGGAAAGTGATGTACTTTGGAGAGGCCAGATTTACTATTACCAGTCCTAAATTTGTTTCATAAAATATTTAAATATTTCACAAAAAGTAAAACATATTCAAAATAATAAATGTTGTCAATATTATAAAAAAAAAAAAATTAAAAACACAAATATAAATAAGAACGTTAAATTACAATTAAAACACTACCCTCCCTACCATCCTAAAAAATGAACACAAGCAATTAAAATGAATAAAAAAACAAATAACATTATAAAAATGAAAACTATTAATATTAGATACATATTACATAACACAAAATAAAGGCAATTAATACATATTATATTATTTAACACAATGTAATAATTAAATAAGCTGACCAACCAACCAGAAGGCAAATAAAAACCAACAAATAATGAAAATAACAATTAATCAATTAATGAACTTACATAATTAATAATAATAGAAATGTAACTATGAAGTAAAAACAGTAAGCTACATTTAAAAAAAAAAGTCCCACTAAAATGTCCTACAAACCCAAGAACCTGTTACTTAATTAACAAATTCTAATCAAATTAAAAAACGTACATTTCATATAAAAGGCTACAAACTATAGTATAAAAAAACTGAACACAAATATGATTACAATACTGTTTACTTATAATGCTGAAATAACTAATATTTATCAGACTAATTAAAACATTTCTATGTAACTATATTAAATAAAACATTATTATATTAAAATATATTTTAAAAATATAAACAATAACTACAAATAATAATCCTACCTTTAATCCTAAATCTCACAGTATTTTGAAGTTCACGATATTCTGACCCTGATATTAGCGACCCACTTG
The DNA here is from genome assembly GCF_031143425.1 of Pleurodeles waltl. NCBI lineage: Eukaryota > Metazoa > Chordata > Amphibia > Caudata > Salamandridae > Pleurodeles > Pleurodeles waltl. Next base: position 35,619,610 of record NC_090449.1, read on the forward strand.
ATTAGTATTTTTGTTAAGCACCCAGATTACGTTCAAATGCAAGTTAAATCCTGCAGGGAGCCCGCCTCAAACATGTGGCAGATATTATAATGTATTCCGGTTGAACTGGTGGCGCACATTACAGCACACAGATCCATCAGGGACCATGTCTTCCTCACTGACACACCATATCTTATGAAAGGTATTTAGATCAGCCACCGCTTACCCAGCTGCTGTTGCATGATTGATTCCTAGAAAGAAGTCTGCTGGGAGGATTTATTCATCATTCTACGAAAGCCCATATCTATAAAGTAATTGATGTCTTTTTTAAAATCTTTGTAATGGCTTTCAAGGAACAAAGAAACATCACTTAAGGCCACCATTCTGTGCGCCAGGAACTAATCGGGCAGTAAATTTGCGACACCTAAAAACATTACCACACACTTTGTATTTTTCTGCCCAGTCCCATGGTTGAAAGGCTGAAACACTGAATAATGTGTGCATTTGGCTTCCAAGTAGGACTGGGACAGAAAATAGTCCTGGGCACTAAAATAAAGATGGCCCCATTTGTGAATTAGATAGCTAGAAAAAGTCCCATGTTTGCATATCTGAGCAGTTTTGAACTTGTAAAGACACGCTGTATAAGTGTTTTGCAAGGTATGGTAGACTGCATGGATTGAAGCTTGCTGCAGGCAATGTTTGTTTTAGTATCCAGGAAATCAATCGTAAAAACCAGCCTAGCCAAGCATAAACCAGGCTCACAGACAGCCCAAACACCAGTCCACACACCGACATGTCAGACCAGCCCGTCGGGCAGTGCCTGATTGCCCTATAGGCCAGTCCGTCTGTCTGGCTTAACTCAACATGTAAACTGTACATTTTACATATCACCAATCTGTTCCTCAATCCTTGAGCAGATCCTGCCATGTTACAATTGGAGATTTTATTTTGTAACAAAAACCCAGGAAATGCAGTAACCTTTGACCCTCATAGTCCAGATTTATAGGGAAACACCTCTTGGACACTCTGTTTACCTCACTAGTGGCAGTGAGCGTCTGAGTGTGCTTGTAGCGCCACTTAGTGAAAATGACAGGAGCCCGGGCAGGTGAGATACTATATAACCTAGAAGGACCTGACATGTTATCTTGAAATGGACCTGTGTTTTGGTTGCTTCTTTTTCCTTTGTGGTCACTTGAGAACGGATCAAGCCAAAGGCTTAGGGAGACTTTACTATTCCAGAGTTAGAAATACAATTAGATGAAGAGCTAAACCAGAAAATATTTGCAGAAAAATACACAGAAAATATTTTGCCAACCGGTGCTTTCATAGCAACATGTGGTTTGCTGGTATCTAATGTGACTTTTTTAAGGTGAGAAAGAAACTCATGTAAACAAATCTCACAAGAACCTGAAAGGACATAGGTTCGAGGAGCTAATGCCCCTCTGTGAGACATTTTTCTTTGTCACCCCGTCTTGCACTAGTCACATGGACACAGATCCCTTGACCAGTGGGAAGTAGTGGGAGGTTGTACGTGTGGCCTGTTAACCACGAGATCAAGCCTCATGAGGCCCCAAGAGACAGAACACAGCTAGAAGTCTGACCCCTGGAGAGGACACCGAATCATGAACATATGAGGAGCAGGGCTGCAGGCTTTGGGGTGAAATGTATCCCCACCAATCAAGAGCTCTGTGTTCTGTCTGTGGAAGGATCTGGTTTGACTGATCTCCTCTTGGCCCCCACGGATGCATACTGGCACCCAAACGAGACTTCTTGTAAAGCAGACCAATTGAAACTGGTCTGGCACTGGACTTACTGTAGATTCTTTGTTGAAACTTGAAGTGAGTGGCAGAGACAACGTACACTCGCTAGGAACGTGTCTCCGGAACAAGCAGTCTCCAGTGGATGGCGATGAAGATGGTGTCACCACCGGGGACTGAACTGGTAACTTAGAAGGATGAGTCCCCCTGACTGGCCTATTACTAGCTTGGGCAGACTCAGAAGGGCCAGAGAGACCTTGGGCTTGATTTAGAACTCAGCAGACAGGTTACTCTGTCACAACGATGATGGATATCCCGTCCACCGAACTCTCAATCCCATTACATTCTATGGGATTTACATTTCAGCAGATGGGACATCCGGCAGAACGGTGACGGGGGAGTAACCCGTCTTCCGAGTTCTAAACCAGGCTCTTTATCCGCCCAAGTGACCCTAACAAGGTGAAACCCTAAAAGAACTCCGTGACGTGTGAAGGTTGTGAGCTGTGCCTGCTTGCACGTGTGACTGACCCCAGCCCCACCCTCGGGCCTAACTGTAGGCAAGAGTCAGTCTGGAGCTCGAAGTCATGCTGCGATACTGGAGAAGGTAGAAGCCGATAGTGGCCTCTTGTGAGTACTCTGTAAGGACTTTCAATGACTTCCTCTGCAGAAAGGAGAAGCTGTGTGCATGGACGTGTTACTTTAAAGTGCTGTCCCTTTGCAGTGACTCGTCCTCTTTTTGATAATTTCCCCTATTTTAATCATGAAACACTTTTTGACTTTATTACATTGGCCTGGGAGCTTTCCTGAGTGGTCTCTTGATGCAGGTGTTGTGCTGGTCCTGTTAACCCTTAGCACACAGCCTCTGAGGCAGCTTCCATCTTGGTTCTGGGCTACCAAGAGGTAGATTAGACTCTTACACAAGCAGTGTTTGCCCGACTAGGAGCTAGTTTTGCAAAGTGGTGGGAGACGTTGCATCACTGAGTAACCTGGATTCCCACTGTACAGCCATCCCATAATGGAAATGCAATACATTATTTTTGACACTGTAAGAAAACAATTGCTTTGCTGCAGAATAAATCTTAGTATTGGCAGAAAGGACAGTCTAGTTATCAAGTGAAAATCTAACACCACTTCACGATGGCGAGATGGCCTTTCTCTACAAGGCACTCGTAATGAACAGGAAAGATCTCTTGAGCCAATTGAAAATTGATCTGCAAGGTATAAAACGCCAAAAACATAATTTGGTCATGAACTCAAGAAGAGCATCTCTTCAGTAACAACAAGTCAGTTTTATAGTTTAAACAATCTGGACTACATATTTAGGGGGAAGAGTAATTCACCAAGCCGAGGTTTGGCAACTTGTGGTAGTGGTGTGTGAGTGACCCCAAAAAATCATGGAAGCCTGTACGCACAGATTTGGGCGGAAACTTCCACAATGTCCCAGCTTTGTTGTGATGTATGAGAACGCGAGCGGATTATCTGAGGATTCATGCTATTGTGGCAAACCCGATAAAGGTTATGTGTCTGTCTGACTCCTGATAAGAGTTGTACATTAATATAGACTGGTTCTGACTCAAAAACATGTTTAGCTGGAACAAGGGCTGCCTCAGAAGGAGATTTAAGCTGGGCATGGAAGGAAAGGTTTTGGTCCCTGCTAATCTTTGCAAACAAAGTCAAAGTACAAAGAGTTCTATTTATTGGGTTCCTAATGTAGATTATAATGAATCCCTACTATTGGAACACTGGTAGAAGCCAGGAATATAAAATCAGGAGAGTTGTTCTGATTTTGCTGCCTTTTCTTATGTGTATCCTTTTTCCAAACGGTTTCCAACTTCTACCAGGACCTAAACATAGGCTTCTGCTGGCCTGGGGTGCACCCAGTATAATGTTTTCTGTTTTTACCTAGATAGTCGCCGGGTTGCCACTCTTGCTTATTTTGTGAAAAAGGCCGCTTTATCGGAAGAAAGCAGAGTTCCCAATACTTTGACCTTCAGATGTACGCTCTACATGTCCCTAACATTTCACTAACAATGACCTCTAACCCAAATCTTCCTCCCCTAAACATTACCCACCAATGAACACTCTTTCAGACATCAAACTTCCACCAGGTCAGCATAACTTCCTAATTCTTATTCCTTGGTCTTAAATCTCCACCTCTTCTCCTCCATCACACCTCCCTAGGCCCAGGCAGACTCCAGCTTACTCAATGTCCCTGTGGGATAACCGCATCCCTTTCCTCCTGACATCATAAGACACAGCTCCCTATTCAATAGTTTTTAATGCTGATGGTCTATGGGCAGATGGTCTATCTGGCAGACTGGACAAATAAAGTCAATTTATGGCTTAGATATATAGATGATGTGTTCTTTGTATGGGAAGGCAGTAAGACTGATTTGAACGTTTTTTTCATGAAATTGAATAGGAATGATGGTAACCTGTAATTTAGGCAAAGTGCTATATAATATTTGGATTTAAAACTAGCTGTGAATGGAACATTTAATACTGAATTATTCAGAAAGCATACAGCAGGGAATTCCATCCTGCATGCTGCAAGTTGTCATCCTCCTTGTTTCAGGTGGACATCTCCTATAGTGAGTACTTCTGGGCGAAAATAAATTGCAACTTGAAACAAACCTATCAACAAACCAAGGGTGATATGTCTAAAAGACTACAAGCGAGAAACTATGCAAATAGAGCTGTGAAACAGGCCAGTTTAAAGGCAGACAAGGCAAGGAAGGAGGATGCTCAGTTCCAACCCACTTGTTCCCGGAAAAAAGAAAAACAAGTAGGAGATGGCCCTATAAAGTTTAAAACTAATGATAACAGCCAAGCAGGAATGTTCAGACAAATTCTGAAGAATAGGGGGAGTATTATAATACAAGACCCTGTTTGGAAAGAGTAAGTATGGAGGACCCCCTTGGTTACATACCAAAGAAACCTTTCCTTGAAGGAAAGTCATCTTTCCCCACAGAAGACCAATTGGTTGGAACAAGTGAAAGGTGGATTTTGTGGTCTATGTTATAGTTTGCCCTTGTGGGAAATGGCATGTAGAATCGCCTACCTTCCCAGGACAAAAGCAGATATTAGAGCATTGGAGGGTCATCACCAAGAATGATCAAAGCTATGGGACAGCAAAGCATTTTCAGGAAGTACATATTGGACACTGAACATTAGCTAGGTATTTTGGCATTGATTCAGTTCCTAAACATTCTAGAGGTGGGAATTATATCTCTACATTACGTAGACTGGTGTCCTGTTTTATTTTGCAGGCTGGTTGTGTAATTCTGCAAGGGATGAACAGTGATGAGGAGTTGCACTCACATCTGTAATTGAAGCTGTAGGTTAATCCCATGTCCCAAATTTGCTGAGTATTTTTTTGTAGGTTAGATGAGGTTTTTAAAGGCGAGCAAAGATACTTACAGGACCATGGCTATTGAAAGAAAGGAAAAATTGTAATTGGGTTATAAGTGGATGTTTTTAGCGATGAAGTAAGAGCTGTGTTTTTCACCGGTGTACTGAATCACTAATGAATTCATATATTCATTTTTTATAGGATTACTTAGGTGGAACAGGCAAGAGGTTCAGTATAGTCACATATAGACAGTCAGATTAAACAGCGGAGAAGACAAGCACTGCAAGTAAATTCCTTCTCTTCAAGAGTAGGACCAGCGATAGGCAGTAGAGCTCCTGGAAGCTAAGCAAGCGCTTGGCTTTGAGAATTATTACTGTTTGAAGTATGATTAAATAATAATGAAATATTTTTTGGAAAGTGACAGAAATTGAAATGAGGAATGGGTACTGTACCTGGATGTGATGGTTATTATATAGATTGCAAAAAAAACACCTGGTTTTAAAGAATAAGCATGGACTGAATAACCTTGCAGGTTGGTGATTTCAATACGCTGGAAGATTTCATGGAAGAAAAAAAAACTGGAAGAAAAATCATGGTTATCAGTTCATGGCCCTCTATTTATTTTGGAATAACGAGTCGGGCTCTCACTTTGGTATTAGTGTATTTAATTAAGACTGTGAGGTATAAACAGAATGTTTACAATTGTTGGCCCGTGCATGAATTTTGACTGGAAGTCTTTTCACTGTTTCTCTGATTGTATCCTGTGTGACGTGCTGTTGTTTTTAAATACACTGAAAACTGACTTATGGCTAGGTGATCAAGACTCCTTGTTAGGTTGAAACGCATCTGTTCTTCTGCCAAAAAGCAATAAAACTTCACTGCAATTGAGTGGAATCTGGAGTGGCTCGTTATTCTTACCACCATGGAGGTGATGTACATATATACATAGACACATACACACATACATAACCTACTGGCGGTCACCAGTAGGTAGTTATAGTTAGGACCTAGTTTTCATTGAAAAAGCGTTTTTTGACTTGCCTATATCTTTGATGGATCATCACAAATGTTTTCAAATGATGTCTGGAAAGTTTTGAGGTGATCCGTCCAGCGGGGCCTGAGAAAAAGGGTGGAGTGGGAGTCCCAAAACTTGTTTTCCCCATGTTAATTTCCATAGAGATTTTGAACACGATTACAGCCTGAGCCGCTGAACGGATTTACACTAAATTCGGCAGAAAGCTAGCTCTTGGTCCAGAAAATGCATTTTTGTGAGTTTGGTGTAAATCTATCCAGTAGTTTTCTAGTTATTAAATGAAAATCAAATTTGTATATATAAAATAGTGTAAAAACATATGAGGGGTCAGGATGCCGGTATCCTGACCCCATAGGACACATGGATGGGTCCCTTAGTGACCCCCATGGGCAAAAAGTTGCCCTTTTTCCTCAGCTGATCCGTGTATCCTCAAACCCTCAGAGGATCCTCCTCTAATCCAGGGCAAAAGCAAGGCCCTTATTGGCTGGCCACAACCTGACAGAAATACTAGCGTGTGCTTTACAAAAACAATAGAAATTCACTGAAAAAAAATCAAAGGTTACAGGGACCTTATAGTTAGGTTGATGTGTTACCCATACGAAACCATACAAATTCAGCATTATAGTTATACTTATAGTAGTACTTATCTGAAGAAACTATAACTCGTGCCGGAATGTAACTTTAGTCCATGAGTTATAGTTTCCTAACATAAGTATAACTATAACTGCTGAATTTCTATGCCTTTTGTATGGGTAAAATGTCAACCTAACTATAATGTCCCTGTAACCTTTGTTTAGTGAATGTACATATACATATATATAATCTCCAACCAAGAGACGTTCATGTAGACAGGCAGCATCTGCTCAGACCTGACTCCACCTTCACCACTCATTACAAAAATGAATTGAAAGTCTAACAAACAGCACCAGCCCTTTTCATGTGCCCTACCTGCTCTGAGCTTCCGCTGTCCCAATTTCTTTGGCTCTTGTTGTGTTAGCTGAGTGCTGACCACTTTTTATGAGGTCCGACCCTTTATCACTTATGAAGGGCGACTCTTCAGTCTTGAGGGCATCCTCACTCCCCTCCTACCTTGGAGGAAGAAAACACTGGTCAGCGACATGGTTGGGAGCTCCCCAGATGCCAACCTTTTGGCCTACTTACTTCTTCTGCTACTATAGGGGTTCATCTTTTTTGCAGGTGTCAGTTTCCTGTTGTCTTCAGGACTACTAAGGTGGTCTCCACCTTCATGTTCCACTGAGTAGAAAGAGGCTGCCATCTCGTCACCAGTGTGCTGAGAGATTAAATAATCCCTCTTGTGCATGCATGGTCAAGTGAAGTCACGTGGCCATGCGCCTGCCAGTATCTCATTCCACTGAGTCGCTTACCCAAATGTTCCCTTGTGGAGCAGGTGGATTCTCCCATGTGCACAGAGCCTATTTTGCTGGTATAATCACTTTTGGTACCATGTGAACTGTGAGTTGGATAACTCCTGCTTCGCACAGGGAGCAGCCCAACCACCTTTGTGCTCAAAGTTGGCTACTGAACCTCGGGTCATAAAAGTACAGTAACATGAACCAGATCTATGTGAATTTGATGAACACTGCGATGATGCTATTATGTTTGAGGGATCCATCTCCATGAACTAACTATTGACAAATGCATATTTTGCATATGTTTTTTCCTATTTTTTAGTATGGAGGATAGCATCCATGCACCACCTTCTCCCACTTACGCTTTCCAGGGACCGTCACATGATTGACATGAGCGTTCACAATGCCGGACCGCCAATGTTTAAGGCATCTAATGCCAGTACTTTTCCTATAATCATGAACGGTGGTCCACAGCAGACTTTGTTTCTGTTTAGGCACAGTAAGCCAGAAATGTAACTTAAAGTACACTTCCTCGCCCTCTTAAACAAGCATTAGCAAAGCCAATAGGTCTTGCCTTTCCCATTTGTTGCCAGATGCATTTCCATTGAAAGGCTGCAGTTACCTTTGCATGAATGGTTGTAGCCAAAAGAAATGCTTTCCTTCAGAAGAGCTAAAGTATTGCTTAGGGCAAGAGAACAGGGCACTTTTTCGTATGTTACAAAATAATAGTCAGGCTATTTATTTCCTCAACAGTACATTTGATTTTGCAAGATGAGAGCTAATTTTAATGCTAGCTTGAGGTTGTACATCCGATGCCACTCAGGTGAGCGAGTTATGTTAGAAATCCATTGGTGGGTGCATACATGATGAGGTGTGTGCACCATGCGTCAAATCACATGCATCAGTACTGTGATGCAAGCACAATTTGCTTTAATTGTTTACTTATCTGTCCACCAAGACAGACACCACATGGATTGGTAAAAAAAAAAGAGATTTTTAGTGTGAAAACAAAATTTTAAAAAAGATCCACAGGGGTTGGGGCGTGACAGGGGAGGGAATGGGGGAAGCAGGCATGGGCAAGGAGAGGTAAGCATTGCATGAGGGAGAGAGCAACACGATGGGGTGAGAAGCACAGATGGAGAGAAGAGCACAGAGTGTGAGGTCAGGGACAGAGATGAATAGAAAGCATGGAGGGAAGCAGACAAGAGAAAGCAAGACGCACGCAAAAGTGACAGCGACCGGGGAGTCAGAACCAGCACAACAGAGTACAAGGTGGTGGGGAACAAACTACACAAGAGGGAAACACAGAGCACAGGCTGGTGGGCATTTGGGGGAAGCACATGGGGGACCTGGAAAACACTCACACTCTCAGGGACTTCTTAACCAAAAAGAAAAGAAAAAAAACGTAATAAAAGTGAGCAATCGAAGAATAGCAGTTTGCCAATCAAAGAGACGGTGAAGAGGCCATACTCCACAGGAGGGACAAAAACAAGATGGACAAGCTGAGACAAGGAAAGTCATCAAATAAAAAGCAAGCAAATGAGACTGACAATAAAACCAACTAATGGCAAGCAATAGGTGGGCTCTAAGTCCTTGCAAGCTCTTGGCAGGCCCACAATAAGTCTCTTACAACCAGACAGTTTGCACTGTCTGGTAAGTTCCACCTAAAAACAAGCCTGCTCCTTTACCATCTGCTTCGTAAGAATCGCCGCTTCCTGCTATGCGCAAAACCCAATCTCCATTTGTTTCTGACACCTGAATCGAGTATCAACATTTCCCTTTACTTTGCAAGCAAAGGAGCTTCAAGTATTTTTTCTGTTTTCATACAGCACAACAGAGAAGAGAATGCCCGCCCTCACCATTATGAAACACAATTGCTGGCACTGGAGATCAGTTGTTGCTTTCACCTCAGGCAAAATAATCCCCATCCAGTGACCTTCTTCCTTGCACCTGCTCACTGACTTTAATTCAGTTGCAGAGTCGGTTTTGAGATATATTGTCAGCTGACCCACCTCTGGTACACACAGATATGGCTTGTGATAGATTAAGGCCACTGTAAGCACCTGCCTTGAGGCATAAGCACAAGAGGGCGGTGGATCGCAACAAATGGCTTCAAAATAACCTTGTTACTGGATTAGTGGGAGAGTCCAAATGGTTACAGTTTGTTTTCCCATGGAGTTGTCCAGCTCACTTTAGCTTAACGACCCTTTGATCAACAAGCGTAGGCCCACCTCCACTGACCACATGACGACCCGCCACCAATGTTAGAGTTTCCTCACTATAGCGGGGAACGTTTTCCTGCCAATAAAGTGGGAACACTTTTGGCAAAAACCAGATGCTGGAGGAGACATCATGCCATGGTCACCTGGCAGGCGTTTTTTCCTTTTGTATTTTACAGAAACAACTCCCCAAAGAGGGAATTTGTGTCTCTAAAACAAAGCAAAGGTCCCGGCACACTCCCAGTTCATGGGAATCGTCCTTGATTTTTCCTATTCACGACCACCATACCTTTTTTACGTGAAAAAAGCCACCATTGTAAAGCTGGTGGACCTGTGACAGATGGAGCACTGGCAGAGGGTTTCTGTTGCAGAATGAGGAGTCAGGTGGACGGGCAATGTGCGGATTCTGGTGGATTTGCTATTACATTCTCACTCTAAAGTAGGCCCTTGGCGTTGGTCTAACAACTTATGGTGTAGGTGATGTTGGTAAAGCTGAACCATCCCTGGTTCTCATAGGTCCTCAAGGCTGAACATCCCCTGGCTCCCGTGACCACCGCAGGCTGAACATCCCCTGGCTCCCGTGACCACCGCAGGCTGAACATCCCCTGGCTCCCATGACCACCGCAGGCTGAACATCCCCTGGCTCCCATGACCACCGCAGGCTGAACTTCCCCTGGTTCCCATGGCTACTGCAGACTGAAGTTCCCCTGGTTCCCATGAATCCTGCAGGCAGAACTTTCCCTCTTTCCCTGGTTCCCATGACTACTGCATCCTGAACTTCCCCTGATCTCCATGACTACTGAAGGCTGAACGTCCCCTGGTTCCTATGACTAGTGCAGGCAGAACTTTCTCTCTTCCCCTGTTTTCCATGACTACTGCATACTGAACTTCTCCTGGCTCCCATGACCACTGTAGGCTGAACTTCCCCTTGTTTCCATGACTACCGCAGGCTTAACTTCCCCTGGTTCCCATGGCTACTGCAGGCTGAACTTCCTCTGGGTCCCATGACTACTACAGGCTGATCTTCCCCTGGTTCCCATAGGTACTGTACCCTGAACCACTCCTGGTTCGCACAGGTACTGCAGCCTGAACTGATGCTAGTTCTCACAGGTACTGCAGCCTGAGCCGCCGCTGGTTCTTACAGGTACTGCAGCCTCAACCACCCCTGGTTCTCATTGGTAATACAGGCTGAGCCACCCCTGGTCTCACTGGTACTGCAGACTGATCTGTCCCCGGTTCACTCTGGAACTGCAGAGTGAACCGCCCCTGGTTGACCAACCCCTTGTTGCCACAGCTACATCAGGCAGAACCGCCTCTGGTTTACAAGGTGTGGCTTCAATTCTTTGTCAGGACTGGAGGCTTCAGATTATGCTTTCTCTTTCTTTACTGAGAAAATAACAGCGGCCAATCTACATTAAAAACACAGAAAACTACTTTCCCAATATCCCTTATAGTACATATCATGCCCAGTCCTAGGCCGGCTCTCTAGTCACAGCTTGCGCTCTGAAAGGACGAGGAAGCACACGGAGAGCGGGGGAATGGGGTTGGAACAAAAACATTTATTAAAAAAATAAAAACGTACCTGCCCTGCCGGCACACCGTGCCACTCCTCTTTCGAGCGTCTTTGCGGGCACAGGCTCCCAGCGTCACTGCAGCCAATCCAGAGCAACAAGAGGATTGGCTGGAGCGCCCAGCCCGTGCGCTTCCAGGCAGACTGGGAGCTTGTGCCTGCTCTTTCCAGCCCAGCAACACAGTACCGGACTGGAATGAGTACAGTGCACATGTGCGTTTGGCCAGCCCGAGATGGTCAGCCAAACACACATACGCACTGAGGGGAGTGCACAGTGCACTCCCCTCATCTCTGTCATCCCCCATGGCCTTGCCCCTTTATCAATGAAAAGATAATAAAGAGAGCTTATTATTATTTCGTTGTTAAAGGCTTTCAGCTGCTGCTGTTCGAGGGGGGGTGATGCTCCTCCGCCATAGCAGGGGGGCTGCCGCTGCTACTCCCAGTATAAATGTCTCTGCGGCCTCAGTCCTGCTTCTTTCTTTGCTGCTTGCAGCCAGAGATAAGTTGCTTCATGTTTACATTCCTACTGTGATAATAAAGTGTTTTATATTGTCTTGTTGTCAATTACTCTTAATATGTCCTGAATTATTTACGGCGGTGGGGCAGAAGCAGGGATTGCTTAGTGCTTTGCTTTAAGAGGACTGTCCTCTTTTACTTGTGGCGTCACATTTGTGCGCAGACCAATCAATTTGCTTCTCCCATTGGTCCGCGTTCAACGCTGACTGTCAGCAGCGTCTTTTGTTGGCCGGGGTGCCCACTTGAGCGTTATGCATTTGGATGCTGTGTTTCTCTACTCCGTTCCTCGGAAGGAGCACAACGAGTGCTTCAGTGTTGCGGACTTAGTCCTCTTTGTATGTCGATGTGTGCGCATGTGCGCGGGGTGGTCTCTAACTTTGAAAAAGTCTTGGAGACTGGCTCAAGCACGGCGCTGCACATCTCCACATACTTTGCATCCCTTGAACGCCCAAGGGGGGACAACAATGATTTAGGGCTTTGCCCTAGGGGAATTCTGGCAGGTGATCCCTCCACTTCTATTTTGGGCCGACAGAGACCTTTGGTTTCTTATTTTATATAATGAATTTCCTCCTTACTTGACCTGCTGGGAATATTCCACCCCTTCTGAACTCCCCCATATCCTCCTGCTTAGCCAGCGTGGCACACTACGCAGAGGTGGACGAATATTTCAGGAGATGGCTGATGTGCTTTAAGAGCACCAGATGGAGGAGTGACTAGTGCAGGCCCTGGGTAATCATGTACAGGTCTCTGTTAGTCAGGCTCTTATAAAAGCCCTAGAGCCTTTTACTCAACCTCTGGAGAGGTTTGGACAGCGAGAGTTGATGGGGAGACCCCACTCCGAGACATTGACTATGGAAAGTCAGACTTCCGATGTGGGCATTGCCCGAGAGCCTCAGCAGGGCTTACTTCCTCAGTGGACATTTTTGCGCAAATGGTGGCATCGGTCCTTAAAGACCACGAATACGGACCCATTACCTCCTTAGATTCTTCTGGGATCTTCTCAGACCTTTCTGTGCCAAATACCGAGGTGGCCCACTCCACCTCTTCTTACACTTCTAATTCCTAGCCAGCGCTGAATGAGCCAAAGAAGCCTGCCAAACGCAAACGTAAGAACTTTCATACTAAAGAGGAGGCACTAGTTCAGAAAAAACATACTTTTCAACCCGGAAAATATTATACACCTACGATCCACAGAGTAGGTTCCATGTGTGTAAGTAGCACATTATGTGCAAGAGAGGTTGCGAAAGAGCTTCGACAGGTACGTGCATAATACCGTGCGCTCGGAGTGTCCCCTCCAATATCTATTAGACCAAGTGGTAGATACTCCAGAACTAGACTCCAGCATGGCCACGTTTCTCAAAAAATTTGCTAAGGACCCAAAGAAGGGCCTAGATCTAACATGGAGGGGTTGTTAAGACAAACTTCTAGATGTCTCAGGTCCTATCACTAAGATCCTTAAGCTGGTGGTGCAGCCAAAAGAATCCAGCTCACAGTTGGACCCTGAAGCGATTTTGGAATAGGCACAGAGGGCAATTTCTTAGGTAATGCCAACTGTGCTATTTCCACAGAATGCTGGAAATCCTTCCTGATGTGTATCAACCCTAAACTGGCCGAAATGGCTCCTTCAGAACCAGGAACCTTGGTGAACGGTGTGTTATTCGGGGACACATTTGTGAAGGATTTAAGAAAGTATGTGGCTACCTTCTCTGCTCTCGATACGGCCCAGACATCTTTGAAGAAGATGTTCAGTGGGGGCCTTTTTACCACAGCCGGACGCTACTGTGGCCGAAAGTCAGGCCGGGGCTTCAACCAGGCCTCAACAGGATACCCCCAGAGGGGTCGAGGCAATTACCATCACCTGGATTCTACACCACCCTGACCAGGAGAGGTCGTGGTCGCGCCTACAGAGGTGGAGGTCAAGGTGGCTTCAATACAGCAGATGCCACAGCATCAGGTGAGGGTAATTCCCTTTCAGAAGTTATTCTGGGATGAGGTTAAAATGGCATCTTTCATCCTGGGAAAGCATCTCCCAAGATCCATGGATCTTGCACAGTCCAGGGTCACAGAATGAAATTCTGCTCCCCTCCAAAGCAGGAGTTTCTTCCACTTCTGTTTTTTTTCCCAAGCAGAAAGCAGTTTCATAGACGATGAAATTGGCTCACTTCTTCTGATCATGGCCCAAAGCAAAGAGTTGGTTCTATTGCACCTGTTCTGGACTATCCAGATTCTTCAAGATCTGGGTTTTCTGATAAACTCAAACAAGTCGGTAATGAGGACCTCTCAATGCATAAAATTCTTAGTTTTTCAAGTGGACTCCATCAGAGCTCAGTTGACATTAGCTCTAGTGCAATGGACATCAATCAAGAAAGAGTTGAGGAGAGCCCTTGCCTCTCCGACTATATCATTGAAGGCTCTTGCTCATCTGGTGGGGTTTTTAGCTTCTTTCATCCAGGTGATTTTTTGGGCCCCCTTCACTATCGGGATCTTTAATGTCTGAAGATCCTTCATCTTTGCAAGGGGCTGCCTTATTCTAAACAAGTTCTATTATCAGATGAGGTCACATCAGAGATAATATTGTGGCTGGCCCACATGGATGCGTGGAACAGCAAAGCCATTTTTGCGTCTCCTTCGGGGATAGTGATAGAGTCAGACACCAGCCAATAGGGCTGGGGAGCTTGGTGCGGAGTTGTGGAGACGGGGGCCGGTGGTCCTTGGAAGAATCGAGTCTCCGTATCAATTGCCTGGAGCTTCTAGCATGGGCCTTTGCGATTCAGTCCCTCTCTCCCCGCAAGGGCCAGTTGTTGCACACTGTTCTGTATGGACAACATATCAGCGGTGAGATACCTAAGTCACCTAGGAGGGACTAGATCACCCATTCTGGTGATTGCCAAGGAGTTTTGGCACTTTTGCCTCCAACCTCAGATATCAATGAAAGCGGAGTACAATCCGGGGTGCTCCAATGTGGTGGCAGACTGGAGCTCTCGTTTCTTGAGGGATGGCAGCGATTGGAGACTCTACCAGTCAGTGTTTCACAGTCTGTTGAGATGGTTGGGCAAGTGCTTAATAGGCCTTTTTGCATCACGGCTCAATGCTCAGCTTCCATAGTTTTACAGCTGGAGACCGGATCCCCCAGCCCTGGGATCAGATGCTTTTCTCCAGGAATGGCCCCTGGGTCTCCTTTATGCCTTCCCTCCATTTTCCATGATTCAGAGACTACTGTCTCACGGGAAGAGACAGGCAACAGAGAGTATTTTGGTGAACTCTCTCTGGAAAGCCCAGTCATTGTTTCCAGTAGCGATGTTGCTATTGTGTGGTGACCTCTCTCTGGAAAGCCCAGTCATGGTTTCCAGTAGCGATGTTGCTATTGTGTGCTCCTCCAGTCCTAATCCCATCCTTTCCATCCCTGCTCCTAGATCCGTCGGGTCTTTCTCATCCATTGATATTGCAGGGATACTTGTCACTCATGGCATGAAAACTTTCCTGCGACGTTGGCACGTTCTGGGAGTTTCTTCTTATCCCAGTCTTGGGTTCCCTCCACCCATAAGCGCTTTGAGGCTTCCTGGAGATGATGGGTGGGTTGGTGTGGTAAATGAAGTGTTGATCCCATGGGGGCACACATTAGTATGATTGTCAGTTTTCTTTCAGATTTGGCATCTCAGGGTTTAGCGCACAGGACTATTAATAATTTCAGATCCAGTGTTTCAGCAGGGCATCCTCATCTAGAGGGCAAACCAGTTGGTGAGCATCCTCTGATTTGTAAACTTCTACAGGGCATCAGAATGGTCAGACCTCCTCAACCCAAATGCGCTACTTTATTACTTTATGGACTGTAGATTTTGTACTATGTTTTTTGAGAGCCTGACCATGTGACAAGGACGCTCTCATATACAAATGTCAGCCAAACTCACTGTGCTTCTTTGTCTTATATCCTGTCAACGTGTGTCTGATGTGCCCATTCTGGACTTAGCAGGTAGAGTATTAACTCCTTCAGGAAGTTATTTCCCTATTTCCAGATATACAAAGACAGCAACTAGGTGCATTTCATATCCAGCTTTTCCCCATAACCAGAAGTTTGTTTTGCTAAATGTCTGAAGGCTTGAAGGCTTATGAGGATTGTACTCGGGAGATTCGTAGAGATGCACAGGGGCAATTACTCATCTCCCTGCAAAGTCCATTTGCACTGGTATTCTCGGCCACATTAGCCAGATTGGTAAAATGTTTGTTAGGGGAGGCTGGGATAGATACAACTAGATTTGGAGCACATTCTGTTTGTGGGGATATGGCACCTAAGACCTTTGGAGCTGACTCTTGTTTGGAAGATATCATGGCTGCCGCAGATTGGTTTTCTGACTCTACTTTCAAAGTATTTTATCATAAACCTATTGTGGATGTGGCATCTACAGTGGTGGATCAGGTTTGAACTAGCATAGTCCGAAGCCTCCGGTCTGTACATAGAATAAAACATTTTCTAGCTATTGTGTCAAGAATTTTCAGTTCTATTAGGGACACAAAGGCGAGGATTATCCCACACATAACATGATTTTTATACAATGTGATGATTCTGAACATTTATGCATTTATGATGTAAATTTTACAGTTTGAACTATATGCATGCTGTATTTCTGATGTGGTTTCTTCTTATACCCGCCTGTGTAATTTGTGATTAGTCCATTTCTACAGCATGTTTCTTTTAACCTTAGGATCGGACAAGAAGGGAGCATGAATGACCCGGAGGTTCGCAGATAAGACAACATTGTTGTTCCCAATTCAGCCGGAGGCTGCAGTTCAGAGTTCTAAGTTATGGGACTTGTGGAGATTCCTGTTCTTTTGTTGAAAAGAAAGAGGAAGGACTGAGGTTGCAGAGACATTTATACTGAGTGCAGGCCTAGGATTTGGCATGATATGGACTACAAGGTATTTTGGAAAAAGTAGTTTTCTGTGATTTTAATGTTGATTGGCTGCTGTTATTTTCTCAGTAAAGAAAGAGAGCATATTCCTTGCCTCCGTTTCCTGAATAGAATTGAAAATTCTTGCTGCAATAGCTAGAAAAATGTTTACTCTCCAATGCTCTTTGTTTTCCACATTAATTATTAAGCACACCCAGGAGCTCACAAGAGGCAGGTGGTCCAGGAAACCCAAAGGTCTACCCTCATTGCATTGTTTACCTAACAATAAAACATTCTGCATGCATGACCTATCCCAGTGCCGGTGGCATTATGGGAACCAAAATCAAGTGATGCAGGTATTGGACAGTGCAAACAAAGACAGTAGGCAGCACTGAAGAAGCGCTCAAGAAACCATAACAACAATCAAGAAAGCTAAGCGGCCTGGGGCTGGTCTCCAATGAAATGCTTGAAAGCGTGAGCTCTCACTGTGGATACAGTACTAGTCGTGCCTGCGGGATGCTCGTGCAGCCCCCATCTTTGAAAGGCCTGTTCCCTGTGTGAGTGAAGCTTGTACTACTCATCTGACTATCCATGACAACCCATAACGTTTCTCCAAGAGTTGTTACTTTATCTGTGACTTTTGTGAGTAGCGGAAAGGTGTTGTAAGAATTTACCAGGGGTATAAATTCGAGGGGAGGTGTTAACCCCCCTGATAAATATATTTTGTGATAAATAGTTTGTTACAGGTGCTTTCAGTTGGGTGTGGTGAGGTATCTGTTGGATTCCACCAATAAATTTTACACACAAACTCTCTACCTCTCTCTATTTGGAAAGACTTTGAAAGTGCTGGTTATTTGACAAAATATTGTGTTTTCAATCACTTAATACTCTTACCAACCCGCATTTCTCTCCCTTTCCACTGCCACGTCAGACCCTCTTGTGTATCCTGCTTGTTGTATAATGTATTTTTACATCATGTGCCAGCCTGACTGAAATCTGAAGCTCACACCCTCCCAATCTCACTGACCAAGCTAATCCCCTGGTCTTTACTATTCACAGACCTGCTGAACTCAGTTTGCTGTGCCAAAGGGCCACACTCTGAGCCTAAACCCTTCTTCCAGTCTATGCCCTCTTTACCAGGTCTGGAAAACACATTCACATGGTGAGCAATCAGCCTTTCCTGTTGGCACAACCTGATCTGGGATGGGGGAGGAGGGGCAGTGACTTCATCCCTGCGGTCCACACTGGGACAGTTCCATTATTATTTAAGGGGCAGAGGGTACTGACCATATCCCACCAGCCCAGTCACGTAGCAAGAAAATGAGGTGACAGCAATGACAGACTTGAATGTGGTTTAGTGTCTGCCACAGAAGCGTAGCCCATCAAATGTCCTCCGGCCAGGGGTATGCAATCAGCACTCCTCATTGGCTGCCTTCCTTCCTGTGACTCCATGTCCTGAGTAAGCACCGGGCGGTACCAAACAGAAGTTTTCTGTGGGAAGCCTCTCCCTGTTTTGACCAGAGGCCGGAGGTTTCCAGAGCAGGTCCCAAATGGAAGTC
Organism: Pleurodeles waltl; assembly: GCF_031143425.1. Classification (NCBI taxonomy): domain Eukaryota; kingdom Metazoa; phylum Chordata; class Amphibia; order Caudata; family Salamandridae; genus Pleurodeles; species Pleurodeles waltl. Next base: position 35,637,851 of record NC_090449.1, read on the forward strand.
TGTAGGGACTGCCCTAAGCATCTCCTTGAGCCTTCCCGCTCTGTTGTTTGACTTGCTTGCTGACCCTGTTTTACTCCAGATAGCCTCTGAGAGCCCACAATAGGTGCTCCATGTTGATTTGTGTTGCTTCATTCGAAGAGCACAAAACTGTGCTGTAATCGGATGGGGCGTAACACGTGGGTTAATCCATAAGAGACCATGGTTAGCAGCTCTCTTCAGGTTACGCTCAGACTCCTGGTTGGTGAACTTCTAGGCTTTCTTTTTACTGTTACTCGATCAAATATCTATAGATGGCATGAGCTGAGCCACCCATGGTCAAGGCCCATCAATTCTATTATTATGAATTGGGTGAATGGCGGCATGTGATTCATCTATGGTGCAAATATTTTTGTGGGTCTGAGTGAACCTCCTCATTGTGCATCTGTGCAGTGTGGATGTGTCCTCGATGAGGATGTGGTGATGGCAGCATAAGATGGAGGTTTCCTTCCACAGTGAGAGGTGGCTGTGACTCCCCTCATGTAGACTCCACCTGTAGAAACCTGATGACTGATGGTTTGCGGTTTGAAAATCTATATTGAGCCCTTGCCAGGTCTGAGCTCTGCTGGAGGACATAACCCTGACCATAAACCATGTTGCTGCTTTGACATCTCTGCTCCCAGATCTGTCCTCAGTTAGCTGAGCCCTGCTAGAGATGCCAGGCTTCTCCCCACTCTGAAACACTTCCCTTATGACAATCTATGTCATCTGGTGGGGTTTTTAGCTTCTTTCATCCAGGTGATTTTTTGGGCCCCCTTCACTATCGGGCTCTTCAACGTCTGAAGATCCTTCATCTTTGCAAGGGGCTGCCTTATTCTAAACAAGTTCTATTATCAGATGAGGTCACATCAGAGATAATATTGTGGCTGGACCACATGGATGCATGGAACAGCAAAGCCATTTTTGCGTCTCCTTCGGGGATAGTGATAGAGTCAGACACCAGCCAATAGGGCTGGGAAGCTTGGTGCGGAGTTGTGGAGACGGGGGCCGGTGGTTCTTGGAAGAATCGAGTCTCCATATCAATTGTCTGGAGCTTCTAGCATGGGCCTTTGCGATTCAGTCCCTCTCTCCCCACAAGGGCCAGTTGTTGCACACTGTTCTGTATGGACAACATATCAGCAGTGAGATACCTAAGTCACCTAGGAGGGACTAGATCACCCATTCTGGTGATTGCCAAGGAGTTTTGGCACTTTTGCCTCCAACCTCAGATATCAATGAAAGCGGAGTACAATCCGGGGTGCTCCAATGTGGTGGCAGACTGGAGCTCTCGTTTCTTGAGGGATGGCAGCGATTGGAAACTCTACCAGTCAGTGTTTCACAGTCTGGTGAGATGGTTGGGCAAGTGCTTAATAGGCCTTTTTGCATCACGGCTCAATGCTCAGCTTCCACAGTTTTACAGCTGGAGACCGGATCCCCCAGCCCTGGGATCAGATGCTTTTCTCCAGGAATGGCCCCTGGGTCTCCTTTATGCCTTCCCTCCATTTTCCATGATTCAGAGACTACTGTCTCAGGGGAAGAGACAGGCAACAGAGAGTATTTTGGTGACCTCTCTCTGGAAAGCCCAGTCATGGTTTCCAGTAGCGATGTTGCTATTGTGTGGTGACCTCTCTCTGGAAAGCCCAGTCAAAGTTTTCCAGTAGCGATGTTGCTATTGTATGCTCCTCCAGTCCTAATCCCATCCTTTCCATCCATGCTCCTAGATCCGTCGGGTCTTTCTTATCCATTGATATTGCAGGGATACTTGTCACTCATGGCATGAATACTTTCCTTCGACGTTGGCAAGTTCTGGGAGTTTCAACAGATGCAATGTTCTTCTTATCCCAGTCTTCGGTTCCCTCCACCCATAAGCGCTTTGAGGCTTCCTGGAGATGATGGGTGGGTTGGTGCGGTAAATGACGTGTTGATCCCATGGGGGCACACATTAGTATGATTGTCAATTTTCTTTCAGATTTGGCATCTCACGGTTTAGCACACAGGACTATCAATAATTTCAGATCCAGTGTTTCAGCAGGGCATCCTCATCTAGAGGGCAAACCAGTTGGTGAGCATCCTCTGATTTGTAAACTCTTACAGGGCATCAGAATGGTCAGACCTCCTCAATCCAAATGTGCTACTTTATTACTTTATGGGCTGTAGATTTTGTACTATGTTTTTTGAGAGCCTGACTGTGTGACAAGGACCGCTCTCATATACAAATGTCAGCCAAACTCACTGTGCTTCTTTGTCTTATATCATGTCAACGTGTGTCTGACGTGCCCGTTCTGGACCTAGCAGGTAGAGTATTAACTCCTTCAGGAATTTATTTCACTATTTCCAGATATACAAAGACAGCAACTAGGTGCATTTCATATCCAGCTTTTCCCCATAACCAGAAGTTGTGTTTTGCTAAATGTCTGAAGGCTTGAAGGCTTATGAGGATTGTACTCAGGACATTTGCAGAGATGCACGGGGGCAATTACTCATCTCCCTGCAAAGTCCATTTGCACAGGTATCCTCGGCCACATTAGCCAGATTGGTAAAATGGTTGTTAGGGGAGGCTGGGATAGATACTACTAGATTTGGAGCACATTCTGTTTGTGGGGATATGGCACCTAAGATCTTTGGAGCTGACTTTTGTTTGGAAGATATCATGGCTGCCGCAGATTGGTTTTCTGACTCTACTTTCAAAGAATTTTATCATAAACCTATTGTGGATGTGGCATCTACAGTTGTGGATCAGGTTTGAACTAGCATAGTCCGAAGCCTCCGGTCCGTACATAGAATAAAAAAAAATCTAGCTATTGTGTCAAGAATTTTCAGTTCTATTAGGGACACAAAGGTGAGGATCATCCCACCCATCCATAACATGATTTTTATACAATGTGATGATTCTGAACATTTATGCATTTATGATGTAAATTTTACAGTTTGAACTATGTGCATGCTGTATTTCTGATGTGGTTTCTTCTTATACCCGCCTGTGTAATTTGTGATTAGTCCATTTCTACAGTATGTTTCTTTTAACCTTAGGATCGGACAAGAAGGGAGCATGAATGACCCGGAGGTTCGCAGATAAGACAACATTGTTGTTCCCAATTCAGCCGGAGGCTGCAGTTCAGAGTTCTAAGTTATGGGACTTATGGAGATTCCTGTTCTTTTGTTGAAAAGAAAGAGGAAGGACTGAGGTTGCAGAGACATTTATACTGAGTGCAGGCCTAGGATTGGGCATGATATGGACTACAAGGTATATTGGAAAAAGTAGTTTTCTGTGATTTTAATGTTGATTGGCTGCTGTTATTTTCTCAGTAAAGAAAGAGAGCATAATCCTTGCCTCCGTGTCCTGAATAGAATTGAAAATTCTTGCTGCAATAGCTAGAAAAATGTTTACTCTCCAATGCTCTTTGTTTTCCACATGGTGAGCAATCAGCCTTTCCTGTTGGCACAACCTGATCTGGGATGGGGGAGGAGGGGCAGTGACTTCATCCCTGCGGTCCACACTGGGACAGTTCCATTATTATTTAAGGGGCAGAGGGTACTGACCATATCCCACCAGCCCAGTCACGTAGCAAGAAAATGAGGTGACAGCAATGACAGACTTGAATGTGGTTTAGTGTCTGCCACAGAAGCGTAGCCCATCAAATGTCCTCCGGCCAGGGGTATGCAATCAGCACTCCTCATTGGCTGCCTTCCTTCCTGTGACTCCATGTCCTGGGTAAGCACCGGGCAGTACCAAACAGACGTTTTCTGTGGGAAGCCTCTCCCTGTTTTGACCAGAGGCCGGAGGTTTCCAGAGCAGGTCCCAAATGGAAGTCTGTAGGCACTGCCCTAAGCATCTCCTTGAGCCTTCCCGCTCTGTTCTTTGACTTGCTTGCTGACCCTGTTTTAGTCCAGATAGCCTCTGAGAGCCCACAATAGGTGCTCCATGTTGATTTGTGTTGCTTCATTCGGAGAGCACAAAACTGTGCTGTAATCGGATGGGGCGTAACACGTGGGTTAATCCATAAGAGACCATGGTCAGCAGCTCTCTTCAGGTTACGCTCAGACTCCTGGTTGGTGAACTTCTAGGCTTTCTTTTTACTGTTACTCGATCAAATATCTATAGATGGCATGAGCTGAGCCACCCATGGTCAAGGCCCATCAATTCTATTATTAAACCATGTTGCTGCTTTGACATCTCTGCTCCCAGATCTGTCCTCAGTTAGCTGAGCCCTCCTAGAGATGCCTGGCTTCTCCCCGCTCTGAAACACTTTCCTTATGACAATCTATGTCTCTGTTCCCCCCTAGGAGCTGTCTGCGAATTGGAGAGACCCGATTCAGGAAGTCAAACTATCCTCCCTTGCAATGCGCCTTCCCTGGACCAGTTGTTGCCCATGTGCCTATATTCTTTGCAGACGAATCCCAGGCAGCTGTTTCCATCTTTGTCTGGTCAGAGTTTTGATTCAGGACATTGCAAATTGCATAGTTTTTGACTGACCCAAGCTTGTGCCAGTTCTTTACTAAACAGGCATTTTAGTGAAATAATCCCCTAAACATTAGTATCCCAATGCATTATGGGTGGTAATCCCATCAGATGAACGCACACCCACTACCACACTTTTGAAGTTGTAACTGGTGTCCCCTGAACTGCGTCTAGTGCCCCCTGGCACTGTTCACTGGGGCCCCAATGGTCCAGTTCAATGGACTTTGGACCTTTGGATACAATCTACAGGCAGCATCTCTCATGGGCTGGGAGTCCCAGGTCACCTTTGTGTGGAGGACTCTGTGGTGTAACAGACGTTTTGAAACCTAAATTGTCAGTCTTTTGGGTAGAATCTCACTGAGCTATCCCTCCTTAAACCCAGGCCTACCGAGAAGCTTGAACAAAAGGTGGGCATATTATATCATACTTGAAGCATTCTGCCTGTGACTTTAACATTTCATAAACACCGAAGAAGCACAGTTCAGTCACACTAACACAATCTGGGAAGAAAGGTAAACTCAGTACATCGGAGTGACTAATTAGACAGACTGTAAACCTATGTAAATGTGTGCCTTTGATGTCCACCTGCAGTGAGCAGACAGACCACGCCTCCCCTCATAGCCCTCTATGCTAAAATTGCCAAGTTGTGTCTTTAAGATTTGCGCTTGTGCATATGTGTGCACTAAAATATGGTTGCTGTACACTGGTTATTTGTAGGAGAACACTGTAGAGGACATTGGTAGTGTCTGCTTGACCACATTTTGTCAAGTGCACTTGTAGGATGCAGTGTGTGTACTCGGATCTGGCCAGCAAGCCCTCGCTCAACCAGAGTAGTGCTGCTGAAGACAGCATACACATGCACCGACAACTCCCCTCCCCAGCTAGCATTGTGCTTTGGAGAGATTCCCACAGGCCAATAGACGGGGGCTAAGGTGGTCTACTGATGACAGCCCCTGATGGACCAGGATAGCACTTGAACCTGACATCTTGCCTCCCGTGGGGTCCAGTGGTGCATGGAACCACTTGAATCCCCAGAGCCCCTTGTAGCAAGGAGTCACCTTCGTGAGTGAACAGATTAACGGCCGGCGGTAGAGTTTGGCAGACGGTTTATGTCACAAACGTGGCAGATATCCTGTCCGCTTTATTACAAGTGCCACAGGATGTTATATAGGTGGTTGGGATACCTGTCATCTTTGGATGGAGTAACCTTACCACCAGTGCTTAACTTGTAAATAAAAAGGTGCCGGTTCCCAAAGCCCTCGCCTAAACATGCAGCTGCTGCAATTAAATGTGTGAACATGGAATATTGAGGCAGTTTAATCCTGAAGCCATCTCGGGGCACTTCAATCCATATAAAGCCGCTCCTTGCCCCTTCAGCTCACTCTCGCAGCTTTCTACTTTCTCCTTTTTTGACGCTTTTTCGTTTTTCTCTTCCTCTGTCTTTCCCATATGTGTCTTTTGCTCGCAGCAAATGCTTGAGGCAGAAGAATAAGCCCCGGCCCTCAAAAATAAGTGCCGGTGCTCAGCACCTGAAACAACAAGCACAAATTAAGCACTGCTTACCACCAATCTCTAAATCAGGCTCATAGGGGGTCATTCGCCGCCCGCCTGGCGGGAACCGCCAAAAGACCGTACCGCGGTCAAATGACCGCAGCGGTCATTTTGACTTTCCCGCTGGGCAGACGGGCGACCGCCAAAAGGCCGCCCGCCTGCCCAGCGGGAAAGCCCCAGCAACGATGAAGCCGGCTCCGAATGGAGCCGGCGGAGTTGCTGGTGTGCGACGGGTGCAGTGGCACCCGTCGCGATTTTCAGTGTCTGCTTTGCAGACACTGAAAATCCTAATGGGGCCCTGTTAGGGGGCCCCTGCAGTGCCCATGCCAGTGGCATGGGCACTGCAGGGGCCCCACGACACCCGTTCCCGCCATCCTGTTCCTGGCGGTATTTACCGCCAGGACCGGGATGGCGGGAAGGGGGTCGGAATCCCCATGGCGGTGCCACAAGCAGGGCCGCCATGGCGGATTCCTTGGGCCAGGGGTAAACCGGCGGGAAACCGCCGGTTGCCCTTTTCTGACCACGGCTTTACCGCCGCGGTCAGAATGGCCCTGGAACCACCGCCAGCCTGTTGGCGGTGCTTCCGCGGTCCCCGGCCCTGGCGGTCATGGACCGCCAGGGTCGGAATGACCCCCATAGTCTGTTGGGGGTGGGAATGTCCCATGCATGGTATTTAGGCATGATCCTCTGCCTTGAGAAACTGACTGCATTTCTATCTAGTATTTTGACTTTTATTTTGGCACTTGCCCTAGAGTGTGCCAGAGGCCTATGCATGTCCCTGACATTGAGAGGTCTTGGGTCTGTCAAGTGACCTACAGTGGTGCACAAAGCAAAGCAAGCAGAGAGGCTCAGCATACTAATGTCAGGGTGGGGGTGGAGGGTGGTGTGTGTGTGCTGGTTTTGTTTCATCTGTGCTGTGAGGGAGACGTTTGCACTCCTGCCATTTGTACTTACCTGCTTTGAGTGTGCAAGAAGCTTGTTCTCCTACTGTCTGTGGTCTACCTGCTCTGCGTGTGCCGAATCGCTGTCTCTGGCTGGTATTAAAGCGGTGTCTGTAGTACCCGCTCAGACAGTAAAGGACCTTCTTAATAATACTTCAACCTGCCCATCATTCATATAAATCTGAGCATTTATGAACTCCCTTCGGCCTCCAAAGAAGTAAAACAGACTCTGGTAATTGGGTGAGCGGACATACAGCCATTTCTCCAATGATTCTTACTCCTCTGGGCTGCTGGAGAAGCGTGGGCACGGAGTAGTCACCGCCATGGCCAAACTTAAGGTCCGCCCACATATAGATCTGGCGGGCAGACCGCTATGTTTGTGGGGAGGGAACTCCGTCACCACTGCAACGGCGTTCACTTCCTGCCAAAATATAAATCAGGCCCTAAGCCCGGTGAAACTGGCTGAAAGAGCAGATGCCATGGTATGGAATTAACTCCATTCCTCTCCTACATTTAGCACATTTAAAATAGACCTGAAATTGTACTATTTAAATTTGGAAGGAACTGATCTGACGTCTGAAAATGTATTTTTTATTTTTTGAATTTTTTTTCGTGTTTGGGAGTTTATATTAGACTCTGGTTTTATATTCTATAGGACTTCAGTGCTATGTTAAGTCCTGCATTTGTTTGCATCCTGGCCATAACACAAAACACAAGAAGCTTGCCCTCTGTGCTGCACCTCTTCTGTGTGAGGAGCCTGCGTTGCTGTCATCAGTGCTCTGCATGTTCTCTGTGTGGAAAAGAAGCTTGCACCTTTTGTGCCTGAACTGTGTCTCTTCTCTATGTGTGTGCTCCTGTCACCTGGATTCTACCTGCTCCATGTCTGGGAGAAGCTGGCCAGCACTTCTTCAGTCGTGCAGCGCCTGTGCTTGCCCCTTCACCAGGCCTGGTTGGAGGACTTCATGTGGAACCTCCAGTTCCAGGCTAGGTTGGGAGACCTACTCACAGGTTTGCTCCACATTCATAACCAGGTCCAGTGCAGGAGTGATACCATCATTGGTGGCTGATTACTGAGAAAGCGAGACTATACGTGAAAATCAGCCACGGCAAAAATGTTCAAACAGGCCTCATAGTGCAGTCGCTCAAATGGTGCAACAAGGGCAAAACGGTCCACAACCTTTGCATCATACCGTATGAAGGCTAAGCCTAGCACCCCAGATTTGTACAGTAACCAACCTTGTTTGAAGATTCTTCAACACATTATAACTTCTTTGACTCCAAGGTCCATGTCCAAGTGATAAATGCCTTGTACAATCTTGGCTAGGCTACAGAAACAGTATTTATCTTGGCTCGACTAAGAAATTCCTTGTACCGTCTCCAACTCATTGAAAATGCAGCCGCCATATTAATCACTGGCTACATGAAGTGGCAACATATTGCCCCCAATTTACAGTGACTTCATTGGCTTCCAATAAGTGAACACATTGCTTTCTGATCCTTAACTCTTGTTCATAAAGTATTACACTCATCTTCTTCTCTCTTCCTAGCCTGCTAAACTCAGATGTTATCTCCCCTTTTCCTCTCTAAGATCAGAAAACCAATTTCTTCTTCAGTTTCCATTTCCATTTACTGACAAAGTTGACAGTGGGGCAGATGCATTTCTTCGACAGCAGGCAAAGTTTGGAACACTCCCAATCTTCAATTACCCTCTTTATTTTTAGAAAACAGTTAAAGACCTGCGGCCAGATGTCCTAAGATACAGTTCCCAAAAAGCAGTTGCAAAATGTGCACTGAGGTTTTGTGAATCAAATCAGATTTTGAAACCGAGCTCTGTACGAATAGTTTAGTTTGCAAGTTAGGAATGGCTTGCCTAATTAATATTCATTAGGTAGGTCACAATTTGCAGCCCCCTGTGACAGGCAGCAGCTACAGGGGTGGCTGCCTGCAAGGGAAGCAGACCACCATCCCTGTGACTGAGCTGCGTTAAATGTATGTTTTATCTTTTGGAAAACTTTAGTCGGAGCAAGCAGTGGCCTCCTGGGTCACTGTCTACTCCCTTGGCTTTTCTGCAGAACGCAGTAGTGGGGGAGCTCACACATTGATAACATTACTTCAGGAATTGTTCCGGAGTTGTGGCATAGTGTGGACATTTTCATTATTTGTATTTCAGTTCTTTATTGAGTTTTCTCATTACATTAACAAGAATGGCGCAATAGAGATACACAGACCAACCGCCCTAAAGGGTGAGAATATCAACAAAGTAAAATAAAATCCCACAATGCATCTGGAAACCAGATCCCCATTAAATCAATTAATGAGTAATAATGCAAAGAGGGGGAAAGAACAGAACACAACCAGTGGAAGTGGTGAAGGGAAAAGGAAGCACACACTCATACTCAATGCATGATAGATCACCCAAACAAAATTTAAAGACCTCCCATTCCAAACCTCCTATAATGCGGGGTCAATATTATATGGGGTTGAAGTCTGGGGAACCTCAAGGGAAAGGGGATTGGGATTTTCATTGTTTGAAGTTGTCGTGTGGCAGGCCAGTAGACTTGATATCACCGACAGTGACGTTCTTCTTCCACCCTTGCACTTATGACTTTGATGGTGCATTAGACAGATGACTGTGTCCTGATGAGACCCGACAAACCAGGTCAAAATGCCAACTAAACTTAATTTGGTTGTTTCATGACTCATTGAATGGGGAGCATTTGTGGATTACTTCTTACAATCTCGTGTATGTTTGCTCATCTTTGGGTCCTTTAGTGTCTGTGTTCATCTGTGTGTGTGTGTATATATATATATATGTTCACATTTTTAGCACTGCATTCTTGACACTATTGTTCATTGTACATAGTGTAATTTGATTCCAATCAAAATAATGACTAAATTTGAAACTAAGAGAAGAGTGGTCTTGCCTGATTACATTTTTGACGAGATGTGTGACATTAACACATATGATCGATCAAACTGCCCATGAGTAAATTTTAGATTATCACTTGAATGAGTCTCACAGGACATTTGCTTGATTAAACTCCCATGAAGCTGCCACTCTTATTCCCTACTGAGAAGAGGTCCACAGCAGACCCCTTCCTCTTTTTAGGTTGAGTGCGTAAGCATTCTGACCTTTTGTAATCTATCTGTAGGCTTTTAACCACATCCACAGCACGCCCATCACTATCACTCGTTCATGGACTTGCCTTTCAAACATCCTTTGTTATCATTGTTAAATGCTTTATGTTTGTCCCTCCTTAGGGCGTTTTTGTTATCGCCTTGGCCATTGACCCTGTTACATCGATAATTGCACTTTTGGCTATACTTTACAGTGCCAGCGAACTTCTTTTTCCTTTTGTGTCTCTCCTTTGTGCTCACACTCATGGCGGCTGCGACACTTTGAATTGGCTTGCTTATGTCAACTGTTTTGCTTTTCAATTTATATGGTAAGAAAAGTCAAGTTGGGAATTTACAACACTAATAGCTCTAACTCGAGCAAACGTGAGACCATTGCATTGCAAATGTTAGTTTGAATTAGTTACTAACTCAACTTGGGACTAAGTAACTGATCACTGGTTTCGATCGGAACTACGCAAACCACTGATACATACCATACAGACTCTGAAATTGGAAGGAACACCCCTACATATCCCTTCCAAATTGCACATTAGTATGGAGCAGAAACCCCATTTTGTGATTCAGAAAAGACTTTTCCAAATCGCACAACGAACAGAGTTTGTATATTTGAAAAGGGGATTTTGCAATTGCAAACCCTCGTTGTTAGAAATGGGGCCTCTAGTTGGCAGTCGGTTTGCACCCTGTCCAAGTAGGGACCCTCACTCTAGTCAGGATAAGGGACATACCCACTCAGATTACCCCTGCTCACCCCCTTGGTAGCTTGGCACAAGCAGTCTGGCTTATCTCAGAAGCAATGTGTAAAGCATTTGCACATAACACACAGTAATAAGTGAAAACACTACAAACGGACACCACACCAGTTTTAGAAAAATAGCCAATATTTATCTATATATAGGAAGACCCACAAACAGTACCTTGGATTTGCAGGGCGTTGTGATCCTTGCGGTGAGCTCCAGAGAGCGGCGTTGCTGATGTCACGGTGTCGGTTCCGGAGTCGGTGCAAGAGTCATCGGGCCCTTGAGGTCACACGAGTTGCATCGAACTCCAGGCTGATGAAGTCAGGTGCGCAGGTGTGAATGGCATCGGTGTTGCGGTGCGAAGCGGGACTATGCGATGCGCAGTGCCCACAGGTCACGGTACAGGCAGCAGCTCGGTGACGGCTTCCAGCGGCATCAGTGACACGAGGGCTGCGGTGTGAAGCGGGCGGTGCGACGTGCGGTGTCCACAGGTCACGGTGCAGGCTGCGGCGGCGGCGTTGCTGAAGCGCTGTCATCGGTAGGCTCAAGCCAGTGGTGCGGGACGGGACAGTGCTTCGTGACCCTCACGAGTGGTGTCCACAGGCCACGATGCAGGCAGGATGCCTGGTGACGACACAGGAGTCGATGGTGCTGGCGTCGGTGGACTGGGGCTGCAGTGTGGGACGGGACGGTGCTTCGTGTACCTCACGAGCAGTGTCCACAGGCCATGGTGCGGGCAGCGGTGCCGGTGTCAGCAGGAGCGGCGGCGTCGGGGATGCCCAGGCTGCGTTGTGAGCAGGCGATGCCAGAGTGCAGGCCCCACAGGTCGCGGTGCGAGCAGCGGCTCGGTGAAGTCGTGCGATGACAGCGTTGGGGACAGCGGTGCGAAGTGGGGCAATGCGACTCCGTGTGGCGTCAGCAGGTCACGGTGCAGGCCAGCGGCATCGTTGGCGGTGTCGGGGTGGTTTCTCCTTTTGAACAGCACAAAACACACAGTTCCCAGTGCTGCAGGACGAGGAAACTGAAGTCTTTGGTGTCCTTGAGACTTCCAACAGGAGGCAAGCTCTAGTCCAAGCCCTTGGAGAATTTTCTCAAGCAGGACACACAGCAAAGTTCACCCTTTGCACTCTTGTCAGACAGAAGCAGCACCTGCAGGCCAGTCCAGCAAAGCAGCAAAGCAGCAAAGCAGCAAAGCAAAGGGGCAGTACTCCTCCTTCAGCTCTTCAGCTCTTCTCCTTGCAGAGGTTCCTCTTGATTCCAAAAAGATTCTAAAAGTCTGGGGTTTTGGGTCTTCTTCTTATACCCCTTTCTGCCTTTGAAGTTGGAAAACTTCAAAGCAAAGTCTCAAGTGTTTGCAAGATCCTTCCTTGTCCAGGCCAGGCCCCAGACGCACACAAGGGGGTTGGAGACTGCATTGTGTGAGGGCAGGCACAATCCTTTCGGGTGTGAATGACCACTCCTCCGTCCTCTCTAGCTCAGATGGCTCATCAGGATATGCCGACTACACCCCGCCTCCTTTGTTGTCACTGTCTAGAGAGGTGCAAAACAGCCCAACTGTCAAAGTGGCCCAGACAGACAATCCACAAATAGGCAGAGTCACAGAATGGTATAAGCAAGAAAATGCCTACTTTCTAAAAGTGGCATTTTCAAACAGACAATTTAAAAACCAACTTCACTAAAAGATGTATTTTTAAATTGTGAGTTCGGAGACCCTGCACATTTTTATCTGCTCTCAAAGGGACTCTGCGCTTTAAGGATATTTAAAGGCAGCCCCCATGTTAACCAATGAGAGAGATAGGCCTTGCACAGTGAAAACCAAATTTGGCAGTATTTCACTGTTAGGACATATAAAACACACTAGTATATGTCCTACCTTAAACATACACTGCACCCTGCCCCTGGGGCTACCTAGGGCCTACCTTAGGGGTGCCTGGCATGTAGTAGAAGGGAAGGTTTAGGCCTGGCAAGTGGGTACACTTGGTACACTTGCCAAGTCGAATTGGCAGTTTAAAACTGCACACACACACACACTGCAATGGCAGGTCTGAGCCATGTTTACAGGGCTACTACTATGGGTGTCACAACCGGTGCTGCAGGCCCACTAGTAGCATTTGATTTACAGGCCCTCGGCACCTCTAGTGCACTTTACTAGGGACTTACCAGTAAATCAAATATGCCAGTCATGGATTAACCAATCAACAGCACACTTTACACAGAGAGCATATGCACTTTAGCACTGATTAGCAGTGGTAAACTGCCCAGAGTCCTAAAGCCAACAAAAACAGAAACAGGTCAGAAACAAATAGGAGGAAGGAGGCAAAAAGACTGGGGGTGACCCTGCAGAAAGGGCCATTTCCAACACTGGTATTTTGTGAAGATGGTAGAAATCCTTATTACATATGGCCCGTGTTATTCAAAGTATAATCTTGTTTCTCACTTTACACATTGGCTGACTTCAGCCCCAAGCTTATGTGATTGTGTGCTTTAGAAATACCCATGTAACGTAACATCACCTGAGTAGTCACATCTGGCCTGTCTCCCTGAAGCATGCAAACCTTGCTGCCGCCCTCATCTGATATGCTCCACTCTGGCATAACAAGTGTTTTCACACGTGATTCACTTTCTGTTTTTTTATGAAGGATGCCAATGGGTGTAAGTAATTAACAAAGACAGCATAGATCATACATATACTGGTGGGCAGTGGAATGTAACAGGTATGCCCACTTATGGGTAAGTAGAGGGACTTCACTCTTTACTTGTGCCGCCAAACCTGGTAAGCAGCAGCTTTTTCAGTAAATCATAAAAACACAATTGTTATTTTATGGCCCACTGAAAGATTAATTCTGTGCACTAGAACTAGACACTTTGACAGCACAAGCCAGGAAAGGCAGGCTGACACGTTCTGTGCTTATTAAATATTAATTTGCTTCTTCTCATTTAAGCATTTCTTGGCTCTGTTAACAAGGCAGTCTTTCACATCACAACAGCTCCTTGAACACAAATTACCCTGTTAGGTGTGCAAGTGATTCTATACATGTCCCTGCACTCAAGGCTCATAGTCTGTTGGGGGTGTGAATGTCCCCGCATGGTATTTAGGCATGCTCCTCTGCCTTGAGAGACTGACTGCATTTCCTGTGTGGTTCTCCTGGTGCAGCACTCATCCATGATGCTCTCTCTGATTACACTGTGAGTGGGGGAAGCTTGCACCACTGTGCATGCACTGTGCTTGTTCAATGAGAGACTGCACATCTGCTGCCTACACTGTGCCTGTTCACTGTGTGCTGAGGAATGCTGAACTGGTCCTCTCTGTATTTGAGAACACCTTGCCCTGCTGCTGCCTAGGGTGTGACTGTTTGTGTGTGAGGGAAGCTTGCACCACTGTTCGTGCAAGGAGAGAATTCAGATTTACTGCCTGCACTGTGCTTGGTCACTGTCAGAAGGACTGCAGAGCTGGTCCAATCTCTGTATGTGAGAACAGCTTGACCCCCTACTACCTGGGATGTGACTGCTCTGTGTGTGAGGAAAGCTTGCACCATTGTGCATGCACCTTGCTTGTTCTACGAGGAGAGACTGTACATCTGCTGCCTGCACTGTGCCTGTTCACTGTGTTATAAAGGCCGCAGAGCTGCTCCTCTCTATATCTGAGAACAGCTTGCCCTGCTGCTGCCTGGGATGTGACTGTTCTGTGTGTTAGGGAAGCTTGCACCACTGTGCATGCACCTTGCTTGTTCTACGAGGAGAGACTGTACATCTGCTGCCTGCACTGTGCCTGTTCACTGTGTTATAAAGGCCGCAGAGCTGCTCCTCTCAATATCTGAGAACAGCTTGACCTCCTGCTATCTGGGATGTGACTGCTCAGTGTGTTAGGGAAGCTTGCACCACTGTGCATGCACCTTGCTTGTTCTACGAGGAGAGACGGTACATCTGTTGCCTGCACTGTGCCTGTTCACTGTGTTATAAGGACCGCAGAGCTGCTCCTCTCTGTATGTGAGAACAGCTTGACCTCCTGCTATCTGGGATGTGACTGCTCTGTGTGTTAGGGAAGCTTGCACCACTGTGCATGCACCTTGCTTGTTCTACGAGGAGAGACTGTACATCTGCTGCCTGCACTGTGCCTGTTCACTGTGTTATAAAGGCCGCAGAGCTGCTCCTCTCTATATCTGAGAACAGCTTGCCCTGCTGCTGCCTGGGATGTGACTGCTCTGTGTGTTAGGGAAGCTTGCACCACTGTGCATGCACCTTGCTTGTTCTACGAGGAGAGACGGTGCATCTGTTGCCTGCACTGTGCCTGTTCACTGTGTTATAAGGACCGCAGAGCTGCTCCTCTCTATATGTGAGAACAGCTTGACCTCCTGCTATCTGGGATGTGACTGCTCTGTGTGTTAGGGAAGCTTGCACCACTGTGCATGCACCTTGTTTGTTCTACGAGGAGAGATTCCACATCTGCTGCCTGCACTGTGCCTGGTCACTGTGTTATAAGGACCGCGGAGCTGCTCCTCTCTATATGTGAGAACAGCTTGCCCTGCTGCTGTCTGGGATGTGACATCACTGGTGAATGCTTCCCTCAGACACTGAACTGTCTGTTCTCAGTGCGTTAGGCTGGCAATTATGCTTTCTGTGTTCCGCCTGTCCAGTTTGTTTGAGGGTCGCTCTCACTGTTTAAACTTTGAGCAGTTTAAAAAAAAATGTTTTTACTAATAATGTAAATGGTTATAAAAATCATACCACATACTGCATACAAAATAGTCAGTAGAAAACATAAAATGTATCATTTGTTACCTTTGTCTGTAAAAATATTGCCTATTTATACAGTGCATACCAATTGTTAACATTCTCTAAATTCATCAATAAGTCACCAGTGACATCCTGCACTGGTTACCCAGCAACACTAAGGATGACATTAGAGTATGTGTCAGAGGTGTACATAACTAACCTGATTTATGTGTTATTTGCCGTACAGTTATTAGTGTCGTGAACATTTTTCACATCTTTATTGCACCTATGAGATCTGTGCCAAAATCTGTCACCCAACCCATGAAAGAGCTATGTAGCCTGAGGGATAGCACTGCCGCCTGATACAATTCTTGGTAACTAGAGGAACAGGTTTACTGGCTGATGTCTGAGCCTGAACGATCAACGTGACCTGAAGAAACATCTTGCCTGCCAAGTGTCTGAGGCTGTAAAATGTGTTTAATCTGAGGTGTAATTGTGTTGTCTGAAGCCTGAGTCTTTGTGATCTGTGTCAGCAGCTGAACAGTTCTCCTGTTGAAGTCAGGCCACAGCCCGTAAGGTCTGTGCGCCGAAGGGATTGCACTGCTGTCCGAAGGCTGGGCCTGTGAGAACTTGGTAACCTGAGAGACAGTTCTTCAATCTAAGTCTGAGAACATAGGGGCAGATTTAAGGAAAGTGGCGCTGCACGTAGTGCAGTTTGCACCCCGCTACCGCCGTTTCAAAAGTACGGTGCACCATGGTGCAGGGTAGGGGGCAATAGCGTCATTTTCCTTTATGCTATTGATGTACTCTGCAGGAATAGCGCCAAAATGTTGGGGCTACTCCTGCAGAGTATACAGGGGCCCATTAGAAAAAATGGTATGCCCCCATTTTACGCCTGCTCTGAGCAGGATTTAAAAGTGCTGAAAAAAATGGTGCAAGGAAATTTCTCAGATTTCCGTGCGCCATTTTTCGCTCCCCCTACTGGGGGAACGCCCCTTGCATGCATTATGCCTGGTGCGCGCATAATATGGCGCAAGGGTTTACAAAGTGGTGCAATGCAAGCATTGCACCACTTTGTAAATATGGCACGTGGGAAATGCCATCTTAACACCACATTTGCATTAAAATAAGTGCCCCAAATGTGGTGCAAGGTGGCACTAGGGGATTATAAATATGCCCCATACATTGTTAGAACTGGGTAACCCAAGGGATATTTCTTCTGCCTCAGTCTAAGAACTTAGATTGTTAGGACTGGCTATCTTGAGGGACAGTTCTCCTCTCTGAGAACTTAGATTAGAACTGGGTAACCCAAGAGATAGTTCTTCTATCCTGTCTGAGTCTGAGAACTTAAGAACACCACAAAATAAAATGATGCACGAGCTGTTGAAAGTTTCCAAACACTCAGTCACAAAGATCTGGGTTTAATCCATTGTTATTTTGCTCTCTATGTCACTCCAGTTTGGACCCAGCCATATGAAAATCTGTCTTGACCCTGCTCCCCATGTGAGCAGTCCGGCCTGAACTACCAATCCAGGTCCTTCCTGGACGGGAAACAAGCATCCCTGAAACCAGTCCCAGGATGTGTGTTTCAGGTAACGATGGATTAAACCCAGATCTGTGACTGGGGGTGAGCGCTTGAAAAGTTTATTTTATTTTGTGGTTTTGCTATGTGCTCCCTAAGTGACTAGGGTATGCCCAGACATGGGTCCCTTGCTCACTGCACCACTGGATGCAAGCTCGCCTGGTTGATGAGGGGTGATTCCCCGAAATCGGTCCTTGGATTCTTGTTTCTGGTCCAGGGAGGCAGTTCGGGCTGGACTGTATGGGGAAAAGAGTCAAGACTGATTTGCGTATGCTGAGTCCAAACTGGGGTGAAGTGGTGAGCAAAATAACGATGGATTAAACCCAGATCTGTGACTGAGGGTAAGCGTTTGAAACTTTTATTTTATTTTGTGGTTTTGCTATGTGCTCCCTAAGTGGCTAGGGTATGCCCAGACATGGGTCCCGTGCTCGCTGCACCACTAGATGCAAGCTAGCCTGGTTGATGAGGGGTGATTCCCCAAAACTGGTCCCAGGATTCTTGTTTCCGGTCCAGGGAGGCAGTTAAGGCTGGACTATTCCCATGGGGAGACGGGTCAAGACTAATTTGCGTATGCTGAGTCCAAACTGGGTTGAAGTGGTGACCAAAATAATGATGGATTAAACCCAGATCTGTGACTGTGGGTGAGTGTTTGAAAAGTTGTAACACTCCGTCCATCAATTTATATTGCAGTTTTGCTTTGAGAACTAAGGAACCGATTTAGATTTCAGTGGACGAGTTACTCCGTTACAACTGTGATGGACATCCTTACCCCCAAATATAAATCCCAATGATTTCCTATGGGATTTAGATTTAAGCAGGCGTGATATCCGTCACTGTCGTAATGGAGTATCCCATCTGCCGAAATGTATATCAGTAATTTGAGGGAATGTTCTTCTATCCTGTATGAATCTGAGAACTTTGGTTATTAGAACTGGGTTACCCGAGTATTAGTTCTTCTGCCTGAGAACTTAGATTGTTAGAACTGGGTAACCTGAGGGATAGTTCTTCTATTCTGTCTGAGAATTTAGATTGTTAGAACTTGGTAATCCAAGCAAATGTTTTTCTACCTTGCTGCACCCCCCTACGCCAAAGTGAAAGGGCAGGCATGCACCGCATTCATGCAACACTGTGCGTTCCTGTCTTTTCCCCCTGCGCCGGAGCCCAGTGCCGACGCAGACACCGTTACACCATGGTGCAAGGGTGCCTGTGTTCTCAGCAGAATTGCTTTTTGTGCAGGAACGGGCACCTTCCTTCACAGAAATAATCAATTGAGGGGTTTTCCTCTTCATATGTGTGCTGCAGAATGCAGCACACATGGAAACCAGAAAAAACTAGGAGAAATAAAAAGATTTCTCCTTGTTACGCATGCGCACGGAGGCGTAAGGCTTTGGTATATTTCCATGTTTACAAGTCCTTGTAAAAGTGGTAATGCGTCAAAATCCATAGGAGTTGCGTGGGAAGACCCACCACACCCCCATGGAACGCCTCTGTGGCGCAGAGTAAGGCAACGCAGTGACTGGCGCTGCGTTGCCTTACTGCGTATCTATGAGGCCATTCAAAGTCACAGAAAGTGGCTTTGCGTGGCCTCATAGATATGATTCTACAGTCAGGGCCGCCAGAGTGTAAAAAAAAGTGCCTCTCCGGCAGCGCATAGGGCTTATCAATTTGCCCCCTGGAGGCTGCCATATATACCAGACCAGGACTCGCAAGGGCCCCAACATGAGCAGGAGCCCCGGCTCACAACCGAGCCAAAGGCCTTTATCAACGCATTGCACTGTCTACGGAATGTCTCCGAGCTTTGGCATGATTTTCATGAAAAAAGGGAGCACCCCTGCTCATTTTTCTAACTGTGCAGACTGCAGTGGGGCACTAACACAGACAATTTCCCAGTCAAATATATTCACTTTTTTGTAGTATGTTTTCAATATAGCGCGAACTCAACCGGAAAGTATTGGAGCGCTTTACACGAGCACCAGCTACATTACAGGACACATTCATTTTTGGTAGGCCGGGGGGGGGGGACAAGTGATTTTCACAGACTAGCAGGGTTGGAGCCCAGGCAGAGACTCGAACCTGGGTCTCCAGCTCCTAAGTCAGCGATGCATAAAAGCAGACCCTCGGCTCACTACGGAGCTGCACACCCTTTCATGATACCACCACTGACTTCAGGCCCTTGCTCCGGGCCAGTCCCAGGAGTCTCCCCTGACGGCCTCCCCCATCCCCGAGCGGGCCTCGCCCACAAGCTCTTGATTGAGCTGTCTCGGCTCCGTCAGGCCTCGCTGGGCTGTCGCCTGTTTAAATGTCACGAGCCGCGCAAAGCAATTGACGAAATCTCTAATTATCTGACTAATCAAAGGCGCGATTGATGGACACGGCGCGCCCGCGGTGGGGCTGCTTCCGGCGCAGGAGTGGGGTTCAGGTGTGGTGCGCACTGAGGCTCGTGCGCCTACAGAGACCCCGGAACTTCAGCGGCGGGAGAGACAGCGCCGCGAGGCAGAGAGTGGGTGCGCAGCAGGGAGCATGAGAAGAAGGACCCGCGCAAATTGCGCCTCCGAAGGACCAGCGCGAGCGCCAAAGTGACTCTCATACCTGGGGATGAGGCGGGGTGCGCAGCGCGAGACATGGGAGAGGAGGGAGACAGCGCCGCGAAGCTGAGAAGGGGTGCCAACAGGGAGCAGAAAACGATGGACCCGCGCAAAATGCGCCTACGAGGGACCAGCGCGAGCGCCAAAGTGACTCCGGTGCCCGTCGATGTGGAGGCATGCGCAGCACCAGACATGAGAGAGGAGGGAGACAGCGCCGCGAGGCAGAGAAGGGGTGCGCATCGCACAGATAGGGCCAGATTTACAAGAAAGTAGCGCATTGGTCCCGATGCATCACTTTTCTTTCCCCCCTCTGTGCCACCCCTAACAACACCATGGTTGTGCCATATTTACAATACGCCGCACCATGGTGGTCATTAGTACAATAGCATCAAAATGTTTTACTCTATTGTGGCACTTCGCGGCACTAGCGCCAAAAATGTTGACACTAGTGCAGCAAAGCACAGGGAGGCCCATTGATTAAAATGGGTGCATCATTTTAACGCCTGCTCTGAGCAGGCGTTAAAAATGACAGAAAAAATGGCGCAGTGAAATGTAAATTTAATTGCACCATTTTTTGGGGCCTCCCTGTGTCGGAACACCCCCCCTTGCATACATTATACTTGGCGCAGGAACAATGTGGCACCAGGGGTTACAAAGTGGCGCAATGCTGGCATTGTGCCACTTTGTAAATACGGTGAGGGAGGAAGCCCTCCTTAACTCCGCATTAGCATATAAAAATTATGCTAGGGTGGCACCAGGTGGCGCTAGAGGTTTGTAAATATGCCCCATAGTTGGGGCGGAAGCCAGTGCTAAAGGGGCCCTAGAGCCTGGGAGGCACCAGAGTATGAAAGGAGAATCTTTTTGCCCTCAAATGAAGCCCTTCTAAGAACAGAAATTGTGTTTCAGCGAAACCGGGATGGGAGGAAAGGTGAAGGGTCGAGGAGAGAGAAGGCGTGCAACAGTGAAGCAGCCAAAAACTACAGTAACAGAGAAAAAAATTGGAGTAAAGGAGCGATCGGAGACAGAGTAATTGAGAACACTGTGCTGCAGAAAGATACATAAGAGAAACGGTGAGATAATGAGGACGGAGTGAAAGGAGGCATTCTAAAGATTTAAGAAGAGCGAAGAAGGTACAATTAAGCTCAACGGAGGAAAGGCCATTAAAAAAGAAGAAAAGAGACACAAGAAGAAAAAGAGAGTAAAAATGGGGGCAGAGATAACAGGGAAGGGACAGATACAATGAAATGGCAAGAGAAGATCAGAGGAGCGAAGACAGATTGTCTACACGAACCAGGGGAAAGCGAGGAGAGTGGAAGATGTAGAAAGTGGAGGAATTAAAATGGCCGGAGAGGAAAGAGGTAATAGTGGGGTAAGGTAAGAACAGAATACAAGAGAACTTGAGGCAAACAAAATAAAATAAGAGATAGGAAAGTCAAAGGGAAGGAATAGAGAGGAGGAGCAGACAAAAATGGAAATGAATTAAGGAAAGAGGATGAAGGAATATTGGGCAAGCAGAGAGATAAGTGGTAGCAGCAGGCCAAATCAAGTTAAAAAAAAAGAGAATTGAAGGAGGGAAGAATTAGGAACTGATAGAAATAATCAGTGAGGCGAGAGGGGAAGAGAAAGAAAACAGGATGACCTGGCTTTTCTCTCCAAGGGGAAACAATAGTGATTGAATTCATAGACTAATAACAAGCTGCCACACACCACCATGGACCACAGATCAGAAAGTTGGGGCCCGGTTTCAAGAAGCCATGAGGTCCAGTTCCCCCAAAGTTAGAGCCCTTCAGCTACCAGCCGTCTCTTCTGACCACTATCCACATCCTACCTTAGATTTGGTTCCTTAGAAGGACCTCCATCACAACAGTGCATGGTCGTCAAAACCCCGTGCAACAACATCCATAGAAATCCCCACGTCAAATGTCTGTCCCCACTC
The DNA here is from genome assembly GCF_031143425.1 of Pleurodeles waltl. Lineage (NCBI taxonomy): Eukaryota > Metazoa > Chordata > Amphibia > Caudata > Salamandridae > Pleurodeles > Pleurodeles waltl. The sequence continues at coordinate 35,659,508 of NC_090449.1, forward strand.
ATGGCAGATTCATCCCCGTCTACACAAGAGACTCCCAAAGTGAACAGAAATCCCACAGATTAACATAGTTTATATAATCTTGTCCACATTGTTAATCTGAGCCATAGAAGCTTGGATCACAGAAGGCAACGTCCTAAACCAGGATCAAGGGGCTTCAGAGCAGGTCTTTCCACCTTAGACCAAATATTTACTTTTCTGCTCATAATCCATAAGTACAGCACTGTGAAAAATGCTGCTTTATGGGGCCTATTCAGATTTCACAGCAATATCTGACCTGGTACCAAGGCAGGGACTTTGTAAAACACAGTTTGACATGAAGCTGGTTCCAGTGTTATTGCCTTTCATCACAAATGCTCTCCATACATACAACAATGCTGGTAAGGCTCAATCAGAACCTCCACCCAGCAAAATAGAAGCTTTTATTACTGGAGTATAAGAGGAATGCATGCTTGCTTTGTTACTGATTTCTCTAGACACAAACAACTAATATAAAGAAATCATAAAAGCATCCCAAAATGCACCAACAATTTACAAATGTCAGATATCTGGTGTCCCATCCTGCAGAGGGCTCTATCCTGAGTACACGTGCACCGAAGGACCTGCAAGCCCACCTTACAGCAATGGACAAGCACTGTCCAGAAAATTGTCTTTTGCCAAAATCACGCAGAGAGAACTACAAATTCGTCAGAACACTCCCTAGTCATGAGAAGTCACAGGAAGAAAACGCTTCAAATGTAGCGGGGTTTGTTGTGCTTAAGGGTTTGCCAAAGGCAGCAGGAATCTCTTCCTCTGCCCTGGTGAAGAACAGAAAGCCTGCAAGTTTCAGGTCTTAGGGGAGAAATGGACAGTGCCTTCAGCGGGATCCTCAAATAACCACATATTCCCAGTAGGTCAATATTTCAGACATGGAAGGAATTTCTGTGGCAATCACAATTATACTGTGCAGGCTAGGGATATGAAAAATTGCTTGGATGCAAGATCATACACTCTTAGAGTGATCCGCACCCCCTCCCATTTCCCCACAAATTATAGGAGAAGAGACAATTGGTCACCAACCCCATTTTTCCAACATGTACCATCTGGCCATGTGTTTTGAATGCCAGGGCTCAAGATGGCACTGCTTTTGCCCAAGTGACAATTGAATTCATGAGAGTTGTTTATCCTAGACAAATATTGGGGGACATTGGCGTTATGTGTAGGCCTGTGAGTAATTCTAATTGCATTGGGGTAACTGGAGTAATTTTGATAATTCCGCATCAATGTTTGGCGTGGAATGTCTGATAACATCATTACACCTGCTCACATTATTAAGAGTAATTTGGGGAAAACATCCTACTGCGAAAGCACATTTAGTAAGCAAGTGATGGCTTGCGCTACTGTTTATGTTCAATTACCTCCCGTCCCTCCCTCGCCTTCCTTTAAACCAATGAGGCTTCCTGCCTCCCACTAGACCCTCCCCTTCCCTTTTAAAAACCCCCCCCACCCTTACCCCCTCCTGTTCTTTTTGTCTAGCCCACGCTAGACTTTCCCTTTTCACTTACCTTCACGGCGGGGCCTGGAGGTCATCGTTGCATGCACTCCTCGGGAAGCGGAGCTCCGCGAGGTGTGCTTCGGCCGGGCGCGTCTTTTCTGAGCAGGCGGGGCTGCTCGTAAGACGCATCCTGGGAGGCGGCTGACGGGGTCGGCCGGCTCTTGGTGGCTGGGGCGTTCAGTTCCGGTTTTTCTTCGCCGCGGAGCCGCGGAGGGATGCCGAAGAGTGTTTTTGGGTTTCTGTGCGGGTAAGACGGGCGTTCTGCCCGCATTTTGACTGATATTCTTGTTTTATCCTTTATTTGGATTGGTTCTGGGATATGGTTCCTGGGCCCTGTATATTTTATCTGTGGATGAGATCGTGCCTACAGATTCAGTTGATGGCCGGAATCCAGGTGCTAGAGCTCAGTGGCGAGGTCAAGTACCTTTGGTGCGGCAGGTTACCTGTGTACAGTGGTACGACTCCCGCCTACACCCTTAAAATGTCTTATGAGGATTATTTCTTCTTCCTCCTCAGAGGAGGGAGGTGCTGATGGCATTTCCACTCCTGGGAGCCCCCAGATTCAGGGTGGTGGTGCTGCGCCCATCATGTCCAGGGAGGAGGTGCAGGAGGCTGTTTCCAGAGCTCTTCATGCGGGGATGGCCTGGCCTAGTGGGGCTAGGGCTACCCATTCTCCTGCAATTGCCGGGAAGTCCTCCTCTGAGAGTGTGGGAGGGGATGCTCCATCTACGTCCTCTGGGGGGTGATTTTGGCTCCTGGAAGGTGATGTGGGTTGTGATGGCACATGTACGGGACAATTTGGGGTTTCCTGTGTTTAGTCCCGCCAACGCTGGCTCTCACTTATTTCCACGATATCAGACGCTGTCTGAATTTTCCATGCCTTTTCGGGGACCTGTGAAGGATATGGTGCTTTGGGAGTGGGGATGTGGATATGGCTCAGGTTCCACGGTTCATTCAGATACGTTCTTTACTTTAGGGTAAGGAAGTATGGCCTCCCTCGGTCCTCCTGGTTTCACGTTTGGCTCCCCTGATTGGCAAAACAGCTGTCAATCCGGAGGATTGTGTGCCTGCTGATGCCACGGCCCGTAGGGTGGACTCAGGGCTTAAGAGGGCTTTTGCGGCTGAGACTCTGGCTCTGAGGGCAGGTATTTCTTCTGCTTATGCGGCCCAGTCGTTGGTGCAGGACTTGGATGACCTGGCAGTGGCTGTTCAGGATGGGGCAGAGTGTTCGGAGCTCCTGGCTGGTATGGGGCAGCGGCCTGGTTGTTGGCAGATGTGTCTTCAGATGTGGTCCGTACTTCGGCTCTGGCTTCTGGGGCTTTGATTGGGGCTCGTAGGTCCCTCTGGTTGCGTTCCTGGAAGGCTGATTCAGGGGAGAAGGCGGCCTTGTTGAGACTGCCGTTTGAAGGCCGTAACCTATTTGGTGGGCATTTGCCGTCCATGCTTTCCAAGGCATTTAAGGAGAGGAAGCATGCCTTACCTTATAAAGGGGGTTCTTCTTCGGGTAAAGGGTGGAAGTATCGTTCCAGATCTTCTCCTACTAGGGATGCTAAATCCTTTTCATTCGGGAAACAACGTTTTCTGTCGCGTTTTTCGCCTAAGGAGTCTGCTCCTGCGACCCGGGGTGGTTTCAAGTAGGGGTCCTGACAATCACTGTGGGCCTGGCAGAGGGCCGGTTGGGGGAAGACTGTGTCACTTTCTGTCAGCTTGGGAGGACAGTGTAGACGATCATTGGGTAATAGACATTGTGACCGATGGTTATGTCATAGAATTTGTTGTGGTTCCTCCAGATTCAGGGGTACGTCCCACACCTCTGCCTTCAGGGGGGTCACTGAGAGGTGCATTGTTGAACGGAGTGCGAGACTTACTGGTCAAAGGGGCCATTTCCCGCGTTCCGCTAGACGAACGGGGTCAGGGCACTTATTCGGTCTTGTTTCTTGTACTGAAAGTTTCAGGGGGATTTCGGCCTGTGCTCAATCTAAAGGAGGTGAATACCTGGATCGGGACAGTGCATTTCCGCATGCTGTCCATTCAGACTATTTTTCCATTGGTCAGACGTGGGGACTTTCTGGTGTCACTGGATCTGCAGGATGCTTACCTACACGTGCCTGTGGCAAGATCCTCTCAAAAGTTCCTGAGGTTTGCTGTGGATCGGGTGCACTGTCCGTTTTGTGTTCTGCCGTTCGGCCGCAAGACTTCTCCTCAGATTTTTTCGACGGTACTGGCCCCCCTGGTGGCTTGCTACATTCAGAAGGGGTGTTTACTCATCCATATCTGGACGACATTTGCTCCATTCTACCTCGCAGGCCCTATTTCGGAAGCAGGTTGCCCAAGTTCTGGTGTCCGGCAGTACCACGGTTTTTTTAATCAACGGGGGGCTATCGGTTTAGTCCCATCCCAGGATCTGAGTTTTCTGGGGTCTCAGTTTCGGACTCTTCTTGGCTTGGTGGCAGTGTCAGTGAAGAAGTTTGTGGTGCTCCGGTCCATGGTGTGGATGGTTGTGGTACAGACGGCCCTCCGTGCTTTTCTATGATTGCGGCTGCGAGGTCATTTGGTGGTTCTGCGGTGCTTGTTCGGGCAACGTAGTGGCCAGGGCTTATGTCATACTTCAAGGGGGGACCTGGTCTAGGGCTTTGTTCGGTCTGGCCTGGAAGATTTTTGTGTGGGCTCAGGAGTGGGTTTCTGCTCTCAGGGCTGCATACGTTCGGGCATTGTGTTACTTCCTCTCAACTTTTCTCCATCCAGAGTTCGCTGTTTCTTCATCTGGTTCGGCTCTGGGGTCTTCCAGTGCTGGATGTGTTCGCGTCCGAGAAAAACGCGTAGCTCGGTCACTTCGGCTCCCGGTTTTCGGTGTCCCCAAGCCTGGGAGGTGGACGGGATGTCGTGTCCTTGGCCGAGGGGCCTTTTGTATGCGTTCCCGCCGTTTCAGCTACTCAGGCCTTTGCTGTTAGGGGTGCGGCTTCTGGGGGCCAGGGTTGTCCGGATTGCTCCCCATTGGCCTAGGGCGAATTGGTTCCCATTGCTGCGGCTGTGGGCATCCGGTCGGATGTGGCCTCTTCCTCTGTGTCCGTCTCCCCTGGAGTTTCCCGGCCTCTCGTTGAGGTCTTAGGGGAGGTTACACTTGACGGCCTGGGAATGGCCCGCCGAGGTTTGACGGGTCTGGGGGTGCCTGTGGCTTTAAGTTCTACTTTACTGGGTTCCAGGCGGCGTTCCACTTTACTTCCTTGGGGTAGGCTGTGGAAGGTTTTTTTTCTTCTTGATGCTTGAGGCATGTATTGGATCCTACCGGCACGTCTCTCTTTGATGTGATGCAGGTCTTGCAGGACGGTGCACAGTTGTGGTTGTCTGGGGTGTCTCTGCTGGTACAGTGGGCGGCTATTCAGGCATTTTGAGGTCCGTGGCGCAGCCTTCCGGTTAAGGGTCGTTTGTTGCCGGGATTTTTTCAGGGGCTTCTTCATTTGTTTCCTCGCCCTGTACGTTCTTTTCCTTCAGGGGATCTTTCTTTGGTATTGGAGGTTTTAACGGATTAACCTTTTGAACCTCTGGGGGACTGTGTTTACATCTTCTTTCCTTAAGGACGTTCTTTTTGGTGGCCATTGCTTCGGCTCGCCGTTTAGTTGTATTGGGGGCCTTGGCCTGTTCCTTTCCTTTTTGGGTAGTTTTTCCGGATCGGGTGGTTCTGGTTCCGGTACCTTCTTTTATCCCGAAAGTCAATTCTTCTTTTCATGCTCGCCAGGAGGTCATCCTTCCTTCCTTTTGTCCGAATCCCGCTTTGGTGGAGGTGGTTCGTTTGCATTTGTTGGATGTACGCAGGGCTTTGTTGGAGTGCCTGAGGGTGGTGGCTCCTTTCCGTAAGGGTGATTCGCTTTTTGTAAATTTTGGGCCGGCCCGTAGCGGAGATGCCTTCCACGGCTTCCTTGAGTCAGGGGGTGAGATCATTGATTCTGTTTTTTTTTTTCCTTGATAGGGGTTGTTCCTCATCAAGGGGTGTGGGGTCGTTCTACCAGGGGTATGGCGGCTTGGGTGGCAGAGTCTCAGGGGATTTCAGTGGTGGTAATTTGCAGGGCCGCCACTTGGGCCTCGCCTTTGGCGTTCGTTCGGCATTCTGGCCGGTCGGACTTGGGTAGTTTGGAATCGGTATTGGTTCACCGGGTCTTATCCTCTATGAAGTCTTAGGGGTGGGGTTTTGGTGGCCTTTGTGCATGATATTGAACTTCTTGCAACTCAGTGTCCGTCTCCTGTGTGCTTCTTGCTATGTCTCATTGGTTTAAAGGAAGGCGAGGGAGGGACGGGAGGTAATGCGTCCATTTTCTTGCGATAATGGCATTACTCCTAGTCCTACTCCCTCGCCTTCCTTTCCGTTCCCTCCCGCCCTCCCGGTACGGACTGTCTGAGTTGCTGCTTGGGCTTGGTTTTTGTACAGGAGGGGGTAGGGGTGGGGGTTTTTTTTAAAAGGGAAGGGGAGGGTCTAGTGGGAGGCAGGAAGCCTCATTGGTTTAAAGGAAGGCGAGGGAGTAGGACTAGGAGTAATGCCATTATCGCAAGAAAATGGACGCATTAGCGCTATTTTCAAAATGCATTCTCACTCCCATTTTGGTCCAGACGGTGCATTTTGTGCTAAAGAAGGACTGCTAAATGCTGGGAGTAAGTTGCGGAAAATCCTACCCCAAGTGCATATTTTTCTGTAACAAAAAAGGTCTAAATGCAGAATTACTCTTCTCATAATTCTGCGTAACGTCATAGAATTTTTATGTAATTTCACATGGTTATATCATATGAAATTACATGAGTTGCGCTCTCCCCTAGCTTCATGGGATGACCACAAGGCTTTTGAGGACATAGTTACCTCTAATGGGATAAACATATTATGCATTTTTACAATAAAGTGCTGCATCAGCTGTGATGCACCACTTTTCTTGCGTCACCCTGCGCCCCCTAAAATCCTCATGGTAGTGCTGTATTTACAATATGACATACCATGTGGCACCTTAGCACAATAGCGTCAAACTTTTTGATGCTATTGTGGTGCACTGGCCGACTAGCACCACACATGATGGCGCTAGTCTAGCAGTGCGTGGGGAGGCTCATTGGAAACAATGGGAGCGTCACTGTAACACCTGCCTTGAGCAGGCGTGAAAAATGATGGAAAAAATGACGCAGTGAAATCTCATAAATTTCTCTGAGCCATTTTTCTGGGCCTCCTAACGGGGAAACACCTGAGCCATTTTTCTGGGCCTCCTAACGGGGAAACACCTGCTTGCATACTTTATGCCTAGCATAGGCATAATGTGGCACAAGGGGTTAAAATCTGGCGCACTGTATGCATTGCACCACTTTGTAAATCTAGCACGGGAAAAGGCCTTCTTGACGCCACCTTAGCTTAAAACAAATTATGCTAGGGCTAGGGCGGCGCAAGGTGGTGCTAGGGACTCGTAAATATGTCCCTTGGTTTGCTACAAGTAAGTAACCAATAACAATCTACTTGTCTTTGATTTTTAGATTTTTCAGCATCCAAAAGAGGTGACCTTTAGCACTGCCTATTTTCGTAAACCTGGTATGAGATTTCTTTTATAGGTTAAGATAATTGTTATTATTTTAGCTTTTTATGATGGGCAGGTGTATGTATGGATAGGTGTATATATTGACAGGTGTATGTATGGACAGGTGTATGTATAGACATGTATGTATAGATAGATGTATGTATAGACAGATGTAACTCTGGACAGGTGTATGTATAGATGTGTATGTAAAGGCAGGTGTATGTATGGACGTGTATGTATAGACAGGTGTAAATAAGGACAGGTCTATGTATGGGCAGGTGGATATATGTTTTCGAATGTAGGTTAAAAACAGTTTTTCTTTTAATATTCAGATGTACCTGTAGGGGACCTATTCTAGGCCGGTTTGTTCATTTTGGTCCTGATGAAATTGCCATAAATTGTGTTGGGATTGAAGCATGTCAGCCATCATCACTACAGTTCTTAACATGTCTGGGGTTTTTAACACATACCAGGGTAGCAAAGAGAGAATAGTGAAAAGGAGAATATTCAAAGAAAAAGCAAAAGTAGAATATAAAAGGAGATAGGTGTCACCCTGTTTTGTTTATCCATACATTATAATTAACGTTCACAGTTTTTCATTTTTACTGATTTTAACAGATAAATACAGACAGGCACGGACGGCTCCTTCGCAATGCATCACTCCCTGGTTAAGAGCTAGGAGCTGTAAAATAAAACAATACTTAATTATCGCTTAATTCACAGCTGCTGGCTCAGCCCACTGCAAGTGCAGGGAGGGGTGGGGCTGGGCCACAGGAAGGGGAAGAGTGGAGGGCGAGTGGAGTCTGTGCACTTTAAGTGCGCATGTGTGTTTGGCCGGCCGTCTTAGGCAGCCAGTTGAAGAAACTGCACAGATTCCCATGCAGTGTCTGAGCAGCAAGCCAAGCTGCTCAGACCAATCCTGGTGCTGCTCTTATGCTAGTTTTAGCATAAGAGCAGCACCAGGATTTCTGGGGAGCCGGTGCTGGTGTCCCAGTGAATGCTAGGACACCAGAAGAGAAGAGGAGTACGTGTCCAAAAAGGTTTTTTTTTTAGATTCCCCCCATCCCCATCATCCCCCCAACCCCTCCCCTTGAGATTTGTGGTGGCCGCTGCTGCAGACAGGAAACTGTATTTTTCCTGTCTGTCTGTATTTGTTTTTAAATGCGGAAAAATACTGAAAATTGTGCTTTTTGTGAGTGACTCGCCATGCTGTCTTTCGTGAATTCAAAGCCAGCAGCTGAGCAGATAGACAGCACAGTGAGTTAAAAAGCAGGATGAGGTTTCCTTAACTGCAATCATATGTTAATGTATATATGAAGTATAATGGTAATATTTACCGGAGAATTTACATTTTGTTATATTTGGCTACTTAATTTGCCAAAACGCAACAGCCATTAAAGTATGAGTGCATGTTCACCAGTTAAATGTGGATATGTACCACTTTTCAGCTCCATTTCTTCTCAAAAGACAATAAGAAATGTGGACAAATACCAATAAGATGCCCAAAAATAAATATAAATAAATACAGACGGAAATATAAAAAATACAAAAATACCATAAACCCTGGAGCCTTCTTTCTAATCCAGCAATCACTGACATTTTGAGGAGGTAGGCTCACTCAAGAAAACGAGCACAGTTTCATGGGACCAGGGTTACGCATGTCACTGGTGCGGCCTCCTAACCACCATGGGTGGGTACCAACAATGAGAACACGGCACACAAAAGCGACAGCATCTGTGTCCTTTGTGCCGCTCTCATGAGGTGTCACCTCCATTCCAAGATGGTTTTTATTTAGCGATTTTCTTATGAATATGTGCTGCTACCGTTGGGTAATTGTTAAAAGCTTTGTAATTAGTCAACTGTACGAGTGACAAATGTGTCCTTATGCAAATGTATTTTCATTGGCAGCAACCCAGAAAGCTACAATACATAGGTGCACCTGTACGAGCATCCGCAGTGTACCTCAATGTTATGTTATGTGTATTTGTAAAACTCACTATCAACCGCAAGGGTATCCTGGAGCTGAGGAGGTGTGAGCCTAGCCCTGTCTAGGGTAGGGTGGTAGTGGGTACAGATAACTTCCCTTCACAGTTGGCATGGTATAGTTCACCCACTCTGATACAAGAACGACTGCTTAAGAGCTTCAAAACAGCACCGAAAGCTCCTTATAAACAACTCTCTCCGGATGCCTAAGTGCTCTTGAACGTTTTGAAATGTTTTCTTCCCGTAAATTGTTCTCTTCTTGGTAATGTTCCTACCCCAGTCTTCCCCTTTCCTCATCCCCTCTGATACTTCAAAACAATGGTTTTCTGCTGGGTGTTTTCCATAGAAAATAAATAAATAGAAATACGCCCATGCAGAAGGGGAGTCGTGACTTGCAAAGAACACTTGTAGAATTGTAGAATTAATAACAATGAACTTTATTAATTAACTTTTTATGAGGAAAAACAATAAAAAATGTGGATCCCCGTGTACCTGCATACACACTGACTTCCATGGAAAATAAAGAATAGAAGGTCCTGTGTATGGAAAATAGCCAGAACCTGAAAGCCTTGATTCTTAGAAAAGAGCAAACTCTTGTGTAGGACTTGCTGTTGGTTTGGCAGCCACCCTGTGATGAATTGTTGTTGCATCCCATTGCTAGTTACAGCGAAAGTACATTACTGAAGCAAAGGTGTGACCTGAGTGAGGAATTTGTACTCCACATCTGCAACCAGGGTGCACTACTTAGCAGTAAAGTAAACAAGCATTTGCAATGCAATGGGTCTCGCGTTTTTTCGAGTTGGAGCTATTAGCATTGTAAACTCCTAACCAGACTTTTCTTGCCACATAAACTGAAAAGTAAAAGAGTTTCATATAAGCGACGGCTGCCATCAGCACAAAGCAGACACACAAAAGAAAACAGAAGTTCGATCGCAGTGAAACGTATCAGCAAAAGTGCAATTATCCATGTAACCAGGAAAAGTGCACATATCCATGTAACTGTCAAAAGTGCAAATATCCATGTAACAAGGTCGATGTCATGCAAAGCGCTCGACTACTGCCCAGTGAGATCGTGCTGTGAAATAAAGAGAAAAAATAGTCCAGAAACTATATGGAAAACATGGGTCCTCGTATGTTTTCAGTAGTTGGTCGAGGCACTCGAGGAGGGCTAAACACCGGAAAAGGCATGACGTATACATGCTTTTCACTAATGAAATCAAGCGAATTTTGAAAGGCAAGCCCAAGAACCAACCAAACTGATGGGAGTGATATGGGTGTGGTTACAAGCCCCTGGAGAGATTACACAAGGGAGAGTGCGCTTTGCGATCGACCCTAAAAAGCATTATCAATTGGGAATACCTCCAGATGGGTAATACATAACTTCCATAGCTGCAATCCCACTGGCACCCAAAGGTAATACCAATATGACTAATAAGCCTGTCCAAAGCCATATGATATATCACTCAAATAATACATTTACATTTATTTTGGAGATTCAACCATTTTTCTCCACTCATCTGCGTATAAGTTCTAAAAATACACATAACTTTGTCTCAAATATTCACTTTTTAATTTTGCTATACATATATTAAAACAACCTAGCAAAAGTTTCTAATTTGATACCCTGGAATGCACACTGGAGAGTTACTTACAGGTAGCTGGAGATCTACCAGTCGCTCATGAGCTACTCTTTGGAGATGTCTGCTCCAGAGGGTTACATGCATACTCAGTAAAAAATACAGAATTCTCCTCAACTTCACAATCCTGTTTCAGTTCACAGGATGCCTAGCCCATCAGTTCCAAGCCCCATGTAATTTCCTGGCAGATGTATTGAACTTAGACAATAGACTGGTGCCTTCATCTAAGAAACAGAGTAATAAGTAAACCTTTCACAGCCTGTCCAGGCATGTCAGCAGCTTTAGTGGGGCCAGGGGCTAAAACATTTCTGGGGCCTCCCCTAGGTATCTGTTCTAAGAACAATCGTACAACTAAGACAATATGACCACTAGGGAAAGAGGAAGCCCAGTATCTGGTGCCACCAAATCATCTTGCCTTGTAGCTGTATCAAGAAGGAACTGGTCAGTCTTTTGATTTTATTATTTTAAAATTAGTTTCAAGCAGGTTCCCCAAAAATGCATGGGGCCAGTGCAAAGAGCTCCAGCTAGCTTCTCCACCTTGTGAACATTAATATAAGAAATGGTGAATTTATGTTTATTGGATGCAGGACCCTTGGGCCTTATATTTGTGTTTCTGTGTAATATAAATTGTGTTCTACATTTCATTTTAAGCAAATGCATCGTTTGAGTTAAGTTTGTTTCTTGCAGCGCTCACTGCTTCCACTGTTGTGGTTGATTCAGAATGGCATTGTTGTGGGGTTGACAAAACTTGAAGAATCACAGAATAACAAGGTTCACATTGTTACCACTAGGTATGCCTTATACACTGTTCTATCTAAATAAACCTTTTGCCAGGCCTAACCCTTTCTTTTTAATACATATAAGTCACCCCTAGGGTGGGCCCTAAATAGCCCATAGGGAACGGTGCAGTGTATTTAAAAAGTTGGGCATGTACTTTTAGATTGTTCATATCCTAGTAGTGAAAAACACAAAAAAATCATTTTTCACTACTGCAAGGCCTACCTCTCCCAAAGGATAACATTGGGTTACTTTATTACATTTAATAAGTGATAACCTTTAAGTGGGAGCGCAAGTAGGAATATTGAGTTTGATGTCTAGAGAAAATTTAAACCCCTCGTCAATGATAAAGTCGGATTTTAAGTCAAAATTCTGAAAATACCACTTTTAGAAAGCTGTTTTTTTTGTCCTAACCATTCAGTGCCTGCAGCCTGTGTCCTGAGACACCAGACTAGGTGTAGCTGGCAGTTAGTCTGTCTGTATTGCTCCCAGACAGTGAGTCAAAGGGGAAATAGGTGTTGGCAGGGTGGGCCATCTCTGATTTGATAGGAGGAAGGAGTTGTCACCTACCACACTTGCACATCATAAAGCCTCTGCCTGACCACACTCTCAAATGGTTGGGCACAAGTCTTTTGTGTCACCAGACAAGCTGGGGCTGGAGCAGGGAGGCAGGAAATTCCAAGCACTTGTGGGGGTGGAAACCTCCAGATCCCTTTACTAATTCCAAGCTGGCAGAAGGTATAAATATTGGACCCTCAGACCCAACTCTTCAGTACACCATTGGATTGCGGAAGACATAGAAGGACTGTTGTGCTGCCCTGCAAGAAGGACCTCTGCTCTGTTGCCCTTTGGCCATGCTGCTCTGCAGCCTGAGTGGAAAGACTGGACCTGCATCTTGAACCTCAGACCCTAACTATAACGTCCCTGTAACCTTTGTTTTTTTTCAATGAATTTATATGGTTTCTTTTCAATGTAAAGTAATTTTAATTACTGTACATTGATCTAACCATGGTTGTGCATGCTCTAAGTGTTGGCCACAGGCCCTGTAGCCAAGCCCTTATAACCACCCAACCCCATGCATACGCAGCGGGGTTTGGCCAGAGGATCTGTGAGTGGGTGTGTGAGTGTCTGAGCGTGTCTGAAAGTGAGTGTGTAAGTCTATGAGTGGGTCTGAGTGGGAGCATGAGTGTCTGAGTGGGTGCATTAGTGGGTGTGTTAGTGGGCGCATGAGTCTCTGAGTACATGTATGAGTGAATACATTTGTGTATGAATGAGTCTGTGAATGTTTTTTTTTATTTTTTTTGCATATCCTCAAATATTCTCAAATATCTTCGAATATTCGAGGATATTCTTAAATGTTTGCAAATATTCCAGAATATTTGTGAATATCTTGGGCGGTGAAAAAAATATTTTAAACCCATAATTTGACCCTCAAACACCACTATATCACATCCTTGGGGTCGGAGTACCACCACCCTGACCCCTTATGTCACTTTTAATTTTATTTTTCAGCCCCGGAGACCATGTCCTGTTACTCAAAATGGTGACTGCAAGGTTCTGGACAGATTGTGGGCAGCCAATCAAAGCCTTCCTACTGTTGTGTGTATTAGAAGATTTGCTGCGATAATCGCTAAAACATTGTGATGGAGCGGCGGCCCTAGATATACAAATGTATTTCTTCTATAATATTTCAAAAACTACTGAACGGATTTACACCAAATAAGCGAAAGCGTAATCTGCATACTAAAAACTAGCTTTCTACCAAATTTGGTGTAATTCCGTCCAGTGATTCGAGATGTAGCCTTGTTCAAAGGCCCTATGGGAATTAACATGGGAACGTAGCTTTTTGCCCCCCCCCCCCCTTTTCTTGGCTCTCGCTTGACGGATCACCCCAAAACTTTCCATTGCCAACAAGAATCTCCAGAGCACTTTTTTGGGAAAATTTAGTGAAGATTCGTCAAACGGGGCCAAAGTTATAGCAAAGTCAAAAAAAAGATAGATAGATAGATAGATAGATAGATAGATAGATAGATAGATAGATAGATAGATAGATAGATAGATAGATAATGCAAACAAATATTAACAATAATTCAATCATTATTTAATTATTTTAAAATGTGATTATAAACTTCATTTAAATTAAACATTTATAATTCTGTGAAAAAGAATAGTGCTTTAATTTAATTTAACACATACCAAAATGTAATGCATTTAAATTATTCTTTAGGAAATAAAAATTTTATTTTATACATTCTAGGTTTCCAATATGTATTTCTAATTATTTTACCTTTATGTGCTATATTAAAATATGTGTATTATTTCTTTTAAATATTAATAAGCATTCATATTTTTCCCTTTACTTTCTCTTAGGGAGATCTCAGTGACAGAGATCTCCACCTATGAGTGAAAAGTTTGAGTCCAGTTTTTAAAGTAGTGTTGCATTTTGTGATGATTTGTGCTTTTATGGCTTCTTGTTGTCAAAGCCGAAAAACGTTTTTTATTGATTGATTAAGTAAAAGTTGCTGGTAGCAATTTTATGCTTGTAAATCCTGTTGTACAAAGCTGCACTAGGTGGTGGAGACATTTAAATCTACAATTAGGAGTAAATCTACTCTTAGACAAGGTGCATTGCCAAACAATTTAGTTTTGCACATAGATATATATGTATACACACATATTTGTGAATCAGGGATGTAATATCTGCTTTAGAGTACTATGAGTGTTTTCAAAACCACAAGTGGGCAGTGCCAATGAATCATACCCCTCTTCTGGCCAGCTTGACCTGTCATGTTGAGTTAAGATAATTTGTTCTTCAACTGCATTCCATTCCTGACTTCATCAATGTGTTGTGCAGTGGTGCACAGGGGGTCTTGAATCCTAGTATTTCTAGACACACTTGTCAGCTAGGAATGGAAGCCCTGAACAGACAAGTGAAATGGCTCCAAGAATGGAATCCAATAAAGCAGCAGGGCTTCTTTGAAGCCGAAAGATTATGATTCAGCGAGAGCTGACCATTGAAGTATCCCTTCCTCATCCATCAACAACTCCAGAAACATCTTTCTTGCAGAACTAAACCTTCTGAGAGACTTTTCCACCAGGGCTATGAGGAATGTGCTCTTCAGCTTCCTTGAACATCCAAAAGCAAACCACTTAAAAGTCAAAAGTCTTGAGCTTTTCTTCATCACTTGGCAATTCAAATTCCACTTTCAAATGCCAATTGTCTTGTCGGATAATACTGCCATCAGTATCTCCACCTCTCTCACACAAACCACCCACAATGGTCAACCTAATGTTACCAAACAGCAGTGCTGCTCCTTCAGAGGTGTACCCACAACACTCCGAAGCAACAACTCATTACCCTGGCAAACCCATCCAATACCATGACAGATTTTATCCTCACTCATGTTCTCCTTAAGCTGCATCCTGCACCCTAATACACTTAAGAACTTCCCTAGAGCAAATGAGCTATCTGCAAACAAGAAAATAAATGGTGCAAAACACATCCCCAAAGCTACCTACCTAGAATGGAAGTCCTCCCTTCCTCATCATGTCAAGCAAAACCATCTGCAGGTGGTACAGTGCCCTTGAACAGAAGCAAAGACTCTTGTAAGCCATCAAGTATTGCATCAATCCAGTCACAGGAACCCAATAACACTCTCAAGCTCATGCATTGAGTTCAACTACCTCACTTAGTTCTCCATCAATAAACAGCCATGAAAACAGAACAAGACATACAGGGCCATATGTACGAACGCATTTTCCCTTAGACATAGAATGGGTAAAAACATTTGATACATCTGGCCCAAAGTCTTCAAAATGCTCATACATGCAGGCCTTGCTGACATGCTCACCAACCTCAAAACCACCAAATCCACAATCATTGAATTATTCTTAAAGAAAATTCCTTTCCAAATGTGCCATTGTACTTAAAAACTGAACAGAACAAATATTGACCTTTTTGACCTTGTCAACTATTAGCCCATCACATAACATACACATCCACAAAAATTAAGAAAGCAATCACCTTCCAACTGCATGGCCAAATTAGTATCAGTTCCCTCTTACATTATTAGCATGGAGCCAGAAAATATTCAGGCATGAACACAGGCCTTCTCATCACAGACAGTGGCAGCATGATCTCTCAGCAGAGTTTTACACTATTGACCATCAAGCCTCATCAACACCAATCGAAACACAAGGGGTGTGGCAACTATACTACATTGGTGTTCCCTCCTCTATCCAAATGGGACCATCTTGTTCAGACGGGAACCTTCAGCTAGCACTAAATCACAGAGTAGCCAAGGAACCATCTTCTGTGTTGTGACCTCTTCCTACATGTCGAGCTGCTGGGAGCCCATCTGACCTACTACAGAATCAACACACAATGTGAGACGCCCACCTAAAATTAACTCCACAAGGACCTAAGTGTTCCTCAGTAGAAAGAGCAGGAAACAAGCCCAGACTTACTCTCTAACATGACTATGGAGTACACTTATAAAGCACAAGAAGTGGATATACCTCAAGAAGAGCTGTCCCGGCGCTCATGAAGCTAGTTGTTTTACGGTTCAATCTACTGCAAACATGAATAGGACGTTCACAACCCACAAAGTCATGAAATCTAAGGCTGCCTGGTGTCAGCATTACTTTCTGCACCAAAAGAATGCCATATCTTCCCAAAATGGGCCTTCAAGCAAGCCCTGGTTCTTCCACACCTGGATGGTTGCGTCTTACTCACTGGTGCAGTAAAATCTTATGTGCCTCCATCAAAGAGCACCTTGCACAGTGATGCTCGACATATGGAAAGCCTAAATATGTACAACCACACGGCTTTCATTTGGACCTCCATTTGAAGCCCCTGCAGAGACATCTAATCTTCAAGACCTGTTTTGTCACTTACAAGATAATAACAACCAACACACTGCCCTATCTAGCAGAAAAACGTATCATCTCTGAGTGCAATGCAATACACACAGCGAGTTTTGGAATAAAGACGTAAAAGGTGAAAGGGCTTTTTCACAAGGCCAAATTCAGAATTAACATTTTTTTGCAGCCAAAAAGATCACAAAAGAATTCTGATAGATGTGAATCCTTTTATGAGTATGGATTCCTCTTCCATGAGTTTGGTGAAATCAACAATCATATATCCCCCTTGATGAATTCTCCCTCAATGAATCCCCTCTTGATGAATGTGTTGTGTGTTCCTGTTAGCACCTAGATTTGGAACCCTTATTTTATCTCTAGGCCCATAGCGTGTACCCTTTCATACACATACACATTTTATTTGTTTACTCACTTTATTATATTTTAGCACAGCTTGCTTTTCAGTTTGGTTATTTTTATTTTTTAATCAGTTGCCTTTCTTAGAAGGCATTGTTGCTTGTGTTTTATATTTATCAGTCCTTTGCATGCAATTCACTCTGTGCCCTACTCAAGGCTGTCATGTTCTGTACACAATAGTGTACCCAGTATTGTCACTCCAAGAGTTACAGAGTCAAACCTCAACCCTAGACATATCATCACATCAACTCTGTTCCTAGGACACAATATATTTTGTTTTGTAAACTCTACATAGACCTAATGATTGAAGAAGACATTCCAGCCACCGCCATTTGGGAATTTGCATCTTTCGACTGACAGCCCCACTGATCCTAGCCTTGTTTTTCCAGCCAACTGAAAGGATTGCCTGCAGACTACAGGCACACCTTTGCCCACCTTTCAGGTATGAAGTTGGGGCTCCTTCCATAGAC
Source organism: Pleurodeles waltl (assembly GCF_031143425.1). Classification (NCBI taxonomy): domain Eukaryota; kingdom Metazoa; phylum Chordata; class Amphibia; order Caudata; family Salamandridae; genus Pleurodeles; species Pleurodeles waltl. The sequence continues at coordinate 35,676,723 of NC_090449.1, forward strand.
CAGGAAGGGCAGAAGGGCTAACACCACTATGCTCTCAGGTTTAGATATTAGGGTATAGGTAAAAAGCACTAGATGTTATGATTAGATCAGGCTGGTGGGACTGTTTATATGTTTTACTCTAATGGTCACAATCATCACTGTATTATGTTTCATCTGCCTAATAATCACAGCTCGTGCTTTTTATCAGTTGATGCAATAGCTTCAATAAATATATTGAAACTATCCTGCATCTTTGTCTGCCTTAGCATGTGTGAGACTTTGTGTAACTGAGAGAAAGAGGTATGATCTGTTCCACCACGACTTACCTGAGGAGTCAGAGTGTCATATTTCTAGGCTGCTACAAATCAACTTTAATTTCCAGGTTTGGGTAAGGTTCTGCTAGCTAGGTGATGCAATCAGGCTGACAGGTTCCAGTCGGTGCGGGACTGACTTAGTCACTCACACTTGGTAGTGCGCCGCCTTAAACTAAGCAGTCTTACCCCATGGTAAGAGTCCTACAACAAATGTGAAGTGGGTGTTCCTAGGCATGATGCGCCTTGGAAGTTTAGAAACTCCAGTAGGAAATGAAAGGAGATTTACTCCAATAAAGAGCAGTAGTAACTCTCCTTCCAGGTTAGAAAGGACAACAGATCACCACAAAATTTGACTGAAGAGTCTAGGGAAAGGACTTATGGCATCATGTAGGGCCTTTTATCAAGGGTAAATTTACATGTGTAGAATTACTCACATGCAAATTTATTCTTAAAGTTTGCACTAACTTTAATACTATGGTGTGGACTTACATGTCCCCAGTCCCTGGAACTAGAAGGTGGAGCCAATTTTATGGGTCTAAAGATAATACTGTGAGCCCCTGTTGTACAGTATAAGGAAAATTAAAAAGATCTATCAAACTTGAAAAAAATGAAGCAAAAACATTTTGATGTTAAATATTAATGTAAAACAATTTTATATTTTTCTAAACCTAGATTAACTTTTTTTACAGCACTCATCTTAAAAAGCATATTTAAAAATAACTATGTAAAACATATTTAATTATTGCATAATTATTTGTTTAGTGATATATTTAAAACATATCCCACCTACATTTAAATGCATACATTATAAAAAGCATGCATTGACCGGTTGCATAAACAAGTTAAGGGAAGTGGAGAGGTGCTGCAGAGCACGGGCCAGCCCTCCTCTGACACAGAATGTTACACAAACTATACAGCCCAACTTAACTGGATCAGTCTAAGAACCCTGCCATCAGCCTAGGGAGAAAAGAATCCGTTTGCTTTAGAGCTCTGACCCACAAGGGGGACCCCTTGGTGGCGAGCTTCATCCCAAAGCTCCTTCTCCTTCCCTTGCTGAACGGGGTGTGCTACAACCTGTGAGATGCACTGCAGGACGTTACTGGCAAAGGAATAGGATAGTGAGTGGGTGCCTATTAAATTCATTTTTATGAAACAGGTCCAAAAATTCTAGAAGACAATCTTCTCATGCATGCACCAAGGATGTGGGGAAACTCCCAGCCAAATTCAGATCAGCCTGACTGCTCCAAAAAGGAGCAATCATACCTTTTCTAGGAGCATCTCCTCAGACCATGAGCATCACTGGTCCTAGTGGCACACATATCGAAGTGAGACTGAAGAACCCCGGGGAAGTGATAGTTGCAGGCTAGTTCCCCCCGTGTGTTTTGTGCCACAAGAACAAGTCTTAGGCAGGAATAGGCTATGTTTAGGGTGAAGGAGCGGGCAGTTTGGGGGTATAAAAGGAATCAGGAAGGGAAGGTCCAGCCTCTTCTTGATTCCTACCCACCACTGGGATGGGGGTTTACAGGAAGTCCACCCTCCCACCCTGGTGTGGTGTTCACGCTACGTAGCGTTTGCTGAGGTAGGACAGGTTGCAGGGTGTATGAAGTATTTTGGGTGGGGGGAGTCACATGCATGGCTATCCACCCATGGGGGGGCATGAAGGGAGTGGAACAAAGGAAGATGAGGTGAGGGATTCCTCGATCAGGTCAAAGAGTTTCATTGGAGGGTGTCTGGTAGGGGGAGTGAATGAGAGGTTGGGTAACTGGAAGGAAGTCAGTGAGTGGAAGGGGGGAGACTGAAATGAGGTTTGGGGTATTGGGGTGAAAGTTGGTGTGATGAGTGAATGGTTGGGCGAGGGGAATGTCAGGTTTATGTTTTTTGACGTAAATGGCCTTTTTTTGCCTAATTTCTAAGGCGGTGCAGAGTTGCAAAGCCCAAGACTCCTAACTTTGAAAAGTTTTCATAAGTGGTTCATTAAATCAACATGAAGCTGGTAGTTTTGGTTTTGCAAGAACATAGAGCTCTGCACAGTTATGGAAAATGAAAACCGCAGCAGTTTGGCAGCTCAGGAACAGGCACTGAGGCTGCCCCGAGCGACATCACTCCCCGGGCTGCGATGCTGCTGAGCCCGTGCTCCTGGGCCCCAGTGCTTGAAATGGAAAAATAGAAGTGCTAGTACTCTGTATGTGAGTACCTGCTTGTTTCTGAGAAGTGCCGGTACTCTCCAATTAAAAGTATTACGTTTATCTTGAGAAGTGCAGGTACTCTCCCTCTAAAAATAAAAAAGTGGCGGTACTCAGAACCGGACAGTACCGGCCCATTTAAAGCACTGCTGGGCCCTGACTCCCTCATCCACCAGCACCCCCTCTTCCACCCCACACTTCCATTCACTGGAGTCCGGTAACACTGCCCTCGCCTGGGCGTCCCTTCTCTTTTTTCAGCCTGTGGATGAGTGTGAGGGTCTCAGGTGTGTGTTGAATTTGGAAAGTGCCCTGCACGTGTGTACTTGTGCGTCGTACTGTCCGTGAACGTACTTGTGCGTCGTACTGTGCGTGAACGCACGGCGGGTGCAGACTGCATTCTGTGCCGCTCTCTCCCCTTCTCCTCCTCCACCCTCCCCTTCTCACTTCCTCTCACTCTCCCCTCTCTATTCTCGCTCTCCAGTTCCCTCTCACCCAGGCCTCGCGCTCTTCCTGTCTCCTTCACTTCTCTTTCTCCTTCGCTCTTTTTCTTACTTTCACCCAGTGCTTAATTTGAGCCGGTGGTTTTCAACACTTATTTTTGAGGGCCGGCACGTATTTTTCTGCCTCGTGCATTTATTGCGAGCAAAAGACACATATGGGAAAGACGGAGGAAGAGAAAAACAAAAATGCGTCACAATGGGAGAAAGCAGAAAGCTGCAAGTGGGAGCTGAAGGGGCAGGGAGTCGCTGTAAATATATTAAAGAGGCCTGAGATGTCTTCAGGATTACGCTGCCTCAGGATTCTGTGCTCGCTCATTTAATTGCAGCAGCTGCGTGTTTCAGAGGAGAGCTCTGGGCACCGGCACCTTTTTATTTACAAATTAAGCACTGATTTCACCCTACTCTCCTCTTTCAGGAGCATTGCCTGGTCCCTGCTTCATACCCTCTCCATATGAACATCTGGGTTCCCTCTATTCTCTCTCCTATTTCTTTCTCTTCCTCCTTTTCCTTCTCTTTCTCTTTTCCCTTCTCCTTCTCTTTTTCTTTCTCTCTTTACTTCTCATTTTCTTCCCTTTCTCTTTCTGATTTTCTTTCTCTTTCCCCTTCTCTTCCCCTTCCCTTCTCTTTCACATTCTCTTTCTCCTTCTCTTTTTCTTTCTCTTCTCTTTCTATTTCATGTTCTCTCTTTCCTTATCTTTTTCTTTCTCCTTCTCTTTTTCTTTTTCTTTTTCTCTTTCCCCTTCCCCTTCTGTTTCTTCTTTTTCTCCTTCTCTTTCCCTTTCTCCTTTTCCTTCTCCTTCTCTTTCTCTTTCTCGTTCTCCTTCTTGTTCTCTTTTCCTTGTCTTTCTCTCTTCCATTTTCCCTTTCCTTCTCCTTCTCTCTTTCATTTTCTCTTTTCCTTCTCTTTCTTTTTCACCCCACACTCTCTTCCTACCTCCTTCTCACTTTCTAGATCACTCTCGCCCACTACCTGCTGTTATTCTTCCTCTTTATCTCTCGCCATCCCTCAAACACACACTCACAAGCACACAAAGACACATGCACTTTCTCTCTATAGTTGGAGTCAGTAGGGCGGGGTGTGTAGTACAAGTGGGGGTCAGCGTGTGTAGGACAGGTGGGGTCAGTAGGGCAGGGTGTGTAGGACAGGTGGTGGTCAGCGTGTGTAGGACAGGTGGGGTCAGGGTATGTTGGACAGGTGGAGTGAGTAGGGAAGGGTGTGTAGGACAGGTGTAGTCAGTAGGACAGGATGTGTAGGACGCTTTGAGTCAGGGTGTGTAGGACAGATGGAGTGATTAGGACATGGTGTGTAGGACTGGTGGTGTCAGGGTATATTGGACAGGTGAAGTGAGTATGGCAGGGTATGTAGTACAGGTGGAGTCAGCGTGTGTATGACAGGTGTAGTCAGTAGGGCAGGATGTGTAGGGCGGTTGGAGTCAAAGTGTGTAGGGCATGTGGAGTGATTAGGGCATGTTATGTAGGACTGGTGGAGTCGGGTGTGTGGGACAGGTGGAGTGCGTAGGGCAGCGGGTGTAGGACTGGTGGAGTCAGGGTGTGTGGGACAGGTGCAGTAAGTAGGGCAGGGTGTGTAGGACTGGTGGAGTCGGGGTGTGTGGGACAGGTGCAGTGAGTAGGGCATGTTATGTAGGACTGGTGGAGTCGGGTGTGTGGGACAGGTTGAGTGAGTAGGGCAGGGTGTGTAGGACTCTTGGAGTCGGGGTGTGTGGGACAGGTGGAGTGAGTAGGGCATGTTATGTAGGACTGGTGGAGTCGGGGTGTGTGGGAGAGGTGGAGTGAGTAGGGCAGGGTGTGTAGGACTCTTGGAGTCGGGGTGTGTGGGACAGGTGGAGTGAGTAGGGCATGTTATGTAGGACTGGTGGAGTCGGGTGTGTGGGACAGGTGGAGTGAGTAGGGCAGGGTGTGTAGGACTCTTGGAGTCGGGGTGTGAGGGACAGGTGGAGTGAGTAGGGCATGTTATGTAGGACTGGTGGAGTCGGGGTGTGTGGGACAGGTGGAGTGCGTAGGGCAGCGGGTGTAGGACTGGTGGAGTCAGGGTGTGTGGGACAGGTGCAGTAAGTAGGGCAGGGTGTGTAGGACTGGTGGAGTCGGTGTGTGTGGGACAGGTGCAGTGAGTAGGGCATGTTATGTAGGACTGGTGGAGTCGGGTGTGTGGGACAGGTGGAGTGAGTAGGGCAGGGTGTGTAGGACTCTTGGAGTCGGTGTGTGTGGGACAGGTGCAGTGAGTAGGGCATGTTATGTAGGACTGGTGGAGTCGGGGTGTGTGGGACAGGTGGAGTGCGTAGGGCAGCGGGTGTAGGACTGGTGGAGTCAGGGTGTGTGGGACAGGTGCAGTGAGTAGGGCATGTTATGTAGGACTCGTGGAGTCGGGGTGTGTGGGACAGGTGCAGTGAGTAGGGCATGTTATGTAGGACTGGTGGAGTCGGGTGTGTGGGACAGGTGGAGTGAGTAGGGCAGGGTGTGTAGGACTCTTGGAGTCGGGGTGTGTGGGACAGGTGGATTGAGTAGGGCAGCGGGTGTAGGACTGGTGGAGTCAGGGTGTGTGGGACAGGTGCAGTGAGTAGGGCATGTTATGTAGGACTGGTGGAGTCGGGTGTGTGGGACAGGTGGAGTGCGTAGGGCAGCGGGTGTAGGACTGGTGGAGTCAGGGTGTGTGGGACAGGTGGAGTGAGTAGGGCATGTTATGTAGGACTGGTGGAGTCGGGGTGTGTGGGACAGGTGCAGTGAGTAGGGCATGTTATGTAGGACTGGTGGAGTCGGGTGTGTGGGACAGGTGGAGTGAGTAGGGCAGGGTGTGTAGGACTCTTGGAGTCGGGGTGTGTGGGACAGGTGGAGTGCGTAGGGCAGCGGGTGTAGGACTGGTGGAGTCGGGGTGTGTGGGACAGGTGCAGTGAGTAGGGCATGTTATGTAGGACTGGTGGAGTCGGGTGTGTGGGACAGGTGGAGTGAGTAGGGCAGGGTGTGTAGGACTCTTGGAGTCGGGGTGTGTGGGACAGGTGGATTGAGTAGGTCAGGGCGTATGGGACGAGTGAAGTTAATAGGGACCCAGCACAAAGCCCACCATGTGACCGTCACCTGTCCTTCTCCAGTTGGGAGCATTACCAAAGTTCTTGGTTTGGCATTACATCCTACTACTCGCAGCTTTCATATTGACGTTGTCTCTCCAAAATTCCTGTACCAGAATTAGAAAGAACTAATAGATTCTGTGTACACCTTAGACAAGGCACCGTGGGATCTGTGCTGTTGCATCACGCCTGAAGCAAGGCGCCCATCGAGAAAGGATTTCCTGAGAGTCAGATGCTTCTAGTAAGTCGTTTGTGGCTGGGGTGGAGTCAGTGATTTGCCACTGCTTTAAATGGGCACCAGTGGCCTAGACGGCCTCTTGGATTCAAGGACCCCAACCTCAGGATGAACCATCAGGTCAACGCAGTCACCTCCACCTGCTTCCGCACCCTCCGCCTCCTACGCAAGACCTTCAAATGGATCGCCCTCGATCATAGAAAGACCGTCATACATGCCCTCATCACCAGCAGACTGGACTACGGCAATGCACTCTACACCGGAATAAACAAAAAACTCACCCGCAAATTGCAAAACATCCAGAACGCTGCCGCCAGATTGATCCTCGGCCTACCCCGACACTGCCACATCTCACAAGACCTACGCACACTGCACTGGCTCCCAATCAAAAAAAGAATCACTTTCAAAATTCTCACCTACGCACACAAAGCCCTCCACAACACTGGACCTGCCTACCTTAACCAGCGACTCAACTTCAACGTACCCCACAGGACACTATGCTCCACCCAGCTCTCCTTTGCAGTAGTACCCGCTTCAGGAAAACCAGAACAGGAGGACGCTCTTTCTCCTACCTTGCCGCCTCTACCTGGAACGCCCTACCCATCCACATCAGACAAACCACCTCCCTCCCCAGCTTCATGAAGGAATTGAAGACATGGCTTTTCTAATCCACCTTCAGTATACGCTACACCCCCACCCCCAGCGCTTTGAGACCCCAGCGGGTGAGTAGCTGCGCTCTATAAATTCTGATTGATTGATTGATTGACTGATGGAAGTTGAGGTCACTCATCCCTCAGATGGGCTTGGATTACAAACAAAGGTGCTATCTCCTGCTGGTGTAAATGGGAGCTCATTTAGGACAGGCTCAATCAATCAATCAAGGATTTATAAAACACGGCAAATCACTTGTGAGGATCTCAAGGCACTCGAGTTGCTAATTGGCTCGTTGTGATCCATTCATTCCAACAGGTCACCGGGAGGTGCCATAAAAACCTGTTTTTTTGGTTGAGTGGTGGCAAAAGAACAGTGTAGTTGTCCAAGTAAAACCAGAAAACATGAATTATAGTTCTCAATGGTGCTGGACCAAACTTTCTTTTTCAAAGATGGGACCACTCAAATCTCCAGGTAAGAGTCAAGGCACTCAACAGATCCCCAAAATTGCTCTGAAAGATTTGAGACATGGCAGGAAAGCTGGAGTCTCTCTTGTGAGTTTGGGTAACCAATCAGAGGCCTGTTATCTTTGAGAGAGTTTTAAGTGAGTTTGGGTGAGGTGGAAAGAGATGAAGGTCTAGACTGGTTCTTCGCAGTTCATGTTTCCTTGTGGATGGTGCCAGGGCAAATACAGTAAAGATGACTGAAAACTTTGACTTTCACCCATTTACAGTTGAGGCTCCCAGTTTGCCGTTTTTAGTGATTTTTACAGATACATATATGCAAAAAAACAAAGAGTTTCCTGTCTATATTTATTTCTAAAACTGGAAGAATACAGAAAAATTTACATTTTTTCAGTGTCTTTACATGTTGTTCAATAATTCCCAGCCAGTAGTTGTGGATATCGACAGCATGTGAAATTTAAAAAAGGCATGCACTTTCCTTCTGTAACTCCATATTTCAACATTTGTTTGTGCTATTATGCAAATGTTTTCATTTGGGATTACTATTTTATATTTGGCCGTCAATATGCTAAAACTGGACAGGCATCAAAGTAGGAATGCACATTTTTGGGTTAAATAAATATGAAAATATACGTTAGTTTAATTTATTCACAAAGCACAAAATAAATAGGGGTACGTACTGATTAGATGACCAAAAGCTAAATATGAATAAATACAGATGGAAATGTTTAAAAGAATACCATAAAACCGAGAGCCTTATTTACTTTGGCCAATCTAGTCTTCAGGCTTTCCATACACGCATTTCATCCAAGAAATCTTAACATATAGACATATTTTTTCATGCCAGAAAGCTGAGGGTATTTGCGTCCTTACAATCATTCTCTAAAATATTGTCAGACTAAATACTGATTTGCATGACTGTTGTTTGCACTCAGTCACATTTTATTTGAAGCACGAGTCGCTCTTATGTAACTATTAATGAACGAGAGAATTCCTACATCGTGTGACCATATAATGACCTATCTCAACCAGCCAGAAATGTTGGGGAGTTCTCCAATCACCCCAAAATTCGTTTGATTCCAGCTCTAACCAATGCTTTTCCTACGCCTCTAGTTCAAAAACATTAAAAGTATCGCACAACCTACCAGAGACGTTTTAAGGCATGGGCAAAGTGAACTCTGGTCAAGGGCCCCAGCCTTTCAGGGGACCCTTGGAAGAGCAGTTCTGTTCTTGCCCCGATGACCTTGAATGATTCTTGAACAGATTGTTTTAAATACTGTTTTCTTCTCATTTATTTTTAATGTGGATGATGTATTTGAGCCTATTACATACATTTATCAGAGAGATTTGTTTTTCAAACACCATGCAACATTCATAAAAACAGTTTTTATAGATCAAAACAGGACCTAACATATGAGAAATGACAGGAGGGGTCATAAAACATATTAGCAATTTAGAGAGCTGTGCTGAATTATAATAATGAAAACACAAGTCACTGTCTGTGAATTTTAGATGTCAATGCATTGGGACAGGTGTGTCTGTGCACTGACAGTGACCTGGCCAAAGAGGGCGTGAAAGAGCTGAAACTGAATGAAGAATTCAGAGCTGCTCCGAACAGGGGCCCCAAAATACGTTTGGCCCAGGGCCCCCAAAGCCCTTAAGCTGTCCGTGCAACCTATTTGTGCAGTTGCGCAATATTGACCCTGGTCTTCTGCTGATAGTGGCTAGAGTCTTCTTCCGGGATCTGACGCAGATTGTGTTGCACGTGTCTCAGCGCCAAGAAGCTACCAGTGATACATGGCACTACTTGCATGTAAAAAAAAGAAACATCAAGTCAAATTCATTGAAGAGGACACAAACCCCGTCCCAGCTGAGCGCAGATGTTACGCAGCGCCCACTGCTGGGAAGGTTTCTGTATCTGAGTCTTGTGTTCTCTGAGGTGAGCTGTCCTCGAGGTCTCCTGACCCCGGGGTGGACCAATTCTCCCCTGTTTAAGGGGGTGGTCGGTCCGAGCCCAGAAGAGTAAAGGGAGGAAAGCACCAAACAACAGAAGAGCCAGTCACGTCACCTCGTGTGAAACTTTCAAGTTTGTCCTACACATTTATCTTCGGATTTTGCACTCATCATTATGTAAGGTTATACGACTAGATGTACGAACCATTTTATAGGTCGCAAACGGCCATTGCGCCCCTTTGTAAATACGGTGCAAGATGAGGGCCTGTTTAGCGCTGCCTTAGCATTAAAGAAACCGACGCTACAGCAGCGCTGAGAGGCACAAGGGGCTAGTCAATATGCCCCTTAGTTTTTTCCACATGTGTAAAACTGTAGGGTGCCGGGTGGGGGTGGGGGTTTCAGGAAGGATACTGGTAGCCTAATGGTATGGGTTGAAGTAATTATAAATATTTATAGGGGATCCACAGTGATGGGTGTATCCTGGTGAACGGGCAGACCTACAAAATGGCATTCAAAGACAGTCTCTCCCCCATCCCCATGGTGGTGACCGTCTGCACAACCGTGTTCCCGTTGCAAGCACGGTTGTGATTGGCAGCAGGGCAGAAACCCTAGGGTGGAAGGTTAGGCTCATTGTTTAAGTTGCTGAGCCGCCTCCTCGCCCCCCCTTGGGTGGGTGAGGGGGTAGGCTCACCCACGTCACAGTAATGCACACACCAACCGTGCTTGTCAATCAACCACATCACATCCTGACAGAGCTGGCGTCTGAGTCAGTCATGCCCCCTGTGGTTAAATCATATTCCTCCACACGACTTCAAGTGACGCGCCATTAGGTTTGCACACAGTTCTCCGGAAAGGACCACACTGGTATTTCACTCATTGTGTTAAGTTGTCATCATGGGGCTCAGAGGCAGGGACAGTGATGCACATCTGAGGGTGCATGCGTGTGCATGCAAAGGTCTATATACAGCACAAACCTAGAAAGCGGAGTGTCGTCTATGGTACCAGAGTAGGAAATGATTAAGTCTTGGTGAATTTTTAATTATGAGCTCGTAATTTGGAGAATTTATCACTTTTCATAGAAGTGTGATGATCATCGACTTAGGTGAAAATAGGCAAAGTCCCTGTAGCTTGATGCAATGATACGTTTTGGCTTTACCGCGCTCCTCAGACCTAAGGGACTTCCTCAGGACACGATCAGGGAGCAGAAAAGGAGCATGATGCACTTTAAAGATAAATGGCGGCAGTACCAGCTCCGCGCACCAGCAAGAAATCTCTAGGCCTGAGCGACATTATGAGTATGATAGTGAAATATGTGTAATTGCAAAATTTTGTATTACAAGAATTATATAGAAATTATGCAATTTCATGTAATTTTTGCTTGTGAAAGACTTGCTTGTGCAAAAATGTCTTTCCGCGAGAATCTACGAGTGTGTAGAATCCCCCTGCCATTACTTTGCGAGCTCTTCTCCATTCTCCATGGACCTAGCATCAGTTCTGCTAGAGGAAGGCCAGAGCGCCTCCAGGGGACAGTTTCTGTGTTGTCCCTCCAGTGAGCAGAGGTGGTCTTTGTGCTGGAGAGAGTTTTGAGCCGAGAAGCCCTTGGACGTATCAGTCTTGGACCTCCACACCTGCATTGTTTCTGCTTTGGAAGTGACATTGGGATGAATGGTGGATCAACCATGGTAAGTTTCCTCCCCTGTGACCCTGAGGACTCCATATTATCTGGTGCAAAGTACGCCAGGTCAGGCCTGTAAAGTGCCTGTGGTTAAGCTGCTTCCCGCTCCATTTTAGTAAAGTCCCACAGCCCAAGGGATAAATCTTCTTTGACTTGGGCTCTGGTAGGATTTAGTGATGGCCATGTGGCCTCCTTACAGCGCCACTACCAGGGTGAGCTGTAAGCCCGACAAAGGCTTAAGTTGTACCTTTGGAAGGATGCCAGAAAGTGGGTTCATCTCCCAAACAGTGTCCCCAGCCTTGCCTGAGAAGACCTAAAATGTGTCCATACAAGCCCTCTGCTGACGTTCTCAAAGAGAATGAGACAAGCTCCTTCTGCACCCACCACCATGGCATGCCAGGGGATGTCTGAAGCAACATCCCAGTGCCCTGCTCTGGGCCATCACTGCCAGCCACTAGGAGCTGCAGTAGAGCAGATACGTTTAAGCTCTCACTGGGTCTAGGTAGGGCTCCCAGTTTAATGGTATTTAATAATTCAACATTTCTGTCCTGTCTGTATTGATCCAGATTGTTTGCTTATATTACCTGAATTTAAATGTATTTGGTGTGTGCTCTATAAAAAAAATCAAGCTTCCCATGGCATATTTTCACATGTATTTACCCGGAGAGTCTTCAACTCATGGGCTCATGTGAGAGTAGCCTATCCCAGCTGCCTACCCACACCACCTCCAAGAGGATGTTACTTATGACATCAGAGAGAAACACAGTAAGTGTTGTGGTTAATGTGTATCACTCACATCCCCCCTCACAACTCACTTACACACCCTCTGTGCACGACCCTGTACACCCCTTGCTTCTCTTTTCCACACACAAACACATCAACCACACACACACCAACCACACACACACACACACACACACAAACACATGCACACACACACCAACCACACGCACACACACACAAACACATCCACACACACACAAACACACACACAAACACATGCACACACACACACACATGCACACACACACCAACCACACGCACACACACACAAACACATCCACACACACACAAACACATGCACACACACACCAACCACACGCACACACACACTACACACACACACACACTTTTATATCTGTGTTACACAAAGGTCCAAGTGGGCGGGGTCTATTAGGAACAACATTCCCAATCTTTGTTCATTTTACCAAAACACTTCCCATACATTTTGTTATTTAAAAAACGGATTCATTCAGGGTTAATGGCATTTTGAGTTGCCTCAGGCTGATAGGGAGGAGGGTCTCCTGCACTGCTAATGGAGGGAAGGGGCAGACAGCTAAAGAAGAAACCAGCCTCCTCTCCAGGGTGCCCGCTACCTGAAAGAAATGTAAATGAGTGTAATTGGTTAATTAACAAATCTAACAGCTGCTTGGGGGCAATGTAGGCTTTAACAAGATCCGCTGAAGATGCTTGGGGACAAAGAATTATTCTTTTGAGGGGAACAAATGGGTGTTTGTTACCAGTTCTGGAATGCATCCACAAAATGGAAACTTACAGCAAAGTTCGCTGTTGGTGCAGCCTGGTTACTAAAAACATAACTTTTTGAAAGCACTCCAAGCACTTGCACACTGAGGGCCCTATTTGTAGTTTGGAGGTCGGGCTGGCATCTGAGGGGTGAGGGAGTACATTTCTCTGTCACCATGGCAGATGTCCCAAGGATCAAATTTAGAAATGTCTGTCGGGCCAGTGGACATTTCTGGCATTCACAGGAAGCAACGTAAAGATGGTCCCTGTGAATGCCTTGTAACTTTGGCGTAAGGCCCCATCAACCACGACAGAACCGTATGGCAAAGTTACAAAGTTTTTCTTATTTTCAAAAGAAATTCCGAAAGTGGGATTTTCTTTTTGAAAATAATTCAAAAAATGCCCCGCCTGCCATTGGAGTTACCTCTGATTTGTAGGGGGCGTTAGACAGTTTTCATTGCTCTCTTACTGCCTGGATTTTCCTGGCGATGACAGCCACTGAAAACTGACCAGTAAGTCCACCCTTCTACGTTAGGTGGGTGAACATAGAGGTCAACCTTCAATGGCCTTTACTCCATCGGGCCATCAGAGGGGAGTAACCATAGAGGAGATGGAGTGGCCTCGCCGTGGATACGTCCAAAGTCTGCCCAGCCATTGCAATGGAGCATCCTTAACGCCAGCATATAAAGTAGCCTCTTTTCCCATATTTTGTTGCATCCTTTACTGCATGCAGCCTGTGTTATACTGTGTGTAATATATTTTTGAACAGCGGCAGCCTACCTCATATTGTGTGTAATACTTTTTTTGTTATCACTGACTCACATATTCACAGCGTTTCCTGTCACAGGCTGAGACCTCGTAGCACTGTACACACAGTACTCAGCAGAGCATCGAACAGGAATGAGTGACACTCCAGTCACACCCTGACATCTAAAGTGATTGCATTCACCAACTGAACTTTAATAGCAGGCCAATCCATTTCCAGAAATTAGTTTAACTTGCATTTATTTTTCACTTAAATTATATTTTGGCAAAAGGCCAACAACACTGTTATAAAATATTCTGTCCTTTGTTGGTACGTGTTTGGCCTGGCACTCCCTGCCCGCTATTGTTCTCATGATCCCAGGCTCACTGCTTTTGTGTGCACTCTCCTTCACCCTTGGAAGTTACACAAAGGCAACTGCAGCTAAATGCAGAAATAGAAGTAGGTGGCATAGACTTCTCTGCGGTGGCAGCTAAACTATGGAACCCTGTGCTGTTTGTGCTCTGGCTGAAATCCATCCGGTGCACCAGCAGAAGAAATTAAAATAGTGTATTTTAATCTGTAATGGTCAGTGAATGGTCTCTGTTGTTTCTCTGTATAAATAGAAGCACCAAGAAGCTTCGGTGTGTGCAGAAATAAAATGATATGTGTGTAGAACTAAAATTTCACATAGGTTAGCTCCAGGTAGGGACCATCGATATTGGTTTGGTTCTGATCTCAAACAATCACCTAATGTGTGACCCCACCTTGAGGGAGGGTTGTTTCTTTTGATGTAGGAGACCCCAAAATTTTAACCATCAGTTTTCACTCTGGTAAGCCATCAAGTGTTGCTCTGCCATCATGGTATGGTGCCACAGGGCATTGATCCCAAGATTGCAGTCAACATGCCAGTCTGCCAACACATACAGGGCAAAGCAGAACAGGGATTTAAACCGTGAACTCTCTTTCTGAGAACCCATCACCTGCCCAGAAGGTCAGGACCACTGCCTTCTATTGAGCTGGCTTCCAAGACAGACCAACCCAGTTGATCATAGGACTTTCATGAGTATGTGCATTTTTTCTCACTCTGCTAAGCGTAACAGGTCTTTGTGGCGAGACCCTCAAAACCTCACAAGAGATCACAATGTGGTGAAGATCATAGGTAGAATTTCTTAAACCGGGTACTTAAATCCTCATCAGGCACCGTGTGCCCCCACCCAGTGTCACAGTCCATGTGCCCGGTGCTTAGTAACAGGTAAAAGCAATGACCCTAGGTGCATCGGAGGTGGACTGCAGTGAGCCTGACAACCCTGTTCCCCAGTTTTGAGTCTGTACCAGACTGATTTAGACTCTGTACAGCAGATTTTACATCTTCTCCCGGAGTGACATTTCCTCCTCAGCCAGGAGGACAGGGGAAAATTTTGGACTTCTTTTAGTAAACCTAAGTAGATATTCTGCCCTCTCAGTCTCAATAAGTGGATCCTTGAAAGGCCTGTTGAGTCCCCTTTAGATTGCTTGTTGAAAGGGCTACTCCTTCCAGTAGTCACAGAGCCACCCGGCACAGAATTATATTTGTGAATTGTGTCAAGTGTTTTCTTAAGAGGGTCCCTAGTAGGATATTAATATATGCTTGGCACTCTTATGAATCTTGATTGCTGATGAAAATTGAACAAAATGGGGAAGCTCCAAACTCCTCCTGGTGTAACGGGAAGGAGAAAAAAGCCAGCCCAATTTCCCGACGTAGAATCTAATACAGAGTCCCAGACGCAAGGGGCAAAAATTAGAGACATACATGAAAGCAAGAGTGTGAACACTGCAATGAAAAATAAAGGAACAAATGTGTTGTGATGGATCCTTTTTTTAGAACTGTCTCCTTATGTGCGGTTCTAACACAAACTAACATCTCAGGAAAAAGTCCTTACTTCATCTTGGACTGAGAGGCTCAGACAACATGTGATGGACAGGCCACGAACTTGGAAATAGCATTTTATAAAGCTTAACCATGCCTCCATTCTGGAAATGTGAGCATTTGCTTAGGAACTGAAGAAGAAGCACAAATTGGATCTTCTTCACGCACCACAGTATTGCAGTCTGTGATACCTCTGCTTATATTGTCAGCCAAAAGCTTCTGGAGCGCTCTTTTGGGTTGCGCCAACCATGGAGACACCAGGGCAGTCCCGACAGCATGGGCGCTCAGCCACGCACTGAGCTCAGCACCTCTGAACTCGCAGCCTACTGAAGCTCCCTCGCTTCAGCCTGAACAGGGCCTCCAGTAAGGTATCAACTTGATGGTCAACACAGATGTGACAACCGCCTACCTACAGTTCTTTAACTTTCCCTTTACTATTGAGACCCAACCTTCATAACTGGGGGTCATGGTTAACATTTGCCTCCGGTGTGTGCATCCGCTGACCATGCAACGGGTTCCTGTGGCTGCTGTTTGCCTTATTCAATAACTGTAAACTTTTCAGCACTTCTAATCTATTACAGTTACATTTATATTAGTCCTCAAATATGTGTCCAACAGCAGGATTACTTAGTTTGCTGGACATCCTAAAAATGCAGCCGGCATAGAGCTCTGCTCAGCACACCAGTTATGGATTTTATCTTCCACAATAACTTAAGAATAGCTTCACACCAGTCTGCCACTACCTGGAGTCATTGAATAAATTCACAAATGTCACATGTTTCAAGAAGAATAAGCATGGAAGAGGCTCCAAGAAAAAATACCATTTGTACTGTTCCAAATATTGCGTCCATAACCAACGTTTCGGCACACTCACCGGGCTTCCTCAGGGTGAGGACAAAGATGTCATTGTCTGGCAGAGGTGACCTGCCTTCTTATTCAGGAATATTTCAGTCGGGTTTTGCAGGACCGCTGGCCTAGTGCTTCCTGTATCCAACCCAGCGCGTGTGCTCTAACCAAGCCCATTGCAAGTGTAGATTGTGTTAATTGTGTTGTGGTTGCCTCCCATGGTTCCCTGTGTGTTTCTGTTTGATATTCAGGTTTGAGAACAGTGGAAAAAAACTGATTTTTGCATTTTTATAATTGTTTGTTCATAAATTTAGCATTCATTGTTTTTTCTTTGCTATGATCAGCCTGTGTCACACGTTTAATTGTGTATTCCAGTCACAATAATAATCATGAAGTATAATAATAATAATAATAATAGTTTGCATTGTGTTTCATACTGCTTTTTGCTATTTGTAGGCGCTATAAATAACAGGTGCTATAATAACCCCAATGCAATTGGAATTCCATCTTTACGATGCTGCAATATTTCCGTGCAATCATCGCTTTGTCACAGATGCTACACAATCCACTAATTGCCGCATAATTTGCACATTTTAAGAAAAAATATTCCTCAAACAATCAAAAAGTAATTAAAGCCTGCACATATGGAACGATGCTGCGTCTGATTCTTTCCAAAAGTAATCCGATCACCTTCCAGGTGTCAAATGCTAGAGATGTGACTGTTGTGCCCAAAAGATGCCAACATCTGCAACTGGTGTATGGTAGGCTTTAATCATCATCCGGAAACAAACATCTTACACACTTAAATATAATAAGAGATAGATCAAATGTTTTGTTGCCATGTTTGCATCACAGACCTTCCCCCTAAACCAGCAATTATATCACAGATGCTCTTCTCAAAGCAATGGTTCTTACCTAAGAGCTTTCAGAGTTTAGAAGAATCTCAGACACGTTGTATCTCTTTAAGGACTAATTATCTAAATCTTAATGTGCTTCCAAGGCACATAATAAATGAGTTATGGTGTGTAAAGCAATTTCCGAATACAAGGAGGTTTGTCTAAAGGTCAGCTGCTGTGGAGACAGGCTAGTGCAATCAAGCTGTATAACAAAACATAACTGGGGTGTGCAGAAGAAAAGAGGAACACCCTTTTATTGAAAGGAGTTCCTGTGCTGGCAGGTGAGAGAAACATTAATTCTTAGTGAATAATATTTTGAATAGGATCTGCAAAATGTGTGCAGGTTTTCTTCTTTGGAACCCAAAAGAGAAGCCATGAGCACATCAGGAAGAGGACAGACTGACGGCAGGACAGACACAGCACAGAGAGGAAGAGGCAGAAAAGATGTGAGAAGACATAGGCACACCAGTGAAGACAAAGGCAGGCTGATGAAAGGACAGGAAAGGACAGCAGCACATCAGTGAAGAAGAAAATTAATAAGACTGTAGTGGACAGACCAATGATGGAAAGGAAGACAAAATGGTTATGAGACAGGAGTGGAAAGGAGCACAGCAATGAAGATGCAGAGGACAGACCAATCATGGGACCCGGTTGGAAAGGAGTATACAGATGAAGATGAAGACCACCTGATGACTAGAGAGGTCAGAAGGAGACAAACAATAACTGACCAGAATAAGACAGGAGTGGAAAGGACCACACCAAAGAAGATGAAGGCAACCTGAGGACAGGAGAGGACAGGGGCACACAAATGCTGGCGAAGACAAACAATGATCAACCAGGAGAGGACATAAGCACATAGATGAAGAAGAACAACAACAACACAGACCAATCAGCGGACATGAGATGACAGAGGCACATCAATAAAGATTAATTCTACCTGAAAGAAGAAAGTTAAAGAAAGAAGAATCAAACATAGAAGACAATCAATAACTGTCCAGTAGAAGACATGACTTGAGAGGAGCACAAAGGTGAAGAAGAACAAGAAGAAGAACAAGCCAGACAAATCATTGGAGAGGAGATGGCAGGGGGACACCACTGAGGATGAGGACCACCACCTGATAACAGGAGGGGACAGAAGGAAGAAGAGAGATCAATCATTGGACAGGAGCACGCCAAGATAAAAGAAGACAAACAATGACTGACCTGAAGATAGGAGTGTAAAGAAGCACACAGATGAACAACAACAAGACAGACCCATCATTGGACTGGAGTTGACAGGGGGGAGAGAGTGAGAGAGAGAGAGAGAGAGAGAGAGAGAGAGAGAGAGAGAGAGAGAGAGAGAGAGAGAGAGAGAGAGAGAGAGAGAGAGAGAGAGAGAGAGAGAGAGAGAGAGAGAGAGAGAGAGAGAGAGAGAGAGAGAGAGAGAGAGAGCGCTGGGGGGGGAGAAGGAGGAGGACAAAGATGAAGGAGAACAAGAAGATGAACCAATCATTGGAGAGGAGATGGCAGGGGCACACCACTGAGGATGAAGACCGCCTAATAACAGGAGGGGACAGGAGCCACTGATGAAGAAGACAGTCAAGTGGTAGAAAGACACCAGTGAGGAAGGCAGAATGATGGCAGGAGAGGATAGGTGCACACTAATGAAGAACAACACAAATGCTAAGAGGCCAGGACTGATCAGGAACAAGCCAATGAAGACAAAGATGGGACACAAGCACATCAACAAAGAAGAGAACAAATTATTACAGGAGAAGCCAAAAATGTACTAATGAACAAAACATGCAGGCTGATGACAGGGGAGGAAGGTAGCACACCAATAAAAAAGATGACTAAAGACAAGACAGGTCAGGATACAAAAAGGACACAGCAATAAGAAGAAGATGGACTGATGGCAGAGCAGAGAGAGCAATGTCAGAGCAAGAGAGGACAGTGATGCATCAATGAAAATGGCATTCTGATAACAGGCCAGGAGGGCATTGCTGAAGAAGAAAGAAGACAGAAGAGCAACAGCAACAGGACTGGGGAGAACAGGAACACATCAACGGAAAATAAAATGAGAACAGAACACAAAATAACAGGAACACAGCATTACAAATTAAGGTAGAACAATGCAAGACAGGAGTAGACCAGGGACACCCCTCTACCCATACCCTTCCACTCAACCAAGACAGTAGCAGACCAGAGACACCCCTCTGCCAATACCCTTCCACTCAACCAAGACATGAGTAGACCAGGGACACCCCTAAACCTGCACCCTTCCACTCAACCAAGACAGGAGCATACCAGAGACACCCCTCTGCCAACACCCTTCCACTCAACCAAGAGAGGAGTAGACCAGGGACCACCCCTAAACCTGTACCCTTCCACTCAACCAAGACAGGAGCATACCAGAGACACCCCTCTGCCAATACCCGTCCACTCAACCAAGACAAGAGCATACCAGAGACACCCCTCCACCTGCACCCTTCCACTCAACCAAGACAGGACCAGACCAGAGACACTCCTCTGCCAATACCCTTCCACTCAACCAAGACAGGAGTAGAACAGGGACACCCCTCCACCTGCACCCTTCCACTCAACCAAGACAGGAGTAGACCAGAGACACCCCTCTGCCAAAACCCTTCCACTCAACCAAGACAGGAGAGTAGACCGGAGACACCCCTCCACCTGCACCCTTCCACTCAACCAAGACAGGAGAAGGCCAGAGACACCCCTCTGCCAACACCCTTCCACTCAACCAAGACAGGAGCAGACCAGAGACACCCCTCCACCTGCACCCTTCCACTCAACCAAGACAGTAGCAGACAAGAGACACCCCTCCACCTGCACCCTTCCACTCAACCAAGACAGGAGCAGACCAGAGACACCCCTCTGCCCATACTCTTCCACTCAACCAAGTCAGGAGCAGACCAGAGACACCCCTCTGCCAACACCCTTCCACTCAACCAAGACAGTAGCAGACGAGAGACACCCCTCCACCTGCACCCTTCCACTCAACCAAGACAGGAGTAGACCGGAGACACCCCTCTGCCAAAACCCTTCCACTCAACCAAGACAGGAGTAGACCAGGGACACCCCTAAACCTGCACCCGTCCACTCAACCAAGACAGGAGAAGGCCAGAGACACCCCTCTGCCAACACCCTTCCACTCAACCAAGACAGGAGAAGACCAGAGACACCCCTCCACCTGCACCCTTCCACTCAACCAAGACAGTAGCAGACAAGAGACACCCCTCCACCTGCACCCTTCCACTCAACCAAGACAGGAGCAGACCAGAGACACCCCTCTGCCCATACTCTTCCACTCAACCAAGTCAGGAGCAGACCAGAGACACCCCTCCACCTGCACCCTGACACTCAACCAAGACAGTAGCAGACGAGAGACACCCCTCCACCTACACCCTTCCACTCAACCAAGACAGGAGTAGACCGGAGACACCCCTCTGCCAAAACCCTTCCACTCAACCAAGACAGGAGTAGACCAGGGACACCCCTAAACCTGCACCCGTCCACTCAACCAAGACAGGAGCTGACCAGGGACACCCCTCCACCTGCACCCTTCCACTCAATCAAGACAAGAGTAGACCAGATACACCCCTCTGCCAACACCCTTCCACTCAACCAAGACAGGAGCAGACCAGATACACCCCTCTGCCAACACCCTTCCACTCAACCAAGACAGGAGTAGACCAGGGACACCCCTAAACCTGCACCCGTCCACTCAACCAAGACAGTAGCAGACGAGAGACACCCCTCCACCTGCACCCTTCCACTCAACCAAGACAGGAGCAGACCAGGGACACCCCTCTGCCAATACCCTTCCACTCAACGAAGACAGGAGCAGACCTGAGACACCCCTCTGCCAATAACCTTCCACTCCCCAACCAGGTGAGGAGCAGACCAGAGACACCCCTAAACATGCAACCGTCCAACCCCCAACCAGGAGGAGAACAAAGACACCCCTCCACCTGTACAGTTCCACTCAATCAGGACAGGAGGAGACCAGAGACACCCCTATAGCTGCACTCTTTTACTCCTCAACCAGGACAGAAGAAGACCAGACACCCCTCAACCTGTACCCTTCGACTGCTCAACCAGCACAGGAGCAGGCCAGAGACCACTATACCTGCACCCTTCCACTCCTCAACTAGTAGGAGACCTGAGACACCCCTAAACCTCTACCCTTTCACTGCTCGCCCAGGACAGAAGCAGAGCAGAGACACCCCTCAACCTGCACCCTGCCACTCCTCAACCGGGACAAGGGGAGACCAGACACCCCTCAACCTGCACCCTTCCACTCCTCAACCGGGACACGGGAAGACCTGAGACACCCCTATACCTCTACCCTTTCACTGCACGCCCAGGACAGAAGGAGAGCAGAGACACCCCTCAACCTGCACCCTTCCACTCCTCAACCGGGAAAGGAGGAGAACTGAGACACCCCTCAACCTGCACCCTTCCACTCCTCAACCGGGACAGGGGGAGACCAGACATCCCTCAACCTGCACCCGTCCAGTCCTTAACCGGGACAGGAGGAGACCTGAGACACCCCTCAACCTGCACCCGTCCAGTCCCCAACCAGGAGAGGAGCAGACCAGAGACACCCCTAAACCTCCACCCATCCACCCCTCAACCGGGACAGGGGGAGACCAGACATCCCTCAACCTGCACCCGTCCAGTCCTCAACCGGGACAGGAGGAGACCTGAGACACCCCTCAACCTGCACCCGTCCAGTCTCCAACCAGGAGAGGAGCAGACCAGAGACACCCCTAAACCTCCACCCATCCACCCCTCAACCGGGACAGGGGGAGACCAGACATCCCTCAACCTGCACCCGTCCAGTCCTCAACCGGGACAGAAGGAGGCAGAGACAGGAGTAGAAAGTTGAGGGAGAGGGCAGAACCCAGATACCGGGACAGGGATGTGGAAAGGATATGGGTGTGAGGGAAAGAGGGTCTGCAAAGCGATA
Source organism: Pleurodeles waltl (assembly GCF_031143425.1). Classification (NCBI taxonomy): domain Eukaryota; kingdom Metazoa; phylum Chordata; class Amphibia; order Caudata; family Salamandridae; genus Pleurodeles; species Pleurodeles waltl. The sequence goes on from NC_090449.1 coordinate 35,698,646, forward strand.
GTGAAGGAGTAGCAGTGAAAAACAAAACATAAAGCGAGGGTAAAATGAGAAAAGGACAGATGGGAAGTCAATAAAAAGGGACAGGCTGGGCTTCAGGAAAAGGACAGCTGGGGTGTCAGTAAACAGGGCAGTGGGTGTCACTAAAAAGGGACAGCTCAGGTGTCAGTAAAAATGGACCCCAGGTGTGTCAGTGGGAAGGACAGCTGGGGTATTGGTAAAAAGGGACTGCTGTGGCGTCAGTAAAAAGAAAAACTGGGGTGTCAGTAAAAACGACAGCTGTGATGTCAGTGAAAAAACAGCTGAGAGCCGTGGCGTCAGTTAAAAAGAGACAGTCATATGGGGCAGCCGGAGAGTCAGTAAAAGAGAAAGTTGGAGGTTCAATAAAGAGAGACAGCTGGGGTGTCAGTAAAAAGGGACAGTCGGGGTATTATCAAAGAGAGGTAAGTAAAAGAGACGCTCGGGGTATCAGTAAAAGGGGACAGAAGTGGTGTCAGTAAAAAGGACAGCTGGGGTGCCTTTAAAAAGAGACATCTGAGGTGTCACTAAAAAGAGACATCTGAGGTGTCACTAAAAAGGGGCAGCTGGGATGTCAGTCAAAAGAGACAGATGAGGTGTCATTAACTAGGGACAGCCAGTGTGTCAGTAAAAAGGGACAGCTGGGGTGTCACATACAACCACTAAAGTGGCAGTAAAAAAGGGACAGCAGAGGTGTCAGTAAAAGGGACAGCTGAGGTGTCAGTAAAAAGTAACAGCTGGGGTGTCAGTGAAACCGGGATGCCGATGTTCTTGAAGATGCGATCATTCGTGGAGGAGAATGATATCTATTGGATGGAGAGTGGAGAGGGTGAGCGCTGCGAGAATGAGAGAGGTGTGAGGCGCAGGAGACGGCTGGTATTTAAAGAGACAGTGCGCAGAATGCTGAGAGGATGGAAAGTGCGCTGGTACCCTGAAGCGGGGGCAGATACCATATAGCGCTATCTCTGGGAGCAAATATTGGTGCAGGCGCTGTAACAGACCCGGGCAGATAGCAGGCGTTGAGGCGCGGAGGGGGCATGAACTCGGACATGCCAGGGAGAGCGGCTAAGGAAGAGGAGAACCGGAGAAATAACCAAGAGCGCTTAGAAGTGAGAGAAGACGACGAGCACGACGGGGTGAGGGGAGAAGTAGTATAGATATACATATAGAATGGGCAAACGACGCAGAAAGAGTACATATGCACCTTCGATCGACGTGTACACTGACAGAGACAGATGGATGGATGGATGAGTTGGATGGATGGATGAGTTGGATGGATGGATGGATGGATGGATAGATGAGTTGGGTGGGTGGATGGATGATGGATGGTTGGGTTGGGTGGATGGATGGATGGATGGATGGGTGGATGGATGGATGGTAAAGAAGGAAGGGCAGACTGATATGTGGATCGATGTACGGACAGATAGGCGGATTGTTGCACTTGGATGGATGGATGGACGGACGGATGGAGGAAGAGATGTGTGAATGGATGGATGGACAGATGGATGGATAATTTCACATGGAAGGGAAGGAAGGATGGATTGATGGATGGACGGATGGATAGATAGGTAAATCGATGTACAGACAGATGGATGGGTAGTTGCACCTGGATGGATGGACGCGCGGACGGATGGATGAATAGAAATGAGGAAAGTCGGACGGGTGGATCAGAGGGACGGACGGACGGAAGGAAGGAAAGAAAGACAGACGAGTAGATGGAAGAATGAACGGACGGGCAGATGGACAGGCAGGTGGGTAGATGGGTGCCTGTATCCCTACGGGTGGCTGATCGGACGGACAGACTGGGGGACAAAGAGCGAGCTGAGTGAACAGGTGACGCGCCCGGGAGCTCACGGCGTGGAGCCTGTGACGGGAGGCGATGGCTGGGCTCTGGAGGTGAGATCAGAGCTTGTACGTAGCAGGTAGACAGGGGGCAGACGGGCAGGTGACCCGGCTAACATGTAAGGAGACGTAGCGGACGCTGATCAGGACCAGGGCCAGATGGAGGGACAGACAGACAGTTGACAGCTGCAGAGATGTATCCGCAGCTCGATGAAGTCAGAGAGCCGCGGACCCGCCTGTCACTCACCCTTCATCCAGCAGCGATGGATCATTCACGAGCCTCTGCCACGGACCCCCACCCCGTCCACGTGCCCCGTGAGAGCCCGCCCGGCCCCCTGCACCCCCTCTCCGGCCCCCTGTCCTTACCTGGGCCGCCGCCCTCCGACGGGAGCGGACCTTCCAGGCCAGTGAGAAGTTTGCTTCCGCGCTCCGATGCTGGACTCCGAGAGAAGTAGTCCGGGGCAGTGGGGGGCGCCACGAACCCACTCCTTTTAATACCAGTCCGGGTGCCCGCGGTCCGGGGCTGGGGGCAGCCTCACGCTCATCCCGTGGGAGCCGAATTCAGGAACAAGACGTGCAAAGATCCTCCGGACCAGCGAAGTGAGGGAGCGCTGCAGGGTGTTGGGGGTGAGAGGGGAAGGGGCCCCGGGGGGCAGTGACGGACGCAGAGCAAAAAGACGCAGGCGGGAGAGGTGCGGTACAGGTGTGGTGGGAGCAGCCTGGACTGAAAGGAGGGGAAGGGAGAAGGAGGGAGAAACAAGTGGGGAGTGGGGAGCGAAAGCCTGGAGGAGAAGGAAAGACCGAGCCGGGGAGAAAGTGCTAGGGGAGGGAGAGCGCAGAAGAGGGTGGGGGTACGTGGGGAGGAGTGGTGTTGATAGGGAGTACGGGAGGGGGCCAGGTACACAGGGCGTACACGGTGAGCTGCAGTTGAAGAGACGGAGTGCAGAGGTGGTGAGGAGCGTGGCGGGGGTGGAAGTGGAAAGTCGAGGGTAAGGGGGATGGTGGGAGCTGGACGGAAAGTATGCAGTGCAGGTGGAGAGGTGACCCAGGCAGAGGCAGGCAGATGCGAACAGGTGGATGAGGTGAAGTGTACTGGTGGAGGAGAGGAGGGTACAGGTGGAGGGGAGGGGTGTGCAGGTAGAGGAGAGGAGGGTACGAGTGTGTGGGGTGCTTCAGATGGAGCAGGGTCACAGGTCACTAGTAGCAGAAGGGAACAGGTGGAGGAGAGGAGAGTGCCAGTGGGGGAGGGAGAGGGGGTACAAGTAAAGCAGGGGTGTTGGCGGGTAGAGGCGAGGGCACAGGTTGAGGAGCAGGAGGGCACAGGCGGGGATACGGCTGGAGTAGACGAGATGCGCAGGTGATGGGGCGGAGGGCACAGGTGAGCGGGCTCAGGTGGAGCGGGGGTGCGCGTGGAGTAGAGAGGGGGCAGGGCGCGGATTGGAGTCGCACAGGTGGAGGGCAGGAGCAGGAACACCAGTGGCTTGCTGGGAGTGAACGGAGAAAGCTGGGGTGAAGGCGGTGGTAAAGCGGATGGAAGTGGCGCAGGGGGACAGCGAGGGTGGCAGCCGGTAACGATGCCACTCCGTGCGGGTGCGGCGTGGTGCCTTGTCCCGGGCGCCCTGCTTGCTCTGCGCCCTTGCCTCCGTGCCAAGCTCTCCGCCTCAGCGCCGCGTGGCTCTGATCTCATCCGCCGGAGCTGCAGCGAGCTGGCACCGCCGCCAGGGGGCGGGGAGCAGAGCGAGATGTCACTCCCAGGCTCGGCGCTCCTGCCCTCCTGCCGGGGGTAGAGCCGTCCCAGGTGTGAGACAGAGACCGGCTCGCACCGCACTCTCCACCGGGAGAGCAGGGAGCCGAGGCGGGCTGCTGCGCCGGGCACAGCGCGCAGAGACACCCAGAAGGGGCAGTTTAGGGGCAGAGATCATTCGCTCTCACGTCAACCCTCACGGCGCTGTACTGCGGGCGGGAGGGAGGGGAGAGGGTGTGTGTTCATCTCACTGAGGTCAGTAAAGGCAGCTACTGAAAGGCTGTGAGTACCAGGACGTGAGTACCAGGCTGGGAGGACCGAAATGGGAGTGTCAAACCATGGATCAGTCTGTGAGTACCAAGGAGTGAATGCCAGGGGGTGAGACCAGGGTAGTAGGACCGAAATGTAATTCCAGGCTCTAGGCTGGTCTGTAAGTACCAGAGTGTGAGTGCCAGGGTGTGAGTGCCAGGGTGTGAGGTCAGACTGGGGGGCCGAAATGTGTGTCAGGCTGTGAACCGGTGTGTGAGTACACATCTGTGACCGGCAAGGCGTGACTGCCAGGCTGGGAGGACCGGAATGTGATTACCTGTGTGTGGACCAGTTGTTAGTACAAGGATGTGGGCGCCAGGGTGTGAGTACTAGACTGGGAGGACTGAATGTGAGTGCCAGGCTGGGCACAAGTCTGTGAGTGCTAGAGTGTGAGTGCCAGGGTGTGAGTACTAGGCTAGGTGCCAATCTGTGAACCAGTTACATTTAACAAGACTTCCTTGTGTGGCCTCCTTCCACAACCTGCTGCATTGTGTTTCAAGGTACTCTGGTCAATCGATCGATCAATCAGTCTGCCATCAATCCCACTTAAGGTTGAACATGTAGTGACTTTTAAATGTGTGCACTGATGGCCACGTGGCAGTTTTGAGCACTTCAGTTATTCTGATATTCAGAAAGAGCAGCACTGGTTGCCCTTGAGGCATGAGACCAGACCCTGGTATTTTCTCAAACCCTTTCTTGAGGGACTATAACGAAGTGTACACTGGTGAGACAACATCATATCCTGTGACTGCGCACATCTTTGTTGCATTCTTTGTTCTACCTAAGTCACCCACATTCTGACTTTTATGGTGTTTTTCTCATAGACACGAAAGGGCGTAGATTCCAACTGCTCTGAAAACCCAGTGACGGCCACAATGGAGCGAACCCTATAGGTGGACTCCATCCCCAATGCTACAGTCCTCCCACAAACCCGAGCACACCGAAAAATGAATCTCTTCACCTTTCCCTCAATTTAAAATGCATCTATCAGGGATCCATTGAAGGTAGCATGGACAGGGACAATTTAACTGGCAGTGCTTGGGTGCTGAACACCATAACCAAGATCAGATCAGTGCGTTACTGTATGGCACATCAGTGCCTCACATAGACCACAAATGTTTTTCACAGACCTTGGGCCATTCTTGCAAGACTCAACATTTGTATACGTGTTAATTAAGCCTCTCCGGGCACTACAAGGCATCTGACCTCAATATAGTTTTTATTGAGCGTCCTTCATCCATTTTGCATAACTGAGATGATTTAAGGGACCTCTTTACAATCCACTTTAATTTTTTTATTATTCTCACATGCACACTAATCATGCCTCTGTACTGATGATGGCATGTAGATTTCTTTTTTCATCAGGATTAATACATCCTTTATATAAAGTGATGTAATGACACATCAATGTGCTTTTTCAGACCTAGAACAAAGCAAAATAATTCATGCATTTGACGGTGGTCCCTGTAAAGCCTTGATTTTGAGTGGTTGATTAATTCCAATAGACCCAGGAACTCTGGTTACCGGGTCTGTTAGAATTATGAACTGTGATATTTCACAGGGAAATTTCTGCTGCAGGAAATAGAACGTAGACTACCATAGAGTAAAGGATCAGCATCAAGGACAGAGGTTTACAGTTTTTTCCCCTATCATTACTACTGATTCATCAGAGATTAACAAAGAGTAGCCCGGGCAGAGACTTACCAAATCACGGAGTTGGTTCTGTTTTAGATAACACGGACCTGGAATTCAGCACCATGGACAGAACTTTAACTATCCCCTGTCTGCCATGTAATAACACTAATCTAGACCTCAGCGCCATGGACAGTGCTGTAACAATTCTAGCCCCACGTTGACATACAATCACACCGACCTGAATTTCAGCACCGCGGACAGAGTTTCAACTCTCTGCTTTCTTAGCCCGCCATATAATGCAACTAATCCTCACTTCAGCACCAAGGACAGAGATTTAACTATCCGTAGTCATAGTCTGCCACAATAACAGTATTCCGGGCTTCAGCACCTTGAGCAGAACTTTACCTATCCGTGGGCCTAGTCTGCCGAATAATACAAGTAATCGGATTTCACCACCAAGGGCAGAGTTTTACCTACCTATAGCCCTCATGTCCCATATATTACCACTAACCAGGATTTCAGCCCTGTGAACAGAGATCTATCTGTATTCCTAGTCTGCCATATAATACCATTAATCCGGACATCAGCTCCAAGGACAGAGCTTTACCTATGCGTAATCCTCACCTGCCATATGATAACAGTAATCCGAACTTCAACACCATGGACAGAGATGTAACTCTCTCTAGCCCTACTTCGACGTACACTCACACCGACGTGGACTTCAGCACCATGGACAGAGTTTTAACTCTCCGCTGACCTAGACCGCCATATAATACAGCTAATCCTCACTTCAGCACCAAGGACAGAGCTTTAACTATCCGCAGTCCTAGTCTACCATAATAACAGTAATCCGGATTTCAGCACCTTGGACATAACTTTAGTCTACCTAGTCTGCCATGTAATACAAGTAACCCGGACTTCAGCACCAAGGACAGAGTTGTAACTCTCCGCTATGTTAGCCCGCCATATAAATCCACTAATTCGTACTTCAGAACCAAGGATAGAGCTTTACCTATCAGTGGTTATAGTCTGCCTTGTATTACCAGAAATTCGAACTTCAGCACCGCGGACAGAGTTGTAACTCTCCTCTATTTTAGCCCGCCATATAATACCACTAGTCCGGACTTCAGCACCGAGGAGAGGTTTACTGTCTTACCAATCGTTACTGCTGATTCATCATAGAATAACACAGATTAAAGACATCAGTACCCCCAACAGAAATTTACCTATTCACGGTGTTGGCTCTGGTTTAATTATCAGGGACCTGGACTTCAACACCATGGACAGAATTTAAACTAACCGTAGTCATAACCTTCCATTTAATAACAATAATTCGGACTTCAGCATCAATGACAGAATTTTGCCTATTCCTAGTCCTAACCTGCAATGTAGTACCAGTAATCCGGACTTCAGCACCACATGCAGAGCTTTATTTATCCGTAGTCCTAGTCTGCCAAGTAATAACACTAATCTGGACTTCAGCACCACGGACAGAGCTCTACCTTCCTGTTGCCCTAACCTGCCATACAATAACAGAAATCCGGACTTCTATCAGCACCACGGGACTGAGCTTTAACTATCCGAAGTACAAATTGCAATGTAGTAACATTAATATGGTCTTTAGCACTATGCACCGAGCTGTGATGATTTATAGCACTACTACGCTCCACAATCACACCGATCTGGACTTCAGCACGATGGGCAACGTTTTAACTCTTCGCTGTCGTAGCCCGCCATATAATACTCCTAATGCGCACTTCAGCACTAAGAACGAAGCTTTCCCTGTCCGTAGTCCTAATCTGCCACATAATAATATAATCCAGACTACAGCACCTAAAGCTGTAACTTTGCTGTTGTAGCTCGCCATATAACACCACTAATCCGAACTTCAGCACCAAGGAGAGGTTTACTGTTTTACCAATCGTTACTGTGGTTTTTGTTTTAAATAGCACAGACCTGAACCTAAACACCATGGACAGAAATTTAACTATCCTTGTTCCTATTCCGCCATTTCTTAACAGTAATCCGATTTTCGGCACAAGGGACAGAACTTTAACTATCCTTAGGTCTAGTCTACCATATAACAACCGTAATCCGGACTTCAGCACCACGGACAGATCTTAAACTATCCGTAGTGCTAGTCTGTCGTGTAATAACACTAATCTGGACTTCAGCACCGTGGGCAGAGCTGTAATATTTCGTAGCCCCATTTCGACATACAATCACACCGACCTGGACTTCAGCACCATGGACAGAGTTTTAACTTTCCACTGTCCTCGCCCATCCATATAATACCACTAATCGGGATATCAGCGCCATGGGGAGAGCTTTAACTATCCGTGGCCCTTGTCTGTCACAATAGCAGTAATCCGAACTTCAACACTTTGGACAGAACTTTACATATCCGTGGTCCTGGTTTACTGTCTAACATGACTAATCCGGACTTTAGTACCAAGGACATAGTCTTACCTACCCGTGGTCTTGTCTGTCATATAATACCACCAATCCGAATTTCAGCACCAAGGACAGAGCTTTACATATCTGTGGTCCTAGTCTGTCATATAATAACACTAATCCGGACTTCAACACTGTAGACGATGATCTAACTATCTGTATTCCTAGTCTGCAATATAACACTGCTGATACGAACTTCAGCATCAAAGAAGGGCCTTTACCTCTCCGTGGTCCTATTCTGCCATGTAATACCACTAAACCGGACTTGATCACCATGGAGAGAGCTTTAACTATTCATAGTCCTAGTCTGCCATATAATACCAGTAATTCGGTCTTCAGCACCATGGACAGAGATGTAATTATATCTAGCCCTATTTCGACAAACAATCACTCCGACCTGGACTCCAGGACCATGGACAGAGGTTTAAATCTCTGCTGTCGTAGCCCGCAATATAATACCATTTAATCTGCACTTATGCACCAGGGCAGAGTTGTACCTATCCGTAGACCTAACCTGTCATATAATAACAGTAATCTGGACTTCAGCACCCCCGACAGCGAATTAACTATCCGAAATCCCAGTTAGCCATGTAATAACTCTTATCCAGACTTTAGCACCAAGGACAGCGCTTTACCTATCCGGAGTCCTAACCTGCCATATATTAACAGAAATTCGGACTTCGGCACAAAGGACAGAGCTGTACCTATCCGTAGCACTAATCTGACATTTCATAACATAATCCGGACTTCAGCACCATGGACAGAGATGCAATTATCTCTAGCCCTACTTCGACGTACAATCACACCGACCTGGACTTCAGGACCATGGACAGGTGTGACTCTCCGCTGTCGAAGCCCGCAATGTAATACCAATAATCTGCACTTTTGCACCAAGGGCAGAGTTTTACATATTGGTAGTCCCAACCTGTCATATAATAACAGTAATCTGGACTTCAGCGCATTAACTATCCGTAATCCTGGTCTGCCATGTAATAACACTCATCTGGACTTCAGCACCAAGGATAGAACTTTACCTATCCGGAGTCCTAACCTGCCATATATCAACAGAAATTCGGACTTCAGCACCATGGACAGAGATGTAACTATACCTAGCCTTACTTCCACATATAATCACACCAACCTAACCTTGAGCTAGGGGCGCAACACAGGCCCCCGCAGTCCCCGGGGGGTTTGGGGGAGGTAAATATCCTTCAGGGTTGGGGGGGCAGCCCTTTAGGTGAGGCTCATTCAGCCTAAAGCCATTTAATATATGTGTTGTGGGAGATTTATTAGGTGCTTCTCGTCACGTTCTGCAGGGAGCCCCATCATTTTGCGTTATTCCACTGACTTCAGCACCAGGGACAGATATCCATCCTTCCGTCGTGTTGAAGAGCCTTGTAAGGACCCTGCCACTTAAATTAACGCATAGGACATACAATACCACTACTCCTGTTGTCTCCAATATCACACTAGCCGCAGGCTAGCTAACACTTGTTACGGTCCTAACTTCTGGTAGATACTTTTACGTTTTTTGATTGTGCCTTATTTATTTTTACTTTCAATTATGTCAAGTACTAAAAGAGATCTTCCTTCTTCAAATAACTCCCCTAAACATTCATACATATGAACCTGGTGATCTCTGAGTACCAATCTACTTAATGCCTTGTTTTGGACGAATCTTTTGAGGCGTGACGCTTAGATCAAGGGGTCACCCGGAAGAGTCGACCTTTACACGAAAAGTTGCAAGCCCTAGCACACAGGGCATGTTGACTTTCTTCAAGCCCAGCAGGGGAGTGGAGGCGTGCAGAGGGCAGAATGTGTTATTTCTAGTGAGCGTCGGGGGAATGGGAGGCTCTTCAGGGCAGTTCAGCTGTCCAAAAATCCTTACATAGCAGCCACGCCTTCTCCTCCAAGTCCGTAGTCTGTCTTCCATGTCTAGGGACACAGAAAACAAGTCAGAGTAAGACTGTGAGTTGGGCTGTAAATAGCAGATGGGGAGGGCCCCTCTTCCTGTGCAACAAACCTTTGTCTATTTCCGCCGCGGAGAGGCCACTGTTTGATTCCAAATTATAGTCTGTTTACTATGCAGATAACCAACGTAAACAAACAACATAAAAGGGGTGTAGGAAGAAGTGGAAGCCAGGTAAACAACCTCTAAATAACATCTAAAATAAAACTGATCTCCTCTTTGGGAGCTTGCCCCCGCCCACACTGCATGAAAATAGACAAATCTAAACTTTGTTGTGTTTTACACAATGGCGGTAGACAGTGTGTAGTTAGGTCAGACCAGAGTTTACATTGAACATACTTTTTTGGTTTCTTACTAACTTTGTCACCTTTTGAAAAATCTGCACAGCACAACATTAAAAAAAAACATCTGGTTTGGATTTGGTAAGGCAAGTTTCATAGGGAGGAGACCCCATGGGGACCTACAACAAGAAAAAAAAAACACACACACATGTAATTCGATGTGGGAGATTGTTTTCCTGTTGTCCACTTAGAGTTTATGGACGCAATTCGTGGAGCAAATGTCTGTGATTGGAAACTAATTAGGTGTGGCCACCAATACCGGACCCCCAACACCTGTAAGATAGAAAGTAAAGGACCCGTAATGGGACAGGATGAGCATCACCAGCCCCCATGGCTCATGTGGGTGAAGATGGTGCAAAGGTCAATAGCCCCCCACAGCTCCCGAAAGTAAAATAACAAAAATATCTTGGGTTTTGTGGATCTCAGCAGAGCATTTTCTTTTTTGCCTTTGGTTCTCATGAGCGGACCTGCAATAAATTTGACGCTCAGTTAAAATGTGCAGCTAAGGTACTGCTTGCCGATTTTTGTGCAGTTTGGAGCAGAGGAAACAACATTAAGAAGGGTGGTCAAATTCGTTGTGTTTTACCATTTTAGCTCCATTAGGAATTGTTTTTATCCTCATTCACCCTTCTGTTCCTTACTTACGGTCTCGAAGCCTTCAGCCCCTTATATTGCTGTGTCTGTCTCGAAAAGTGACTTATCTGGCTTGTAGGCCTGGCAAAAGAACTCCATAACTATTTTCCAACTCTTCCTAGTTTGAGGTTCAGGTGTAATCCTAGGACATTAATAGTATACGGTACTGCGCCATTCCCCTCCAAACAAAGGCTCCCAGAAACTTGGCCTTCTTTGAGACCACGATTAAGTGTCCATACTCCATACCCGTTTCACTGCGCTCAACCAGTCGCCCAAGGGGGGAGGGTCCTTCAATACCCACTTTCCACAAATCTCCCTCCTTCCACTCAAATTATAATAGAACACCAACATGGCACTTCTTTTATTAAGCTTGAAAGGGGATCCACTTTACCAAAAATTATTAATCCAAGGCTTACCTTGATTTCAACGTGGAGTAGCTGGCAGACTACCTTACTAACCACTTCCCAAAACTGCGTGATGTCCAGGCATTCCATGAAGATATGGATATCATCCGCTTTTTCCAAGCTGCCCTTCTTGCAGCGAACCAGGCCTGACTTCCCAAGTCTTGGTCATTTTACCAGGGACCAGAAGGCTCTATGCAGAGAAAAGAGATGATTCCTTCTCAGGTAGGCAGGTTTGACTATATCGTAAAGTAAACGCATAGATACTTGTCATAAATCCTGCAACAAAAGGTGAAGCAAGCATCTTCTCTACAGCTCCTCCGGTAGATCAAATTCCCCATCCATACTAACCAGGATCTGCTAACATCAGCCGGAAACCTCAGTCTTTTTTCCACTTCCTGTTCAAATCCATTCTTCAAGCTTAACCGAGCTCCCTATCTCCTGGCGCTGGTCGCAGGCCCACCCCAGAGTCTGCCAAGCCGTAAAAGGTGTCCCTCCGTTGGAGGCCTTCATCTAATATTTACTTTCCATCCCCTATCAGCTGCTCCCACTGCTGCCATCAGCTGCCATCGATCTTGCCACCACCTTTGGGTCCCCCTTTGTGACTGTTACTCTAGACACAATGAATGATTTTGATAGAGTAAACACTCTCTTGAGGTTCAGTAATTTAGGGGAGAAGTTTAGAAGTGTAGTTCAAATAATCTACTCCTTTCCCTTGACCAAAATCCTTATTAATGGAGGTACCAAAGCAATTTAAAATCCAGAGGGGGGACGAGACAGGGCTGCCTCTGGTCCCCACTGCTTTTTAATTTATACATTGAACCACTGGCATAGAAATCAGGGGAGGAAGAGAAGACTGTCCCTTTTTAGTTTGAGACATGGGAAAAGAAGATCTCCTTTTATGCGGATGACTTGATGGTATATCCAGCTAATATTTAAGCATCATTCCATTAAGAAATTTTGCTGACAGATACAGCAAGAACCTCAGAAACTGTATATTCCAAACTTGGCTTAAAAGGTAGCAATTTACTCAGAAAGCATGTTTTGTGGATTGTTTTTGAAACATTGTCATTTGAAAACATTGCCATTGTATATTTTGGCATGGAGTCCTTGGATTTGTTCTCCAACCTAGTTCGAGGATAGTTAGGAGATCTATAAATTGCAAACAAATTAAAATGATTAACAAAGCAGCTTTGTCCATTTTGGGTCTGCAGGATCAGACCAGGGTTTGCACACCCAAAAGCTCCGACTGGCTAGCCTCAAAATGGAAAATAATGTTGTGGCTGCGATCACTGGAAGCAGGACTCCGTCCCTGTGTCATGGAAAAAAAAATAGTCAAAGGAAGCTACGGGGGCATTGGCCATCTGGAAGTGTGCATTATTTGCTTTCAATAATAATGCCATTTTTCAAAAATCGTGCACGTCATTTAGCAAAATTCATCATTTAGCACCATATTGTAGCATGAAATGCACCCTTGCATCAATTTTAACACAAGAACGCATTTTCAGCTAAAAAAAAGTGCAAAAAGCACCACACAAAACAACCGCTCACATTCTGTTGTTTCACTGCGTTTGTGCTATTTTTTGACGTGAATGGCAGATTCACTGTATATTTTACTGGAACTGGTGCATACATGGATTAATGACAACTTTTTGGTAATTTTACACAATGGTCGTAACACAAAGTTTAAAAAATTACTTGAATTAGGCCGGGGTCATTTTTATTTCACTAGGCTTACATCTGACTTTCTGACTCAGGTGGGGGGAGGAGGGGGAGGGGGGGGGGGGGTCCTCAGACTGGTACAATAAAAAAATAAGATAATTTTTGTGGGTTTCACTCACCCAGAAAGGGTTCACAAAGCAAAAAGTCACAATTGGACCATCAATTTTTTTTGTACGTGAGTTCAAGGACAGTTTGAGGACCCAAATGACAGAAAGATATTCAAAAAATATATCTATAGGCCATGATCTGAATTCCCGGGTGATTTGGATCTGCAATTGGCCATTTTCTTGGCCGTGACAGAGTTCCCAGGTCCACAAAGGCAATACAAATAAATATTTATAAAAGTAAAAGAAATGCAGGAGCCAGGGCCTGTTGCCATGGAGCTTGGGTACTGGGCCTACCCTGTGACCAGAACCTGTGGCCATTCCCCACTGTGCATGGCCAAAGCTGCGGCGAAGGTTTGACAGCTGTGGGAGTGTGGCACAGACCTTGGCCTATGGACAAGCCTTACTGGGTAGGGCCAAAGGCCGCCTTGATAGACAAGTGTGTCTTCTATGGGATGCAGGGTTTTGCGGAGGGGCCAGGCCTGTTGACAATCTGGCTGCTCCCGGCCTAAGGGTGTGATTATCAGTTGCTAGTGCAGCTGTCGGGGGAGGGCCGGGGAGGCTGGGGCTGTGGGGAGGTACAGGGCTTGGAGAAAGAGCAGGATATGCAGCGAACCCTTGCTGCATACATGAAAAAGCAATATACAATGGTGATTGGCTGATAGTGGAGTAGGGCTGGCAAGGTCTGACTGTGCAGGGCAGGCCCTCTACCCAAGCCCCACTGCTGCAGCTATTCACAGTGGTGGAATAGCTGCCTGAACATTAGGTGTGGTATGTCATAAACAATATCTGCTTAGTGTCAGCCGAGTAAGCAGGCAATGGCTCCTTTTTTAATTTATATTTTTTAAATTATTATTTTAATTGTTCAAACACCAAGACGGACCCTGCCTTGGTGTTTACAGCTCTTGGAGACATGTGTGCCCTTGATGCATCTTCTCTGGGTTTGCAGACCCAGTACTTGGTTCAAGGCCCCTTGCTGAGGGTTCACAGGCTCATAGATAGGGCTTGCAACCTTTAGGGTCTTACAGAGGCCCACAAGCCCTGCTCTAAGATTAACAAACTGCATCAAAATCTATTTGTTTTACTTAAACCCCAGGACGTTCTTTTGGGAACCACTCCACCTGAACCAGGGACTAGGAGATGCTGGGAATGTAGCCTTGTGTCCTGTAGTGGCAGCCACAACAACATTTTCTGAGTTGCAGCCATCCAATCACAAGCTTCAGGTCCACAAAGCCTGCTTTTGGTCCATGCTCCTGAAACAGGCATCTGGAAAAGAAGCTCCGACATCAAATCTAATCTAAGTATGCGAGTGGTCCGTAAATCTGAGTTCCCTTTCATGGGCTACAGGTTCAGATAGCTCTAACTCTTTAATCTTTTCAAGCCCACATCAAAACGTTTTTTAAATGTTAATTTCTAAAACAACTACTGAAGAGACTTTTTTCTGTAATGGAGAGCAAATGGGAGTTAAAATGGACAAAGTCATATTTTTACTGCCACTTTATTTCCCCCTGGACAGATCAGTACAAAACTTGCAATTCTAATCCAAAATCAGATTAACTTTTTTGGGAATAATTCATGCACACTTAAAAACTGCAGCAAAGTTATTAAGAAAATAAAATGGCGTTTTGAATAGAAACTCCGCTATAACCATTAATACACGGTTGCTATCACTGACTGTGAAATATGTATATATAGCTATATATATTATATTTGTATATGTAAGTGTGCATATATATATATATATATATATATATATATATATATATATATATATATATGTGTGTATATTCACTGAGAAAAACAAAGGTTACAGGGCAATTATAGTTAGGTTCAGAATTCACACACAAAAAAACATAGAAATTCAGCAGTTATCATTACCTAACTATAACCTACACCCACTGCAATGCACTGCTTATGACCTCACATATTACACCATTCATGACATGGTCAGTGACATAACTGATGATATCACTGATAACATTTCAAAAGACATAATTGATGTACATTTTTATTATATATTGTACTACAGTTTGACCCATAAATTCAATTTACTAATATATATTTTCACAAGTTTATAAATAAATTTTATTCACATATTCATACTTATTATATATTGTATAACTAAAAAAAAAATTAAGGCAAGGCAACTTATGTAGTCTTTCTATAAATACAATGTGCTGTCTTTCTTTTTTTTAAATTCATTTTATGGATCTACCGCAAATCCTCAGACAAATAATTTGTCTGAAAGTTATAATGTGGGATAATCCGCAGCAAATCCACAGATTAATTCCCAACCAAATTCACACATTCAGTGCTTAAATAACAACACATTTAACACAAGTATATACTATTGCAATTCCTAGAAGTGTGTCACTGCCTGTGTGTGCTTGTGTGAATGACTGTGTGAGTGACTGTGTGGGTGTGTGAGTGGCTATATGGGTGTATGAGTGAGTGTGTGGGTGGCTTTTTGGGTGTATAAGTGGGAGTAGCTGTGTGCATGTGTGAGTAGGTGTGTGAGTGGCTCTGTGGGTGTTTGAGTGGTTTTGTGGGTGTGTGAGTGGCTGTGTGAGTGGCTGTATTTGTGTGTAAGTGTTGGTATCAGTGTGTAAGTGGGTGTGAGAGTGGCTGTGTAGGTCTGTGAGTGGTTTTGTGGGTCTGTGAGTGGGTGTGTGAATGGCTGTATGGGTATGTGATTGGGTGGGTGAGTGGTGTGGATGTGTAAATGGGGGTGTGAATGTGTGAGTGGGTGTCTAGATCTGTGAGTGGGTGTGTGAGTGCTTTTGTGGGTATAAGAGTGGGTGGGTGGCTGAATAGGTGTGTGAGTGGTTCTGTCAGTGGGTGAGTGTGTGAGTGGGTGTGTGAGTGGTTTTGTGGGTCTGTGAGTGGCTGTATGGGTATGCAAGTGGGTGTGTGAGTGGTTGTGTGGATGTGTAAGTGGGTGTGTGTGTGTGAGTGGGTGTGTGGGTTTGTGAGTCGTTGTGTGAGTGGTTTTCTGGGTCTTTGAGTGGGTGAGTGAGTGGCTGTATAGGTGTGTGAGTGGTAGTGTTGGTGTGTAAGTGGGTGTATGAGTGGGTGAGTGCGTGTGTGAGTGGCTGTGTGGTCTACAAGTGGGTGGGTGGTTTTGTGGGTCTGTGAGTGAGTGTGTGTGAGTAACTGGGTGTCTTTGAGTGTGTGTGTGTGTGTGAGAGTGGGTGTGTGAGTGACTGTGTGGGTCTGTGAGTGGGTGTGTCAGTGGTTGGGTGGGTGTGTAACTGGCTGTGTGAGTGTGTGAGCAGGTGTGAGGGTCTGTGAGTGGGTGTATATGTTTTTTAATTGGAGTCCAGATCCACAGATCCTTTGCTGAGCACACAGAGGGTCTCGTAGAGAGCTGCAGTGGATCTGTGGATCCTCATGCACTAAAAAAACATTTTGGACAGTTTCTCGCCCATGAGGGATCCCTCAAAGACCCCTCAATCAGTTGCATTGGGTCAGGGTACTTTTACCCTGACCCCTTCTATCACTTTTCAATTATATTTCCCCCCTGGGAACCAAGTCCTGATGCCCAAAATGGTGGCCGCAACTTTCCCCTTAGATTGCTGCCAGCCAATCACGTCATTGCTGTTGGCATGTGGATCAGCAGATCAGCTGTGGTCAATCCACAGTGGATCTGCATCTCTAGATATACATACATCTTTTTACTTTAATAACTCCAAAACTACTGAACAGATTTACACCAAATTACAAAAAGCACTGTATCTTGACCAAGAGAGAGCTTTCTGCCAAATTTGGTTAAAGTTGTGTCTAAAATCCCTGTAGGAATTTGCATGGGGAAAATGTGTTTTAGGACCCTCCCCTTTTTCTCTGGCCACACTTGGCAGATCGCCCTCAAACTTTCTAGACAGCAGCTGATCTGACTGGTAAACTAGTTTTGAACATTTTGTGAATATTCGTCAAATGGCAGCAAAGTTATTAAATTATTAGCAAACAAAAATGCACTTCCTATGGAAACTAGGTCCTAACCATAACTGGCGACCACCAGACATTAACCCCATTAAAACATTAAATAAAAAAACATTGACCCCCATTAGATCCATTACATCTTACATGTCAGATCATTTTTCTGTGCATAAAATTTTACTAAACACTGGAATTTACTAAAGAGAGATGTGATTGTAAGAAACAAGATATCAGATAAACACAATATCATGTATAGAAAAGTTAAATCACGTAGAGACAAATTGGTAAGAAATTAGATCAGGAGTAGAGCAGAAACTTGGTTGGAACCAGCTTTAGGATTTGACAAATGCAGTAGGTGGAACGTGTGCAGCTTTACCATCAACATGCCTGTTGTAAAGAAACCTATGGGGCACAGTTTGAAGATTGACAAACACCTTTCTTGTAAAACTGAATATGCAGTTTACATGATTCAACATGGCTGTGATAAGAAATACATAGAAAGCACTATTTTACAAGTGCACAAGAGGTACTACTGCACTACAAAGCAATCAAAAACAGGGACAGCAAATACCCAGTAGCAAGACATTTTTGGCAGGTACATCAGGGAAATACAGAGTCTTTGAGGTTTGCAGTAATTGATATAGTTCCCACGAACCTGAGAGGGCGCAATAGGGAGCTAACCCTCCACAGATTTGAAGCAAAGTATATTTTCAAACTTGATACGTTTGAACCCACAGGTTTGAATATCAATGGAGAATTGCATGTGTTTTTATAATGGAGACACTTAACCCCCTACCTCATGGGGCAGTCAATAATATTCTGTTTTTTTAAACTTTAGATTGTTAAAATGTTTTTTTGTTTTCTTAATAAGAAAACAAGAATAGAAATATTGGTTTCATGGGAGCCAGTGGAAAACATAGGGTACAATGGACTTTCATGGAGGAAACAAAGGTACGTAAAATGCATTATTTTTTAGGTTGCGAATGATTTGTTGTTCAGTATTGTGAGAGATCACAGACTGCAATAGAGCTTTTGAAGCAATGACAGAGCACTTTCAAATCATAATGTGGACTTACTTCAAATTAGTCACCAGTAGTCCATAGCTCACTGGGGCAGGATGTTTTGAGTATTTATTGGGAGGGGGATTTTGCCCACTGGGGCAGTACCCTTGTGATAAAGCTTCTCCATAGTAGGTAAACCATTAATGATCTAGTTACATTGATAATGTTTGTGTTTTAAAATACATTTCATTCACATATTCATACTTATTTTATGATTGAGTTACCTGTGCATTGCTTACAGTTGGATTTACATGAGGCATTTATCTGAAATGTGATGAAAAAATTGTTTGGTTTTGTATATTATTTTTTGTATTTACACATGACAACAAAATGGATATGATGTAATTATGAAGTGAAGTATGTCACCGTCATAAGCTTAATTGAAATGTTGAGTATGAGTACAAAAATAGGAAGGTTTAATTTCTTTGTTTGAAGCTGTGAAATTTCAGTTTCAATATGCTGCCTGCATTTGTGATCAAGGTCTGTTCAGCACCGAAATGCATTGGATGGGAGCAGCCTGAAATAAAAAGAGGAAAGTGAAATATCCATTATTCTAGTGCGGTTCTCTCCTTATGGGTGATGGCGTTGTTTATGTTTGTGTGTGTATATATATATATATATATATATATATATATATATACACACATAGATAGATAATACTTGCAGACATATATATAATACATGCATACAGAACACAACACCCATATACACATATATATATATATATATATATATATATATATATATATAGAGAGAGAGAGAGAGAGAGAGAGAGAGAGAGAGAGAGAGAGAGAGAGAGAGAGAGAGAGAGAGATAGATATCACAGGAACTATCCAAAGTGTGTAGATACCCATATTTAACAAAAAATGCAGACAGTTCTCTCTTATTAAACAAATCTATTACCAAAGAATTTGCTTTGGGAACCTTTCAATCGTTTGCACAGAAGTTGGCATCTCAATTATGTAAAAACACTGGAGCATTGTCAGGGAGCACTTTGGACCCGATGGAGCAAAGCCATGAAACAAAGGAGTTGCGGACATTTCACCGAGGGACAAACATTCAAGTTGCCTAGCAGTGATGGCCTTTTTTTCCTTCTCACTGGGGGTGCCCCCATGCCTCTGCTGCCCTCCACATTGTGCCCACAGGCATTTTGCCACCTACAACTGCAGCACTGGTTGATTAAGCACTGCAGTGCAGGCGGTGGAACATCTGTGGGCATGATGAACGCAGGCTAAAGTCCTTACATTGAATCAGCATCTGAGACCATAGGAACTTGTGATGAAGAAGTGTACCAACCACTAACACAAGGAAACAGGCAGTGCTGCGTCAATCAACCCAACACGCAGACGACATGCAAAGAGAACTTCAAGTGCTAAATACAAATCAAAGTCCCCTCGAAAATGGGCCAAAACACACTCATAAGCACAGTCGTAAGGATTGTACTACTGAATATCGACCCCAGAATATCATGGTACATGAATATCAAGCACTTCCGAGAAGGTCACGATGTACGGACAATGAACGCAAATGTTATTGCGGTAGTCCCATGGCTCGCATATTCCCAAGGGGCCCTTTCCTTAGTATAAGAGGGTCAACCTTAAGTTAGGGCTTCTAGGCTCTTATGTAAGTCCTTCTTTCAATATTTTTACACACTACAGATACACTTAGGGTTTCTCAAGTGAAGTCTAGGACTTTTTTGTTTGTTTTAGGTCCTGAAGAAATGCCAACTGATCCTTAAGTTACAACATAGGTGTGAAACATGTTGACCGTCACTGAGGACTAAGGGACTATTTCCTTTTCCCCTTTTCTATTTCTTAGTTGAGTGAGGGAGCAACATTTCCTTGGTCACTCCCTTTGTTTTTAACCTTGACCTAGGCCCTATGGGCACTATAAACTCATTCATTTTAAGGCCTAGAGTCAATTGTAACACACTATCTCCAGTCCTTCACTTTCTTCACATGCAGGTTTGAGTCTACTCCTACGACTGACAACGGCACCTATCAAAAGATCTCTGGCAAAGAGCCGCCTTGAGGGGTCCGTTGGGCATTGCAGCGCTGGCCTGTCGGGGAGCAGGCCCAATGATGAAGCATGACACATATTGCGGTGTGTGAGGGCTTTTGCTTCTATTCACAGAAGTGCCTAGTTGACCTCTGTTGATTACCAGGGCACTATTGAGTTCCCTTCTCTCAGAACAGTGTACCTACTTAATTTGTACATGAACATCAAAGACAGAATATCTAGGGACAAAATATGGAAAGTTAAGTGCATATAGGGAAGTACAGATTTGCCACTCCTAGCTACACATCTACGTACAATGAAAAAATTTATATCTCCAAGATACATATACGTAGAGTTAGGTATTCATATTTTATTTTTTATATTTTGCCCTCGATATTCTGTGCCATTGAGATCCTGGTGTCGATATGTAGGATACACACCATTCCTAAGAATATACACACACACCTCATTCCATGTGTAGGCAGGTGCCCGGACAACTTCTGCAATGAAACAGACAACTACTGAGGGAGATGAACTACTAAAGCAAAATCACAACAGACAAGCACCAGCACACAAACTGAGTGAACTGCCAAAGCAATAAGGAAAATGCTGAGACAATGCTAAAGGACACTGCACGTAATGTGGCCATTGGCATACAGTGCACAGTGTCAGGGTAGAACAAAATACACTTTGTTCAGGCACCCCCTCGCTCCAGCAGGCATGCAAACACAACAGCAAAGGAGCAAAAGTGAAATGCATTGGTAGGCCACAGCTCACACATTAGAAAAGTGAAATCTGTGATGACATTGATGCAGTTCAACACGCACAAGTGAAAAAAACTGAAAGACAACATTAAACGTCTTGAGAAAGTGCAGGCACGGCACTTTTGTTTGTGAGTATATCAGAATATTAAGAACTATTCATGGGACTTGTACTTTGTTTCAAAAAAAGCTATCACTGGATATAAGCTTTGGATGAAATGTACTGGATTACAAGTTAAAATTGTGTTTGATAGAGGAATGTAAAGATTTTTTTTCAATAAAAGAAAAAGCAAAAAGAGTGAAGATGTCTGAGTTAATTAATATGTAGCTAGTTGATAATGACTCCTTGTTGATGAGTATGCATGTTTCTTTGCAATATATCTGTTTATTTGGGTATTGATATAGCAGGTAGCAGCGTAGAGCAGGGCCGTTCACATCTGTAACCCATAATATAATCAAACTTGTGTCTCATTCCTGACTGTAGAATTAACCACAGGAAACCCTACACAGCAGGCACAGGATGAGACTGTGCCTGCCTCCCACCTTGTGGCGTTTCTATCCAGAATACCGGCCTAGGTATCAGGTTTGTTTTCCTGGTCAGCCCCTTTCCTAGATACAGAGGGCCACATGTACAAAGATCTGGTTTTGCGACTTGCAAACTGCGAGTCTTAGCGACTCGCAATTTGCGAGTCACAAAACCGGATGTACAACAGTGTACTTTACATTTTGTGATTCCCAATGGGGTCGCAAATGACCTACCTCATGAATATTTGTGAGGTAGGTCGCAATTTGCGACCCCATTGGGAATGGCCCTCACAGGGATGGTGGCCTGCAGGAGACAGCAGACCACCATGTCTGTGACTGCTTTTAAATAAAGCAGTTTTTTTTCTTTGAAATGCAGCCCATTTTCCTTAAAGGAAAACGAGATGCATTTCAAAAACAAAAATGAAAAGTTTTCTTTTAAATTTTTCTGAACAGGCAGTGGTCCGGGGGACGACTGCCTGCTCTGAAAAAATATTTTCGCTGTCATTCTGTGAATCTGGCCGTTTGCGACAGGAAAAATGGTACGTACATGTGCCACTAAATGGCTCCCTTATGTTCAGAAAGTCATGCCTCGCACCTTCTTAAAACAGCTGCATGTGTGGAATATTACACATGTGGCCACTGATGCCTTGGCCGTGCTCTGTGTCTTTGGAGTTGGGGTGTGTACATGCACAGAGGTTGGCTGGCATGTGTAGTGCAGGCAAAGAGCGCCCCAGATGTACCGCCGCCTCTGACAGCCCCCCCGCCAGTCTTTGAGGCAGCTGACGGTGCTCGGCTGCCAGTGAACAGTGTTGCATCCCTCCCCGGAGCCGGAGCTGGGAAGGCAGAAGCTGTACGGGAGCCCCCGTGGGACACTGCGGAGCTGAGAAGCGTCGCGCGCTAGGAGTTTGTAAACAACGCTGACGAAGAAACTACAGACATTTCTAAATTTAGCCAGATTTAGAGCTTGTGCAGGTCGACCCACTGTAAAAGTTGGATATTCAAAATATAATTATTTCGATGTGGTAGCTTTTTAGAGGCCGAAACTTTGTATTGCTGTCAGGAAATATGGGTAACGTGTAGTGTGGGAGGTGTGATATGCTGTAGGGGGAAGGTTACACAGTAACCATCTCTCATTACGCGGCTCTTTTTAAAATACTGTCAGCCAGTTAGGGCTAGATGTACGACCTTTTGTTTTGCGACTCACAATGTGCGATCCATTTGGGAATCGCAAATTGCGAGTCACAAAACAAAATGTACAATAGAGTTAAGTACACTGTTTGTGATTTCCAGTGGGTTGTAAATTACTTACCTTATCAACATTCATGCGGTAGGTCGCAATTTGCAACCTCGTTGGGAATGTCCGTACTCACCGGGATGGTGGCCTGCTGGGGACAGCAGACCACCATGTCTGTGACTGCTTCTAAATAAGGGAGTTGTTTTTTTAAATGTAGCCCGTTTTCCTTCAAAAGAAAGCGGAATGCATTTCAAAAAGAAGAATGAAGTCTTCTTTTCATTTTTTCAGAGCAGGCAGTGGTTCATGGGACCACTGCCTGCTCTAATAAAATATTTTTGTTACCATCCACAAAGAGGAAGGGGTCTCGTGGGGATCCGTTCTGATTTGCAAATGGGTTACCACCAATTTGAAATTGGTGTTACCTCAGATTGTTTTGCGACCACAATTGTGGTCACAAAACAATCATACATACCAGTCAGATTCAGTTTTAGGAAGGGATGCCCTGAACACGTCCCTTCCTAACACCGAATCGCAATTTAACAAGTTAACGATTCGCAATTTGGGCTTTGTACATCCCATAAAGCATTTTTCTAGTTGCAGACGAGCCCATTCGCATTTGCGACTAGAAAAATGTTTGTACATGTGGCCCTTTGTGTGTGTGTGTGTGTGTGCGCGTATATGTGGATGGGTGTTAAATGCATTTAAAAATATGTGACAGATGCAACGTCATCAACCACTTCTTCTTGGGGAAAATTTGCAAAATCAGGTCCACATCATCAACTTGAGCGCAAATCTGCTTCACTTATAATCCTTCATTGCGCAACACCCACGTGGATGCTTTCAACCTCTCTCTCAAGCGGAACAAAATGATGTGGTCAACGCACCCAAAGCCACCTTCTTTGGTAATGACATTCTACCCTCATCCACCAGGATGCTCCTCCATGGAGGGGCTCTAACCCCGCTCCTCGGCATGGACAGTGCCTCCCTTAAACAAGGACACTATCGGGACAACCTCAAGACAAAGTGAGATCTGCCATGACCAACACCTAACATGGACATAGATTGGACCAAGACTACTTCAGCAACTACCCACCTACAGTTCATCAGAGCTGTCTTAACACCGCTCTACAACATGGCCATTGCATCCCTTAGACAAGGACCCTATCGAGAAAACCTCAAGACAAGTCAGATCCCTCTTCCCCAATAAGACCTATCCTGAACCTAGACTACCTGAGCCTCTACCTGCCTACAGCTCATCAGAAAATTATTTGACCACCCGACAACAGGATCTCCTCCTCAGTAATAACTTCATACAGATCTACCAATCAGGGTTTAGACCAAGCTGCTGTAGAGATAATGCAGGGTAATGTCTATCTCTTCAACAATAGAAACAAACTCTGTCTACTAATCCTATCAGACCTTTTAACTGCATTGAAGACTCATGATCACTAACCACAGATCAAGACCCTAGAACACATAGGGGATTTGCCAACACAGGCCAGAAACAATTCCCCTCTTATGTCATCAATCACTACCAGCTTGTCCAGATGGGAAACTCATGAACCCTGAAACTTCCCATCTCCTGCAGATTCCACTAATGATCCATTCTCTTTGTGACCATCTTCAACCTTTACATGTGACCCTGGGGTACTTTACTCCCTGATGACAATATCAACCTCAACTCTTCCTCAAAACCTCCTTGATGGAGGCTATACAGTGACTTAAACCATGCCTCAAGGTACTTCAGAACATGATGCCAGGTACCTACTTAAAACTCAGTCTGATGAAGGCAGAACATCCCGTTCCAGCCCGGCCCGGCAGCCGTCACAATCCCACCCTCGGGATTACGACCCGGCCTAACGCCATGGTTTTTGTGCCAAACATACCACCACAAAAACCATGGCAGTAGGCACTATCAATGCCAGGGAATCCCTTCCCTGGCACTGATAGGGGTCTCCCCCTCTCCCCTCCCCATGTTCCCCTACCATCCCCCTCCCTCTCCTGCCCCCACACATATACACATCCACACGCGCACCCACCCATGCATGCACACATACATACATACACACCACAACACACACCAACATACCTTGTCACACACATGCATTCACAACACACAACACTCACAATCACTCATTCACGCACGCACGCATTCAACACAACTCTCACCCGCATGCAAGCATTCCAAAACATACACACACCCCTCCACATACACACAACACCCCCTCTCCCTCTCCTGTCGGAGAATCCACCTTACCTGCTTGCAGGGGGTCCTCCGTCTGGAGACGGTCCGCGTCGCTGCCGTCAGCAGCAGCGTCCACAGCAAAACATTGGTCATGATACGGTCGGCGGTGTTTTGCTGGCGCAGTGGTGCTGCTGACAGCAGCGCCGCCTTACCGCCGTCTGCCGCCATGACCATCGGCGGTGTTCCGCCAGCATTCTAGCAGTATACCGTCGGCAGTCATGATGCACGTAGACAGCTGGTAGCCACGGCGGCGGTATGTTGGTGGCCGTCGCCGTGGCGGTAGTTACCGCCAATGTTATAATGAGGGCCTAAATGCCAGTCCTCAGGTTAGTGCCACAACACATATGAGTTAAGTTTACTTCCTCACTTATGATCTTGTTGACACATGAACTGCAATGTGGCAATTTTCAAACTTCTACTCCATACCACAACTACAGCAGGTCCCATAACCCTGGTCAGGATAAAAAACATTTTCAAGAGAAGGTACTAACTACTACCACCAGAAGCTCAATGAAGCACTGGTCCTCTCCATCCCTAACTAGGAGTGAACATCCACCCAGAAGAAGCACAGGGTAACACATATTGTGAATAAAAGAGGCCACATGTGAACCTAATCTTAGCTTTGGAACTAGATGCCACTCATGCCAAGCTAGGGCCACACACCAATAGCCACAAGTCAGAATCCAATCAGACAGATATGCAAAACAGGCATGGCATGCACACACAGCCATACCATGCTGTACTAGCAAAATAATTGCAAACTACGTGCCTCCTCCCAATCGTATGCGCTGCATCCCACACCTGTGCCTAAAGTCTGAGGAAAAATGCTGCACTGTCTATAAAAGGAAGGAAGACTACAAGCCTAGGACACTAGTGTATTTAAATGCACCAGTGCCATGTAACGCGATGAAAGTTCACAAAGAAGAACAGATGCCTACAAGAGCTGTAGACTCCAATTACCAACAGTGAAGCTACTAGTGGCCAACCCAACAGAGGACAGTACCACTGGTTCTAGCTCCAATGCCAGTAGCTGTCAGAAGCCTACACCCACAGTGGACACAATACAGATGGCAGCTGGGAAGATGACCAGCCTCATCAGGTAGGAAATACTCATTTTACAAGAAGTATGCCCTTTTGACATATATATATTCCAAACACAAAAGAGGGCTTTCCCTTGACATTTGCCTTTCTTCAGTAGACATCATTTACCATTTCAAGCCTCTGCCTCTGACAGTCCTGTAGTGTCTTGACATATCAGGATAGCAGCATCATGACATGAATACTGGAAGCATTTGCAATACGTAGTGACACATAGCTTTGTGCCAGAAGTCAACTCTCTGCTGATGCTGTTGTAAGCTTTGCAATACTAGAAGTTGAAGTCTGTTTTCTAGCAAGGGGTGTGCAATCGATGGCCATAAGGGCAAGGGTAAAGGCGCTCATGTTGTAGATGTCTCTCTCTACTTGTTGTGTTAGCAGTGGAATATGAGTTAATAGTCCATGGCAATCAAATACGTCTGAGTGTATCCATGGCTTGCCATAGTGTCCCAGTGGTGCTTCTGGTGGCTCTCTGGAGGGAACCGGTGCCCTAATATTGGACTGCGGATAGCACTTTCGTCTTGCGTGACATGGCGTGCAGCGCACTCTTCCAAGGGGTGATGTGGGCTGTAACAGAACATTGCAGATTGATGATGATATCCTTGTTGAGTCAGACTCTTGGTTAACCTTTACGGGCATTGTAATCAAAAGAGTTCTTGCCATGGGTTGACCAGTCGCTTTAATATTCATGTATTCTCTGCATTCTTAGAACCGTTGTTAGTGGATATCTCTGCTTTGAAACTACAGTTCAGTTGCCTTCTGTGTGCTTGTGTTAGAGGCCATTGGTGATTCCTCTGCCTTCATCTTTAATTAAACATCTTCATTTCTATCATTGAAGTCTGGACAATCAATCATAACAATTTTGGTGAAATTCCTGTTGCAGCGTTGGACACAGCAGGGTTATACAATAGCTTTTTCTAGGGT
This sequence comes from Pleurodeles waltl, assembly GCF_031143425.1. Lineage (NCBI taxonomy): Eukaryota > Metazoa > Chordata > Amphibia > Caudata > Salamandridae > Pleurodeles > Pleurodeles waltl. Next base: position 35,725,594 of record NC_090449.1, read on the forward strand.
GAGGTTTTCACAGGAGATGTTCCATTAAGTATCATTTTCACCCAGGACTTAACCTAGCAGTTCATCCTCTTCACCAAGACCTTAGCATGGGGAGAGTAGTTCCACCCCTACATGCTTCATAAACTAACTCGTGGCCTCAGGCTCACATTGCACCTTAGTATCATTCACAGTTGTTTGAGAAAAAACACATCTAGAAAATTGTTCCTTGTGACGATTAATCACTGATACTGGTGAAGAATAGGAAACTAGTACCAAGACAAAAGCTCACGTGCCTGTAAGAGCTAAGATAGACCCGTGATGCCTGTTCCCAACTTGCACCAGGGGTTTTGGAACAGGAATAGGACTTAAAGGATTCTCCCTTATCCATTGCACTCTGACGTTATCACTGGCACCACATCGCGAACACTCCTTCACTTGCAATTCCACATACGGCCCATTCTTGCCCACCAAAGAACCTTCCTGACTGTAGTCTTGGTGAGAGTCCTACCACGGTGACCGTAAGGTGCCAAAATGACTGTTTATCACATATCCTTTCTGTTGAAACCATCCTACTTCCACACTTTAAAACTGAACCCAGGAAAATTTCCTTGAGGCAGACGTAATCTTGCCCAATTTCTGTCATTTTGTGTTATTGATGTGACACTTAGGGCCTCAGTATGAGTTTGGTGGTCCCACTACAGAACCGCCCAACTCACAGGGAAGACACCACCGCCATGGCGGTGACGTCCCCCAGGTGCGTATTATAATATTCCCCGCCGCGCTGACCGGCGGGAACATTGTAATGCCCGTTCCCGCCGGGCTGACCAGCAGGAACAGTGCTACAATATGGGCCTCAGCTCCTTTAAGGGAGCCGAGGCCAATATCATAGCACATAGCATCCTCGGAATATGCACTCTCTACAAAGCAGACAGTGCTCATGCCGAGGGTGCTGGGCAGGGAGGCCCATGCACTGCCCAAGCCATGGGCAGTGCAGGGTGCCCCTGTGGCTCCCAGCCCACCCTTACCACCAGCCTTTCCATGGCGGGGTGACCGCCATGAAAAGGCTGGCGGTAAGGTGAGTTGTAATCAGACCGCCGTCACCACGTTGGGAACAATGTTCCGGGTGTGAACGGCGGTGTCCAGGGGGTCCGCCCACCAGGGCTGTAATGTGGCAGTCGGACCATCATGGTTCCGCCGGTCTGACCATCACCGCGAGGCTGGCTGTCCTTAGACCGACAGCCTCATAATGCGGCCGTAAGTGCTCAAGATTATGCCATTATGCTTTGTCGCTTGAGCAAGATTTTGTATGGTTAAAAAACATATCACAGGAACGATGTTAGAAGGATCTACCACACATAAGCCGCGGTTGTTTTTAAGATGAGGCAAGGATAATCAAATTACAATTCTTTTCAAGGTTAATTTTTAATGAAGTGGTCTATTTGGGGAACTTTTTTTAGCATGAACATGCTTTTCTTCTTATTGTTTTTTTTGACAGAAGTGCCATAGAGTGTAAGACTATTGTACCAACAAAATCAGCTTCCTCTTCCTGCCCTGAAGCCTTCTCCCCATCCTTTATTGAGCTTTTGGTCATTTTGGACTTGGAATCTGGAAAGGAAAACATCACTCATCCTTTGTCTGAAATCTCTGCTGCATCATCCGCCCTTGGAAGATTTGTTTGTTTTGGAAAATGAAGTAAGGTCAGCACAGTACATTTCAAAATGTTTGATGTTTGAGGGAGGACTGGCACCACTATTATGTTAGGTTTGTTGCTGGACAGCCTGAAGGTTAGACAAGGTGGTGCAGGGCAGGCCCTTGTGGGATTAAGTGATAAGAGAGTAAGGGCAATGGAGATTTTGGGATGGTGGAGGTCTCGGTTATATATTTGTTCTCATTTTCTTTGTGTTCATGTTCAGATTTGTCATCATATGGTTGTGTTTTCCTGTCAGCTATCAATTTTGTTTTTAATGCAATGTTCATATTCTCACTGGTGTTGTGCTACAGATAATTAAGGTACACAAAAATGTGATGGATAGAATGCTTGAATTAATCTCAACCTCTGGTAATCATTCAGGCCGCATCCCAGTCCATTGGTATTTTGCACAACATGCCACCTCAGTTTGGCCCCAGCCATATGTAAATAAGTCTTGACCCTGCTAAAATGTGAACAGTCCAACCTGAACTACCAGGCCACGTCCTCCCTGAACCGGAAATCAAGTAACCCATGGCCACTTTGGTCCTTATTAGGGCTCATCAACCATGTATAGTTTCGTTTCAGTGGCACAGTATGCACAGTACCGTGTCTGGGCATACCTGTCCCAGTTAGTGCAACATAATGTATGTATGCAAAGGAGTGATGGATGAAATGCTTGAAATCATCTCGGGGTTGCATCCCAATTTAGATAACTTAGCTAATTTAGGGGTATGTTGATGGCCTTCAATTCATGCCAAATTTAGGATATTTTTTGTGCATGTACCTGTTGGTGGGTAGGGCGGGGTGGCTCCAGGAGACCAGGCCCGTGCTGCAAGATATTTTCCTTTATTCACAGCCACCATCTTTCCCATGTGGGTGTCAACCTTTGTGGTGTATGTAGACATAATTAACACAGAGAGAGAGAGAGAGAGAAAGAGAGACTGGAAGAGTATCATGGGCATAAGGGTACATCAATTTTGTAACTCGGTATGAGTGGACAGAAGGCACCTTTGTGAAATTTTAGAGGGAGCTCGAGTACCTTAAACTTTTATTCTTTAGAATGCAGAGAGATAGACAGATAGATAGACAGACAGACAGATAGATAGATAGATAGATAGATAGATAGATAGATAGATAGATAGATAGATAGATAGATAGATAGATAGATAGATAGATAGATTATAATTATGACTATTCCCTCTCTTTTCCTCTCCCTCCTGAATTCTAATCAGCCTTTAATCATCCATCTTTTCTGTTTCCATAGGTGTTCCAGGAGACAAGTGGCCTTGTGGCAGTGTTCCCACTTCTTCTCCTCAGGAGAACAGAAAGAGAAGACACTGGAAATTGTAATGGAAATGTACTGTTCTCTTCCTCTTAGTTTCTCTTTTTCCTTTGTATCTTCTCTCCCTCTCCTTTTCTTTCATCTTTACTTCTTTATTTTTGCATCTGCCTGTTTCTGTCTTTGCTTGCAGCCTAAAGCAAAGATCTGGGTTTCAAAATGATAACTCAAAAAACATAATGATGTTTGCTCCTGGCTTTCAATATTTTCTTTACCAGCCATTTATAACCCATTTACTTCTTCTAACTAATATAATTATAATCCTGCTACTCCTCACACTTCTTTCCTTTCCTTTAGTGTTCATCTAGTTCTCTTCTTTCTCTACTCACTGATATTTTATTTTCAACATTGGCTTGACTTTCTCCAATTACTGATCACAGTTTTTCTCTCTCATACCCCTTCTCCTTACCCACCTTGCATGACCCATCACCAGACCTCTGCTGGCACAGAGCCTTCTCATGGCTCCAACACCACATCTTGCATCTGCTGCAACCAGCACTGGCGTCCATCTTGTCCTTATCTGCTGGTGCCTTCTTGCCACCCCTGGGATGGTCCTTTTCTTCCAAGGTCTGCCAACATCTCTTCTTCTATGTCTTTGTCTTCTTCTGCTCCCACGTTTTGGCGTTTGGTGTTGGTCTCCTCATCAGTTTGACGTTGCATCCTCTTCTACCTCACACTTGGGTCTTTCTTCTTCCTGCTCGCTCACTTCTTGACATCCCTTATCTCTTTTCATCCACTCACAGGCTGGTTCCACCCCTGCTCTGAGAGATTCATCTGCGGACATCAGTAAATATAATCTGGACAACCAGTCAATGGTGCAGAAATTTAAAGATGAAAACATTAACAACAATTTCTATTTTTTCCCACTTTCTTTTTTTAGTTTTTAAATCAGTGAATAGTATCAATGGGTAAACCATGAGCATCCTGCTTCAATAACCACTTGATGAATTCAGAATTTTGTCAAGTTAACAGATATACAGCTGCCCCCCTTCAGCCCCCACACACACACACACTGCAGGTAGGCAGAAACCACACAATTATAAAATATTGACTTCCACTAAAGATAATTGAAAAATCTATTGTGAAAAAATGTTTTTTACAACTCCTCCTGCTCCAGAAAGTTGGAAAGAGAACAATCTTAGCCAAGCAAACCTCTTGCTGGTGCTACCTTTGATATAATAAAAAAATACACAAACACTTTCTTGCACAGCACATTTGCCCATTTTTCTAAACAAACTAGTGAAACATTTTGCTTCTTTCCATTTCCTCCACGGATATTCACAAACACCGGGTACATGTAGAATTCCAGCATGTGATAAAAACTGATGCGTATTTGGCCAGTATAGCTTGTATGACAAAAATGTTATAAAGGATTAAGTGAGTCCTACACAAAATGTCAAAAAAGGCCAGGCATTCTAGGAGAAAAGGGTCAGCAACGAAATGGTTAATAATAATGTCATTTCTGCATCTGTGGGATCAATATGTGACTTTCTGCCCTTTGAAAATGTAGTTCAGGTGCTTCCTATGTGCATCATATCCTGGTGCGAGGGCTATAATGAGGGCACAGGCTTTTAACAACCATTATAGCCCAAGGCAGAAGGGCATTAAGGATATTAGAACATTTCACCCTCTGAGGTTGGAATATTCTAAAATCAACAGGAACAAAGAGTAAGGTAAACATTGGAATGTTGAATCAGAAGAACTGGCCCAGCCAGTATTGTCTGAGTCAGTCGATTGACTTTAATGGAGCTTCCAACATTCCAAATTTTTAATTAAAGAGGTTCACTTCTATTAATGGAGTCTGGACATTCAGTCACAACAATTCTCTTTTGCAGTAACCTTTGTTTTTCTATGAACTCTTCTCCATCTCTTGCTAGTGATGCAGGTTGATGAGGTTGAACTCTTATAGCAGAAGCATTTTTAATATTGTTCCACTTCGTATGTGCATTAGAGTGTGGGTTGCACATCCTGGTGTCTCTGTTGTTTGTAGGGTTCACTGGTTTGTGGGTTTCAATCTCAGCCAGGCTGTGGCTGTTTCAGCAATGAGTGCAATGTTTTCACAATTTATGTACAAAGTCCTCCTTTGCTTTCGCTACTCACTTATTTACAATGTTCAATCATTCATTGAGGGAACTATTTTATTGGCTTTGCTCTGAAGAAACACGTGTATTCACACATTTCTGTATTTCATTTTCTTTTGTTGTAAGTCAGTTAGTGTATGTTAGGCTTGTTTCCAGCTGGCTGTCGACCCTTCTTGTCTCTCCTTCCATTTGTAACCTTCATCGGTTCTGTTGTATCTTTTGGTTATATGCTTGGACACTTCACTTTGGGACCTGTCTCCATGTTATTATGCATAAAGCACTGTGGTTACTTCTGTCTCTGCAGCGCTACACTAATCAATAATAAACAGAGAGGCACTATGCTTCTTCTCTGTTTTCTGATAGGCATGAAGTGTGAATGGCATTCAATTAGGAGTTGCAAAATTAAAATTATGGCAGTGAAAAATTACAAAGGTAATACATATTACAACTTTGCAAAATGGAATAGTTTGTCACTTTTGCTAAATTTCACTTATGGATAAAAATCCCCCACAAAGCCATTTAGTGTGAGATTTTTTGCGCAGTATTTAAAAAAAAAAAAGCTTGACAAGTTGTGTCAAGTTCATCATACTATCAGATAAGAGAACATCCAGATTGCTAAACGTCATACTTATGGTAACTGCACAACACTTAGGGCCTCATTACGAGATTGGCTGTCCTCAGACTGCCAAACTCACAGTGGGGGTCGGACCACCGCACTCCTGGCAGTCCGACCATCCGATTATGATCCTGGTGGCCAGACTGCCAGGAGACCACTGCCTCTGGCAGAATCAGGGATTCTGATGGGTTGGCGGCGGTCAAAGTCATGGGTCAGCCACGGAGGTGCTGAGTTCGGCACCACCATGCTGATCACGACTTTGCTTTCCACTGGCATTTTTAATGGTGGGGTCCCTACCATGAAAAGACTGGCAGAAAGGAGGTGCTGGGGTCCACTGGGGTGCCCCTGCACTGCCTCCAAACATCCAACTCATAGTCGGGCCCTTAGTCCTTCATGCACTGTATGACACTATAACGAGAAAAGCAAACAAAATTATCAACAACCTAAATATTGTGACCCTGTGCTTAAAAAGTGAAAGCTTAAATATTGACGACAAAACATAATCAGAAAATCCATTTTGAAACAAAATTAAGAAATGCCAAATGTCCTCACTAGAATAAAACTAATGATACATAACTGAAACCATGAACACCAAAACATCCAACACAAAAAATCGAAATTATGAAAATAAAACAATATAAATTGTAATAAATATGTAAATACATATAAAAACACAAATAACAGAAACATACTTTACATTTACAATAAAACACAAATTAGTGTTTAACATAAATGATTAGAAAAATCAAAATGCTCTCTAAACAGCCTATTAAATTAAACATAGAAACAGATAGAAAGTGGAAAAAAACAGTGTAAAAAGCACACAATATAATATACATCAAAATGCACCCTGAAATGCACTTACATCAGTACTGCGTCACTCTGTCGGATTGAAACTCAATATAATAAGAAATCTATACTGCAAAAGACTACTAAAAACAACAAAGTCATTTGTAAGATAAATGTCATCTGAGAAGAACTAAAGGAGTGACATACATATAAGAAATCACTAAAACTGTACTATATATTTTTCTCCAAAATAAAGGCACTACAAGAAAATAAAATCCAAAAAAGAAAAAGGAAATCAAGCCACAGCATCTAAAAAGCTGACGCACAAGAAAGACATACTCATAAGTATTTATTACAACTAAACCACTTAAAGTAAAAATAATGCATAGACATCATTTAAAAATAAACTTAAACTAATAAACTCGAAATAAAACATAAAAAGAAGTACTAACCCTACCCAACTAAAATATCTGTTCCTCTCAACTGACTGCAACAATTAAATCTGTCACCAAAAACAGCAGCAAACAGCCTTGCATTAGCAAGAATCTTTAATAAACATGAAGTAAAGACAACCTCTAAAACTTAATAAAAAATCTGCAGAAACAATATAAAATGTTAAAATAAATACAACACGTATTATATTTAACAATAATTACTTTATATTTTGATACTGTAAAGACACAAAGAAAGTTTCAGGCACAGAAGCATACAACAAATCCCAAAAAGAAAATCAATTACTAAGGTATAGAGTTTATCCACATAGTAAAAAGAGTACTAACAATGAGAAAACATATTGTTAATGCACCAAAATAGTCCTCAAATCCTATTATACAGCAGGACTATCACTAAAAATGAGATAGCAGAAAGTGTTAGGGAAAATAGTCATTCAACTAATATTACAGACACAGAACAAAGAAAGAAGGAATGTTTTAAAGGGCCTGAAAGAGGCCACTGCAAGCTCAGAAGAGCTAACAGGAATGATACTAAAAATTATTATTCCAAAAGTTCCCGAATAAGCAAAAGTTCAACTCCCTGGCATAGATACCCTAAAAACATAGGGGGTCATTCTGACCCTGGCGGTCCAAGACCACCAGGGCCACGAATGACGGAAGCACTGCCAACAGGCTGGCGGTGCTTCCATGGGCATTCTGACCGCGGCGGTACAGCCGCGGTCAGAAACGGGAAACTGGCGGTGTCCCGCCGGTTTCCCGCTGCCCCAGGGAATCCTCCATGGCGACGCTGCTTGCAGCGCCGCCATGGGGATTCCGACCCCCTTACCGCCATCCTGTTCCTGGCGGTTTTCCCTGCCAGGAACAGGATAGCGGTAACGGGTGTCGTGGGGCCCCTGGGGGCCCCTGCAGTGCCCATGCCACTGGCATGGGCACTGCAGGGGCCCCCTAACAGGGCCCAACATTGATTTTCAGTGTCTGCCAAGCAGACACTGAAAATCGCGACGGGTGCTACTGCACCCGTCGCACGCCTTCAACTCCGCCAGCTCCATTCGGAGCCGGCTTCCTCGTTGAAGGTGCTTTCCCGCTGGGCCGGCGGGCGGCCTTCTGGTGGTCGCCCGCCGGCCCAGCGGGAAAGCCAGAATGGCCGCCGCGGTCATTTGACCGCGGTGCGGTCATTCGCCGGCTCCCGCCGGGCGTGCGGTTACCTCCGCCGGCGGGAGTCAAAATGACCCCCATAATTTGCCAGAACATTTAGACTATCCAGGGAAACACCAGTAGCACCTAAAATATATAAAGAATTAGACATACCCCAACACTTAACCACACATGAAAAGATGTCCTTTTTGCTATATGACAACCACATCAACGATAAAAAAAAGATAATTTATGCTACTAACAACACTGTTAACACACTGTAACACATGTAACACACATGGATGATTGGCACATTTAGGTTCTGCACTCCACCTTTCAGTTAAATACATGGTCAATACAAAAATGCAAATATCCAATTAGCATATGCACTTTTACGTAACAAACAAAGTGTCACTTGCAGTGAAACGCTTAGACATATAAAACAATAAACTAACTACTGTAACCCTCAAAAAGCATCATAGATTTTTAACATGAAATGGTTTCCACTATACTAAAACCCTACCCATGCACTGCACTTTAATTGTTCTACTATCATTTCAACTATAACATATTAAGGCACTTACAAAAATACACCAAAAGTATGGAATATTCTAATATTGAATTTGCACCTAAAATTCAAAAGTAGCAGCTTTGGCATACATCCCTGTTATGGAAGTCACTAAGTATTATGACATACTAATTGAACCCCTCTATTACCACATGCATGAAACAAAACTAGCCCCATTAATGAATTGCTTTGAAGATAATTGGCTTGGTCACCTCTACTCATCAGAACACAGATGCCAACCCATGTTTCACGTTCCATGGTGGAATGTCTGTGACAGCACCTTGTAGGAAGAAGCAAAGACAAATAACACAGTGGAAGGGTGGTACAATCCCTTCCAATGAACAAATGGAAGATTCCACTTTACACTCCACCAATTTGTAGAAATACTTACAAAAAACAAAGCTACCAGGACCTGTAACTGAAATAATAACATTTAAAACTTTCCAAAACACACACTTTATTAATATTTACTTCTAAATAATACTAACCAACTTTTAAATATTAACCTTTTGGTGCGGGCGTCGGCCACTGGCCGACGCCCACACACCCTCCCTGGTGCGGGTCACGACCAGTGGCCAACACCAGGAAGGGTATTAATAAATCCTCGGGAAGCTCCCGTGTCTCCCCCCGCCCCCCACCCGCCCCTTTGTGACGTCAGCGCGCCACGAGGCGCGCTGACGTTACAAAGGTGTTTTCCCCATCAAAGCAGGAAGCAGCCTTGCGGCCGCTTCCTGCTTCAATGGGGAAAACGGCCTTCCCCACGTTCGGGAAGGCCTTGTAAGAAAGGGGAGAGTCTCCCCTTTCTTACGAGGCCTTCTGAAAGTGTTTCCTGGCCCCCGATCGCAGCACAGCAGTTTCAGAAGGCCTCGTAAGAAAGGGGAGAGTCTCCCCTTTCTTACGAGGCCTTCTGAAAGTGTTTCCTGGCCCCCGATCGCAGCTGTGCTGCGATCGCGGGCCAGGAAACACCACTAGACGCCAGGGATTTCACTTGGGGGGGTCGGCCCCCTTCCAAAAATAAATAAAAAAGGTAGGTGCCCCCGGGGGGGGGGGGGGGGGTGCGCGATCGTCCCTCCCCCCAGGGGAAATTTTATTTAAAAAATAAAAATGAATAAAATAAAAAGACAGGGGGTCGCCCATGGGCAGGGTGACCCCCTGTGGGGGCAATATTTTTTTTTTAGATGTTGTAGGGTTTCCCTGGGGGCCATTTTGGCCCCCAAGGAACCATACAACAACAAACAAAAAAATAGAACTATGTGTAGATCTATATATATATATATATATATATAGATATATCTATGTAGATATATCTATGTACATGGATATATCTATAGATATATCTATGTAGATATATATATAGATAGATCTATATATATCAATCAAAGAGATTTATAAAGCGCGCTACTCACCCGTGAGGGTCTCAAGGCGCTTGGGGGGGGGAGGAGGGAAAGGGGCTGGGAGGTTAACTGTTCAAAAAGCCAGGTTTTGAGGCCCTTCCTGAAAAGAAGAAGGTTTTGGGTCTTGCGAAGGTGGGTTGGGAGGGCGTTCCAGGTTTTGGGTGCAAGGTAGGAGAAGGATCTGCCCCCGGTGGTGGTGTGTTTGATGCGGGGGACAGAGGCGAGAGAGAGGTCAGCTGAGCAGAGGTTTCGTGTAGGGGTGTGGAAGGTGACTCTCGTTGAGGTAGGCAGGGCCTGTGTTGTGGAGTGATTTGTGTGCGAGGATGAGGATCTTGAAGGTGATCCTTTTGTCAATGGGGAGCCAGTGGAGGGATTTGAGGTGTGGAGAGATGTGTCCGGGGAGGTCGAGGATGAGTCGTGCTGCTGAGTTCTGGATGCGTGTAGTTTGCGCTTGAGTTTTAGAGTGGTGCCGGCGTAGAGGGCGTTTCCGTAATCAAGTCTGCTGCCGATGAGTGAGTGAGTGACAGTTTTTCTGGTCTCTGTGGGGATCCATTTGAATGTTTTTTTCAGTATACGGAGTGTGTTGAAGCATGAGGAGGTGAGAGCGTTGATTTGTTGGGTCATCGAGAGGGAGGAGTCTAGGATGATGCCGAGGTTGCGTGCGTGGTTGGCGGGGGTGGGTGCAGGGCCTAGCGTGGTGGGCCACCATGAGGGGTCCCAGGTGTTTTTCTGTGGGCCAAAGAGGATTATTTCGGTTTTGCTTGAGTTGAGTTTCAGGTGGTTGGCGGTCATATATATATCACTTTTGTCAATATGTGTGTGGTTTCCCTGGGGGGAAAAGGGTCAGACTTGTCTAGTGGCAGTTTTAGTGCCATAAAGAAGCGCAGAAGGTTTATATGCCTACTGCAAAGAGCAAATCTGTATTTTATGTAAATAGCTGAGTACATTAGTAAAGTCAGCCATTACCTGCGCTATAATACCAATGAAATGTATGTGCGGGTGGAGGGCGGCTATGGAGAGATGAAGGGCACTTTTGCTGGGTGGTAATAAGGGAATCCTAGGAGGAGGGAGTGGGAGCACCAATAATGATTGTTGGACTGGACGCAGGAGGTGCTAAAGACTGTGACGAATGGTATGTGACAAGGTGTTTTTTGAGTGTCTTGAAAGAACGTGCTGATTGAGGGAAGAAGCGCAGGTAAGGTGGCCTCTACTGTTGCACGTATCTCACACACACCATTGATTTTGTGACTGTCTACGTAGGCTAGTGTTTTAGAGCAACAGTTTAGCCAATAGCAGAGATGGCATCTTGATGGATGACTGCTGCCTGCACTCGGGTTATAGAGGACCGCTCTGACATAGGATCAGAGACTGAGACATCAGATACTGAGACAGCATCTGAGGGATAGGACAATGGCGCAGACTCTGGGAGTGATTTTTCAGTCGGAGGAGTCCCATTCGATAACTCCTCTTCCAGTACATTATGAGGGAGGTGATGAGGACAGTCCTGCTGTCCCTTCACAAGCTGTTTGTGCAACTGGGTAATAGTGGGTTAGCCCAACCCAGAGAGCAGGTGAATGCGGCGGCAAGCAGAGAGAGAGAGAGTGCTCTCTTGGGAGCTCCCCAATTTAGTTCAGCCCCCAATTCCACCACCCAAATCGTATTGTGGAGACATCAACATTATCTATGGCAAAACAAACTAGTTTTGTAAGGCAGGCACCTGTGTTTTTGGTCCTGGATTCGGCGGCCATATAGAGAAACACACTAAACCCATACATTTCTGGAAACTACACTTTCGTGGGAGTCCACAGAGGTGTGACTTGTGTGGATTCCCCAAAGTTTTCTTACCCAGAATACCCTGCAAAGCTGAAAAGGTGAATAAAAACTCTATTTTTCTCGCATTTCTGTCTCACAAACTACAGGAATATGCTGGGATCCACAAAATTCCTACCACCCAGTGACTCCTCACCTGTCCTGATAAAAACACTACCCCACTCGAGTGCCTACACCTATGGATCACCCCAGGGTCAACAGCTGACTCACGTAAGGACCAACATTGACCGTTGTGTGATCTATTCCTGTCGCTGGCACCAGGCCTACCCACACAAGTGAGGTATCAAATTTATCGGGAGACTTGGGGGAACTCTGGGTGGAAGGAAATTTGTGGCTCCTCTCAGATTCCAGAACTTTCTGTCACCGAAATGTGAGGAAAACTTGTTTTTTTAGCCACTTTTTGAGGTTTGCAAAGGATTCTGGGTAACAGAACCTGGTCAGAGCCCCACAAGTCACCCATCTAGGATTCCCCTAGGTCTCTAGTTTTCAAAAATGCATAGGGTTGGTAGGTTTCCCTAGGTGCCGGCTGAGCTAGAGGCCAAAATCCACAGCTAGGCACTTTGCAAAAAACAGCTCTGTATTCTGTCAAAAAATGGGATGTGTCCACGTTGTGTTTTGGGGCATTTCCTGTTGCGGGCGCTAGGCCTACCCACACAAGTGAGGTATCATTTTTATCGGGAGACTTGGGGGAACATAGAATAGCAAAACAAGTGTTATTGCCCCTTATCTTTCTCTACATTGTTTCCTTCCAAATATAAGAGAGTGTGTAAAAAAGACATCTATTTGAGAAATGCCCTGCAATTCACATGCTAGTATGGGCACCCCGGAATTCAGAGATGTGCAAATAACCACTGCTCCTCAAAACCTTATCTTGAGCCCATTTTGGAAATGCAAAGGTTTTCTTGATATCTATTTTTCACTCTTCATATTTCAGCAAATGAATTGCTGTATACCCAGTATAGAATGAAAACCAACTGCAGGGTGCAGCTCATTTATTGGCTCTGGGTACCTAGGGTTCTTGATGAACCTACAAGCCCTTTATATCCCCGCAACCAGAAGAGTCCAGCAGACAAAACGGTATATTGCTTTTGGAAATCTGACATTGCAGGAAAAAGTTACAGAGTAAAACATAAAGAAAAATGGCTGTTGTTTTCAGCTCAATTTCAATATTTTTTTATTTCAGCTGTTATTTTCTGTAGGAAAACCTTGTAGGATCTACACAAATGACCCCTTGCTGAATTCAGAATGTTGTCTAGTTTTCAGAAATGTTTAGCATTCTGGGATCCAGCATTGGTTTCACACCCATTCCTGTCACTAAATGGAAGGAGGCTGAAAGCACCAAAAATTGAAAAAATGGGGTATGTCCCAGTAAAATGCCAAATTTGTGTTGAAAAATGTGGTTTTCTGATTCAAGTCTGCCCGTTCCTGAAAGGTGGGAAGATAGTGATTTCAGCACCAGAAACCCTTTGTTGAAGGCATTTTCAGGGAAAAAAACACAAGCCTTCTTCGGCAGCCCTTTTTTCCAATTTGTTTGGAAAAAACGAAATTTTCACTGTATTTTGGCTATTTTCTTGGTCTCCTCCAGGGGAAACCACAAACTCTGGGTACCATTAGAATTCCTAGGATGTTGGAAAAAAAGGACGCAAATTTGGCATGGTTAGCTTATGTGGACAAAAAGTTATGAAGGCTTAAGCGCGAACTACCCCAAATAGCCAAAAAAGGGCTCGGCACTGGGGGGGGGGAAAGGCCCAGCAGCTAAGGGGTTAAACTGATAATTAAATATTACAATAAAAACATTTGAAAATGATAATAATTTAAAAGCCAGCAAAACCAGGATTAAGTTAAATGGCCAAAACCTCTCTGTTACCAGTACACATATCATAACTCAGTAAAAAAGCACAAGACCACATAAAAATTAAACAAAAATAATGCCAACAAACTATCATTGCCCACCCAATAACGTCAATAAATGAAAAGAACACTATTTTGTAGCTGAAGTCCTGGTAAGTGAATTAATTAATCAAAAATATAAATCCCAAAAAAGTGTCAATAAAAAGAAATGCAAAAATATTAAAAAATAAATAACACTAAACTGCAACATCCAATGTGACTGTAGTAATGAAGGAAATCCACTTGAAACCTGAAAAAGGTGAAAAATGCTTCAGGAAAACTAAAAAAGGAAAGAAAAAGTAAAAAATAATTTAGGTTAAGAAAGTAACCAACTATTTTCCTCAAGCAAAAAAAAATAAAGTTTAAAAATAAAGTCTGATGTCCAAAAAACCTGTAAAGCAGACACATAAATCAATCCAAACAACATTTACAACCTTCATATAAAACACACCACAGTAGGAAAAACTTCAGGAACAATCATAAAATAATTTTAAAAATCAAATAGAAAATGTATATATATATGGCAACTTACAATAAGGCCAACCACACTAGCCTAAACCCTTCAAAATAATTTTAAATTATTCTTACCTAAATCAAAGAGCAGGGCTGGGAAACCAGAACTGCAAAGTCCATGAACAGCTCAAAATGAAGAGTTGAGAATTACTATTCCCACTCCAATTTAGGGCACAATTAGGAGTTTAACAGTTTTGGGAACGCCATGACAGCGATGCCGGTTAGCTCACCACAGTGCTGGCAGTCCGACCCAGTATTACAGCGCATGCGGTTGCATAGGCGAAAGACCACCGTGGTCCATCCGACACCGCCAGTAAATCTAGAATGCAGCATTGGTGAGATAGGCCAATGCATCTGTCGGCGGTTGGACCGCCAGTGTAACTGCCGGACCAATTATGAGGTGGCTTTCCGCCGACGTCACTGTGGCAGTCCAACCATCACATCTGAGCAGGCAGAAAGGGATGGATATAAGGCTGAAATTCACCTGTACTAAGCTTCACACACACCCTGTGTCGCCATGGAGCAAATCGTACATGTACTTCCACTGCTTGTGCTGCTAGATAACACCCAAAACTAACGCTTTCATGGACGCAACTGACGGTAAGCAAAACACGTACCCGTTTCCATCAACTCCACAGCAACTCGATGCCCTGCCATGGACCGGGCATGGGGTATGTTTTCCAAACATATTTTGTGTGGCCCTGTTCAGAGTTGTACTCAATGTATGACCCACTCACAGTCCTATAATGTCCTCTTTGGCCAGGTCACTGACACTGCACAGCCACACTCTACAAAAGTTGCTATGTGTGCACATCCCATAATCGGGGATACTGATGTGTCTATAACATTGTGTCACCCAGAGCAACTCCACATCAATAGCATGCCTACTAATCTAAGTGACACCTTCACATTGCTCACATGCCATGGCCTGTTGTGACATAAAAGATACATTTGTAGGGATGTGACATTGAACTGAAACACACCTTCTCTGCTAAATATCTGTGATGGACTTCCGCATATCACCCACATTTCAAGATAATGGAAGGTAAATGAGATTAAAAATAATTAATGTGTGAAACATTGAAACGTCACAATGTAAAGAATCCCTGCAGAATAGGAATGATTCTACCAGTAGAGCCCCTGGAAGGCTGGTGCCCTGGCCCACATTCCACTTTGCACATGCCTCAAAACCACTATTAACACAGGAACTTTGGCTTGGTGTATATCAGGGACAACCAATAGTATAACCAAGTGCCATGCATGAGTGGGAAATGTGTAAGTCCAAGTCATGAAAGCAAATACAGCAGTAATAGCATGGGTCACACATTTAGATAAAGTAGGTGTAAGGTACACACATGAAAATGGACACGTCCATTTAAATGTATATAATTAAACATCCTCCATGTGGGGACAAACAAATCTCTAGCTTGCACACATTAAACAAACGTCCAACCTACATCAGAAGGAGAAAGGTAACCCAATAGATGATGGCATTGGCCAAGCCAAGATTAAATACTTACCATATGAAACACCATCCAATGCAATGTCAGTTCCAATTGGATTACATCCCACATACTCATCCATTTAACATTTCCCCTTGTCCTGGGTGACTCCAGCACTGGTTTCAAGATCAGATCATACCAGCCACATCAAACTGAACATCAATCAGGGTGAAACAAACACAACTGTAGTTATATATCCCAAAGTATCCATGAACATCAAAATGGAAGAAAAGTAATGGCAGGACCAATGTGTATGGAAACTAGTAACTGATGTTTATTAGAAACAAATGACGACATGTAGTCAAGGCCAAAGGCCAGTCTAATTGTCCAAATGTGGTTCAGCACACTGCTATGCCACTAAACGTGCCTCCCAGAACACTGCCATGGGAACCTCCACCAGAAGGGGCCTCTAGTGGGCACACCAGGCACCTAAATGATGTGTTATGGGAGGGGTGGGGTCGGTTTTGGGATGGGTGGGTTTGTTTTTGGGAGGGCTGGGCCTGACTTTGGGAGGGATATCCTTTTGGGGGGTTTCTTTGGGGTATGGCTGTGTTCAGTGGCAGAGGATCAGGTGTCACAAGTGAGGACTTGGATTTGGAAAGGATGGGTTGGGGTGTGGACCACGTCAGTTTGGCTTTGGGAGGGTGTTGATTTTTACAGGGGGGGAGGAGAAGGGCAAATATTAAACTATCTTTTGGATAATGGGTAGGGTGTCCAGGAGAGATTAGGGGTTGGTAGGTTGGAGATGTGGAAGTGTCAGGTATGTGTGTTGTTGGTGCTGCTGTCTGTGTGTCTGAAGTATGAATTTTGTGTTTTGTGGGTGTTTTGTTTTATGGTGTGTGATTGTGGATGTGCTGTGTGAGCTGGGAGTTGGTTTGGTGTGGTCTCTGGGGCTACGGTGGGAGTGGGAGTGGTGCCTGGGTCTGTAGGTGTGGTGTCTGGGGTACGGTGTGGGGGCGCGGATGGGGTGTGGGTGTGGTGCCTAGGAGTATGGTGGAGTGGGTCTGTGGGTGTGGTGTTAGGGTGTATGGAGGGGTGATGGATGGGTCTGCAAGTGTGGTGGTGGTGTCTTGGGGTATGGTAGGGTGGTGGTTGTGAGTGGGATGAGTGTCTGGTGAGTGTTTACATGCTTGTGTGTTTTGTGGTGTTTCTGTTTACATGTGCTGCTTGGGGCTGTTGAGGTGTGTGCATGCTTTTGTGTGACTGTGCTTAGGAAAGGTATGGGAATAGAGAAATTGGATGGGGAAGAGGCAAATCGTGGGGTGGAAGTATGGGAGGGGAGGAAGGCTGCCCTGAGGGACAAAGCCAAAGCCTGAAAATATCTCTGTAGGGCAGGCATAGAATTGTGGATGCCTTCCAGGTAGGCCACATCCATTGCAGATAGCGGCCCTGCACCTGGATGGCTTTCAGTAGTATCAACAAAAAGAGGGATCGGGAGGGTTAAAGGTCCAGTGTACATACTCCCAATACGTATAATCAATAGCAAAAAGTACACAGTTCCTAACTCTAGGGTGAACAATTAAAGTTTAGGAGCTAGAACCCTCACACACCCGGAAGGGTGTCATGCTTCATCATCGGGAAGCTCCTCGTCAGACCGGCTGGTGCAATGTCTGACGGGCTCCCCTTTCGGGGGCTCTTTGCCGGAGATCTTTTTGATATGAGGTAGCTGCCGTTAAATTATAAAGGTCAGGCACTCTGAATGGCAGGAGAGTAATAAAATTAAGATTGATTAGTAACCCCTAAAATTGTTTTAATTTAATATCTAACTAGAGGGGTTACGATCAAGATTAAAAACATAGTTAAGTGGAAGATGAGAATGATGCTCAACCACTTTAGAAAGCCTGGAGTACTGGGAAATTGTCACCTGCCCCCTAGGGTCTGGTCAACATGTTTCGCGTAATATTGGTCGTAAAAGATCCTCTAACGCTTCATCAGGACCTATAACTAACTAGACTTCTCCTGGCTGTATATACAAGAAGACTATGGGCCTCATTATGACCCTGGCGGGCGGCGGAGGCCGCCCGCCAGGATCCCGCCCTCCAAATTACCGCGCCGCGGTCAAAAGACCGCGGCGGGTATTACGAGTTTTCCCCTGGGCTGGCGGGCGGTTCCAGTTAAACCGCCCGCCAGCCCAGGGGAAAACGACCTTCCCACGAGGATGCCGGCTCGTAATCGAGCCGGCGGAGT
Organism: Pleurodeles waltl; assembly: GCF_031143425.1. Classification (NCBI taxonomy): domain Eukaryota; kingdom Metazoa; phylum Chordata; class Amphibia; order Caudata; family Salamandridae; genus Pleurodeles; species Pleurodeles waltl. The sequence continues at coordinate 35,743,558 of NC_090449.1, forward strand.
GGGAAGGTGCGACGGGTGCTACTGCACCCGTCGCGTATTTCACTGTCTGCAAGGCAGACAGTGAAATACATTTTGGGGCCCTCTTACGGGGGCCCCTGCCGTGCCCATGCCATTGGCATGGGCATGGCAGGGGCCCCCAGGGGCCCCGCGACCCCCCCTACCGCCATCCTGTTCATGGCGGCTTTCCCGCCATGAACTGGATGGCGGTAGGGGGGGTCAGAATCCTCATGGCTGCGGAGCGCGCTCCGCAGCCATGGAGGATTCCAATGAGCAGCGGAAAGTCAGCGGGAGACCGCTGACTTTCCGCTTCTGACCGCGGCTGAACCGCCGCGGTCAGAATGCTCATTGGAGCACCGCCAGCCTGTTGGCGGTGCTCCCGTGGTCGGTGGCCCTGGCGGCCACCGGCCGCCAGGGTCAGAATGACCCTCTATGTCTCATTGCATGTATGAAAGGAAATTTGCAGTCACTTACAGCATTTGCGTGAACTGTCTCGTCAATAGTCTGAAACAAAAAAAGGTCGCCCTAGAAAACAAAAAATATAATACAAACAATTCTGAGAACACGGTAGTATAACCTTCACCCCCAATGTGAATCTGTGCATCGAGTGTCAAACACATAAAGAACATTTGCTTACCCGCCCTCTGCGTTTGGGGGGCCCCTTAGGGGGTAGCACGATCCAGCCTATAGCTTCTGGCAGGGGTAAAATGTTGTTAGCATGTTGAAAAATATTTAAGACTAGAATAGGGGACAAAATATGTAATATAGTAACCCCTAAAAAAACCAAAATATTAATGCCGGAATCAGTAAATTTGCTATGCAGCGTAAAAAAAAACACATTATCCTGACATCATCATTTTTTTCAATCTTATATCTGTAAAAATAGCCGTATGTTTCAATTATTCCTTATCTTTAACTAACTGTATGACCAGGTTAACAGTCATACTACATCTGAAAACGAGGCATATTCCCATCTAACCATCATTGCAGATGAAACAGTCCCACTCGATGAAGGCATACCAAGTATAATGAAAACGTTTTTTCAAAGTTAGTCTCTGTCAGGCAATGTCCTTAGCATTCAATTACCCACACTTACTTGTCTATAGGCGTCCTCAATTCGAGGCACCTACCCACGTTCGTGCTTGCCCCTGTAGTTAGCGAGCCGGTGCTCGATCGGCACATTTTAAACGCGGTAAGGAAGCTAATTGCTTCCGCGTTGTGACGGCGTCTCTTAATAGAAAGGGAAAACGGACTTAACGAAGTCCGAGTAGTTAGCAAATGCCAAGTAGTGTCGGCCATCTTGGAGAGGGGTTTGGATGGCTGATCTCTAATTGGGATCAAAGAATGCAAACAAAGGACGTTTTGGAGAAAATGAATTCATTTTGTCAATCGTCACAATGACTTTGGTATATAATGTCAACATATGGGGTAATGGGACCTGATAATAGGTAGTAAATCAAGCAAATGAAATAAAAAAAAGGGGAAGATACATTGTTTTTTTGGAAAGTTCATAAATATACCCATCGTCAGGGGTCATAAAAATGGTTATGGGAAGATTAGCCTCATTTGATGCAGATACGTAAATGGGCCATGCTACTAGCGAGACAAAGATACCCAGGGGATGTCATCATTCAACCCAATGATGTTGGTATGTAATTTGAACACCCAACGTTGTTCAAGTCTGAACAATGATTGGGAAGAATCATTGGTCAACTCTGGGGATTCCAACACTACCCAGCGCAAATCGTCTGGATGGTGGGGTTTATCAAGAAAGTGGGCACATAATTTAGTAGTTATTCGGCCACATCTGATGTTACTTCTATGTTCATTAATCCTTATCTTGACAGGTCTGGTGGTCATTCCTATATATCGTAAGCCGCATGGACATGTTATCATGTACACACAATTCCTTGTGTTGCAATTGGTATGTTTCCTCAGGTTCCATCGGCCGATGGGTACCAGATCAAGTGTCTTCGTGTGGTATGTCAAAAAACAGACAATTCCATGTCCATGCGGCTTACGATATATAGGAATGACCACCAGACCTGTCAAGATAAGGATTAATGAACATAGAAGTAACATCAGATGTGGCCGAATAACTACTAAATTATGTGCCCACTTTCTTGATAAACCCCACCATCCAGACGATTTGCGCTGGGTAGTGTTGGAATCCCCCGAGTTGACCAATGATTCTTCCCAATCATTGTTCAGACTTGAACAACGTTGGGTGTTCAAATTACATACCAACATCATTGGGTTGAATGATGACATCCCCTGGGTATCTTTGTCTCGCTAGTAGCATGGCCCATTTACGTATCTGCATCAAATGAGGCTAATCTTCCCATAACCATTTTTATGACCCCTGACGATGGGTATATTTATGAACTTTCCAAAAAAACAATGTATCTTCCCCTTTTTTTTATTTCATTTGCTTGATTTACTACCTATTATCAGGTCCCATTACCCCATATGTTGACATTATATACCAAAGTCATTGTGACGATTGACAAAATGAATTCATTTTCTCCAAAACGTCCTTTGTTTGCATTCTTTGATCCCAATTAGAGATCAGCCATCCAAACCCCTCTCCAAGATGGCCGACACTACTTGGCATTTGCTAACTACTCGGACTTCGTTAAGTCCGTTTTCCCTTTCTATTAAGAGACGCCGTCACAACGCGGAAGCAATTAGCTTCCTTACCGCGTTTAAAATGTGCCGATCGAGCACCGGCTCGCTAACTACAGGGGCAAGCACGAACGTGGGTAGGTGCCTCGAATTGAGGACGCCTATAGACAAGTAAGTGTGGGTAATTGAATGCTAAGGACATTGCCTGACAGAGACTAACTTTGAAAAAACGTTTTCATTATACTTGGTATGCCTTCATCGAGTGGGACTGTTTCATCTGCAATGATGGTTAGATGGGAATATGCCTCGTTTTCAGATGTAGTATGACTGTTAACCTGGTGATACAGTTAGTTAAAGATAAGGAATAATTGAAACATACGGCTATTTTTACAGATATAAGATTGAAAAAAATGATGATGTCAGGATAATGTGTTTTTTTTTTACGCTGCATAGCAAATTTACTGATTCCGGCATTAATATTTTGGGTTTTTTAGGGGTTACTATATTACATATTTTGTCCCCTATTCTAGTCTTAAATATTTTTCAACATGCTAACAACATTTTACCCCTGCCAGAAGCTATAGGCTGGATCGTGCTACCCCCTAAGGGGCCCCCCAAACGCAGAGGGCGGGTAAGCAAATGTTCTTTATGTGTTTGACACTCGATGCACAGATTCACATTGGGGGTGAAGGTTATACTACCGTGTTCTCAGAATTGTTTGTATTATATTTTTTGTTTTCTAGGGCGACCTTTTTTTGTTTCAGACTATTGACGAGACAGTTCACGCAAATGCTGTAAGTGACTGCAAATTTCCTTTCATACATGCAATGAGACATAGTCTTCTTGTATATACAGCCAGGAGAAGTCTAGTTAGTTATAGGTCCTGATGAAGCGTTAGAGGATCTTTTACGACCAATATTACGCGAAACATGTTGACCAGACCCTAGGGGGCAGGTGACAATTTCCCAGTACTCCAGGCTTTCTAAAGTGGTTGAGCATCATTCTCATCTTCCACTTAACTATGTTTTTAATCTTGATCGTAACCCCTCTAGTTAGATATTAAATTAAAACAATTTTAGGGGTTACTAATCAATCTTAATTTTATTACTCTCCTGCCATTCAGAGTGCCTGACCTTTATAATTTAACGGCAGCTACCTCATATCAAAAAGATCTCCGGCAAAGAGCCCCCGAAAGGGGAGCCCGTCAGACATTGCACCAGCCGGTCTGACGAGGAGCTTCCCGATGATGAAGCATGACACCCTTCTGGGTGTGTGAGGGTTCTAGCTCCTAAACTTTAATTGTTCACCCTAGAGTTAGGAACTGTGTACTTTTTGCTATTGGCTTTCAGTAGTGCCCTCTGACCCACAGAGATGTTTCTCAGGAGATCAATAACCTCCTCATTTAAAGCAGCTGGGTTAACAGGGGCAGGTGGTGAAGTGCCTGGAGCGAAGGAGACCGCTCCCTTCTTGGGTGAGGGGGCCAACTGGGTGGAGAGCAACATAGAGGGAGGAGAGGGTAGTGGTGGTGGCGGACAAGGATGGTGTTGGAACTGGTCCTGTATGTCCCACCACCACTAGGGAGTGTCCACTGGAGCTGCACTCGAATGATGATGATGTAGAGTCTGTGTCCTCCGTGACACTCCCCTCACCCTCTGGGCCACTAGGTCCCTCTGTGTCTGTAGTGTCATGACTGGAGGTACCATGGCCCGCTGCTCCCTCACAGATGTTTGCCTTGTCTCCGCATCTTGCCTGGGATGATGCTGAAATGACAAATAGAAATAGGGTCATTGCATTTGCCAGAAAACACTTGACCAACAGCTTGGATCGCACAGCAATACCATAATGTAGAGTAGACCCCAGCAACAAGGTCCACCAAAGTGGCTTCAACATTTGCAAGGTCACATGCATGGATGCTACATGACCTGGAAACAGTTTCCCACAGTAAAGTCAGAATCACAGACAACTCCAATTCTATTAGTTAAGTTGTGAAATCACAATACCCATGTATCAAGTAAGAGACCTTGTCACCTTGAATGGTTTGCTCTTATAGCATACCTCAGTAACCTGTTGTCATGAAACAGTATGGCAGTGCCAAATGTATTCCTACAGATTACACACAAAGCCCTGAAGTCAGCAAATGTTCATATACTTAATACCACATCATGAAAAAATGATGGTCAACTAATACATCTATGTTGCAGGAAGATGTTCAGTAGCTGGAAGAAGGTGACATGGAAAAACTCATGTTACACTATAGAAATTTCACAATGGTAACTTCATAATGGCCCTCATTACGACTTTGGCGGTCTTTTACACAGACTGCCGATGCCGTGGCGCCAGAAGACCGCCATATTACAAGTACTGATGGATTTCTGCCACAATTTGGGTGGAAGTCCTTCAGCAGTCGTGCTGGTGGTTGGCGGCACAGAGGCACTACCATAGCCGCACCGCCACACCAAAAGGAATCTGCCCGCTATATTCCGAGCAGTAATACGCCATGGCGGTGTCCTGATGGCGGGGCGCTGCCGGCGGTGGAAGCGCTGGGTCCCGTTCCCTGGAGGATGGCCTCCTCGCCGGACAAGGTAAGTCGATCGTCCGACAGGGGAGAAAGGTGTGGAAGGGGTGAAGGGGTGCTGTTATGGGAGGGGGGTATTCTAATTGCAGGGGAGAGTTGGGGGAATCGTCTACCAACAGCCTTTCCACCAGGGTTTTTTCATGGAGGTGCTACTGCTGCAGAAACCCTGGCAGAAAGCCAACTCATTATACCACCGGCGGTCTTTAGAGGACAGCTGGCCTGGAGGTGCTGTCCTCTGTCCCGGCTGTCCTACTCCCCTGGCGGTACCAGTAGAGATGTGGTGGTTTGGACTCTGCCAATCCGCCACACTCGTAATGTGGTGGTCTTCTCCACCGGCCTGTCAGCAATGAGACCGGAGCTCGGCCCTCGCAATCTTCGGACCGCCAGGGTCATAATGAGGGCCAATATGTCCATTATCAAAATAGTCTCATGAAAGTTACTAATGTAGCTTCGCTTTATAACACATGTCACACAGAAAAGTACACTGGGGATAATTTCGTCAAACTATCTGGAAGATTTGTCTACAAATATCCACAGCACAATGAACCTACTAGGCCTAGGGAAAGGACCAGTCTTGATTGGTACTGGTGAGAACACCATTCTAACATTGCGTAACTAAAAGCCAATAGTCCATTGAATGTTGTTGAGGCTCAGAAAATCTCTAATACCTGAAGAGATGGTTTAATCCAGTGGTTCCCAACCTGTGGTCCAAGGACCACTGGGGGTCCGCAAAGCCTCCTCAGGGGGTCTGTGACTACTTAGAAAATTAAATAATTTTAACAGATTAGGTCCCCAGCTTTCAGTAATGACTCACTGGGGGGTCCCCGTATTCCAATAATGATTCAGTGAGGGTCCCTGGGTTCCAGTATTGATAAAGTGGGGGTCCACTGAAGCCAAAAGGTTGGGAACCACTAGTTTAATCTGTTTCTCAATGTGAAGGTACATCACTGTACCTTTTTTCATGAAATCACAAATTACATTGAATTACTGAGTGTACACACTCACATATGATTCCCACAATTCTGCATGTCACTCCCTGATGCATGGTAAAGAATCTTTGCCAATAAATATGTGCAAATCACTTTGCTTAAAAATTCCACATCAATGGCATGGGAATGCACATTGTGAGTAATTACTGTAGGTCTCCCTGTCATGTCCTTCATTGCTTCTGCAATTAGACAGGACTAATGACATTGAGTAATGGATTAGGGTATGTGTGACCCACCAACCAATATTGATAAACTCCTGTCTGTGGTAACACATGAACTGTATACCCATCACATATAACTATTTTCCAATACATGTTTGCATGTACACATATGTGATGAAACCAGACATCATCCTACGAAGACAGGTTGATCATGTGTGAAACAGTTGTGTAAATGATACTACAAACATGAAAGGTGCACATGCCGACATGTAGGCACAAATACTGATGGCAACAGTGATGTTAGCCAACTCATGTAACTGTACATTCACCACTTACCAAGGCAAAGTATTGTTCAATGACTACACCCAAAGTGCACTGTATGCCGTGTCACATGTATGAGGGCCACCTTTACATGAGATACCATAGCGGGGTAGCAGCACTCTTGACACACTGAAGAGAAGTGGCCTGTTGGGTACAAACGCCAATATACTCTCTTGAACAGACACATGTCTCAGTACAGTGATCAATCAGCTCATGTTGTTTGATGTTGTGGCTAACACTCTGAGTACAAGTGGCCTGTTGGATATAAATGCGACCCACAACATCAAACAACATGAGCTGATTGATCACTGTACTCAGCCATGTATCTCCTCAAGAGAGTATATTGGTAGTGGACTGAATTCCGTTGTGTTCCTGGTCATTTGGACAATAGGCAAGGCACATCGGCATGCACCTACTACCAGTCCTACACAAACAATAACTCTTCTTGTGCATCGTACATAGGTCACCTCCAATATTCATGGGGAGATGGGTGCCTCTAACACATAAAGCTGGCAATGTAACGTATGAATCTTCCCAGGACTCACCCCGTGTAGCTGCTGTGATTCCCTCAACCACCCATCAAGCTCCGGGTAGGCCACCGCTAGTATGCAGGCCATTTAGGGGAGTCAGGGTCCGGCGCACACCCCATCCACATTGGGAGGACAGCCCAGCTGAACGTCCGCGATCTTCCGGGCCCAGGGTCTCAGGCCCTCCCACCTTTTCTGACAATGGAATCTGCACTAGCGATAGACTCCCAGAGTCCACACCTTCTGGGCAATGGCTGTCCAAATGGTTTGCTTCTGATGAGTGTTGGCCTGTATGGATGCAACAGACAAATGAAGAGCTCATAATTGCATAATTTAGGATATCTGGTTGGTTAACACACATTTTGTAGACACCTAGCGCAAGCATTTTTTAATTGCTAATTCACTACATGTATAGATCTCACCTGCTGATAAGTACAGGGCCATAAATACTTTTGTAGTCATCTGCTGATTATCAACAACCCTGGTCATGGCCCACACTGACTGAGCCAGCTCACTAACATCATGTAGCCCAGCGCCAACCGACATGTACTGTGATGTGAGCCACTATCAAACACAACACACCATTGTGACCTTCTGAAGAGTAAACTACTTGTGCATGACTGTACAGACACCTTTACATCCAGGCACATTGACGTCTTGCATATGATCCATACAGGCTACTACCATAGTATAGACTACACCCTAAGACTTGGGTGTCAATGAAAGGGCTGACATGGGTGTCACGGAGAGCTTCCTCTCTCTGGATTTGTGGACATGTGGACTACCTAATGGAATCGCATGCAACATTGGATTGAGTTTGTGTGGTATTTACTGGTATCACAGGACACACTTTATACCATATGTGGCATTCTTACAGAGATGACATACAACATACCAAGGTATGTTTGGTCTGATTTGTTGAAAGTAACAAAGCTAGCGAATCACATGCAATGATATCTCTAGAACTATCTGCACTGGATGTTTGTCACTTGTGCAATAGGCCTATACAGTGCAAACACGACTTATGGAAAAGTGACAACAGACCTGTGGGAGTAAGGGTCCTGTCAGTAGTAAATGTTACGCCTTGATAATGTAGATCAATTGAAGGATGTACCAGGTCAGGGGGTTAACTCAGCCACCATTCCAAATATAATCAATGTAAAAGCATTCAGGCCTACTATTGGTTCAGAAGATTCATTTTGGGAACATCCAGGGATCTGCATGTCCACAGGGAGTTTACCCCCAGTGCATCAGTTTCATTGCCTTAGTAACTCTGCCCCAGCCTGAGCTATGGCCCATATTGGGAAAACCTTTTGACAGGCCTTGCTCTCTGCAGGCTGAGCATACTGAACAACATGAACATCACACTTCCATCACTTCAATACATAACAGTACATCTTGTGGCCATCCTACATGTGAGCTGAAGGTTGGGTGGCACTCTGAAGGGGTCAGTGAGGTTTAGCTAGCTCCCAGACAACAGTTTGCCAAGGCCTGATCTGGGCTGAGTGATATGTGGGAGTGCACACATTGCCAACATCCTCCTCAACTGCTTCTAACAGTATACATACACAGCTCATCCTATAATACCAAATACATTTATTTTGTCATTTACCATCATCTGATCTTCAAATATAACATTGTTACCCTGAAAAGTGTACTTGCATATATATGTGAATGTAACAGCAGGAGGATCTAGAGTATATCACACAACACAACAGTCATTTGAAATACACAGAGTAGAGGGCTCCACAATCCATAACATGTACATCCTGTGTATGGACCACAAAATGTAACTACAGTCATGCCTGAAAAATCTCTGGGACTCAGGGGCACATTGAGAAAGGAAGAGATGGTTTTGAACAGAGTCAAATATGTATATGAGGTAGTTACCTGTTCCTCTGGTGAACCATAGAGCTGACCTCTTCGAAAAGTTTCTCCATCTCCTCTGGTGAGATGGCAGGGGCCCATTCACCTGCTTGGCCTGGCATGATTGCTCCAAGAGGTGGCAGACAGCAGTTAAAGTGGCAGAGGTGTCGATGACAGCAGTGTCAGGAGACGAGTGAGCTATTTTTCAAACCACAGCGTACATGTATGTCACGTACGTGGTCATCAGTGTAGATGGGCACAGCCATTGAGCCACGACCGTCACAGCCAACAACGTTAGCCTATGGCTGTGTCTGCCATGGATAAAACCACCCATCGGCTTTCACTAGCAGCAGCAGCTTCCTAAAGTCAGGCATCTGCCATTTGACCAGTTGAAACTACAGTACTGCTGACTGGTAATTGTGTCAACACCACTAAAAACATGTTGTAACATGTAAACATATGTAATACTCCATTGATGTGTAATGTCTTCTACACAATCATCAGTGTATTGCGTTACTGGTCATAAATGCTATTTAACCGTGGTGCACTGTACACCACCGGCAATGGTATTTTGGGAGGACAAGACATACTTTCCAATATCAAGGTGTACATGAGGACCATATAGGTGTATAATGTCCACATATATGTTGTGGACACGTGTAGACAACAATGGGGATTATAACTGGATCTTGGGTCGTAGACACTTGTATGTAAAGTGTGTGTAATGGATTTTCAGACAGTAATGTTTTGTCATATGTCTTTTGTCTTACTCATCATATATGGTGCTCTGGACAGCATACTAATGCTCCTATTCATTTGATTCCACACACATAGGTACCCTGGGAGAGGTAGAAGACAACAACCTCCAGTGTACCGTCCATTTCTAGACCTTCAGACCATGGAAGAAAGAGATGTAATTAAAAGGTTTCATCTGAATAGGAAAACTATACAAGACTTATGCCATCGGTTGCAACCAGATCTCATGCCTCAAAACAAAACACTAATCCAACATGTATACCACCCATTGTGAGACTCATGGCAGTATGACACTTTCTGGCCACAGGGTCCTTTCAATAAAGAGCGGCTATATCTGGTGGTATGTCACAACGTATGTTCAGTGGTGTTTTAAAAGATGTGCTATCAGCAATAATGGCACACATTGACAGCCATATCAGGTTCCCCAGGCATGAGGATTTAGCCAATGTGAAGGTTGGGTTGACTTCTATGGATTTTCTCACCTCCCACATGTGGTGGGAGCAATTGATAGCACTCATATTGCATTAGTGCCACGCATGCCAGTGAAAAAGTCTATTGAAACAGGAAGCACTTCCATTCTATCAACATTCAAGTTGTCTGCTTGCCAGATTTGTACATTTCAAATGTCTGTGACCAGTTCCCAAGTGCAGCCCATGATTCCTTTGTAATGAGGAACAGCACCATACCCCAGCTGGTGTCACAACTGCAACCGGAGAGGGCCTGCCTTGTTGGTAAGTAACATCTGTCCTAACTTTGCATGGGCAAAGTAATGGTGATATAATCAGCAAGTGTGTGACTCATTTTAGCACTTATGTCTCAATCCAAAACAGGAGACTCAGCATATCCCAACCGTCCTTAGTTGTGAACACCGCTGAGGAATCCAACTACGTCAGGGAAAGACCGCTTCAATGAGGCCCAAGGAAGAACACAGCGGCCAGTGGAGCGGGTTTTTGGACTCCTGAAGGCCAGATTACACTGTCTGGACAAGACTGGGGTAGCCCTCCTCTACTCACCCAGGAAGGTGTGTCAAATCACCATGGCTCGCTGCATGCTCCATAACATCACCCTGCAAAGGAACATCCTTTGCATCGCAGAGGAGGGAGAGCCTGAGGTGCCACAAGGTGAGAATTGCGAAAGGCGAAATGAGGATGAGAGTGGTGAAAAGGAACAAGCTGACTTGCGACAAGAGCTCATCAACATCTTCTTCTCATGAGTGCAATTATGTCATGAGATCTCATGACTTTGACTGTACAATGAACTCTTGTGATAATATGAGGAGTATATTTGTTCAAAATGTTAGGAAGATGGAGCTCTGGCAAATCTGTCAAAGGGTGTTTGGTGAGGAATGTTTTGACATATTCATATTTTGTTAATGTTGCTTTTTTATATCAGATTTTTGTAATGGACCACGTTTTCCAGACGTTTGCTTTGTGAATTGTTTCATGTGTACGGTTTCATAACTATACTCTTTGTTTTGTTTTTGTGTTCGTTTAGGTACCTTCACCTTGGCATCTTCATTTGATGTGACATTGGCAAGTATAAGATGCTGTTGGGACATGTGAAGTGGATATGGATTGCTCCTGGGAATGTATGTCACAGACTTTGGGTGTACAAGACCTGTGCCAAGACAGCCTGCACAATGATAGGATGGACGTTAAGGAGACTCCATAGGACTTGTTCTTTGTTGTGTGGTGGCCATGATGCATTATGTGTGTCACCATGTGGTCAGAAAATATGTAGTTGTAGGCTGAATTAATCTTTGTTTCCCTTCACATTGGCTAAATACTCTTTTTGTATGAACTTTATGTAGCTGTTGATGTGTTTCATCATTGTAGGCCAAAGTGCCTGTGGCAAATCACTGAAGTTTGTTTGCGTCACACCATCAGATGAAGAAGCACTGGACTGTAAAGTAACCTGTGAACCGTCGTACTGCCATCTGTCAGAATCTTGCATTATAAGATATTGGATTCCTTTTGTGAGGTAGGTGATATGGCTCCAGCTCATGACACCAACCACATCATTGTTTTGCCTATTCTACAGGACAATGTCTGATATATCCCTCCCTTCCATGTTCTGAAGGTCTGCACCTGTACACTTGATCACTTACACAGTATGATTCAATCGTATGATTTTTTATGCGTCTTGCATCTTGACAGACTATGATGTGGACAATGTAACAGAAATCTTCTTAGACAAGACACTTGTAAGTGTGCATTATTGTGGCATGGTTGTGATCCTGAGCTAAACATTGTGTACATGCATTATATACAGGCTCACACAAGTAGCTTGTTTTGTCATTGTATAGTTCACATGGTCTTACATAGCTACATTGCTAAATGTGAAATTTACGACAGCAAACAACGAGTTTGTGATTTGTGACTTTATTAAAGTGGTAAAGGTGAAGACATACGTGGTGCAAAAGCAAACATAAATGAAAAGTGAAGTAGTCTGTCATGGTGAATGAAACCATAGATGTAAATGCCAAATTATCTGAAATCCAAAAGTCCAGGTTATTTCTTCCATTAGAAATGGAAGTGCCCATAATTAGTCCACAGAGTGAATGTGTGACACACAAAGGAGGACATTAAGGTTGAGGTTTCTTGCTGGCAGTGGTGGGAGTCTTGCCATATGCACCTCTTGGATATTTGCATGGATGACCCCGCTTGCGAGGGCGGTGGGGGGTTCAGCTTCTGCAGAGGCAGGGTGTCTGACAGTGTTTGTTCCTCTAGCAGGGCCTCCCTTCCAGTGGTTGCCACAGATGTAGATTGGCTTGAGGTAGCTGGACCACAGGAAGGGGTATATAGTGGTTGAAAAGCCCTGCTCAGGGTTGTATGGATGTCCATCAGCACCCCTGTTAGGGTGCACATGTTGGAGTTATGGGCCTCCATCTGTTGCTACATGTCCCTCTGCAGTTGCTTAATTTCCAAACTTTCGGTAACTACCTGGCCCATCATGCCTTGGGACTCCTGACAGACCCCCAAGACTTGGCTGACAGTGTCCTCGTCGTGAGTGGCCCCAGTGGCCTCACTCTGCTGGCCCACAGAATCCCTCCCACAGACTCTACCCCCACAAGCCTGTGCCCTCTCCAAATGGGTCCTGGTCCCCCTGTGTGAGGGCTGGTGATTTGCACTTCAGGATCCAGGACTTGGGGGCACAATATTGTACTAACTGTGCTAGGTACACAGGTTTGGGCATATGTTGTTGGCTGAGATGTTGTAGCAGCAGCTGAGGTGGGAGGTGTTGGTGTGAGCACAGTGAGACTCACTGTTGCCATCTGACCAGGCTGACCAGATGTGCCAGGTCTGTCATCCACATCCACATGTCCAGGAATAATTTCATCCTTGAGGGCTTCATCCGGGGGTGGGTTGGGAGTCGGCTTGGTGGACAATGTCTGCCCAGGTGCTGTGTCAATTTGACCTGTTGAGAAATAGAGTACATTGTTATTGGTTGAAGTGTGGAATCTGCATTCAAATGTTTTGTGTCACAGTAAGTAGGGACCTAGGAAAACGTTAATAGGTAAGATTTCTTATTGTAATATATTTCCATGGTATTGAAGTTGTTGACAAGACATTTGTGGAGGTTGCAAAACTATTAGAATTGAGCAGTTCATTAGATGTGCAGATAAGCTGCATGTTAGATGAAGGAATGAACATGACATCGAGCAAACAGCTAAGCCAACACAGTGGAAAAGTAATATATGTATCTGACCAGCCCAAGGCCTAGTTGTGTAAGATACAGGTGAACACACGCCTTGGTTGTATAGGTAGTAGTAGACATCATGTGAGCAGTGTAGAGTCAATGGGTTAGCTGCCACTTCCAATCAGCTAAAGCAGCTTAATGCCTTACAAATACTTGATGTGCACACTTGGTAAGGTGTCATTCATGGCATCAATAGTTTCATTTGGGGATACCAGGACAACATCAAGTTAGGGAGGCAGGCAAACTAAGCATGATATGCAGGTTGCTTAGTTCATGATGAGTGAACATCAGTTGTGACATGGCAAACAAATGTTTTTGGGCAAGAGCACAATGGCCTCTTGTTTTGAGTTGCAGAAACAGGGCCTCATGGTAGTTGTAGGCATGTACTTACTAACTCCCAGCACTAGATTAATGATAAACTCCATGATGAGTGAACATCGGTTGTGACATGACAAACAAGTGAATATGATCAAGAGCACAATGGCCTCTTGTTTTGAGTTACAGAATCAGGGCCTGATGGTAGTTATAAGCATGTACTCACTACCTCCCAGCACAAGATAAATGACAAACTCCATGATGAGTGAACATCAGTTGTGACATGACAAACAACTGAATATGATAAAGAGCACAATAGCCTCTTGTTTTGAGGTACAGAAACAGGGCCTCTTGGTAGCTGTAGTCATTTCACTCACTCTACTTCCCAACACTTGACAGGTGTTCAGTCTTACATAGCTGTTGCCACACTGCAGTTAGGTTGGACCATACATTTACATGTTGACACATACCATGGGTCCTGGGATGTTCTTTTGATACAAAAACACTTACAGACCCCATTCCAACATGTGGCATGTAATGGAGATTGATACATGTGATGTTATGTTACATTAAGGTTTTGTGACAGTTTTTGTGATGTAACGCACCAGACTCTGCTCCCCCATCCTGTCAAGCCCTCAGGAGGCAGGATGGCCAGGACCTTCTCCTCCCAGGGAAAGAGTTTTTAATGGGGCGCTGGGAGTACCACCACCAGTCTCCTGGGACTCCACGTGTTGCCTGGAGACCAGGGAACGCACGTTCCCCCTCAGGCCGTTCCACCTCTTCCTAATATTCTCCTTTGTGCACAAGGTGGTGACTACAGGACTCACTCTTTCAACTATCCTTTGCCAAATTTCCATTTTCCTACTGACAGGAGTATGTTGGACTTGGGCTCCAAACAATTGTGGCTCTACTTTTATGATTTCATCCACCATGACTGTCAACTAAGCATCAGAAAAACGTGGATCTTTAGAACGTGACATGACTGGAAATTAAAGTGGGTGACAAGGACTAAAAAGCAAGACAAGTGATATTGGTGAAAAAAAGAGAAGAAGTGTGTGGAAAGTGTTAAATGGGATGGGGAAAAGGCCTGCCTAATCCCACAAAAAAATAAAACAATGATATATTGTCTCTCTCTTGCTGTGCTGCAGTGGAGAGGCAAAGGATCATGGTCTGAGTGTGTTTTATAGTGTGATTTGCAGGTGTGTCCACTTGGCCATTGGATGTCAGCCGTGTTGTTCTTGAATCCATCCAATGGGCACTTTTCTGGTGCTTTGCTGAGAGCGTACCACAATGGCTGACTGCCGTAAGCTAACTGCCACAAGGGGGCACTATATCAACTTTTTGTAATAGGCTCAGGGGTTGGCCGTGGCCATGACGGTGACAGAGTGTGCACCACCAACATGGCAGCCCGCTGCGCTGCTGGCGGCCAGCAATATGTCGACGCAGTCAGTGGTTCATCCTGTATACATCGTAATACGGTAGGCAGGAGACTGCCTGCACAGCAGCCTCCTTGGGACCGCCACTGTGGCGGACTGGCAGTCCGACCGCCAAACTCGTAATCTGGCCCTCAGACAAACTAGGGAAAGTGTGGGGCTTTGGGAAGGGGGTGGAGATACTTTTCCTACTGGAACCCTAACCATGTTTGGGAAAGTGTTGGGGTGGGCCACATGTCCTATTGACACTCCAAACTTCCTCACATTGGGGAAAGTGTTTGACATTGGGCGTGTTAGATTTATTATGACCCATCCAGAATTAACCAATTGGGGAAAGTGTTGGAGTTTCAGGGTCAGATTTACTATCCCCATTTAACCTTTATCACATTGGGGAAAGTGCTGGCCTTTAGGGGCCAACAGATTTACTATTCCCACTCCAAACTTACAGACATTGTGTACATTTGAGGAGTGTCACTAAAAGAATTATTCTCACAACAAATTAACAAGCAAAAAACACATTAGATAAATAACACTAAAAAACAATAAGACATATACCATAATTTTCAACTAAATATACATGTGGCTATATATTCATATATATTTACCAGTATTTTTGACAATTAAATAAGTGAAAAAGTAGAATTAACATTTTCCAACAAAACTTCAATACTGAATATAAAAAACATTAACATTATTTGTAAAGAAAACCTAAAAAAATACTGATAAATAATTGGTAAATCAATTAAAAAAATAAATGATGAAAACATTCAATAACCAAAGCAACAAATATTTGTGTGAAACAATAGTATGTAATATGTATTAACAGAGAACCTATTTTAAATTTTACCAAAATTAATAATGAACTAATATCAATGTATACCAGCCATAAAAAAACATAGCATAAAATATTATAACTAAAAATAAAGTAACAAACAAAAAAGCCATAACATATACTCAAGATAAAGACAGTTTACTATTTTCATTTTTTTTTAAACGTAAACACTTACAAATTAAAAATAATAATACAAACATGTGCAATGTATACCTCACACAGATTTTAAAATAAAATAACAAAAAATAATACACTTCACTCCCCAGCATACTCCCAATTAAACCCAAGATCACACTCACACAATTATATCACAAACTATAACATACATTTAAAAATGTAAAACAATAGCTTGGCAAAATAAAAACAGCAAATGCACATAAAGAAAAGATATTATTACATCCTTCAGTATCTTTCACACGATACATGGCCAATGCCTGGATGAAATTTCAATTATTCCGGAGTAATAAGAGTAATTTTGGTAATGCCTTGTTACTCTTTGATGTGGAATTACTGATAATAACGTGTTTATGGTCACTAGTGTAATTAAGAGTAATCTGAGGGATCCTACCGCAAAAGCACATTGAGTGGCTGCTCATGCTGCTGTTCAGGTTTTGTTGCATTTAGCTCTATTTTCATAGCACAAAATACATCTTTGCATCCATTTTGGGTGCAAGTGTTCATTTTGCAATAAGAAACTATTGTTAAATGTCGGGAGCATGTTGGGATAAAATCCTACTCCAAGTGTACATTTGGCGAGTGTGAGCGGCTTCTCACACTTGCTATTCAAGTTATGTTTAATTTAGTGCCATTTCTTAGTGCAAAATGTATTCTTGCATCTACTTTGGATGCAAGGGGGCATTTTTGCGCTGCAAAAATAGCGCTTAATTCAGAATGACTCTTCTCATGTAATTCCATGTAACGTGGCAGAATGTTTGGGTACTTCCGCATGATTACACTACATGGTATTACACAAATTATGCGCACCCTTAGAAGGAACTTTTATCCATCAAGTAATGATTGGAGATTAGGGGAAGTGTGACTGAAGTTGCAATTAAAAGAACATGTCCATACCCTCATATCTTTTTCCCGCCAAGTTTCTAACCTGTAAGAACAAATGACCAAGTCAGTGAATCTTTGAAGAGGGCACAGCAAAGACTTATAAATCATTTAAGTTGACACATTGGATGGACAGATTAGACACACACTACATCATTTCTGTGTGCTATATCAAGAGTGTAAGGAGTCTGGTGATGTCCATGTGGCAGTCCCACATGTTAACAATATCACTTTTAAAAGCTAATCATTCTGTTATCGCTGTAACAACAGACACCCTGAGCATCACGTCTCATTAAAATACATCTACTTGTTTTGTTCCAGGGCTTCCCCTTGGAGCAGCAACTTGGAGGTTGACAGGTCCCCGAGGACAAATGCAACCTGCAATGGATCATCATCCTGTGCTGCTCAAATCAATGCACCCTTCGTGAACACACTACACTACATGTGGTTTGTAAGACACGCTCACACACTCACAACGTCAACACATAATTAGGCAAATTGAAAGCCTCCAGGTTTGACGGACAAAACAGATTTTATATGGAGGAATATGTAGAGCTGCTTCCAGGCATAAAAGGAAGGGTATGTACCTTTTAATAAACATCCAACTCTTGATAGGCCATGAAGATGCAGCAGGTATTGTTGATTGCGAGTGAGAGTATGCTTTATGCTCCACCATAGGCCAGTGTCTTGCCTAGAACCATCACGAAGCTCACAGATGTCTAAGTGTACGGAGAAGCAAACGTAGAGAGCAAGCAAGAAAAGAAATATGGGCACTAGGGGTCTCATTACGAGTCTGGCCATCTTGAGACTGACAGCCTTGCGGTTGCGGTTGGGCTGCCGCACTCCAGGCAGTCTGACCGCCACATTACAACTCTGGCGGTTGGACCACCATCCCTGGTCGGTCTCTTGGTCAATCATGGCAGTGCTGAATTCAGCACCACCGTGCTGATCACGAGTCCTTGTTCCACCAGCCTTTTCATGGTGGTTTAATCACTATGAGAAGGATGGTGGAAAGTAAGTGCTGGGGCCATAGGGGGCCCCTGCACTGCTCATGACCATGTCGTGGGCGGTGCAGGGCCCCCCCTGCCTAGCACCCTCTGCTTTGCAGACAATGTGCATCCCGAGGGTGCTATTGTGCTACACGACCAACACTGTAGCACTGTTCCCGCCGGTCAGCCCGTTGGTAGCATTGTAATATGACTAGGGGTGAAGCCGCCGAGTTTACGGCGGTCTCATCCCCGTAAGTCTGGCGGTCGGCTCGCCCAACCGCCAAACTCCTAATGAGGCCCTAGGTCTCTTGCAGAGCGAGAACCTTTGTCCCTATATCAGCGTCACACTTCATCCCTGTTAAGTAGTAACAGACATCGTAACATTTTTAATATCATTTAACACATTTTCATTGTTTTGGCGGTTTGTGTATCTCTTCTGCTGTATGAGAACGGTATATTTCTACAGTGTTGCTGTGTGATTGAAGTAGAACAGAATGTTTTACACCAGTCATGCTTACTATGTTGTATTAAGAATGGTCTAGCCTTCTTCAAAGAAGCTCAACAAGGGTGTGTATGTGCTGTTTTGATGTTGAACAGAAGATGCCACTGGCATTCATGGGTTATTGTCCTTGTTAGCTAAATAAATGGTTGAACTTTCGCCAAGTCCAGAAAATAATTCCTACCTCAGTAATAGAATCTTCATTTGATTTGAGAAATGGGTTTTAAAGTTCACCCATTATGGACACAAGAGTGTATACCATCTTCCACTTCTGCAGTCAGTTTTATGTCTGGAACGTGCTTCATAAGGGCGTAAGAATGCCACTAGTGATTCTGTACTTGATATTAGTACAAATCTTTGCAAATATTACCAGTTACGAAAGAGTAATACAGTATGTGGATGACATCCAGATTGGCAGTGAAGGCAAAGTACAGCACTTGTCTGGCATTTCCGAGGTAAGATATGTATTACAGTAGAGTGCACTCCTGCTGATGTATCCAAATTGACATTGGCAAGCACCTCAGTAGAGTAAAGCCTTTAAGCCTCATGATACACCAGAAGCGGAGGGACATTGCACCATAGTACAAGATAGGTTTCCTGCTATAAAGAGACTACTCCTTCCCACATGCATTAGCGACCTTCATTTCCTATTACAAATATTGGGTTTTCCCAGAATTATGCCTTTGTTCGCACACAAAGCAAAATCACTGTATGAACTCTTAAGTGGAAGGGCCCCCGCCATGGAAAGGCTTGTGGAAGCCAGTGCTGGGGGCCACAGTGGTGCCCCTGCACCTCCAATGCCAATGCAAAAGGAAAAATAGAAATGCAAGCCAATGACACAATAGTTATGTACAAAGATGCCTTGGATGTTTGGCCTGAGAAGAACATGATACTCGTAGAGGAGCAGTGACTGGTATATATTAATTTAGGTATCTACTTGTGGCTGTAGCATTTAACATTTACAAGGATTATGGAAGGAGGATCTGCATATATTTTACATTAAATACCTAAACCAAAACTTAAATGGAAAGAAAGAAAAGAAAATGATGTAATGGATGAAAGACAGGAGATGTAGTTGGCAACTCACAAGGTCTTGAAAGTGAAAGAGTAAACATTTTTGGCACCAGGAACAGGTAAATCAGCAGATCAGCAGCTGTCCGGATGCCACCTACAATTGGACCAGCAACAGGTTGTTGAGAATGATTATAGGAAACATCTGACACCATGAGAAAGATACACCAACCACAGCCACCATATGCACTGCTCCATGGCGAGGGGAGGGGGGCTGCAAAGTGAACAGAGAGATGAATTGCCTCTTGACACCTCATTACATGACCACTGGTTGAGGGCAGATGTGGGGAGGAATAACTTGGGCAGGAGTGATGCCACAGCAAATGTCTCCACCTTGTTGCAACATGCAGACACCTTGGCACAATTATAACTAGCTATCATTGATTCACCAACTGATCACACCAGCTCTAACAGTCCCTATATGGGAGGGTGAAGCAGAACACACGATTATGGTCACACGTCTCAGCAAAAAGATACTCAACAACTTAGCATTCTGAAGATATAGCCCACCCATGAAATCCTTTAGACAGGGTTCAAGAAGGATAAAATCACCTGAATGTTCCTTCCAGAAAGAGGGAGCATGATCTGCTCATGTACTCCAGGAAAAAGGGACTGGATGACCACCCAAGACCCCAAGGAGCATGGATTGGGTGATTAACACTCAAGGGGGCATATTTAAAAGAAAGTGGCACATTGGTCCAGATGCACCACTTTTCATGCGTCGCCCCTGCCCCACCTAATGATACCATGGTTGCGCCGCATTTACAATATGGTGCTCCATGACATTGGTTAGGACGAAAGCATCAAAATTGTTATGCTATTGTGGCGCTTTGCTGCACGAGCGTCAAAAACGTTGACGTTACTGCAGCAGAGCACAGTGAGGCCCATTGATTTTAACAGGTGCGTCATTTTAGAGCCTGCCTTGAGCAGCTGTCACAAATGACGTAAAAATGACTTAGTGAAATGTTGTAAATTTAATTGCAGCATTTTTTGGGCTTCCCTGTGTTGGAACGCCCCCTTGCGCACATTGTGCCCGGAGCAGAAATAATGTGGCACAAGGGTTTACAAAGTGGCCCAATGCAAGTATTGCGCCACTTTGTAAATACGGCGTGGCAGAAAGGCCTCCTTAGTGCCACCTTAGCATAAAAATAATTGTGCTAGGGTGGCCCAAGGTGGAGCTAGGGGCTTGTAAATATGCCCCTATATATACAAAGACACTAAGTAGAAAAGGTCGTCTCAGAAACAAAGGGCAAGAGATCATCAATTTATGGATAGGAGTTGAATGTGATAAAAAATGGAGAAAAACTGTTTAATATTGGTGAACATTTTCTGGGGTTAGTGGAATACCCGGAAACTCAACACAGAATGAAATCCAACAACTGTCACTGAATGCATTAACAGAGAATTTGCTTGGGCCAGTCCAAAAACCTGTGACAGAGGCGTTTTAGCAGAACAGTTGCCCAAAAAATGATCATTCAAACAAGAGACATTTTGGGCCAGGCCAAAAACCATCATGATAAAACTGTCACCAAAACTTCCAAAAAGTGGTCAGGTGGGATTACTGAGCACATCACCTCACCACATCTATGATTGCACAGAAAATTACAAACTTAAGCTTCTTTCTAGTGTTTATCTGTGGTGGTCCTGTGACTTTACATCTTAGTAATGACGAGCAGAGGCAATCAGAAGAGAAAGGTCCTGAATGAAAATGAAAAATGCCATGTTGGGAAAAGAGTAGCATATTAGAATGGAAAGAGTCATAAAAAGGAAAAAATAGGTTTAAAATGGATTGAAGCATGTGCAAGGCTATACTTGAATGTGCACCAGAAACTATGAGTTGGCAAATCCTTCCATTTGTACTGCTGTTTCTGTTCCTTGTTCTTTCTGAGTATCGACTGATGCAACAGCAGAAATACACAAGTACCTGTGTCTCTTATGGCACGAGCAGCAGTTCAGATAAATATACTTTTGCTTTACCAGATACTGCAAAGCTCACCAGGTCAAGGGTCAGCTGCACCTGAACAGAACTAGAGTCTGTGAAAGATCCCCCCCCCCTTCCTGTAACCTGGAGCACTGAAAACAACAAGAAAACGCTTTCCAGTCAGACATTGAGGCCCAGATGTATTGTTTGACCACGGAGTACCTGGTGGATGG
This sequence comes from Pleurodeles waltl, assembly GCF_031143425.1. NCBI lineage: Eukaryota > Metazoa > Chordata > Amphibia > Caudata > Salamandridae > Pleurodeles > Pleurodeles waltl. The sequence goes on from NC_090449.1 coordinate 35,765,423, forward strand.
TGGAGGACAAGGCTTTATTTATCGCCACTGACAAATAATTATACCACGGGGTACGTTATCGATCAGGCGCTGTAAATAACACCTATTACGAGTTCATGGGGAATAACATGCAGATTTTAGTGTGTAAATACCGTATGTTTTCCTCTGTTACATTTCAGCAATTTAATGAGGGTTTAGTTCTTAGACACATCCCATAATTATAGGATGCGTTAAATACCTTTGTGCCTATAATTCCGAGCCATGCATAAACAGGACTTCTCGCGTGGGTTGAAATATTACGAAGAACTCGTATGAGGCCCTAAGCCTGCTATTCTGACAGTACTGCATGCACCACATTCAGAGACTCCTGCAAGCCCGGCAGTCATCTCTGTGCCATGGCAGTTCTCTTCAAGGTGCAAATGTGTGGTGGACAGCTGCCGTGGGTTTTGACACTGTCCAACGAACTTTCAACATTTTTGGTTTTCCAGAAAAACAAAATAAAATAATATTGTTTTTGTCCCTTATTGTCAGGTTTAAACTGGTGGTGAAGTCAGAAAAAAGGGACTTTGCACTGTCCACCCTCAATAGGGTGGGTGTTGTAATGTCCTTCCTCCGATGGCCCCTACTCTGGTAGACTATTGGAGGAAGCTGTCTGTCAATGGAGCCAATGGGGGCTCTGTCGATGGGAATCTGGCAGACATTCTGACACTAAAAAGGTGGATGGACTGAGGGTTTGGGGGATAGGGTACTCAGTCACATTCGTGATGGAATACTCTGTGTATCAAACTCTAAATCACCCCTTACATTTGGAAGACCCTTTGACACTCAGAGAGAAAAAGACAATTGCAGACTTCGTAGATTTAAAGTATTCCCTCATATGGGTGAGGTTGTTGCACCATTTAGCTTGGAAATAGGGAAGACAGATTTAGAAGAAACCATAAGCCGGAAGCGGAAGTGTTTGGGGGTTGTTTTATACAAGCAATGTATAAGCTGCTGTTTAAGCACAATGGGGAAGACATTTAACCCTTTTCCTATAGCAAGTTTTGCACCCATAAAACCTGGTCTGTGAATCTCTGAACTTTAAGACTGTGGGAGTGTTTTTTTTTTCATTATAGGAAAGCAGCATTTGCTGTACCACACAGAGGCGTACGATCCTGGGGAACAGTGGCAGCTGCTGCCAATAACTCTTGGTGGGGCAGCGTGTGAGCGGGGGGATAATAGAAAAAATAAAACAATTTACCTGTCGCTGTCGAATGCCGCCTCGATGCTCCTCTTCTCCCACCACCTCAGTGCTGCTCTGCTTCCTCACCACCCAATCCAGATGCTGCTCTCATGCTGTTACCCAGCATGAGAGAAGCGGAAGGATTGGTTTGAGCAGGCTGACATGACGCTCAGTTAGGGACTGGGAGCCTTCACTTGTTCTCCACCCAGCTGTGCAACACAACTCAGGTGGAGAGTTCTAAGTGCGCATGTCGGTTTAGCTGTCCTAAAACATACGGCCAAACAGACATGCGCACTTACAGTGCACCTACCACTCCTCCCTGGCTGCTGCTGACTCAGAGGATGGCCCCATCTTGCCCTTTACTCTGCAGACTGGCTGTGGCTGAGTAAGTGAAAAATAAAATGATAATAAAATAGTTTTATTATCATTTTATTTTTTTGCTGCCTTTCAGCAGTGAGGCCAATGTTCCTCTGCCATAAAGGAGCGGCCGCCATGCTGGTGGAGCCATACTGCACCAGCTGCACTCACCTATGCCTGGTGGATTCAGTGGGTTGCCACAAATGTTCAGAGCTCATGAGATGTGGAAAATCCAGGCAAAGGATCATGGGAGACACTAGAGATAGAGGAAAATAAGGTATCAGGATAAAAGCTCCATATACCTGATCAGTACATTGCTCTGACTCCCGTGGCTCCACCCTGTACGTAGAGCCCTTTCCCTGGCTCCTCTGAACTCCTGACCCCTGTCAGGAGTTCGAGGCCCTCCTCCACCCGCAGGCTTCTGCCTGCGCCTCATCCCTGGTGTCTAGTGGGAGGGCTCTGCTTTCCTACTAGGCTACCTTCGGCCTCTCTCCTCCTTTTGCTTTGCTTTGCTCTCTGCTCTGCTTCACTACTGTCCTATACTGATCCTATTCCTCATTTCTCTCTCACTCAACTCTCTCTCTTTCACTTTCGCTCTCACCCTCTCTCTCTCTCTCCCGCCACTGCTGCCCCGCGCCCCTTTTTTTGGCCCCACCCCCTTTTTCAGCTCAGCCCCCTTTTTCGCGGCATTTTTCGTCACCCTCCTTCCTCCCAGCTCTCCTCTCTTCCCCACAACCTCCCTACTTAATAACGGCCACGCCAAAGGCAAGCCCATCTGTGCCCGTCCGTGCCTGGACTGCGCCCAGCGCCAGAACCCCTGGCTCCCGTCCCCCCCACCATCGCCACACACGTCTTCACAACGACGATGCCACCCTCCGCACCCTCAACAGCGGCCTCTCTCCCGCCTGCCTTCAAGCCTCCCCACAGACCACCCGCCAACCTTTCTCCTGCCAGAACTGCACCTTCACCAGCCTCCACGCCAACGATCCACCCACCAAGGCAGAAGGCAACCATCTCGGATGTATCCTCCTCAACACCCGCTCCATCCACAAGCATGCAGTAGAGCTATGGAATCTACTCGACTCAGCCTCCCCAGACGTCGCCTTCCTGAACAAGACCTGGATGAACCCCTCCTCAGCGCCTGACATCGCCATAGCCATCCTGAACGGCTACAAGATCACCTGCAGGGACCGCTCCAACATACCAGGAGGAGGCATCGCCATCATCATCACAAGAACACCCTGAGGATCATGACCAACACCGAAAACACCCTCAGCACCGCTGAACACCTGCACTTCCAAATCCACACTGACCCAAACACCACCATCCAAGGGACCCTCATTTACAGGCCCCCCGGCCCACGACAGAAGTTCAGCGATTCCATTACCGACATCATCAGTACGCATGCTCTCGCATCCACTGACTACATACTCCTCAGAGACTTAAACTTCCACCTCGAGAACACCAACAACAACACCTCAACCCTGCTCAACAACCTCTCCAACCTCGGCCTCTAACAGCTCGTCACGACACCAACCCACTACGCAGGACCAACACTCTACCCTATTTTTTCCTCCAGCAATCACGCCTCTTTCAGCCACATCACCGAACCCCACTGGACAGACCACCGCTGCATCCTCTTCTCCTTCAAGAAACCCACAACACACTACCATCCACAACAGATCCCCCACCGCAGTTGGAACAAGGTCACTGAAGACCAACTTATCGTGACCCTCTCCCAGAACCCACCCATCAATACCACCAACACTGATGCAGCTGCCCACAACTTCAGGCAATGGGTCAACACCTGTGCCAATATTCTCACCCCAATCAAGAATCCCTCCAACAGACGCGCTGACAGAAAGGCCTTCTGGTTTGCTTCAACCTCCACGAATCTAAGCAAAGCTGCCGAAGACTCGAAAGAAAGTGGTGCCAAGTTCAGACTCAGGACAACCTCACAGCCTTCAAAAACGCCACCTGGAGACACCACCAACTCATCCGAGCCGCCAAGAGAACCGCCTTCAAAGACCGCATCAACAACAAGGCACACAGCCACAAGGAGCTTTTCAACGTCGTGAAGGAACCCTCCAACCCCAGCTCCAATGCCGACGACATCCCACCACCCCAAGACCTCTGTGACTCCCTAGCCTCCTACTTCCACCGCAACTTTGCAGACATCTATGACAGCTTCAGTACCCAGACCCCCCCGGCAACCACCAACACCACAGATTCACCTCCAACCAGCCCCCTGCTCTCCTGGACCCCCGTCAACGACAGCAACGAAATCATGAACACCATCCACTCCGGCTCTCCATCTGACCCCTACCCTCACCACATCCTCAACAAAGCAAGCTCCATCATCGCCCCCCCAACTACGGAAGATCATCAACAGCTTCTTCGAGTCCGCCACGTTCCTTGAGAGCTGGAAACACACCGAGATCAACGCCCTCCTCAAAAAACACAAAGCGGACCCAAAGGACCTCAGGAACTTCCGGCCTATCTCCCTGCTCCGCTTCCCGGCAAATGTCATTGAGAAGGCTGTCAACAGACAATTCATCCGCTTCCTCAAGGAGAACAGCACCTGTGACCCTTCCCAATCCAGATTCCGCAGAAACCACAGCACCGAAACCACCCTCATCGCCGCCACCGACGACATCAGAACCATACTGGACGTCAGCAAAATTGCGACCCTCATCCTCCTGGGCCTCTCAGCCGTGTTCAACACCATCTGCTACCACATACTAGGCTGGAATCCGTGACAGAGCCCTGGACTGGGTCACCTCCTTTCTCACCAGCAGAACCCAGAGAGTCTGCCTCCCCCCATTCCGCTTGGAAGCCACCGAAATCATCTGCGGCGTATCCCAGGGTTCATCCCACAGCCCGACCCTCTTCAACGTCTACATGGCCCCGCTCGCTAACATCGCCCGATCCCACAACCTCAACATCATCTCATACGCCGACGACACCCAGCTGATCCTCTCCCTCACCAAGGACTCCACCAAGACCTACCTCCATGAAGGAATGAAAGCCATCGCCGAATGGATGAAGAGCAGCTGCCTCAAACTCAATTCCGACAAGACGGAAGTCCTCATCTTCGGCTCCACCCCCTCCGCATTGGATGACTCCTGGTGGCCTGCCACTCTTGGAACCACTCCGACTCCCACCGACCACGCATGCAACCCAGGATTTATCCTGGACCCCTCACTATCCATGACCAAGCAAGTCAACGCCATCTCCTCCTCCTGCTTCAACTCCCTGCGCATGCTCCGAAAGATCTACAAATGGATACCCACCGAAACCAGAATAACAGTCACCCAAGCCCTCGTTAGCAGCAAGCTGCACTACGGCAATGCCCTCTACGAAGGAACCACAGCCAAACTCCAGAAGAGGCTGCAACGCAAGCACCTCAGTAGAGTAAAGCCTTTAAGCCTCATGATACACCAGAAGCGGAGGGACATTGCACCATAGTACAAGATAGGTTTCCTGCTATAAAGAGACTACTCCTTCCCACATGCATTAGCGACCTTCATTTCCTATTACAAATATTGGGTTTTCCCAGAATTATGCCTTTGTTCGCACACAAAGCAAAATCACTGTATGAACTCTTAAGTGGAAGGGCCCCCGCCATGGAAAGGCTTGTGGAAGCCAGTGCTGGGGGCCACAGTGGTGCCCCTGCACCTCCAATGCCAATGCAAAAGGAAAAATAGAAATGCAAGCCAATGACACAATAGTTATGTACAAAGATGCCTTGGATGTTTGGCCTGAGAAGAACATGATACTCGTAGAGGAGCAGTGACTGGTATATATTAATTTAGGTATCTACTTGTGGCTGTAGCATTTAACATTTACAAGGATTATGGAAGGAGGATCTGCATATATTTTACATTAAATACCTAAACCAAAACTTAAATGGAAAGAAAGAAAAGAAAATGATGTAATGGATGAAAGACAGGAGATGTAGTTGGCAACTCACAAGGTCTTGAAAGTGAAAGAGTAAACATTTTTGGCACCAGGAACAGGTAAATCAGCAGATCAGCAGCTGTCCGGATGCCACCTACAATTGGACCAGCAACAGGTTGTTGAGAATGATTATAGGAAACATCTGACACCATGAGAAAGATACACCAACCACAGCCACCATATGCACTGCTCCATGGCGAGGGGAGGGGGGCTGCAAAGTGAACAGAGAGATGAATTGCCTCTTGACACCTCATTACATGACCACTGGTTGAGGGCAGATGTGGGGAGGAATAACTTGGGCAGGAGTGATGCCACAGCAAATGTCTCCACCTTGTTGCAACATGTAGACACCTTGGCACAATTATAACTAGCTATCATTGATTCACCAACTGATCACACCAGCTCTAACAGTCCCTATATGGGAGGGTGAAGCAGAACACACGATTATGGTCACACGTCTCAGCAAAAAGATACTCAACAACTTAGCATTCTGAAGATATAGCCCACCCATGAAATCCTTTAGACAGGGTTCAAGAAGGATAAAATCACCTGAATGTTCCTTCCAGAAAGAGGGAGCATGATCTGCTCATGTACTCCAGGAAAAAGGGACTGGATGACCACCCAAGACCCCAAGGAGCATGGATTGGGTGATTAACACTCAAGGGGGCATATTTAAAAGAAAGTGGCACATTGGTCCAGATGCACCACTTTTCATGCGTCGCCCCTGCCCCACCTAATGATACCATGGTTGCGCCGCATTTACAATATGGTGCTCCATGACATTGGTTAGGACGAAAGCATCAAAATTGTTATGCTATTGTGGCGCTTTGCTGCACGAGCGTCAAAAACGTTGACGTTACTGCAGCAGAGCAGTGAGGCCCATTGATTTTAACAGGTGCGTCATTTTAGAGCCTGCCTTGAGCAGCTGTCACAAATGACGTAAAAATGACTTAGTGAAATGTTGTAAATTTAATTGCAGCATTTTTTGGGCTTCCCTGTGTTGGAACGCCCCCTTGCGCACATTGTGCCCGGAGCAGAAATAATGTGGCACAAGGGTTTACAAAGTGGCCCAATGCAAGTATTGCGCCACTTTGTAAATACGGCGTGGCAGAAAGGCCTCCTTAGTGCCACCTTAGCATAAAAATAATTGTGCTAGGGTGGCCCAAGGTGGAGCTAGGGGCTTGTAAATATGCCCCTATATATACAAAGACACTAAGTAGAAAAGGTCGTCTCAGAAACAAAGGGCAAGAGATCATCAATTTATGGATAGGAGTTGAATGTGATAAAAAATTGAGAAAAACTGTTTAATATTGGTGAACATTTTCTGGGGTTAGTGGAATACCCGGAAACTCAACACAGAATGAAATCCAACAACTGTCACTGAATGCATTAACAGAGAATTTGCTTGGGCCAGTCCAAAAACCTGTGACAGAGGCGTTTTAGCAGAACAGTTGCCCAAAAAATGATCATTCAAACAAGAGACATTTTGGGCCAGGCCAAAAACCATCATGATAAAACTGTCACCAAAACTTCCAAAAAGTGGTCAGGTGGGATTACTGAGCACATCACCTCACCACATCTATGATTGCACAGAAAATTACAAACTTAAGCTTCTTTCTAGTGTTTATCTGTGGTGGTCCTGTGACTTTACATCTTAGTAATGACGAGCAGAGGCAATCAGAAGAGAAAGGTCCTGAATGAAAATGAAAAATGCCATGTTGGGAAAAGAGTAGCATATTAGAATGGAAAGAGTCATAAAAAGGAAAAAATAGGTTTAAAATGGATTGAAGCATGTGCAAGGCTATACTTGAATGTGCACCAGAAACTATGAGTTGGCAAATCCTTCCATTTGTACTGCTGTTTCTGTTCCTTGTTCTTTCTGAGTATCGACTGATGCAACAGCAGAAATACACAAGTACCTGTGTCTCTTATGGCACGAGCAGCAGTTCAGATAAATATACTTTTGCTTTACCAGATACTGCAAAGCTCACCAGGTCAAGGGTCAGCTGCACCTGAACAGAACTAGAGTCTGTGAAAGATCCCCCCCCCCCCTTCCTGTAACCTGGAGCACTGAAAACAACAAGAAAACGCTTTCCAGGCAGACATTGAGGCCCAGATGTATTGTTTGACCACGGAGTACCTGGTGGATGGTGGAGGACAAGGCTTTATTTATCGCCACTGACAAATAATGATACCACGGGGTACGTTATCGATCAGGCGCTGTAAATAACACCTATTACGAGTTCATGGGGAATAACATGCAGATTTTAGTGTGTAAATACCGTATGTTTTCCTCTGTTACATTTCAGCAATTTAATGAGGGTTTAGTTCTTAGACACATCCCATAATTATAGGATGCGTTAAATACCTTTGTGCCTATAATTCCGAGCCATGCATAAACAGGACTTCTCGCGTGGGTTGAAATATTACGAAGAACTCGTATGAGGCCCTAAGCCTGCTATTCTGACAGTACTGCATGCACCACATTGAGAGACGCCTGCAAGCCCGGCAGTCATCTCTGTGCCATGGCAGTTCTCTTCAAGGTGCAAATGTGTGGTGGACAGCTGCCGTGGGTTTTGACACTGTCCAACGAACTTTCAACATTTTTGGTTTTCCAGAAAAACAAAATAAAATAATATTGTTTTTGTCCCTTATTGTCAGGTTTAAACTGGTGGTGAAGTCAGAAAAAAGGGACTTTGCACTGTCCACCCTCAATAGGGTGGGTGTTGTAATGTCCTTCCTCCGATGGCCCCTACTCTGGTAGACTATTGGAGGAAGCTGTCTGTCAATGGAGCCAATGGGGGCTCTGTCGATGGGAATCTGGCAGACATTCTGACACTAAAAAGGTGGATGGACTGAGGGTTTGGGGGATAGGGTACTCAGTCACATTCGTGATGGAATACTCTGTGTACCAAACTCTAAATCACCCCTTACATTTGGAAGACCCTTTGACACTCAGAGAGAAAAAGACAATTGCAGACTTCGTAGATTTAAAGTATTCCCTCATATGGGTGAGGTTGTTGCACCATTTAGCTTGGAAATAGGGAAGACAGATTTAGAAGAAACCATAAGCCGGAAGCGGAAGTGTTTGGGGGTTGTTTTATACAAGCAATGTATAAGCTGCTGTTTAAGCACAATGGGGAAGACATTTAACCCTTTTCCTATAGCAAGTTTTGCACCCATAAAACCTGGTCTGTGAATCTCTGAACTTTAAGACTGTGGGAGTGTTTTTTTTTTCATTATAGGAAAGCAGCATTTGCTGTACCACACAGAGGCGTACGATCCTGGGGAACAGTGGCAGCTGCTGCCAATAACTCTTGGTGGGGCAGCGTGTGAGCGGGGGGATAATAGAAAAAATAAAACAATTTACCTGTCGCTGTCGAATGCCGCCTCGATGCTCCTCTTCTCCCACCACCTCAGTGCTGCTCTGCTTCCTCACCACCCAATCCAGATGCTGCTCTCATGCTGTTACCCAGCATGAGAGAAGCGGAAGGATTGGTTTGAGCAGGCTGACATGACGCTCAGTTAGGGACTGGGAGCCTTCACTTGTTCTCCACCCAGCTGTGCAACACAACTCAGGTGGAGAGTTCTAAGTGCGCATGTCGGTTTAGCTGTCCTAAAACATACGGCCAAACAGACATGCGCACTTACAGTGCACCTACCACTCCTCCCTGGCTGCTGCTGACTCAGAGGATGGCCCCATCTTGCCCTTTACTCTGCAGACTGGCTGTGGCTGAGTAAGTGAAAAATAAAATGATAATAAAATAGTTTTATTATCATTTTATTTTTTTGCTGCCTTTCAGCAGTGAGGCCAATGTTCCTCTGCCATAAAGGAGCGGCCGCCATGCTGGTGGAGCCATACTGCACCAGCTGCACTCACCTATGCCTGGTGGATTCAGTGGGTTGCCACAAATGTTCAGAGCTCATGAGATGTGGAAAATCCAGGCAAAGGATCATGGGAGACACTAGAGATAGAGGAAAATAAGGTATCAGGATAAAAGCTCCATATACCTGATCAGTACATTGCTCTGACTCCCGTGGCTCCACCCTGTACGTAGAGCCCTTTCCCTGGCTCCTCTGAACTCCTGACCCCTGTCAGGAGTTCGAGGCCCTCCTCCACCCGCAGGCTTCTGCCTGCGCCTCATCCCTGGTGTCTAGTGGGAGGGCTCTGCTTTCCTACTAGGCTACCTTCGGCCTCTCTCCTCCTTTTGCTTTGCTTTGCTCTCTGCTCTGCTTCACTACTGTCCTATACTGATCCTATTCCTCATTTCTCTCTCACTCAACTCTCTCTCTTTCACTTTCGCTCTCACCCTCTCTCTCTCTCTCCCGCCACTGCTGCCCCGCGCCCCTTTTTTTGGCCCCACCCCCTTTTTCAGCTCAGCCCCCTTTTTCGCGGCATTTTTCGTCACCCTCCTTCCTCCCAGCTCTCCTCTCTTCCCCACAACCTCCCTACTTAATAACGGCCACGCCAAAGGCAAGCCCATCTGTGCCCGTCCGTGCCTGGACTGCGCCCAGCGCCAGAACCCCTGGCTCCCGTCCCCCCCACCATCGCCACACACGTCTTCACAACGACGATGCCACCCTCCGCACCCTCAACAGCGGCCTCTCTCCCGCCTGCCTTCAAGCCTCCCCACAGACCACCCGCCAACCTTTCTCCTGCCAGAACTGCACCTTCACCAGCCTCCACGCCAACGATCCACCCACCAAGGCAGAAGGCAACCATCTCGGATGTATCCTCCTCAACACCCGCTCCATCCACAAGCATGCAGTAGAGCTATGGAATCTACTCGACTCAGCCTCCCCAGACGTCGCCTTCCTGAACAAGACCTGGATGAACCCCTCCTCAGCGCCTGACATCGCCATAGCCATCCTGAACGGCTACAAGATCACCTGCAGGGACCGCTCCAACATACCAGGAGGAGGCATCGCCATCATCATCACAAGAACACCCTGAGGATCATGACCAACACCGAAAACACCCTCAGCACCGCTGAACACCTGCACTTCCAAATCCACACTGACCCAAACACCACCATCCAAGGGACCCTCATTTACAGGCCCCCCGGCCCACGACAGAAGTTCAGCGATTCCATTACCGACATCATCAGTACGCATGCTCTCGCATCCACTGACTACATACTCCTCAGAGACTTAAACTTCCACCTCGAGAACACCAACAACAACACCTCAACCCTGCTCAACAACCTCTCCAACCTCGGCCTCTAACAGCTCGTCACGACACCAACCCACTACGCAGGACCAACACTCTACCCTATTTTTTCCTCCAGCAATCACGCCTCTTTCAGCCACATCACCGAACCCCACTGGACAGACCACCGCTGCATCCTCTTCTCCTTCAAGAAACCCACAACACACTACCATCCACAACAGATCCCCCACCGCAGTTGGAACAAGGTCACTGAAGACCAACTTATCGTGACCCTCTCCCAGAACCCACCCATCAATACCACCAACACTGATGCAGCTGCCCACAACTTCAGGCAATGGGTCAACACCTGTGCCAATATTCTCACCCCAATCAAGAATCCCTCCAACAGACGCGCTGACAGAAAGGCCTTCTGGTTTGCTTCAACCTCCACGAATCTAAGCAAAGCTGCCGAAGACTCGAAAGAAAGTGGTGCCAAGTTCAGACTCAGGACAACCTCACAGCCTTCAAAAACGCCACCTGGAGACACCACCAACTCATCCGAGCCGCCAAGAGAACCGCCTTCAAAGACCGCATCAACAACAAGGCACACAGCCACAAGGAGCTTTTCAACGTCGTGAAGGAACCCTCCAACCCCAGCTCCAATGCCGACGACATCCCACCACCCCAAGACCTCTGTGACTCCCTAGCCTCCTACTTCCACCGCAACTTTGCAGACATCTATGACAGCTTCAGTACCCAGACCCCCCCGGCAACCACCAACACCACAGATTCACCTCCAACCAGCCCCCTGCTCTCCTGGACCCCCGTCAACGACAGCAACGAAATCATGAACACCATCCACTCCGGCTCTCCATCTGACCCCTACCCTCACCACATCCTCAACAAAGCAAGCTCCATCATCGCCCCCCCAACTACGGAAGATCATCAACAGCTTCTTCGAGTCCGCCACGTTCCTTGAGAGCTGGAAACACACCGAGATCAACGCCCTCCTCAAAAAACACAAAGCGGACCCAAAGGACCTCAGGAACTTCCGGCCTATCTCCCTGCTCCGCTTCCCGGCAAATGTCATTGAGAAGGCTGTCAACAGACAATTCATCCGCTTCCTCAAGGAGAACAGCACCTGTGACCCTTCCCAATCCAGATTCCGCAGAAACCACAGCACCGAAACCACCCTCATCGCCGCCACCGACGACATCAGAACCATACTGGACGTCAGCAAAATTGCGACCCTCATCCTCCTGGGCCTCTCAGCCGTGTTCAACACCATCTGCTACCACATACTAGGCTGGAATCCGTGACAGAGCCCTGGACTGGGTCACCTCCTTTCTCACCAGCAGAACCCAGAGAGTCTGCCTCCCCCCATTCCGCTTGGAAGCCACCGAAATCATCTGCGGCGTATCCCAGGGTTCATCCCACAGCCCGACCCTCTTCAACGTCTACATGGCCCCGCTCGCTAACATCGCCCGATCCCACAACCTCAACATCATCTCATACGCCGACGACACCCAGCTGATCCTCTCCCTCACCAAGGACTCCACCAAGACCTACCTCCATGAAGGAATGAAAGCCATCGCCGAATGGATGAAGAGCAGCTGCCTCAAACTCAATTCCGACAAGACGGAAGTCCTCATCTTCGGCTCCACCCCCTCCGCATTGGATGACTCCTGGTGGCCTGCCACTCTTGGAACCACTCCGACTCCCACCGACCACGCATGCAACCCAGGATTTATCCTGGACCCCTCACTATCCATGACCAAGCAAGTCAACGCCATCTCCTCCTCCTGCTTCAACTCCCTGCGCATGCTCCGAAAGATCTACAAATGGATACCCACCGAAACCAGAATAACAGTCACCCAAGCCCTCGTTAGCAGCAAGCTGCACTACGGCAATGCCCTCTACGAAGGAACCACAGCCAAACTCCAGAAGAGGCTGCAACGCATCCATAACACCTCTGCACGCCTCATCCTGGACATCCCCTGCCACTGCCACAACACAGACCACCTGAAAAACCTGCACTGGCTCCCAGTCAACAAGAGAATCACCTTCAAACTCCTCACCCACGCTCCCAAAGCACTGCACAACACCAGAATACCTCAAAAGACGACTCTCCTTTTACACTCCGACCCGACATCTCCGCTCCGCCGAGCTCGCCCTCGCAACCGTCCCACGCATCCGCAGAACTACAACTGGCGGTAGATCATTCTGGTACCTCGCCGCCAAAATGTGGAACACTCTTCCCACCCACCTGCACCAGACCAAAGACCTCCTTACCTTTAGGAAACTTCTCAAGACTTGGCTGTTCGAGGAGTGGCAGCACCTCCCCCCTCTTTTCCCCCCTCCCCTCGTCAGCGCCTTGAGACCCTCACGGGTGAGTAGTGCGCTTTACAAATTCTTGATTGATTGATATCCAAGAAAGTAGCCCAGCAGCCATACAATCTGAGGGAAAAAAAGATTGCTCATAAGAAAATGATGAAAAAGATGAATATCAGAGTCAGAAGCAACTATCTGCCTCCACTTGTGCATTAAGCAACGGTGGCGTAATTGGGCACCACCCAACCACAGACCCAAAAGCTCAATCAACCAATTCACCAAAGACGTGATGCTGTGCACAAACAATCAATCAATCAATACTTTATTCGGACATCATAAATAGCCATAAAAGGGATATAAACACATAAATAGAACATTAAAAGTTGTTAAAATAATTGTGATTAAAATCAAATAATTAAAACAGAAACCAGAATCTAAAAAGACCAACACAAATGTCCTCTCAAATTAATCTGTATTCATAGAGCGGTGTGCCGCACCGCTGCACATAAAAATGCCACAACATGAACAATCACCTCCTCATCAGCAAGTTGTAAAAACAGATGCTGTGCTGCCCTAAAATGACTAATACCACGTCTCTTCACTAGGGGAATCAATAAAGCCATAGAATGCATAGTATAGAAGTTGCAGAAAAATATAAAATGTGTGTGATTAGTTTGTCCTGACCTACCATCCCAGGGACATGGTTTAAAATCAAGGCCAGAATTATAGCCCAGCGGGACGCTAAGCAGATATTTAATCAGCCCCCCCCCCGAAGCGAAACAACACCCCCGCTTCCATCGGCCCAAGGCTCTACTCATGTACCCCACGGCCGCGCGCCTGTAACAAGAGTCATGTAAGTAACCACGCTGGGCTTCTTCACCTCAATAAACATTCTTTCGGACTCCATAGAGTTACACAGGACTAACTGCAACTGTTTTGTATTCATATTTAGATTACCTTCAGCTTCTGAGAACACAAGAGGCCTTACACAGGCTTAATTTTACGCTGGCTAGCCAAGGAATCTCCAAACCTTTATCACAGTTGAAGCAATCCCTGATTATTTCTCTTGGCAGGCCAGCTCCCATATTTTTCCACAGAGACAGCCGCAGCAAAGGGGCCGACTTCTAATAAAATATTCCAAGTATGGAATGCTCGATTCTCTGTGGCATATCAAATGGAGGGCTATGTACATTCAAGTTTGGACAGAAGCATCTGAGGCGAGTTCTTGGCTGCCTGCAGCATTAAGGAAGCATTGCGTGCTGTCTTAATTGATAAGATCCATCAGTTTGGTCAGTAAGTTTTTTTAGTGATTAATCCTGCAGAGATCAATGTGTATGAAATGATGATATATTTTAAGAACATTTTCTAAGACACCAGAACAAGAGTAAAGATTCTTTTGGTACACTAAGATCCTGTGTTAGACGTGGGGACCTGCTGAGGGGTGTTTTAAAGATTTCGAGTTCTTGAGATGGGGATGGGTAGCAGACTCCATCACACCTGTTTCCATGGCTGTATTTGGACTTGAGAATGACCCTATAATGTTAGCCAAAGCTCCCACTAAACCCCAGAGGTGCACACAGGACGTTTTCTTTGATTGACCTGTGTTGCTGGCACACTAGGGTGAGCTATCCCATGCTAGAGCCTGAGTAAGTGAATCCCTTAAAGTACTCAGAGACCTTAGCAGAGACAGAGTAGCCAATCCTGAAAAGAAATTCCATAGAGGGAGAAAGAAGGACCTCCATGTAGTAAACTGAAGATGCTCCCTCAAGAGCCTAGACCTTCTTCATGAAGGCAGTTTTGACCCACAATAAATCAGCCTTCTGAATAGAGGAACGATTATTAAAAAGTGTCGGCCTGCTCAGCTTATCCATTTCGGACGAGATGTAGCCAAGCCACAGGATTCTCAGGCCCCCTTCGCACCCCAGACAATCAGAGATAATCTCCCTAATTAGTGTGACGTGTGTTGTCCCAAATGGAGCACAAAATAAGTAAAGGAGCAGGCTTAACAGCATCCTCTGCGTAATCCATCCTGAGCTCCTGATGGACAATAAACATGGAGCACGAGGGAGGAACCCCTAAGAGTCCTCTCAGAACCCTATTGTGCTTCATCTGGAGTGCATTGGTTTCTCCATACCCCCAAATCCCACCCCATGTTTGAGGATAGGATGCACTTCTTTCTATACATTTCTGAGAGAGGGGCCATAGGTTTCTTCCCAATATTCTTGACCAGATTAAAAACACAGTCCACTGTGCTAGCAAATTTACACCTCGCCCTGGTGATACAAGGCCCCCAACTAGACCTGGTGTCCATGACCACACCAAGGTATGAAAACTCAGGGACCTGAACAACAGGCTTACCACTGAGCACAATACCCCGCAGCCTGTTGCTCTTCCGATTACATACCATAGTGAAGGTTTTTGCTTGATTAGTTGCCAAGCCTAAGGAACCCATAAAGGATTCAAATTCCTGAAATAAATTATGAAGGCCATTAGGGGTTGTTGATAATAAAACCTCATTGTCTGTACATAATAAAACTAGGACTTTTTTCCTGCCAATCATGGGGACGTGTGGGGTTGCACCAGATAAAACAACCCCAATAGCAGTACACAGAATAAATAAAATTGGTGCCAATACGCAACCATGCCTCACCCCACGCCCCAACTTAAAGGTGTCAGACCTCTCTCAGGACAAGTCAAAGTGCAAAGCTCTTAGGAATTGGACCAACTCTGCTTCTACCCCCAGATCTGAAAGAATCTGCCACACTTTGGACCTGACAACGCTGTCAACAGTGCATGAAAGATCCATGAAGGCCTGGAAGACCGAACCCTGTCTAGTAATTGGGTATTTGCTCCCCAGAAGGTATAGATTTAGACATTGCTCGATCATGCCGAGCCCCTCTCTGAACCCATACTGCACCTCCGACAGTGTGTCTGGCCATTTCAGCCAAGTGAGCAGACTCTCCAGAACGACGCACTCAACTGTTTTTAAATGCAGAATCCAATAATGAAATAGGGTGATAATGCCCAAGAGAAGTAGGATCACCTTCTTAATGATGGGAACAATAACAGCAGTGTGCCAGGAGGGGGGCAAAAGCTACTTTGCAGATCGCGTTAAAAAAGTTACAAAGGAGGGGGGGCAAAAATCAGGAGGTGACTTCTAGAGGGCCACAGTAACTCCGTCAGGGCTGAGTGCTTTATTAGATGGACTCTTCAGAAACACCTCCAAAACATCTTCATAAGAGAAGTTAATGGCAAGAGGAAAAGCTACATCCACCTCTACAACGCACTGACCATCCCAGACGTGATAGATTGCCTCAAAGTGGTCCACCCAGCCCTCTTTTCCAATGGTCGTAACTACCTAATTGGGCATGACCACAAAGGGGCTGGTTCCGTTCACCTCATGCCAGAAAGCCCTAGTGTCCTTCAGCCTGCACGCCTTGATGAGATTGCACCATGATTCGTTTTGCCGTTCTTTGGTTCGGTTCCATATAACTAATTTATACAGTGATCGACAGCTTTTAATATCACTAGCATCCTATGGTGATTTCCTAAGAGCCTCATGAAGTAAATTCACGGCCTATCTACAAGAACGATCGAACCAACCGGGCTCCGCCTGGCTGCATTGACAGGCCTTCGGAACCAACTTAGGCCCATATTTATACTTTTTTAGCACCGCAATTGCGTTGTTTTTTTATGCAAAAGCAGCGCAAACTTACAAAATACTATCGTATTTTGTAAGTTTGCGTCAATTTTGCATCAAAAACGACGCACATGCGGCGCTAAAAAAAGTATAAATATGGGCCTTAGTACTTTCCATGATCAGCTGAACAAAGGAGTCAGCTTGATTACCATAAACAATGTTAAGGCTAAAACAGCGAAGAACCAAAGATTAGTGCAAAGAACACAAACTGGAAAACAGATTCTTCGTGTTCACGTTCCTCCAAGCCAGATGCAAACCCAGGGACATAGAAGATAAAACAGTCAGCTCTACACTTATAGGGGCCCTCCTTAATTAGATTAAATGATAGACAAATGGGGTTATGATCACTGTGAATACTAGGGACTATAGCGGCGCCCTTCACCCTGGATAGCAAGGTCCTGTCTACAATGTCAACCCTCTCAAAAGTGGCAGTGACTGAGAAATTAGGGTCGCAGACCTCGGTAACATTCACCAGACCCAACAAAATACACAGGCTTAATTAACAAACATAGGGTGTCACCCTACTTGTCTCTATGCAGAGGGCCAGACTCAGGCCCCAGGATGGTCCCTGTTTAAGAATCCTCTTCTAGCTGTGTTGGTCCCAATTTGGCATAAAATCACCACATAAAACAACTTCATACCCTTGACGCAAGAAAGCTAACTTAAACGCCAGACCTTCAATGAAGCTGTGAACCAAATTAACATTTGCCAAGCAATTGGAGTCAGATAGACCATTATAAAAATTGTCAAAAACAATTATATGATTATCGGGCCACCTAAAGGAGTGCTTGAAGCAAATGACAATTAGAGGGGATCACACTCACTCTACACACCAGGGTAATCTTAATCCAAGCTGATAACCCAATCCTTGCACGGTAGACGATGAAAAGATAGCAGGAACATGATAAGAATAAAACCCATCCAGGCACAAAACATCAATTGCCCATGTTTCCTGAAACAAAATCAAATCATGGTTGCAAACAAAATGAATCTAGTCCTCCTGATCCAATTTGCTGGCCAGCCCTGCAATGTTCCAGAAAAGAACCTTAACTGCATGTGCGTAGGGCACAATCAGTTCAGGGCCATCCATATGACAAGACCCAGAGGAATCAGAGGGTTTAGGCTCCAACAGGCCCCCTCCTGCAAACTTTGTGCATGCCGCAATGGATTCCTGGGCTAGCAATGGCTTGTTGCACCCAGCCACTTCAGGGAGTCTGGGGCTCTGATTCTTCCCCAGAAGCCAGTCAATCATTGTCGTATAAATCTCCAAGAGGCGTAAAACGATTATGCCAAGACAAATTTAAAAAAGGAGGCTGTACTGAGCTTGGTAAAAGAGGCCTTGTCTTGCTCACGGAACTCCTGGCCAGGTCCCTATAAAAACCATAGGGGAAACACTTTAATCATTCCATTCTTTGCAAACCCTTCTCTGGATGCCCAAATCAGTTCCCCTGCAATCCCAAAATGGCTAAAGGAGATACTAATGCAATCCATTCAAATTCCTTGCGCATCTTCCCGACTCAACCCACCATTCTAGCCATAATAATTTCCTGGAAAAGATTACCCGGCCCCTGATGTTCACATGCAGCCAGTTCACAACATTGTTCATTAAGTCAATTGTAGACTCCTTGGTGCCTGGTGATAGCACTGGGACATCCACCAAGACAATCACATAAGAACAAGCTGCTGGTGGTAAATTGCATCCGGAAAGATTCAGGTGAGCCAGAGCCTCCTTACGGGGTGCAGATTGGGGAGGGCAAGTAACAACTCCCTGCTGTTTGGGAGGTGGAGCCCCATGCACCACATTAGTCGATACTGCTTCCTCAGGCGGGACTACGACAAGTGCGACTAGCCGGGCCGCAGGGTTTGTCGGGTAGGCGCTCATTATCCTAATGAGACTACTGGATTCGGGCGGCAGAATCACCTTTACTGCGGAGGACTGGGTCTGATCCGTCACCAGGTGACAGCTGTCGGCCTAATCCGGGTTTGTTCCGTCTATCTAGCAGTGCCTCATCTCCAACCAAGAGCAGGGAAGATTGGAGCAACCAGGCGCATTACATAAATGACTCCTCAGGGAATCGTGGTCACTCAGATCTCATCCGTTTCTCTCAGTTACATTAGTCTCACATATGCAAGGACAATCAGAGGCAGAGTAAAGTTCAATAAGGTTTTATTGCAGTAACTGCATCTTAGATTATTAAGCATGTATTGCAATAACTAGGACCATGAAGCACAATAGGATAAAAATTGTGACAAGGAGAGTAAAACACAAGAATAATGCTACCATACTGTCACTAAGGTTTGGAGGGATAGTTCCTACCTAGACTATGTTAGAGCACTGCATGTTAAGCTCTAACTCTGCCCTTCAGGTTCCCCTGGGAAGACATCGTCCCTCATACCTGAGCAAGAGGCCTGTAGTCTACATGAGCAGCTGCAGCGAAGCAATCATCAATCAGCATACAGTCGTGGTCATCTGGCTGGAATCTCCCTCTAACGTACACGGGTCAAAGTAGTGTTTTCATAATTAAGCAGCTGATGCTCCAAGAAAGGATCCCCACGTAAGAGTGTGTATGTTTCTGTGAACATTGGAGACAAAGCGTTACCACTTTTGCCGGCACCTACCTCACTACAGCCTCGAGAAAGCACAGAGTGAAAGAAATGTATTGTTTAAGAACGCAGCGCTGACCTTGGTGAAGAACAGCTAGACAGAAAAAAAGAAAACAAGACCGCAAATGTGGTTAATGTTAAAATGATAAAGCAAAGCAAAATAAAATATATCTAGGTTAAAGTGCACAGCGACAGGCCTAGTACGCTAAAATAACATGTATAAAATTATAACCAAAATGGCTACACAACAGGTTCAGTTAGGGAAACATCAATAGGGGCAGTGGCACAGCTGGGGGATAAAGAGACAAGTGATTCTCTGCCGGCTCTATTTCCTTCAAAATAACCCTTACTGCCCATACAATCAAGCCATCAAGAGTAGAGCCAGCTGGCCAACAGCAGTACCAGGCCGGGCAGTAGCAGCTTTAAGCTTTCCCATTCCAGACAATGACCACCTGGCGAGCCAAACAAGAAAACATGAACAGTACTTTATCAGCTGAAGCCAGAGATGAAAGGGAGTAGGCTAGGCCCCGCCATGGCCAGTCGTAGACGGGCGCAGATGGGCCCGCTCTTGGCCTGGTCTTTGCACAGGTACATGCCCAGGCACGCCCCGCGCTCACGCCTTGCAGCAGGAGCTCACCCGTTTGATTAAGGAAGTGCCTCCAGGCTCGAACACGCTGTGGGCGGGCCGGCGGCAGGGGTTGTGGTGCCAGCGGTCCCCTTCTCCTGCTGCGCTCCTTCACAACTCCAGCACAGCGGAAGCTCGCCCCTGTAATGAAGGAGTGCCTTCCGGGTGCAAACACTGTTGTGGGTGGACCTGCGCAGGCATTGTGGTGCCAGTAGTCCCCTCCTGCTGCTGTGCCCCCTCACTGCTCCCGCGCAGCAAGAGCTCACCACTGTAATTAAAGAAGCGCCCCTGGGCCTGAACAACACTGTTGGTGGGACGGCGGCAGGGATTTTGGTGCCATAAGTTCTCTCCCACTGCTGCGCTCCTTCACAACTCCCTAACCATGTCAAAATCAACAACAATTGAGATGTTATCCATATATAGACAGTTATACATATGGAATTAAGTGCAGCCCACATCACAACAAAGAACAATCCCCAGAGATAACCAAAAGTGAATGGAAAAACACTTTTAAGAAGAGATGTGGCAGGAAACCTGAACACCTTGTTTTTTGTTTCTGTTAATAAAAATTAAAAATGAATGCATTTAAAAAATGAACAAAAAAAGAGGAGAAAAAAACAAAGGATTTGATTTTCGATGTTAATGGTGCACTCTCCCTACAGAAATGTTGCAAGCATTAAGCAGCCCTGCATATATTGAAATACATATATCATGTTTTATGGACACGTGTACAGATTGCCACACTAGTCAGTTGCATGTTCTGTGAGGACTATCTCTAGCCAGGTCCCTGTGGCATGCAGAGCCACTGACTGAAAAGAGGGGGAGTCCGAGTGTCTACTAGTAATATAGGGGAGGCATTCTATGCATCAGGAATAACACTCTCACAGGTTTCTACAGAGTGTCTTCAAGATGCCAATCTGGTATTTAACAAGTGGTCTAATTCTGTGATAAAAGACAAAAACTATTTTTTGCTCCAGATTAAGTCCTTGAGAGTTGAACCCACGGTGTCCATGGTCACCTTTGACGGGACTGTTTTTATTTCAATTTGAAAAGAAAACTTTATTGTCGAGGTAAAACATTAGTAAACTGAACCCAGTTAATTTCTCATATTTTGATTTAAATGGACAGTTGCAAATCAATCTCTTTCTATTTACATACAATCTGCTGATTAATTAAACTCGACTATTGAACGCATGAACTTTGAGAGCTAAACCACCTATAGAAATTCCAGTCACACTACTATTTTCGCTGTTTGTTAGGAAACAGTCCTATTCTACTGCTGAACACCACTTGATTAGATAAAGATTGTTATGATAGCTTCAAATGTGCTATATTGTTTCTACCAATTTATATATAATATTATTCTCTTAACCTGCATATACATTCAGACCTATCAAGATGTTGTGCAATGCTACCTAACCCACAAGAATAAAATGTTTGAGTTTTTTTATATTCCCTTAAATGTTATACATTTTATAGTTTATTTGCTTCCTAGGATCTGATTGAACCTGCCTTCATCTCTTTTCTGTACTTTCTACCGTACAGTATTCTGCATGAGTCACAAACTCCCTATATTAACCAAATATGAGTAAAAAAATTAAATAAGTGGACCATACGAAAGGTGAATGTCACCGATAAGCCAGGAGCTTAGTGTCCCAATTGTGGCAATGAAGAACATTTCAGACTGGTAGTCATCCTGGCTACTGCCAGCCAAAGTACACCAAATATCTAGAAGGTGCCACTTAGAAGTCTGTCACACACAAAAGTAAATTCTGTGTGGTTAATCTCATTGTACTCAAATATAGGTTAGCCAGTTTCTCTGTCTATTACCATAAATCTAATAAATGTATTACTAAATTTCAGAATAGCAGATAACACATCACTATTGAAAATGAAAACTAGGCATCCGTTCCCAGCTCCCACGCAGGAAATAAGTAGAAGTTTTAAGCAAAAATTGGACGAAGTGCAGAACAAGCAAACATTCTAGGTATCGCATAGCTCAAAACAAGATAAAAGCAATACCACACAAACTCAAAAACTCACAAATGACAATAACATCTGACCATTACCTCGCTCTCAAGTTTAAATTATTTCTTCAATTAATTTTGCCCTGATAAGAGGAGATTTAAGTCAGATAGCTTTGCAATGATTTCTGAGAAGGTTCAAAATCAAAATGGGGCCTGCATTTATTTGCAGTGGGTTGTGCACAGAGTGATAAACACATTGAGCTTACATGTCTCCACCTGCAGGTGGATCCTCCCTCAACGGGATTTACAAGCACAAGTTTAGGACTAGCAACTTTTACCAAGGAGGCGGAGACCTCCACCACTGCCGTGGGGATCGCCCTGTGGTAAAGAATTAGAAAAAAATATAAAAATGTACTAAAGTTAAAAAATAATATAAAATATAAATGTCAAATAATTGTACATATATTTCACTCTAGAACTGATAAAACAAAATGTTACAGCACATTAACTTATTATATTAAATGCATATTAAACAAATATTCATTTAAATATATTTATTTAATTTTTCGATAATATCTCTTAGACACATTTTCAAAATAAAACACAACCTTTTTATTGTTATTTAATATGCATCAACATGTCTTAGGAGTTAATTATAGCCTTCATTCTTATTATTTTCAATGTTTTAACAGAAGTTTAAAACTAAAATTGTATTTTTTCATTTTTATATAGGTTTACTAATATAGTTTAGGGTTCATTTCCTGGACCATTTTCCACAGTGTGTTAGTACACCTCTGGAGGTCCAGTTCTGTTCGCTGCTCTGTGAGTCCCTTCCAAGGCTTTGAGAGCCCCAGGCCTTGGTGAGGGCCTGGGGCTGAGATGGCTTCCCAGCCTTGTTACCAGTCCTGGGTCTGATTCACAGTTGTGGGCAAATAGACAAAGTTCCTATTTCTGAATCAACTTCTAAATTTTAGAGGAGAATTCACTGGTATCCCTTTCTCTCCCAAAGGGATACGGTTGTGAGGAATTCTGTATAATATATTTCCTCTGAGGTTCAGTGCTTCCTACAGAAATCAGGTGATGTTCCGTTGCCGCCTCAAATGAAGCCATACCCCCTGACTTGTGGTTGCTGGAGGAAAGCCACTCCCTATTTTATGTTTTAGGGTCACGGACTCCTAACAAACTTGGCAGTGCCAGATAAAACCCTCCCAGAAGGGTGAGTACCCCTCGGAAGCTCCCAGCTGTTGCTGTTGGCACCTACCCCTCTTTATTTACACCCCATAGACAAAGTTGTTGCAAAACGTCCACACAAATCAAGTATCATCAACAAATCCATGATCACCACAAACTTCATGCATAGGTGACATTCTTAACACTAGGTTTCATTGTAGTCCTTTGCCATGACAGCACCCTCTGACAGTGCCTTGAGTGATAGCCTCCCTTTCTTACAGGCATCTAACAACTATACAGCCCCTAGACTCCACCTTGCTGCCGAGATTTGTGTTGGTGGACCTTGTGCCTGGCCCAGGCTGCAAATGCTGTGTGCTGACTCCCTGTACTGACCATTTGCTTGCTCCCCAGTGCCTCTGCCGTACAGCATCCCCAGGACACAAACTTCTACTTTTAGGCTATCGCATTCATCCTAGCCGTTCTTCTGTGCTGTCACAATCTTCTTGGAGACATGGCACCACATGCCCCTCTAACCTTGTCCTACACAAAGGCCTTCCTTAGGACTGGGCCATTTAAATGCCTCCAGCCATTGTGGTGCCCGTGTTTTTGCAGGCTTGCGGTACTTCCTGCTCCTGGTCACCTGCTGTTAGGAGGCATTCAATGTGGGCCTTCATCTGGTGCAGCCATTTCAAGAGTCAGGTGTTTACACCATGGAACAAGCAGCTAATGCACATCACTCCAGGTCCAGTCACTCATAAAGATTAACTGCTTCAGTGCTGAGGATAGAACAGTTCCATCCTCAGCACCGGACCTCCTGTGCTGAGGTCCAAACGGTTCTGTCCTCATCACACAAACACCAAATCCCTTTGCTGTTTATAGCAGAGAGATTTGGTTTCCATTTTTCACTGAAATGACTAGCAGCGTGCCTGAAAACATGAAAATGAAAGGCAGAGAAAGTGAAATGAGCCAAGGTATCATTTTTATCGAGATACCAAGGGAAATGCTGGATGGTAGAAAATTTGTGCCAGCAGGGTGATCCCACAAAGAAATGTGAGGAAAATTAGATTTTTTAGTAAATTTGAGGTTTGCAGGGGATTCTAGGTCAGAAGACTTTGGAGGATCTATGCAAGCCAAACCTCCCTGGACTCTCCCGGGTATCTATTTTCCATAAATATCTGAGTTTGGTAGGTTTCACTAGATGGCCACAGAGCCCCGGGATCGAAAACGCAGGTTACCGCCTTGCAAAATCAGGTTGTTTTGTGATAGATAATATTGACGTCTCCAAAATAAGTATTGGGCTATTTCCTGTTACGGGAACCAGGCCTACCCACACAAGTGAGGTATCATTTTTATCAGGAGACTTAGAGAAACACAGAATAGCGCTACAAATGTTATTGCTAATTGTCTTTCTTTGCATTTGCGCCTTTTAAAAGTAAGACAGTGAGTAAAAAAAGAAGTCATTTTGAGAAATGCCCTCTAATTCACATGCTAGTATGTATATTCACAAATTCAAAGATGTGCAAGTAACTACAAATGCTGCTTCTAAACTCCATATCTTGTGCTCATTTCGGAAATACATAGGTTTCCTTGCTATCTATTTTTCACTCTTTATATTTTACTAAATGAATTGCTGTATGACTGGTACACAAAGAAAAAAACATTGCAAGGTGCAACTCAGTTATTGGCTCTTGGTACCTCGGGTTCTTGGTGAACCTACAAGCCCTATATATCCCTGTAACCAGAAGGGTCCAGCTGACGTAAAGGTATGCTTTTAAAAATCTGCCATAGTTTGAAGAAGTTACAGATGAAAACGTAGACACAACTAGCTGTTTTCTTTCAACTCAATTTCAATATTTTCTCAATTCAACTGTTACTTTCTATGAGGAAACCTGGAAGGATCTACACAATTGACCTCTTGCTGAATCCAGAATTGTGTCTACCTTTCAGTAATGTATAGCTTTCTGGTATCCACCTGGGTGGGGGCACTAATTCAGTAGGAGGTGGGAAGTGGGGGGAGGGGTGCTGTGGCCTGATCTAGTGCTTGCTGAGGGGGGTGTGGAAGCCATCTACCAGTGACAGGGTAGGAATTCCCTGTCACCTGTAGCCCTTCTGCCATTGTATGAGTTTTATACCCATTTGTACCACTAACTGGAAGGAGGTTGAAAGCACAATAAATAGGAAAAAAGGGCTATGTCCCAGTAAAATGCCAAAACTGTGTTGAGAAATATGTTTTTCTGACTCATGTCTGCCTGTTTCTGAAACCTGGGAATACGGTGATTCTAGCACTGCAAACCCTGTGCCATTTGCAGGGAAAACAACAGATGCTTTCTTCTGCAGCACTTTTTACAATTTGTACCCCAAAAAACAAAATAGAGCTGTTTTTTGTCTGATTTTTTGATCCCCTCTAGGGTAATCCACAAACCCAAAGTACCTTTAGAATCCCCAGGATACTAGAACAAGCATTAGCATAGCCAATCTGTTTTGCCTTTGGCACCTTATAAGTGTATTACCATGCAGCACAGGGCTAAAGCCCTCATTATGACTTTGGTGGTCTTCCTTTAAGACCGCCAAAGCCACAGGTGCCAGGAGACTGCATGTGCTGGTGGTCTCCCGCCCTCCGTATCACAGGTACTGCTGGATTTCCGCCACACTTTGGGCAGAAATCCGTCAGTAGTCGGGTTGGCGGGTGGAGGCGCTCTGGCGGCTCCACCACCAGCCCGCCCCGCCAGTAGGACATAATAACGCCTGGTGGTATCCTGCTGGTGCGGCACTGCCGCGGTGGAAGCGCCCCATCCCGTTCCTTGGCAGACGACCTTCTCCCTGGACCAAGTAAGTTGATCGTCCAACAGGGGAGGGTGATGAGAGGGTGGCGGTGTTGTGTGTGCGTATATGAGTGTGTGGTGTCTGTGTGTGCGCATGAATGTGTGAGTGCGTGGGTGTATGCATGTCTGTAAGTCAGTGTGTATGCGTGTGACTTTGCATGTTTGGATGGGTGCGAGTATGCATGTTTGGATGGGTGGGAGTATGCATGTTTGGATGGGTGTGAGAATGCATGCATGAATACGTGTATGAATGGAATTGTGAATGCGTGTACGTTTGGAGTTGTGAATATGTGTATGGATGTTGTGAATGCATGTATGTAAGTGTAGGTGAATGGGTGTATGTGTGGTGCGTTTGGGTGTCTGTGTGCATGTATGTGGGAAGGGGATGGGGAGTGGGGGGCGCTATGTCAGTAGGGGGAAGGGGATGGGCTAGGATCTAGTGCTTGCTGAGGGGGGTGGGGAAGCCATCTACCGGTGACAGGGAAGGAATTCCCTGTTACCTGTAGCCCTTCTGCCATTGTTTTCGTGGTGGTGCTGTCACCACGGAAACCATGTCGTAAGGCCGACTACTAATACCGCCGGTGGTCTTCTGTGTACCGCCGGGTAGGAGATGAACATCTCCATCCTGGCGGTCCGGAACGCCATGGCAGTATGAGTGGAGATGTGCCACACTCATAATGTGGTGGTCTTCACTGCCAGCCTGTTGGCGTTGGGACCGTCACATGTACCCTGGCAGCCGGAAGACCGCCAGGGTCAAAATGAGCCCCTAACTGTTTAACAAGAGGCTGCTGATCCCTAACCCAAGGCTCTTTAATTTAATCTTCAACGTTTTTGTGCTCCAGTGCATCTGCCTGCACCAAAGTGGCTTCACCATAAAAACGTCGAAGAGCCTTAGGGTTAGGGATCAGCGCCCTCTTGTTACTGTGCTACATGGTTAAACACTTGGGCACATATTTATACTTTTTTAGCGCCGCATTTGTGCTGCTTTTTGACGCAAAAGCGACGCAAACTTACAAACTACAATTGTAAAAAAATGGCGCAAATGCGGCACTAATAAAGTATAAATATGGGCCTTGGTACCAAAGGTGAGACCTATTGGCAGTGCCAATGCTCGTTTAGTTCATGATGCCCTGTTGGGCCTATAGAGGCATCTGCAGCATATGGCCCGATAGAAAGCAGGTGGTGCTGCTGTGTGGGTTGTCACACAGGAGCGCTCTGCCACACACACAAGTACTCAATAAAGACACTGAACCGCTCTGAAATTAATATTGATACAGAAACTAAAAACGTATTACAGCTAATAAAAAGCCATAAAGATTTCAGTAAAAGTTAAAATACAATACAATTTAAATCAATCAGGGGCAATATTTCATCGTTCCGTGGATACATCCCGCCAGAAAACTAAAATGCAGTGCAGATAAAAATAACAAGTCAGAACATTTATCTCATGCATTCCCCTAGCTCATCGAAAATTTGCTAGCAGATCCTAACTGAGGTTCAAACAGCGGGTTGAAGCAGCCACTTTTCACCTCCCAGGACGGATATCCCTCGATGCTTTTTAGCGTGACATTGTTAGAAATTGAATTTTTCCCGTTATGTACTAGTTGGTGAACAAACAAAAGCTTTGACACTGAAAATGGAATATGTTATTATATGTTACAATGTCCTTACAAGAATGTTTGAAAAAGTCTAGTTCATTAAAATAAATTAACCCCCAAACAAACAACTTGCAATGCAAACCGTTTATCGGACAGCGGAGGAAGGTGAGTCCACAGGTTTCAGTTTGTACTGTTGGGTGATGCTCGGCCCCCGCACTGCCTGTAGTGTAGCTAAGAAAACAAATCCCAGTGCCCACGGATGCATGTCTGCTGGATGGTCCTTAAATATACAAATCTAAGAAGAAAGGTTAAAAATCACATCTAGGGTAGGTTAAAGCATCAAGTTTTTCGCAACAAAAAAGGGAAATTGCTCCAAGTTCTTGAACGTAAATTTAGTTGCATCTGTTTTCAGGCAGGGAGGAGGGAGAAGGGGCCATCACATGCTGTAACAGGAGGAAACGTGATGTAGTGTAATGGCCAACAAAAATGTTTGAGTCTGGGATTAAAGGCAAAATCGAAACCTGGTGGGAGGATGGAGGAGGGGTCATCACACACTGTAACAGGAGGAAGAATGACTAGTGTGATGGCCAACAAAAATGTTCTCTTAGTGAAATCGCCTGGTAGGGAACTAAGCACACAGAGGGAGGGATCTTTAGACAAATGCACCAATAAAAAGGAAACATTTAAGACAAGCACAAAGATCAAAAATTGAATACAGCATGTCTTGCAGACAACACATGCGCGCTGCCTAGGCTCTACCTAAAAAAGGATGTAAATTTGGTATGGATATCTTATGGAGGCCTAAGTTCGAACTACAGCAAATAGCCAAACAAAGGGCTTAGCACAGGGGAAGGGCCTAGCAGCGAAGGGGTTAACAGCTGAAAATGAGCACACTGAATGGCAGTACTGTTTGCAAATTAATAACCTGAAGGCTGGTTGGCCTGGAAAGCCACAGCATGGCCCTCATAAATGTCAGACTAGTTCATATTGAACCATCACCCATAAGACAAATGTTACTGGTTTATAATTCCAAACCTAAAATATTTTCCATGAATAAGCTTAGTAATGGACAGGTGGCTGCAGGGTATGCAGATCATTATGCATTTTTCCTGTGTGAAAGGTAAATTGTAAATCGTGGAAGATGGATTGTGCCAGACAAATTTTAAGATGCAGTGAGTGTAAGTTGTAGTGTGTCTGTGTGTATTTTGTATGTGCATGTGTGCGGGTGTGTGTCTCATGGAGTGTAAACTATGCCACAGTCATTTATCCATGCCAATGTGTGTGTTTACTGTGATTTATTGTCCCTGTATTTTACATCTCTATTTTCTTTCCTGGTGTTGCCAGGTGAATAGTGGTTGTTAGTTGCCTGAGCAGTGGAGTCTCAAGTCCTACTGAAAGTGGAGGATTTGGGTAAGGCGGCGGCCCAGAAGAGGTTGGCAGAGTGTGCTACAGCTCTGAGCTGAGACCTTTAAACTGTTGCCTGTGACAGATGATTGGCTGGCTAAGTTTGTGTGCCTAGGATTGATTGGTCCGTTGGGCATGCCCCCTGCTGAGGAGCTTGGCACCGCTTTCAGGATAACATCATGGTTGATCTATATTCACCTGTCCATGCACAAATCATGGTGACAAACAGCTCTTAGGGAAATGTGCTGGAGAAGAAGCTAACAGTTTTAGGTGCAGTACATTCTTCGTAGATAAAAAAGACATGCCAAACTGTTCTGAGCTGCGGTGCCAAAGGGTGAGGTTGATGGTCATCATTTGCAGTGCGTGACAGCCTGTGAGGTAGACAGCTGGACTTGAGCCTAGGGTGAGCAGGAACTGTGATGCATAGTTCCTATAAACATTTGAAGGGTAAGCTGGCAGGCTCACGTATGGAGTCTAGGATGGCACAATATATTCTCTGTACCGCGGTAAAGTGGTTCTCAACAAAATATACAATTGAAAATTTTAAAAGGTACTGTAAATGTCAAATAATTTAAAGTTGGAGGCCAAAATGTAAATTACTATGCTCAGGTTGATTCCTGAGAGCAGCGCGGGTGCATCAAACAGAGTATAGTGTGGACACTGTGTGGCTTCAATTGAACTTAGAAAAGCTCCAGCCTTCCTATTGAAATTAAAAAAAAAACATATTTATATTTGTTTTCAAATTAAAGTAAATGTGTTATCATTTGTACATGTGTTTGATGAATGCTTGTGTCTGTATTTTTTGTGTATTGTTTTTCAGTTCTACTCATCAACAAGGTTTAGGCCGGTGACCTGGCTTCCAGTAATGACTCAGTAGGTGGTCCCCGGATTCCAATGACGATTCAGTGGGGGTTCTCAGGTTCCAGTAATGATAAAGTGGAGGTCCACGTAAGTCAAATAATTTAGAACCACTGCAGTAATGCATAAAGTGGCTTCCGGAAAAGTGCATGCTGGTACATACAAGACACTGAGTGTCAGATGTCAGTCAGGTAAGGCTTCACACCACACATTGACGCGGTAGTCAGTTCGATAGGTACAACTATGTTTTATTAGTACCTATTCTGAGAACTTTTGTCTACCCATGCTATCTACCCACCCAAAATTTGGGCAGTTCCAATAATTGGATGAGGTGGGCTCACACACGTAATATGACATGTTTCATCAGCAGGGACCATTTTTGCCTCTTTTTCTCACTACACGTTAAGGAGCCAGGCAGGGCTCGCAGTTGCTCTGCAGAAGCTGTTCCATGCCTCTGGAGTGCTGGGCGGCCTGCATCCCTAGGCTGATATCCAGTGAACATGGCAGGCTGGTACATGCCCAATAGAAACACTGGGAACGCTGGGGTGTATCAGAAAGAGAAGAGGTACTTTTAAAGTTATTTCAGGGCACATAAAGTGCTGTTTCCTGTACAAACAGGCCAACAGAACAAGCTGCAGATGGGAGACTTGCCAGGATTGTTGTTTCCACGCTGTGACTCCAACATGTGTTAGGTTTGATAAACACCATCTCCCAACCTTCTGGAAAATTCAGCCCTGGGCTTGATTAAAGGGGCATGAAGAAGCCTCCAACAAGCGTAGGGTGACCACCCGTCCGTAAATTTCACGGACTGCCCGTAATTTTGCCCTGCTGTCTGTTGTCCGTGATGAAAGTCTTCACGGACAGCATTTGTCCGTAATTTCAGCCTTTCACCTAAAGGACAACAGAGGCAGGGTGACATTTATGGCAGATCAGTTTCCCCAGCTGGAATGAAGGGCAGGGAGTCTCCTGTGTTCTCAGGGAGGGGCAGACAGATAAGAAAAGGCCTTCTTGCCAGGGCGTCTCCTTCCCTAAAGAAATGCAAATGTGAGTAACTGGTAAATCTGCAAATGTAAAGGGGCTTGAAAACCTGCATTGACTTTAATCAAAGGAGTCACTTGAAACTTTCTGATGCCAAAGATATTTTCTTTTAGAGAGGTACTGTTATGGTGAGCTGTAGAGTGTGTGGTTTTAATGGACTGTTATACATTTTATACCTAATACTAACCTTTTTTTATATTATTCAAATCTGTATTTGAGAAGCACTTTTTTTATTTAACTGAACTGTATTTGCGCATTTTGTAGCAGCCTATATTATGATGTAATTGTATTTATATAGCGCTTACTACCCCTGATGAGGCATCAAATACATATTTAAAATAAGGACTTACACATTCACAGTCCTTTCAGGAACCTCGGTACCTCATAGTACCAACAAACATTGGCAAAGCCAATAGGTCTTGTTTACGTAAGAGTTATTGGCTTTGCCAATGTGTTTTTGCCATGTTATGCACCAGAGTGGCTGCTGTTCAACATGGCTAAAAGTTAGTGGCATAGTGGTGTGGAGTAGAGTAGAGTGGCATAGGAGCAGTGGCGTAGAGCCCAGTGGTGCAGAGTACAATGCAGTGGGGTACAGTGCAGTTGTTTAGAGTGCATTGGCGTACAGTGCAGTGGTTTAGAGTACAGTAGCATGGAGTGGCGTGGGACACAGTAGAGTGGCATAGAGTGCAGTGGAGTAGAGTGGCAGAGAGTGCAGTAGTGCAGAGTGGTGCAGTGGCATAGAGTGCAGAGTAGACTCGCGTGGCAGAGAGTACAGTGGCGTAGTGTAGAGTGGTGCAGTGCAGTGCAGAGTATAGTGTTGTAGAGTGCAGTTGCGTAGAGTGGAGTGGCATAGATTGCAGTGGCAGTAGTACAGAGTAGATTGGTGTACAGTACAGTGGCGGAGAGTGCAATGTTGCAGAGTAGAGTGTCAGTGCAGTGATGTAAAGTGGAGTAGAGTGGCACAGAGAGCAGTGGCAGAGTACAGTGGTGCAGAGTAGAGGGCAGTGACATACAGTGCAGCTGTTTAGGGTGCTCTGACATAGAGTGCAGTGGCATAGAGTGGCATGGGGCAGCGTAGAGTAGCATAGAGTGCAGTGGAATAGAGTGTATTGGTGCAGAATGTAGTAGTACAGAGTAGAGTGGTGTAGAGTATAGTAGGGGCCAGTGCAGTGTTGCAGAGTAAAGTGTCAGCGTGCAGTAGTGTAGAGTGCGTTGAACTAGAGTGCACTGGTCAGAGTGGCGTAGAGTGCAGTGGCGTAGAATATATTGTTTCAGAGTAGAGTGCAGTTGCATAGAGTGGAGAGGTTCAGGGTAGAGTGCAGTGGCATAGAATGCAGTGGCACAGAGTGCAGTGGCATTAAGTGGATTGTTTCACAGTAGAGAGAAGTGGCTTGGAGTGGAGAGGTGCCGGGTAGAATGGAGTTGCACAGAGTGGCATAGTGTGTGATGGCATAGAGTAAAGTGGTGTAGAGTGCCGTGGCATAGAGTGCAGAGATGCAGATTAGATTAAAGTGACATACAGTGTATTGATGTAGAGTGCAGGGGCATAGAGTTGAGTGTTACAGAGTAAAGTGCACTAGCATAGCGTGTATTAGCTTAGAGTGCAGTGGCATATAGTGCAGTGTTGCAGAGTGACATAGAGTGGCATTGTGCGGACTAGATTGGTGTTGCCTAGACTGGAGTGGTATGGCGTGCAGACGAGCAGAGCGCAGTGGTGTAGAGATGCATAAAGTGCAGTGGCATAGAGTAGAGTGCTACAGAATAGTGTAGAGAAGCATAGTGTGAAGTAGCAGAGTGCAGTGGCAAAATGTGGAGTGGTTCAGAATGGAGAAGAGTGCAGTGCAGTGGCATGGAGTGGTGTTAAGTGGAGTGATACAGAGTAGGGTGCAGTGGAGTGGAGTGGTGCAGAGTAGAGTGGAGTGGAGTATGCATGGTGTGGTAACACACTGCCATTACAGACAACACATTTTTTATTGAAATGATCATTACATTTGCACAGACGTACAGTTTTTCAAACCAAACTATACTGTGCACAGACGATGATGTGTGGAAATTGCATCACCTAAAGCAATGATTTATTTTAATCATATAAAGGTATTTGTTTCCAGCACAGTTCAGGATTAACAAAACAAAAATGGGCTTCATTTGTACTCCTAATTCTGATATATTCTGAAGTTTATTTAAATGTTGTCATGTGATACAAAAAAAATCTTTTCTAACCCCAGTATCCAGCTAGATTGTCGCATAAATCCTCTCACCTTGATGTCAGAGAAAGAAAAGTAAACACTAAGTTCCCACCGAAATCAGAGCCTGACATTTGACTTTGTTCTTTGAGTGCACAGCAAATGTGATTAAATAAGAACAAGATTTACAGGCCTGTTTACCAAAAGGAAGCACTCGGACGGCTACTGTAAATAAGGTTTGCGCAAGGGAAGGAATGAACTCAAGCTGCATAGCCTAAAACAAATAAAGCCAACAAATTGAAAGCAACAAAATGTGAGTTACAAACCACAAGGCCAATGGAAAGCAATGGGCAGAGTGCATTCCCAAGGAAGCACTATGAATGTGCTTAAAGTGACAGCTGTGGGATACATTGTGGGGAAAGTCCAGTATTTTACTCCAGTCTGTACCTTGCAGAGGTTTGGCCAAATCAATCACCCAGGTAGTATGACGAGAAGACCTGGAGTGGTTGCCATGTTGCAGGAAAGGTCTGCACATCCATTCTACCAGTTTGCCACCAGTTCCTATGGTGTAGACCTTCTGGCACACCTCTTGTAGGGTTAGTGCTAGGTGGCAGACATGAAATAGGGCATTTAATGATTATTTAAGGCAGCTGTAAGTAAGGAGTTGACCTGGGTGAAGATGGTAGTCTGCCATAAGGGTTTGGAAATTTAGTAGCTCGTCATCCAGAAACAAATCCCCCAATTTTAAGATACCTGCAGCATGCCACTGATGGAGTTGCTCTGAGCACAGCCGTCCTGTGCGAGTGGGAAGGCTTAGCAAAGGTAGTGCAGGAGCATAGGGTTTCTTCGTGTCAGTGAGTTTACAGGTTCTGGCAAGGCAAGAGAAAGCCGTGCATGATAACCCCGGATGGTAATCTGTAGAATGGTCAGTAGGAAATAATGAGCAGTGCATTAAGCCCTCATTAAAAGTCTTTACTGGTAAACCCCATCTCATGAAGGGAGGTGGGCAGAAAGCCAGTGAGCCACCCATTGGACATCTGCAGCTGAATAATAGCATTCTAAGTCCAGAAGACCTAATCCACCCCCAGCCACAGGTAGCTTTATAGTGGAAAGAGCTCCTGATGGCGCTGCAGTGACCAAATCAGATGTGTGGCCTATCTGAAGAAGGAACGAAGGACGAGCAGGGGAAGGTTTGCAAAATAATACTATCATTGGGGTAGCACACCATCTTCACTAGTGCCACTTGGCTCACTACAGAAAGCAGAAGAGAAGACCAAAAGCAAACTGGGCTTGGATGGACCGTGATGCTCTGCTGAGATTTCCATCCTGGAAATCAGTGTAAGAATGGTAGATATTAATCACTAGGTATCGAAAGGTAACTGGTTCCCAGTTCAATCTGAGATCTAATTGTATATAAAGGGGAAAACAGTGCCATACGTTAAAGAAATACTAATTATATTTTACATTTTTTACAGTTTGTTTGTGCAATTTACGTCCCAAATATTTTGAAGATTCTGTGCGTACTTGACACTTAGGGACAACCCAGATCACTAGTATGGCTTTTGCTCAATTTCAAAACCATTTAAAGACATGGACAAAGCGGGCAATTGCCTTGCACAGCCTTGCAAGGGGTCTGGCCTCTGCTCATGCTTCATAAGCACGGACAGCAGACCATTGCACCAGAAGAGTTTGCCAAGGTGGATGGGTGTTGCTTCTTCAACCACTTAACAGTGCCTCTTCTGTTTCTCACCTTTGTGCAGAGACAACTCCACAGGTACCTAATACCTTCCGAAAGTCTTGGTGGACCCATCTTCTCTGATTTTAGGAATTGTCCCACCTTGTTCTTCTCTTCCTTATTTATTCAGTTCTGAGCAACAACCCTTTGAATCACTTGCCGTGGATTTCCCATTTGATCTCAATTTCATCCTCCTCTTTTATTATCTTTGATTGGTAGTCCGGGCTCCCATTTCTGAGATAAATGTAGTCCCAGATATTCAGTCTAGAGCTGTGAGACTACAGACAAGTGGTGGGGACCTCACATCCTGACATTAGGTGTGAGACTGTCGCACACACCATCTGCCCTGATTCTTTTAAAAAAAATTGGTTGAAAGTCCATGGGCGGTTGGGGTAAGCCAGATGTTTTTGTTAAATTTGTTTAAACTAGCATAAGGTTTATTACCTTAATGTTTCCCCAACTGTTTGCCAGAGGTTTTAAAATGTTCACAAACGTAATCAAAATGTTGCTGTTACTTTCTCTTCAAGAAAGAATCAGTATATTTGGGTAGGCGTGATGGCCTTGGTGATTGGCCTACGCTACTGAACAAGGACGTAATGTGACACCTGAATGTGGCACACCAGGAGGCAATCACAAAAAGACCACAGTGAATAAATAGTGCTATGTTAAAAAAGAGTAAATAAATACATTGGCAACATAGTGAGACATGGCCTCTCTTGTGTGTCTCTGTAAAACTGATGGTCGTTCTTGAATTTTTGTCCTGAATTTTGACCCTTTGTCCTGAATTTTTTACAGTCCTGTCCAGAATTTGCTTCAATGCCAGGTGGTCACCATACACAAGCGGCCCCACAAGCACCAGTGTCCAAGCTGCCTGTCCGGTATGTCTGTCTTGTGAGGGTCCTAGCTGCTGTGTGACGTAAGGGAGTGGGGGGGAGGCAGAGAAGAATGAGTGAGGATCCGTACCTCGCTGGGAGGGAGAGGGGAGGCAGAGAGGAATGTGTGACGATCCTTGCTGCTGTGTGATGTGAGGGAGAGAGAAGGGGAGGCAGAGAGGAATGAGTGAGGATCCTTACTGGTGTGTGATGTGAGGGAGAGAGAAGGGGAGGCAGAGAGGAATGAGTGAGGATCCGGACCTCTGTGTGAGGTGAGGGAGGCAGTTAAGGATGTTTGAGGGTTCGTACTGCTGTGTGATGTGAGGGAGTGGGAAGGGGAGGCAGAGAAGAATGAGTGAGGATACGTACCTCTGTGTGATGTGAGGGGGGAGGAAAGGAAGGCTGTGAGGGCCCTTACTTCGCTGTGATGTGAGGAAGGAAGGAAAGAGAGGAAATGAGGTGTGTGTGAGGATCCTTACTGCTGTGATGTGAGGGGAGGGAGGGAAGGGGAGGCGGTGAGAAATGTGTGAGGATCCTCCCTGCTGAGTGAGGCAAAAGGGGTGTCTGAGGATCCTTACTGCGGTAGGTTGTGAGGGGAGGTAGGAGAGGGAGACAGTGAGGGATGTGTGAGGGTCCGTACTGCTGTGTGATGTGAGAGAGGAAGGCAGTGAGGGATGTGTGAGGGTCCGTACTGCTGAGTGATATGAGAGGGAGGTAGTGAGGGATGTGTGAGGGTCCGTACTGCTTGTGTGATGTGAGAGAGGGAGGCGGTGAGGGGTGTGTGAGGGTCCGCACTGCTGTATGATGTGAGAGAGGGAGGCAGTGAGGGGTGTGTGAGGGTCCGTACTGCTGAGTGATGTGAGAGAAGGAGGCAGTGAATGAGGTGTGAGGGTCCGTACTGCTGTGTGATGTGAGAGAGGGAGGCAGTGAGGGGTGTGTGTGATGTGATAGAGGTAGGCAGTGAGGGGGGGTGTGAGGGTCCGTACTGCTGTGTGATGTAGGAGAGGGAGGTGTGAGGGACATTACTTCGCTGTGATGTGAGGGAGGAAGGAAAGAGAGTAAATGAAGTGTGTGTGAGGTTCCTTACTACTGTGATGTGAGGGAAGGGAGGGAAGGGAAGGGGAGGCGGGGAGGAATTTGTGAGGATCCTCCCTGCTGAGGGAGGCAAAAGGGGTGTCTGACGATCCTTACTCCGGTAGGTTGTGAGGGGGGGTAGGAGAGGGAGGCAGTGAGGGATGTGTGAGGGTCCGTACTGCTTTGTGATGTGAGAAAGGCAGTGAGGGATGTGTGA
The DNA here is from genome assembly GCF_031143425.1 of Pleurodeles waltl. Taxonomy (NCBI): domain Eukaryota; kingdom Metazoa; phylum Chordata; class Amphibia; order Caudata; family Salamandridae; genus Pleurodeles; species Pleurodeles waltl. The sequence continues at coordinate 35,802,288 of NC_090449.1, forward strand.
GGGTCCGTACTGCTGTGTGATGTGAGAGAGAGAGGCAGTGATGGATGTGTGAGGGTCCGTACTGAGGGATGTGTGAGGGTCCGTACTGCTGTGTGATGTGAGAGAGGGAGGCAGTGAGGGGTGTGTGAGGGTCCGTACTGCTGCGTGATGTGAGAGGGAGGCAGTGAGGGGTGTGTGAGGGTCCGTACTGCTGCGTGATGTGAGAGAGCGAGGCAGTGAGAGGTGTGTGAGGGTCCTTACTGAGGGATGTGTGAGGGTCCGTACTGCTGTGTGATGTGAGAGAGGGAGGCAGTGAGGGATGTGTGAGGGAAATTACTTCGCTGTGATGTGAGGGAAGAAGGAAAGAGAGGAAATGAAATGTGTGTGAGGTTCCTTACTACTGTGATGTGAGGGAAGGGAGGGAAGGGAAGGGGAGGCGGTGAGGAATTTGTGAGGATCCTCTCTGCTGAGGAAGGCAAAAGGGGTGTCTGGCGATCCTTACTCCGGTAGGTTGTGAGGGGAGGTAGGAGAGGGAGGCAGTGAGGGATGTGTGAGGGTCCGTACTGCTTTGTGATGTGAGAGAGAGAAAGGCAGTGAGGGATGTGTGAGGGTCCGTACTGCTGTGTGATGTGAGAGAGAGAGGCAGTGATGGATGTGTGAGGGTCCGTACTGAGGGATGTGTGAGGGTCCGTACTGCTGTGTGATGTGAGAGAGGGAGGCAGTGAGGGGTGTGTGAGGGTCCGTACTGCTGTGTGATGTGAGAGAGGGAGGCAGAGAAGAATGTATGAGGGTCCGTACTGAGGGTTGTGTGAGGGTCCGTAGTGCTGTGTGATGTGAGAGAGAGGTGTAGTGAGGGGTGTGTGAGGGTCCGAACTGCTGTGTGATGTGAGAGAGGGAGGCAGAGAAGAATGTATGAGGGTCCGTACTGAGGGATGTGTGAAGGTCCGTACTGCTGTGCGATGTGAGAGAGGGAGGCAGTGAGGGGTGTGTGAGGGTCCATAGTGCTGTGTGATGTGAGAGAGGGAGGCAGTGAAGGGTGTGTGAGGGTCCGTACTGCTGTGTGATGTGAGAGAGGGGCAGTGAGGGGTGTGTGAGGGTCCGTACTGCTGTGTGATGTGAGCGAGGGAGGCAGTGAGGGAGGTGTGAGGGTCCGTACTGCTGTGTGATGTGAGAAAGGGAGGCAGTAAGGGATGTGTGACGGTCCGTACTGAGGGAGGTGTGAGGGTCCGTACTGCTGCGTGATGTGAGAGGGAGGCAGTGAGGGGTGTGTGAGGGTCCGTACTGCTGCGTGATGTGAGAGAGCGAGGCAGTGAGGGGTGTGTGAGGGTCCGTACTGCTGCGTGATGTGAGAGAGCGAGGCAGTGAGGGGTGTGTGAGGGTCCTTACTGAGGGATGTGTGAGGGTCCGTACTGCAGGGTGATGTGAGAGAGGGAGGCAGTGAGGGGTGTGTGACGGTCCGTACTGCTGTGTGATGTGAGAGAGGGAGGCAGTGAGGGATGTGTGAGGGTGCTGAGTGATATGAGAGAGGGAGGCAGTGAGGGATGTGTGAGGGTCCGTACTGCTGTGTGATGTGAGAGAGGGAGGCAGTGAGGGGTGTGTGAGGGTCCGTACTGCTGCGTGATGTGAGAGGGAGGCAGTGAGGGGTGTGTGAGGGTCCGTACTGCTGCGTGATGTGAGAGAGCGAGGCAGTGAGAGGTGTGTGAGGGTCCTTACTGAGGGATGTGTGAGGGTCCGTACTGCTGTGTGATGTGAGAGAGGGAGGCAGTGAGGGATGTGTGAGGGAAATTACTTCGCTGTGATGTGAGGGAAGAAGGAAAGAGAGGAAATGAAATGTGTGTGAGGTTCCTTACTACTGTGATGTGAGGGAAGGGAGGGAAGGGAAGGGGAGGCGGTGAGGAATTTGTGAGGATCCTCCCTGCTGAGGAAGGCAAAAGGGGTGTCTGGCGATCCTTACTCCGGTAGGTTGTGAGGGGAGGTAGGAGAGGGAGGCAGTGAGGGATGTGTGAGGGTCCGTACTGCTTTGTGATGTGAGAGAGAGAAAGGCAGTGAGGGATGTGTGAGGGTCCGTACTGCTGTGTGATGTGAGAGAGAGAGGCAGTGATGGATGTGTGAAGGTCCGTACTGAGGGATGTGTGCGGGTCCGTACTGCTGTGTGATGTGAGAGAGGGAGGCAGTGAGGGGTGTGTGAGGGTCCGTACTGCTGTGTGATGTGAGAGAGGGGGGCAGTGAGGGGTGTGTGAGGGTCCGTACTGCTGTGTGATGTGAGAGAGGGAGGCAGTGAGGGGCGTGTGAGGGTTCGTACTGCTGTGTGATGTGAGAGAGGGAGGCAGAGAAGAATGTATGAGGGTCCGTACTGAGGGATGTGTGAGGGTCCGTACTGCTGTGTGATGTGAGAGAGAGGTGTAGTGAGGGATGTGTGAAGGTCCGTACTGCTGTGCGATGTGAGAGAGGGAGGCAGTGAGGGGTGTGTGAGGGTCCATAGTGCTGTGTGATGTGAGAGAGGGAGGCAGTGAAGGGTGTGTGAGGGTCCGTACTGCTGTGTGATGTGAGAGAGGGGCAGTGAGGGGTGTGTGAGGGTCCGTACTGCTGTGTGATGTGAGCGAGGGAGGCAGTGAGGGAGGTGTGAGGGTCCGTACTGCTGTGTAATGTGAGAGGGAGGCAGTGAGGGCTGTGTGAGGGTCCGTACTGCTGCGTGATGTGAGAGAGCGAGGCAGTGAGGGGTGCGTGAGGGTCCGTACTGCTGCGTGATGTGAGAGAGCGAGGCAGTGAGGGGTGTGTGAGGGTCCTTACTGAGGGATGTGTGAGGGTCCGTACTGCAGGGTGATGTGAGAGAGGGAGGCAGTGAGGGGTGTGTGAGGGTCCGTACTGCTGTGTGATGTGAGAGAGGGAGGCAGTGAGGGATGTGTGAGGGTGCTGAGTGATATGAGAGAGGGAGGCAGTGAGGGATGTGTGAGGGTCCGTACTGCTGTGTGATGTGAGAGAGGGAGGCAGTGAGGGGTGTGTGAGGGTCAGTACTGCTGTGTGATGTATGAGAGGGAGGGAGTGAGGGGTGTGTGAGGGTCCGTACTGCTGTGTGATGTGGGAGAGGGGCAGTGAGGGGTGTGTGAGGGTCCGTACTGCTGTGTGATGTAAGAGAGAGAGGCAGTGAGGGTCCTTACTTCTGCATGATGTGAGAGAGGGAGGCAGTGAAGGGTGTGTGAGGGTCGGCACTGCTGTGTGATGTGAGAGAGGGAGGCAGTGAGGGGTGTGTGAGGGTCAGTGAGGAGTGTGTGGGTCTGTACTGCTGCGTGATGTGAGAGAGGGAGGCAGTGAGGGGTGTGTGAGGGTCGGCACTCCTGTGTGATGTGAGAGAGAGAGGCAGTGAGGGGTGTGTGAGGGTCGGCACTGCTGTGTGATGTGAGAGAGAGGCAGTGAGGGGTGTGTTAGGGTCAGCACTGCTGTGTGATGTGAGAGAGAGAGGCAGTGAGGGGTGTGTGAGGGTGCGCACTGCTGTGTGATGTGAGAGAGGGGGGCAGTGATGGGAGTGTGAGGGTCCGTACTGCTGTGTGATGTGAGAGGGAGGCAGTGAGGGGTGTGTGAGGGTCCGTACTGCTGTGTGATGTGAGAGAGAGAGGCAGTGAGGGGTGTGTGAGTGTCGTCACTGCTGTGTGATGTGAGAGAGAGAGGCAGTGAGGGGTTTGTGAGGGTCCGCACTGCTGTGTGATGTGAGAGAGGGGGGCAGTGAGGGATGTGTGAGGGTCCGTACTGCTGTGTGATGTGGGAGACGGAGGTAGTGAGGGGTGTGTGAGGGTCCTTACTTCTGCATGATGTGAGAGAGCGAGGCAGTGAGGGGTGTGTGAGGGTCCTTACTGAGGGATGTGTGAGGGTCCGTACTGCAGGGTGATGTGAGAGAGGGAGGCAGTGAGGGGTGTGTGAGGGTCCGCGCTGCTGTGTGATGTGAGAGAGGGGGGCAGTGAGGGATGTGTGAGGGTCCGCACTGCTGTGTGATGTGAGAGAGAGAGGCAGTGAGGGGTGTGTGAGGGTGCGCACTGCTGTGTGATGTGAGAGAGGGGGGCAGTGAGGGATGTGTGAGGGAAATTACTTCGCTGTGATGTGAGGGAAGAAGGAAAGAGAGGAAATGAAATGTGTGTGAGGTTCCTTACTACTGTGATGTGATGGAAGGGAGGGAAGGGAAGGGGAGGCGGTGAGGAATTTGTGAGGATCCTCCCTGCTGAGGAAGGCAAAAGGGGTGTCTGGCGATCCTTACTCCGGTAGGTTGTGAGGGGAGGTAGGAGAGGGAGGCAGTGAGGGATGTGTGAGGGTCCGTACTGCTTTGTGATGTGAGAGAGAGAAAGGCAGTGAGGGATGTGTGAGGGTCCGTACTGCTGTGTGATGTGAGAGAGAGAGGCAGTGATGGATGTGTGAGGGTCCGTACTGAGGGATGTGTGAGGGTCCGTACTGCTGTGTGATGTGAGAGAGGGAGGCAGTGAGGGGTGTGTGAGGGTCCGTACTGCTGTGTGATGTGAGAGAGGGGGGCAGTGAGGGGTGTGTGAGGGTCCGTACTGCTGTGTGATGTGAGAGAGGTAGGCAGTGAGGGGCGTGTGAGGGTTCGTACTGCTGTGTGATGTGAGAGAGGGAGGCAGAGAAGAATGTATGAGGGTCCGTACTGAGGGATGTGTGAGGGTCCGTACTGCTGTGTGATGTGAGAGAGAGGTGTAGTGAGGGGTGTGTGAGGGTCCGAACTGCTGTGTGATGTGAGAGAGGGAGGCAGAGAAGAATGTATGAGGGTCCGTACTGAGGGATGTGTGAAGGTCCGTACTGCTGTGTGATGTGAGAGAGGGAGGCAGTGAGGGGTGTGTGAGGGTCCGTAGTGCTGTGTGATGTGAGAGAGGGAGGCAGTGAAGGGTGTGTGAGGGTCCGTACTGCTGTGTGATGTGAGAGAGGGGCAGTGAGGGGTGTGTGAGGGTCCGTACTGCTGTGTGATGTGAGCGAGGGAGGCAGTGAGGGAGGTGTGAGGGTCCGTACTGCTGTGTGATGTGAGAAAGGGAGGCAGTAAGGGATGTGTGACGGTCCGTACTGAGGGAGGTGTGAGGGTCCGTACTGCTGCGTGATGTGAGAGGGAGGCAGTGAGGGGTGTGTGAGGGTCCGTACTGCTGCGTGATGTGAGAGAGCGAGGCAGTGAGGGGTGTGTGAGGGTCCGTACTGCTGCGTGATGTGAGAGAGCGAGGCAGTGAGGGGTGTGTGAGGGTCCTTACTGAGGGATGTGTGAGGGTCCGTACTGCAGGGTGATGTGAGAGAGGGAGGCAGTGAGGGGTGTGTGAGGGTCCGTACTGCTGTGTGATGTGAGAGAGGGAGGCAGTGAGGGATGTGTGAGGGTGCTGAGTGATATGAGAGAGGGAGGCAGTGAGGGATGTGTGAGGGTCCGTACTGCTGTGTGATGTGAGAGAGGGAGGCAGTGAGGGGTGTGTGAGGGTCCGTACTGCTGTGTGATGTATGAGAGGGAGGGAGTGAGGGGTGTGTGAGGGTCCGTACTGCTGTGTGATGTGGGAGAGGGTCAGTGAGGGGCGTGTGAGGGTCCGTACTGCTGTGTGATGTAAGAGAGAGAGGCAGTGAGGGTCCTTACTTCTGCATGATGTGAGAGAGGGAGGCAGTGAAGGGTGTGTGAGTGTCGGCACTGCTGTGTGATGTGAGAGAGGGAGGCAGTGAGGGGTGTGTGAGGGGCAGTGAGGAGTGTGTGGGTCTGTACTGCTGTGTGATGTGAGAGAGGGAGGCAGTGAGGGGTGTGTGAGGGTCGGCACTCCTGTGTGATGTGAGAGAGAGAGGCAGTGAGGGGTGTGTGAGGGTCGGCACTGCTGTGTGATGTGAGAGAGAGGCAGTGAGGGGTGTGTTAGGGTCAGCACTGCTGTGTGATGTGAGAGAGAGAGGCAGTGAGGGGTGTGTGAGGGTGCGCACTGCTGTGTGATGTGAGAGAGGGGGGCAGTGAGGGGAGTGTGAGGGTCCGTACTGCTGTGTGATGTGAGAGGGAGGCAGTGAGGTGTGTGTGAGGGTCCGTACTGCTGTGTGATGTGAGAGAGAGAGGCAGTGAGGGGTGTGTGAGTGTCGGCACTGCTGTGTGATGTGAGAGAGAGAGGCAGTGAGGGGTTTGTGAGGGTCCGCACTGCTGTGTGATGTGAGAGAGGGGGGCAGTGAGGGATGTGTGAGGGTCCGTACTGCTGTGTGATGTGGGAGACGGAGGTAGTGAGGGGTGTGTGAGGGTCCTTACTTCTGCATGATGTGAGAGAGGGAGGCAATGAAGGGTGTGTGAGGGTCCGCACTGCTGTGTGATGTGAGAGAGGGGGGCAGTGAGGGATGTGTGAGGGTCCGCACTGCTGTGTGATGTGAGAGGGAGGCAGTGAGGGGTGTGTGAGGGTCCGTACTGCTGTGTGATGTGAGAGAGGGGGGCAGTGAGGGGTGTGTGAGGGTCCGTACTGCTGTGTGATGTGAGAGGGAGGCAGTGAGGGGTGTGTGAGGGTCCGTACTGCTGTGTGATGTGAGAGAGAGAGGCAGTGAGGGGTGTGTGAGTGTCGGCACTGCTGTGTGATGTGAGAGAGAGAGGCAGTGAGGGGTTTGTGAGGGTCCGCACTGCTGTGTGATGTGAGAGAGGGGGGCAGTGAGGGATGTGTGAGGGTCCGTACTGCTGTGTGATGTGGGAGACGGAGGCAGTGAGGGGTGTGTGAGGGTCCTTACTTCTGCATGATGTGAGAGAGGGAGGCAGTGAAGGGTGTGTGAGGGTCCGCACTGCTGTGTGATGTGAGAGAGGGGGGCAGTGAGGGATGTGTGAGGGTCCGCACTGCTGTGTGATGTGAGAGGGAGGCAGTTAGGGTTGTGTGAGGGTCCGTACTGCTGTGTGATGTGAGAGAGGGAGGCAGTGAGGGGTGTGTGAGGGTCCGCACTGCTGTGTGATGTGGCAGTGAGTTGAATGTGGGGGTCTCTCTGCTCCAGCGCCCTCACAGTGTGTTTTCCTGCACAATCTCAGCCCTTCAGAGGCGCCAGTGCCCGGGGCTCCAGAGAAACAAGAAGCACACCCGGCACCTCGGAGCGGGGCTCTGAAAGGTCAGGCCCATGAATAATGTAGCACCTTGAAGACACTCCCAGCTCACTCCTGCGCAAGCACCACGTGCCCTCCTCTCACGTCTGCCCGTAGGCTGTCCTCCCTTCCTCCTGCTTCTGTGTACGCGCTGCCCCAACCCCTCTCACGTCTCAGGCCTGCAAATCCTGACTCCATCCTTTCCTCTCACTGCACACACACGCATGCCGGTGCTCTCCTCCACACATGCTATGGGATGTCAGTGCGTGTCTGGCTATGGGATATCATTGCGTGTCTGGCTAATCAGTGTGTGTCTAGCTATGTGGAACCCGTGGGTGTCTCGCTATGGGATATCAGTGCGTGTCTGGCTAATCAGTGTGTGTCTAGCTAAGAGAAACCCGTGTGTGTCTGGCTATGGGATATCAGTGCGTGTCTGGCTAATCAGTGTGTTGCTGGCAATGGGGTGTCAGTGTGTTGCTGGCTATGGGACATCAGTAGGTGTCTGGCTATGGGATACCAGTGTGTGTCTGACTATGGGATATCAGTGTGTGTCTGGCTATGGGATATCAGTGTGTGTCTGGCTATGGGACATCAGTGTGTGTCTGGCTATGGGATGTCCGTGTGTGTCTGGCTATGGGATGTCAGTGTGTGTCTGGCCATATCAGTGCGTGTCTGGTTATAGGATATCAGTACGTGTCTGGCTAATCAGTTTGTGCCTGGCTATGGGATGTCAGTGTGTGTCTGGCTATGGGATGTCAGTGCATGCCTAACTATTGGATACCAGTGTGTGTCTGACTATGGGATATCAGTGCGTGTCTGGCTATGGGATATCAGTGTGTGTCTGGCTATGGGCTACCAGTGCGTGTCTCACTATGGGATATCAGTGTGTGTCTGCCTATGGGACATCAGTGTGTGTCTGGCTATGGGATGGCGTGTGTGTCTGGCTATGGGATACCAGTGTGTGTCTGACTATGGGATATCAGTGTGTGTCTAACTATGGGATAACAGTGTGTGTCTGGCTATGGGATACGAGTGTGTGTCTGGCTACGGCATGCCAGTGTGTTGCTGGCTATCGGACATCAGTGGGTGTCTGGCTATGGGATATCAGAGCGTGTCTGGATAATCAGTGTGTGTCTGTCTATGGGGTGTCAGTGTGTTGCTGGCTATGGGACATCAGTGGGAGTCTGGCAATGGGATATCAGTGCGTGTCTGGTTAATCAGTGTGTTGCTGGCTATGGGACATCAGTGTGTGTCTGGCTATGGGATGGCGTGTGTGTCTGGCTATGGGATATCAGTGCGTGTCTGGCTATGGGGATAGCAGTGCGTGTCTGGCTATGGGCTACCAGTGCGTGTCTGACTATGGGATATCAGTGCGTGTCTGGCTATGGGCTACCAGTGTATGTCTGGCTATGGGATACCAGTGTGTGTCTGGCTATGGGATACCAGTGTGTGTCTGGCCATGGGATGTCAGTGTGTGTCTGGCTATGGGATACTAGTGTGTGTCTGGCTATGGGGATATCAGTGTGTGTCTGGCTATGGGCTACCAGTGCGTGTCTGACTATGGGATATCAGTGCGTGTCTGGCTATGAAATATCAGTGTGTGTCTGGCTATGGGATACCAGTGTGTGTCTGACCATGGGATGTCAGTGTGTGTCTGGCTATGGGATACCAGTGTGTGTCTGGCCAAGGGATGTCAGTGTGTGTCTGGCTATGGAATGGCGTGTGTGTCTGGCTGTGGGATGTCAGTGTGTGTCTGGCTATGGGATGCCCGTGTGTGTCTGGCTATGCGATATCAGTGCGTGTCTGGTTAATCATTGTGTTGCTGGCTATTGGGCATCAGTGTGTGTCTGGCTATGGGATACCAGTGTGTGTCTGGCCATGGGATGTCAGTGTGTGTCTGGCCATGGGATATCAGTGTGTGTCTAGCTATGGGGCATCAGTGTGTGTCTGGCTATGGAATGGCGTGTATGTCTGGCTATGGGATATCAGTGCTCGGGTATTGTGACTGCTTCAGGCCTGCTGCCTTCCAGTGATGCTGGATCGTATTCCAGCGCGTGCCGAGCTCCGGGGCTTCGGGGTGAACCTCCTGGTGAGCGCGTGCGCGCTGTTGTCTTGCTGTGTCTCCGGGGAGGTGCAGGGTGGCTGCTGGAAGCTTGCTAGTAATCTGTTTTCTTGTTTCCTCGCAGCTCGTTGCAGGAGTCTCTCTTTGTTGGCAAACAGTCTCGTGGTGGGTGTATCTTCAGCAGATGGTCTTGCCGCTTGGGCTGCTTGTTGTAGGGTTTGATTCTAATGTTATCACTGAGTATTGGGATGCAGCCCAAGATCAATACTGAGGCCCTGTGTCAACTAGCCATGACTAAAGGCATAGGGCGATCGAAGGAGAGTGCAGGAGAGGGAAGAGTGCAGGAGAGGGAGGGAATGAGCAAGAGATGCAAGCAAGAGAGGCAGGGAAAAAGCAAGAGAGAGGAGAAGAAGCAAGATAGGTAGGGATGTAGCAAGAGAGGCATTGAAGAGGCAGGGAAGAAGGAAGAGAGGTAGGGAGGGAGCAAGAGAGGCAGGGAAGAAGCAAGAGAGAGGGGGAGCAAGAGAACCAGGGAAGAAGCAACAAAGAGAGGGAGGGAGCGAGAGAGAGGGAAGGAGCAAGAGAGACAGGGACGAAGAAAGAGAGGTAGGGAGGGAGCAGGACAGGTGGGAGAGTAGCAAGAGAGAGAGCTAGAGCAAGTGAGGTAGGGAAGAAGCATGAAAGAGGGAGGGAGAAAGCGAGGCAGGGAAGAAGCAAGAGGGAGGAAAGGAGCAAGATAGGCAAGGAAGAAGCAAGGGGCAGGGAAGAAGCAAGAGAGGCAGTGAAAAAGCAAGAGAGGGAGGGAAGAAACAAGAGATGTACAGAGAAGGAGAGGTAGGGAAGAAGTAAGAAAGGTGAGGAAAAGGTAGGGTGTAGGACAGGCAAGAAAGGAGCAATAGAGGTAGGGAAGAAACATGAGAAGTGGGGAGGGGGCTGAAGAGGCATTGGACAAGTTAGGCATGGAAGAAGCAAGAGAGGTTTGGAAGAAGCAAGAGAGTAGTTAGAGAAGCAGGGATGGAGCAAGAGAGGTAGGGAAGAAACATGAGAAGTAGGCAGGAGTTGGAGAGGGGTCGCAGGAGAGGTAGGGAGGGAGCAAAAGAGGCAAGGAAGGAGCAAATGAGGGAGCAAAGGAGCAAGAGAGGTGAAGAAGGAGCAATAGAGAAAGGGAGCAGGAGAGGGAAAAAAGAAGTAAGGAAGAGGGATCAAGAGAGGCAGGGAAGAAGCAAGAGAGGTAGTGAGGGTGGAAGAGAGGCAGGAAAGAAGCAAGAGGGGGAGGGAAGAAGAAGAGGGTAGGGAAGGAGGAAGAGGGTCCTCAAGAAAGCAAGAGAGGGGCGGAAGAAGGAGAGAGATAGGGTTGAGCAAGAGAGCCAATGAAGAAGCAAGAGAGAGAGTAAGGGAGCAAGAGAAACAGGGGAAGCAGCGAGACACGGAAGAAGCAAGAGAGGTAGGGGTGAGCAGGAGAGGCAGGAAAGACCAAGAGAGGTAGGGAGGAAGCAAGAGAGGCAGGGAAGAAGCAAGAGGGAGGGAGGGAGCAAGAGAGATAGGGCAGGGAAGAAGCAAGAGAGGTAGGGAGGGAGCAGGAGAGGCAGGGAGGAAGCAAGAGAGAGGGGAAGAAGCAAGAGAGGTAGGGAGGGAGTAAGAGAGAGGAAGTGAAGAAGCAGGAGAGGCAGGGAAGAAGGAAGAGATGCAGGAAGGGAGCAAGAGAGGAAGGGAAGAAGCAAGAGGGGGGCAAGAGAACCAGGGAAGAAGCAAGAAAGAGAGGGAGGGAGTAAGAGAGAGAGAGGGAAGGAGCAAGAGAGACAGGGACAAATCAAGAGAGGTAGGGAGGGAGCAGGAGAGGTGGGAAAGTAGAAAGAGAAAGAGAGGGAGCAAGAGAGGAAGGGAAGAAGCAAGAGGGAGGAAAGGAGCAAGATAGGCAGGGAAGAAGCAAGAAGCAGGGAAGAAGCAAGAGGGAGGAAAGGAGCAAGATAGACAGGGAAGAAGCAATAGGCAGGGAAGAAGCAAGAGGGGCGGTGAAAAAGCAAGAGAGGGAGTGAAGAAACAAGAGAGGTACATAGAAGGAGAGGTAGGGAAGAAGTAAGAGAGGTAAGAAAAAGGTAGGGAGTAGGACAGGCAGGAAAAGAGCAACAGAGGTAGGGAAGAAACATGAGAAGTAGGGAGGGTGCTGAAGAGGCATGGGACAAGTTAGGCAGGGAAGAAGCAAGAAAGATTTGGAAGAACCAAGCAAGGAAGGGAGCATGGGAGGCAAAAAAGAAGTAAGGAAGAGGGATCAAGAGAAACTGGAAAGGAGCAACAAAGGTAGGGAAGAAACATGAGAAGTAGGGAGGGAGCTGAAGAGGCATGGGACAAGAGAGGCAGGGAAGAAGCAAGAGAAGAAGGGAAGATGAAAGAGAGGTATGAGTAGGCGAGGCTGGGACAGACAGAGGTAGGGAAGAAACATGAGAAGTATGGCAGGAGCTTGCAAAGGATGAGCAGGAGAGGTAGGGACGGAATAAGAGAGGCAAGAAGAAGCAAGGGAGGGAGCGAAGGAGCAAGAGAGGTGAAAAAGAAGCAAGAGAGGGAGGGTGCAAGAGAGGCAAAGAAGAAGTAAGGAAGAAGGAAGAAGAGAAAAGGGAAAGGAGCAAGAGAAGTGTGGCAGAGGCAAGAGAGGCAAGGAAGGAGCAGGAGAGGGAGAAAGCAGGAGAGGCAGGGAAGGAGCAAGAGGGGGATGGAAAAGGAGAGGCAGAGAAGGAGCAAGAGAGGTAGGAAAGCAATTAAGAAGTAGTGAGGGAGCAGGAGATGGGGAAGAGAGGGAGGGAAGGAGGGAGAGATGCAAGGAAGGAGCAAGGGAGAGAGCGAACGGACAAGAGAGCAAAGGAAGGAGCAAAAGAGGGAGGGAGCAGGAGTGGCAAGGAAGAAGTAAGGAGGAGGAAAAAGAAAAACAGGAAAGGAGCAATAGGGGTATGTAAGAAGCAAGAGAGGCAGGGAAGGAGCAACAGAGGTAGGGAAGAAACATGAGAAGTAGGGAAGGAGCAGAAGAGAAGTAGGGAGGGAGCTGAAGAGTCATGGGACAAGAGAATCAGGGAAGAAGCAATAGAGGGAGGAAAGATGCAAGAGAGGTACAGAGTAGGAGAGGCTGGGACAGAGCAAGAGAGGAAGGGAAGAAACATCAGAAGTAGGGCAGGGCCTTGCGAGGGATGAGTAGGAGAGGCAGGGAAGGAGCAAGAGAGGCAAGGAAGGAGCAAGAGAGGTAGGGAGCAGGAGAGGCAAAGAAGAAGTAAGGGGGAGGGAACAAGAGATGTATGGAAGAAGCAAAAGCAGCAAGGAAGGAGCAGGAGAGGGGAGGAGCAGGAGAGGAAGGGAAGGAGCAAGAGAAGGAGGGAAGAAACATGAGAAGTAAGGAGGAAGCAGGAGATGGAGGGTGAAAGAGAGGCAGAGAAGGAGCAAGAGAGGCAGGAAAGGACCAGGAGAGGGAGGGAGCAGGAGACGGAAGGAAGAAGCAAAGAGTAGGGAGCAAGAGAAGCAGGGAAGAAGCAAGACAGGCAAGAAAGGAGCAAGGGAGGCAGAGAAGGCGCAAAGGAAGTGTGGAAGGAGCAAGGGGAGTGAGCAAGAGAAAGAGGAAAGGAGCAAGAGAAGTATGGCAGAGGCAAGAGAGGCAGGGAAGGAGCAGGAGAGGCAGGGAAGGAGCAAGAGAGGTATGGAGAAGGAGAGGCAGAAAAGAAGCAAGAGAGGTAGGAAAGAAATTGAGAAGTAGGGTGGGAGCAGGAGATGGGGGAAGAGAGGGAGGGAAGGGGCAAGAGAGGCAAGGAAGGAGCAAGGGAGAGAGCGAACGAACAAGAGAGCAAAGGAAGGAGCAAGAGAGGGAGGGAGCAGAGGAAAAGTAAGGAGGAGGAAAAAGAAAAACAGGAAAGGAGCAAGAAGGGTATATAAGAAGCAAGAGAGGCAGGGAAGGAGCAGGAGAGGGAGGGAGCAGGAGAGGCAGGGAAGGAGCCAGAAGGCAGGGAAGGAGCAACAGAGGTAGGGAAGAAAGATGAGAAGTAGGGAGGGAGCTGAAGAGAAGTAGGGTGGGAGATGAAGAGTCATGGGACAAGAGAGTCAGGGAAGAAGCAATAGAGGGAGGGAAGATGCAAGAGCGGTATAGAGTAGGAGACAGAGTAGGGGACAGAGCAAGAGAGATAGGAAGAAACATCAGAAGTAGGGCAGGAGCTTGCGAGGGATGAGCAGGAGAGGCAGGGAAGGAGCAAGAGAGGCAAGGAAGGAGCAAGGGAGAGAGCGAAGGAGCAAGAGAGGCAAGGAAGGAGCAAGAGAGTGAGGCAGCAGGAGAGGCAAGGAAGAAGTAAGGGGGAGGGAACAAGAGAAACAGGAAAGGAGCAAGAGATGTATGGAAGAAGCAAAAGCAGCAGGGAAGGAGCAGAAGAGGGAGGGAGCAGGAGAGGCAGGGAAGGAGCAAGAAAGGTAGGGAAGAAGCATGAGAAGTAGGGAGGGAGCAGGAGATGGAGGGGGAAAGAGAGGCAGAGAAGGAGCAAGAGAGTCAGGAAAGGACCAGGAGAGGGAGAGGGAGGGAGAAGGAGACGGAAGGAAGAAGCAAGGGGGAGGGAGCAATAGAAGCAGGGAAGAAGCAAGAGAGGCAAGGAAGGAGCAAAGGAGGCAGGGAAAGTGCAAAAGAAGCATGGAAGAAGCAAGGGGAGTGAGCAAGAGAAAGAGGAAAGGAGCAAGAGAGGGTTAGAGGTAGGGAGGGAGAGGCAGGGAAGATGCTGGAAACTGAGTCAGACGCATCACAGGGTGCTGAAACCCGGTGCCTGTCATTGGTCAAGCCAAGGGCAGCCTGTGCTGTGCTTCCAGGCTGTGCTTTGAGCTGGCGAGAAGGCTGCTGGGGTTAGCCCACTGCGGTCCTGGCTTGACAAAGGCCTAAGGGTACACTAAGGATGCAGTAAGCAACACAGGGATGAGGGGGGACCAGATCCCCAGGACCTCTGGGTCAAAAGCAAATAAATGTACAAACCCTGCACCTTAAAGTAACTGGGCCGGTGGCACAAAAGTGCCCACTCAAACACACACAAGCAGACATGTTATGCTTTATGGCTTGACCCCTGGTCCAGCCCGAGCTCCTCTTTCACATCTGCCCCTGGGTGCACAGGCATCTCCTCGCCTCTTCCACCGGGTACTTCTTAACACAACATCACCCTAACTCTTCAGTGCCTTGTATTTAATCCTTGGACCTCCACAAATAGCAAAAAGGAAAAACTAACCTACCCAATGCCAGCGTCACAGACGTTTTAAGGTATGGGCACCAGTGCTAAATTTGGGCAGGTGGTTTACGGTGCGGGGCACCGGCACTTGTTGATGGTCGGCACTTATTAATTCTGTCTCAAGCATTTACTGCAAGAAAAAGACACATATGGGAAACATGGAGGAAGAGAAAAACGAAAAAGAGTCTCAAAGGGAGAAAGCAGAAAGCTGCAAGAGTGAGCTGAAGGGGCAGGGAGTGGCTGTAAATGGGTTAAAAAAGCCCGAGATGGCATCAGGATTACGCTGCCTCCATATACTGTGCTTGCACATTTAATTGCAGCAGCCGCGTGTTTCAAAAGCGAGCTTTGGGCACCGGCACTTTTTTATTTATAAATTAAGCACTGATGGGCAAAGCCTTTCAGTGGCCCCTGATAGTTTTATCAACTGCCCGTCTGAGCCTGGTCTGCAAAGAGTCCTGCCCTGAGGACATTTAATGATTTTTAAACACAGATTTTTTTTCAATTCTGTTTTTCCTTCAATCTGTTGCTGAGTCTTTACAGACATTTTGTAGAGAAATATTCTTTTACATATTTTTCAACACCATGTAACATCTATAAGAAATTGTTTTAAATCGAAACAGGTCCTCACATATGAAGGTTGTTAGGGGCGTCACAGAGATTATTTGCAATTATGTTAGTGAGCCGCTGCTGAACTATAATACTGAAAACACACATCACTATCCCTGGATATTAGATATAAACACATTTAGAATTTGGACAAGTGTGTCTGTGCACTGTCAGTGACCTGGCCAAAAAAGCCATGAAGGAGATGGAAGTGGATCATAAATTCGAAGGCGTTCTGAACAGGAGACCCCAAAAATACATTTGGCCCAGGGCTCCCAAAATCTTTAAGATGTCCCTGAGGAGCCTGGCAGAGCCCGCCTTCTGATGGCTAATTACCAAAGAACATTGTAGGACAGAATAAATAATTGTGGTGGGCGGGACTCAGCTGGTGGGCTTCTACCCAATAGGGATGTCTCAGTGTCATAGTGAGGGGCCAGCAGGGTAGGGTATGAAGGGATGACCCGGACTCGATCTGGAACTGTAGGAGGACGGGCATCACGTAAAGGCATGGCATCCCTGGCAGTGGCCTTTGGTGGTGATTGCAGTCGAAGGGTACACCAGCACAGCAGAAGCACCCCCAGCACTGAAAGGATAGACCAAAGACACCCAAGTCCAGGACTCTCAAAATAGGTGTTGTGTGTGGGTCATCACTTCTTGGAAGTGGTGGGGTCCATCTCCTGTTTTTACACAGTGAATAATACTCTAGTTTTGCTATTTGGAAGTGTGTAAATGGCAAGTGTTACTATTGCCCAGTTTACAAGTACTCCATCAGTTGACCTCAGAAAGATGAAAGGCTGAACTGGCACTGCTGAGGGTTGATCTTTTGCCCTGTAGATAATAACACAGATCGCACGGGGATAACCATGGCCATTGGAATTATGCAATTTTACGGCTGGCAGTTTTCTGCATTATCATGGTTTTGCTGTATTTTCACATAACCCATAAACTGATTTAAACAAAAAAATGTTTCCAGCTCAAAAGGATCAAAAGTTGTTCAAATCATAGCAACATGTTTTGCTGCACAGTGGAAGGCTCTTTGCAAAGGTTGACTGGTCACCTTTCTGTTGCTTATTTCTGCATTTTGGTGTCAAAATGGTACTATTGAGGTGAAACCTCTGCCTAGAAAGTGTTAATATAGGTCAAAATAATTTTAAAAAATGAGGCAGTACTAACACAAAATGTGTGGCATTATGCTGCATAATTTGCCGTTTCTTGCCGCATAATTTCATCAACCCTGCCGCACTCGTTGGTATTCTCTCGCTGCATGGTTGCAGTCACCCTGGTTATAACTCACTGACCAATCTTGCCAGTAATAAAAATCGGTTCCAGCGATCTAGCAATCCCACTTATAACTACATTTCAGTTTTTGATATGCAGCACGATATCCCAGAACTTATTCAGTTTCTAAGCGCTACTAAGCGCTTCTTCTTTTCAGCAGCTTTAGGAAAGGGTGCACAGGGCGGAATAGTGAATTGCCGATAATCACACAATGTTGTCGTTGGCAGGCTGCGATTCGAACCCATTTGTTCCGCGATAATGAGTCTGTCCTGGCGTTTTAGTACTTATCTCTTTGAATTTTGCTACCTGTAGTTTTTATCCTTTTGAGGACCCCAGAATTCCCTCGGATGAAAAGTGACAGGTTCTACAGAGCAGGGGCTGTCTGAACACTTCACGTCTTTAAACCCTTCAAATCTTTAAACCCCGTCACGCAATCACTCAACATGTTCTGATTTACGTGCAAAACACCAGCAACGCCAAAGGAATACAAATAAACCGGCAGAAAGGGAAAAAAGCTTGTGTGACAAGCAAACTGTCACATCGGGATGCTAGAATTGACAATAATTGCTCCTCAGATATGTGGGTGGAACTTAAAACTCGACAGAAACCCGACCTAACGATGCAGAATGTTAAGATCTGAACCCACCGTTTCTGAGGCCCATGCAAAGACATTCCCGCGAGAATCCGACAAATATCCCGAAAAAATCACCGTGGACTGACCAATGACAGCAGAAGAGTGATACAGGTGCGTCCACAACACTGAAAGAAAGGAAGTCCCGGGATGAGGTGTAATATTCAATGAGATGCCTCGTACCATCTCTGATTGGTGCAAGACCCGTGACATCAACAATCATCCCAGTGACAGATCGTCACGTGACCAAACCTTTATATCGTCATCGCCATTAAGATGGCTTACCTTGACTTCAACATGGTTGTAAGGATGGAATTACTAAGATTGTAGTGAGAATACTAAGGCCCCCATTTACAAAGATTTGGCGTAGGGCAGCAACGCAAGTCTTTCTACTGCACCGCCCTACCAGGACCGGACTGGGACCCCAAAACAGCCCTGGCAATGTTATCAGGCCAGCCCCTGGGAGTCGGGGTGCAGGAGTGTGAAGCACTGCTGCTTTTGTGACTGGAGGACGATATTGCAGCACCACTGTAAATCCGGACCCCGGTAACAAAACCGGCCTCCACTGCTCCAAAACCAGCCCCACCCTTCCAGCCTCCCGGGGAAACATCCAATGCCCCCTATGGCCAGTCCGGACCTGTGCCCGACGCCAAACCAAAAGGGCAGGACTGCACCCTTACTACAGAAATACCATGCAGTCCTGTCCTTTCAGTCAGTATCGACGCACAATTTGGTGCCTACCGCCAACGCAGGGACTCTTGGACCATGGTGCAAGGTTGTCTGCGTTGGCAGAATTGTTTTAGTGCAGGAAGGAGCATTTTCCTGCATTAAAGCAATCCATGGAGGCGTATTTCTCATTCTTTGTGTGGTGCAGAATGCAGCACCCATGGAAAGAGGAAACAACAAGGGGAAATGAGAAGATTTCTCCTAGTTATGCCTCCCTTGGAGAGGCGTAAGGTTGCAGGGCTGCCACAGGTTTACAAGCTCTAGTGAAAGTGGGGCAGCGTCAAAATCCATGGGTGTTGTGTGCGAACACCCACCGCAATGCCCATGGAACGCCTCCTTGATGCAGAGTAACCCAAAGCAGCGCTTTGTGCTGCTTTTTCTTCCTTCATGTCTTTGAGGCCATGCAAAGCTTGCAGGGTGGCTTTGCATGGCCTCATAAATATAATTGAGAGGCTTGCGCTGACGGAGCAGTGAAAAAGTGATGGTCCAGTGGCAGAGGCCTCTTGTAAATAAGCCCCTAATTGTCGGATCAAGTTCATGGAAGGTGGAAGTAATGGGCATGTCTGTGATAGGCAGGTCAATCTGACGGCCATGTTGACGTATTTCTTGTGGAGAAGTAACAGAAATGTGGTTGTAATGGTTATATAGACATAATATCACAGTTGTTGTAGTGTCAGGTCAATCGTGTCCATACTGGCCATACTGATGTGATGGGCATGTCAACGGAATGCTTAAATTGACATGAAAGTCACGATGATGTAATGGCCATATTGATTATATGGCTATGCTGATGTAATGATCTTGTTGACGTATATGCCGTACTCATGCAGTGGTCATGTCAATGCAAGGGTTATTTTAACATGATAGTTCTGTCAATGGAATGATCATGTTGATCGCCTTGAGACCCTAGCGGGTGAGTAGCACGCTCTACAAATGATTGATTGATTGATCTCACGGGCAACCCAATGTCAATGATGTCATTGTGATGGCCATGTTGATATAATTGCCTTCTTAATGTAAAGGCCAAGTTTGATGCAATTGTTGCGGATGCAATCATCATGTCAATTTAAGACATGTTGATGTAATATGTATATAACAAGCCTGTTGATGTAATGTTTATTTCAATTTAACATCCATGTTAACTTTAATCATCCTGATGATGTAATGGTCTTGTCCAAGTAATCATCATGTAGATGTCACAAACAAATGGATACAATCATCAACCAGTGTAATTTTTTTAGTGACATAGGGCCTCATTACGAGGCTGGTGGTCTTGAGACCGCCATCTTGGCGGTGGCGGTTGGACCACCGCACTCCAGGCTGTCTGACATTCACATTACGACCCCGGTGGTCGGACCACCAGGGGACTGCCGCCACCTCCAGG
The DNA here is from genome assembly GCF_031143425.1 of Pleurodeles waltl. NCBI lineage: Eukaryota > Metazoa > Chordata > Amphibia > Caudata > Salamandridae > Pleurodeles > Pleurodeles waltl. The sequence continues at coordinate 35,821,224 of NC_090449.1, forward strand.
AACATGGTTCCCGGCAGCATGGCGGAGGTCCGCATCGTGGTCAGCCATGGAGGTGCTCAATTCAGCGCCATTGTGCTGATCATAAGTCCAGTTTCAAATAACCTTTTTTTGGCGGGAACCCCGCTATGAAAAGGCTGGTGGAAACTCAGTGCTGGGGGCCACAGGGGGGCCCTGCACTGCTCACAACCATGTAGTTGGCAGTTCACCCCCCGTCCAGCACCCTCGGAATGTGTGCTCTTTGCTGTGCAGACAGTGAGAATTCTGAGGGTGCCGGAGGACCCCTCTGTGCGAAGGCATTGCCTCGGCTCCATGTGGAGCTGAGGCCAATGCTACCACACTGTTTCCGCTGGGCTGACTGGTGGAAACCTCCAAATATGGAGGTTTCCAAAAGTCAGCCCAGCGGAAAAATCATAATGGCACCGGAGTGGAGACCATCAGCTCTGCGGCGGTCTCCTCCCACAGGGCTGGTGGGACAGCGGTCGGCCCACCAGCCTCGTAATGAGGCCCTAAATGGCCATCTCCATTTAATGTTCTTGTCAATATAATAGCAATTCAAGATGATGGTCATATTGTAATAACGGTTTTGTGCGTGTGAAGGTTGATAATGGGTGACATGTGTCCCAATTCACAGTGCGCTAGAAACATGTTTGCATATCATACTACAAACTGGGTAATTACTAGGCAAGTAGACACCAGAAGAGATAGTCACTCCAAAATGTGGTGGCCGATTTGAAGAGCAACATAAGCAGCACTTTTTCAATCTAATGAATCGAAGAATATTGAGTTTTCCCATAGTAATAAACTGTTTGTAAAGCGTCCCAATAAAAACAATTCAATGGCCTTATCTACACAGTTCAGACTTTGGTCAGTATATACTATAGGCTGTATTTATAGGCCCCTAGCGCCACAGGAGCATCACCTTTTGTGACGCTCCTGTGGCGCTAAGCCCCGCGCCGTATTTGCAAGGTGGTGTTCAGCCACCTTTTGTGGCTTAACGCCACCTTGTAAATACGGCCCCTTCACACGCAGCACTGTGCGTGGAAGGGGCGTGCAATGGGTGTTGCTGTGGGCGTGCCACAGCTACACCCATTGAATTTTGACACTGCCTCAGATTTATGAAATTTCATAAATCTGAGGCAGCGCCAAAATCTAACGCCACCCCCAGGGGTGGGGTTAGCAGGGCACAACGAGGAGGAATACTTTTATTCCTCCTTGTTTTTCGCTTTTTCTATGCGTGCTGCAGAAAAAGAGCAAATTGCCAGAAATTATTGTTTATGTGCGGGAAGGTGTCCCTTCCTGCACAGAAACAATCATTTCAACACTTTGGCACTTCTGTGTGTGCTGCGCTATGTATTGCAAGGGACACCTTCCCGCACATAAACAATCACACCCCTCAACGCAGACATCCTTGCACGATGGTGCAAGGATGCCTGCGTTGGCACTCGTAGCTAAATTTAGCGACAGCGCAGGGGAAATTGCAGGAGTGTGCCGTATTCAGTTAAATACGGTGCATCCCTGCGTTTCTAAAGTGACGCAGCACGGCGCTGCCAATTTTGGCACAGCACCGCGCTGCGCCACTTTTCAATAAATCTGGCCCTATGTGTCTGAGGGATACAGGTTGGGAAGGGGATTAGATAGAGATTGTTCTATAACCTTCAGGAAGTAGTTTGGTTCATCTAGCACCACCGAACAAAGCATGGGGACACCAGCGAGGCAGCGAGGATGTGCATCAAGGAGACATGGCCTAGCTGCTCCAGCTGCCGCCGTGGGAACCTGGAGACCCAGCATCTAACCCTTGCCTCGGTGCTAGACCCAACATTGTGTGAGTCTGGGCAGACCACATAATCTCCCTGTACCTAAACGTGTGTGAAATGTATTTGTATAGTCCCCACTTGATGTACATGATTTACAATTGTCCACCAAGTCCTTAGTAACGTACAGCACTCTGTTGCTTCACAGCAAGGTTTGTGCTACATCCATTCTAGTATATATATCAAAGTGCAAAGCAATGTCATGTGTAACTCATGGGGCCTTCGAGTGAGAGCACGGAACAGACGAGAGAAGAACTGCTGTTCAGGGAAAGTTACACCATTGGCACAAACTGTGATAGGAGGAATACTTGCAAATATTTTAACCACTGGCAATCACATGGGGTAGCATTATAACCTATTGTTTTTTTGCCAAGTATGCCAGTCTAGACACAGGCCCGCCTTATGCAAATCAGTACTGACCCTGCTCCTCAAGAGAACAGTCTACCCTGAACTGCCAGGCAAGGACCCATCAAGGAAGCAACGCAAACAACCCCAGGCTGGCTCTGGCCTTCTTAGAGCTGGCCAATGACATGCAGCTGGGATCCAGTGGGAGCTGTGGGGGAGGGCTTAGGTCAATCCACAGTGAGAGTTCAGTGCTGAGGCTGAAGCAAGTGTGAGTTTCTTACTGTGCCTGGCAGTGGGTCTTACAGATGTTCAGACTACATGCACATGCAAACCTTGGCCTCTCTGCAGAGCACACAGAGGAATGGTCAGATATAATATTGAAATATTGACAGTGCCAAGGAAAAAAAAAGTAAAGCCTACAGGTGAGTGGGTTGGATGGTGAAGCAGAGATGAAAGGAAATCCATGCATAATGAGAGGGCGAAAAAATAGTACTGAAGAGGGAAGAGATAGTGTGTGAGATACACAGGTGGAGGAATTTAGAAGGATGTGCCATAAGTGTCTAAAAGAGTGACAGACTGCACAAGAAAATAGAGTGCAGGGGAGAACAGGAGTGAATGAGACACTCCCTTCCACTGAACTTAGTAACGTTTAATTCACAGGCTCACGTTTTTGTAGCTGAAACATTTGCAATGCTAAGTATTCACAACAAAATTATTATTGGTACTCACTTACTCGATTCTGCTAATAATCACTGACAAAGCCCAGAGATCGGGCTTACTCTAGACGTGTGTTCCTTGCTGTACTATATGACTGGCTGTACTAACACAAAACTCACAGAGGCACCGAAATACTGGTCAGGCGGCACCTCTGAAGGATGGGATTTTATTCACGTTTTAAATTACAACTTTAATTACCCAGGCCACGCCTCTTGGAAGGGATTCCTAATTATTATTCTTTGACCACGTCCCTTTTTGAGAGCATCCCACCCTTTTCATCCCACTTAACGCACTAGAAATAGTAAAAAAAAATGCTTGGTGATCTGGGTGAACCTCATAATTTCAGCACGGGTGGAAAGTAGGTTTTTTTCTTTCAAGGAGTAAGTGATGAGCAGTGTTTTTTCCCAGCATCACACACCCCTCTTGTTCTCTTGTGTAAGCCAGCCCTCTCGCCACACATCCTAGCTCTCTCACACAATCTCCCCCCGCCCCAACCCTCCCTCTCCCCCACCAGACCAACTCCCAGCGTGAGATGTGGCGCCTTCTGACACGGCGGCCTCCTCCTCGCCGGCTCTGATTCAGTTGCAACAGGACATAAACGCGCAAATAAACACCATTTATCCATTCCCTCGCTGCCTCACCTGCGTGTAACGATGGTAATGACCTTACACCTCCCATGAGCCGGGCCTTGCTTTAAACACAGGAATGCTGAACTGCTTTTATGACGACACAGGTTACATTAACTGTATTTACTGCTTTTCGGGTGCCTCTTGTTCACAGGGCAGAGGAGAACGAGTCTGCAGACAAAGCCACTAGAATTATGTGGCAATTACGTAGCAATGGACACCTATGTTATGCAGTAGGCGGTGCAATCAATAGAGAACCAAATTATATGCTAGGGCATTATGTGGCAGAAACGGAATAAAGTATACGGTAAGAGATGGATGAAGAAGGGCCTTTAGCTAGAAGCAGACTCGTGCCTTTGAAAGTCACATAGGGCTAAGCCTGAAATTTGACTGAATATGTCCCAGCCTTCTTGGCATTGAGAAACCTGCTGGTGAAATGCTTTCCAAATGTTTTTATAGGCCAGACCCTTTCAAGCTACAAAAAGACAACCATGTTAGTAGTGAAGGGGAGGGTCGCGCTCAAGCCAAAGGCCTGACATTTTTCCAACAGAGGTCGGACTAGAATGTTCCATGCTGGCTATGGTAAACAAGAAGGGATACTGAGGCCACCTGGTCTTTGGGTGGCTCTGTTTTTTTGGTGGGGGGAGGATAGATAGAGCCCACCTGGGAGTTTGGAAATATATTCACTTTTTGAAGTTTCTAGGTGAACAAAGAATGTATCAAAATGTATGTTATAGAAACACATGATGCACAAAACCTATGCAAATGACAAGAATGCAATTCCAAATCAAAAAATTAATTTACAGAAATGTAACACAGCTGTGTCAGGAATCCTGGAGTGCGGGCTCGCTAAGGAGCATGTCCAGTGCCACAGGCGCATGGTTACATATTTCTGCCTCCATGAGCCATGACTGCCATGGGTCGGCCTTGGAGACTGTGGCAGATCCTACTTACAAAGGTCCCTAATTCCTTTGAATTAGCCCACATTTTCCTAAAGGAGATTATTTGTCTTCATCGGCTGCCCAATGTCATTGCTTCAGATACGGTATCCGAGTTTATTTTTAAATATTGAAAACAATTACCCTCTCAGTTGAGCGTACTGCACTTCCATTACACTGGTTACCACCCTCAGACAAACGGCCAGACAGAGAGAGGTAATCAAGAGCTAGAACAATACCTCCATTGTTTCTTGGTGGACCACCAAAAACACTGGTCACAACGGTATTCCTGTCTGAGATTTATTATGAATGTTTCCTTTTTACTCATATAGGTATCATCTTCATATCTGTGCACAAGACTTTTCCTCTATTCTCAGTATCTACTCTACAGAATATTCTGAATAGCGTAAGGACCACTGAACAAAAGGCCATAAAAACTTGAGAGCCAAAACAAGATGTAAAAGTTTTGGAGATAGGCTGAGACACGCTGGTCTCCGGGACAAACTGAATGATCTTGTTTGGCTATCTTCACAGAATCTGTCCATTCCTTCCCTGATTTGTGGGTCCTTTCAAGATCAGTGATTTAGTCAGGAATTCTGCAGTACATCTAAAATTATCAGCAAAATCGCTTGGGTGTGTGGGGTCGGCTCATTTTGAGGGATGTAATGTCACATATCCTGAAGTTCATGCTCTCTGGGATCGTGTCCCGTTTTGCATGGACAAGGTCACATTTCTCGTACTCCATAATACAATCTTGCTATAATCCAGCTCGGAGACTGTGGCAGACAGCCCATTGGCAGCTGGGGAGCAAAGAAGAGTGGGGATACATGGTAACATGGATCAACACTTCTGAAGTTGATAAAAGTGATTATTTACATAGCACACGTTTTACACATTCTAACTGTGAACTGCATACGCGGCACAAATGACTAAAGTCAGATGACTCCCTTCACCAAGGACATTTTATAGGTGCTAGGTTTAATTGTCTTAACTAGTAACACAAAAAGCCAAATTGTATACTACATGTCTTTAGGTCACGTACACCCGTTCATATCTAGAATGGAAAGACCTATAATTCTTGATGCAGCAAAGCATATGCATGTTATTGCCAAATTGTATTCTATAATAGCAGAACTTACCATAGTTTTTTCTTGTATGTGTGTCAAAACCTCCTCCCAAATTTCCACTAACCTGCATTAGTCTAGTTAGTATGTCTTAGGTCTCTGTCCTAACCTTTCCATAGATAAGCCACAGTAGGATTAGGCAAGGCTAATTGACGATGTATGAAATAAAAAAAGGCATCTTATGTGGTACTTTCTCAATGGATATAGTACCAATATCTAAGTGTAACTTATGGATCTTCTTAAATTCAACAACTGCCTTAATACATTACTGCCAATGACATTTAAATGGTTGCTCATGGCTCCATTAAAAGCCACACTTGAATACAGCAGTGACCTGAGTGTACTGCTGCAAGGAGCGGTGCTGCTGATAAACCTCCAAGCCTAGTACTGAACATTTTAGACCATAGCAGTTCAACTGAGGTTTGGCTGCTAAGTTTATGGTTGGGAGCCTCAGAATACATGCCTACACACCATAGCAATTATGTTTTACTTCTTACATCAATGACTGATGACCCGCCACTTGTGCCCACCTCTTCGTAAGTAAATATCTGAATCTTACACAGCTTAATTCCCAATTTCTGCAGGACAGCTGGCGTTTGGTCCAGCACCACCCGACCATCCATGTACATCAGTATTTATCACCTTCAAGAGGTATGTTTGGGCAGAAAACATGTGTTACCTTCAAACATTTTGGCAAAGTGAAAAGAATTGCAGCCAGAGTGGAGCCTTGCTTCAGGACGTTGTCTTTGTCCCTGTGTATCCTTAACCCAACTTCACTCCCAATAAATCTCCCACTTAGTCCCAGGTGTAACCCTACCTGTATCCTTTTGTCAAATCCTGGTGTATTTAGGGGGCAACCAACCAGAATTCCTTCAGCTTTTCCCCCCAAATAAAATGGATCACTTTTTCTAACTCTGCTTGCTGGTGTATTTTCTTATTCTTTTTATGCAATTCCTATGCATTTCCTCTCTCAATACAATACTCCCTGGTTATTTACCAGCTACTCAGTGATTTATGCTAAACCCCTATAGACAGTGCTTAATTTGTAAATAAAAACGTGCCGGTGCCCAAAGCCCTCCTCTTAAACATGCGGCTGTTGCAATTAAATGTACGAGCATGGAATACTGAGGCAGCATAATCCTGAAGCCATCTCGGGCCTCTTCAATCCATTTACAGCCACTCCCTGTCCTTTCAGCTCACTCTTGCAGCTTTCTGCTTTCTCCTTGTGTGATGCTTTTTCGTTTTTCTCTTCCTCTGTCTTTTTCATATGTATCTTTTGATCGCAGTAAATGATTGAGGCCGAAAAATAAGTGCCGGCCCTCAAAAATAAGTGCCGGTGTCCCGCACCGGTAACCACCGGCTCAAATTAAGCACTGCCTACCGAGTACCTGCAGTCCTTATTAAAACATAAGTCCTCTTCATCATCCTGGGCCTATTTCCACTGGATCATAAGTACTCTAAAACAGAGACCTGTGGTCCGGGACACCCTAGGTCCACGGCACATCCTCATGGGGTCTGTGGGTTAGAGTGCCTATCGCTACACCAAGCTGTCTGGGGAAACTGGGGTCAAAGGTCAGCAGTAAAAGTAGGTAATCCATCTCAGCTGGAAAGCACGTGTTTACATTTCGTACATTGAACTTTACTTCACAAAGAGTATGTGTTTTTTCCCTAACTTGTCGTTTTTCTGTAGTATTTTTCGTATGGTAGACTGGTGCTGTCTTGTGCATGCAATGACCTGGTTCACTCAAAGGTGTCTCAGCAAGTTCAGGTTGTGGATGGGGTTTTCTAACAGGCCATATATAAGTTTTATGTTGAGCCAGAAGGCAGTGCGAGTTTCTCACAGTGCCTATCAGTGGGTCATTAAGGTGTTCAGACTGTTTGAACATACGATTCTTGGCCTCTCTGTATGGAGTACAGAGCCATGGTGGCATTTGCCAATTGTAATTCGGATTATATGTGAGTGTGTGAAGAAGGTACAAAGCCGCTGACATACTGTCAGGGTCAAAGTGTTTACAGTGAAATGGGTGTTTTCTGTTCTGTTGTGTGTGGAGGTGAGGGAGATGCAAGGAAGTACATGCAGAAGGGAGAGTTGAGAGGGAGTTCAGAAGAAGAAGGTGATGATGTGTGAAACATGGAAATGGGGGATTTTAGAATGATGCATAAAGAAGAAAGCTGGGAGGGCTGGCTTCCGGTAGTGATTAGGTAGGGGTCCTGGTAAGTCAAACGTTTAAGAACTACTGCTCTAAAATAATACTATAGATTACCCATGAGCCCTTGCTATTTTGTCTACTCCGTGTTCATGCTCTCATAATACAAATAGTAGTAATACAAAACTGATGTATAGTGGGGATAAATACATGTAATTTATACGTCACAGTGAAAACCTTAATTAGTCACTGGAAACATTTTTTAATTCTAAGATTTATGCTTTATATGGTCCAATATTTGTCTCGCTCTTCTTCGTAAACAACAATACATACCATATTTAATAATAGTACAATACACGCCACTAAAACAAATACACATACATCACACAAAAATATGCATTACAATTTACAAGAAACAGGTACTAAGTGCAAACAAAATTGCACTAGAAACTTCCAACTGAATTCGCGATTGTGGGCTGTCAAACACCTTTTTCGAAAGCAGTCCTCCAATTGAGGTAGTGATGATTAATACCGTCTCTCATAAATAGTTATTCGAATTTGATTAAATGTGGTATGATCCTGTATCAGAGTCTCTAGAATCATAAATTCATGGCACTCCTCAAGCTGTTAGTCGACGCGTTTCGGCCCTGCAATTCTAGGCCTCATCAGGACATAGGAAGCTGTACCTTTGTAACAGTGTCGGGCATCCGCCTGACCGTATTACCATAGGTGAGACACTCTGGCGTCCTTCAGGAATGATTATGTTTTGCACCTCAGGGAGGAGTCATAAACGCTCGGGTTCCGATGCAAGCATTCATGTGGTGGCAGCCCTCAATCGCGAATTAAGTTGGAAGTTTCTAGTGCAATTTTGTTTGCACTTAGTACCTGTTTCTTGTAAATTGTAATGTATATTTTTGTGTGATGTATGTGTATTTGTTTTAGTGGCATGTATTGTACTATTATTATATATTATATATTATATATTATATGTATTGTTGTTTACAAACAAGGGCGAGACAAAGGGAGACAAATATTGGTTCATATAAAGCATAAATATTAGAATTAAAAAATGTTTCAAGTGACTAATTAAGTTTTTCACTGTGACGTATAATTTATATGTATTTATCCCTACTATACATCAATTTTGTATTACTACTGTTGGTTAGCCCAGGTATAGTGGGGTTACAAAGCTTTCCCCCAGGATTTTGTATAGCTCATAATACAAATAGATACCTGGGCGCAGATTTATCATTCATTCGCGCATCACAACGCAGTAAGCCACTTTGCTGCGCTGCGTGAAAGGGAAAGGGCAGGAATGCACCATATTTACCATTATATGTTGCATTCTTGTCCTTTCCTATTGCTGGTGCATTTTTTTGCTGCCTAGCACCAGCAGAGGCACCCTGGCATCATGTTGTGAGGGCGCCTGCATTGTAGGCAGGATTATTTTAGTGCAGGAAGGAGCACCTTCCTGCACAGAAACAATCCTCACAGGCAGTTTCCTCTCTCTGAGTGTGCTGCTGCGGCTCACTCAGAGGAAACAACAGGGAGAAACAAAGATATTTCTCCTCGTTGCTTCTCCCGGTAAGGTGCAGCATTGTGACCCATTTCCAGATTTACCAGTGTTGGTAAATGTGGGAATGAGCAAAAAATCCATGGATGGATGCATGGGAACACTCACACTTCACCCCTGGAATGCCTTCCAAGGGCAGAGCAACGCAAGGCAGTGATTTGCACTGCGTTGCATTACTCTAGCTATATCAATCCACTCGGGCCACGCAAGGTGGCCTTGCGTGGCTTGATAAATCTGACTTGGTGTTTGCGTTGCCTTTGCTTGGCGCAAGGGTGATGTAACACAATGAGAAATATACTCCCCGGTTCTGATGTTTGTCTTACTACCTGAGTAATTACTCAAGGCTTAAGCCCATATTTATGGACAACTGGCAAAGGGCAGCACCGCAGGCCTTCTTGCGGCGCTGTCCTACGCCCATGAGAAAGGGCAGGAATGCACAATTTTTATGAACTACGGTGCATTCCTGTCCTTTCCCCCTGCATCGGCACACAATTGTCTGCCAAGCGCCAATGCAGACACCCGTGCACCATGGTGCAAGGGTGTCTGCGTTGCATTCAGGATATTTTTTTTGTGCAGGAAGATGCACCTTCCTGCACAAAAACAACCCTGAGAGGCATTTTCCTCTTTCTATGTGTCCTGCAGAATGCAGCACACTCTGGCGAAATGAAAATATTTTGCGCCTGCTCTGGGGACAAGTAAGGTTTTGGTGCTGCACCAGGTTTAGGTCATTAAGTAAGTAGGGGTCAGCGTCAAAATCCATGGGTGTCGCAAGGGAAAACCCACCACAATGTCCATGAAACGCTTCCCCACCGCAAAGTGAGGCAACGCAGCGACTCGCACAGCCCTGCCTTACTCCAGAGCTAGGATGCCATGAAAAGCCAGGCCAGGCGGCTTTGCGTAGCCTCATAGATATGACTGAGAGGCTTCTGGTGGCGCAAGCCTCTCATAAATATGCCCCTGAGCCTCTCACCATTTATCGCCGACTGTAAGCCTAGCATTACACGAGTCTGCGTTAAGTGGAACAGCACTGTGGGGGTACCACATGATACCGACCAACACGGACCAGCCCAGTTACGAAGGAAACCCTCCAGCTTTTGCCAGCAACTCAAGAAATTTCACATTTTATGAACCAAACTTTAAAAAAACAAGTAAAGGCACCGTTTTGTTCTATTTCTTCCTGAATTATATCAAGCACAAACAAGGCCCAGGGCTTCTGAGCCCCTCCAACTTGCTTATGTGTACATTTCAATGGAAAGGTAACCATAGCAACCAGAAATTCCACTCACAAAAAGAGAATCCGTCGAAAACTGTGTACGGAGATGTAGATTCCCACGTGTAAGTGTGTGTAGGAGGCAGGGATGTGTACAGAATGGACCTAGCCAGAAGGCATCCATGAGGGCAGCGGGGTTGGGAGAGGGAAGCTGGGGTTGCAGCTCCTCAGGGGATGTAGTTTTGTGAATCTTCTCAGTAGTCACAAACGCTTCCAGGGGTCCGAGTACGAAGATGCATCAGTCACAGCTTCCCAGACAGACTCCAGAGAAAACGTGTGACGTTCATACCCACTGATATTTCCCCAATGTGGAATTGTCGTACTCACTGGTATTTCCTCAATGCGGAATTTACGTATGAACTGATATTTCCCCATCGTGGAATTGCACGCATGCAGTCATATTTCCCTAATGTGAAATTGTACGTACGCACCGATATTTCCCCAATGTGGAATCGTAGACGCGCTGATAATTCTCCAATGCGGAATATTCGACCCCTCTTTCCCCAATGCGGATTTTTACTTACACGCTGATATTGCCCCGAAGCAGAACCGTACAAGTGCACTGGTATTTCCCCAAAGCGTAATTGTATGTAGGCAATGCTATTTCCCCAATGCGTAATTGTATGTAGGCAATGCTATTTCCCCAATGCGTAATTGTATGTACGCAATGATATTTCCCCAATGCGTAATTGTATGTACCACTGATATTTCCCCAATACGCTCGCAATGATGCTTCCCCGGTGCGGAATCGTCCGCATTGTACAACTGAGAATTGGTTGAAACCTCTGCATTTCACATTTTTTCTCTGTTTTTCTTCAACAAAAAAGAATCATTTTGCAGAAGGATAAGCTGCCCTCCAACCCCCTTGAAGTTTGGGGTGCTCCGCTCCCTTTCACATCCAGCAAAGTGATTTTACCCAGGCGCTGGTGGGAAGAGTCCAACAACCATTTCCAATGTGGGAAAAGGCCAGAGGGAGATGTATGAACAACCTCAGACTCAAGTGTTTATTGATCAGCACAAACTTCCAAGGTCTACCCCACCCAGAATCACCCGCCTGCCACGGTTTATTTGGGGGTTATTCCCGGGTAATATTACATTGTTCCAGAGTGAAAAAGCACTGGGAATGGATTCACTAGTGTGGGGTGTCCCTTGCAGTTGTTTGCACTCACAAGGTGGATTTACAACCTCTGGTGGCTTTGTAAATCAGGCCCACTTGTTCTCACACCTTAGTGGTGGGCACAGGTAGAAAGTGCGGGTCCATCGGCGAAGGTACTTACCTGTAACCCGAGGCCTGGCTCCGGTTTCAGTTTTTGCCCTTGAATACAACAATCACGTGATTCTCGAGAGTTTGCCTTGTCACTGCTTGTAATTGCGGACTATAAACATCTAACCGCGGTGTGCTGTGTAGTAACGTTTAATAATGCAAGGAGTTTCCCTAGAAAGCACGGTGGGGGGTGCTCTTATTACAGGATTCATATTACCACAATAAAGTACAGTTTTAGTTCACCCTGTCTCTTGTGTGTATATTGCTTCTGCTCTCAACAAGTGTAATCTCTGCCCAGCTGTGTCACACTCTGTCTTAGTTAACAACCACCCCCCGCCCTGCTTTGCAGGATATTACTAGCAGGTCGCTGCTGCCTGTCTGCATCTAGCAGGCAAGTGCTGAGATTCCATCTTCCAGCAGGCCAATGATGTGCTGCCATCATCTAGCAGTCCAGTGCTGTGCTGCCGTCTCCTAGCAGGCCAGTGCTGTGCTGCAGTCTCCTAGCAGGCCAGTGCTGTGCTGCCGTCTTCTAGCAGGCCAGTGCTGTGCTGCAGTCTCCTAGCAGGCCAGTGCTGTGCTGCCGTCTTCTAGCAGGCCACTGCTGTACTGCCACCTTCTAGCAGGCCACTTATGTACTGCCACCTTCTAGCAGGCCAGTGCTGTCGTCTCCTAGCAGGCCAGTGCTGTGCTGCAGTCTCCTAGCAGGCCAGTGCTGTGCTGCCGTCTTCTAGCAGGCCAGTGCTGTGCTGCCGTCTTCTAGCAGGCCACTGCTGTACTGCCACCTTCTAGCAGGCCACTTATGTACTGCCACCTTCTAGCAGGCCAGTGCTGTGCTGCCGTCTCCTAGCAGGCCAGTGCTGTGCTGTCGTCTCCTAGCAGGCCAGTGCTGTGCTGCAGTCTCCTAACAGGCCAGTGCTGTGATTTTCCCTTATAGCAGGCCACTGCTGTGCTGCCATCATCTAGCAGTCCAATGCTTTGCTGCCATCAATAGAGGGTCAGTGCTGTGCTGCCATCTTCTACCAGGCCAGTGCTGTGCTGCCATCATCTAGCAGTCCAGTGCTGTGCTGCCGTCTTCTAGCAGTCCAGTGCTCTGCTGCCGTCTTCTAGCAGACCACTGCTGTGCTGCCACCTTCTAGCAGGCCGGTGCTGTATTTTTCCCTTATAGCAGGCCAGTGCTGTGCTGCCATCATCTAGCAGTCCAGTGCTTTGCTGCCATCAATAGAGGGTCAGTGCTGTGCTGCCATCATCTAGCAGTCCAGTGCTTTGCTGCCATCAATAGAGGGTCAGTGCTGTGCTGCCATCATCTAGCAGCCCAGTGCTGTGCTGCCATCATCTAGCAGTCCAGTGCTGTGCTGCCGTCTTCTAGCAGTCCGGTGCACTGCTGCCGTCTTCTAGCAGGCCACTGCTGTGCTGCCACCTTCTAGCAGGCCAGTGCTGTGTTTTCCCCTTATAGCAGGCCAGTGCTGTACTGCCATCATCTAGCAGTCCAGTGCTGTGCTTCCATCATCTAGCAGTCCAGTGCTGTGCTGCCATCATCTAGCAGTCCAGTGCTTTGCTGCCATCAATAGAGGGTCAGTGCTGTGCTGCCACCTTCTAGTGTTGTGTAGCTATTTTAGTTATAGCTTTACACACGTTATTTTAGCGAACTAGGCCTGCCACTGTGCACTTTAACCAAGACATATTTTATTCAGCTTCATTATATTATTTTAACAATAGCCACATTTGCAGTCTTGTTTTATTTTCTCTATCTAGTTGCTCCTCGCCTAGGCCAGCATTGCGTTCTTAAACAAGACATTTTTCTCACTCGGTGCCTTTCTCAAGGCTGCAGTAAGATAGGTTGCCGGCAAAAAGTGTTAGCTTTGTCTCCAACGTTCACAGAAACATACACACTCTTATGTGGGGATCCTTTCTTGGAACATCAGATGTTTTATTATAAAAACACTACTTTGACCCGTGTACGTTAGAGGGAGATTCCGGCCAGATGACCACGACTGTATGCTGATTGCTGAATGTTTCGCTGCAGCTGCTTATGTAGACCACAGGACTCTTGCTCAGGTATGAGGGATGATGTCTTCCCAGGGGGAACACGAAGGGCAGAACTAGAGCTGAACATGCTGTGCTGCGTAATCATCCCCGCTTTTGGGTGGAGATGAGGCACTGCTAGTTAGCCGGAGCACACCTGGATTAGGCTGACAGGCGTCACCTGGAGCAGGTTCAGATTCAGTCCCCTGCAGTCCAGTTGGTTCTGCCACCCAAATCCAGTAGTCTCATTAGGATAATGAGAACCTACGCAACACTAGCAGGCCAGTGCTGTGCTGTCATCTTCCAACAGGCCAGTGCTGTGCTGCTGTCTTCTTGCAGGCCAGTGCTGTGCTGCCGTCTTCTGGCAGTCCAGTGCTGTGGTGCCACATTCCAGCAGGCCAGTGCTGTGCTGCCATCTTCTAGAAGGCCAGTGCTGTGCTGCCGGCTTCCAACAAGCCAGTGCTCTTCTGCGGTCTTCTTGCAGGCCAGTGCTGTGCTGCCACCTCCTAGCAGGCCAGTGCTCTGTTGCCACCTTCTAACGGATCAGTGAAGTGCTGCCACATTCCATTAGGCCCTTGCTGTGCTGCCACCTTCTGGCAGGCCAGTGCTGGGCTACCACATTCCAGGGCTGTGCTGCCACCTTCTAGCAGGCGAGTACCCTGTACCAAGCCACTGCTGTTCTTCCACCAGTCGGTGACGGGTGCACTGGTCCACAGATCTGTGTACCCTTCCGCCGTAGCTCTGTACTCTTCGCCTCAGACCTGGGCCTGCAGGTTTAACTCCTAGCACAGACCTGCGATCCATTGAAAGAGAACCCCTTCCTTCCCCCCTTGCAGGTCTTACATTTCACGCTACCGTCCTATTTCCCAACGTCAAATGTGAGTCACACACAACAACACAAGCAGACCTGCCCACCTGTAAACAAATTTCACAATGTGGGGAGGTGACAATGCTTTGGAGAGGACAGGGCCTCATACCTACAGCTACCTGAGAAGCACTGTGCCCCCCACAAATCCCCTCACGCCCCCTCCCCACCCAAAAAACACAAAGGGTCGCTGATGCTGTCACCAATGCCTTGGGGTGTTTTCACAACCCCCTACGGGTATCGGCAGCTTGCAGTCTCCAAGAGAGAGAAGAAAAGCCGCTCTCAGCAGTGCTTTCCAAATGTCTTTCCTGCCACTGTGTGATTTCAGCTCCTCACCGGATGAATCGGGTGACACACAGTGGTACCCTGTGAGTTGGCAGGTCTGACACAAGGTCCAACAACATTGACCCCCGTATGACCCTGGCTGGCTCGCTCGTGACCCTAAGATGGTTGCCTGAAGCCCCTCCTTGCATGTGTGCATTTTGTTTACCTTCGGCTAATGGAGCCAGGCATAGGCCTCATCAGGGCCAGCTTTAGGGCAGTGCAACAGGTGCTGCCGCACTGGGAGCTGACCTGAAGGGGGGCACCAAACTCAACGGGAGGGGACGAGGGGGGTCCTGTGTTTAGAAATAACTTAAGATTTCAAAAGCACCTGCTGCGCTGTTCCTTGTGCATCCCGATTTCAAGAAGCAATTGCAATGTCAAGATAACACTTGCGAATAATGTGCCTGCTAGAAAGAGAGATTGGAGTTTTGTCTAGTTGCAGTTCTGACTCGTCATAAAGTAGCGCAGGGGGGTAATGTGCCTGCTGTAAAGAACAGATCTGTATTTCATGTGGATAGCTGAGTGGATTAGTAAAGCCAGCCTTTACCAGAGCTTTAAAACAATTGAAATGTATGTGAGAGAGGGGCTATGGACAGATGCAGGGCACTTTTGCCAGGTGGTGTTGAGGTAATCAGAGGAGGAGATCATGGGGATGGGGAGAGTCAAAAAAGATTGTCGCACCGGGTGCCACTAAAGCTAAAGCCGGCACTGGGTCTCATTGAGCCGCTGTTTTCGGTCCCCTCTGCAGTAACTGGCCCTTTAGTGCTTGCTGCCAGATTGAATCTGACATTTTTAGAAATCTATGAAGCAGGTTGAACTTTGCCTGCTCTCATTAGGCGTGCCAGCTGGCGATCACAGCCTGTCCTGTGAAGCAGTTTCACATGCGCAGTATTTGCGTGGCATGCGCACAGGCCTGCACTTGTAGCAGAAAGGTCCGTCTCATGCTCCTTGTGCCCCGCAGTCGACATGAGCTGGAGCTTTGAAACCTTAAACAAGGGAGTCTGCAGAGGTGGTAGGTCTCGCCTCAATCTTGGAGTGTGCTCATTCCGTTTGAAAGCACGCAGGCTGAGGTATGAGCAAAGCTCATGCCCTCTCAGGACCTGCCTCCACTTCCAGCTCTCTGCTGTGGATTGCATCCATTCCTGCCATACTGCTCTTTCAGGTTCCCATGGCCACTCAGATTTCTCCCATGACCGCACACTACTTCCGTCCCTGGTCACAAGTGACTTATTGGTTCCTCAGCAACAGAATTTGGATTAAAAACCAAATTCAGCCCTGGATTAATGGTCAACCAAACCCCAAACTGCAAGAGATTGTAACTCGAGTGGAACCCTCTAGACATGGTGGGGTTGGAACAGGTAGCTGCTGTCCCACTGCCTCCCCAGGGGGAAGTCATATTGGCAGACTTGTGACACCGGCGCCACTTAGCAACCTCTTGGCCGAGGCTTAGGAGTCTCAAGATGTGGCAGAACCGTGACTACCACTACTTCTCCTGACCTTTATGTCACCTCGAGACACCATTGTTTCAATTATTCAAATTTACTATTCTAACTCCAGTTCTAGATAATTTGCACACTCTGCAATAAGAGTCATGTTCGATCTAGTCGTCAGCCGAAGTAATGAAATCGAGGCAACATCATAATCTAGAAAAATGCTCAGGTTGATATTGTAATCAGTTGGTGTAATGGGGTTGAGGTGCTGGGTGCAGACACTACCTGACAGTAGGCCTGGACAGAACTCGTGGAGTTTCACTCTGCGTAATTCCCTGGAGTAACATAAAAACTCAGCAAGATTCCATGGAGTTCCGCGAGCAGGCGCAATGCGGCCACGTCGCACTGCTCGCACTTATTTTTAGCCGCAGGAGCTTATTCAGTGCTGCAAAGGCAGCATGAACAGTACCTTGGGGCGCACCAGAGGGTGTTGCTTCTTTCTGCCTTCCGAGAAGATTTTCTACTTAAGTGGCAGCTTTCTCAACAATAATGGTCATGACCTGCTGAGACTGCCCTCATTGAGAAATCTCACAGGGAGGCATTCTAGCACCTGAAAATGCCGCTAGGAGAAGCAAATTCTCCCTCACGCTCACCAACTTAACGCACTTAACATTGGACAGCCGCTCAGAAAAAAAATCCTCCACCTTGCGGCAGTTGGTCAAGTTTTTCTGGAACTCGCGGATCTGGCATGGAGTGGGCAAAACTCCATGAACTCTGCAGGTGAATTGGAATTTTTCATTCACTCCCCTACTTGATAGTCAACAAAGGAGCATGTTCAAAAGGCAGTGGTGGGCTTTTTCTTTGTGTCCGAGTGTAGTCAATGTTTGCTAGGTGACATCCATGGTTGATACTGCTGTTTACCATTCATGTTCCAGGCACAAGGTACCATTGCACTTCAATTAAATGAACAAGCTACTCTCTTTGTACGCTCAACTCTCCAAAAGTAGCGAGGATGAACACTCACAGCTTACTCCAAGAGGTGCTGGTGTGTTAAAAATTAAAATACAGTACAAAACACTTGTCACAAAATAAACAAAATGTCCAACCAAAGCATTATATTTTAAAATGAATAGGTCTGGATCTATCAACAGTAAATATTCGCTGGTTAATCTGATGTACATTAAAGCAAACCAGAGAATCAGGCCTGAGATTAGACTGCCAAACCGTTATACGGTACTTATGTGGTAAGAAGCTACTGTTAAAAACATGGATTTCTGGGAACAATGCTAACATGCAGGGGCAGGTTTGGGAGCACTTGGCTACCCTGGTCAACCATGGGAGCCTCTTCTCTCCTGTTCATTTAATTATAGTCTTGGCCAACTGAACCAATGGTGTCCACTGTTCTAATGTCTTACGACCATGATCGGGGCGGATAACACCTAAGCAACTTTCAGCCGTGGCAGCTGAGAATCAGTGAAATACTTCATAGAGGAGAAAATTATTTTAAGCACTCAAAACCCAGCCACACAAAATGATTTTGTAGCCCTGACCACCAAAATGATGTTTCAAGGGTTCAAAGAGCTTGTCTACTTTCCAACCTCTAATGTCCAGCTAAATAGGTTCTTCTCTTCCTGGCAGCATAGAAGCACACAGGTTCCCAGACTCCCCTAAGCCAATCACAATGCTGCTCTCACCAGCATTGCAGTAGCATTGTGATTGGTCTGAGCAGCCTGCTTTGGGCATCAGATAGGGAGTGGGAGCCTGGGCATGTTCTCCACCCGGCTGTGCAATACCGCCCGGTAGATAAAGGCTAAATGTCTGTTTGGCAGGCCCAAGACGGCCGGCCAAAGCATCATGCACACAAATAGTGCACTCCACTCCTCCTCCAGCCCATCCCAGCCTAGTCACGCCCTAAACTGGCTTGCACTGAAAAATAAAATGCTAATAACATTATCATTTTATTATAATTTTATTTTTACTTTTTTGCACAGTGGGGCAATGCTCCTCCACCTTAGAGGAGGAGCCGCCGATGGGTGCCCATCAATAACTCTTCTTTTTTCATTTTCCTCCATTAGAGCGCTTATTTGCAGCCTGGGCATTCAAATCAGGTGAACTAATGATGGATCTACCTGCAACACACCAAAGTCCTGGCTCTTACAAGTGGTGTGTACCAGATAAGTTTGCTGTTACTGAGAATGTTCCTGTTGGATTCACTCACATCTTGGGACTAGCTGTTGGTGCCTGGTGGGTTTATTGGTTTCAGTTGATGTTTGTATCTATCAGGTAGGATGTCCATCACATTTCTTTTTATTTAATAATAGTGCAGGATGGCCTTGTGGGTTGAGTCTTGTTACACACACCGCAGCAGCATCCCAGGTTTGAGCCCTGACACTGGATGAAGGACAAGGCCATGAAACAAAGACCCCCTGCAAGACTGAGGATCTGACACTTAACCCTGACTCAGATCTGACAAGGTTCCTTCTTCCTCCAAAAGGATCTGAAGTCTCTGCCTCAAGCAACTTCTTGTCCTTGCAAGATCTATTACCAGACGTCTCCTTAGGATCCCCCTTCTATAGCCTTCATCGCCAGGTACCCTCCCCTCCTCTCCTGTTGTTCCTGCCTCTTTTGTGCCCATCTGTCTAGCATTACACCTTATGACTTTCAACCCACATCTTTGCAGCTGAGTATATGATTGGCTGAGTATATGTTTGGCCCCACCCTGCTATGTCTGACCATTTGACACAAAGGTAAAATGCCAGGTGCCTTTATCTTCATTCTGTGATTTACTCTTCTCTCTAACTATACACTCTCCCTCCTTACTTCTGGACATAGATGCGCTCTTCTCTCCCTAACACCACAGAAGAGGGGCTTTGGGGTCAGATTTGGAGTTGGGTGGGAACAAAAATGCTCTGGTTTGTTTAGGATGAGATAAATCCAAAGGGAATCATCAAAGGTAATTTCCTTCAGTGTAGGTTTAATGGTGGATTTTGCTCCAGATTTACCACTTCCACCATGAAGTGGAATAATTTCCTTTTCCACCCGCCTCTACACAGGCCCTTGGGAATTTTTATAGCTCAAAGGTAAGAACATACAGGGGCTGGAAGCTCTCCCATTGCTTACCATTAGTTGGCTTTTCTGTCACTCTCATTTGCCTGCTTCTTATTTGTGTCCCAGCTTGTCAATCTCGTGTTTGTCCCACCTATGGAGCATAGCTTCTTTACCATCTATTTTGATTTGCTGGCTTCAATGCTTGCACTGCTTACTTTTCAAGCACTACTTTTTTGTATATGAAATCCACAAGAATGCATGTGTTTTCCAGCTGTCTCCCCCAACTCCACATTGCTGCTTCACCTGCTCCTTCTCCTCCCCACTCACGCCCTCCTTGTTGCTTCTGTCACCCCACCCTCATGTTGCTTCCCACACCGGTGTCTTCTTTCTCTATTGCCCAGTGCTTCTCTTCCCTCCCTTGATGTTGCTTCTACCCATCCACACCCTCTGTTACCCCACCAATGACCTCTCTGTTGCCACCTCCACCCGCACCCACACTGTTACTCTCCCTCCCCCGCGCCGCAAAAAACACTTTCAAGCATTTTAATCTTTTTTTTGGAAATCCTACTGGAGAAAGGCCCTCATCATCTGTTTTTGTTTTTCTTATTTTGCATCTTTGCACAGCATTGGTAATACTGAGCGGCGCGGCTAAAAAGCTAAAATCAAGAGCACAAACCTAACACAACTAATGCACAAAGCAAAAAAAAAAAAATTAACAATCTATTCTGAACCGAGGATCCTGGGCTCACGAGTAGCGTGCTATTCGCCTGAAAGTGCTTCAATGCCTCGTCAGGAGTAGTAATTGCTATCATTTACAATTAAGAAAGACACTAGGGTGGTCATTACAACCCTGGCGGTCGGTGCTAAAGCGGCGGTAAAACCGCCAACAGGCCGGCGGGGAAAAAAATGGAATCACGACCGTGGCGGAAACCGCCAACAAAGACAGCCACTTTAACACTCCGACCGCCACGGCGGTACAAACAAACAGCGCGGTGGTCACCGCCAACAGACAGGCGGGAGTCAAAGTACCGCCCACAGTATCACAACAGTCCAATCCGCCACCTTTTCCGGGGCGGATTCACCACTGATAAAAACATGGCGGAAACAGGCATTTCGAAGGGAAAACGCTCACCTCTACATACCCCACGAGGAACGAGGACACCATGGACCCGGAACTCCAAATCCTCCCAGCCATAGTCTTCCTGCTCCTCTACCAGGAGCTCGTACGCCGGCGCAGAAGACAACGGTGAGTACTGCACCTACGACACAGGGAAGGGGGGAGGGAAAAAACAGTGACACACACACGCAACACCTCCACCCCCACCCTCACCCACTACAACACACACACCAATACATATCTATACATCACAGTTACACCCCCCAGACCCCCTGGAAGAATGCAAAGACAAAACAAAATGACTGTAACCATTGAAATATATTGAATTGCAGCAATCAAAAATATATACACACTAAAAACTATTATATACACCAAATTTACAAGTCCAGGCATTGTACCAGGCATTGTCCTTGGACCACTGGGCCCAAAAAGCATGGGCAAAGCCCACACCGGATACCTGACCTAAATGGAGAGAACACTGCAGGGGCATCAGATAGCAAAACTACAGGCACCTCAGGGGGAAGGGAAGGGGGGCACCTCAGCCGGATGAGTCCACGACGCCAGATCCACGAGGGGGCTCCATGCCCACTGTTCCATCCTGGGGAGTGCAAAGCCACAGTCTCTCAAGTCTCTACAGTGGGTGGGTTTCCCACTGTTCCATCCTGGGGAGTGCAAAGCCAGTCTCACAAGTTTCTACAGTGGGTGGGTTTCCCACTGTTCCATCCTGGGGAGTGCAAAGCCACAGTCTCTCAAGTCTCTACAGTGGGTGGGTTTCCCACTGTTCCATCCTGGGGAGTGCAAAGCCACAGTATCTCAAGTGGATAACAGTCTCCACTGGTTCTGGAGGGTGCCTGTTGACCAGAGTGCTTCTTCCTGTGCAGGAATGAGGTAGTGGATGCATGTCTCCACTGGTTCTGGAGGGGGCCTGGTGCCCAGAGTGCATCGTGCAGCCCTGTCCGACACAGATGCAGCACTGCCCCTGCCACTCATTGGCCAGCGGAGCGTGAGATGGCGGTCCCCTGTTCAGCGGTGCTTGAGATGGCGGTCCCCTGTTCAGCAGTGCTTGAGATAGCCGTGCCCTGTTCAGCGGTGCTTGAGATGGCGGTCCCCTGTTCAGCTGTGCTTGGGATAGCCGTGCCCTGTTCAGCGGTGCCTGAGATGGCGGTCCCCTGTTCAGCGGTGCTTGAGATGGCGGTCCCCTGTTCAGCGGTGCTTGAGATGGCGGTCCCCTGTTCAGCGGTGCTTGAGATAGCCGTGCCCTGTTCAGCGGTGCTTGAGATGGCGGTCCCCTGTTCAGCGGTGCGTGGGATAGCCGTGCCCTGTTCAGCGGTGCTTCAGATGACGGTCCCCTGTTCAGCGGTGCTTGAGATGGTGGTCCCCTGTTCAGCGGTGCTTGGGATAGCTGTGCCCTGTTCAGCGGTGCTTGGGATAGCTGTGCCCTGTTCAGCGGTGCTTGGGATGGCGGTCCCCTGTTCAGCGGTGCTTGGGATAGCTGTGCCCTGTTCAGCGGTGCTTCAGATGGCGGTCCCCTGTTCAGCGGTGCGTGGGATAGCCGTGCCCTGTTCAGCGTTGCTTCAGATGGCGGTCCCTGTTCAGCGGTGCTTGAGATGGCGGTCCCCTGTTCAGCAGTGCTTGAGATGGCAGTCCCCTGTTCAGCGGTGCTTGGGATGGCGGTCCCCTGTTCAGCGGTGCTTGGGATAGCCGTGCCCTGTTCAGCGGTGCTTCAGATGGCGGTCCCCTGTTCAGCGGTGCTTGAGATAGCCGTGCCCTGTTCATCTGTGCTTGAGATGGAGCTCCCCTGTTCAGCGGTGCTTGGGATAGCCGTGCCCTGTTAAGCGGTGCTTGGGATGGCGGTCCCCTGTTCAGCGGTGCTTGGGATAGCCGTGCCCTGTTCAGCGGTGCTTCAGATGGCGGTCCCCTGTTCAGCGGTGCTTGAGATAGCCGTGCCCTGTTCAGCGGTGCTTCAGATGGCGGTCCCCTATTCAGCGGTGCTTGAGATAGCCGTGCCCTGTTCAGCGGTGCTTGAGATGGCGGTCCCCTGTTCAGCGGTGCTTGGGATAGCCGTGCCCTGTTCAGCGGTGCTTCAGATAGCGGTCCCCTGTTCAGCGGTGCTGGCCATGCCGGGGTGCTCATGTGCCATCTGGCCTGGGCCTGGCGGGGCCCTCCTGCCCACCTGTCCTGTGGGTGCCGGGGCCCTCCTGGGCAGCTGTGCTGGGGCTTTTGGTGGCCTCCTGGGCAGCTGTGCTGGGGCTTTTGGTGGCCTCCTGGGCAGCTGGGATGGGGCTTGCCGGGCCCTCCTGGCCAGCTGGGCTGATGGCGGTGTTGTCGGGCGTGCTGCCCTTCCCAGCCTTTCCTGCTCTCCTGTGGCCCTTCCCCACCTTGGCCGGTGTCCCAGCTGCCTCGACACTCCCGCCGGGAGCCCTGGTAGGGGTTTTTGTCCCTGGTGTCTTGACCCTCTGCCGCCATGCACTGGCAATTTTTTGATGTTTCTGAGGGGGGGGGGGGGGGGTGCTGGCTGTGCTGTGGCTCCGTACCAGACTGGCTGCCCTGGTGGGCGGTGCACTCCAGTGACCATGTACGACATGCACCACCGGGCCCGGTGATGTAGTGGCTGAGTTGCTAGCTCTGGGCCTATGACATGGACGGGGTTGGGGAGTTGAGGGAAAGAGGTTAAGTTTGGACAGGAAACATTTTTGGGGAGCAGTGGGACGGGTAGGTGTTGTGGGTATGGGAGTGGAGGAAGAGGTTGTGGTTGTAGGAGGTGTAAGTGGGGTGGCTTTGGGTGCAGGTGCCTGGGCTGTCGTGAGGTGGATGGCTGTTGGGTGGGTGGCTGCCTGCGTTTGTGTATCTTGGGAGGGGGCGGCACAGACACACTGGGAGAGGACACAGGGGACGTGTAAATGGCAGTGGGGGTGGTGAGTGCACGTGTGCGGGGTGTTCTGGTGTGTGTGCTGCTGAGGGACGTAGTGGCTGAAGATGCTGTGCATGCAGGTGTGAGTGGAGACAAGACTGGTAGGGAGGAGGGAGACGTGGAGGAGGGGGACACAGTGGAGGCAGTGGATGTTGGTATGTCTGTATGTGGATGTTGCTTGTGTGACTGCCTGTGGGATGTGTGGTGCTTATGTCTGCGTGAGCTGCCCTTGGGTGTTGAGGTGTGTGCAGGCTGGTCTGATGGTGTGCTTGGGATAGGCAGAGGTACAGGGGATTGGGTCTGGGTGTAGGAAGTTGGAGGGGGGAGGCTAGACACAGGGACAATGGCTGCCATCAGTGCTGAGGCCAGAGTCTGAAAGGCTCGCTGAAGGGCCACCTGACCAGAATGAATGCCCTCCAGGTATGCATTACTTTGGTGAACTTCCCTTTCTACACCCTGGATGGCATTCAAAATGGTAGACTGCCCAACAGTGAGCGACCTGAGGAGGTCAATGACCTCCTCACTGAGGGCAGCAGGGGTGACTGGGGCAGGGCCTGAGGTGCCTGGGGCAAAGGAGATGCCCACCTTCCTGGGTGAGCGGGCACGGGGCAAACGCTGAGGGGCTGCTGGGAGGGCGGTGCTGGTGCGGGGGTGGCGGCTGTACCTGTTGTTGCGAGGGGCAGAGATGTTGGCGCCACCACAAGGGAGCTCCCATCAGAGGACGAGTCCGATCCACTAATGTCCGCTCGTGTCCCCGCCGTGGAGCTCCCCTCGCCCTCCGTCCCACTGGCGATTTCAGAGTCGGTAGTGTGGCCCTTCATGGCCATGTGGGCTGCAGCTCCCTCGTGCTCCGGTGTCACTGCTCCTCCGCCTGATGATGCTAATGCACACATGAACAGGAATACCACAAAAAAGGGGGGGGAACAGAAGAAAGACATGTTGAGTGCATGCATTCCTGTTACCGTTGGCGGACAGCACAGACACAGAAGCCCCCTGCACTACGCCACGCACTTGGGGTCTACTTTGCAATCCCTGGGACATGGCCTACAAGGCTATGGACGACATCTGCACACATAGGTGACACAGGGCCATGAATAGCTGTACTTGGCACCCTACAGAGGTGGGGAGCGGGGGCACAGGGCCGTGCCTTACGGAGGGGCCTAGCCTACGGAACTCGC
This sequence comes from Pleurodeles waltl, assembly GCF_031143425.1. Taxonomy (NCBI): domain Eukaryota; kingdom Metazoa; phylum Chordata; class Amphibia; order Caudata; family Salamandridae; genus Pleurodeles; species Pleurodeles waltl. The sequence goes on from NC_090449.1 coordinate 35,845,934, forward strand.
CCTGGCCTAGGGATACCCACAGCCCTCCTCCCCCACCCAGACACCTCCACAGCGTGCAAAGTTAGCAGAATGTGAGTGTACTCACCCCCTTGTGTCTGCTGTGATGCCCTCACGCGCCCATCCAACTCGGGGTTGGCCACCGCCAGGATCCGGAACATCAGGGGGGTCAAGGTCCGACGGGCACCCCTCCCACGTTGGGAGGCCACCCCCAGCTGAGCCTCCGCCGTCTTCCTGCTCCAGCGGCGAATGTCCTCCCATCTCTTCCGGCAGTGGGTGCCCCGTCTGTGGTGGACCCCCAGGGTCCGGACGTCCTTGGCGATGGCACGCCATATATCCGTCTTCTGGTGGGCGCTGACCTATATGAAATGTACAGGGAGAGAAGAAAAGTAATTACCTTCTGCACCATCAATGTGAGTGGCCCCCCATCCCTACCCTTGCCATGTGGCACATGCACTCACTGTCATTTCAAGCATGCCTCAATCTCTCCCCCCCCCCATCTTTCATCCACCCCACTCAACACAGGCATAGCCCATACAGCATGCTCCCAGTGTATTTACCTGTTTGTCTGGAGGACCGTAGAGTAGCGCGTACTGGGGGAGGACCCCATCCACAAGCTTCTCCAACTCCTCCAATGTGAAGGCAGGGGCCCTTTTCCCAGTCGCATGAGCCATTGTCCCTTCCAGACCGAGGTCACAGCAGCACTTGCAGTGTAGGTCCTCTCCTGTCGAAGATCAGGTATCAAGTGAATCAACAGAGAGAAAATGGCGGTCACGTCCGCGGCGGTGCGTACCGCGACCGCCGGCGCACATCGTCATTGGCTCCTGAAACCCATAGGGTCCAATGTTAACCAATGCAGCATTGCGCCGCGGTCTTCGACCGCCTACCGCCACGGTGTGCAAAGCCAGCGCAGTTACCTCACATCCCATTGTCACACTTTACAGGTCAGGCAGCAGCCATTTCAGGGGCCCACATGCCTTACTTTTTGTACTGCGTCACACATACCTAGGCCTTGCATCCACACTCATACAAGCCATTCGATGGGTTAAGATCCGTGTTTTTTTAAAGCTGGGGTTACGTACCTCTGGGATGTTTGACTCTGTGCTCGCTGTTGTCCTTCATAGGCACCGTCCACTGGGACATGTGAGGAGATGGCGGCATCCTCCGGTGTACAGACCGCTGGTGGACCTGTCGACAATGGAGGAGAGACATCTCATCCTGACATACAGGCTTGACCGTGCCACTATTCTGGAACTGTGTGCCCAGCTGGAGCCAGACCTGATGTCACCTATCCGCCATCCCACAGGAATCCCCCCTCAAGTGCAGGTGCTGTCAGTACTCCATTTCCTAGCAAGTGGGTCATTTCAAACAACAGTGGCCATAGCATCAGGGATGTCCCAGCCTATGTTTTCCAACGTGTTGTCCAGAGTGTTGTCTGCCCTGCTGAAACACATGCGGAGCTACATCGTTTTCCCTGAGGTGGAGGATTTGGCTACAGTGAAAGGTGACTTCTATGTCCTTGGACATATCCCCAACATCATAGGTGCCATTGATGGGACCCATGTGGCTTTGGTCCCCCCCACAGGAGTGAACAGGTGTACAGAAACCGGAAGAATTATCATTCCATGAATGTCCAGATGGTATGTTTGGCAGACCAGTACATCTGCCATGTGAATGCCATGTTCCCTGGCTCAGTGCATGACGCCTACATCCTGCGGAATAGCAGCATCCCTTATGTGATGGGTCAGCTCCAGAGGCACCGTGTGTGGCTAATTGGTGACTCTGGTTACCCCAACCTGTCATGGCTACTGACCCCAGTGAGGAATCCCAGGACTAGGGCAGAGGAACGCTACAATGAGGCCCATGGGCGAACTAGGAGGGTGATCGAGCAGACCTTCGGCCTCCTGAAGGCCAGGTTCAGGTGCCTCCATATGACAGGTGGATCCCTATTCTACTCACCAAAGAAGGTGTGCCAGATCATCGTGGCCTGCTGTATGCTTCACAACCTGGCCATGCTCCTATGATGGAGGAGAGGGCCTCGTGGAGAGTGGGTTCCCTGGGCCTGTCCCCACCCTGTCACACAGCAGCCCTCCCAGTTCCCCTGTTTCCCTGGGCCTCTGTCCCCTGGACCGTGTGCCCACTGCCACTGCCCCCAGGTCCCTGTTGTTGTTGGGGTGGTGGGTTAACCTGGGTGCCCTGTAGTGGTGAACACACTGCTGCTTGACGTGTCCTGGAGACAGAGGTGTGGGCCCGCTGGGTGGGTGCTGTGCTGGTGTTTCCAGAGGGGGGTAGGTCTGCAGTGGCCTGTGGCTGTGTGAGGGGAACCGACTGTCCCGAGGTCCCCGATGGGCCGGGCTGGTCATCTAGATCCAGGTCGACAGAGCTGCCGTCATCACTGTGGGCCTCTTCTGGGAGGGGGTGGACATTTGTGGACCCTCCTGTGCGGTGACGTTGCGTAGGGGTATAAAAGAATGATTATTGCATTTGTGTGTGGAATGGTGTGCAATGGGTGGGTGCCCGTGTCCCCCAGTGCTTGCATTCCTGTGTGGGGGCTTTTGTGTCGGTGGTTTGGGGGGGGTATGGGTATGTGCAGTGGGCATGCTTTGGTGATAGCTGTCCATGCTTTGTGGTCGCATGCAGGGCTTGGTGTTGGCATGGGTGGGTTGTGATGGTGGGACATTTGCAAAGAGTAGGAGTGATGGGGGTGAGGCTGAGGGTGGGGCTATGTGTTGGCATGCAGGTGGGGTGGGGGGGATGAAGTAGTGAAGATGTGACTTACCAGAGTCCATTCCTCCAGATACTCCGCCGAGGCCCTCAGGATGCAGGATCGCCAAGACCTGCTCCTCCCATGTCGTAAATTCTGGGGGAGGAGGTGGGGGTACGCCGCCAGTCTTCTGCACTGCAATCCGGTGTCTGGATACCACGGAACGCACCTTCCCCCGTAGGTCGTTACACCTCTTCCTGATGTCATCCCGATTTCTTGGGTGCTGTCCCAATGCGTTGACCCTGTCGACTATTCTGCTCCATAGCTCCATCTTCCTAGCTATGGTGGTGTGCTGCACCTGTGCTCCGAATAGCTGTGGCTCTACCCGGATGATTTCCCCCACCATTACCCTGAGTTCCTCCTCCGAAAACCTGGGGTGTCTTTGCGGTGCCATGGGGTGGTGTAGGTGATGTGTGGGGTGGAATGTGTGGTGATAAGTGTGGTGATGTGTATTGGTGTGTTGTGTGAAGTGCGTGGTATTTGTGTGGGTGATGGTAATATGTGCGTCTGGGTGCTCGATTCTTCTATATGGTCTCTCTCTCTGTGCGTCGTCCCGATTTTTTTGTGGTGGGGGTTTGTGGGTGATGTGGGTGTGTGTTTTATATTGTATTGGGTGTGTGGGAGTGGTGTTTGTATGTGTATCAGGTGTGTGTATTTGGATTTGTCCAATGTGGCTGTGTTTTGTAGGAGTGTGTGTATTTTGAGCGCAGCGGTGTGTACCGCCAATGGGATACCGCGGTTGAAAGACCGCCGCGTGGATTCGTGTGTCGTGATAGTGTGGGCGTATTTCTGTTGGCGTGACGGTGTCGGTTTGGTTATCGCCAGTTTATCGCTGGCCTTTGGTGTGGCGGACTTCTGTGGGTGTCTGTATTTTGGCGGTTTCCGAGTTGTGGGTCATAATGACCATGGCGGTTTACCGCGGCGGTGTGTTGGGGGTCTTCTGCACGGCGGTAAGCGGCTTTTACCGCCAATGTTGTAATGACCCCCTAGGTCTGTAAAGCGAGACCTATTGGCTTTGCCAACGTTTGTTTCCAAATGAATGTAGATGGGTTGGAGGTTTGATGGAGCCACCGAGGTCACTGTCCACTCTCGAATAGTCACCGGGAGACTCTGTCACCTGAAGCTTTATAACAGAAGCCTATGGTGACCTCACGCTTAGACCCAGAACAGGTTTCTACAGTCTCAGACTACCCGCCTCTCAAGTGGTACCGTGGCAGGCCAGTGAGGGTGGTGCCGTGGCAGGCCAGTGAGGGTGGTACCGTGGCAGGCTAGTGAGGGTGGTACTGTGCAGGCCAGTGAGGGTGGTACCGTGGCAGGCCAGTGAGGGTGGTACCGTGGCAGGCCAGTGAGGGTGGTACCTTGGCAGGTCAGTGCGGGTGGTACCGTGGCAGGCCAGTGAGGGTGGTACCGTGGCAGGCCAGTGAGGGTGGCACTGTGGCAGGCTAGTGAGGGTGGTACTGTGCAGGCCAGTGAGGGTGGTACCGTGCAGGCCAGTGAGGGTGGTACCGTGGCAGGCTAGTGAGGGTGGTACTGTGCAGGCCAGTGAGGGTGGTACCGTGGCAGGCCAGTGAGGGTGGTACCGTGGCAGGCCAGTGAGGGTGGTACCTTGGCAGGTCAGTGCGGGTGGTACCGTGGCAGGCTAGTGCGGGTGGTACCGTGGCAGGCTGTGCTGCACGTAAGTGAACTGAGAACGCTCTCCTCCCAGGCGATGGGAAGCCCTCCCTAGACAGTGCCCGGAGAATTTCGGACCCACTGCAAGGAATTTCATTCAAAGAGGATGTAGGGATCAGTACATGGAGCACATCTCACGCGCTCGTACAGAGAGGATGTATGATCACACTCATACACTGAGGACACATTGATCAGTACATAGATAGTGTGCCTCTCACACTCATACACTGAGGATGTACAGATCTGTATATGGACTGTGTAATGCTCATACACTGAGGATGTACAGATCAGTGCATAGACTGTGTAAGGCTCATACACTGAGGATGTACAGATCTGTGCATGGACTGTGTGCCTCTCACACTCATACACTGAGGATGTACAGATCTGTACATGCACTGTGTAATGCTCATACACTGAGGATGTACAGATCAGTGCATAGACTGTGTAATGCTTATACACTGAGGATGTACAGATCTGTACATGGACTGTGTGCCTCTCACACTCATACACTGAGGATGTACAGATCAGTAGGATGTACAGATCTGTACATGGACTGTGTGCCTCTCACACTCATACACTGAGGATGTACAGATCTGTGCATGGACTGTTTAATGCTCATACACTGATGATGTACAGATCTGTGCATGCACTGTGTAATGCTCATACACTGAGGATGTACAGATCAGTGCATAGACTGTGTAATGCTCATACACTGAGGATGTACAGATCTGTGCATGGACTGTGTAATGCTCATACACTGAGGATGTACAGATCAGTGCATAGACTGTGTAATGCGCATACACTGAGGATGTACAGATCAGTACATGCACTGTGTAATGCTCATACACTGAGGATGTACAGATCAGTGCATAGACTGTGTAATGCTCATACACTGAGGATGTACAGATCTGTACATGGACTGTGTACTTCTCACACTCATACACTGAGGATGTACAGATCTGTGCATGGACTGTGTGCCTCTCACACTCATACACTGAGGATATACAGATCTGTGCATGGACTGTGTAATGCTCATACATTGAGGATGTACAGATCTGTGCATGGACTGTGTAATGGTCATACACTGAGGATGTACAGATCAGCACATGGACTGTGTAATGCTCATACACTGAGGATGTACGGATCAGTACATGGACTGTGTGCCTCTCACACTCATACACTGAGGATGTACAGATCAGTACATGGACTGTGTGCCTCTCATACATTGAGGAGGTACAGATCTGTACATGCACTGTGTAATGCTCATACACTGAGGATGTACAGATCAGTACATGCACTGTGTAATGCTCATACACTGAGGATGTACGGATCAGTACATGGACTGTGTGCCTCTCACACTCATACACTGAGGATGTACAGATCAGTACATAGACTGTGTGCCTCTCATACATTGAGGATGTACAGATCTGTACATGGACTGTGTGCCTCTCACACTCATACACTGAGGATGTACAGATCTGTGCATGGACTGTGTAATGCTCATACATTGAGGATGTACAGATCTGTGCATGGACTGTGTAATGCTCATACACTGAGGATGTACAGATCAGCACATGGACTGTGTAATGCTCATACACTGAGGATGTACGGATCAGTACATGGACTGTGTGCCTCTCACACTCATACACTGAGGATGTACAGATCAGTACATAGACTGTGTGCCTCTCATACATTGAGGAGGTACAGATCTGTGCATGCACTGTGTAATGCTCATACACTGAGGATGTACAGATCAGTACATGCACTGTGTAATGCTCATACACTGAGGATGTACAGATCTGTACATGGACTGTGTGCCTCTCACACTCATACACTGAGGATGTACAGATCTGTACATGGACTGTGTGCTTCTCACACTCATACACTGAGGATGTACAGATCTGTGCATGCACTGTGTAATGCTCATACACTGAGGATGTACAGATCTGTACATGGACTGTGTGTCTCTCACACTTATAAAGTTAGGATGTACAGATCTGTGCATGCACTGTGTAATGCTCATACACTGAGGATGTACAGATCTGTGCATGCACTGTGTAATGTCATACACTGAGGATGTACAGATCTGTACATGGACTGTGTGTCTCTCACACTTATAAAGTTAGGATGTACAGATCTGTACATGGACTGTGTGTCTCTCACACTTATAAAGTTAGGATGTACAGATCAGTACATGCATTGTGTAATGTCATACACTGAGGATGTACAGATCAGTACATGGACTGTGTGCCTCACACTCATACACTGAGGATGTACAGATCAGTACATGGACTGTGTGCCTCACACTCATACACTGAGGATGTACAGATCTGTACATGGACTGTGTGTCTCCCACAGGATGTACAGATCTGTGCATGCACTGTGTAATGCTCATACACTGAGGATGTACAGATCTGTGCATGCACTGTGTAATGCTCCCAGACTGATCATGTACGGATCAGTACACTGAAAGATTCTGTCTATCGGAGCAGTATGTACAGTACATCTCTCGTAGACAGGAGGACCTTCCGACGCCTCGGTGCTGTCTGTCGATGGACAGGTGCACTGGGTGTTGTGGGAACTATGCTCAGTTTCCCCTCCTATTCGGACAGTGAATTCCACACTCCATTACCAGGCTAGGGCACAAGCACTGCTTCACTCTGCTGGGGTCTCCCACTCACCGGAAGTGCATCAGCGCCCCTTCTTTCACGTGCTTCCCCCCACGTGTTTTGGGAGGGTCCTCTTACTGTACTGATGCTTTTGTGTTCACAGATGGCCAACCTCAGAATACTCTACGTCCCCATGCCCTGACGTGTAAATGTTGCCTCGCCTCCCTGAGAAGGGATCTTTTCAGCTGTGTTATCTGTATCATTGAGGGATGGTGAGATGACCTCTTTCTGTTAATTAACACCCAATGGGGAGACATTTCCCTGCTGCCCTATTTGAATTCAAGTCTACCTGGTAAACAAAGGTTACATTTCCTTGTTTTGGTCCCAGCTCTCCCTGGGCTGCTGCATCACTCTTACTCCTGTCTTCGCCTTGCTTTCCCCTCATTTTCACTGATGTCTGCTTGCTTTCCCCCCTGTTTTTTGTGCAGCCTCCCCACACAACTCTGGACCATCACCTCACTTCTGGAATTCCAAAGTGCCCTCAAGACTAAGGGTGGGCGGAGCTCACGGACTTCTACTCTGCAGAAGTCAGTGGGGTTAGCAAAAAACTGTAGAAATTATGCAGAGATCTGTCTGTGGCAAAATGCTGCCTGTCCTACCACCCTGGCCTGAATGCACCCAATCTCGGAAGCGCTAAGCAGGGTCGGGCCTGGTTAGTGGTACTAGAACCAGGCCCGACCCTGCTTAGCACTTCCGAGATCGTGTGCATTCAGGCCTGGGTGGTATGTCGTTTCAGGCCTCTTGTGCTGACACAGCCCACTGGCCTGGAGCCTGCTGCTCTGAACCACACCTGCGCACTTCCCTTCACCAAGTGCCCTCCTTCACAAACTTGATACGGAGGGGCCAAGCACCAGCCTTGCAATCGCTTCCTCCTCTCTTACACACAGACTCAGACTGTGCTATCTTTAGCGCCCATCACTAGCAGCAGCAAACCAGCTCTCCACCAGCAGCCTGGTACTTTCACAAAGTCCCTAGCCTTGCTTGCCACTGGGCTCTAAGGCACTCTCTCAGGCCATACACATCTCTATCTGGCGGGGGCTGCCGGACTACCACTCACCTGATGCCCCCCCCGGTCCCCAGCTCTTCCTGCTGGCCTCGGCACCGTACCCCATAACACCACTTCTCTTCCCAGGGACTCTGGGGAGACAGGTTCTTTTCAAGTGCTGCTCTGACTGCAAGATTTCTTTTTTATCAACCAGTGCCAGCCCACATGTGCACACATAGAAGAGAAAGCGAAATGACCTGAATGCTGTCCAGGTCCCCGTTGCTATTGGCCTGGCTGTCTGCCTCCCTTTGCCCTCTGCTCTCGGGCTGCTGAGGACAGTGAAAAGGGAGGCCTGGATCCAGAGCTGACGCCGGTGTAGCCCCCTCTGCAGCAGCTCCACACCGCCGACTGGCAAAAAGCAAAGCCTTAGCTAGGGGTCTCCTTGCCTGCCGTAGGGCAAATGTTGTCTTCATTTCATTTTAGGTCGAGTGTAAGGTGCAGCCCTGAGCCCACACAGCCGGGCTAGCGGAGTTTCTGGCAAAACTCCACGTTCCAAGCAGAGCGCAGTGTCAAAAACTCCTTAACTCCGCCAGCGGAGCGGTGCTCACCGCCCACCCATACTCAAGACCTGGCTGTCTGAATACCATCCAGGTGATCAGCCGTGCTTTACAAATCCTGATTGATTGATTGTTTTAGCAAACTGTATGAATGTGGAATAAGAGAATGAGCTGGCTTAGTGTACATGGGGCCAGGGGTGTGGTAGTGTCCCCTGCTTCCCCATGGTGCACTGTAGCCCTAGCCACTGTTTACATGGATGACTTAGGTTCATGCGGACGGGGTGACATGGCTGCACTTGAGCCCTCATTTACAAAGGCGCTTTGAGGTACATAAAGTGGTACTCCAGAAGTATTCTACTTCACGTACCGCAAAATTGCAATTCACAAACCTGAGGCCGTAGACCTCGGCTTCTCCTCTCTTTCCTGTGAGATGAAAATGTGGAAAAATGACTACCGAACGGGTGGGGTTAACGATAAATAAAGGAGGGGTTTAGTGGCATATGCTGGAACATAACACATACCCACATAAGAGTAAGCCAAATGTGTGTCACAAATAACGCCTCAAAGTTGTACAATATCCCAAACAATGAGATAACAGGCTTAAGTGTACTCCAACCCTGCCTTGGAGTAAATCAAACACACACCACACATGGCCAACCTCTGATAATGCAAAACACTCCCTTAAAAAACAATGAAGGCAGGTTATACCATAACACCCCATAAGAAATAACATAAAATTAGTCAAATGAATTCTAAATTTCAATACAAACACACACACACACACACACATATATATATATATATATATATATATATATATATATATATATATATATATATATATATATATATATATATTACATTTCAGGTTATCAAGGTTTAAAAAATAAAAGTGCTCACTCTGGCAAACAGTGTCCATCTGTTTTATTCACCACATGATGCGTTTCTGCCGTCCAGGTAGCCTTGCTCACATAACCAGCGTAAGTGATCACACTGTTTAAATTCCCGCCATCACTGACATCATCGACGTACTAACCACAAAAACAATCAGAGTGAAAAAGAATCAAAGTGAAAAAGAACTGTCGCCACCATATCAGACTATTGTAAAGATTATATCAACATGTTACAACATGTATATCAACAGCATGAAAACTAAATACTCACTGCATAGCGATCACCGTTAAATGTAAACAAGGCTATTATGGCATGGTACCGAGTTAGTAATAAGGAAAAATCAACATATAGTTGTATTACAAGGGATGCAAAGCTGCTCTTCCGCAGTTTATACAGTGTATGGCTTACTGCCACAGAGCCTGAGTAAATGCTCCAGCAGGGAAAAAAAATGCTCTACATATTACTGCAAGATATACAGGTAAATTAACTAATCAATTGGTACATGGCAGTCATCCATCATGACAAAATAAAACAAAAAGAATACTCTGTGTCACATGTAACTCGGTGTCGGACAAAAAAAGGAAAATGAAGAAGAGTAAGCCATGCAGGTATCTAAAGGCAGGTAGAAAGACTTACAAAGAAGTCTTGTCATGTTCACCAAAACCACAGTAGTGGCAGAGGGCAAAGATCAAACATATCAAGGGGTGAAAGACTATATCAAACATCTTCATAAAGTTAACAGGGACAAGAGAGCTTTATTGAGGCATGCACAAAAGAATCAAACATACAACTACAGAACAGGATGAATTCCCTCCCATGCCCTGTATATAATATCCAATCCATGCAATCAATCAAGTAACTCCAATGTTATCATATTATCCAACCATATGGCACCAGCACAAATGGAAAACATAAAACACAAAAATGCAAAAACTGTCCAGTTCTTATCTCAGATATCACCACACCAGTGAAGATGAAGAAAGGTGTACTGGTGCTCCCCCACCCCACTTGGAAGAGAAGAGATGGAACGCCCCTTCCTTTCTTCCTGTGACACAGAGACACAACAGTTTTAAAGGTGTTAGGGTGCATGAAACTGAAAAAAGCTATAAAAAGCACATAGTTGTAAACATCTTCACATTTCAACCATTGAAAACAGAAAACAGCAGAATACCAATCTAAATGCTCTTAATCTCTATGTAGGTGTGCACTCAACTCTTCATCACAATTCAGCCCATTTGGGATTATTGTTTGCAGATCATTAATCAGCTCAGTTTCCCTTTTTCTGAATGAATGACTGGAACAAAGGTTAAAGTAACGTTATATTTATGCCTTGTAATAATATAATAACTACTGTTTTAAAACAAAAACATTGAAATTCACTAGTTATAGTTCACTTAGCTAACAATAACTTGTGTTCCCATCAAAATGTTCGGTACACAGCCAGGTGTGCAGCTAGGGCAGTGCTTTGGAGGACCTTGGTATATCTAAGGCGGCCTTTATGCCTGATGGTTAATTTATGCTTTACATGATTCTGCACCATTTAGTACTTACTTTCATATCTGAAATGCTGTACTGGTTTATAGAGCATTTTAAAAAGCATTATTCTGGATGGTATAATCAGTGATGGTATTTGAGATGGCATTAGTGCTGTCATCAATGATGTCATTGAACCTGTATGATGCAATATGTGAGGTCATAAGCAGGGCTTGGTGGGGTGCAAGTTAAACTATAATTGGTAAATGTCAGTGTTTTTTGTTTAAAAATGCTAGTTTTTATATTAGTAAAAAGCCTTGCTATAGATCATGTTAAGCTTGCTTTTTTCAGTGAATTTCTAGTTTTTTTTAACATAACCTGAATTCTTAGTACCTTACCCAATTAAAACATTTCTTTAACCTTTGGTCTTTAGAGTGAATTTCCGAGGTTTTTTTAAAACTTAAAGTAAGTATTATTACCAGATTTAACAACAACTTAATTTTAATCTTTGTTTTTTAGTGACTTTTTGAGCTTTTTTAACATAAAGTAATATCTATTACCTTAGTTAACTTTAACATGACTTTAACCTTTGATTTTTTTCTGTGACTTTCTGAAGGTTTTTGCTTATATTTACACATAACCCTCACTGAGAATGGCTTTTAAACGTAAGCAGTAGGGAGTTGGACTCAGGTCTTGGACACAAGGCCTGGCCCAGTCCCCCGAGAGGCAGCCTACACCCTGCCTTACATAACCTCGGGCCACGGTGGGCACAGTACCCCTACCCTGCCCCTTATTAACCTATTTTATAACTCAAATCCAGGACGCGAGTACCGAGTCCCCATGCCATGTAAAGTTATGGTAGAATTTCTCCCAATGTTGTCGCCAGCATTTTGGTCACTCAGTACCACAGGACCAATCCTGTCCCACGCTACCAAGATGGCCGAAGGGGAAAAAAGGTCTCTAGGCTGAATTTTTCAGAATTTGCAGTCCTGCTGAAGTGACAAGGGGCTCATGCGGAACCACCCTTCCAGATATCTCTATATTTTTAAACTTAATTTCCCAAAAATGGCAAAATAGATTTACATTAAATCACAAAAAAATCACACTTTCTAGGTAAAGATCTAGCTTTCTGTCAAATTTGGTGTAATTCTGTTCAGCCATTTTTTTCTGTACTGGTATCTAAAATTCCTATAAGAAATTGCTTGGGGAAACGTGTTTTGGCACCTCATTTCTTAAGCATCTACTTGGTTAATCAACCCAATACTTTCCAGGAAGGAGCTGAGGTTAATGAACCTTTTTATTTTTGAAGGTTTCATGAAGATTTGTCAAATGGTGCCAGCGTAATTAGCAAAACATTTTTTTTTTCTTCCTGTGGAAATTCTGATCTAGCTATAACTACACAGTGGTGACTGCAACAGTAAACTATATATAGGGTAAAGTGACATTATAGTTACCTATGGTAATAACATCTTACTTTACATTTAAAAAATCCTTAGAAATTCACTGAAGAAACCAAAAGTAAAAGGGGCATTATAGTTTGGTGCAAATTTTCACCTAAATATGACTTCTCTTTAATCGTTGTTTTTTTAATGAATTTCCAAGGTGTTTCTTTAATGTAAACTAAGGTGTTATTACCATACCAAACTATAACTTAATTGCAATCTTTGTTTTTTCAGTGAATTTCTGTTTTTTTTAACATAAAGTAACAATGTAAAGACTTTCATTTTTAGTAAGGCAGACTGTAGCGGGTTCTTTATCCCGAGTCGAAAGGATATTGGAAGAAGGCGACAGACTCAGGGTTTTAAGGGGTTAGTGCTTTTATTTCTATCTGCTCGTAGGGGACACTAGCTCGTGTCACAAAGCTTTTTGGTGTTGTCAGAGTCCAGAAACCAATATGAATCCCTTTTCTTTCAGGATCGAGAGTTCCGGGAATGGCGTGTTCCGATGTGGAGGGGAGACCTTGTTTCCCCGAGGCTCAGTGGGACCGGATTCCCCAAAATAAAGAAGAAAGAAAAACAAGGCACAGGTAAGTGGGGAATATAATTTATCTCCTGTTTCCTTTATGGTTAGTAGGGAGTGAGGGACGAGGTAGTGGGGGGGGGGGATAGGTGAAGCTATGTCTCCTAATTCCTTATAGTGTCCTCTTGGTGACCCCTTTTCTCTTAGCTTTTCTTGCTGTTTCTGGGTTAGGTCGTGGTTGTAGTTATAGGCAGGGTCTGGGTTCCCATTTATACCACCTCCCCCTCTTTGCAGGACCTTAACTCCCTCTCCTTGGTGTCCTTCCGCCCAGTCAGCCACCCGTAACCCCAATTCCACCCTTGGTACGCTCGTACCTGGTCGGGCCACGCCCCTCCAGGGACGCGGCCGGCTTGTAGACAGTCTCCCGGCTTGTCTTCTACAGGGGCGGGAGGCGCCCTGGGTGTTCCGTTCTTCGCGCGTCCTCCTCCTCTCGCGGCAGGGTTATCCTCCGGATGCAGGGGGTTGCTGTGTCCGGAGGTGCTCCTCGTGGTGTCGGCGTCTCTCTCTTCTCCTCTTCTCGTTTTTTGTCCGTCTTCTTCTTTCCGTATTTCTTCCTGACGGATGACGTTAGACGTCATCACGTCAGGAGTTCCTCGGATGCCCCCGGGGTATCCGTCGGCGGTCGTCTTCTCTCCTGAAGCCGCGGCGTCCGGAGGCGCCCGGCTACACATCCCCTCACACGCGGGGGGCTGTTCGAGCCCCGCAAGACCCGGGAACCGGGATAAATAGTCAGCCTGACCCATAAGGTCACCAGGGAGATGGCAAACCTGGAAGGAGAAAGGTTGGAGTTCTATGAACCATCTTAATATCCGATTATTGGTATCCTTATACCTTGAGAGCCAGGTAAGGGGTGCATGATCTGTATATAACAGGAACGGCCGTCCCAAGAGGTAATATTGGAGGCTTTCGATCGCCCATTTAATGGCAAGACACTCCCGCTCTATAATGGGATACCTTTGTTCTCTGGGAAGTAACTTACGACTAATGAAGACAACGGGGTGGCTAATTCCGTCTTCGTCTTTTTGAAAAAGGACGGCACCTACTCCAACGTCGGAGGCATCTGTTTGGAGATGAAAGGGACTATCAAACTCAGGGCACCGTAAAATCGGTTGAGTGGTGAGACACCTTTGTAAAGTACGGTAACTACGTAGTTGGATCGGGTTTAGGATCGTGATGTTGTTTGGTTGCCCTTTCCTTAATAGGTCTGTCAAGGGGGCCGCCAAACTGGAGTAGTGAGGAATAAACCTTCGGTAGTACCCCACTAACCCTAAAAAGGAACGAACCTCCTTCTTCGTGGTGGGAGCCTTAGTGTGTAGGATGGCTTCGATTTTATTCATTTGTGGACGTAGTATGCCTTTACCAATGTGATATCCCAGGTAGGAGATCTCGTTAAAAACTAGTCGGCTCTTGGCGGGATTGGCCGTTAGTCCAGCCTTCCTTAAAGCCGAGAAGATTCTGTCGAGGTGGATCAAATGATCTTCCCAGGTCTCACTGAAGATAACGATGTCATCCAGATAGGCTGCCGCGTATCTGTTATGAGGTCGCAGTATGGTGTCAATGAGACGTTGGAAGGTTGCAGGAGCGCCGTGTAACCCAAAAGGAAGTACCTTAAAGTGATATAACCCTGAGGGAGTAGCGAAAGCCGTTTTTCCCCTATCACCGGGGGCCAACGGAATCTGCCAATACCCTTTTGTTAAGTCGAGGGTGGACATGTATTTGGCTTTTCCTAACCTTTCCAATAATTCGTCTATCCTTGGGAGAGGATATGTGTCAAACTGGGATATGGAATTGACTTGTCTAAAGTCAATACAAAAGTGTATGGACCCGTCAGGCTTGGGTACCAATACCACTGGTGAACACCAGGGGCTCTGGGAAGGCTCTATGATGTCTAGGTCTAACATTTTTTTTATTTCGTTTTCTACGAGGATTTTCCGAGCTTCAGGGATACGATAAGGCCTTAACCGTACTGTTTTCCCTGGGGGGGTGATGAT
The DNA here is from genome assembly GCF_031143425.1 of Pleurodeles waltl. Classification (NCBI taxonomy): domain Eukaryota; kingdom Metazoa; phylum Chordata; class Amphibia; order Caudata; family Salamandridae; genus Pleurodeles; species Pleurodeles waltl. Next base: position 35,860,954 of record NC_090449.1, read on the forward strand.
TTGATGGTGTACCAATCGGGTCCTACCGGGCATCGATGAGAACACCGGGATATGGTTATAGAGGAGTTTGTCTAACTGTCTATTTTGGTGAAAAGAGAGGTCTGTATTTATGACAGGAATTTCCCTTTCGCCAGGCGGATCAGTGGGACACCATCCTATCTCCAACTCCTTAACAGTGTTAACTAGACATCCTGGCCTTTGTTCGGCTGGAGGTTCTTCCCATCGTTTTAACAAATTAACGTGGAAGATCTGTGATCTATTAGGATTATCGTTGAGCTGAATTTTGTAGGTTACGGGTGTTACTATGCCTGTTATAAGGTATGGTCCCTGCCATTTTGCTAACAATTTGTTGTCTGAACTGGGGAGAAGGATTAATACTTTATCCCCTATGGCAAAAGACCTTAATTGGGTATTCCGATCATAATTCCTTTTCTGTTTGTCCTGGGCCCTTTCCATGTGTTCCCTAACGCTTTCCCATACTGTATGTAGGTGAGTTTTTAAGTCTCGGGTATAGTTTAGAAGGGTCTTTTCTCCTTCTTCCTCTTCCCACATTTCCGCGGCCATGTCTAGTAGGGTCCTGGGTTGTCGCCCAAATAACAACTCAAAAGGACTATGGCCTGTAGATGCTTGTTCGTGGGTCCTGATTGCGTATAAGACTAAGGGAAGTTTTCTATCCCAGTCCTTACCTGTCTCTGAGATGGATTTTTTTAGTAGTGTCTTTAGGGTGCGGTTATATCTCTCCACCAAACCATCGGTTTGTGGATGATAGACCGACGTCCGCAATTGTCTAATCCCTAATAATTGACATATTTGTGTCATCAAGTTGGACATGAATTGGGTGCCTTGATCTGTTAAGATCTCCCGAGGAAACCCGATTCGGGAAAAGAACCCAATCATGGCGTGGGCGACACTCTTAGTGCTAATACTAGAGAGGGGAATAGCCTCAGGATATCTAGTGGCGTAGTCCACTAATACCAATATATAACGATAACCTCTGGATGAGGGTAAAAGGGGGCCAACCAGGTCCATCCCTATTCTGGAGAAGGGAACATCAATGATGGGAAGAGGTTGCAAGGGGGCCTTCCTCCGTGAACCTGGATCAATCAATTGGCATTTTGGACATTGTTGACAGAACCTCCTAATCTGTGAAAAAACCCCCGGCCAATAAAACTTCCTCAACAAATATTCTTCTGTCTTCTCCCTTCCATAATGGCCACCCCCTGGCTGGCTGTGCGCTAAGTGTAGGACTTGTTGTCTGTAAGGCTCGGGAACTATCAACTGTTTTTTTTCTTCTTGGTTCTGATTAGTGACTCGATATAATAGATCCTTAATTACAGTGAACGAGGGACCCTTGTCTTGTGGGGTCCGTGGTCGTGCGCTTCCCCAGGCGTGGATTAGACTGGGGTCTTCTCTTTGAGAGGTCCGGAAGGGGGGAAGAGTAGTAAGGGCAAAAACCTCTGTAATTACCCTCGCGAGACTGGGGTTGTCCGAGTTGTAGGTTTTCTTGATCCTTCTTTTTTCCTTCCGGGAGAGTTTGGGTCGCACCGTCGAAGGTGACAGAGGACTGGTGGAAAAAGGAGCATCTTTCCACCAGGTATTTGGTTCTTCGGCCGGGCGAACACTCTCCAAGAGTTTGGAAAACTCCGAAAAGTCAGTCCCTATAATGGCCTCTTCAACCAGCTGTTCTACTAACCCCACCCTGATGGGGTTTTCTTTTCCTTCCCAGATGAGGGTTGTCCAGATCAGGGGGTATTCTCTGGTTTCTCCGTGAATACAGCAGATTGATACCGTAAGCCCTGACGTGTGGAGACTCTTATTAATCAAATCAGCCCTGACTACTGACTGGCTACACCCTGAGTCAATAAGGGCCACCGTGGGTTTCCCATTGATAAGCAGTGTCTTTTTGTAAGGGGTTGCCCTTCTCCCAGTGTAAAAGACCCTTCCCCTCGTGACCCCTATTTCCATGGGTTCCGGTTTCTCTGTTTTCAGGGGACAACCGCGAGCGATGTGACCCCATTCTCCGCAGCTAAAACACTGAGGTTGTTGTATGTATGGCCTTTCAAGACCCCGTGGTTTCCCTATTTCCTCATTGATTCTTCGACTCCCTGATGAAGATATCCCAGAACCTTGACGTAGGGGACTAGGCGTGGATCGAGGGGTTGTGACTTTGAATTCGAGGGAGCGATGAAAAGCACAGGCTAGCTCGATGGTGGTATTGGTATCCGGGTTTGGATGTTGCTTGATCCAGTTACGCGTAGAAGGCGGTAGAGCGTCTAGGTATTGTTCTAAGAGCACAATCTCAATAATGTCTTCCCGATTAGTCCCTATGGGGCCCAACCATTTGAGACCCAGATCTTTAATCCTAAAGTATAGAGCCCGGGGATTTTCGGAGGGTCCCCATTTAGCCTTTCTAAATCGGACACGATAATGTTCAGAGTCAAATCCCACCCGTTCCAAGATGCTCTTTTTAATATCCTTATATGGGGTTGTTCCGCCGGGGTTTACCGCCTGATAAGCGACTTGGAGTGTTCCCGTTAATAAGGGGGCGATATATTGGCCCCAGCGCTCCGGTGGCCAGGTAGCGGAAGTAGCAACTCGTTCAAAATTGGTGAAAAAGGCATCGGGGTCTTCACCTTCTTGATATCGTTGTAGGACTGAACTAGGCACATTTGGGTGCACACGAGTAGCGGCTATTGTATCAGTGAGATTTTTAATGGCGGTTTCATGAACCAACTGGTTGTTGGCCATTATAGTAGCCTGGCTTTTGAGTGCGTTTTGTAGTGTCTCTCTTTCCAACTTAGCCTCTTTTTGTTGCTCTTCCCACACCAATTGTAGGTGTCTCTGTCCTGAGGCCAACTGTTGCATCATATCAGACATGCTACACTGTTCCTCCATTTTCTGGAAGCCCTTGTCGCCAATTCCAATATCCCACTTCTGACACCACTGTAGCGGGTTCTTTATCCCGAGTCGAAAGGATATTGGAAGAAGGCGACAGACTCAGGGTTTTAAGGGGTTAGTGCTTTTATTTCTATCTGCTCGTAGGGGACACTAGCTCGTGTCACAAAGCTTTTTGGTGTTGTCAGAGTCCAGAAACCAATATGAATCCCTTTTCTTTCAGGGTCGAGAGTTCCGGGAATGGCGTGTTCCGATGTGGAGGGGGGACCTTGTTTCCCCGAGGCTCAGTGGGACCGGATTCCCCAAAATAAAGAAGAAAGAAAAACAAGGCACAGGTAAGTGGGGAATATAATTTATCTCCTGTTTCCTTTATGGTTAGTAGGGAGTGAGGGACGAGGTAGTGGGGGGGGGGGGATAGGTGAAGCTATGTCTCCTAATTCCTTATAGTGTCCTCTTGGTGACCCCTTTTCTCTTAGCTTTTCTTGCTGTTTCTGGGTTAGGTCGTGGTTGTAGTTATAGGCAGGGTCTGGGTTCCCATTTATACCACCTCCCCCTCTTTGCAGGACCTTAACTCCCTCTCCTTGGTGTCCTTCCGCCCAGTCAGCCACCCGTAACCCCAATTCCACCCTTGGTACGCTCGTACCTGGTCGGGCCACGCCCCTCCAGGGACGCGGCCGGCTTGTAGACAGTCTCCCGGCTTGTCTTCTACAGGGGCGGGAGGCGCCCTGGGTGTTCCGTTCTTCGCGCGTCCTCCTCCTCTCGCGGCAGGGTTATCCTCCGGATGCAGGGGGTTGCTGTGTCCGGAGGTGCTCCTCGTGGTGTCGGCGTCTCTCTCTTCTCCTCTTCTCGTTTTTTGTCCGTCTTCTTCTTTCCGTATTTCTTCCTGACGGATGACGTTAGACGTCATCACGTCAGGAGTTCCTCGGATGCCCCCGGGGTATCCGTCGGCGGTCGTCTTCTCTCCTGAAGCCGCGGCGTCCGGAGGCGCCCGGCTACACAGACCTACTAGCTTTGGCAAAGAGTGAGAAATCCAAAATAGAAATGCCAGGCCTATTGTCTTTATCAGGGGCTTAGCATATCAACAGATATATAACAGACCTATTTGCTCTGTCAATAAAGCATCACAATACATTTTCAATTACTGTAATCCAGTGTGATTAACAATAGATACTGTCACAAAAATAATTTAAATAAAGCATGTTTATTCTAAAGAACCATAAACGTGTTGAGTCTTTTTTCACACTCTTCAGGCTATAAAATGCAGCAATATAATCAACCTCAAGGGGCCCCCACACTTCAACTGAAGAGTATACAGACGCAGCACTCAGGAGCATATATATACCCTGTTTGCACTGAATTAGCATCAGTGTTTTTACGCTAATTCAGTGCAAACCTAACTCCATATTTATACTGGGTTAACGTCATTTTCTGGACGGGAAAACCTACCTTGCGTCAATGAGATGCAAGGTAGGCGTTCCTGCCCAGAAAATGACGATATGGCCTTAACGTCATATTTATCCCCGTGCTAAATTTAAGCACGGGGTGGGGGCCTTAAATAATGGCGCTAAGCTTGCTTAGCACCATTATTTAACACCTGGGTATGAGCATGCGTTAGAGGACCTGTGGGCCTTTTTCCATGGTCAAAGACAATGGAAAGAGCCCACAGGTGCCCTTCCCTGTCCCAAGGGACACCCCCCCTCCACCCACACCCACACCAGAGGGACACCACAGGATGGGGGACCCATCCCAGGTAAGTCCCCAAGTAACTTTTTTTTATCCCGCTCGGTGGCCCTGACTTGGGGCCCCCTGCATGGCGCTGGCCCCAATAGTCATGCCCAGGGGACATTCGTCTCCTGCGCATGGCCATTGGGTTGGTGGGCATGGCTCCTGTCTTTACTAAGACAGGAGCCATGTTCATAGGGGTTGTGCGCCAGGAAATGACGTTACATTGCTTAGAAGCATTTTTTTTGCCTCTAAACAGTGTAGCGCCATAATTTGGCGCACAAGCTCCGCTTTCCCCTATGCCCCCCCACCCACTTAGCGTCCTTTACAAAGTCGCTAACAGGGCATTAATGCTGGCTTGTGCCATTCCATAAATAAGGCACCCGGCCAGCATCCAGGAATGGTGCTAATGCACTTTTGAGTGTAAAAGTATAAATATGGCCCTAGGTGTTTCCGGAAATTATGAAAAGCTCTCCTGGGGTCATGTATTCAATGACCCAGGAGACTTACTACCACTTTTTTTTAAATGGTCAAGGGGGACAGCTGCTCTCCTGCAGCCCACCACGACATTTAAAAAAACTGCTTGCAGGTGCCCCTACCCTTCCTGGGATCATCACCAGGATCTACAATTATACACCAAAAGCCTGTGTAGGGCATTATGGGGCGCTCTGGAGTAATGAATATGAAATGAGCAGCTGCTCCTCTGATTTCATATTCACTCTTGTTCTTTTATTTATATTTTATTACGATTGGGTGCCCCTGTCCCTCCAGGGCACCAATTAATTGTAGCCAATGTTTTGGGCAGTAAGGGGGAGGCCCAGGACCCATGCAGCTCTGCTGGCTCCCAAGCCAGCACACCATCCCCGGTGCAGTGGAGCTGGCTTTTTTTAAGTGAGTGCCTCAGTCCCATCCGGGGCACCCACAGCCTAAACAAACCTAGGGCCATAGGTCTCATGGCCCTGCTGGCTCCCCATCCAGGACCCCTCCAGGATGCTGTTGGGAACTGGCTTGACTAGTTTGCCCCCACCCGTCTAGGAGTATCTTTTGTTTCTGATCCTGCTGGGTTAGAACAATCTATAGTGTCTTGGAGGATGGGGTCCCTAAAACACTGATGGGGGTCCCCATGGCTGTTGTATGGCTTGAGAGGGGGAGGTGCATGCACCCCTCAGTATAAAATAGACCTCAGCTCTGGAAGATTTGGTCCATAGGGCTTCAAAAAGTTTGGGAGGGGCATGACCCTCCCCATAAAAAAAGATATTGGCCCGGGGGACGGGGGCACAAGGGCCTGCAAAAGGTCAAGTGGGGAGTCCACATGCCCCTGCCCTTAAAAAGGATTTATGCTGTATGGGATGGGGTGCCCAGGGCCTCAAAAGTCTTGGGGATAGGAATGCACAACCCCACCCTAAAATATTTAGATGCACCAACCATCCTGGGCCATAGCCCACCCCTGGAGTGAGGATTATTTTACAGTGGGTCTGAGGTAAAGTTTTTTTTTTAATGCATTTTTGACCCTGGGAGGGTAGTTGCCCATGGAACCCTCACCACGTCAAGGGGATCAGAGTATCCCTACTGGTACCCCCATATGTGTTTTTTAAATCTTTTTATAGGTCAGGGGACAGAGTCCTGGATTCTTAAACTGGCAGCTGCAATACAGTATCTTATCTTTGTTGATGTTGTGGCAGCAAATCCGATATTATATTCTGATTTGTTTGATCTGCGGAACCTCCACATCTCTCGATATATATACATTTAATATCTGAAAAACTACTGAATGACTTTTCAACAAATCACAAAAAGCACGCTTTCTGAGTAAAGATTTAGCTTTCTGTCAAATTTGGTGTAATTCTGTTCAGCCGTTTTGGCTGTGCTCTACAAAAAACAGCACAAGAAAACACACATTGGTAAACCCTTTTTCTCAGTCCTTGACTGATGGATCACCCCAAAGCTTTCCAGGAAGGAGCTAAGGTGGATGAGACTTTTTTATGGAAAGTTTTGTGAAGAATCATCAAAGGGCAGCAAAGTTATAAGCAAAACAAAAAGTCAATTTCCTATAGAAACGTGATCCTAACTTTAGCTACCCAGTGGCATAGTCTAAAAATAATTAAAATTAATTGAGAACTTTAGTTATAAGTGTGTTACAATTAAACAAAATGAATTATTAGTCAGGATTGGGATTTTAATTTCTAAAGTATCGTTTTTTTTTTGTTTTTTTAATGACTTCATATATTTAAATTCATTTTCATTTTGTTAAATTCAGGAGGTAGCATGTTATATATGTTTCATTGATGAGTCCTAAGATGGTATTACTGTATTTGTTTTAAATGATTTTAGATTTTCATTTTGCTTGGAATAAAACATATCTATCTTAAAAATACCAAACTAAATACATTTCCTTACAGGGAGTTCTTCAACCCAGTGGCAGGCTTGTAAATCCAGTTATAGGAGTCCCCACCCCCTCCCTGGGGGGTCGTGGGGTTCGGTGGAGGCTTTCAACCCTACCCAAGGTGTAACTCTCCACTCAGAAAGGGGAGCAGCAGAAAACTGAAGATTTACACCTAGTTGTAGTAGTGAGTTCACTCACGAGTAAATCTACACGTGCAAACTTACCTCTGTGATTCGTGCCCGTGGCATCTGAGCGGCTTCTAGCTCCAGCGCCAACTAAGAGCTGAGCACAAGTTGTGATCTTGCACACATGAACATTATGTTGTCATGCTTGCCACTTAGGCCTGTCCGGAAATAGTGAATTCATTCATTCACTCACCCCGCCCTCTCGCTCTATTTTAAAATCCTCCTCCACGCTAGATTTCCCACTCACGCTTCACGCATGAGCAGGAATGAGTGTGCGGGTAGCGCCAAGCCCCTGGGACTGCACATCAGTGCGCTGAGCGAGCGCCTATAAACGCTTGCCGTCCTCTCAACGCCTGCAAGGCACTCGGTTTATAGAGATGGATCGCGCTGCGCCCACCTCTGGGGCTATTAGGCGCTGTGTGATGGAAGATACCACATTAAACTCCCTGGCACCGGATTGCTGTGGAGGGAGGCAGGCACCAGACGTGTCTCACACTCCAGAAATACACACCGCGGGGCTCCTGGAAAACCAGGTGCGGGATCCTGTGGGCGCAGGGCCTTTCGAGAGATAGACCTGCTGTTACAAGGGAGAGCAGAGGCATAGACCTGCTGTTACAAGGGAGAGCAGAGGCATAGACCTGCTGTTACAAGGGAGAGCAGAGAGGCATAGACCTGAAGTTACTAGGGAGAGCAGAGGCATAGACCTGCTGTTACAAGGGAGAGCAGAGGCATAGACCTGCTGTTACAAGGGAGAGCAGAGGCATAGACCTGAAGTTACAAGGGAGAGCAGAGGCATAGACCTGAAGTTACTAGGGAGAGCAGAGGCATAGACCTGAAGTTACTAGGGAGAGCAGAGGCATAGACCTGCTGTTACAAGGGAGAGCAGAGGCATAGACCTGCTGTTACAAGGGAGAGCAGAGGCATAGACCTGAAGTTACTAGGGAGAGCAGAGGCATAGACCTGCTGTTACAAGGGAGAGCAGAGGCATAGACCTGAAGTTACTAGGGAGAGCAGAGAGGCAGACCTGCTGCTCAAGGGAGAATGGACAGATAGATCGGATGTCCAAGGAAGAACAGGGAGATAGATCTGCTGTTCGCTGTTCCAACGGAGAACAGAGAGATAGACTTGCTGTCCAAAAGAGTGTGGCACGATAGACATGCTGTTCCAAGCGAAAGGGGAGAGAGATCTGATGTCCAAGGGAAAGAGAGAGAGAGATTACTTCTGTCCAAGGGAGAGCAGAGAGCTAGACCTGCTGTCCAAGGGAAAGAAAGAAAAAGATTTGCTATCCAAGTGAGCGAGGAGAGATAGATCTGCTGTTCGAGGTGAAGCAGAGAGACTGAACTGCTATCCAAGGGAGAGCAGAGAGGTAGATCTGATGTTCAAGGAAAGCGAGTGATAGAGCTGCTGTCCAAGGGAGAGAGGTTAAGATCTGGAGAGATAGCCCTGCTGTCCAAAGCACTAGTTTATAACGCTCTCAGAGATAGCTCTGCTGACCAAGGCATGCTTTGGTCTAATCTAGAGAGATAGCCCTGCTGCCCAAAGCATTAGTTTTTAGAGCCCTTAGAGATAGCTCTGCTGAACAAGGCACAAGCGTATCAGATCCGGGGAGATAGTTCTGCTGCCCAAGCAATTAATCTATAAGATATGGAGAAACATCTCTGCTGCCCCAGGCACGAGTTTATCAGCCGAAGAGAGATCGCTCTGCAACGGAGACAAGTCTATCTGATCCAGAAGAGAAGTTTTTGCTGCCCAAAGCAAGAGTCAATCAAACCAAGGTTGACGCACCCTTTGTTACAGCTGCATGGCTCCCTCCCACATCCTGGCACGCAGAAGTCCATGTTCTCATAGGCTACAGCATCTAGTGTGTGCACTTCATTGTTAAAAAGTAGTCTACCTGGCTGTCATGCATAAATCCTCCTGGCCCATCACTCTACACAAGCAAGCGACACCCAGCTCCCCGCGGTTCCTCACCTGCCACTTCCCAGTTACTAAAAATCAGTCCACCTCCTTCCTCCTCAGTAACTGGTTCCCTGAACAGAACAAGGGCTAATTGGCGCCTTAATACCACCTCATCCATCTGGCATGCCCACATCATCACCATTCTCAGTGACAGCAACATCCCTGCTACCACAGGCAGGAAAGAAAATGGAATAAAAACAGAACCCCAATGACCTCACACTACTGACAATTCAGGGCATTGAATGCAGGCAACTCAGTGCATCAGTGAAAGTCAAGTGCACACTTCACAGACAGCTGTGGTGCTACTAACATCTTCTTCACTTGAAAAAAACACAGATGTGACAGAAGATCAGAACACCAAGCCTGCTTCTCCTCTGACATCTAACCCTCTATGAAAGGGGCATTCAAACTGGGGGGCCTCAAGTGGTCGCAGCGGAGGCGCCCGGCTCTGGCCAAAAGAAAGATTATGCAGATAATAGTGCTTTGTTTTAAGCAGAAAAATTTTTTTGCATTTGTGAAAAGGTAACCAAGCTTAAATGCAATGTTTAAATAAGTCTAGACCTATTTAAACATTGCCAACTTAATAGAATAGTTATGAAAAATTCTGAATTGGGGGCATTAACAAGTTTGAAAACCACTGCTCTATGATGTATCACATAATGGCAATCCTTCAAATCCCTGTCTCAATCAAACCTTTCCAGCATTGTTTATCTCTCAAAGCTAATTCCTGTGAAGATTCCTCTGCATCCTTCTTCAAAACCCACTTTGGAGAAACTTGCTCCTCTCTACTCACCATTGTTAATGCCTCCCTCACTTAGAGCATCTCCCCAGACGCTCTCAGTAGAGGGCAGATCAGCTCACTTCTGAAGAAACCTAGGCTAGGCCCTGATGACCTCACCTGATCGCTCACTTCCCCTTTATTGGCAAGATCATCAAAAATGCAGTCTATGCTCAACTTCAGGACCCCATCAACAACCTCCTGCACAACTACCATCCTGTTTCAGACCATGCTGCAGTGCAGAGACAGCAACCTTACATACCCCGCACAGCACCCACCTAGCCCCATACAAAGCTGCCCACTGCCTCCGGATCCTGCAGGACCTCTGAGCCGCCTTCAATACCATGAGCAACTCGTCCCTCACCCATACTCTGAAGTATTGAATTTGGTACACTGGCAGTGTCCTTCACTGGTCCTCCTCCTACTTATAGAAGCAGAGCCAGTTTGCACACATTGGCAGCTCCAGGTTCAATTAGAACAGGGAAATGTTGGGAGATCCACTGACGACAATGGAGTGCTCCAGGCTTCTAATGGCTGGTGAAAGCCCAGAGCTCCAAAATCCCAATATTTTTCACACAGCAACTGCTGTGAACAAAAGCTTCACGGAAATCCCCTTGGACTCCGAGAGGCCTTTGTTCTATTTATTAGAACACTCTTCCCTCTAGTGGCAGAATGTTCTAATAGCCTTATAGCCTTTCGTAGCTGGCCTATACCGGCCAGTAAAGTTCCGCTCCGTTGTTAAAGGCCCTCGGCTTTAATGGGTGATATAGCCTGCTATGGCGGCTGTAAGGTTTTAATTGATCCTGGCTGCAGTGCTGCCTATTGGCTAGGTGTGTTCTCATAGAGGAGCTTGTAGTATTTAGAATATTTGCTCTGATGCTGAGGCTTGTGCTGGTAAGGACTGTAGCGATCTCTGCTCCTAAAGGAAGTGGAATGATCTGAAGAGACCTTTTTGCTTCCCACATCATGAACCTGTGAGATATGACTGAGTGATTAATTGATCAATTGGTTAATTTATTCAATGAATAAATGATTGAATAAATAAATGAGCAATTGTAAGACTGGTTTATTGAATTGTTGAATACATTAATTATTGATCAAGTTAGATTTGGATTGAATGAAAAAGTATTCATTTTTTTGATTGAATCAATTCATTGATTTGTTCACTCAATATAATTTGTAAAATATTTGCAATTTCATGGTATGAAACATCAGATGTTACATGAGTATAACATTTGGCACATTTGTTCTGCTGATACCTGGTTTGATCAGAGAATATCATACAGGAGACAGGTGCAAGCAGAAAGTATGACTCAGGAGATATTTTCTTTGTGAACCAGTCTCCTTTCTGGTATACTGAGTGACTTTTGAATGCAAGGTACACCTTCATGTTCAATGTACACATAGGTGGTCATAATGAACATGGTGGTCTGGACCACCACGCCGGCAGTGGCGGTTATTACCGCCAACGGCATAGCGGTAAAGCCCGCCATATTCTGAACACTTTGCAGCCAGTGCACTACCATCCACTACCAGGCCGATTCGACTGCCGGGCCGACTGTGGGCATATTCGACCCGGCGATGGAGGCTGGACAGGCGGTGGGATTATGATCCCATTTCCAACTGGGATTCCCTGGCGAGTTACCCCACTAGGTAATCCCTGGCAGAAACCATACGGGTGACAGGAATATTTATTCCTGTCACCTGTATGTGATACGCCAGGCCCCTCCCCCCTTCTCACAACACCTACCCACCCCCCAAGCCACAAGAACATCCCCCACCCCCTGAAACCCCAAAACTGACCCTCAACCCTCCACCCCCAAAACCCCATGTAGGTTCCCTCACCAAACCCCACCCCCCACCCCTACATACAGGTCCTCCCAAACCCCAACCCCCCACATCCACATGCACCCATTCACTTACATGCACACACGCATAAATGCACTCAGACACACATCCCCCACATACACTCACACACACCCCCCTGCACTCACACACACAGACTTCTCCCCCCTTCCCTCTCGGACAGCACTTACCTCCTCCGTCGCGCTGCTCCGGGAGGGAACGGGCTCCCTGGATGCTGCTCCGCTGCCGTCGCCGCCTCTCCGTACACCGCCACGCCTATAACTGCTCCATTATAGGCGTGGCAATGTATGGAGTGACGTGGCGGTAAGGATGGAGCAGCATCCACCACCACCACCGACCACCAGCATGGTGCATGGCAGCCCCCACCGCCATCAATGGCGGTGAGGCTCCATGCGTCATTATTTGGCGGGATGCCGGCCGCCAACACTGGCGGTCTTTCATTGACCGCCGACACGGTTGGCGGCAGGGCATCCCTCCAAAAACATAATGACCCCCATAATTTGGACAACTTTTTGTGAAGTATTGGGGGAATACTTACAAAGTTTAGCGCAACCTTAGCAAGAACATCCATCAATTGGGACAACAGCAGGTTCAAGGATGGGGTCAAGTGTCCTTATAATGGTGCATGTTATACCATCTGGTCTCTAATATCTTCTGCCTGGGCTTGGTGGGAGTCAAAAGGCTTTACTGGGCTTTCAGGCTTCACAAGGGACAGGCAGGAATGCTTTGACCCTTTACAGTTACCTGGTCTTCGACACTGAGTTCTTTGCGCCCACTGGGAAGTGGCATCCAGAAACTGATGATAGGAGATGAGAGCTGTAGGGTTTACCCTCACTGGGGCCACATACAATGCCCTTAGGCCTGGCACTCTTTATCTTCAGCGAGCTCAGGGTCATCCATGATTCTGAGACCTTTAAAGTGACACAGAGGCTCATCAGCTGCAGCCCCATCAATGTGACCATTAGTCTGGAACTAAACCAAGATCCTCTACTATGTAGACAGCTCTGTGGCTGTGGTATGAGCCTCTTTCACGTAAACCGGAAGCTCTGAGGCATGAGCCTCTACTTTGTGGACAGCTCTGCAGCTGAGGAATGAGCGTCTACTATGTAGACATCCCTGTGCTGAGGCATGAGCCTCTTCTATGTAAACAGAGAGCTCTACCGCTGAGGAATGAGCCACTACTATACAGAGAGATAGCGCTGCGGCTGATGTACGAGCCTGGAGTATCTGGAGAGACAGTTCTGTTGCTTGAACATTAACTATTCACTATTCACTATTAGGTAAGATAGTATTGCAGCCAGAGGCATGTGTCTGAAGCAACCAATGAGATAGCTCTGCTTCTTGAGGCATGAGTTAGTGGTATCTGATGTTGTAGCTCTACGGCCTGAGGCATGAGTTAGAGGTATCTGATGATACAGCGCTACTGCCCAAGGCATGAGTTAGTAGTATCTGATGATCTAGTTCTACTGCCTGAGGGATGACTTAGTAGTGTCTGATGATCTACTGTTAAAGCCCAAAGCATGAGTTAATAGTGTCTGATGAAGTACTTCTAGTGCCTGAGGCATGAATTAGAAGTATCGGATGATGAAGTTCTAGTGCCCGAAGCATGAGTTAGGAGTATCTGATGATACAGCTCGAGTGCCTGAGGCATACGTTAGTGGTATCTGATGATGTAGTTCTACTGCCTGAGGGACGAGTTAGTAATGTCTGATGATGTGGTGTTACGGGCTGAAGCATGAGTTTGTAGTGTCTGATGATGTAGTTCTACTGCATGAGGGATGAGTTAGTAGTATCTGATGATTTAGTTCTAATGACCGAGGGATGAGTTTGTAGTATCTGATGTAGTTCTACTGCCTGAAGCATGAGTTAGTAGTATCTGATGATGTAGCTCTACTGACAGAGATAGTAGTATCTAATTTTGTAGTTCTACAGCCTGAGGCATGAGTTAGTAGTATCTGATAATTAGTTCTAATGCCTGAGTTTGTAGTAACTGATGATACAGCTCTACTGCATGAGGCATGTGATAGTACTATATGATCAAGTAGTTTTAATGCCTGAGGCATGAGTTAATAGTATCTGATGATGTAGTGTTACTGCCAGAGGCATGAGTTAGTAATATGTGATGATACAGCTCTACTGCCTGGGCCATGAGGTAGTAGTATATGATGATGTAGCTCTATTGCTTGAGGCATGAGTTAGTAGTATCTGATGATGTAGCTCTTCTGCCCAAGGCATGAGTTAGTAGTATCGTATGATGTAGTTCTACAGCCAAGGCATGAGTTAGTAGTATCTGATGATGTAGCTCTACTGACAAAGGTACGAGCTAGTAGTATCTGATTGTGTAGTTCCACAGCCTGAGGAATGAGTTATTAGCATCTGATGATGTAGTTCTGTTGTTTGAGGCATGAGTTAGTAGTATCTGGTGATGCAGTTTTACTGCCTGAGGCATGAGTTAATAGTATCTGATGATGTAGCTCTACTGCCCAAGGCATGAGTTAGAGGTATCTGATGATACAGTGCTACTACCCGAGGCATGAGTTAGTGGTAACTGATGATGTAGCTCTAATGCCTGAGGCATGAGTTCGTAGTATCTGATGATCTAGTTCTACTGCCTGAGAGATTACTTAGTAGTGTCTGATGATCTACTGTTAAAGCCTGAAGCATGAGTTAATAGTGTCTGATGAAGTACTTGTAGTGCCTGAGGCATGAACTAGAAGTATCTAATGATGTAGTTCTACTGCCTGATGCATACGTTAATAGTATCTGATGGTACAGCTCTACTGCCTGGGGCATGAGCTAGTGGTATCTGATGATAAAGTTCTAGTGCCCGAGGCATGAGTTAGGCGTATCTGATGATACAGCTCCAGTGTTTGAGGCATGAGTTAGTGACATCTGATGATGTAGTTCTATTGCCTGAGGGATGAGTTAGTAGTGTCTGAGCGATGTTGTTCTAATGCCTGAGGGATGAGTTAGTAGTATCTGATGATGTAGTTCTACTGCCTGAAGCATGAGTTAGTAGTATCTGATGATACAGCTCTACTGCCTGAGGCACGAGTTAGTACTATCTGATGAAGTAGTTCTAATGCCTGAGGCATGTGTTAGTACTAACTGATGAAGTAGTTCTAATGCCTGAGGCATGTGTTAGTAGTATCTGATGATGTACTGTTACTGTCTGACGCATGAGCTACTGGTATCTGATGATGTAGTGTTACTGCAAGAGGCATGAGTTACTATGTGTGATGGTACAGCTCTACTGCCCGAGGCATGAGTTAGTAGTATCTGATGAGGTAGCTCTGTAGCTTAAGGCATGAGTTAATAGTATCTGAGGATGTTGCTCTATTGCTTGAGGGATGAGTTAGTAGTGCCTGATGTTGTAGTGCTACTCCCTGAAGCATGAGTTGGTAGTTCTAGTGCCTGAGGCATGAGTTAGTAGTGTGGGGATGAGTTAGTAGTGTCTGATGATGTAGTCTTACGGCCTCAAGCATGAGTTCATAGTAGCTAATGATACAGCTCTACAGCCTGAGGCTTCAGGTAGTGGTATCCGATGATACAGCTCTTCTGCCCAAGGCATGAGTTAGTAGTATCTGATGGTGTAGTTCTACTGTCCGAGGCATGAGTTAGTAGTATCTGATGATACAGTTATATTACCTGAGGCATGACTTATTAGTATCTGATAGTACAGCTCTACTGCCCGAGGCATGAGTTAGTGGTATATGGTTATGTAGTTCTACTGTCCGAGGCATGAGTTACTTTATCTGATGATACAGCCCTAGTGCCTGAGGCATCAGTTAGTGGTATCTGATGATGTAGTTCTACTGCTTGAGGGATGGTTTAGTAATGTCTGAAGGTGTAGTGTTACTGCCTAATGCATGAGTAAGTAGTTTCTGATGATGTAGTTCTACTGTCTGAGGCATGAGTTAGTTTATCTGGTGATGCAGCTCTAGTGCCTGAGGCATCAGTTAGTGGCATCTGATGATGTAGTTCTACTGCTTGAGGGATGAGGTAGTAGTGTCTAATGATGTAGTGTTACTGCGTGAAGTATGAGTTAGGAAGCATGAGCTAGTAGTATCTGATGAAGTAGTTCAGCTGCCTTAGTCATGAGTTAGTAGTTTCTCGTGATACAGCTCTACTGCCAGAGGCATGAGTTAGTAGTATCTGATGATGTAGTTCTACTGTCTGAGGGATGAGTTAGTAGTGTCTGAAGATGTAGGGTTACTGCTTGAATCATGGCTTAGTAGTATCGGATGATGGAGTGATACAGCTCTACTACCTGAGGCATGAGCTACTAGTAACTGATAATCTAGCTCTACTGCCCGAGGCATGAGTTAGTGGTATCTGATGATACAGCTCTACTGCCCAAGGCATGAGTTAGTAGTATCTGATGATACAGTTCTACTCCCTGAGGCATGAGTTAGTGGTATCTGATGATGTAGCTCTACTGCCTGGGGCATGAGTTGGTAGTATCTGATTAAGTAATTATACTGATGGAGGCATGAGTTAGTAGTGTCTGATGATGTACTTTTAATGCCTGAGACATGAGCTAGTAGTATGTGATGATATGGTTCTACAGCCAGAGGCATGAGTTTGCAGTGTCTGATGATGTTGTTTTACTGACAGAGGCATGCGTTAGTACTATCTGATGATGTAGTGTTACTACCTGAAGCATGAGCTAGTAGTATCTGATGAAGTAGTTCAGCTGCCTGAGTCATGAGTTAGTAGTTTCTGGTGATACAGCTCTACTGCCAGAGGCATGAGTTAGTAGTATCTGATGATGTAGTTCTACTGTCTGAGGGATGAGTTAGTAGTGTCTGAAGATGTAGGGTTACTGCTTGAATCATGGCTTAGTAGTATCGGATGATGGAGTTCTCCTACCTGAGGCATGAGCTACTAGTATGTGATAATCTAGCTCTACTGCCCGAGGCATGAGTTAGTGGTATCTGATGATACAGCTCTACTGCCCAAGGCATGAGTTAGTAGTATCTGATGATACAGTTCTTCTCCCTTAAGGCATGAGTTAGTGGTATCTGATGATGTAGCTCTACTGCCTGGGGCATGAGTTAGTAGTATCTGAAGATGTAGCTCTACTGCCCAAGACATGATTTAGTAGTATCTGATGGTGTAACTCTACTACCTGATAAGTGAGTTAGTGCTATCTGATGATGTAGTTCTACTTCCCGAGGCATGAGTTAGTAGTATCCGATGATGCAGTTCTACTACCCAAGGCATGAGTTAGTGGTATCTGATGATACAGCTCTACTGCCTGAGGCATGAGTTAGTACTATTTAATGAACTAGTTCTACCGCCTGAGGCATGAGTTAGTAGTATCTGATGACGTGGTGTTACTGCATGAAGCATGACCTACTGCTATCTGATGATGTAGTGTTACTGCCAGAGGCATGAGTTAGCAATATGTGATGATACAGCTCTACTGCCCGAGGCATAAGTTAGTAGTATCTGATGATGTAGTTCTAATGCCTGAGGCATTAGTTAGTAGTATCTGATGAAGTAGTTCTAATCCCTGAGGCATGAGTTGGTAGTATCTGATGATGTAGTGTTACTGCCTGAAGCATGAGCTACTTGTATCTCATGATGTAGTGTTACTGCCAGAGACATGAGTTAGTGATATGTGATGATATAGCTCTACTATCCGAGCATGAGTTAGTAGTATCTGATAATGCAGTTCTATTGCTTGAGGCATGAGTTAGTAGTATCTGACGATGAGGTTCTACTGCCTGAGGCACAGGTTAGTAGTATCTGATTATGTAGTTCTACCGCCAGAGACATGAGTTAGCAGTATCTGATAGGGCAGTTCTACTGTTTGAGGCATTTGGCAGTACTATCTGATGATGTAGTTCTACTGCCTGAGGGATGAGTTAGTAGTGTCAGATGATGTTGTGCTAATGCCTAAAGCATGAGTTAGTAGTATCTGATGGTGTGGTTCTACTCTCTGAGGCATGAATTAGCAGTATCTTATGATGTAGTTCTACTGCCTGAGGCATGAGTTAGTAGTGTGCAGATGAGTTAGTAGTGTCTGATGATGTGGTGTTACTGCCTGAAGCAAGATTTCATAGAATCTGATGATACAGCTCTACTGCCTGAGGCTTGAGGTAGTGGTATCTGATGATACAGCTCCACTGCCCAAGGCATGAGTTAGTAGTACCTGGTGATATCGTTCTCCTGCCTGAGGCATGGGTTACTACTATCTGATGGTACAGCACTACTGCCAGAGGCATGAGTTAGTGGTATCTAATGATGTAGTTCTACTGCCCGAGGCATGAGTTAGTTGTATCTGATGATACAGCTCCAGTGCCTGAGGCATGAGTTAGTGGTATCTGATGATGTAGTTCTATTGCTTGGGCCATGAGTTAGTAGTATCTGATGATGTAGCACTATTGCTTGAGGCATGAGTTAGTAGTATCTGATGATGTAGTTCTAATGCCTGAGGCTTGAGTTAGTAGTATCTGATGATGTAGTTCTATTGCTTGAGCCATGAGTTAGTAGTATCATATGATGTAGTTCTATTGCTTGAGCCATGAGTTAGTAGTATCTGATGATATGGTTCTACTGCCTGAGGCATTAGTAGCATCTGATGATGTAGTTCTACTGCTTGAGGCATGAGTTAGAAGTATCTGATGGTACAGCTCTACTGCCTGAGGCATGAGTTAGTACTATTTAATGAACTAGTTCTAATGCCTGAGGCATGAGTTAGTAGTATCTGATGACGTAGTGTTACTGCATGAAGCATGACCTACTGCTATCTGATGATGTAGTGTTACTGCCAGAGGCATGAGTTAGCAATATGTGATGATACAGCTCTACTGCCCGAGGCATAAGTTAGTAGTATCTGATGATGTAGTTCTAATGCCTGAGGCATTAGTTAGTAGTATCTGATGAAGTAGTTCTAATCCCTGAGGCATGAGTTGGTAGTATCTGATGATGTAGTGTTACTGCCTGAAGCATGAGCTACTTGTATCTCATGATGTAGTGTTACTGCCAGAGACATGAGTTAGTGATATGTGATGATATAGCTCTACTATCCGAGCATGAGTTAGTAGTATCTGATAATGCAGTTCTATTGCTTGAGGCATGAGTTAGTAGTATCTGACGATGAGGTTCTACTGCCTGAGGCACAGGTTAGTAGTATCTGATTATGTAGTTCTACCGCCAGAGACATGAGTTAGCAGTATCTGATAGGGCAGTTCTACTGTTTGAGGCATTTGGCAGTACTATCTGACGATGTAGTTCTACTGCCTGAGGGATGAGTTAGTAGTGTCAAATGATGTTGTGCTAATGCCTAAAGCATGAGTTAGTAGTATCTGATGGTGTGGTTCTACTCTCTGAGGCATGAATTAGCAGTATCTTATGATGTAGTTCTACTGCCTGAGGCATGAGTTAGTAGTGTGGAGATGAGTTAGTAGTGTCTGATGATGTGGTGTTACTGCCTGAAGCAAGATTTCATAGAATCTGATGATACAGCTCTACTGCCTGAGGCTTGAGGTAGTGGTATCTGATGATACAGCTCCACTGCCCAAGGTATGAGTTAGTAGTACCTGGTGATATCGTTCTCCTGCCTGAGGCATGGGTTACTACTATCTGATGGTACAGCACTACTGCCAGAGGCATGAGTTAGTGGTATCTAATGATGTAGTTCTACTGCCCGAGGCATGAGTTAGTTGTATCTGATGATACAGCTCCAGTGCCTGAGGCATGAGTTAGTGGTATCTGATGATGTAGTTCTATTGCTTGGGCCATGAGTTAGTAGTATCTGATGATGTAGCACTATTGCTTGAGGCATGAGTTAGTAGTATCTCATGATGTAGTTCTAATGCCTGAGGCATGAGTTAGTAGTATCTGATGATGTAGTTCTATTGCTTGAGCCATGAGTTAGTAGTATCATATGATGTAGTTCTATTGCTTGAGCCATGGGTTAGTAGTATCTGATGATATGGTTCTACTGCCTGAGGCATTATTAGCATCTGATGATGTAGTTCTACTGCTTGAGGCCTTGAGTTAGAAGTATCTGATGGTACAGCTCTATTGCCTGAGGCATGAGGTAGTGGTATCTGATGATAAAGCTCTACTGCCCAAGGCATGAGTTAGTACTATCTGATGATGTAGCTTTATTACCTGAGCCATGAGTTAGTAGTATCTGATGATATGGTTCTACTGCCTGAGGCATTAGTAGCATCTGATGATGTAGTTCTACTGCCTGAGGCATGAGTTAGAAGTATCTGATGATACAGTTCTATTGCCTGAGGCATGAGGTAGTGGTATCTGATGATACAGCTCTACTGCTCAAGGCATGAGTTAGTGGTATCTGATGATGTACTTCTAATGCCTGGGACATGAGTTAGTAATATGTGATGATTTAGTTCTACTGCATGAGGGATGACTTAGTAGTGACTGATGATGTAGTGTACCTGCCCGAGGCATGAGTTAATAGTATCTGATGGTACAGCTCCACTGCCCGAGGCATGAGTTAGTGATATCTGTTTATGTAGATCTAGTACCTGAGGCATGATTTAGTAGTATCTGATGGTGTAGTTCTACTTAGTAGTATCTGATGATGCCGTTCTACTGCTTGAGGCATGAGTTAGTAGTATCTGATGATGCGCTTCTAATGCCTGAGACATGAGTTAGTAGTATGTGATGATGTGGTTCTACAGCCTGCAGCATGAGTTTGTAGTGTCTGATGATGTAGTTCTACTGACAGAGGCATGAGTTAGTAATATCTGATGATGTAGTGTTACTGCCCGAAGCATGAGTTATAAGTATCTGATGAAGTAGGTCAACTGCCTGAGGCATGAGTTAGTAGTTTCTGGTGATACAGCTCTACTGCCCAAGGCATGAGTTAGTAGTATCTGATAATGTATTTCTACTGCCTGAGGTATGAGTTAGTAGTGTCTGATGATGTAGGGTTACTGCTTAAAGCATGACTTAGTAGTATCTGATAATGGAGTTCTACTATCTGATGCATGAGTTAGTAGTTTCTGATAATCTAGTTCTACTGCCCGAGGCATGAGTTAATGGTATCTGATGATACAGCTCTACTCCCTAAGGAATGAGTTAGTTGTATCTGATGATGTAGCTCTACTGCCTGAGGCATGAGTTAGTAGTATCTGATCAAGTAATTCTATTGCCGAGGGCATGAGTTAGTAATATCTGATGATGTAGCTCTACTGCCCAAGACATGAGTTAGTAGTATCTGATGACGTAGTGTTACTGCATGAAGCATGAGCTACTGCTATCTGATGATGTAGTGTTACTGCAAGAGGCATGAGTTACTAATATGTGATGATACAGCACGACTGCCCGAGGCATAAGTTAGTAGCATCTGATGATGTAGTTCTAATGCCTGAGGCATGAGTTAGCAGTATCTGATGAAGTAGTTCTAATCCGTCAGGCATGAGTTGGTAGTATCTGGTGATGTAGTGTTAGTGCCTGAAGCATGAGCTACTGGTATCTCATGATGCAGTGTTACACCCAGAGGCATGAGTTAGTGATATGTGATGATATAGCTCTACTGCCCGAGGCATGAGTTAGTAGTATCTGATGATGTAGTTCTATTGCTTGAGGCGTGAGTTAGTAGTATCTGATGATGTGGTTCTACTGCCTGAGGCATGGGTTAGTAGTATCTGATTAAGTAGTTCTACTGCCTGAGACATGAGTTAGCAGTATCTGATAATACAGCTCTACTGCCCAAGGCATGAGTTAGCTGTATCTATTAGGGCAGTTCTACTGTTTGAGGCATGTGGCAGTAGTATCTGATGATGTAGTTCTACTGCCTGAGGGATGCGTTAGTACTGTCTGATGATGTAGTTCTACTGCCTAAAGCATGAGTTAGTAGTATCTGATGATGTAGTTCTACTGCCTGAGGCATGAGTTAGCAGTATCTGATGATGTAGTTCTACTGCCTGAGGCATGAGTTAGTAGTGTGGGGATGAGTTAGTAGTGTCTGATGATGTGGTGTTACTGCCTGAAGCATGAGTTCATAGTACCTGATGATACAGCTCTACTGCCTGAGGCTTGAGGTTGGGGTATCTGATGATACAGCTCTACTGCCCAGGCATGAGTTAGTAATATCTGACGATGTAGTTCTACTGCTTGAGGGAGGGTTTAGTAGTGTCTGACAGATGTAGTGTTACTGCCTGAGGCATGAGTAAGTAGTATCTGATGATGTAGCTCTACTGCCCAAGGATTGAGTTAGTAGTATCTGATGCTGTAGTTCTACTGCCTAAGGCATGAGTTAGTAGTATCAGATGATGTAGTTCTACTGCCCAAGGCATGAGTTAGTTGTATCTGATGATACAGCTCCAGTGCCTGAGGCATGAGTTAGTGGTATCTGATGATGTAGTTCTACTGCTTGAGGGATGGTTTAGTAGTGTCTGACAGATGTAGTGTTACTGCCTGAGGCATGAGTAAGTAGTATCTGATGATGTAGCTCTACTGCCCAAGGATTGAGTTAGTAGTATCTGATGCTGTAGTTCTACTGCCCGAAGCATGAGTTAGTAGTATCTGATGATACAGCTCCACTGCCCGAGGCATGAGTTAGTGGTATCTGGTGATGTAGCTCTAGTGCCTGAGGAATGAGTTAGTAGTATCTGATGAGGTAGTTCTACTGCTTGAGGCATGAGTTAGTAGTATCTGATGATGTTGTTCTACTGCCTGAGGCATGAGCTATTGGTATCTGATGATGTAGTGTTACTGCCAGAGGCATGAGCTAGTAATATGTCATGATACAGCACTAC
Organism: Pleurodeles waltl; assembly: GCF_031143425.1. Lineage (NCBI taxonomy): Eukaryota > Metazoa > Chordata > Amphibia > Caudata > Salamandridae > Pleurodeles > Pleurodeles waltl. The sequence goes on from NC_090449.1 coordinate 35,883,490, forward strand.
TGCCCGAGGCATGAGTTAGTAGCATCTGATGATGTAGTTCCATTGCCTGAGGTATGAGTTAGTAGTATCTGATGGTGTAGTTGTACTGCCTGAGGCTTGTTAGTAGTATATGATGGTATCTGATGGTAGTTCTACTGCCTGAGGGATGTTAGCAGTATCTGATGGTGTAGTTCTAATGCCCGAGGGATGAGCTAGTAGTATCTTATGATGTAGTGTTACTGACTGAAACATGAGCTACTGGCATCTGAAGATGTAGTGTTACTGTCAGAGTCATGAGTTAGCAATATGTGATAATACAGCACTACTGCCCGAGGCATGAGTTAGTAGTATCTGATGATGTAGCTCTACTGCCTGAGGTATGAGTTAGTAGTTCCTGATGATGTAGTTCTACTGCTTGAGGCATGTTAATAGTATCTATTGATGTAGCTCTACTGCCCGAAGCATGAGTTAGTTGTATCTGATGATACAGCTCCAGTGCCTGAGGCATGAGTTAGTGGTATCTGATGATGTAGTTCTACTGCTTGAGGGATGATTTAGTAGTGTCTGACAGATGTAGTGTTACTGCCTGATGCATGAGTAAGTAGTATCTGATGATGTAGCTCTACTGCCCGAGGATTGAGTTAGTAGTATCTGATGCTGTAGTTCTACTGCCTAAGGCATGAGTTAGTAGTATCAGATGATGTAGTTCTACTGCCCGAGGATTGAGTTAGTAGTATCTGATGATACAGTTCTAGTGCACAAGGCATGAGTTAGTGTTATTTGATGATGTACTTCTAATGCCTGAGACATGAGTTAGTAGTATCTGATGATGTAGTTCTATTGCTTGAGCCATGAGTTAGTGGTATTTGATGATGTACTTCTAATGCCTGAGACATGAGTTAGTAGTATCTGATGATGTAGTTCTATTGCTTGAGCCATGAGTTAGTAGTATCTGATGATGTGGTGCTACTGCCTGAGGCATGAGTTAGGAGTATCTGATGATGTAGTTCTACTGCCTGAGGCATCAGTTAGCAGTGTCTGATGATGTAGTGTTACTGCCTGAAGCATGAGTTCATAGTATCTGATGATACAGCTCTATTCCCTGAGGCATGATTTAGTAGTCTCTGATGATGTAGTTCTACTGCCCGAGGCATGAGTTAGTAGTATCTGATGATACAGCTCTACTACTCAAGGCATGGGTTGGTGGTATCTCATGATGTACTTCTAATGCCTGGGACAAGAGTTAGTAGTATGTGATGATGTAATTCTACTGCATGAGGGATGAGTCAGTAGTGACTGATGATGTAGTGTCACTGCCCGAGGAATGAGTTAGTAGTATCTGATGATACAGCTCCACTGCCCGAGGCATGAGTTAGTAGTATCTGGTGATGTAGCTCTAGTGTCTGAGGCATGAGTTAGTAGTATCTGATGAGGTAGTTCTACTGCCTGAAGCATGAGTTAATAGTATCTGATGATGTTGTTCTACTACTTGAGGCATGAGGTAGTAGTATCTGATGATGTAGTGTTACCGCCTGAAACATGAGCTACTGGCATCTGATGATGTAGTGTTACTGCCAGAGGCGTGCGTTAGTAATATGTAATGATACAGCACTACTGCCCGAGGCATGAGTTAGTAGTATCTGATGGTGTAGTTGTACTGCTGAGGCATGTTAGTAGTATCTGATGGTATCTGATGGTAGTTCTACAGCCTGAGGGATGTTAGCAGTATCTGATGGTGAAGTTCTAATGCCCGAGGCATGAGCTAGTATTATCTTATGATGTAGTGTTACTGACTGAAACATGAGCTACTGGTATCTGATGATGTAGTGTTACTGTCAGAGGCATGAGTTAGCAATATGTGATGATACAGCACTACTGCCCGAGGCATGAGTTAGTAGTATCTAATGATGTAGCTCTACTGCCAGAGGCATGAGTTAGTAATAGGTGATGATGCAGCACTACTGCCAGAGGCATGAGTTAGTAGTATATGATGATGAAGCTCTACTGCCTGAGGTATGAGTGAGTAGAACCTGATGATGTAGTTCTACTGCTTGAGGCATGTTAATAGTATCTAGTGATGTAGCTCTACTGCCCAAAGCATGAGTTAGTAGTATCTGGTGATGTAGCTCTACTGCCTGAGACATGAGTTAGTGGTATCTGATGCTGTAGTACTACTGCCCAAGGCATGAGTTACTATTATCTGATGTTGTAGTTCAACTGCCTGAGGCATGAGTTAATAGTATCTGATGATGTAGCTCTACTACCTGAGGCATGAGTTAGTAATATCTGATGCTGTAGTTCTACTGCCTAAGGCATATGTTAGTAGTATCAGATGATGTAGTTCTACTGCCTGAGGATTGAGTTAGTCGTATCTGATGATACAGCTCTGGTGCCCAAGGCATGAGTTAGTGTTATTTCATGATGTACTTCTAATGCCTAAGACATGAGTTAGTAGTATCTGATGATGTAGTTCTTTTGCTTACGCCATGAGTTAGTGGTATTTTATGATGTACTTCTAATGCCTGAGACACGAGTTAGTAGTATCTGATGATGCAGTTCTATTGCTTAAGCCATGAGTTAGTAGTATCTGATGATGTAGTTCTAATGCCTGAGCCATTAGTTAGTAGTATCTGATGATGTAGTTCTACTCCTTGAGGCGTGTGTTAGCAGTGTCTGATGATGTAGTGTTACTGCCTGAAGCATGAGTTCATAGTATCTGATGATACAGCTCTATTGCCTGAGACATGAGTTAGTAGTATCTGATGATGTAGTTCTACTGCCCGAGGCATGAGTTAGTAGTATCTGATGATAAAGCTCTACTGCTCATGGCATGAGTTAGTGGTATCTGATGATGTACTTCTAATGCCTGGGACATGAGTTAGTAGTATATGGTGAGGTAGTTCTACTGCCTGAGGCATGAGTTAGTAGTATCTGATGATGTAGTTCTACTGCTTGAGGCATGTGTTAGTAGTATCTGATGATGTAGTTCTACTGCCCGAGGCATGAGTTAGTAGTGTCTGATGATACAGCTCTACTGCTCCAGGCATGCGTTAGTGGTATCTGATGATGTACTTCTAATGCCTGGGACATGAGTTAGTAGAATGTGATGATGTAATTCTACTGCATGAGGGATGAGTTAGTAGTGACTAATGATGTAGTGTTACTGCCCGAAGCATGAGTTAGTAGTATCTGATGATACAGCTGCACTGCCCGAGGCATGAGTTAGTGGTATCTGGTGATGTAGCTCTAGTGAATGAGGCATGAGCTATTGGTATCTGATGATGTAGTGTTACTGCCAGAGGCATGAGCTAGTAATATGTCATGATACAGCACTACTGCCCGAGGCATGAGTTAGTAGTATCTGATGATGTAGTTCCATTGCCTGAGATATGAGTTAGTAGTATCTGATGGTGTAGTTGTACTGCCTGAGGCTTGTTAGTAGTATCTGATGGTAGTTCTACTGCCTGAGGGATGTTAGCAGTATCTGATGGTGTAGTTCTAATGCCCGAGGGATGAGGTAGTAGTATCTTATGATGTAGTGTTACTGACTGAAACATGAGCTACTGGTATCTGAAGTTGTAGTGTTACTGTCAGAGTCATGAGTTAGCAATATGTGATAATACAGCACTACTGCCCGAGGCATGAGTTAGTAATAGGTGATGATGCAGCAATACTGCCCGAGGCATGAGTTAGTAGTATCTGATGATGTAGCTCTACTGCCTGAGGTATGAGTTAGTAGTTCCTGATGATGTAGTTCTACTGCTTGAGGCATGTTAATAGTATCTAATGATGTAGCTCTACTGCCCGAAGCAAGAGTTAGTTGTATCTGATGATATAGCTCCAGTGCCTGAGGCATGAGTTAGTGGTATCTGATGATGTAGTTCTAATGCTTGAGGGATGGTTTAGTAGTGTCTGACAGATGTAGTGTTACTGCCTGATGCATGAGTAAGAAGTATCTGATGATGTAGCTCTACTGCCCGAGGATTGAGTTAGTAGTATCTGATGCTGTAGTTCTACTGCCCGAGGATTGAGTTAGTAGTATCTGATGATACAGTTCTAGTGCACAAGGCATGAGTTAGTGTTATTTGATTATGTACTTATAATGCCTGAGACATGAGTTAGTAGTATCTAAAGATGTAGTTCTATTGCTTGAGCCATTAGTTAGTGGTACTTGATGATGTACTTCTAATGCCTGAGACATGAGTTAGTAGTATCTGATGATGTAGTTCTATTGCTTGAGCCATGAGTTAGTTGTATCTGATGATGTAGCTCTATTGCCTGAGCCATTAGTTAGTAGTATCTGATGATGTGGTGCTACTGCCTGAGGCATTAGTAGCATCTGATGATGTAGTTCTACTGCCTGAGGCGTGTGTTAGCAGTGTCTGATGATGTAGTGTTTCTGCCTGAAGCATGAGTTCATAGTATCTGATGATACAGCTCTATTGCCTGAGGCATGAGTTAGTAGTATCTGATGATGTAGTTCTACTGCCCGAGGCATGAGTTAGTAGTATCTGATGATACAGCTCTACTACTCAAGGCATGGGTTAGTGGTATCTGATGATGTACTTCTAATGCCTGGGACAAGAGTTAGTAGTATGTGATGATGTAATTCTACTGCATGAGGGATGAGTTAGTAGTGACTGATGATGTAGTGTCACTGCCCAAGGAATGAGTTAGTAGTATATGATGATACAGCTCCACTGCCCGAGGCATGAGTTAGTGGTATCTGGTGATGTAGCTCTAGTGTCTGAGGCATGAGTTAGTAGTATCTGATGAGGTAGTTCTACTGCCTGAAGCACGAGTTAATAGTATCTAATGATGTTGTTCTACTGCTTGAGGCATGAGTTAGTAGTATCTGATGATGTAGTGTTACCACCTGAAACATGAGCTACTGGTATCTGATGATGTAGTGTTACTGCCAGAGGCATGCGTTAGTAATATGTAATGATACAGCACTACTGCCCGAGGCATGAGTTAGTAGTATCTGATGGTGTAGTTGTACTGCCTGAGGCGTGTTAGTAGTATCTGATGGTAGCTGATGGTAGTTCTACTGCCTGAGGGATGTTAGCAGTATCTGATGGTGTAGTTCTAATGCCCGAGGCATGAGCTAGTAGTATCTTATGATGTAGTGTTACTGACTGAAACATGAGCTACTGGTATCTGATGATGTAGTGTTACTGTAAGAGGCATGAGTTAGCAATATGTGATGATACAGCACTACTGCCCGAGACATGAGTTAGTAGTATCTAATGATGTAACTCTACTGCCAGAGGCATGAGTTAGTAATAGGTGATGATGCAGCACTACTGCCCGAGGCATGAGTTAGTAGTATATGATGATGTAGCTCTACTGCCTGAGGTATGAGTTAGTAGAACCTGATGATGTAGTTCTACTGCTTGAGGCATGTTAATAGTATCTGGTGATGTAGCTCTACTGCCCGAAGCATGTGTTAGTAGTATCTGGTGATGTAGCTCTACTGCCTGAGACATGAGTTAGTGGTATCTGATGATGTAGTTCTACTGCCCAAGGAATGACTTACTAGTATCTGATGTTGTAGTTCAACTGCCTGAGGCATGAGTTAATAGTATCTGATGATGTAGCTCTACGACCTGAGGCATGAGTTAGTAATATCTGATGCTGTAGTTCTACTGCCTAAGGCATATGTTAGTAGTATCAGATGATGTAGTTCTACTGCCTGAGGATTGAGTTAGTCGTATCTGATGATACAGCTCTGGTGCCCAAGGCATGAGTTAGTGTTATTTCATGATGTACTTCTAATGCCTAAGACATGAGTTAGTAGTATCTGATGATGTAGTTCTTTTGCTTAAGCCATGAGTTAGTGGTATTTGGTGATGTACTTCTAATGCCTGAGACACAAGTTAGTAGTATCTGATGATGCAGTTCTATTGCTTGAGCCATGAGTTAGTAGTATCTGATGATGTAGTTCTAATGCCTGAGCCATTAGTTAGTAGTATCTGATGATGTAGTTCTACTCCCTGAGGCGTGTGTTAGCAGTGTCTGATGATGTAGTGTTACTGCCTGAAGCATGAGTTCATAGTATCTGATGATACAGCTCTGTTGCCTGAGGGATGAGTTAGTAGTATCTGATGATGTAGTTCTACTGCCCGAGGCATGAGTTAGTAGTATTTGATGATACAGCTCTACTGCTCATGGCATGAGTTAGTGGTATCTGATGATGTACCTCTAATGTCTAGGACATGAGTTAGTAGTATCTGGGGAGGTAGTTCTACTGCCTGAGGCATGAGTTAGTAGTATCTGATGATCTAGCTCTACTGCTCAAGGTATGACTTAGTGGTATCTGATGATGTACTTCTAATGCCTGGGACATGAGATAGTAGAATGTGATGATGTAATTCTACTGCATGAGGGATGAGTTAGTAGTGACTAATGATGTAGTGTTACTGCCTGAAGCATGAGTTAGTAGAATCTGATGATACACCTCCACTTCCCGAGGCATGAGTTAGTGATATCTGGTGATGTAGCTCTAGTGCCTGAGGAATGAGTTAGTAGTATCTGATGAGGTAGTTCTACTGCCTGAGGCATGAGTTAGTAGTATCTGATGATGTTGTTCTAATGCCCGAGGCATGAGCTAGTAGTATCTTATGATGTAGTGTTACTGACTGAAACATGAGCTACTGGTATCTGATGATGTAGTGTTACTGTCAGAGGCATGAGTTAGCAATATGTGATGATACAGCACTACTGCCCGAGGCATGTGTTAGTAGTATCTGATGATGTAGTTCTACTGCCTGAGGCATGAGTTAGTAGTATCTGATGATACAGCTCTACTGCTCAAGGCATGCGTTAGTGGTATCTGATGATGTACTTCAAATGCCTGGGACATGAGTTAGTAGAATGTGATGATGTAATTCTACTGCATGAGGAATGAGTTAGTAGTGACTAATGATGTAGTGTTACTGCCCGAAGCATGAGTTAGTAGTATCTGATGATACAGCTCCACTGCCGGAGGAATGAGTTAGTGGTATCTGGTGATGTAGCTCTAGTGCCTGAGGAATGAGTTAGTAGTATCTTATGAGGTAGTTCTACTGCCTGAGGCATGAGTTAGTAGTATCTGATGATGTTGTTCTACTGCCTGAGGCATGAGTTAGTGGTATCTGATGATGTACTTCTAATGCCTGGGACATGAGTTAGTAGTATCTGGTGAGGTAGTTCTGCTGCCTGAGGCATGAGTTAGTAGTATCTGATGATGCAGTTCTACTGCTTGAGGCATGTGTTAGTAGTATCTGATGATGTAGTTCTACTCCCTGAGGCATGAGTTAGTAGTATCTGATGATACAGCTCTACTGCTCAAGGCATGAGTTAGTGGTATCTGATGATGTACTTCTAATGCCTGGGACATGAGTTAGTGGAATGTGATGATGTAATTCTACTGCATGAGGGATGAGTTAGTAGTGACTAATGATGTAGTGTTACTGCCCGAAGCATGAGTTAGTAGTATCTGATGATACAGCTCCACTGCCCGAGGCATGAGTTAGTGGTATCTGGTGATGTAGCTCTAGTGTCTGAGGCATGAGTTAGTAGTATCTGATGAGGTAGTTCTACTGCCTGAAGCATGAGTTAATAGTATCTGGTGATGTTGTTCTACTGCTTGAGGCATGAGTTAGTAGTATCTGATGATGTAGTGTTACTGCCTGAAACATGAGCTACTGGTATCTGATGATGTAGTGTTACTGCCAGAGGCATGCATTAGTAATATGTAATGATACAGCACTACTGCCCGAGGCATGAGTTAGTAGTATCTGATGGTGTAGTTGTACTGCCTGAGGCGTGTTAGCAGTATCTGATGGTAGTTCTACTGCCTGAGGGATGTTAGGAGTATCTGATGGTGTAGTACTAATGCCCGAGGCATGAGCTAGTAGTATCTTATGATGTAGTGTTACTGACTGAAACATGAGCTACTGGTATCTGATGATGTAGTGTTACTGTCAGAGGCATGAGTTAGCAATATGTGATGATACAGCACTACTGCCCGAGGCATGTGTTAGTAGTATCTGATGATGTAGTTCTACTGCCCGAGGCATGAGTTAGTAGTATCTGATGATACAGCTCTACTTCTCAAGGCATGCGTTAGTGGTATCTGATGATGTACTTCAAATGCCTGGGACATGAGTTAGTAGAATGTGATGATGTAATTCTACTGCATGAGGAATGAGTTAGTAGTGACTAATGATGTAGTGTTACTACCCGAAACATGAGTTAGTAGTATCTGATGATACAGCTCCACTGCCGGAGGAATGAGTTAGTGGTATCTGGTGATGTAGCTCTAGTGCCTGAGGAATGAGTTAGTAGTATCTGATGAGGTAGTTCTACTGCCTGAGGGATGAGTTAGTAGTATCTGATGATGTTGTTCTACTGCCTGAGGCATGAGTTAGTGGTATCTGATGATGTACTTCTAATGCCTGGGACATGAGTTAGTAGTATCTGGTGAGGTAGTTCTGCTGCCTGAGGCATGAGTTAGTAGTATCTGATGATGCAGTTCTACTGCTTGAGGCATGTGTTAGTAGTATCTGATGATGTAGTTCTACTCCCCGAGGCATGAGTTAGTAGTATCTGATGATACAGCTCTACTGCTCAAGGCATGAGTTAGTGGTATCTGATGATGTACTTCTAATGCCTGGGACATGAGTTAGTGGAATGTGATGATGTAATTCTACTGCATGAGGGATGAGTTAGTAGTGACTAATGATGTAGTGTTACTGCCCGAAGCATGAGTTAGTAGTATCTGATGATACAGCTCCACTGCCCGAGGCATGAGTTAGTGGTATCTGGTGATGTAGCTCTAGTGCCTGAGGAATGAGTTAGTAGTATCTGATGAGGTAGTTCTACTGCTTGAGGCATGAGTTAGTAGTATCTGATGATGTTGTTCTACTGCCTGAGGCATGAGCTATTGGTATCTGATGATGTAGTGTTACTGCCAGAGGCATGAGCTAGTAATATGTCATGATACAGCACTACTGCCCGAGGCATGAGTTAGTAGCATCTGATGATGTAGTTCCATTGCCTGAGGTATGAGTTAGTAGTATCTGATGGTGTAGTTGTACTGCCTGAGGCTTGTTAGTAGTATATGATGGTATCTGATGGTAGTTCTACTGCCTGAGGGATGTTAGCAGTATCTGATGGTGTAGTTCTAATGCCCGAGGGATGAGCTAGTAGTATCTTATGATGTAGTGTTACTGACTGAAACATGAGCTACTGGCATCTGAAGATGTAGTGTTACTGTCAGAGTCATGAGTTAGCAATATGTGATAATACAGCACTACTGCCCAAGGCATGAGTTAGTAATAGGTGATTATGCAGCACTACTGCCCGAGGCATGAGTTAGTAGTATCTGATGATGTAGCTCTACTGCCTGAGGTATGAGTTAGTAGTTCCTGATGATGTAGTTCTACTGCTTGAGGCATGTTAATAGTATCTAATGATGTAGCTCTACTGCCCGAAGCATGAGTTAGTTGTATCTGATGATACAGCTCCAGTGCCTGAAGCATGAGTTAGTGGTATCTGATGATGTAGTTCTACTGCTTGAGGGATGGTTTAGTAGTGTCTGACAGATGTAGTGTTACTGCCTGATGCATGAGTAAGTAGTATCTGATGATGTAGCTCTACTGCCCGAGGATTGAGTTAGTAGTATCTGATGCTGTAGTTCTACTGCCTAAGGCATGAGTTAGTAGTATCAGATGATGTAGTTCTACTGCCCGAGGACTGAGTTAGTAGTATCTGATGATACAGTTCTAGTGCACAAGGCATGAGTTAGTGTTATTTGATTATGTACTTATAATGCCTGAGACATGAGTTAGTAGTATCTAAAGATGTAGTTCTATTGCTTGAGCCATTAGTTAGTGGTACTTGATGATGTACTTCTAATGCCTGAGACATGAGTTAGTAGTATCTGATGATGTAGTTCTATTGCTTGAGCCATGAGTTAGTTGTATCTGATGATGTAGCTCTATTGCCTGAGCCATTAGTTAGTAGTATCTGATGATGTGGTGCTACTGCCTGAGGCATTAGTAGCATCTGATGATGTAGTTCTACTGCCTGAGGCGTGTGTTAGCAGTGTCTGATGATGTAGTGTTTCTGCCTGAAGCATGAGTTCATAGTATCTGATGATACAGCTCTATTGCCTGAGGCATGAGTTAGTAGTATCTGATGATGTAGTTCTACTGCCCGAGGCATGAGTTAGTAGTATCTGATGATACAGCTCTACTACTCAAGGCATGGGTTAGTGGTATCTGATGATGTACTTCTAATGCCTGGGACAAGAGTTAGTAGTATGTGATGATGTAATTCTACTGCATGAGGGATGAGTTAGTAGTGACTGATGATGTAGTGTCACTGCCCAAGGAATGAGTTAGTAGTATATGATGATACAGCTCCACTGCCCGAGGCATGAGTTAGTGGTATCTGGTGATGTAGCTCTAGTGTCTGAGGCATGAGTTAGTAGTATCTGATGAGGTAGTTCTACTGCCTGAAGCACGAGTTAATAGTATCTAATGATGTTGTTCTACTGCTTGAGGCATGAGTTAGTAGTATCTGATGATGTAGTGTTACCACCTGAAACATGAGCTACTGGTATCTGATGATGTAGTGTTACTGCCAGAGGCATGCGTTAGTAATATGTAATGATACAGCACTACTGCCCGAGGCATGAGTTAGTAGTATCTGATGGTGTAGTTGTACTGCCTGAGGCGTGTTAGTAGTATCTGATGGTAGCTGATGGTAGTTCTACTGCCTGAGGGATGTTAGCAGTATCTGATGGTGTAGTTCTAATGCCCGAGGCATGAGCTAGTAGTATCTTATGATGTAGTGTTACTGACTGAAACATGAGCTACTGGTATCTGATGATGTAGTGTTACTGTAAGAGGCATGAGTTAGCAATATGTGATGATACAGCACTACTGCCCGAGACATGAGTTAGTAGTATCTAATGATGTAACTCTACTGCCAGAGGCATGAGTTAGTAATAGGTGATGATGCAGCACTACTGCCCGAGGCATGAGTTAGTAGTATATGATGATGTAGCTCTACTGCCTGAGGTATGAGTTAGTAGAACCTGATGATGTAGTTCTACTGCTTGAGGCATGTTAATAGTATCTGGTGATGTAGCTCTACTGCCCGAAGCATGTGTTAGTAGTATCTGGTGATGTAGCTCTACTGCCTGAGACATGAGTTAGTGGTATCTGATGATGTAGTTCTACTGCCCAAGGAATGACTTACTAGTATCTGATGTTGTAGTTCAACTGCCTGAGGCATGAGTTAATAGTATCTGATGATGTAGCTCTACGACCTGAGGCATGAGTTAGTAATATCTGATGCTGTAGTTCTACTGCCTAAGGCATATGTTAGTAGTATCAGATGATGTAGTTCTACTGCCTGAGGATTGAGTTAGTCGTATCTGATGATACAGCTCTGGTGCCCAAGGCATGAGTTAGTGTTATTTCATGATGTACTTCTAATGCCTAAGACATGAGTTAGTAGTATCTGATGATGTAGTTCTTTTGCTTAAGCCATGAGTTAGTGGTATTTGGTGATGTACTTCTAATGCCTGAGACACAAGTTAGTAGTATCTGATGATGCAGTTCTATTGCTTGAGCCATGAGTTAGTAGTATCTGATGATGTAGTTCTAATGCCTGAGCCATTAGTTAGTAGTATCTGATGATGTAGTTCTACTCCCTGAGGCGTGTGTTAGCAGTGTCTGATGATGTAGTGTTACTGCCTGAAGCATGAGTTCATAGTATCTGATGATACAGCTCTGTTGCCTGAGGGATGAGTTAGTAGTATCTGATGATGTAGTTCTACTGCCCGAGGCATGAGTTAGTAGTATTTGATGATACAGCTCTACTGCTCATGGCATGAGTTAGTGGTATCTGATGATGTACCTCTAATGTCTAGGACATGAGTTAGTAGTATCTGGGGAGGTAGTTCTACTGCCTGAGGCATGAGTTAGTAGTATCTGATGATCTAGCTCTACTGCTCAAGGTATGACTTAGTGGTATCTGATGATGTACTTCTAATGCCTGGGACATGAGATAGTAGAATGTGATGATGTAATTCTACTGCATGAGGGATGAGTTAGTAGTGACTAATGATGTAGTGTTACTGCCTGAAGCATGAGTTAGTAGAATCTGATGATACACCTCCACTTCCCGAGGCATGAGTTAGTGATATCTGGTGATGTAGCTCTAGTGCCTGAGGAATGAGTTAGTAGTATCTGATGAGGTAGTTCTACTGCCTGAGGCATGAGTTAGTAGTATCTGATGATGTTGTTCTAATGCCCGAGGCATGAGCTAGTAGTATCTTATGATGTAGTGTTACTGACTGAAACATGAGCTACTGGTATCTGATGATGTAGTGTTACTGTCAGAGGCATGAGTTAGCAATATGTGATGATACAGCACTACTGCCCGAGGCATGTGTTAGTAGTATCTGATGATGTAGTTCTACTGCCTGAGGCATGAGTTAGTAGTATCTGATGATACAGCTCTACTGCTCAAGGCATGCGTTAGTGGTATCTGATGATGTACTTCAAATGCCTGGGACATGAGTTAGTAGAATGTGATGATGTAATTCTACTGCATGAGGAATGAGTTAGTAGTGACTAATGATGTAGTGTTACTGCCCGAAGCATGAGTTAGTAGTATCTGATGATACAGCTCCACTGCCGGAGGAATGAGTTAGTGGTATCTGGTGATGTAGCTCTAGTGCCTGAGGAATGAGTTAGTAGTATCTTATGAGGTAGTTCTACTGCCTGAGGCATGAGTTAGTAGTATCTGATGATGTTGTTCTACTGCCTGAGGCATGAGTTAGTGGTATCTGATGATGTACTTCTAATGCCTGGGACATGAGTTAGTAGTATCTGGTGAGGTAGTTCTGCTGCCTGAGGCATGAGTTAGTAGTATCTGATGATGCAGTTCTACTGCTTGAGGCATGTGTTAGTAGTATCTGATGATGTAGTTCTACTCCCTGAGGCATGAGTTAGTAGTATCTGATGATACAGCTCTACTGCTCAAGGCATGAGTTAGTGGTATCTGATGATGTACTTCTAATGCCTGGGACATGAGTTAGTGGAATGTGATGATGTAATTCTACTGCATGAGGGATGAGTTAGTAGTGACTAATGATGTAGTGTTACTGCCCGAAGCATGAGTTAGTAGTATCTGATGATACAGCTCCACTGCCCGAGGCATGAGTTAGTGGTATCTGGTGATGTAGCTCTAGTGTCTGAGGCATGAGTTAGTAGTATCTGATGAGGTAGTTCTACTGCCTGAAGCATGAGTTAATAGTATCTGGTGATGTTGTTCTACTGCTTGAGGCATGAGTTAGTAGTATCTGATGATGTAGTGTTACTGCCTGAAACATGAGCTACTGGTATCTGATGATGTAGTGTTACTGCCAGAGGCATGCATTAGTAATATGTAATGATACAGCACTACTGCCCGAGGCATGAGTTAGTAGTATCTGATGGTGTAGTTGTACTGCCTGAGGCGTGTTAGCAGTATCTGATGGTAGTTCTACTGCCTGAGGGATGTTAGGAGTATCTGATGGTGTAGTACTAATGCCCGAGGCATGAGCTAGTAGTATCTTATGATGTAGTGTTACTGACTGAAACATGAGCTACTGGTATCTGATGATGTAGTGTTACTGTCAGAGGCATGAGTTAGCAATATGTGATGATACAGCACTACTGCCCGAGGCATGTGTTAGTAGTATCTGATGATGTAGTTCTACTGCCCGAGGCATGAGTTAGTAGTATCTGATGATACAGCTCTACTTCTCAAGGCATGCGTTAGTGGTATCTGATGATGTACTTCAAATGCCTGGGACATGAGTTAGTAGAATGTGATGATGTAATTCTACTGCATGAGGAATGAGTTAGTAGTGACTAATGATGTAGTGTTACTACCCGAAACATGAGTTAGTAGTATCTGATGATACAGCTCCACTGCCGGAGGAATGAGTTAGTGGTATCTGGTGATGTAGCTCTAGTGCCTGAGGAATGAGTTAGTAGTATCTGATGAGGTAGTTCTACTGCCTGAGGGATGAGTTAGTAGTATCTGATGATGTTGTTCTACTGCCTGAGGCATGAGTTAGTGGTATCTGATGATGTACTTCTAATGCCTGGGACATGAGTTAGTAGTATCTGGTGAGGTAGTTCTGCTGCCTGAGGCATGAGTTAGTAGTATCTGATGATGCAGTTCTACTGCTTGAGGCATGTGTTAGTAGTATCTGATGATGTAGTTCTACTCCCCGAGGCATGAGTTAGTAGTATCTGATGATACAGCTCTACTGCTCAAGGCATGAGTTAGTGGTATCTGATGATGTACTTCTAATGCCTGGGACATGAGTTAGTGGAATGTGATGATGTAATTCTACTGCATGAGGGATGAGTTAGTAGTGACTAATGATGTAGTGTTACTGCCCGAAGCATGAGTTAGTAGTATCTGATGATACAGCTCCACTGCCCGAGGCATGAGTTAGTGGTATCTGGTGATGTAGCTCTAGTGCCTGAGGAATGAGTTAGTAGTATCTGATGAGGTAGTTCTACTGCTTGAGGCATGAGTTAGTAGTATCTGATGATGTTGTTCTACTGCCTGAGGCATGAGCTATTGGTATCTGATGATGTAGTGTTACTGCCAGAGGCATGAGCTAGTAATATGTCATGATACAGCACTACTGCCCGAGGCATGAGTTAGTAGCATCTGATGATGTAGTTCCATTGCCTGAGGTATGAGTTAGTAGTATCTGATGGTGTAGTTGTACTGCCTGAGGCTTGTTAGTAGTATATGATGGTATCTGATGGTAGTTCTACTGCCTGAGGGATGTTAGCAGTATCTGATGGTGTAGTTCTAATGCCCGAGGGATGAGCTAGTAGTATCTTATGATGTAGTGTTACTGACTGAAACATGAGCTACTGGCATCTGAAGATGTAGTGTTACTGTCAGAGTCATGAGTTAGCAATATGTGATAATACAGCACTACTGCCCAAGGCATGAGTTAGTAATAGGTGATTATGCAGCACTACTGCCCGAGGCATGAGTTAGTAGTATCTGATGATGTAGCTCTACTGCCTGAGGTATGAGTTAGTAGTTCCTGATGATGTAGTTCTACTGCTTGAGGCATGTTAATAGTATCTAATGATGTAGCTCTACTGCCCGAAGCATGAGTTAGTTGTATCTGATGATACAGCTCCAGTGCCTGAAGCATGAGTTAGTGGTATCTGATGATGTAGTTCTACTGCTTGAGGGATGGTTTAGTAGTGTCTGACAGATGTAGTGTTACTGCCTGATGCATGAGTAAGTAGTATCTGATGATGTAGCTCTACTGCCCGAGGATTGAGTTAGTAGTATCTGATGCTGTAGTTCTACTGCCTAAGGCATGAGTTAGTAGTATCAGATGATGTAGTTCTACTGCCCGAGGACTGAGTTAGTAGTATCTGATGATACAGTTCTAGTGCACAAGGCATGAGTTAGTGTTATTTGATGATGTACTTCTAATGCCTGAGACATGAGTTAGTAGTATCTGATGATGTAGTTCTATTGCTTGAGCCATGAGTTAGTGATATTTGATGATGTACTTCTAATGCCTGAGACATGAGTTAGTAGTATCTGATGATGTAGTTCTATTGCTTGAGCCATGAGTTAGTAGTATCTGATGATGTAGCTCTATTGCCTGAGCCCTTAGTTAGTAGTATCTGATGATGTGGTGCTACTGCCTGAGGCATTAGTAGCATCTGATGATGTAGTGTTACTGTCTGAAACATGAGTTCATAGTATCTGATGATACAGCTCTATTGCCTGAGGCATGAGTTAGTAGTATCTGATGATGTAGTTCTACTGCCCGAGGCATGAGTTAGTAGTATCTGATGATACAGCTCTACTGCTCAAGGCATGGGTTAGTGGTATTTGATGATGTACTTCTAATGCCTGGGACAAGAGTTAGTAGTATGTGATGATGTAATTCTACTGCATGAGCGATGAGTTAGTAGTGATTGATGATGTAGTGTCACTGCCCGAGGAATGAGTTAGTAGTATCTGATGATACAGCTCCACTGCCCGAGGCATGAGTTAGTGGTATCTGGTGATGTAGCTCTAGTGTCTGAGGCATGAGTTAGTAGTATCTGATGAGGTAGTTCTACTGCCTGAAGCATGAGTTAATAGTATCTGATGATGTTGTTCTACTGCTTGAGGCATGAGTTAGTAGTATCTGATGATGTAGTGTTACCGCCTGAAACATGAGCTACTGGTATCTGATGATGTAGTGTTACTGCCAGAGGCATGCATTAGTAATATGTAATGATACAGCACTACTGCCCAAGGCATGAGTTAGTAGTATCTGATGGTGTAGTTGTACTGCCTGGGGCATGTTAGTAGTATCTGATGGTATCTGATGGTAGTTCTACTGCCTGAGGGATGTTAGCAGTATCTGATGGTGTAGTTCTAATGCCCGAGGCATGAGCTAGTAGTATCTTATGATGTAGTGTTACTGACTGAAACATGAGCTACTGGTATCTGATGATGTAGTGTTACAGTCAGAGGCATGAGTTAGCAATATGTGATGATACAGCACTACTGCCTGAGGCATGAGTTAGTAGTATCTAATGATGTAGCTCTACTGCCAGAGGCATGAGTTAGTAATAGGTGATGATGCAGCACTACTGCCCGAGGCATGAGTTAGTAGTATATGATGATGTAGCTCTACTGCCTGAGGTATGAGTTACTAGAACCTGATGATGTAGTTCTACTGCTTGAGGCATGTTAATAGTATCTGGTGATGTAGCTCTACTGACCGAAGTATGAGTTAGTAGTATCTGGTGATGTAGCTCTACTGCCTGAGACATGAGTTAGTGGTATCTGATGATGTAGTTCTACTGCCCAAGGCATGAGTTACTAGTATCTGATGTTGTAGTTCAACTGCCTGAGGCATGAGTTAATAGTATCTGATGATGTAGCTCTACTACCTGAGGCATGAGTTAGTAATATCTGATGCTGTAGTTCTACTGCCTAAGGCATATGTTAGTAGTATCAGATGATGTAGTTCTACTGCCTGAGGATTGAGTTAGTCGTATCTGATGATACAGCTCTGGTGCCCAAGGCATGAGTTAGTGTTATTTCATGATGTACTTGTAATGCCTAAGACATGAGTTAGTAGTATCTGATGATGTAGTTCTTTTGCTTAAGCCATGAGTTAGTGGTATTTGATGATGTACTTCTAATGCCTAAGACATGAGTTAGTAGTATCTGATGATGCAGTTCTATTGCTTGAGCCATGAGTTAGTAGTATCTGATGATGTAGTTCTAATGCCTGAGCCATTAGTTAGTAGTATCTGATGATGTAGTTCTACTCCCTGAGGCGTGTGTTAGCAGTGTCTGATGATGTAGTGTTACTGCCTGAAGCATGAGGTCATAGTATCTGATGATACAGCTCTGTTGCCTGTGGCCTGAGTTAGTAGTATCTGATGATGTAGTTCTACTGCCCGAAGCATGAGTTAGTAGTATCTGATGATACAGCTCTACTGCTCATGGCATGAGTTAGTGGTATCTGATGATGTACTTCTAATGCCTGGGACATGAGTTAGTAGTATCTGGTGAGGTAGTTCTGCTGCCTGAGGCATGAGTTAGTAGTATCTGATTATGTAGTTCTACTGCTTGAGGCATGTGTTAGTAGTATCTGATGATGTCGTTCTACTGCCTGAGGCATGAGTTAGTAGTATCTGATGATACAGCTCTGGTGCCCAAGGCATGAGTTAGTGTTATTTCATGATGTACTTCTAATGCCTAAGACATGAGTTAGTAGTATCTGATGATGCAGTTCTATTGCTTGAGCCATGAGTTAGTAGTATCTGATGATGTAGTTCTAATGCCTGAGCCATTAGTTAGTAGTATCTGATGATGTAGTTCTACTCCCTGAGGCGTGTGTTAGCAGTGTCTGATGATGTAGTGTTACTGCCTGAAGCATGAGGTCATAGTTTCTGATGATACAGCTCTGTTGCCTGTGGCCTGAGTTAGTAGTATCTGATGATGTAGTTCTACTGCCCGAAGCATGAGTTAGTAGTATCTGATGATACAGCTCTACTGCTCATGGCATGAGTTAGTGGTATCTGATGATGTACTTCTAATGCCTGGGACATGAGTTAGTAGTATCTGGTGAGGTAGTTCTGCTGCCTGAGGCATGAGTTAGTAGTATCTGATTATGTAGTTCTACTGCTTGAGGCATGTGTTAGTAGTATCTGATGATGTAGTTCTACTGCCTGAGGCATGAGTTAGTAGTATCTGATGATACAGCTCTACTGCTCAAGGCATGAGTTAGTGGTATCTGATGATGTACTTCTAATGCCTGGGACATGAGTTAGTAGAATGTGATGATGTAATTCTACTGCATGAGGGATGAGTTAGTAGTGACTAATGATGTAGTGTTACTGCCCGAAGCATGAGTTAGTAGTATCTGATGATACAGCTCCACTGCCCGAGGCATGAGTTAGTGGTATCTGGTGATGTAGCTCTAGTGCCTGAGGAATGAGTTAGTAGTATCTGATGAGGTAGTTCTACTGCTTGAGGCATGAGTTAGTAGTATCTGATGATGTTGTTCTACTGCCTGAGGCATGAGCTATTGGTATCTGATGATGTAGTGTTACTGCCAGAGGCATGAGCTAGTAATATGTCATGATACAGCACTACTGCCCGAGGCATGAGTTAGTAGCATCTGATGATGTAGTTCCATTGCCTGAGGTATGAGTTAGTAGTATCTGATGGTGTAGTTGTACTGCCTGAGGCTTGTTAGTAGTATATGATGGTATCTGATGGTAGTTCTACTGCCTGAGGGATGTTAGCAGTATCTGATGGTGTAGTTCTAATGCCCGAGGGATGAGCTAGTAGTATCTTATGATGTAGTGTTACTGACTGAAACATGAGCTACTGGCATCTGAAGATGTAGTGTTACTGTCAGAGTCATGAGTTAGCAATATGTGATAATACAGCACTACTGCCCGAGGCATGAGTTAGTAGTATCTGATGATGTAGCTCTACTGCCTGAGGTATGAGTTAGTAGTTCCTGATGATGTAGTTCTACTGCTTGAGGCATGTTAATAGTATCTATTGATGTAGCTCTACTGCCCGAAGCATGAGTTAGTTGTATCTGATGATACAACTCCAGTGCCTGAGGCATGAGTTAGTGGTATCTGATGATGTAGTTCTACTGCTTGAGGGATGATTTAGTAGTGTCTGACAGATGTAGTGTTACTGCCTGATGCATGAGTAAGTAGTATCTGATGATGTAGCTCTACTGCCCGAGGATTGAGTTAGTAGTATCTGATGCTGTAGTTCTACTGCCTAAGGCATGAGTTAGTAGTATCAGATGATGTAGTTCTACTGCCCGAGGACTGAGTTAGTAGTATCTGATGATACAGTTCTAGTGCACAAGGCATGAGTTAGTGTTATTTGATGATGTACTTCTAATGCCTGAGACATGAGTTAGTAGTATCTGATGATGTAGTTCTATTGCTTGAGCCATGAGTTAGTAGTATCTGATGATGTAGCTCTATTGCCTGAGCCATTAGTTAGTAGTATCTGATGATGTGGTGCTACTGCCTGAGGCATTAGTAGCATCTGATGATGTCGTTCTACTGCCTGAGGCGTGTGTTAGCAGTGTCTGATGATGTAGTGTTACTGCCTGAAGCATGAGTTCATAGTATCTGATGATACAGCTCTATTGCCTGAGGCATGAGTTAGTAGTATCTGATGATGTAGTTCTACTGCCCGAGGCATGAGTTCGTAGTATCTGATGATACAGCTCTACCGCTCAAGGCATGGGTTAGTGGTATCTGATGATGTACTTCTAATGCCTGGGACAAGAGATAGTAGTATGTGATGATGTAATTCTACTGCATGAGGGATGAGTTAGTAGTGACTGATGATGTAGTGCCACTGCCCGAGGAATGAGTTAGTAGTATCTGATGATACAGCTCCACTGCCCGAGGCATGAGTTAGTGGTATCTGGTGATGTAGCTCTAGTGTCTGAGGCATGAGTTAGTAGTATCTGATGAGGTAGTTCTACTGCCTGAAGCATGAGTTAATAGTATCTGATGATGTTGTTCTACTGCTTGAGGCATGAGTTAGTAGTATCTGATGATGTAGTGTTACTGCCTGAAACATGAGCTACTGGTATCTGATGATGTAGTGTTACTGCCAGAGGCATGCATTAGTAATATATAATGATACAGCACTACTGCCCGAGGCATGAGTTAGTAGTATCTGATGGTGTAGTTGTACTGCCTGAGGCGTGTTAGCAGTATCTGATGGTAGTTCTACTGCCTGAGGGATGTTAGCAGTATCTGATGGTGTAGTTCTAATGCCCGAGGCATGAGCTAGTAGTATCTTATGATGTAGTGTTACTGACTGAAACATGAGCTACTGGTATCTGATGATGTAGTGTTACTGTCAGAGGCATGAGTTAGCGATATGTGATGATACAGCACTACTGCCCGAGGCATGAGTTATTAGTATCTAATGATGTAGCTCTACTGCCAGAGGCATGAGTTAGTAATAGGTGATGATGCAGCACTACTGCCCGAGGCATGAGTTAGTAGTATATGATGATGTAGCTCTACTGCCTGAGGTATGAGTTAGTAGAACCTGATGATGTAGTTCTACTGCTTGAGGCATGTTAATAGTATCTGGTGATGTAGCTCTACTGCCCGAAGCATGAGTTAGTAGTATCTGGTGATGTAGCTCTACTGCCTGAGACATGAGTTAGTGGTATCTGATGATGTAGTTCTACTGCCCAAGGCATGAGTTACTAGTATCTGATGTTGTAGTTCAACTGCCTGAGGCATGAGTTAATAGTATCTGATGATGTAGCTCTACTACCTGAGGCATGAGTTAGTAATATCTGATGCTGTAGTTCTACTGCCTAAGGCATATGTTAGTAGTATCAGATGATGTAGTTCTACTGCCTGAGGATTGAGTTAGTCGTATCTGATGATACAGCTCTGGTGCCCAAGGCATGAGTTAGTGTTATTTCATGATGTACTTCTAATGCCTAAGACATGAGTTAGTAGTATCTGATGATGTAGTTCTTTTGCTTAAGCCATGAGTTAGTGGTATTTGATGATGTACTTCTAATGCCTGAGACACGAGTTAGTAGTATCTGATGATGCAGTTCTATTGCTTGAGCCATGAGTTACTAGTATCTGATGATGTAGTTCTAATGCCTGAGCCATTAGCTAGTAGTATCTGATGATGTAGTTCTACTCCCTGAGGCGTGTGTTAGCAGTGTCTGATGATGTAGTGTTACTGCCTGAAGCATGAGGTCATAGTATCTGATGATACAGCTCTGTTGCCTGAGGCCTGAGTTAGTAGTATCTGATGATGTAGTTCTACTGCCTGAGGCATGAATTAGTAGTATCTGATGATACAGCTCTACTGCTCGTGGCATGAGTTAGTGGTATCTGATGATGTACTGCTAATGCCTGGGACATGAGTTAGTAGTATCTGGTGAGGTAGTTCTACTGCCTGAGGCATGAGTTAGTAGTGCCTTATGATGTAATTCTACTGCATGAGGGATGAGTTAGTAGTGACTAATGATGTAGTGTTACTGCCCGAAGCATGAGTTAGTAGTATCTGATGATACAGCTCCACTGCCCGAGGCATGAGTTAGTGGTATCTGGTGATGTAGCTCTAGTGCCTGAGGAATGAGTTAGTAGTATCTGATGAGGTAGGTCTACTGCTTGAGGCATGAGTTAGTAGTATCTGATGATGTTTTTCTACTGCCTGAGGCATGAGCTATTGGTATCTGATGATGTAGTGTTACTGCCAGAGGCATGAGCTAGTAATATGTCATGATACAGTACTACTGCCCGAGGCATGAGTTAGTAGCATCTGATGATGTAGTTCCATTGCCTGAGGTATGAGTTAGTAGTATCTGATGGTGTAGTTGTACCGCCTGAGGCTTGTTAGTAGTATCTGATGGTATCCGATGGTAGTTCCACTGCCTGAGGGATGTTAGCAGTATCTGATGGTGTAGTTCTAATGCCCGAGGGATGAGCTAGTAGTATCTTATGATGTAGTGTTACTGACTGAAACATGAGCTACTGGCATCTGAAGATGTAGTGTTACTGTCAGAGTCATGAGTTCGCAATATGTGATAATACAGCACTACTGCCTGAGGCATGAGTTAGTAATAGGTGATGATGCAGCACTACTTCCCGAGGCATGAGTTAGTAGTATCTGATGATGTAGCTCTACTGCCTGAGGTATAAGTTAGTAGTTCCTGATGATGTAGTTCTACTGCTTGAGGCATGTTAATAGTATCTAATGATGTAGCTCTACTGCCCGAAGCATGAGTTAGTAGTATCTGATGATACAGCTCCAGTGCCTGAGGCATGAGTTAGTGCTATCTGATGATGTAGTTCTACTGCTTAAGGGATGGTTTAGTAGTGTCTGACAGATGTAGTGTTACTGCCTGATGCATGAGTAAGTAGTATCTTATAAGGTAGCTCTACTGCCCGAGGATTGAGTTAGTAGTATCTGATGCTGTAGTTCTACTGCCTAAGGCATGAGTTAGTAGTATCAGATGATGTAGCTCTACTGCCCAAGGATTGAGTTAGTAGTATCTGATGATACAGTTCTAGTGCACAAGGCATGAGTTAGTGTTATTTGATGATGTACTTCTAATGCCTGAGACATGAGTTAGTAGTATCTGATGATGTAGTTCTACTGCTTGAGCCATGAGTTAGTGGTATTTGATGATGTGCTTCTAATGCCTGAGACATGAGTTAGTAGTATCTGATGATGTAGCTCTATTGCCTGAGCCATTAGTTAGTAGTATCTGATGATGTGGTGCTACTGCCTGAGGCATTAGTAGCATCTGATGATGTAGTTCTACTGCCTGAGGCATGTGTTAGAAGTGTCTGATGATGTAGTGTTACTGCCTGAAGCATGAGTTCATAGTATCTGATGATACAGCTCTAATGCCTGAGGCATGACTTAGTAGTATCTGATGATGTAGTTCTACTGCCCGAGGCATGAGTTAGTAGTACCTGATGATACAGCTCTACTGCTCAAGGCATGGGTTAGTGGTATCTGATGATGTACTTCTAATTCCTGGGACAAGAGTTAGTAGTATGTGATGATGTAATTCTACTGCATGAGGGATGAGTTAGTAGTGACTGATGATGTAGTGTCACTGCCCGAGGAATGAGTTAGTAGTAGCTGATGATACAGCTCCACTGCCCGAGGCATGAGTTAGTGGTATCTGGTGATGTAGCTCTAGTGTCTGAGACATGAGTTAGTAGTATCTGATGAGGTAGTTCTACTGCCTGAAGCATGAGTTAATAGTATCTGATGATGTTGTTCTACTGCTTGAGGCATGAGTTAGTAGTATCTGATGATGTAGTGTTACCGCCTGAAACATGAGCTACTGGTATCTGATGATGTAGTGTTACTGCCAGAGGCATGCGTTAGTAATATGTAATGATACAGCACTACTGCCCGAGGCATGAGTTAGTAGTATCTGATGGTGTAGTTGTACTGCCTGAGGCATGTTTGTAGTATCTGATGGTATCTGATGGTAGTTCTACTGCCTGAGGGATGTTAGCAGTATCTGATGGTGTAGTTCTAATGCCCGAGGCATGAGCTAGTAGTATCTTATGATGTAGTGTTACTGACTGAAACATGAGCTACTGGTATCTGATGATGTAGTGTTACTGTCAGAGGCATGAGTTAGCAATATGTGATGATACAGCACTACTGCCCGAGGCATGAGTTAGTAGTATCTAATGATGTAGCTCTACTGCCAGAGGCATGAGTTAGTAATAGGTGATGATGCAGCACTACTGCCCGAGGCATGAGTAAGTAGTATATGATGATGTAGCTCTACTGCCTGAGGTATGAGTTAGTAGAACCTGATGATGTAGTTCTACTGCTTGAGGCATGTTAATAGTATCTGGTGATGTAGCTCTACTGCCCGAAGCATGAGTTAGTAGTATCTGGTGATGTAGCTCTACTGCCTGAGACACAAGTTAGTGGTATCTGATGATGTAGTTCTACTGCCCAAGGCATGTGTTACTAGTATCTGATGTTGTAGTTCAACTGCCTGAGGCATGAGTTAGTAGTATCTGATGATGTAGCTCTACTACCTGAGGCATGAGTTAGTAATATCTGATGCTGTAGTTCTACTGCCTAAGGCATATGTTAGTAGTATCAGATGATGTAGTTCTACTGCCTGAGGATTGAGTTAGTCGTATCTGATGATACAGCTCTGGTGCCCAAGGCATGAGTTAGTGTTATTTCATGATGTACTTCTAATGCCTAAGACATGAGTTAGTAGTATCTGATGATGTAGTTCTTTTGCTTAAGCCATGAGTTAGTGGTATTTGATGATGTACTTCTGATGCCTGAGACACGAGTTAGTAGTATCTGATGATGCAGTTCTATTGCTTGAGCCATGAGTTAGTAGTATCTGATGATGTAGTTCTAATGCCTGAGCCATTAGTTAGTAGTATCTGATGATGTAGTTCTACTCCCTGAGGCGTGTGTTAGCAGTGTCTGATGATGTAGTGTTACTGCCTGAAGCATGAGTTCATAGTATCTGATGATACAGCTCTATTGCCTGAGGCATGAGTTAGTAGTATCTGATGATGTAGTTCTACTGCCCGAGGCATGAGTTAGCAGTATCTGATGATACAACTCTACTGCTCATGGCATGAGTTAGTGGTATCTGATGATGTACTTCTAATGCCAGGGACATGACTTAGTAGTATCTGGTGAGGTAGTTCTACTGCCTGAGGCATGAGTTAGTAGTATCTGATGATGTAGTTCTACTGCTTGAGGCATGTGTTAGTAGTATCTGATGATGTAGTTCTACTGCCCGAGGCATGAGTTAGTAGTATCTGATGATACAGCTCTACTGCTCAAGGCATGAGTTAGTGGCATCTGATGATGTACTTCTAATGCCGGGGACATGAGTTAGTAGAATGTGATGATGTAATTCTACTGCATAAGGGATGAGTTAGTAGTGACTAATGATGTAGTGTTACTGCCTGAAGCATGAGTTAGTAGTATCCGATGATACAGCTCCACTGCCCGAGGCATGAGTTAGTGGTATCTGGTGATGTAGCTCTAGTGCCTGAGGAATGAGTTAGTAGTATCTGATGAGGTAGTTCTACTGCCTGAGGCATGAGTTAGTAGTATCTGATGATGTTGTTCTACTGCCTGAGGCATGAGCTATTGGTATCTGATGATGTAGTGTTACTGCCAGAGGCATGAGCTAGTAATATGTCATGATACAGCACTACTGCCCGAGGCATGAGTTAGTAGTATCTGATGATGTAGTTTCATTGCCTGAGGTATGAGTTAGTAGTATCTGATGGTGTAGTTGTACTGCCTGAGGCTTGTTAGTAGTATCTGATGGTATCTGATGGTAGTTCTACTGCCTGAGGGATGTTAGCAGTATCTGATGGTGTAGTTCTAATGACCGAGGGATGAGCTAGTAGTATCTTATGATGTAGTGTTACTGACTGAAACATGAGCTACTTGCATCTGGAGATGTAGTGTTACTGTCAGAGTCATGAGTTAGCAATATGTGATAATACAGCACTACTGCCTGAGGCATGAGTTAGTAATAGGTGATGATGCAGCACTACTGCCCGAGGCATGAGTTAGTAGTATCTGATGATGTAGCTCTACTGCCTGAGGTATGAGTTAGTAGTTCCTGATTATGTAGTTCTACTGCTTGAGGCATGTTAATAGTATCTAAAGATGTAGCTCTACTGCCCAAAGCATGAGTTAGTAGTATCTGGTGATGTAGCTCTACTGCCTGAGACATGAGTTAGTAGTATCTGATGATGCAGTTTTACTGCCCAAGGCATGAGTTAATAGTATCTGATGATACAGCTCTCCTGCCCGAAGCGAGAGTTAGTGGTATCTGATGGTGTAGCTCTAACGCCTGAGGCATGAGCGAGTAGTATGTGATGATGTAGTTCTACTGCCTGGGGTATGTGTTAGTAGTATCTGATGGCGCAGTTCTACTGCCTGAGGCATGCTGGTAGTAGTTGATGGTGTAGCTCTACTGCCTGAGGCATGATTTAATAGTATCCCCGATCATGTGTATGATCTGGAAACTCATTTCTTTGAATAAAAAATAAAAAACAATAACGATGCAAGTCTTCTCCGGAAATAGAACACAGAACGCCACTCCTGGCTAAAAAAACAATTCCCTCTAATGACAATTTTAAGAACGAACTTAAGTCCTCCCGTTCCTGCATCCTTACCACCAGCTGTGGCTGGGTGCAAGTCAGCCTTTGCGGAATGGCTAGGGTTAAGAGGCCCCAGGAACGACCATCGCCAGCTATCTTTGGGATGCTATACGAGAAGGTCAAAACCCAACTGCATTTCTCATTCTTCCACATCTCCTCTTACCCTTAGAAAAAGAGGATGCCAGGATGCTGCCCAGACCTCAGCCTGGACCCAGCCATATGCAAATCAGTCTTGATCCTGCTCCCCATGCGAACAGTCCAGTACGAACTGACAGGCCTGGACAGGAAACAAGCACCCAGGGACCGGTTTGGGGCAGTGCTTAATTTGTACTTGTTGTTTCCGGTGCGGAGCAGCGGCACTTATTTTTGAGGGCCGGGGCTTATTCTTCTGCCTCAAGCATTTGCTGCAAGCAAAAGTCACATATGGGAAAGACGGAGGAAGGGAAAAACGAAAAAGCGTCACAAAGGGAGAAAGTAGAAAGCTGCAGGAGTGAGCTGAAGGGGCAGGGGTGGTCGTAAATGGATTGAAGAGTCTCAGATGGCTTCAGGATTACGCCACCTCAGTAGTCCGTGTTCACATATTTAATTGCAGCAGCCACGTGTTTAAGAGGAGGGCTTTGGGCACCAGCACCTTTTTATTGACAAATTAAGCACTGGTTTGGGGGTATCACCACTCATCAACCAGGCTAGCTTGAATCCACTGGTGCAGCAGCAAGGGACCCGCGCCTGCGCATACCCTGGCCACTTAGGACACACATAGCAACACCATTCAATCTTGGGCAGGAGCTCAGAAGCCCTTGTTCAATTAATTTTCGGGTCGTGTCTGGCAGCCTCTGTGTCTTAGTGGTGGATGAAGGAGAGGGGCCACAGGAGTTCACATCTAAAAAAGAGGAAAAGGCTCGAACCAGGTGAAAATCCACGTTTTGCGCACAGGGTTTTACTCCCTTAAGCACGAAGTGGAAGAGGATTGGGCCGGGGCTCATCCGTCCACCAAGAAGCCATGAGAGCGAGTACAAGGCGCTCAACGGCGCGAGCTGCATAGAAAGCATGGTTAGAGTGATATCATAGCGCCTGGTGACCGGGGCACTATGTTTTGAGTGCCAGACTCTCCCTTTCAGAAACAGGCGCCTCCTTGTATTCAGTACAACTGCCTCGAGTGATGCAAACTAAGACTGCAACTCCCAGAATGCAATAGGACGTGTAACCAACGCCCACAAATGGCCACATGCACGACACTCACTGCCCAACCCAGTGGCGTGACAAAGGTCCCCGAGCTCCAAGTGGTGGGGGGCCATTCCAGGTACTTTGCAAGGGCCCCCCTCAAGTTTCGTTAAGCCTTTGGCACAACGTAGGGTGAAAAGACATCGTCTTACGCCCAGGCCCTGCCGAGCACATCGGGGGTATTTCCAGACACCCATAAAGCGTCCTAGGGCTGTGACCGTCCCCCAGGACAATAACCCGCGGCAGAAGTAGTTTCCGAGCCCCCTTCCTCCCCTCCCTGAGGCAGTGCCAACAAAGGCCGCCCTTGAATGCGCGCACCTGGGCCAGGCGCCGGGTAGGCCGCATTCAGCGCCCGCGAAACCCTGGAGCCCCCGGCGCACCCGCCAACAATCCCCGCGCCTCAAGGACGCTCGGCCGGGCCAGGGAGAGGGAAGAATGGCGCACAGCTGTGAGAAGGAGCTGAGACAATGGACACGAGGGAGCCGCCTCCGATGCCACTACCGCACTGCAGTGCCGTGAAGCGAGATGGGGGCCGCAGTGCCATGAGGGGGCTGCGGCATGCTGCTGGGCGCGCCCGACCACCATTTGCCCCAGGGGGGATATGGGGCGAGGTTCCTGGCGCTTGCTTTAATCCATGATTGAAGCCATGTATCAGCGGGCACTACAATTCACACTCATTCGGAGCGAGTGTCCCACCTGTGGGACACGAGCCTGGCCTTTTTTTTGCTGACTGTGGCATTGGTCAGGCATTCAGTGGATTCAGAGGCCAAACCCACGGAACACCGCTAGTGCCGAGATAGCATCCGGAAAGAGCTCTCGAGTCTTGGTCAGCTCCATGCTTAAAGCTATGCATCAGCCGACACCTGAGTTCTCACTCATTGAGAGTGAGTGTCACACCTGTAAATCTTGGTAAGGGATTGAGGTGCTCATGAAACTAAAGGCCTAACTCAAGGCTACCACTGGCACCAACGAGGATGCTGGTTGAGAGACTTAATTGACTCAAAGGAGGAATTTCTGCATCCGCACCCACCTCAGTTCTCTGTCATTCGGAGCGAGTGTCACATGTCAAGGGCATATGTCCTGCATAGTTTTGATAAGGGGGTGCGGCATTGTGTGGGCTCTGAGCAGATTCAGAGGTCAAACCCAAGGTACACCACTGGTGCCGAGGCTCAGGTCGTGGTCAACTCCAGAGTTGCCTCAGTAAGGACCTCGTTCCTCATTGTGTTGGTCACACCTGAAAGTCATTACTTCTTGGTAAGAGACTATTGCATCGACTAGATGATCAGTGGAACCAAAGGCCAAATCCAAGATCCATCGCTGCCACAAAAGAGGTTGCGCAGTGAGACTCTTGGATCTTTATAAACTCGACGGTTGAAGCTGTGCATCAAGGGACACCACAATGCTCACTCCTTTGGAGTGGGAGTCACACATGTATTTGGATAGATTTGTGAAGGAGATTTAGCATCAAGTGAACTTTCAGTGGAAACGGAGCATAACACAAAGTCAACAAAGATATTGGGAGAGGCACTTAGGTCTGGGCTGACTCGCTCAACTCCTCTCTGTATCTCCAGACTCCTCACTTCCTGCTCACTAGGAGTGAACGTCACAGCAGTAAGGCCATTACAGCTTAATAATTCAGAGAAATGGCAGGGACATTGGGTGGAAACATGGTAGATCTAGAGCGCAATGCAAAACTGCACTGCTTGTGCGAACGGTGAATATTGATTATGCAGGTTAGTCTCCATTACTCCACAGAGGCACCTAAGTGTCAGTCAACGTTGGTAACTCTGCCAGGGGGCAGCCACAGGAGGTGGGCACTCAGTAATCCATAGGACGAGAACCCTTGGGTCTTGGTCAGCTCAACGATCGAAGTTCTGCCTTGGAAGATATCTCTAGTGTCATTCTTTTGGAGGCTCCCACACACATGTTGCCCATCAGACTTTGATATCTCACAAAAGGGGTTGTAGCACATAATGGGCACGGATCCTGAGCTCAGGCTCTTCCACAGGCACCAATGAGGAGGCGGCTTTGAGGTGATTCGAGGCTCACCTCCTGGATGTGTCTGAACTATCACTTCTTAGGAGTCTATTTCAAACATTTGTGCATTTATGCTTGACTCCAGCTGAGTGACCTGGGATGAACCAGAGCATGACTCAGTCGTCTACCACTGGTCCCAACAGAGGCCACTGGTCGAGGCTCTGAGCTGATTCAACGCACACAACTCTGCATCTGCCGACATGGAGGTTGGGAGTGAGTCTCACACGGGTGGGCTATAGGTCCTTGATATCTCTGATTTGGGTTGTTGCCTCCAATGGGTGATTGGGGTATCTTGGTTCCAAACCCAAACTTGTTTACTGGCACCAGCAGAAAGCCAAGACGACGCTCTTACGCCTTGTGAGGCATGAAGTTTGAAGTGCAAGTCATTCATTAGCAGTGACTTTCACACCTGTAGGCCATTAGAGGTTGATATCTTTGGCATAGGGCTGTGGAACCGGCAGGGATGATATGTGTATCCCGACACCAAACATCCTTGTAAGGGCCAGAAGAATAGTGGCTAAAGCTAAAACTCTACATCTTCAGAAGCATCAGCTGCCCAGCACTGGGAGTAAACAGCACAGTCAGTAGAACTGTGGACTCAGGTTGCGCAGGGTAGGGGCTCCTATACAGTGGCGCCCAAATCTGGGCTCCAACACTGGCACTTGAGAGGATACTGGACTAGGCTCATGGGCCTTTGACGACTCGATGCTCAAACCTCTTTTTTAAGTGTTACTCATGTGGAATGAGTTTTACAATTATGTGGTCTACTAAACAGCTGTGTGGACCCTTGCACACCTGATGTATGCCTGTGACCCAGCATGGATGCTCACAGTGTCATAGTAGGGGTGCCTTGGCTCTAATGGGGAGCAGGGTCAAGACTGATTTACATATGGCTGGGTCCAAACTGTGGTGGCACGGTGAGCAATAAAACAATGGACTTAACCCAGAACTGTGGCTGAGTGTGGACGTTTGACGATGCGCAGCATTCCGTTCATCATCTTTTTGTGTTGCTATTGGCTCTAATGTAAGCAAGGAAAATTGCTGCATGCCCGACAGAGGTGCTATGGACCCCTCATATCTCTTATATTGGGGTGCCCCGGTGCACTGATTCTATTGCATTATTGATAGCTATGCCTGTGGATGCTCACTGGATCTTGAGTCCATACTACGGTGTCACTCTCAGCCGGAGTGAGTGCCACACTGCAGAAGGCAGTCCCACCTCTCAACTGTTTCAAGTGCCCTGTTGATTTTAATGGAAGTGTTATTTTTCTGTAAAAATAGGGTTTTTCTCCATAATCTCACAGGTCTGGACTGTTAAAATTTAAGAATTCTGATGACCTTTCTCTAGCATAATGTTGGGCTCTCAGCAGACCCTGAGCCTCATCCATGCCCGAGTGATGAGAATGTGCATGAGACCTCTCCTTCCTTGAACATCGGTCAAAGGCGTCCACCTGATTGTAATGTAAACCTGCGTTGCTGGAGAGCAGGAATGTCTTTGTGCACAGAGCAAGGTCATTCCTTGACCACTTCAAAGATGGTCCTGAAAAAGCTCCATTGTTCCTGAACTGTAAAGAACACGAGGCTCCAAAGGTCAAAGGGAACATGTAGCTGCAGAATGTGGAAAATATTGCATTCATTCTAATTTCCTTGGTAACTGCAGCTTTCAGCCTGAAGATGTCAGGGCTTCACAGACCCTGGTCTCAACACCAGGCGAATTCATAGCCTGTAAACATTTTGTACACAGCATAGACTCAAAAAAATTGACGAATAACATCTCGAACCTGCATATGCTCTGTTTACAAAAATGCAAACTATATTTAAGTACCAAATCCAGCTGCTTACTTCCTACATCTCCTACTTCAGGAGAGAGTTCATTTAAGGCCAGATGTATCAAAGATCCGTTTTGCATTTCTTAAATAGCGAATTTTAAGAAATCGCTATTTAAGAAATGCAGAGTGGTATGTATGAAATTTGCGATTCGGTAATATACATTTCTTAAAATTTGCAATCGCTATTATCGAATTGCAATTAGAGAATGGGACTCCATTCATCCCTGAGGGCCTGTTGGCCCATAGGTGCAAATGGTTTTGCATTTCCCAGTTTGCGAATTCCAGTTAGGAATTTGCAAATTAGGTAATGCAAACCCCAGGGTGCTGGGGGCCTAAGGCCCCCTCTGATGCACCCCAAAAAAATATTTGCGGACATGTGAAGCACACACACGCCCTATGGGCATGTGTGCGCTACATGTCATTTTAAAAAATGCATTTTTAAAAATTGCACATGCTTACCACCAAATTGGGGGCCACATCTATAATCTAACCCTTTACGAATCGATAATAGCGATTTTTAAGAAATCGCTATTTCTGATTCGCAAAATGGTATGTATCATATTTGTGATTCGGTAATAGCGATTTCTTAAAAATCGCAAATGCTATTACCGAATCGCAAATTGCGATACAGACCCCATTCGCACCTGGGAGCCTGTAGGCCCATATTTGTGATTTTTTTTGCATTTCCCAAATTGCATATTCTTAACTGGAAAAGCTTCATACATGTACTTAAGAAATCGCAAATAAGGATTCCTTTTTTGTGATTTCTTATTTAGAGAATCGCAATTTGCGATTCTCTAAACGGGCTCGCAATTTTAAGAAATCGCTATTTTAGAGAGTCCTTAAAATTGCATTGCCAATGCCTTTCATACATACTGAAAGGCACTTTTGCATTCGCAAACGGGCATTCGCACCGTTTGCGAATGCAAAAAGGCTTGATACATGTGGTCCTGGATTTGGTGGTAATTGCATTTCCTAAATGTCCAATTCGCATTTAGAAAATGCTTGATGCATGTGCTTTGGAAATCGCAAATAGAAATTCCCTATGTGCGATTTCCTATTTAGAGAATCGTAATATGCGATTCTCTAAATGGGGTCGCAGTTTTAAGGAATCGCTATTTTAGCGATTCCTTAACATTGCACAGCGAATGCCTTTCATACATCTTGAAAGGCATTTTTGCATTCGCAAACGGTCGAATTTTGCGATTCGCACCGTTTGCGAATTAAAAATTGCTTGATACATCTGCCCGTAGTCTTTTAAACCCAGTCCTAGGATATTTGGGGCACGTTTTTTACAGTGATATTTATCTCAAGTCGAGATTATGATAATCTATATTTTGGAGACTGTATTTTTGTAAAAGATGGTCTTAGAGTCTCTGTTTTAAATTAACCTCTGGTTCAAGAAATAAGTTGCGCTGAAGCTCATGGTGTCTTCCAAGTGACCATCTTTCTCACTCTCAATCTAGTTAAGTAAGAAGGACAGTGGCTTGTTGTAGGCCTGGTCCAGAAGTCACACCATGTGTATGGACACTGGGCATGAAACAATAGTGCCAGCTGTGCCCAGTGTATGTATGGGTTCAGTGCGTGATCACCGTAGGATCGAGGAGAGCAACGTCTCGATCCAGAGATGAGACAATTAAGAATCACATATAAGGCCTGGGTGATCAACTCTGCTCTGCTGGTGGAGTCCAGGCTAAATCCACCAACCGCTGTGTGGTGGAATTTTTTCTTGTGCACGACCGAGAATTTACATCCCCTACCTCAATTTTCAGGAGCTAAGAGTGCACTCGGCACACTTCTCCCACCGGCGGCGGTCGCAGTCAGTTGCAACCATTCACGTCGGGAAAGGTGCTGCTCAAGTAGAAAATCTACCCGAGCGGCAGCAAAAGTATCTCAAGTGGTAGCGCTCTCTGGTGCGCCGTGTGGTGCTGCTCGAGCTTGTTTCTCAGAATGGAACAAGCTCCCAGCACTGAAATCAGCGTAACGTGCCAATGTCCGCCTAATCACAAAACTCAGTGGAATCTCGCAGAGCTTTTATGTAACTCCAAGGAATTCCGTGGATTAAAACTCTGCAAGTTCTGACCAGGCCTACCACACATGCATCTGTGTATGTGTGCATCTGTGCACATTTATGTGCGTTGTTGTGTCTATTTGACTTTATGTCACACTCTAATAAATAGTGTCACACCCTGAAGCCTTGTACTGGTTTAAAGAACCATCAAAAGTATAAGAAAGCGACCCATTATAAAGGGTTAATCGCTGTCAAAATTGTGTCTGTTCATGACAACATAGTGGCAATGTCCTAATAATAGTTACCCTTGCCATATTTTGGGTGGTCATGGTCCAACTGTTGCATACTGGCAGCCATCCTTGACATAATAGGAGATGACTGGGATAATTTTAGCCGTACCTGACCTAATTTTGCTCCATCATGTAATAATGGCCATACCTAATATATTGCGGGCATCCTGCCCAGTCTTGGCATAACAGTGGCCATTATTGGCAAATTCTAGTATCCGTAGTGTTATGGTGTAATCCATAAACTATGAGTGTAATTAGGAATTTGCGTGATTTGCTTTTACATAATTACATAAAATTTTGGCAAACTCATGCAAAATTACATAGGATTACATGAAATTACATGAAATACAAATCCGTCATTTTGCGCTATATGTTAGCGCAAAATTTATCCTCAGATCAATTTTTGATGCAAGAATGCATTTCACACTAAAAAAATAGTTAAAAAAACAAAAGCACAACGAACAACAGCGGCTCGTGTTCTTTTGTTCCCGGTTGTTCACGGTACACTTTTAGCACAAATGGCACATTCGCTGTAAATTTTTACCGCAAATGACACATAATCATACAAAACAGCAAAACAGTGTAAATTCAGAAATTTTCAGGAATAAGCATAATAGCAAATGTTATCACTGTAAACAGAGGCTACATCTGTTAAAATTACACTCTGACTATCCTAAATTAGCATTGAACTGTTAGCATTAAATGTGCTTTGGGAAAGCACCCTTTGGGCCTGATTTAGAGTTTGGCAGATGGGTTACTGCGTCACAAACGTGACGGATATCCCGTCCGCCTTATTACAATCTCCAAAGGCTATTATGGGATCGTAATACAGCAGACGGGGTACCCGTCATGTTTGTGAAGGAGTAACCCCCTCCACCAATTCAGGCCCTTTGTCTTTCTCAGCAGATACGTTTATGCAAATATACATATGTTTTTACTTTGGGCAAACAAACTCAATTTTCCAGAAGAAGACACTATTTCTGAAAAAAACTGATATTTTTCCTTCACAATTTCAGCTTTAATTTTTATAAAATGCACAACCCCCAAACATCAGCTTGTCATTTTCACCCAGTACTCACAAGTACAAATGCCTCCCATGCTCAGTTTCTGCTTCAAATACTGGGTATTACAATTAGGCCTGGTCACAATTTAAAAAATGACAGGTTAGTTTCCATAATGTCAATAATTTCACATTACACTTGTAACATGAAATTCCCGAAAATATGAAATTATCCCACTTTGCATAACTGTGTATTATTTGCAGTACGAATGTACTTCGAATGTGCCATTCATGGAAACAACGTACTGTGAACACACGTGAACAACAGAACAAGAGGGTCTGTTCCTCATGATGCTTTTCGTTTTCTGCACAATTTATTATTGCAGAATGCATCCCATCATCAATTATTAATTGTGAGTTAGATACTTTCTCTGGCGACTCAAATTTTATATTTTATTTGAGCAATAAGCCGTGATCTAGTGCATCAAATCGTATATCAGTCCATGAGGAGCTCTCTTCCCTGACTGAGATAGGATATCTGAGTCTAGTGGCCTAACTAGTTCTGCGTGATGACCTCTCTCTAAAGACTGACATCTGGATTAAGCCATCATGTTTTAGCAGCTTCCGGTGATGACGATGTGGATATCTCTTTTCAGTGAGGACTCTGTTATTGCACCCTTCTGCTGCCCCGATTAAGATATAATCTCTATTAGTCTATCACAATTTTATTACACTCTTCTCCTGCATATGCTAAGATATTATCTCTATTAGTGTATGTCTGTGTTATTACACCCTTCTCCTGCATAAATTAAAATATTATCTCTATCAGTGTTTCACTGTTACTACACCCGTCTACTGCCTGGATTAAGGTATCATCTCTATTAGATTATCACTGTGTTATTTCACCCTTCTCCAGCATAGGTTAAGATATTATCTCTAGTAGTGTATCACTGTGTTATTACACCCTTCTGCTGCCTAGATTAAGGTATCATCTCTATTACATTATCACTGTGTTATTACACCCTTCCGCTACCCGGATTAAGATATAATTTCTATTAGTGTATCACTATTTTACTACACCCTTCTCCTGCATAGGTTAGTATATTATCTCTATTAGTGTATCACTGTGTTATTACAACATTCTCCTGCATAGGTTAAAATATGATCTCTATCAGTGTATCACTGTTATTACACCCGTCTACTGCCTGGATTAAGGTATCATCTCTATTATCACTGTGTTATTATACCTTTCTCCAGCATAGGTTAAGATATTATCTCTGTCAGTGTATCACTGTGTTATTACACCCTTCTGCTGTCTGGGTTAGGGTATCATCTCGATTAGATTATCACTGTGTTATTACACTCTTCTCCAGTATAGGTTAAGATATTATCTTTATTAGTGTATCAATGTGTTATTACACTCTACTGCTGCCTGGGTTAGGGTATCATCTCTATTTAGATTATCACTGTGTTATTACACCCTTCTGCTGCCCGGATTAAGATATAATCTCTATTAGTGTATCACTATTATATTACACCCTTCTCCTGCATAGGTTAGGCTATTATCTCTATTAGTGTATCACTGTGTTATTACAACATTCTCCTGCATAGATTAAAATATGATCTCTATCAGTGTATCACTGTGTTATTACACCCTTCTGCTGCCTGGGTTAGGGTATCATCTCTATTTAGATTATCACTGTGTTATTACACCCTTCTGCTGCCCGGATTAAGATATAGGGGGTCATTCCGACCCCGGCGGGTGGCGGAAGCCGCCCGCCTGGCGGGAACCGCCAAAAGACCGTACCGCGGTCAAATGACCGCGGCGGTCATTCTGACTTTCCCGCTGGGCCGGCGGGCGACCGCCAGAAGGCCGCCCGCCGGCCCAGCGGGAAAGCCCCTTCAACAATGAAGCCGGCTCCGAATGGAGCCGGCGGAGTTGAAGGGGTGCGACGGGTGCAGTGGCACCCGTCGCGATTTTCAGTGTCTGCACAGCAGACACTGAAAATCTTTATGGGGCCCTGTTAGGGGGCCCCTGCACTGCCAATGCCAGTGGCATGGGCAGTGCAGGGGCCCCACGACACCCGTTCCCGCCATCCTGTTCCTGGCGGTAAGAACCGCCAGGAACAGGATGTCAGGAAGGGGGTCGGAATCCCCATGGCGGCGCTGCAAGCAGCACCGCCACGGAGGATTCCCTGGGCCAGGGGAAAACCGGCGGGAAACCGCCGGTTCCCCTTTTCTGACCGCGGCTTTACCGCTGCGGTCAGAATGGCCCAGGAAGCACCGCCGGCCTGTTGGCGATGCTTCCGCGGTCGACCACCAGGGTCAGAATGACCCCCATAATCTCTATTAGTGTATCACTATTATATTACACCCTTCTCCTGCATAGGTTAGGCTATTATCTCTATTAGTGTATCACTGTGTTATTACAACATTCTCCTGCATAGGTTAAAATATGAACTCTATCAGTGTATCACTGTTATTACACCCGTCTACTGCCTGGATTAAGGTATCTTCTCTATTATCACTGTGTTATTATACCCTTCTCCAGCATAGGTTAAGATATTATCTCTGTCAGTGTATCACTGTGTTATTACACCCTTCTGCTGTCTGGGTTAGGGTATCATCTCGATTAGATTATCACTGTGTAATTACACCCTTCTACTGCCTAGATTAAGATATCATCTCTTAGTGTATTGCTGTGTTATTACAATCTTCTCCTGCGCATATTAAAATATTATCTCTATTAGTGTATCTCTGTATTATTACACCCTTCTGCTGCCTGGATTAGTGTATCATCTCTATTAGATTATCACTGTGTTATTACACCCTTCTGCTGCCTGGATTAAGGTATAATCTCTATTAGATTACCACAGTGTTATTACACCTTTCTCCTTTTCCTTTCTCTCTATTAGAGTATCGCTGTTTTATTACACCTTTCTCCTGTGTAGGTTAAAATATTATCTCTGTCAGTGTATCACTGTCAGTACACCCTTCTGCTGCCTGGATTAAGGTACCATCTCTATTAGTGTATCACTGTGTTATTACACCATTCTGCTGCATAGGTTAGGTTATTATCTCTATTAGTGTATCACTGTTATTACACCCGTCTGCTGCCTGGATTAAGATATCATCTCCATTAGTTTATCACTGTGTTATTACACTCTTATGCTGCACGGGTTAAGATATTGGCCCTCATTATGACCCTTGCAGTGGCGGTCGGATCACCGCCAATGCGGCAGTCCGACTGCCACATTACGACTGCGGCAGCAGCACGGCAGTCGGATCCCCAACACCACAACATTTCCTCCACAGGACAGTGTGGCACTGCTGGCGGTCCTAATCCACCAGGGCAGCGCTGCAAGCAGCGCTGCCCTGGGGATTATGACTCCCTTCTCCACCAGCGGTTTCATGGCGGTAGCACTGCCATGAAACGGCTGGTGGAGATGTGGTGCAGGGGAGCCCCCTTGGTCAGCCCTGTTGCAAAGTCCACTGTCTGCTTTGCAGACAGTGAACTTCGCGATGGGTGCTTGTGCACCCTACGCACTAAAGCATTGCCGCTGGCTCTATTACAAGCCAGCGTCAATGCTGTAGGCCATTTCCCGCTGGGACAGCGGGCGGAAACTCAGTTTCCGCCTGCTGACTCAGCAGGAAACTCGTAATGGGGCCGGCAGGGAGGTGACCACACTGGCAGCAACCTACCTTTCAGGACTTCGGCAATAGGGCTTTTCCGTCCACCAAAGTCATAATGACCCCCATTATCTTCATTAGTGTATCACTGTGTAAAATTCTTCCCAGAAAGCCTGGATTAAGATATTATCTCTATTAGTGTATCACTGTTTTTACACCTATCTGCTGCCTGGATTGAAATATTTGTATTAGTGTATCACTGTTATTACACCCTTCTGCTGCATAGATTAAGATATTATCTCTATTAGTGTATCACTGTGTTATTACACCCTTCTTCAGCATTGGTTACAATATTATCTCTATTAGTGAATCACTGTGTTATTACACCCATCTGTTGCCTAGATGAAGCTACCATCTCTGTTAGATTATCACTGTGATATTACACCCTTCTCCTGCCCAGATTAAGATATTATCTCAGATAGTGTGTTACTGTATTAATACACCTGTCTCCTCCCTGGATTAAGGTATTATCTCTGTTAAATTATCACTGTGATATTACACCCTTCTCCTGCATAGATTAAGATAGTATATCTATTAGTGCATCACTGTGTTATTACAGCCATCTGTTGCCTAGATTAGGCTATCATCTCTATTAGTGTATCACTGTGATATTACACCCTTATGCTGCACAGGGTAAGATATTATCTCTATTAGTCTATAACTGTGTAAAATGCTTCCCAGGAGGCCTGGGTCGGGGCATCTCGTTGGGATTAGCTCCATCTGACTCTGAAACTTCACCATTTTGTGATAATCTTTTTCTGTTGTCTGGATTAGTGAATGAGATCACTGAGGGATGGGTGCTTCCTGGCTGCTGGATTAAGGTATCACAGTGAATGAATGATTAAATGGGTATCTTGTCAGCTCAGGGTTCACACAGAGGCATCTTGGCACTAAAACTGGGAACCCCAAGAAAGTGTAAATGAAAAGCTTAAGTGAGGAAGGCCATCAATTTTAGGTCACCAACTCAGAGAGCCACTAAAAGAAAGATGTTTCTTTGTAATGTGCACATACGGGCATCTGGATTAAGGTATCACTGCGCGACCAGATGCCTGTAATGGCTTAATTGGGAACCATATAGATTCATTATTTTGACTTTTTTACACTTGGCAACACTGTCTGGGCATTGGCAACACCTCATAAATACCAGTTTAATATCCAAATACAGCAATAAGCAACAGAAAGAAGCCCAGTCAAATTTTGCAAACAATCTTCCACAGCGAGGTTATACGTGTTGCTACGTTTTTAGTAACTTTTGAGCTACAAATATTTTTGGGTTAAAATCTGCAGATGAGGCAACAGCTAATGGACTATGCAAATGCAGCAAATCCATTTTATGCAAAAAAAGCTGTGGCTGCCCAATCGCACATTTACAGTGGCCATGATTATAAGTGACAGATGCAGCTTCATGCATAGGTACTAGCCATCTATACTTTGATATTATTCTAAATAATGTGGCTTTTGATTGTGCCTCTATAAGGCACTCTTATAATTCTATATTCCGAGGGCCCTGCTGCTGGCAAAGAATCTAATTCCCTCCAATACATTTTTGGTCCATCTTGTGGACTTACGTCGCTAGGAGATTGATGATTTTGATACTTTTTACAAATATATCTAGAGGTTGAGTCATGTTCTGGGAAAAAGTAAAGCTTTTATTGCTTTTCTAAATTCTAGATGGTGCCATAGGACTCATGCAGTGCGTCATTGATGAGGCCCAGTAAGGCATGAATCAGTCCATGGCTGCTTGTCATACGATGCAGTCCAGGTTGAACTGTTCCTATTGGCCCAGGGCCTTGGATGACTTGCATATAGTTGATCACTGTCTGTTGTGGAACAAGGAGCAAAAAACGATGGGCCTGAATACAGTATAGAGTAGTTACCAGCGGCTGACATTAATTCAAACATTTCACACATTACTTTTTTGTTTTTCTCATGGATAAGCATTTCAGCAGTGCTTAATTTGAGCCGGTGGTTTCCGGTGATCAGCCTTGGCACTTAATTGTCAATATCAGCACTTATGACAGTCGGCCACATGGTGGTGCTGTTGGTATAATTTGGATATGAGCACAACAACAGTTATTAGTTCAATATACATTTAATCAACTAATATCTGCCGCCAAAGCCGTTCTTATAGCTTTGAGGGCTTGGAATAGTCTGAAATTGTCACACTTATGGGAGCTTGAGGGTTAGCAGTTGTCTAACTAGTGTCGTTGGCAGCGCTTGCCCGGGCTTCCTGATGAGGTCCTGGCACGTATCTTTTTTATTTTATTTACAAATTAAGCACTGTGTCCAGGCAGGCCATTCCAAAGTGTGGCATTAGCCATCCTGTTAGTAGACCCCAAGCCCGACTCCATGCTGCAGCTAATCCCGCACGCAGAGATGGACCCCACTGGGGAAGCCGCTGTGATCAGGGTGAATGCACCAGGGTGGTTTAGGTTGCCACATAGCCAAGGATTAGCTGTGCTGCATCTAGTTTCCGTGTAAGTAAGGTAAGGCCATTATGATTTTAGATTGATTTCCTTTGTATGTGGTCTCTTTGTGAGATTCAGTTTTTACCTGCACCCAATAAAGCTCTTGCCACTCATGAGCTGGAGTCTGTGAACATTGGCACTGATGCAGGGCCGGACTGGCCATTCAGGCATTTTCCCGGTGAGCAGCAGGCTAGGGGGGCTACTTCCAGAGCAGACTGGGTCGCCACAACGCAATCATGCCCCAGTGGTTCCGCTCTGGGTCTCCTGCAGTGAGGAGCTGGTAGGAATAGTTTTTCCAGGGATGGTTTTGCCTCCACTGATGGTACCTTGTTGGACAGTGAAACACCAGGCCGAGGCATTATAAGAACAGCTTGTGTGCGCTCCAGGGGTTGGAAGTTTTTTCCACCAGTAAAGTTCTTGGTTATGCCCTTTTCAAATGATGCAAAGTGTACAAATTAATGTCGCCACGCTATACCCAAAGCAGTTTTTTTGTTTACTCCTTGTGAGATCATTTCCACCCCACTTTAATCACCAGACACGCTGGAAAAGATGTGCCAAACATTTCTTGTCAATTTTGCCGTTTGCACAATGGCATCTATTTGCAGATTTTTTCTTTGAAAGTTTACCTTTTTGTGGAGTTTTCCGTCCACAAGAGCAACACTTACAAATAAAAACTACAGGGCTCCCATTAGGAGTCAGGAGGCAATTCTGTTTAAGGTGAAAATCCGTTGTGGTAATAACCTTTTGCAATAATGCTCTATGCAGGAATACATCACTTTTCCTTCTGAAATATATAAGGAGGTAATCTCTTGAACTGTGGTAAATGCAAGCAGAAAACAGTCTCAAACGCCACTTTTCAGGTTTATTAGCAGTAAAAAGGGCACAAATTCGTATTGATGAGGTTATATCGAAACTGGAGATTACCCAGTGCGGAATTACCCCAGAGCACTTGTAATACCAGGTGCGGTATTACCTCATCATGTATTCTGGCAAGCTTGGCATGAAATCCTATTTTCTGTAGAGTATGTTTTTAACCAGAGCAAGTTTGGTGGTTATAAACTGGTGCGCCTGTGATACAGATTGTTGCAAAAGTCAGTATTTTCACACGTATGTGACAAAGCGAAAAATATTTCCGCCTTCATGATTTTGTGAAGTTTTGTCTGTTGGCGTTATACATTTTTTCCCCAACTTTGCACATCCCTGGTTTGCTTCCCTTCAAGGCACCACACAGTTTCATCCACCTGTCATGCACAAGGGGTCTCCCCCATGTGCCCCCATGTGCCCCCATAAAAGCCGTCAGCAGGCACCACCTTCAGGGACTTTGATGCATTGTTTTAATGCAAGCGATGAAAACCTGAATTACATTTTAATCAGGAGCAGGGGCTTGAACAACAGGATCCCTTTGTCAACAAGATAAGAGGGGGGCTGAGAATAAGGGGGGGGGGGCAGGATGCAGACTGTTGAGTGAAGAATGATTGAAAAGGCGGAAGCCTCTGCAGACCAGGATATAAAGAAAAGCGACAAAACGAGAGAGGAAAATAATTCGAGGAGGGGTTCAAGAGAGTAAAAACTAAGTGTGACCGATGAGAACATCGCGAGGGACTATGTTAACTTATTCTTTCAAAATTCATTGATTGGTTTGAAATAAAACCGCGTGGGAATAAACTATTGACAGCAGCAAGAGGCCATAGTTTAACGTTATTACCTTCTGCTGTGTGCAGAAGAGGGTTACCTAATAGAAGGGAGGTGTGATTAACACGCATTATCGCCCGGTAAAATGTGTGCAATAATCCCGTGTTAGCGAATACTCTCTACGGGCCATATGTACGGACACATTTTCCCATAGACACAGAATGGGCAAAACTGCATACTACATCGGTCCCTTCGTTCCCACGGTCCCCGTCTGCATCATGTCTCTGCTCTGCACTTGTCCTGAATTCAGGCAGGCTGTACTAGAGTAAGGAATGCCCGCATTTTGAGGATTCTGATTGGCTGAACTGCGCCCAATACCTACAAAGGATACTAACTGGGGAGATGAAAAAATAGAAGTGAACGATGAATCCCGAGAAAGTTGGGTGACATCCAAGCTTCATCTGGACATGTAGTTATGTTGATCAATAGAAAGAACACCATATACGCGACGTAGAGTCTGATTTAGACTTTGGGGGATGGGGTTACTCTGTCATCAACGTGAGGGATATCCCGTCACTGAATTACGATCCCATTATATCCTATGGAAATTGTAATAGAGCGGATGGGATATCGGTCACATTTGTGACAGAGTACCCCCTCCACCAAACTCGAAATCAGGCCCAAAGTCATTATAATTTCCTCCTAGGAGTAGCATATGACCATCACAGCTTGTGCAGCGGTCTCAGAGAGCCCGGATACAATGAAACCACCCACGAGGCACAGTGCCTTTGCGTTCATGGTCAGGCCAGAGCAATTTCACTATCATCAATGAAGTCCAGAGGCAGCAGGGGAGGAGGTGGCTTTCCAAGGCTCTTCTGAACTTCAGGTGGTCTTCTTCAGGTGGAGGAGAGGTGGAAGGGAATTTCAGGGGGTAGAGAGTTGGTTGGTGCTTGTACTGTGTGTCCATCACCTTATGGAAGGACAAAAACGTACACGATGCTGGCCGCAGGTGTCTAGTGGTCTGGAAGAATGAAACTTACTGGAGAGATGTTGAGGTGGCAGGCTGTGGGTACCATTGTGGACCAAGCACAGCACCATGGCATCTGTTTGATCCATGACTGGAGGCCAGTGGAGGGCGCCTCGAAGCCAGGATGTAGTTGGTACGCTTCAATCAAAGACAAAGTTACTTGCAACCCTAGTTCTCTCTCATGCCAATCATAACTCAAATTACATATCTCTGCCAATGTGCAGGATCCAAGGACATGTTTTTTTAATTTTAAATCTGTTAAAATTAAAAAACAACTACATATTGCATTGGATTATCATTTATCTTTTGCACTTTTACAAAGAAAAAATTATCTCCTAAAAGTGTACATGCGTGTGTATATGTTTTTGTGTACCTGCGCATGATATAATAAGCTATAAAGTAAAAATAATAACTAACAAAGCCTGAATGAAAAGAAGACAGAAACAGGTAGTGTCATTTTCCAGGAAATAGCATATGAGGGACAACAGACACAATTGGCATAGATTAATTTCTCCTTCAATGCCACAAGAGAAGGAAGGCCAGAGAAAGCAGCCAGTAGTATCCAGGCAACTGAGAGGTCAAAAGAACTAGGATAGAAGAAAGACTAAATGACATGGAA
This sequence comes from Pleurodeles waltl, assembly GCF_031143425.1. Taxonomy (NCBI): domain Eukaryota; kingdom Metazoa; phylum Chordata; class Amphibia; order Caudata; family Salamandridae; genus Pleurodeles; species Pleurodeles waltl. The sequence continues at coordinate 35,927,578 of NC_090449.1, forward strand.
GAGTCCAGGGACGGATTTTGTATTGAAGGCCTCACAATAGCAGATTTAAAAGTCCATGGAAAATGCCTGAGAGATTAGAAAGGCAGGCAAGGGAAGGCTAAGTGGGTTTGATGAGAGGGACTGGAGGATAAACTATCGGATTATTTCTCAAGATTATATCTACTTACCCGCCTGAAAGTAGAGCGGGAGATGACGGGCAGCAGACGGGGCTGCCCGCTCAATAGACTGAGCTTCTGGAAGTAGAAACAAAGCCTGAATCACAGCAATGTGTGAGTGAAAGGGTCTCAGAATGTGGTGATGAGGGAGGGAAGCAAGAGATACACAGGAGGAAGTAGGGCAAGAAGGTGATTGGTGGGAAACAAACATTGTGAATTAGAAGGGTTTTGATTGGATGAGAGGAAGGTGATGATTTTTCAGAAATATGGAATGAAACAGAGGTACAAAGTAGTTGTGAAAAGTAAGGAGCCAGCAATGTAAAACTAATTGTGGAAGATATTGGACAGAGAATTCCATGGCTGACGCTCTATGAAGGAGCAAACTTTTTTAGAGATGAGGGGGCAGAGAAGGAGGGCAAATGCAAGAGTGCTCAAGGCATGGCCATGAGTAAAATCCGCAAAATCAGAAAATGGAGGTAGAGTGGACTGAACGGCAGGAGCTAAGCATGTAAGAGAAACAGAGTAAAGAGAGAATTTACTACCAGGAGCAGAAGCTTGATTAGTGAAATCCGAGAGCGCAAGGATATGTGTCTGTAACAATAACATCAAGCGTAGGGCTTTTACAGTGTATAGGTGATGAAGGGAGAAACTGAGGATCATGGAAGCCAAGATTACACATCTGAGGCAAAGACAGCAGGGAGATATAGTCTCCAAAGTGGAGGTAAAAGGCAAGTAAGAGAAAAAAAGAGTGCAATAGAGTATATACATCTCTGATAAAGGAGTGAAACAGTGCTACAATAGCTTGAAAAGCACAAGTAAGATGCAGAGTTTAACACAAAAAATCACCATCAATCAAGTCCATTCGTGAGTGACTGCCCTCACGCTGACCACTGGCACTCTCCCTGCTGGCGTCTACATCACTGATACCTCCCCAGTGGCACTTCTACTTATGGGACCAACACCATTGACACCTCTCCACTGAGATATCCATCAGTAGGGTGTGCATCAGTGGCTAATGTGACAGTGGCAACCCCACCACTGGCACTGCCACCAGGGGGCTCCCACAGGTAGAACGTCCACAAGTGGCACCTCCACCAGTGGGATATCAAACAGTGGCACTTCCACTAATGACATCGTCACAATTGGCAGCTTTACCAGTGGAACCTGCAGTACTCACCAGTGAGACCTTCACTATTAGCACCTCCACAACTGGCGCGTCCACCCTAGGTACCTCCATGAGTGACACCTCCACCAGCTGGCCTCCACTAGGAGCAGCTCCACTAATGGCACCTCTACGATTGCCACCTCAACCAAGTGTGATAGTTGAAGGAACAAGAAGGGGCATTCCAGGTCATACAGGAGGCTCTGGGCTTCAATTGCATCAATTAAAGCCTCTTTCCTCTAGCATCACTGGGCCACTAGTACACGCCTTAGGGGCGTCTCCATCAAGGTAACTAGACAGGGTGGTTCAAGTCTTAATCAGGGAGATAGTGCGGACAAGAAACTCAGAACTCAACAGTGACAACAATAGCAACTCATTAACACTGCCATTCCAGTCACTGATTTTAAATCAAAATTACTGTGTTCTTCACTCAGCTATATACCACACCTGAAAATAAAAATACACATGAGGATGCCACAAGCAAGGTAAAACAGACTTTTCACAATAAACAATTCTTGCCTACGGACTTTGATATAATATTTTCATAAATAATAAGCTACTGCTTGTTGGCTTTAAAAAGAGGTTTTCCCAATAAACTAACCTCTGCCTACAGACTTTTACAGAGGGTTCTTCACAATCAATCACCCACTGCCTATGAGCCTTGACAACGCAGTAAAATGTCATAGACTATCCAGGAAAACACCTAAATGTACTCGGTGACATTTGAAATTAGTTTTGTGTTTTTTTTCCCTATTCACAAACATTCCCAGAACTATGCCTGGAAAGCTGTGCAAGCTGCAGGTTTCACTACTGGGAATGTCATGTGACATGCCCCAAAGCCTCCTATTTTTAAGAGATTTCCTAAACTGGTCCAAGACTGGTGACTTTCTCAAAGAAACAGGTAAGATGTTCCATAAGTGAACTGCTTGAGCCGAGAAAGCTTTACCCCTGACCCCAGAAAGTCTATATTTACTCTGTATAGAGACCATCTTCTGCTGATCTTAGCCAACGTCCAGGGCAGTGGCTCCTGAACTTCACCGCAGATAGACAGGGCCCACTCTCGCCTACAGGTAACCAATGCACTTTTTCAGCACTAGAGAGGCAGGTGAAGTTCATGGAAGAGACAGAGCTAAACGCAGCTCTGCGTTTTGTAAGCGGACCTGCCATTTGATCACCATATCAGATGCACCCAAAAGCAGTGACTTACCATAGTCTAGCCGATTCAACATGGCGGTTTTCCAGTGGGGGCTGCCACTGAGCGGGGGAAGCGGGGCAGGGGCGAGGAGAAAAAAATAAAGAAATAAAAAAAACACTTTCCTTCCTTCCGGAGACGCGTTCATGTCTACTCCATCCTCTTTCCAGTAGCACACAGGCTCCCAGCCAATCACGACGCTGCTGTTACCAGCATGACAGCAGTGTTGTGATTGGTGTGAGCACCCTGCTTCGGCGCTCACACGGAGTGGAAGCCTATGCACTTTCTCCACCCTGCTATTCAATACAGCTGGGTGGAGAAATGCAAAGTGCGCAGGTCTGTTTGGGTGGCCCAACACAGCCAGCCAAATAGACATGCACAATTATTGTGCACAGCACTCCTCCCTCCAGCCTCCTCCAGCCCAGCACCGCCCGCCCTAACCCGGCTCCCAGGAAAAATAAAATGATAATAACGCATCTTTATTAGCATTTTATTTTTCCTTCCCCTTCTGCTTAAAAGCAGTGGGGTGAAGCTCCTCCACATTAGCGGAGAAGTCACGCCTGTGGTTTGCACTATTAGAGATCTGTGTTCTACTTGAAGAAATGGTAACAACTTCTGTAAAATTTTAAGCAGTGAGAAACAGGTAGATGATAACCTATTGACATGACAGGTCAGGGATAAATCACTGTGAAAAAAATCCAAGGTTTATAACGTCCAAGGAGGCAACCTGTGCAGAATGAGTCTGAGATGGCCACAAATCAGCTGGTGATGGCTGTGGGACCTTATTTGCCACACGGCAGATCACCTCAGCCTTGTCTTCTTTAGATGTAGGAGAGTTTGACGTCAGCCGGATAGTACCTCCTGCATACATTGATGGAAGCTGTCACACGGTTGAGGCTCTTCGGGTCAACTGATATAAGCTGGATGTCATCAGCGTAGTTCATTAAAAATACCCCTCATGACAGAGCAGGTTAGCCGGCGACCTCAGATAGGCATTGAGTAAGGCCAGGCTCAGTGCTGACTCCTGAGGCACCCCCTGTAATATTGTTTTGGGTTCAGACTTATATGGTGGAAAATAAACCACGTGCGTTCTATGCGCCAAATAGGACACCCACTATTTTAAAGCATTGTCTCAACCAATATGTCATGGGAGCCCATATTGAATGCAGCTCATCCAGAAAAGATATCAGTGCGGTCTCGGTTCAGTGCAAAGGGCGAAAACCGACTGAACCGGATTCAATAGCTCATTGTTCTCGAGATGGCCTAACAGAATGGAATTTATGTATTTTTCTAGAATTTTCACTGAAAAAGGAAGCAGTGATATAGGCCAATAATTACTGAAAATGTTTGGATTTGCTGTCTGTTTCTTCAGAAGGGATCTTCTGCGTGCTTTTTCCCATTCACAGGGAACTGATCCAGAGGACAAACACGCATTGAGTATGGGGAGTATGACTTCTGATCGAGTGTCCACTAAAGAAAGCCACAATCATGAAGTCAGTGGGTGATCCTGATTTAATAGCACACTCTAAATCTCCAAAATAACTATCCGAGATCTGTTCCAAGCAGCTCATCAACCTTGTCCTTCTTCCAGTTCCCTCTTCATCTACAGCTGCACCACCATCACCTCGTTCAGTTCCCGCCTGCTGGACCATGTTCTGTTGGAGGAATCTTTCTATCCCAGTTGTGGCAGATGATACACTTGGGATGATCTTTTCAACTACATTCTCAAAAAACGCTGCTAGGTCATCACAAGAAGTTTTTTGAGAGAGTAAGACTGATTTATTAGAGAACATGCGATGTCAAAACCTTTGTTCTATGTGTTTATCACTGAGAAAAAATATTTCAAAAAATAACTGGCTTTAGCAGCCTTAATAAGCTTTTTATAAGATCTCTGGATTCTATTAAGTTCCATCTTGACCTGATGCACATAATTAGGTCTCCATCTCTTCTCTACTTTTAAGCATTCTCTCTTGGCTCTTCTAGGGAGGTGGACCCAGTTTGTAGTGAAAATCATAACATTTCCACCTCCATAAAATCCCAGAGATCTACCCTCTTAAGAGTCCAACTCTCCTTGAAGAGCACCCCTACATGACCAACTGGTCATGGAAGATGCATGGCTTTATAACCCACCGGACATGCCAGCCCAAAATCAAAATTGAAGCCGCGTGTGTTCCAGGATTCTGTAATAAAAAACAGATCTAAGTTCTCGCCCCTCAGGACTTTAGCAACTTCTACTGCATGCTTAGGTCATGACCGTGCACTAATCAGAGCACACTGTAGAACAACTTATGAACCTATATGCTTAGGTTTATAAAAAGATTTTTGCTCCGCCAGCTGATATTGGTTTTCCACTTGCGGTACCATCCCTTCTGATGCTGCCAGATTCACCAATACATTTCCCCTTTCACACATGTTGCATTTTGGGGAGAAAATCTCTTTGCTCTTCAATTCTCTAGGCAGGACAATACATCCCATTTCCTCCATTGCAAGCAAAAAATCCTTGGACCACCTGAGATTGGCTTGCTAGGTGCAACTTACTGTCATTAGTCCAAGCCCCAGCGTGGCTCCAAATACCGGCAGCATGACTGGCACTGTGCTCAGTCGGTGCGCGGGTAGCAACAGACAGGCTTGCCTTTGCCACGCCTCTGGCCCACCATTGGCGCAGCGGCACAGCATTACACCTTAAATAATCAGTGTCTTACCTGTACATCGGTGCTAGCCAGCTAACCAAAATGGCGGTTAGTAAAAGAGCCGCTACAGAAGGATAAAAATGGCCGCCCCAAACGGTGGTTAAACTTTCAAAATGTTTCTATAACCGTTTCACTAGCAATTCGTTTTTTCAGTAAAATCAGTTTTATTTAAATATGCACTAAAATTCATCCAACATTAACTAATTTCAGTAAGAGAATCAAATTCATTGCACTTCCATAATATTAGTGTATAGCCTATTAAGTTCATCAGCCCACCACAGATTAGTTATTCCCCCTTGTACTCCCTGCACGTCTTGCTCTAACAAAACACAGTCTCAGAGCACTGTAAAACGTGGACCAACATAAAAAGTTCCTTAGAAGAACATATACAGACCGCAGAGTGAGTTTTCCCTGTGCACAGTTCTACAGAGGGCATCATTCTACTCCAGGAGAATGAAGCCTTCTGTGCAACATCACATTTTCCCCTCCTTGTCGGAAACAATTTTGCCCATGAAGAAAACACTTCGGCCATACCACCCTAAATCTGGGGTGATCTGTTCCTCTTCCCATCCTGGAACAGAAGTTAAATCTCTGACCATCTGCAATGTGAGATAAGGCTGGATTGAAGTTTGCAAATGCCTCAAACGTCCATGTTTCTGGGCAATCCCAAACGTCCTACAACGCCGCTTCCAAACCCTTCAAAGGGATTTTGTGGGCTTGTATCAGAGAAATCAGCAGTGAATGCATTTATGCCTGCCATGAATCCATTTCTCAGTTCCTGGCAGGTGTAAATTAGGGATTTGTTTGCTGTAAACATTTGTGCAGGGCTTAAAGTACCTTTGTGAATAGGCCCCAAGATGGTTTCTTTCCTTAAATGATGCTTGCAAGCAGGCAAAAAGGTTCACATGAAATGTGGATCTAAATTCAAATTTCTCCCCAACCTATGCATGGCTTTCATTTTGGTTTATTAAGCTTCAGTGTTTCAGCCTCTTTGGCAACCCCCACCAAACACTCCGAGACCAGGGAGGAGGACCAAGCAGCCTGAAGGTCCTGATGAGAGATACCAAGGTCACACACTGAGAGTTTTAGGGATGGAGAAGTACATCCACAGTTTATTGTAAGGCTGATCCTTCCCTAAGCATCACCGTTGTCATGAGGAGATGGTCCCTGGGACCCTCTATACAGCTTCCCCAGAAGTTAGGTTATTGGGCTGTGATCTCCTCTTCTTGAGGGGTTTTCCTTCCTCCTTCAAGACAGTCAGTCAGTACTTGTAGCATCCTAGCCACAGTACTTTGGGCCTGATTACAACTTTGGAGGACGGTGTTAATCCGTCCCAAATGTGACTGATATACCACCTACCATATTACGAGTTCCATAGGATATAATGGACTCGTAATACGGTAGGTGGTATATCCGTCTCATTTGGGACGGATTAACACCGTCCTCCAAAGTTGTAATCAGGCCCTTTGTCTTGTATAATGAGCGACTGAAGCAGCGGTGTGTGTGTGCAGTCAGGAGTAGAAACCAAGGTAGGGAAGGTGTGCCTTTCTCACTGGCTACTAAATAAAAGTGCCTCAAGAGCCCCCTGAGGATAGAGGCAAGCAAGAATGGGCACAAATCACTTTCACACTTCGAGGGAGGGCCTGTTGCCCACCCCCTATTCACTGCAGTCGTGATTGTTTTGACTTGGTAGGATAACTTGCAGTCTCTCTCTCTTATGACTCACCCAAACACGAGTTGAGATGTGCATCACTCTTCTGATGATGCACAACACACACAAGCATGCTCACCCTACTAGATACATGCATAGTAACCATGCATTGTGCATCTACCTCTCACACAAAAGTAGTGAAGGATTCAGTTGTGTGGACCAGATACGCCTTTTATAGTGAGGGTCTAACAGGCATCTCTCCTGTGAAGGCAATTGGCAAAGGAAGTCCCACTTGCCACAACCGGTTTCATCTTGCTAGGGCCTGTGAGGTCTACGCAGAGTCAGTTTCCTGCCCATCACTACACTTCTCTTTGCTGCACTATTGGTTGCCCAAGCAATAGAATGGAAAACATGGTCAAATGTTTCTGATTTCTGCTGAAGGGCCAAGGAACACGCCTGGTGCTGGGATGTAGGTGTCTCCTGCATGATGTCAGAGAGGATGAGTCCTCGCGCTCTGTTATATTGGTAGCAGTCACTGAGTGTGTTTCTTGATCTCCTGCTACAGTGAAGATCACTCATGTTCAACGGATGCCTCCTATGAAAGCCTTGAGACACCGTCGCATGGCTCTTACATCAGGAGGGGCGCACAAAGTACACCACATTTTGAGAATGACCACCCTTTCACTAGGCTGAGAGGGACGGGCAGTCGTGACAGCAAATGATTATGGTAGGAGGGATGGACCTTCCTACTGGCACAATTAAAAAAAATATAATCCCCAGTGTTCTAGATTAAACAAGAGGCCAGCTCGCTGCAATTCCCAATTTAATAAAACTCATGGTCAGAACTAGAAAAGCAACCAGAGAAACACCTGCATACATATCCCTGAAAACCTAACTTTAACACACGCAAACGCTACTTTCCTTTTATAAGACAATGATAGCAATGAGAAAAGGATAACTAGATATGCCATGGCAATACCCTACTAAAACTTACCCAGCACAACATTCAAATCGTGCCCTCCACAATTCACACAAATCCACATGAGCCGTGGAGAATACCAAAGCACCAACATATCCTTAGTCTTTCAATTTTTACCAAATACGCAAAACTCAACATACTGAGAACTGATAAACTAAATAAAGTCCAAAATCAATATTTACAATCCTAAAAAATAATTATCGACTTTGAGAACGCAATGATTTCTAACATTTAAAAAAAATACCCACCTCCAGGCATTCTAGGGAGTTACTATCTCTTTAATCAAAGTACCTGGAGATACCGGAAAAAATCAGCATTAAGTGTGCAATGCCCCACAAATGCCAAATAATTTGCCCATGAAATTTTAAAAAATCATTACGGTAGCATACATCCCTCAACTGAAGTAACAAAACATTACAACCTATTAAGTGAATCACCTTACTGTCGAAGACACGTAGAAATATTAACAACCCTAAAGGACTACTTTGAAGATACTTGGGGTGGCAGACAGAGTCTTTCTGGACATAGAAGCCAACTCAAGTATCATACATCATGGTGGAACATTTCTAACTGTACCATGGCACAACTGGCAAAAACCAACAATGCAGTGGAAGGGTGGTAGAATTCCTTCTAAGGAACTGTAGGACAAAGTCACACTACTCTATACAATTTTGTATACATTTTAAAAGAAAGTTATCAAGAATTATGGGCCTCATTGCGAGTGGGGTGGTCTTCAGACTTAAGGTGGCAGTGGGAGCGCTACACTCCAGGCGGTCCAGGCGGTCCCACCTCCACATTACCACCCTGGTAGGCGGGAACATCTAAAGACCGCCTTCAACAGTAGAAACATTGTTCCAGACTGGCTGACAGTGGTCTGAGTTGTGCTCAGCCACGCCGTGCTGATTACAGTTAGCTTTCTGCCAGCTTTCCCATGATGGTCACCCCCCCCCCCATGCAAAGGCTGGCATAAAGCCAGTGCCGGGGTCCCCCTGCCCAGCTTTGCAGACAGTGCGTATTCCAATGGTGCTGTTTTGCTACGGTATTGGCCTCGGCTCCCTTGACTGTTTCCACCAGTCGGCCCGGCGGAAATGTCGTAATACAATGTTCCTGTCAGTCAGCCCGGCGAGAACCTTCTAATATGCCTGGGGGGAACGTCCCAGCATGGTGGTGGAGTCCTCCCTGCAGCATTGGTGTCCAGTGGTGGGGCCATCAATGTTGTAATTAGGCCCTAAGAATGGAACAACCACTAATCCAACTAAAATCTGAAGCCTCAAAACAAACCAAAGAAATGCTCAGCATGTTACAAAGTAAAGTCAAACTATTTACCAACAACCAAAGCCTACATTACCTAGACTCCAGAGCAGGAGCCTTATTCGTAACCAATCCACAAAAAAACCAAAGCAACCCTAAAGAAAATTGTAGACAACTAAACAATGTTCTATTTATAAGGTATAACACCAAACAATACAATGCCATATCTCACCATGTTAAAATAAAAAAAAATGTGAATTACAGAATTATATTTGAAAATATGAAACTCCATGACAATCTGGGAAGCAAAAATTATTCATAAAGTATACAAAGAAATCACAAAAATAATCACAGGCAAAAATAGAATTCCAAAGAAATTATAACAATCCATGGAGACCATCCCAAACCTGAACAATTCAAATACTAAAAAACACTCCAACAAAATAAAAAAATCAAAGAAACTAAAAGTAACTATGGTTAAATAAAAGTACCCAAATGTATTTTCTTGAAAAAAAGTCCAAAAAATGAATCTCCGACCCCAATTGAGAAACCTGCACAAAAAACGAAAAACATCAGCTCACACAAAACGCAATCCCCATAAACATTGCAAATCAATGTAAGATTTAAGGAAACACATACAATCAATACATAACTAAGAAACACAATAAACAAACAACTACAAAATAATGAGGACTACAGAAATCAACGACCATGAACACAATAAAATTGAAACACAAACCAAGCTAAATACTAAAAACCACTATTCTAAATTAATCCTCTAACCAACCTCATAACACTAAAACCCCAAAAAGAATTTAAAAAATAATCTTACCTGATCTGGAGAACAAGAACATGGAACAGTGACCGAAAGGATCCAGGAACAGCCCAGACTACAAAGCTAGGCTACAAAATTAGTAAAGGAAGAAAAAAATGGCTGCTATGGTCTCATAAAAAAGACTCAAACCCCAAAGAGAACAATGCAAAATAAAACATATTATTTATTTTTCATTATATAAAAATACTGTTAAAATGTTTTTAAAAGTTAAGAATGTTAAAAGATTTAAATGTACCAAAAATGTAAAATGTATTAAAAGGAACTGTAAAAATGTTTGTAGTAAATTCTAGTGCTTTTTAAATAGTATAAATTCTCAATATACAAAGTATGCAATAAATGTCATATATGAACAAAAAAAGTATTATGTGAAAAAATACAGTCACGATTAAAACAAACATTGGTAAAACCAATAGGTTTAGCCTATGCGAAATCTATTGGCTTTGACAGAGTTTTTTCACATGTTGCACAGCAAATAAATTTTTAAAGGAAAAAAGTGCTATAACGTGGTCCGTGCTGGCCATGTCATAAAGCTTTTTTAAATTCAAGAAACCTTATTGCACAAGAACACACAGTATGCCCACTGCTTACACAACTGCATGACTCAGAGGGTGGGTGGAGGTGGTGGAAGGGCCCGTGGGGGGAATAAACAGATTAGGGAGAAGAAACAAGTGGGGGGTGGGTTATGGGGAGCAAGGATCAAAGGGGAAAGCAATGATTGGGTTGGGGGAGGTGGATCGGTGGACAGGGCAAGCAACATGAGTTGAGAGGGGGAAAGCAGCGATGGGAGGGAGGTGGTGGGAGGACAGGGCAAGCAACAATGAATGTGGGCAAGAAAAGGGCAGTTGGCGGTGGCTATGGGGGAGGCGAACAACAAAAGGAAAATGCAGTGACAGCGAGGGGGAATCTGTGGACAGGCACGCAAAGGGAGGTGAGGGGGGCAAAAAGCAACCAAAGGGAGGTGTGGGGGAACAAAGCTAGCAGCAACGAAAGTGGGCCGGGTGGGCATGGCGGGTAGTGCTTGAGTTCAAAATAAAAAAAGTACCTCTGCAGACGTGCAGGTACAGACAGGGCACAGTACTTGGGCCAAGCTTCATGGCATGGAGGCTCAGAGAACCTGGGGAGGAAGTTGGAGGTGAGGGAGCACTGTCCAATAAGAAACAAGAAAACAAGAGCGACGTTTGAGCCAACCAATGGTAAGAAAAGGTAATTAATGTCCGGGCTCTGAGCCCCTTTCAAGATTTCTTCTTTTTTGCAAGAGATTTCACAAGCACAGCACATGCATAGGCAAAATCTAAAAACATGTAAAATATTCAACATGTATGAAAAAAGTATTAACAAATACAAAAGAAATAACATGTTTAAAGAGTATTTCTGTTGAAAAAATGTATGTACATGATAGTTATGTAAAAAAGATAATACAATGTATGTTGAAATGCAAATAAATATGTAATGCTTAAAAACATAAAAAAATATACAAATGTATGTTGCTGAAATAACTATATGTAACAAATAACTCTTACCTTACAAAATTAGTATATCACTTTTGAATTTTGACTTGATAACTTAAAATGTAACCAATTAAAATATTTAAAAGATTAAATAAATACATAAAAAATGTATAAATCAAATATTTTGTTTTTTAAATCTAATTTAACTAAAAATAACATTAAAAAAATAAAAACTCCCCACCCAATTCTGCAATACACCATAGAAACCACTCCTAAAACATTAAGAAAATATACACAAATATCAAAAATATAAAACATATACTCAAATGTTAATATTGTAATTAAAATATACATTTCTAAAACATTATAAACAAAACATTACTTCCCACCCTATTCCTCTATAACCCACACATCCTCCTCCTAAACATTTAAACAAATGCAAAGAAAAACATAACAAAACATGTAAAGAATAACCTAGCATAAAACAATGATGATAAATACAATATTTAAACAACAATATTATTAACAATGATATTTAAAAAACTACTTAAACAATAATATTCTTATCAGAAATGTTAAAGCGGAAAATATTTTTGGCATCATATTTGCAAAGACATTCTTGTACCACAACATTTTAATTCAATATTTTGATGAAAGACTCCTCCAGACACATCACCTGTCTTTTTTAATAAATTTGTTTTTGCCAAGGTGAGTTTGTAACAGGAGGACTCACGCCAACTAAAGATGGAAGTGCCATCCACCCTCCTCTACTTACTGGTGTACCGCCTAGAGGGCAGCGGGAGATGGTGCCTCCACGAGGGATCTGCTCTTGTCTCTACAATCGAGAACACCTGCATGGTGTCGCTGACGGTGACATAAATGACAACAGACATGCTGTTGAATTTAAGAAGACTCATTGGGGAAAGCGTTGGACTTTGAGTGGGTTACATTTCAGCCAGCGTTCCTTTTCCCCAGGCCCAATACTGAAACTGGGGCAGTTCCGCAAGGATATTTTTAATTACCCCGCACACTGTGTGAGAAAATGCCCAACAGTTCAGAGGCGTTTGTTAGATGCAGGGAAATCTGAAGGATTTTTTGGGCCCTGGGCCAAGCATATTTTGGGGGCCCCTGTTCAGAACAGTTTTTAATTTATGTTCCAGTTTCAGCCCTTTCATGTCCTCTTCGGCCAGACAGATCACTGACAGTGCCCAGACACACTCGTCCACATTTTAAATGTGCTTACATCTAATATTCAGGGATAGTGACGTGTGCTTTACTTATAATACAGCAGCAGCTCACTAATATTGTTGCAAATAATATTTGGAACTGCTCCCATTTCTCACATGTGAAGTCCTCTTTGGATCTAACAGAATTTTTGTAAGGCTGTTATATGGTGTTTCTAACATAAGCATTTATCTGGAAAATATCTGTAATAGGTTCTCATAAATCACCCTCATTCAAAAAAATTCAAGGAAAACTGTATTTAAAACATTCTGTTTAAGAATTAGGACAAGTCTCTCTGCAGGGCAGGGCTGGCTCTATCTGGGAGCCCCCTCAAAGGCAGAGCCCACTTTGCCCATCCCTTAAAACCTCTCTGGTTAGATGGGTCCTGAAAATGCACCGCCTCCCCACCACCGGATACTTTGGGCTTCCATCACTCAGAATTCACATATTTGGCAATAGCTCTCCCATGCCATGGGGGGTTGCCTGGTACGGTGTTTCCCCCGCAAGCATCTCTCTTCTTGCAGACAAGAGCGCTTTCTGAGGCAATATGCCCATCAAAAAGTTTTGTGTTTTTTTAACTTGGGACCTGGCTTTCACTGAGATGGCAACTCGCCAGCAGTTTATTAACAGCCACAATGAACCCCTTAGACTTCCCAGAAATATGAGGAAAAATCCATATGTTTAAACATAGGGTTTTATGGTCACCTCTTCCAAAGCACAAGGGAGTCTTCGGTAATAGATGGTCAGACTCAGTGGTGCCTCTGACTTGCACCAGCAGACACTAGCCAAAGAGAGGAAACCCACGAAGTGCAACCGCTGACCAGCAAAACCTAGATGAAAGCTAGAGAGGGACCTTCTACAGATGTAAAAGTGCTTTGTTAATTGAGCAAAAAAAAGTGAACATCTTCTGCAGTATTGATGCGCTCAAGAAGGGGGCTCTGGGGCACAGAGCCTGTGCAAGAAAAGCACTCAGCCGAAAACCACTTCCACCTTCTGTGGGTGGGACCAGCTTGAAAGCATCTCAGGAGCAAAGCGGTCCACAAGGAGACAACCAAAGCGGAGGTGTCAGGCGGGCGGTGCAGCGGCAGAGGCAGAAATTAGCAGCCGCGGCCTTGAGCCTGCTGCAAGAGACGCCCCCCATTCTGACCCCGGCCTCCCCCGACCCGGCTGCGTTCCCCCACCCCCTCCAGTTCCTCCAACACCCGCTTGTCCGCAGGCTGGAAGTATGCATAAAGGGCACTGAGGCTTAAAGTGTGCCGTGGCGGGGGCAGGCGCTCCAGTCTGGGGACAGGGATTCACTTTCATCAGTGCTTTAAATGTGCAGGTGCTGTCCGGTAGTCAGTACCTGCGCTTCTCAGCACTGCTATAATACATTAAATGGAAGAGTACCTCCACGTCTCAGCACTGCTGCAATACACTTAATGGGAGTGTATGTGCACTTCTTTAATTTGAAAGGGAGACTCCCGGTACCTCAGCAAAGGTGAAATACATCTAATGGGAGAGTACCAGCACTTCTCAGAGCTTCTGCAACACATTTAATGGAGGAGTACCTGCACTTCCCAGCACTGCTACTCTACATTTAATGGGAAGGTACCTGCACTTCTCAGCACTGCTACAATACATCTAATGGGAGAGTACCTGCACTTCTCAGCACTGCTTTGATCACATTTAAAGGGAGAGAACCTGCAATTTGCAGCACTGCCACAATACATTTAAAGGTAGAGTACCTGCTTTTCTCAGAGCTGCTGCAAGACATTTAATGGGAGAGCACTGGCACTTCTCAGCACTGCTGCAAAACATTTAATGAGAGATTACTGGCACTTCTCACCACTGCTTCAATACATTTAATGGGAGAGTACCAGCACTTCTCACCACTGCTTCAATACATTTAATGGGAGAGCACCTGCACTTCTCAGCACTGCTGTGAATACATTTAATTGGAGAGCACCTGCACTTCTCAGCAGGGTTGTAATACATTTAATGGGAGAGTATCTGCACTTCTCAGCACTGCTGTGAATACATGTAAAGGGAGAGTACCAGCACTTCTTCACACTGCTGCAGTGCATCTTATGGGAGAGTACTGACAGTTCTCGAGACAAACAGGTACTCTAAATAGTACGTACCTGCAGTTTTATAGTTCAATTTAAAGCACTGACTTTCATTAACAGATTCTGACCCTGGGCAAGGGAGAGAGGAAAAGTAGGAGGAAAATAGAAAAAAGCTACAAAGGGAGAAAGCTGGGATGAGAAAGAGTGAAACTCAGGGGCGGGAGCTGCATAAGGTGGAATTAAGCCTTGGTGTTCTGAAACCCTAGCATCTCGTTATGCCATGCAGGCGTTGGGGGCTATTAAGACCGTGCACACATTTAATTTCTTCATTTTTACAAATTAAGCACTGAGCAGGAGTGGACTAATCTGCAACTCAAGAGGCGCCCCGCCCCCTGGATGAGGCAGCGGAAAGGCCAACAGATATCCGGGAAAATTAGTCGCATTTCAAGGTTAAAAGATGTGTGATTGACGGTTCCCCCTGTATCTCCCTCTCATGGACTCTACTGGAATCAACTGAGTCCATAAGTGAGAGTTTGATGTCAGTCAGTAGCCCGCAAGTCCATGCCCCCCCGTGCAAGACTTCTTCGGAAAGTCTTGCTAGTGTTATGGTGAAGAGAGTGGTC
Source organism: Pleurodeles waltl (assembly GCF_031143425.1). Classification (NCBI taxonomy): domain Eukaryota; kingdom Metazoa; phylum Chordata; class Amphibia; order Caudata; family Salamandridae; genus Pleurodeles; species Pleurodeles waltl. Next base: position 35,942,836 of record NC_090449.1, read on the forward strand.
TCTGCAAAGGGAAGGAGAGGAGGAGTTAGTGAACCGGAAGTTATCGGAGTGAAAAGGAAGGGTTTCCTTAGGGACACCATATTGTGAATCTAGGAGAGCACCTGGAACATGCACTCCCTTTGAAGTGTCGTGAGACACACGTTTCAAGGCACATGGATTGTTTTGTAACATTATTGTCAGGGCCTCCCTACACTCTTGGCCTCATTCTAAAAGGGATGGTCTAGCCCCAGCTGAAAGACCTGGCCGACTTGAAACCAAACTATCCCAAACAGTTCGCCTAACTTGTTGGGTCTCATCAGTGAGGTACAGCTTGAGTCCCTAGGGCAAAGTGAGTTTACGACTATACCTGTGTGCGCTTGCTGTGCTACAGGACAATCGCATACAAAAAAGTGGCAGATGGAGGTGCTTCAAAAAGAGACCGGCCTGTCAGTCTTGGCCCTGAATATGGTTGGTCCATGTGTGTAATGACAATCATGAACTGGAAAGAAATGGGGTAGAGTGTGCCCAGAACAATTCAACCATTTCCTTCCATTAATATTTACTTCTTTTCTATGAGTTTATCATGGTCGCCGTGTTATGTTTTACTACTGATAGTAGTGAGATGAGGAAAGACTCGTCATAATTACCCATTTAAGAGACTGTGCATATACCCCATGTAGAATAATTATACCGCGTTTCCTACATTTAAGGTCGCCAGCATGAAAGAGAAGGAATCCGCTTGCTCACCCTTCCATGGACAGTGTTGCAAATCCAAATTCTCTTAGTCAATATCAAAAAACTTTATTGCATGATTTCTTGAAATCTTTGCAAAAGGAACACATAATGTACCAAGTTACAGACGTCAACTAATAATACAAATAATGCACCACTATTAAACATAATCACACTTTTTAATTTGTAAAATTGTTAAAATTGAGGTCTAATAAAGTTAAAGAAAAATATGATGTGCAGCAATAGATATCAGAGCTTGGTATATTCCTCGCGTCACACTTTTTAAAATAAGATATTCGTTTATGTCAGTTAAATAGTTAAAAAATTGAATCAGTTCGACGTGCAGTTTTCATTTAATTTTGCCTGCAGTTGTGAGATATATTTCCCAAATTTGCCTAGCTCTGCTGGCTCTTTTAGAGTGAATACCAAAGCTCTAGCCTCACGGCAAGATCTCATGCCGTAGCGGAGGAAGAGTGCGTCGTGCATTCAGCAGTGCCGGACAGAGGCATAATAGATGGATAAATGTCTCTGTTTTATAGCCAATTTGGATTCAGTTCTATTATTTTTAGGCCAAGTAGGCATAGGCAATTTGTTTCATGAAGGCCTTCCTGATTGTGCAAGCTAAGTAGGGCTGGGGTGCTAGATGCTGTGTATCACTCTTATAGGATGCCGCCACCGCTCTTTGCACTGCTGTGTTGCTCAATTTTCCCAGATCACATGCACGGGAAATAATTTTTGTCTGTCTTTTCAGGATCATCTTGATGGATATTTGTGACTGTGCCAGTTTAATCAGTGCAGCTTGATCGATTTGCAGGCCTGTTAGTGCTGTGGTTAAGTATTGTGACCATGGGTGTGACTCTGTTTCAAAGATGTGTCAAAGAACTGATTTTAGAGTGTTAGTTGGTGCCATAATTAATTTGTGGTAGTACTTCACGAAAGCTCCCATATGTGCCCAGTTTTGACCATCCAGCCCACATTCTAACCTTATCAGATTACTCCTTAGATATTGTGGGAGTTTAAATATTCTTTTATAGATTTTCACTTGAAGCTTTTCTATCAGCGCAGTAAGATGACCTGGGTAGGCTTCATGGCCATAGTTTAGTGCTGGTAAGACAGAAGCTTTCAATACTTGAAGGATTAATCTGGCGGTCGGGTTTTCCATGGTTTTGTTTAACTGGCATAGTCTAGTTATTATGAAATCAGCTTTTGCCTTCAAGTGGTGAAGATGAGCTTTGGGATTTCCTTAGCCGATAGCCAGACGCCCAGATAGTTGTAGGTGTCTGTGCTGCAGATCTTAAGTTGTCCAATTTTCCAGTTGAGGTGTTGGTGTTTCTGCGGCCCACCGAAGATTATTACTTTAGTTTTTGAGGGATTCGCCGTCATATTATTTGCGATGTTTCAGTCATACAAAGCAGTGAGCTTTTTGTAGGCCAGTTTTTGAGTGGTCCAAGAAGACGATGTCATCTGCATATTGCAGGAGGGTGAGTCTGAGATTCCCAATTTTTGGTGGTATCAGGTCTGCGTGTTTTAGTGCTTGTGACATGTCTGCTGTGTAAAGGTTGAATAGCAGAGGCGCGAACACACAACCTTGCTTTAGCAGAGGCGCGAACACACAACCTTGCTTTAGCAGAGGCGCGAGCACACAATCTTGCTTTAGCAGAGGCGCGAGCACACAACCTTGCTTTAGCAGAGGCGCGAGCACACAACCTTGCTTTAGCAGAGGCGCGAGCACACAACCTTGCTTTAGCAGAGGCGCGAGCACACAACCTTGCTTTAGCCCGCTGGTGGTGGGGATCTTCTTGCTAATGGCAAAGTTTGATTGCTTAACCCTTACCCATGTTGATGAATAAAGTGAAAAGGTTGACCATAGTAGTTTGCTTGGAACTCCCCAGTTCTGGAGCTTTCTCCATAGCCGGGTCTGGTCCACTGCGTCAAATGCTGCGGAGTAGTCTACAAAGCACGCAAATAATAGCAGAGTCTTTTTAATAGTTGCTTCGTGTAGCAGAAATGAGAGAGCCACTACGTTATCTGTGGTCGCAGATTTTGCCCTAAAGCCAGTTTGGCAGAAAGGTACTACCCCCGTGTCCTCTGCCCAGTTTTGTAGTTCATCCAAGAGGACAGAGGCAAAGCCTTTTTCTTCGATGTCTAATAGGGCGATAAGACGGTAGTTGGCTGGGTCGTGTCCGTCCCCCTTTTTTAAAAAATTTGGTGCAGTATGGAGCCGCTCCAGGCTGGGGGTATTTCCTCTGATTCCAGACAAGAGCAGTAGAGCGCAGAGAAAACCGGGGACCAAAGCTCCTTGTTTTCCTTGAAGATTTGTGCAGGGGTGCCATTTGGACCAGGGGCCCATGATGATCTCATATTTTGCAGGATGTTAGAAACTTCCCTTGGTGTAGGTACAAAGTCCCGTGCCAACGGGGTATCATATGTGCCAGGTTTAACCAGTTGATGTTCGAAAAACGATGAGTTATCTGTGTACAGTTTCTTAACATATTTTATCCATTCTGTTTCATTTATTGCATTGATGGAAGATTTCTCTGTCCCATCTTGTTTTTAATGTACCTCCATAAAGCAGGATGATTTTGCTTTCCTATCAACGAGTAGATACGGGCAGCCTCCTTTTCCGTGTGTTTATGTTTTAACAACCAAATCAGCTGTTTATGTTGTTTAACGCGTTCCCGTAGTTTTATGGTTAGCGCCATTTTCTCTACAGCATTCCTAGTTTTATTGCATTGTACTCTCAATCTACCATGTCTCTGTTTGCTTTCCATTACGGGTGGTTGGGGGAGGGTTTTATTGAAATTCTGTTTTGAAATGTGTGATGATGCTGCAAGGGATTGTCGGTGATATCCCACCAGTTAGCTGGAAGTGCATCGCCAGTCGTTGTCAGCATTGTGGGGCCATTTAGTTTCATCCACGAGCTGTTTAGCCAAGTTACCAGTGAACCCCATTTTATCTTCTCCTTGTGAAATTCCTACTAACTTTTGTGTTTCCATGCATTTTATATTCGTTTTGATGTTCGCTATGAGTGGGAGATGATCACTGATGTTTGCTTGTAAGATTTCAGAGGAAACCAGGCGTTTAATGATTACCTCTGAGATGAAGATATAATCCAAGGTGCTTTCACCCTGAAAGGTTTTTGGGATTGACTGTGTATGAAAACTTGTATTTTTCAAGTGCTGAAAGGAGAAAAGACTATGTTTACTGAGAAAATTATGGCCATATTGAGTAGCCATACATACTGGTTGTTCAGGAGTTGACCTCTCTCCCAGGGACCTAAGGTTAAAGTCTCAGCAGATTATAATGTTGTAACTAATGTGACCACAAAGTATTCTGTCCAGAGTATCTACTAAGTGGGCCATATTTTCTGCTCTGCCATAACCAAACTTATTAAAGTAAAGATTAACTATTAAAAATTTCATTTTTTGGTGTTAAAGTTTCTAGCCTAATTACCTGTAGCATTTCATTTTGTGATGGAACCACTCGGACAGTGAAGACAAGATTGACATTTAGATATATTGAAAGGCCCCCAGACGGTCTGCCGAATATATTTCTTTTTACTGCAACTTTTTGTATTTCTTGAAAGCCCAGGACTGTCAATGGCGAAATTAGCCATGTTTCTTGTAGGCATAACGTGTCATCTTTTTTAAAGAGCAGTTGTGCCTGGTCGTACTTCATAAGTCTAATCAGGCCTGCCACATTCCACGAGACAAGTGTCAGATGGCGCCGCAGAGCCTCTACGGTGCTTTTGTTGTTAGGTATATTGATGGTTGATACGCTGGGAGAACGAGGGGCTTCTGTTGATGTTGGTTTCAGTTCCTTGGGTTTGAAATACTTTGCTAGTACTGCTCGTTGAGGTCGAATCGGTACATGGTATGCTGCCCTTCTACTATGGAGTGGCCTGTCCCTTTTAGGATACTTTTGGTATTGTTTTTTTTGCTGCTGTGGTTCACTGGGGTCTTTTTTGAACAGGTTTGGGTTTTTGGACTGACCAGGCATCTCTACTTTTATGCCCCATTCCTCCAGGAACTGCTTGTTTGCCAGTATCCGATCAGCCAATTTCTTGGGGCTTAAAGTTATTATAGTTGATTCCTGGTAATTGTTGTGTTCAGGTAGTACTTTAAACGCCACCCTTAAAATATTATCAGAGTTTATAATAAACTCTTCTGATAATGCCTTAAATAACATCAATATGTTCGACCGATTCAGGATGTCATGGCTCCCTTCTGAGCAGTAATGCGCTGTACGAACTAGCTCAGCAGAGAGTGCGCTGTTCCTTGGAGCCTTTGTCCCTTGGGTCCCTACTTCGCTAGCTTTTATTTCTACCAGAGTCTCTTGTGTTGAATTGTGATGAGTTATTAGAGATTTGCACTTTGGGTTTATGTAGTAAAGAGGAGTCAGGAAAAGAGGGTTAACATTACTGAAGTAAAGTGTGGATCCAGTCGAAGGTAGCTCGTCATCCTGCTTGATTATTGTTGTACTCATTCTGCTGTTGTGTTTACAATTCCAATGCCGTGGCGGTATGGGCTGGTTATCTGCCGTCTATCATCATCATGCTTCTGATTTTTTTGATCGATCTTCGCGCCCTTGAAAATAAGGTATAAGCTGAGGTTGTCTGGTGGTGCTGTCCTACTTTCCATGTTTTGCTGTGCCTGTAATGAGGCCTTGTTTGTTTTGTGCTTTGCCTTTTTTATCTCTTTTTTGCTCTCTTCGATAACACTCTCGTCCAGTGTGGCGTTCCACTGTTCAGATCATTAGGTATGTCTGCATTTCTACTGCTTCAGTACTGCTTTGAGGAAGTGAAAGAGGTCTTTGGAGGGTGTGGGTCTCATCTGTTTATAAGCTGTCCCTTGCAACTAGGAAGCTGGGCTGGTTAAGATGATTGTCCTGCTGGTGTGATGGGACCAGGGGTGAGTGGTAGTTTGGGAATTATGCACCTCTTGTGTTGATGCTTCAGTTGGTGCTTTCATTAGAGCCTGATCTGTAGAATTGAATGTATGTTGGAACAACGCATGCAGTAACCACGCATGCTTGAACAATGTGGTCGGAACAACGACCGCGTTGTTACCACTAACGCCTTTACCACGAATGCCTTAACAACAATTTTTCATTGTAAAGACATTTCTGGTAAAGGCATGCGTGGAATGGCATGCATGGTTCCAGCATGCGATCCACTGGCCCCTTACCCCACCCCTAAAATTAGCGCGACCCCCCCACCCCGCCCCCAAAACCTAAAACCGAAAAAACAACCCCAACCCCCCCACCCCTGCCCCTAAAACTACCTCGACCCCCCACCCCTAACCCTAGAACCTAAAACCACCCGCCCCTAAAACCTGAACTACCCCCACCCCGCCCCTAAAACTACCGCAACCCCCCAACCCAAAAACCTAAAAGTACCCCGACCCCTCACCCTGCCGCAAAACATGAAACCACCCCAACCCCCTACTCCACCCCTAAAACCTAAACTATCCCAACCCCCACCTGCCACTAAACCTACTGCAACCCCCCACCCCGCCCCTAAAACCTAAAATTACCCCAACCCCCACCCTGCCTCTAAAATTACCACAACCCCCATCCCGCCTCTAAAACCTAAAATTACCCCAAACCCCCACCACCGCCCCTAAAATTACCGCAACCTCCCACTCTGTCCCTAAAACCACCCCAACCCCCTCACCCCCACCCAGCAAACCTAAACTACCCCCACCTCGGCCCTAAAACTACCACAACCGCCACCCCGCCCCTAAAACCTAAAATTACCCCAACCCCCCACCCCGCCCCTAAAATTACCACGACCTCCCACCCCGCCCCTAAAACCTAAAGTTACCCCAAACCCCACCCCTAAAATGACCACGACCTCCCACCCCATCCCTAAAACCTAAAATTACCCCAACCCCCCGACCCCGCCCCTAAAATTACAGCGATCCCCCACCCTGCCCCTAAAACCACCCGAACCCCCCACCTGCCCCTAAAATTACCACAACCCCCTAACCCCGCCCCTAAAACCTAAACTACCCCAACCCCCCACTGCGCCCCTAAAACTACTGCAATCCCCCACCCCAACCTAAAATTACCCCACCCCTAAAACCTAAAAGTACCCAGATCCCCCACCCCGCCCCTAAAACCACCCCAACCCCCCACCTACCCCTAAAACCTAAAGTACCCCAACTCCCCACCCCTAAAATGACCACAACCCCCACTCAGCCCCTAAAACCTAAAATTACCCCACCCCTATAATTACCACAACCCCCCACCCCACCCCTAAAACCACCCCAACCCGCCCCTAAAAGAAAAACTACCCTGAACCCCCACCCCACCCCTAAAACTACCCCCCAACACTACCCCAGCACCATTTACCTGACCTCATCCTCTTAGATCCGGAGTCTGTTTTCCTCTGCCTTAACCATGCATGTTCGTTGTTCCGGACATGCGTGGTTAAGGCAGAGGAAAACAGGGTTGTTGTTCACGAAAGTGTTGTTACGCTTTCGTGGATAACGACCCTCGTTGTTAAGGAGTTGTGGCTTAGGCTGCTTCCCGTGGAATTAGCTTGTGCTGTGTCTAACGTCGATGGCCTGGCTATGCCGGCGCTTTGCAGGGCTGTTTTCCATTCAGTAACCATGGAGGGCAGAACTTCTGGTAAAGATGACAATTTGTCCACAATCGCCATGCCGACGCATGCACTTGCAGATGTAGTATTGCCCAATGTTACGGAATCTAAAGCTGTTTATTAATGGATTTGGTTAATGCATATATGAGATCTAATTTCATTTCAAGCATATCCGATTGCCAGGTAAGCGCATTTATTGCGGTTGTCAGAGTGGTGTTAATTGAGGCCAGCAAGCCTGATTGATCTGTATCCATTCGAGGTTCCAAGATGCTTGCTCTTTCCTGGGTGTTTGGTAAATCCATCTGGCTCAGGGTGTAGGGCAAGTAGTGTTGGTTATTGAAAGAATATATGTGTCTCTTTTCGTTGCTGGACCTCAGCCTGCCTTCTAGCTCAATAGAGGGATCGTGCTCTGAATCAAATTGTCCTCTCTGTCCGGACCTGGGGTAGCAAGTTGGCTTTCCTATTTGGCAGGTATCTCCCGGTGGGGTCTGTGGTAGTTGACCGGTACAGGACGCTGGGGTGCAAGTGCTGTATTCCTGTGTTTTTTGAGCTGGCTGAAGGTCTACCTCATTTGGAGTCCTGGGCAAGGTGGCAATACTGCAGCCATGGTCAATTTGATACTCATAGTGTGTGTGTAATCCTTTATTACTCATGGTGTGTTATCTATAATACTGTTGGACGATATTTCGATGATTGTGTCATCCTTCAGCTGGACCGACCCATTGTATGATGAAGCTTGGGGTTCTTTTATGCACTGTTTGGCCCCGGCCTTGACACAGGAATTGCTCTTGCACGGAGGATGACCTTCGGTTGAAGTGTGATTTTTTGCAGCCCTGTTGAAAAAATCTAAAACTGATATTTGAGCTAGCCTGCACTGTGTGTTTTTGTTGTCTTGGTGTTGTTCCTGTTTAGGCGGTTTTCTTTTGTTGAATGTTGATTTTCAGCCTAAATGCTTTGATGATTATTAAGCTGTTAATTTTTTATTTGATGCCCTGGGCCTCCTTAGCTATGTGCTGATTGAGCATGGAACCCCTGGGGTCGCCTTCCGGGTCTTCCTTCGGGGGGGGGGTTGTGACAGCCTCTTGCGCGGCCTAGGGTTGAAAATTGGGTTGAACATGTGTCTTGCAATTAAGTACATTGTTTTCAGATCAGTTCACCGGCGGAAGGATAGCAGGTTTGATATTTTCCAGGTGCATAGTAGCAAGTGCGGCACTTTTGGTTGGTATGGGAGCCTTCCTGGGCTCTTCCTGATGCGCCTGGGTTTGCCCCTATCTTTGCACAAGATGGACTTGGGGGTACGGTGGACATTGCTCAGCTGTCATATTGAATTAGGGCTGAGATTTGAGATTTAAATAAGGGAGCTGGATGACAGTTGAAGAAAGAATGCTCCATGAGATCTTCCGTGGTCTTGCGTGATCATTATAATTAATATACTGCTAGCTGCCTAGCGGCATGTTGATAGCCCTGGGAGGAGCCCAGGGGAGCCCAGGGGGCTGGGAGAAACCGGCTGGGTGTCTGGCTAGGTGGAGATGGGACAGGTGGACGCTCTGCTGGCATGGGGGTTGAGGTTGAGGGGGTTGGGAGTGAGGCTCACCAGCCCCTCAGCAGGCTGTACCCAGCGCTAGCCGAGCCGCCTCCACTGGGTTCTGGGGGCGCACACTTAGCCAAGGCTGACTACAGCCTCAGCACTCCACAATCAGCTCCGCCTGGGCTGTCCTCGATGCCCCCAACCCCCGCTCACCTTGCCTCGCTTTGTCTCTGTTTCTTGGCATGTTTCTCAGTCTCTCTGGTGCACCACTTCTCCTCAGACCGCCCTCGCACCAGTTCACTGGGGGAGGTCTATGGACGGGTGGTGCAGCGGTGAGTCTCTGGGTAGATCTCTGGGGGGATGCCCGGTGAGATTTGCAGGGGGCTGTGAGACGGGCCTCGCGGAATCACTGGGGCCTGGCACGAATTACAGACGGCCAGAAACTGGGGTCAGGCCCGACTGTGACAGACGTCTGGAAGGGGGGCTTCTTGGACACCCCCAGATGCCAAAAGTCACACCCTTGGTGAGTAGAGAAAGCTGTGGGAGGAGGGAGGCACTATACTGTCTACTCTGCACTCTCGAAAGTCTGCCTCCCCATTCCTCCGGTCCTTTCCAGAAGCAAGGTCTGAGACTGTTGTTCACCCGTCAACTGGACTCCCTCCTTGCACTGTTCATGCTCAGAGACTGTTCACCTTTCAACTGGACTCCCTCCTTGCACTGTTTGTGGACAGAGACTGTTCACCTTTCAACTGGACTCCCTCCTTGCACTGTTTGTGGACAGAGACTGTTGTTTACCTGTCAGCTGGACTCTTTCCTTGCACTGTTCATGGTCTGAGACTGTTCATCTGTCAACTGGACTCCTTTCTTGCATGGTCAGAGACTGTTGTTTACCTGTCAGCAGGACTCCTTCCTAGCACTTTTCATGGTCAGAGACTTCTTCACCTATCAGCTGCAGTCTTCCTTGCTCTGTTCATGGTCGGAGACGTCTTCATCTGTCAGCTAGACTCCTTCCTTGAACTGTTCATGGTCAGAGACTGTTGTGGACCTGCCAGCTGGACTCCTTCCTTGCACTGTTCACGGTCAGAGACTGTTGTTCACCTCTCAGCTGTTAATGGTCAGAGATTGTTGTTCACCTGTCAGCTGGACTCCCTCCTTGCCCTGTTTATGGTCAGAGACTGTTACCACTACTTCCCCGTCACCAAAGAGTCATAAAAATTAGATCATTGATTCTGACTGCCCATATAAATAGTTGTCTATGGTCTGTTAATGCACAAATAGTGAATTAAGTTTTGTATCATATTCCAATGCATTTTAAATTTTGGTTCCTATCACAGTGATATTTCCTCTTTAATGCATGTCTGCAACTCCATTGCCTTTGCATAAAGCTCTAGTGGGTTATATGCCATACATTGGTACACTATTTGAACTCTCAGTTTCATGTTATGCTCAATTACATTGTAAGTTACAAAATGTGTCAAAAAGTTGTTTTCTCCTTCTTTATCTGTGTCTTCTTCTTAATAGACCCTATGTGGGTTCTGTTCATATATGCTTCTGACCATAGATTAGTTCCTATCAGAGTGTCTGTTGGGTGGCTGAGTTGCCTTTCCAAAATATAATGAATTATATAAGGAGAGGACATGAAGGAAAAAAGATATATGCATAAGACAAAAATTTATCAAAAAACAATAAAAATCTCTTTCAGAAAATAACAATAAATTGACAGATCCTCCCATTTTCTTAAATCTAGTCACACATGCAAATCTTCCTCTATATTCAGACCTTCTGTTTCACAGGTTTCTAAATCAATTATACATCCTGACATTTTTGTAACCTCTTTTCCTCTGTCTCTTTCTCATGGGTGGCGGAGCACTCTATTTATAACCATGTATAAAGCTTGAGTCCAATCAGAATTATGATATTTTTCAAAATGCTTCAGTACTGGGTATTTCTTATCACAAATAGTTATAGTTCTTAAATGTTCAAGAATTTGTGTTTTATGGAAAATATTGTGCTGTTGATATGCCTATTTTGGCATGGGCCCAAAGTCATGTAAACTGTGTAGTCTGATTGACATAATATCCATTTGATAAAGGAATATTTTTTGTGTCTGAAGGGCACTTCAAAATCTATTACTGTTGTCTATGTATGAACGCTTTGCAATTTCTGCATGGAAGGAAGCCTTTATCTTCTTACTTATCTGATATCTCTAAGTTGACATAGAGATGGCTTCTCACTGATTTAGCTTGGATGCTCTTCGCAGCTCTTTGATGAGAGCTGTGGTCTAAACCCCAATACAGAGTATATATATTTATCTCCTAAGAGCACCTTACAGTGGTTCACCAGTTTTCTCTAAATGATGCCTGATTGTTGCAAAAACATAGTAATGAACCTGATTGTTATAACACAAAGGGAGAGCATCGGGAGTAATCCAGCCCCACACAGACTCCCGTTTTATCAAGGAACTGCGAACCCACAAACTGTGTGGGGGGTATAGGCAGTGCTTTAAATTGGCCGGTACTGTCCGGTACTGAGTACCGGCACTTTTTTATTTTGAGAGGGTGAGTACCGGCACATCTCAGGAAAAACGTAGTACTTTTAATTGGAGAGTACCGGCACTTCTCGGAAACAAGCAGGTACTCTGGCACAGAGTACCGGCACTTTATTTTTTCCATTTCAAGCACTGGGTATAGGGAACAGGTCTCTTATAGCCTATTCAGTGTTCGCCAGTTAGGCGATTGCCTTTGTGGGCATGGAGGAACGGGAGTGGCAGTTGGATCTATGAGGGAGTTCCCTTTACGGACTAGGTGGTCTCACACACATTATAGTGCCATGCTTCATCATATGACCACCTAGCCCTACCCAGGTTACTACATTTCCCCTCTTCTCTCCTTATTAATATTAATCTCTCTCTCTTCCCTTCCTTCTTCCCCCCCCCCGTCCACTGGGGCCCAATCTTAGTCCCCCAGTCCCTTTCTCCTCTTTTTTCCTTATTATTATTATTAATTTTCCCTCCACTTCTTTACCTTCCCCTTTTCGCCCCACCCCCCCCGGCTCTAGGTTTCCTAAACCACTGTTCTTCTCTTTAGATTCCCCAGCCCTTACATGTTGTGGGGCACGTGGCAGGCTTTGTGTGTTCGAATGAACCTGATTGTGTCTTTCTTGGGGACCAGTGTGTTGACGTAGGTATATGTGACTTAAAAAACGAGTTCATCCCTGGAGTGTGCATCTGCCTTCTTTATTGGTACTTTATGAATGTTTCTCGGATACTCCCCATCTCCAGTATCTTTCTCAAGTCAGGTTCGCAACCTCATATTTCTCTTGGGTGCTGCAGGTCTGATTTTACCAGGTCAAGCTATATTTAGGACCTACTGTGCTATTCTTTTGAGTTGACAAAGAACAGGTGTTCTGTTCAGTCACAAAGCGAAAGACCAAAAAAAAGTGCTTTTAAATCTTGTTTTTATCATGTCACATTTGCTCTGTGTTCAGAGACAGAGGTCAGAAGTCAGTTTCCAATTACTTTTCCTTCTCTGAAAGCAGAGTTCTAGGATTTTGTATAGTCTGCCCCACGGTACGAAGTGTGAAATGAAAGGCTGTGGGAGATCACGGTTTTCCTAACACACATTTAAATAGCTAATACATCAACTATACAAACATTTCAAAATATATTTCAGTAGTTGTGAAAGCCCATTTGTTGTTCTACTGTGTGAAGAAAAAAATATTTTAATAGAATGAAAAACAAAGCAGAAAACTTTATTTGGTGATGCGCAAATGATAAATATGTTATCTGAAACCCAGTTTTACCGATTATTGTTTACGCAGTATGTGGTTTTATCAGAAAAGCTGCAAGGTAGTGGGAAGGGTTTTAGTCATTCCCTGGAAATTTACTCTCTGAAAATGATAGTGCGCTACCACATTATGCTTTAGTAATATTTTTATTAAAAGTGGGTGTTTAAACATGAACTGAGAAACACTCCTGCCCCTGACCTGATGACAATGCTATTAGTAAACTGAAAAGCAAGTCGGAGATTATTTGTACCCTATATGTGGGCTATATTCTTATTACACAAGGAGCAAACTTTCAGTCTGTTTAATCAAACAAAAGAGTTTTGCTTTGTACAGCAGGTATGCAGAACTCACATCTTTAAAAGAGCGCTGATATCTGAGATAGAAGAATAAGGTGAATGTAAAATAAAATATTTGCCAAGGACCACACAATATGGGACCAGTGTACGGGTCAGGTACATTACATTTAATCAACAGATTATTCAAGTTACTCGACCTGCAGGTCTTGCAATATATTTATGATTTTTGAAGGTCTGTGCTGATATTCCTTTCAACTAGCACCAATTGCGCATTCGGGGCGTTCCATTTCATGTGTGATGGGTGACAATTCTCGTGGGCAGAATACTATTTCTCACTATGGGTTTTATGTAGACGGAAGTATGTATTAGGTTTTCACATATTTCAACCCTCAAACCTAAGATATTGACACTCGGAGTGCTACATTGCATAGTTTCACAATGAATTAAATGTCATTCAAGATTCTTATAAACTCTATCAAAGTATTCTTCTTACCAGTCCATTGCATAAATAAGTCATCAATATAAAAAAACTAAAGAGTTACATCTATCTATCTATCTATCTATCTATCTATGTGTGTATGTATATATACAATTAAAATTAATTCATTATTTCTATACAAAACCTACTTAAACTACACAAACATTAGACATTCAAATTTCCTTGGATAACTGGGACACCTTCCTGCACAAAAATAATTCTTAGAGGAATCTGCCTCTTTCTAAGTGTGCTACAAAATGCAGAATGGGGCACACGTAGAAAGAGGAAACAACAAGGAGACATAAGGATAGTTCTCCTCTTTGCTTTTCTGGTGGGAAGGTGTACAATTCTGATGCCTTCCTGGTCTACCAGTTTGGTAAATCTGGGAATGCTTCAGAATACATGGGTGGATGTGTAGGTACACCCACGCTCCACCCTTGTAACACCCGCACCACATAGAGTAACACAGAGCAGCGAAATGAACTACCTAGCTTTACTTCAGATTTAACAAGCCACACAAGGTGGCCTTGCCTGGCTTGGTAAATCCCATTCTAGGTTTTACGTCGCCCTGTGTCCCCTTGCGTAGCACACAGGTGACGCAAAGCCTTAATAAACCTGGGCCTTACTGTCTAAGTAGCTGATACATCGGTGTTGTATATATATGTTACTGGGGAATGTGGAATGGTAAGTAGTAGAATGTAGAATGCAGCGAGAGTATCTAGGGAGAGAATGTAGAATGTTAAGCATTCTATTCTGGGGCAACGCTGGAGCTGGATGGATGTATTTCCATGTAATGTCGTTATGATTTGGAATACACAAAAAGCCTACAATTATTCCAGTTGCGGTATGAATCTTTTCTCCACAACATATTGGCGACAAGGATGGGATTCGAACCCACGCGTGGGTTCGTATCAAAAAACCTTATAAAGGACCGACAGGGAAATCAGTGTACGCTTCGCCTGTGAAAATTTTAAGAGTCACCAATTGTTCTTTGTATTTGAAGAATAAAGGGTGGTGGAGTAAGAATGCAGTTGTAGTGTTAAAACCGCATCAAGAAAAGTTTTGGAACATTGATGAAAAGGGAAAAAAGGAGGAGGTTGATTGTCAACATTATTTTGATTTAGAGTCAAGTAAGGACAGTCCAGGAATTAGAAAACCCAATTGTGGGAATGATACTGATGAAATTTGTATTGATAATTCTTCAGAGAGTTCTGGAAGAGTTAGGGAAACACAAAGTCTAGATGGAGTACAAGGGGAGGAGGATATAGGTGAGGATGCGTGTGATTATGATATTAATGGTAATTGTTGTGAGTCCAGGGCAAGAAGGATAGTACGAATGCCAAAGAAATATTCTGAATTTGTAATGTATTAATAATGTTGTGTTATTTTTTTTTTTTTTTCTTTAAGTGTTACATCTTTTTTTAATTTGGTTTTGTTGAGAAAGAGGAGATCTTGTATATATATGTTACTGGGGAATGTGGAACGGCAAGTAGTAGAATGTAGAATGCAGGGAGAGTATCTAGGGAGAGAATGTAGAATGCTAAGCATTCTGTTCTGGCGCAACGCTGGAGCTGGATCGATGTATTTCCACGTGATGTTGTTATGATTTGGAATAAACAAAAGGCCTACAATTATTCCAGTTATGGTGTGAATCTTTTCTTCACAACAATAGGTATCACTTCTACTAACACTTCTCATGTTGCCCACAACAAGCAGGGTGTAGCACAAGTTGATAAAGCTGGCTATGTCTTTCACTAATACACATAGGCCCCCATTAGGACCCTGGGGGATGGCAGTATTTTGGAGAAAAGTACTGGCAACAGGCTGGCGGTACCTTTCCCCAAAATATGACATTGGCGGTTTGGCTCGTCCACCAGGACAGTAACAGCCGCCGGGCTGGAGACTTCAGTCTTCAGCCAGGCAGCCCTCACTGTCCCACCCGCGGGATTATGACCCCGCTTACCGCCATGGTTTTCGTGCCTTCCTCGCCGCCACGAAAACCATGGCGGTAAGCACTATCAGTGACAGGAAATCCCTTCCCTGTCACTGATAGGGGTCTTCCCCTCCCCAGGTTTCCCCCCCACGACATACACGCACATGCACGCACCATCAAACACACGCATTCACACACATACCCACATTCACCTACGCATGCATGCACCCATTCACACACACATCTAACACACACTCACAACCATACATGCACACACGCATTCACACAACACAACATACAAGCACACTCACAACCATACATGCACCCATGCATTCCACACGCCACACACCCGCATACACACACGCACCAACATACACACATCCCCCACACACACAAACACCTCCCTCCCCTGCCTGAGCACCCGACTTACCTGATTTCAGGGGGTCCCCCAGCAGGAGACGGGACGGGGCCCTGCTGCCAGCAGCAGCATCCGCCAACAGAACACCACCAGGCCGTATCATGTGTCATGATACAGTCTGCGGCGGTCTACTGGCGCACCTTACCGCCATCTGCCGCCATGGCCGCAGCCAGAACTCCACTATCCTTCTGGCGGAATTCCGGTTAAGGTCATAATATGGCGAATGGCTGGTAGCCACAGCAATGGTATTTTGGTGGCCGTAGCCTCAGCGGTAGGCGGTCTATACTGCCACTGTTATAATAAGGGCCATAGTTCTAACGGTCCAACGTGTATTGGATGTAGGAGACTGCCTTGAAATGATTCTTGAATGATGAATTGTACTCACAACAGGGGTATTTATCCTTTGTATCTCTCAAGCTTAACAAACCCCAGTCAGCTGGGGTAGGGGCTTTCCTGTTCCCAAGGATATCTATGGATGTTTCCAATTTAGTTAGGGTGTGACTTGAATTATAGTTTTGAGTCCCATAGTGACTTTCAGGGAATTTAGGCCCAATGAGTGGTCCCCACTGCCATGAAACTCCTACCTTTAGGGGTCACAGACTTTACATTTCACTCGACATCAAAAGGGGCCCAGAAATATGCAGAGAAAACGAAAACAAGCAGCTATTTCCTACCATCTCCTTTTAATTACACTCATAACACTATGAAAGGTTTTGTTTTTTTAAATCCCATTTTCTTGTCAGAAACTCTCTCACACTAAACCCCCAGACTCAGCACACACACTCCTTTTATAATAATAATTATTTATTACATGCCACCGGGTCCTTTGAGTTAAACATACCAGAGTATTGTGTGTTTTAATTACAGGCTTGTCAAACAATCTCTCGCTCTTGCTGTGTATAGATTAGAAAGCCACCATTAACCCCCCCAAATCAATACATAAACTAATCTTGGTATTTTATAATAATTAGCATTTATTGGATGCTAATCGTATGCAGACCATGTTAATCGGAAGCATCATCTTATTAATGAAGATATTAGCGTTAGTAAATGTTATTATAATGACAAAGGTTTATGCAGCCATGGCTCCTTAAACATCCCTAACTGGCACACCTAAAGCTTCTGAAACTCCATATTTCCCTTGTGGCATGATGCTATTACGCATGTAGTTGCAGGATCATGCTATGCCCCACATACCTGGAATGCTGAAGACCCTCTGCTTAACATCCTGACACAGCACACCTCCCAGGGCTCGGCTTTGTCCCCTCTGCCCCTCCGCACGTGGGACAATCTCTTTTCATCCTCTAGTATTTCTGTGGGGCAGGTGAGGTGGGCCTGCTCGTTCAGAGCCCCCTGTGAGCAGCACCGAGCTCAGAAGGATTTCAGAAGCACACTTGCATTAGCTGATGCTTATTTTTCGCACCATGTTAGCTCGGAACTGAAGCTTGTCAGAAGCTGGGTTTATGGAGAAGGTCTGTAGCCGCAGAGCACTCAGCAAGAAAATGGATAATTCACATTTAGATGAAGGAAACCAAACCAGGAGTTATAAGGGGGTTTCTAACACACAACACATTCTGCCGACAGGGAGGTTCACATTTGTTTTCAGGATTACAGGCCTTATGCCATTATTTTAAGGGGGCACACTTCAACCTCCCCACTCAATGCACAAATACTGATTATGTTACCCTGCATTAAGGTCTGTTAGGCAAAATTAACATTGGCAAATACATATAACAGTCGTTTCGTCTTAATCTCCATGACCATAAAATACCCTAGCTTATCACTTAACCACATCAGTAGTTTATTTAAAAGAATCTTATGGTGCGCTCTTGCCACAGGTCAGTAAACTTTAGTAATGGCAACGTTTTGTTTGTCTATGATCAGTTATGAGACTTTTCTTTCAGTCAGTGGGGGAATATCTCCCCCACCTTGAACAATACTCATTAGAACTTAGTTTTTCAGACTTTGTGCCCTTTCCTCAGACCTTCCTCCTCAATGTAAACAAAGCTGTTTTGGGGGGCTGGTGCAACCCTTTTTCTGCCATTTCTTTGCTAGTGCCTCCTTAAGACTTCTAGGATACTTGGCAGAGAGTAAGAGGCTTTGCTTTTGCAACAAGCACAATGTAACATTCCATCTGAGACACCTGTGTTCCTGTTGTCTGTGTAGGTGTCACTCTGCTTTTGGATTCATTACTGCTCTAGTCCTACAGTGACTATGCATCATCACATGTCATATTTAATATATATTAGCTGCTTTGTTATTCATTTAATGTGATGTAATAAGTCTTGGTTCCTTCCTTCCCCTCACCTCCTGCCTCCAGTTCCTATATATAGTCTTCCTCTTTGGAACGTTTGTGTGGGAATGTTTGTACTCACGCCTATATTTTTCCACTACTCGTCAGTTCTGGGCTGTATTTGGTTTGATGTTGTGTTATTCTGTACCAGGATACTGGTTCCATTAGTGGCTATTCGTCTACTCGTGTATGGCTGATTGAAGTGATAGCAGCCTCCATAACCTCCTTGTAAATATCTATGTATGTATGTTGTACTTCTGGAGCCCGAACCTACCCAAAAGGCATTGGAACACTGTACGTGGTCAAATGCAAGTTTAAGTCGTTGAGTAACAGGAGAGGTAGTCGGGTTGTGGCCGGTTAATGTGTTGTGCTGTAGTGTTCTTTAAAGAGGTGCGTCCTCAACTCTTTCCTAAGTTGGCGGAGTGTTGGACCACTGGTGATGGCTACAGAATGTTGTTACAGATCCTTGGTGTTTAGATGATTACATATTCACTTCTTAATCTGCAGTCTGATGTTGTCTTGGCTGGTGAGAACCACCGGAGATCTGTGGTACCTCTAACTTTTTGGGTAAATTTTTAATTTACATATTCACACCTTCCGGAAGACCTGGGGCCTGATGTATGTCCATCTCATTTTGTGAGCCTCTAAGTGCGAATTTTTGCAAGTCGGAATTAGAGACTCCGAAAATGAAATGTACAAATGTGTCTCAGACACATTTAGCCATTTCCAATGGGGTCACAAAGACCTACCTCATCAATATTCATGAGATGGGTCGCATTATGCGACCCCATTTGGAATGGCTGCACTCACAGGGATGGTGGCCTGTCTGTGACTGCGTTCAAATAAAGCAGTTTTTAAAAAAAAATGCGGCCCGTTTTCCTTAAAGGAACATGGGATGCATTTCGAAGGAAAAAATAAAACATTTTTTTTTCTTTTTTGTCAGCATAGACAATGGTCCGTGGGACCAATACCTGCTCTGAAAAAATATTTAAGCTTCCATTCACAAAGGGGAAGGAGTCCCTGGGGACCCTTTCACGTTTGTGAATGGGCTAACAGCAACTTGAAGTGGGTGGTAACTGTGAACGTTATGGGACCCCATTCCCAATCGCAAAACATTCCTACATGCCAGTACGATTCGGTATTAGGAAGGGATGCCCTAAACACGCCCCTTCCTAATACCGAATCGCAAAAGCAAAATGTTGTTCGGTAAACAAGTTACCAAATCAAATTTTGCTTTGCTCCATGGAAAAAAGCATTTTTACGGTCGCAAACGGCCCACCGGAAAAATGCTTTGTACATCTGCCCACTGTTTTATTATTAATATTTATGCCATCTATGATCTTCACCCATTTTTTTCTCTTTAGATAGGTAGACTTTTTCAGATCAAATTAATCTACAAAGACAGCAGGTGCAATGCTAACAGCTGCAAAAAAATAAAAATGTTTGGAAGGACATCACCACCAAATTTTAAAAAATCTAATTTGCTGAAAAGAAAACATGAATCTTTTGGATATCCTTTATATGAGCATTATTCTTGTTAATCCTAGGATGAGTTGTGGATTTTCATCATTCAGCGATGTAAAGAAAACATAAACAAACAAAGTAATTCCAGAAGCCACAAAACAAAATAATTGTTTAAGTTAAAACTAACACTGGTGATTGAAGATTATTGATCCACAAGTGTGAGGTGAGGAAAGGAAAAGAAAGCAAGAGGAAAGTGTAGATCAATAAGGGTATTGAAGTGGAGAATTAAGTTAGCTTGAATTAAAACTAATTGCTGGATATTTAAAAACCCATTAGGAAATTGACTATGAATTTGCTGACAACCTTCTGTACAGTAGGCACTCTGCGACAAAGCTGCGGCAGGCGGTGAACTGATGGCCAGGGGTCTGCGGACGCCCCTCACACAAAACATATATGTGTAAGATATAAATGCAGTACATTCCTTGGATGCCTGAGCAGCTGATAGAATGTTTATTAATGACTGGTATTATAACACCATTATTTATGCTGGTATAATATTAATACTAATAATACTACTAATAATAGCATGAATAACAGTATTAATACTACGATTATTACTACTGCTAACAATAATAATAATAATAATAATAATAATAGCTTTAATAAAACTATTACTAGTATGATTATTACTACTGCTAATAGTACTACTTGTAATAACATTAATAACACTACTACTACTACGACTATTACTACTGCTAATGATATTAAAAGCATTAATAAAACTATTACAACTTCAAATACTACTCCCAATAATAATAACAGCATTAAAAACACTATTAATACTATGACTACTATTACTATTACTACTGCTACTAATACTATTAGTACTAATACTAATTCTAATAATAACACATTGTTTTCTATGGCATGAGCTATCTCTGAATCCGCATTTTGAAGAGTTGTAAATAGCAGATGTTCCTATTACTCGAATAAATGGTACTGATGTATCGAGCTGGTAAGGATGAGAGGATGGTCGAAAACCTTGGAACTGCAAGTCAAAGAGATCTCAGCAACGACTGCATGATTCACTGTGCTCTTTGTAGCATCTTTCAGTAAGACTCTTGCCCGGTTACTTACCGGTAAACTTCATTATTCCGAGGAAAGGTCTTCCTCATCTCAGTTCTGAATTCCCTTCCATTCCTGGTCCATTCCATTCCTGGTTCTTTTACGCTTGGGTATGGCAGGCTGTGGTTAGGTGGGGCTTTCTGTTATATGGCAAGCTGGTATAGGGTGCCAATTTGGGTGTATTTTCTGGCTGATTAAGGTAATCAATTTCTGTGGGAGCAGAGGCCTGCTCATTCAGTAAGGCTGTATTAGCCACCTCCCCAGGGCTAATAGAGAATGAAATGCAGGGGGGGCTGGCCAACCCACCCCACAGCCCCGGGGACCACCACCGCCCTGGAGTACAGGCAGTAAGTAAATGCGGGGGCTGCCTGGTCCTCACGCGCCCCGGGGACTGCCACCTCCCCGGGGCCCAAACAGTAAGTATATGAGAGGGGGCACCCGGTACCCCTGTGGTCCCAGGGACTGCCACCTCCAGAGGCACAATCAGTAAATATGTGCAGGGGAGCTGCCAAGCCCCCCCCCCGCAGCCCGGGGCACTACCACCTCCCCAGGGAACTAATCACAACTATTGCGAGGGACCACCCTGCCCACCTCCCTTCCAAAGCCTCAGGTACCACCTCCTCTCTCATCAGCCAAATACAATTAAAAAAAGGGGAGGGGGAATGTGCCACCCTCCCCAAGCATTATTTAGCATGGGGAACCACATCCCCCAAGGCAAAATCTAATAATAACAAGCATTTGCAATGCAATGGGTCTCGCGTTTGCTCGAGTTAGAACTATTAGCATTGTAAATTCCTAACTGGACTTTTCTTGCCACATAAATTGAAAATGAAAAGCAAAACAGTTTACATAAGCAAGTCAATTCAAAGCACCACGGATGCCATAAGCGTGAGCGCGAAGAAGAGACACAAAAGGAAAAAGAAGTTTGCTCGTAGTCAAACATATTGGCAAATGTGCAATTATCTATGTAACAGGGTCGGTCCCCAAGGCAGTAACAAATCCACCCCAAGGCGGGACAAACGTAAAGCATTTACCAATTACATCAAAGGATTTTTGAAAGGCAAGCCCACGAACGAGTGAAAGTGATGAGTGTGTGGTGGGTGTGGTTAAAAGCCCACATAGATACCAACACGTCGGAAAAGCAGCTCTTGCACGCTGCTATGCTCAACCTAAAATAGGGTGAGGGCCATGTGCCCCCCTCACTGAGCCAGGCCACAGGGACCCCATTCTCTGGGATACATTTTATTAAAAAGGGGAGGGAAACCACATGAACCACCTCCCAAGCCATCTCGAGCCCTTGGGACCCCATGCCCCGGGGTCTCTCTTCATAATAGGTGGGTGCCCCAGTGCCCACCCGGGGCCCCACCAACCAACAAATTGGGGGCCGCAGGGGAGCCCAAGGGCCCTTGCAATCCCCACCGGCTGTCTTCATGGTGCCGGAGCCGGCACTGATCCTTCCCTGAGGGAGCAGCTATGTTTGACATGCTCCCTCTGGGTGGGAGCAATGTGTGTTTTGTTTCCCTGCCCGCACCCCTGCAGGCAGGGAACAGAACACAAGTCTGCCCCCGGCCGGTGGGAGCATTTTTAAATCCCCCACCGGCTGGGTGCAGATTAAAGGCTCTAAAGATTTAGAGTTTGGCAGAGGGGGTTTCTCCATCACAAACATGACGGCTATCCCGTCCGCAGTATTACAATCCCCTAATAGCATATTGGCATCTTAAGATGGTGGACAGGATATTTGTTATGTTTGTGACGGAGTAACCCACCAGAAAAACTCTACATCAGGCCATTAGTGTTGCCCCCCATTTGATGGGAGATTTAAAAATGCTCCCACCAAACAGGAGCAAGCACATGTTTCCCTGCCACTACAGCGCAGGCAGGGAAACTGTCCTGGGGTTTGCTCCCCAGGGCATAGTAAGTGAGCTGTCCCCAGGTCATTGGGTCCTGGGGCAATTAAATGCTCGGGGCCACGTGGCACCACTCCACTTTTTTACATTTCGGCCTGAGGAATGGGATATCAAGGGCTTAAGCCGACACAGGAAGGAGGACTGTACAGTCCTCCACCCTATTTTTCTTTTATTGGCCCAGGGAATGGAGTCCCTATGGCCTTCACAGACTTAATGAGGCTCTGCCCCTTTTCTTTACAAATTTGGCCCAAGGAGGATGGGTCCCCAGGGCCCTAGCTGGGCTGAGGGAGAAAAGGCCTACTGATGCCCCCTCCCCATATATTTCATATAGGATGGCGGGCTCCCATTTTGTATTTTTTTTACTGTGATTCTGCAGGACTACTGCAGGGTCACTGCAAAAAATGCATATTTTTCTTCATTTTGGCCGGGGGGGTCCCTCTGGGTCACCCCACAGGGCCTAAGGAGGAAGAATATCCTGGACATGCCCTCTTATTTTATTTATATTTATAAACTTCAGGACGGGAGACTTTGGGCCCCATTAAGAGATTGACGGATGGAAAACTCCGTCCGCCAAACTCCCAACAGGGTGGCAGCCGGCTACGCAGTCACCTTTCCAATGGTGCTATTATGGGTTTCCTGCTAGGTCAGCAGGCGGAAACCTAAGTAATCGAGCCGGCGGCAATGCTGTCGCCTGCAGGGTGCACCAGCACCCTCAGACAGTGAACATTGCAATGGTTCTGCCAAGTGCGTGGGCAGTGCAGGGCCCCCCCCTGCACCTGTTCTCGGCCAGACGCTTCATGGCAGTGCTACTGCCATGAAACCGCTGGCAGAGAATGTGGTCGTAATCCCCTGGTGGATTAGGATCACCGCCAGACCTCTGGGATCCAAGATCCTGGCGGAGCTGGCGGTTCCCTGGCAGCCCGACCGCCAGGGTTGTAATGTGGCAGTCGGACCATCACATTGGTGGCAGCCCTGAACGCCACACTCGTACTGAGGCCCTAAGTCCTCAAGACATGTAATGGCTAACATCAACATTTGTCCCATGTTGCTGGCAGCCAATCAGAGCTCTGGCTCCCACAGGAGCATGTCTCCTGTGGGTGTGAGGTGGCCCAAGGCCAAAGGCTAATCAGAAAGCTTTGTTTGTTTTAATCAGTTTCGAGGGACTCTGGAGCACCCAGATATACAAATATATGTGAACCTTAATTTCTCAAAAACTACTGAATGGATTTACAAAAAAATTCAAAAAGCACAATCGGCGGACCAAGTTCTAGTTTCCTACGATAATTGGTGTAATTCGGTTCAGCAGTTTTGCGGTAGTGCTTCTTAAAAAGTCTATAGAAAATGCATGGGGATTTTGCATTTTGGAACCTCTTTTTGTTCTTGCTCCCTGCTTGAGGTATCACCCTGAACCTTTCCTTGCACAAACTAGGCAAAAAAGAGCATTTTTTTGGAAAGTTTTCTGAAGATTCATCAAACAAGGCCAAAGTTATTAGCAACACAAAAAACACATTTCCTATGGACTCGCTGACCTAACTATAACTACCCTGTGGCGACCCGGGTCATCAGTGATGTCATAAATTGTGCCATAGAACATGTCATGAGTGATGTCATATGTGAGGTCATAAGCAGTGCATGGTGTGGGTGTTAAGTTATAGTTATTGCTCGTAAATATAACTGGTGAATTTTTGTGTTTTTTTTTTAGTTCAAAACGTTCATGTTGTCATTGAGAAATTCACCTAACTATAATGTTACTTTAACCTTCATTTTTTCAGTGAAAAAATATACATATACATATATATGTGTATGTATGTGTATATACATATTTATGTATGTATATATTTATGGATAGATAGATAGATGGATATATAGATAATGTGTGTGGCCTTGTTAGCTGGCCCCGTTCGTTTTTTTAGATGCGCCCCTCGGAGCCAACCCCCTAAAAATCACGTCTAGATACCCCACTGGGGTTAGTAGTGTGTATCTTGTATTGCGTCTTTAGTGTGCGTGATGGTATTGTGCATGGGAACCAGAGGGTCTCCTGGCTTTTCGCTAAGGTCTTGACTTGGGGCAGTACGTGGGCATGTCCGAGAAGCAGAGGAGTGTCATACCCTTAAGGGCAGTGCTTTAATAATACCCACCTCCACTGGTTGTACCTTGGGCTGATGGCTGTCTTGTGTAGACCCTACTCTGCAACTAGCTAGATACTTTCATAAGCCTAGATTGCAGCGATTGCGGGGCAGTAGCTTACTTTGTCTGGGTACTGTTACTTCCACCATCAGTCCTACCCTATGGTGTGCTTCATGGGGTAAGGAAGGGCTAGAGATGAGAGACAGATTTCCCATCAAGTAATGTGTTTTGCCCAACTAAAATGAATGGCTCAGTGAGCAGGGAATGGTTGCACTAAACAGTATGTTGATAGCAGTAATCCACTACATATGTAAATGCAGGACTAATCTACATTTTCGAGAATGTAGCTTCTCCTAGTAATTTATGAAGGAAAGTCTTAATTTTATTAAAGACACAGTAGCCAATATTATGCTTCTCTGATCTTGCATTATTATAATAGCAGCAGTCAAGAAAACTGCAAACCCCAAGAGGCTTAGCAACAGACTAGTCAATGGGATAGAGAGACGTAATCACAGTAAACACCAATAGGATACCTATAATGAGTATAACATCCATACTTGAGTGCGAACAGCCCTCTTTTCTTGTGAAAGAAGTTGAAAATAACCAGAAAACAATTCTTGGCAAAGGTTTATGAACGCAAATTTCATAGCAGGATCCAGTGAATCTTGAAGATATAGGTCCAAGAGACCCTTCAGCGAAGTGGAGGACGCAGAGGCTATTGTTGCTCTTATGGTGTCCTTAGGATGAAACAGGTGGCGAGGCTGGATTCACTGTTAAGGAGGAAAAAAACATCAATTACCAAGCGTTGCAGTGGGATAATACTCGTCTCCATGTCTTTAATAAAAGTAAGACTTTCCTTCATAAATTACTGGGAAAATATCAATTTTGGCCAATATTTATACTTTTTTAGCGCCTCATTTGCATCATTTTTTTAAGCAAAAACGGCGCAAACTTGCAAAATACAATTGTATTTTGTAAGTTTGCGCCGTTTTTGCATCAAAAGCATCGCAAATGCAGCGCTAAAGAGATATAAATATAGGCCTTTATGTCAAGGCAGGAGGCTACAATTATACTTGTTTAAAGAATGTTAATTACAATAGAAGTTGCAGTTTGAACAGGTTTACAATAGAATATTCTAAAAACATTATCATTAGGCCAGTCAACAGACCTCAGAATGTCCTCAACTCTGGATCCTTCCCAAAAACCTCTTGAGGCCATGGCACCCCTAGAAGAATGTGCCCGAAAACAGAAATATCAATGCCAGCTAAGGGCATGGCCCATCCGACCCAGCGAGCCAGAGTAGCGGAAGCTACAGGCCTGTGTGGTCTGCGAAAGGAAATGAGGAGTTGGGGTTGAGAGGACGCTCTGAGAACGTAGTGCATTGTTCGTACTCTTTCAGACATAGTCCAACACAAAGGTTGGGTTTGGAAAGTAAGGGTAAAAAATTGTGTGTAAATTGGTCTTTGTGCGTTTATTAACAGAAAACAAAATTCCCGTAGTATATTGATGAGAAGACACATCCAAAGTTTTGACATCTGAGAAATTTTTAAAAGAAATAAGGGAGCCATACCTGCGATTGCTAGAAGGGGGCCACTATCACTAAGGTGGCTTGTTGGCGTGTGACCTTAGCCAGAACTCTGTTGATCATGATAAAGGGAACAAAAGCATAGTTGACTGTCTGACCAATCTTATAGAAAAGCATCTGTTGCCATCGGCAGAGGATCTGGGCACTAGCTGAAAAAGCGAGGTAAGTGAGAATTTAGGCGAGATGAAAACAGATCAGTGTTAAAGGGATCGCATTTGTTTAGTAGAGACTGAAACACTGAGGGATGAAGTCTCCAATTGCTGGAGTCTCGCAGATGACAGGAGTGCCAATCTGCAATAGAATTAATACAATTAAGAGTACCCTGAAGATATTCCACTTGGAGAGGAATTTTGTTGATGAGACAGAACTCCCATAAACTCTTTGCCAATTCTACTATAGGCGTTCATCTGGTGCTGTGTAGATGATTGATGTAATGGACAGCAGAGACATTGTCCACATGGAGGAGGATAGAGCATTGCACTTTGTCTATTGCTAGGCTTTTGACTGCAAAGGAGCCTGCAAGCATCTCTAAACAATTGATTTGCAATTTGGACTCCTCGACAGACCATGTACCCCCAGTCAAGATTGGTCCACATCTGGCACCCCGGCCCTTCGGCTTGCATCAGATTCTAATTGGGGGCTGACTCGAAGCCATTCCAGGCATCTAAATGGTCTATCTACCATTGAAGCTCTAGACAGGTCTCTGTGTCTAAGTATATAAGATTGAAAAAGGCAACAGCATTGCGCGGATGAAGAATGTTTGGGTGTCGTAGAGCCCGATAGTGTAGTGGGCCTGGGAAGATAGCATGAATGAAAGAGTAAAGAAGACCTCTTGCCGGGGATATGAGAGACATTTGATTGTTGTGGAGTGTGTGAAGAATTTCATTTTTTATTACTTTCACCTTTGAAAGGGGAAGGTGAAGTGTAGCAGTAGAGGATTTTAGCAGAAAACCTAGAAACTCTTTTTGCGGAGTCGGAGTCATGATTGATTTTTCTGTGTTTACCACAAAGCCCAATTCTGAAAGAAGAGAACATATAAGATGAAGATGGGACTAAAGAATTTGAACATTCTGACTCATTAGAAGAATGTCATCCAAGTAGATTATCAGTCTAGAGATCTGAGGTGTGCCGCTACTGGTTTCATTACGTTGGTAAAGCACTGAGGCGCCGAAGAGAGACTAAATAGCAGGGAAGAAAAATGATAGGTTTGGCCCTTCCACTGAAGTCGGAGGAATCTTCTGTGAGATGGATGAATACAGATTGTGAGGTAGGCATTGTATAAATCTAGTCTCGCCATCCAGTTGGATTGAAGCAAAATGTCTCTGAGAGGTATATTGGTTTCCAATTTCAAGTGGCGGCAGACCAAAAACTGATTGAAGAGTCTGAGATTGATCACCGGTCTCATCTTTTTGTTTTTCTTTTGGAGCTGAAGAAACCTGAAGGATCTGGGACGGACATCTGGATTGCATTCTTTTGTAAGACAGACTGAGGGCCTGATTACAACTTTGGAGGAGGTGTTAATCCGTCCCAAAAGTGACGGTAAAGTGACGGATATACCACCAGCCGTATTACGAGTTCCATAGGATATGATGGACTCGTAATACGGCTGGTGGTATATCCATCACTTTACTGTCACTTTTGGGACAGATTAACACCTCCTCCAAAGTTGTAATCAGGCCCTGAATCTCTAGGGAGATTAGATTGACCATGTCTGAAGAAATCTTTGGAGGAGGGGGAAAGACATTTTGGTAAGGGGTTGTGTAGAACTCTATGTGATATCCCTGAATTATGTTTAAAATCCAAGGATCTGCTGTGATAGTTTGCCATTTTGTTAGGAAAAATTGAAGACGGCCCCCTACAGGAGGGCCAAAAAGTAGGCTTACCTTGTGGATTATTGGTTTTGAAATTCCTTAATCCACAACCTCGAAATCCTCCACCTTTTGGTGGGTAGAATTGTGGCCTATAGTCCTGGTATCTGTAGTTCATTTTGAAGGAGCCTCTGGCTCCTTGGTTATGGTAGGAATGGCTGGTATAGCGGCTCCTTCTTCTACCAGCTGCTGCTAAAACACACTGGGGAAAAATTTCTTTAAAGACTGTTGAGCCTTGTCAATTGAAGAGAAAGTAGTAATGTAGGGGCTAAAGTCTTTTAAGAAAGAGTCGCCAAACAGAAGGCCCTCTGCTTTAATGCTAGGGTCGAGAGTCGCTAAATGTGCCAATTTGGATCCAGTTTTAATAAAAAACTCTTTCTTTATTCGTGGAATATTGCCGTGTTGGCATTAGTAAAAAATAAGTAAAATGCTCTTTGTACTCATAAAGAGAGGTCCAGAGGATCAATGTCCATGTTCTCTAATCTGGCTGCTTCCGCCATGTCAAATATGTGTGCAAGAGCACTCACCAAGTCAAGTAATTTATCCTGGCATGTTGACAAGGCCTTATCAATTCCCTTACGGGGATCCTTGCCAAATTTAGAAAAGAAAGTAAGAAGAGACTGATCAATTGTTGGAGCAGCCATGATATTAGATGCCAAGAAAGGCCTAGGACACTCTGATTTCAATTTTGCCCTTGTTTGTTTATCTAAGGGAAGGCAGAGCCTAGGAGAAATATAACATGGGCAGCTGGAAACCATTCCGTAGAGTTGGGATGATGATTGAGGGATGGATCGAACATAGGAAACCCCTCAGAATCCAGAATGGTATTGGAAAGGAAAGAATGAGAAGTGGAGGTTTGCTTTCTCTGGAAGAGGGTAAGCAGACAGATCATTGTCTCCAGTGTTATCTGAATTGTCGTCCAAATCACCTGTAACATCATCGGTGTCCAAAGTTTTTGAAATAATGATTTGTTTAGGCGTGCAGTAATATGTTTGGTTTTACTTTTGCATTTTAAATGCGTCTTAGTATTACCCTCCTTAGACGGAGGCCTCGGAGGAACAATGTCCTCAGTCTGATGTGAGGGAACCTCACTTTTCAAATCTGCACCTTCATTATTGGGAGTTGGTATGTTTTTCTTTATAATAGGTAGATACCATTTTACGTTTTCTTCTTCCCCCTGCAGAATGGGCCAACAGTGTCTTGGACATCATATTCTTTACAGAGTTCTCAATTTTTCGACATCTTGTCCATAGAAGCCACAAGGGCTTGTTCCACAAATGTATGAATAAAATCATTCAACTCTTGTTTAAAAGCTTCCCCGTCATCATTTATATCAGGCATTAAAAGGGAGACTATCTAGTTCCATTTTAAAAT
This sequence comes from Pleurodeles waltl, assembly GCF_031143425.1. Taxonomy (NCBI): domain Eukaryota; kingdom Metazoa; phylum Chordata; class Amphibia; order Caudata; family Salamandridae; genus Pleurodeles; species Pleurodeles waltl. The sequence goes on from NC_090449.1 coordinate 35,972,333, forward strand.
AATGTATCGAATAGGTTCAGACAGACAAGGGGTTAAAAAGAAGAGAATCCAAAAGGGGGTGGGGAAATAAAGCAAACCACTCCCCTGAGATGTGTATTTCAGTGGGAGGAGCCAGAAATGCTGACTGAGGCGGAGCTGAAGGCCGCACCCCTACGCTGACCTGTGAAGAAGGAAGGCATCATCAGTAAGGAGGAGGAACAAAGGAGGAGGCAGGTGCAAGGTAAAGCTGAGACGGCTGCAATGAGGAAAAGACCACGCAAGTCACATATTGGTCAATATGGCAGACTCGAGTCCCACTGAGAAGAAAAAGCACAAAGCAGCGCATGCAAGCACCAACGGTCACAGAGCACAGCATTCAAAACAGTAAGGTCGGATATAAACATGTCATACAAGTAAAACTATAAAGAATACAATAAATATATACACATATTTGTATTATTCTGGATTATACGAGTTACATAATAGAATAGATCTCATATGTTACAACCCCGAAGAGCTTCCAACAGTTGCCAGTGCTGAATACCTCAGACGCACTATCTCTGATCACTGCCTCTAACAACAACAATTGGCGTGGGGACACAAACGCCCAAGTATACCTACCTGGCGACTCCCAATAGCTGCCCTCCAAGACAAGGCATTCCGCAATACAATAAGGGACCACATCACTGCATACTCTGAGGTAAACACGGACACAGCCTCCAATACTGGTATACAATGTGATGCCTTTAAAACAGTCTTACATGGCCATGCAATTAAGGCAGTATATTGTGCCAAGCGGACACTGCGCTGGGAACTGCAAACTAGAAGCAGATATTAGGAGGTACGAACAAATACTATTGAGGGTCTAGGGAGTGGTCACCCTCTTGGTGTAAGCATGACTTGACCACAAGATGACACTGGACCAAGTGGGTAAGCTTGACTATAGGGACTCCCAGATGAAAAAGCATGTGGAGGGAGACAAAGCAGGCAAACTCTTAGTCTGGCTTTTACGTTCAGAGTGCCCCCAAGTCCCTGTCACTGCGACCCGTGACAAATCGGGACGACTGGTTTATACACAAGACTCTATTAATACAACATTTTGCTCCTAATACACTAAATTATACTCAGCTGCGAGACCGAATAATGCTAACCATATTGGCACTTTTTTAAACATGGTCCCCCTTCCACACTTCCAAGCTTCTCAGGTACTGGCTTGAGTGAGGTGCACATCCCGGGGTAGCAGTCTTAGACATAGAAAAGGCGTTTCATACTCTAGGCTGGGAATACATGCAGGAAGTCCTCAAGAGAATGGGAATAGGCCCTTGCTTTCTCAAATGGATTGCCTTATTATACAACACTCCCTTGGCACAGGTGAAAAAAAGAAATGCCATCTCTGACCAATTTTTAATTGAACGCGGCACCCGCCAGGGATGCCCTCTATCCCTGATAATCTTTGCAGTAGCCATGGAGCTTCTTTCTTGCGCTCTGCGGTTGCGGGCAACAGACTGGGGAATACAAGCAGGAAATACCTGGCATATAATTTCACTGTATGACGACAACGCCCTGGTTTATCTCCGAGAGGATGAGACAGTTCTTCGCAAACTAATGGACCTCCTGGGGCAATTTGGAGAGGTGTCAGGGCTGAGGGTCAATTGGGAGCAATCCCAAATGTTCCCCCCTCGTGGCCCTGTCAGAAAAACAGAGTGGAGAGCTTCTGCTCACCCCGCTTACGTGGGTGTATGACACCGTCAAGTGCTTTGGTGTCAGAGTATATAACAGCAGATCTCATAGAAGGAAATTTGGGTAGAGCCCTTATGGGGCCAAGGACTCACTTCTGTTCTGGACCTCTCTCCCGGCAGTCGGGATGGCCATCTCCAAGATGTTGGTACTCCCTAGATTTCGCTACTACTTCCCCGCTATACCTGCACTTCTGCCCCACAGGTTGCCGATATGCGTTCCTTCTTGACCTCACTTACATGAGGAAACAGTAGACCCAGAGTGGCGCTGACTAAATTGTACGAGTATTAGACTTGTCAGCTCTTGGCGTGGTTTCCCCTGTCCTTTTGGCTTACGACCTCCTGTTATGATCCTGTGCTGAACTTCGTTTTTGCTGGATTTGTGACTCTGGGCACTTTACCACTGCTGACCAGTGCCAAAGTGCTCTGTCTAAATTGGGTTGGTGACTGGTTTTCTCCAAGATTGGCATATTTGATTTACTAGTAAGTCCCTAGCAAAGTGCACTAGAGATCACCAGGGACTGTAAACCCAAAGTTACTAGTGGGCCTTCAGCACTGATTGTACCACCCACATTAGTAGTCCTGTAAACATGTCTCAGACCTGCCACTGCAGTGTCTGTGAGTGCAGTTTAAAACTGCCAGTTCGACATGGCAAGTGCGGACCCTTACGAGGCCCAAACCTTCCCTTTTACTACATGTAAAGCACCCCTACGGTAAGCCTAAGGCAGCCCCCTGGGAAGGGTGCAGTGTATTTAAAAGGTAGGACATGTACTAGTGTGTTTTACATGCCCTGATAGTAAAATACTGCCAAATTCCATTTTTTACTATTGCAAGGCCTATCTCTCCGATAGGTCAACATGGGGATTGCCTTGAAATATCTTTTAAGTGTAATTTCCCATTGGGAGCAGGTAGAGATGTGGAGTTTGGGGTCTCTGGACTCACAATTTAAAAAAAACATCTTTTGGTAAAGTTGGTTTTATAGAGTGTAAGTTTGAAAATTCCACTTTTAGAAAGTGGGCATTTTGTTGCTTAACCATTCTGTGCCTCGTCCTTGCTGCTGAATACACATTTGGGTCAGACTGACACTTGGGGTGTTTGTGAATTCACTCTAGACAGAGGATACTCAAAGTACGGCCCATGGGCCTCATGCGGCCCCTCTGACCTTTACATGCAGCCCTTCGAGCAACAGGAGCACTGGGCAGCTGTTTGCTCCTCTGCACTAACAATAAAAATATGATATACAAGCACAATCATTTATTTCATGCTCAATTGGTGTTAAAGGAAGTAACTAGGGACTCCTGCACTTAACTTTAGAAACGCCTTCATTTTTAAAGACATCTTGCAACACAAGTGTAAAACTAAGACAGACTCTTCAAAATTAAAAAAGTGTATTTAGTTAACATGCAGAACCTTTTCGCCTTAGTACAATTTATTTTATCAGTGCATTGAGATGTATCCATTTAAAGTGATATTTTTCAAACATAAATTTGGAAACATTAATTATTTCCCTTACCCTGAGAACACCACCAATAGTAAATTAAAGAGACAAGTCACTTGGTATGTGCGCTTTATGGGTGGCCTGGGTTCCTATCATACATGAACAACATTACACTTTAATAAATCAAACATAGAAGCAGGTTTTGTGCAGCACACACCATGCATCATGTATTTGGAGGTCATCTTAAATGTGATAATGCAGAAAAAGGAGGGAAAGTGAGACTAAACAATTGCCTAGGATCACACAATTTGGTAAAGTGGGTAAGCCGGGATTAGTTCCAGGTTTTCTGGCTTCCCATTGTTTATTTCAGCCACTAGATGTATATAATTTGCTTCTCCTTCACCTACTTTGCCACCAATCCCCCCAGCCACCCCACCCGACTGCCACTGCCCTGGCATCAATGGGGCCCCTAGGCACATCACAGACCAAACTTTTTGGCCCCTGGGAAAATGTTTGCGAGTACCCATGCTCTAGACAGCAACACAAAGGGAGCTGAGGTGTGTCCTGCATATCATGATTGGTCTTTCTGGGCTAGAATGGAGCGAGGAGCTGACACTTGCACATAAATAGGGCTGTGCCTGTCTATGCACAATACAGTCTCCAACCCCCTGGAGTGTGTCTGGGGCCAGGACAGGGAGAGGTAGGGTCTTGTGCACTACAAAGACTTTGCTTTGAAGATTGCCTACCTCAAAGGCAGAAATCAGTATAAGTATTGGATTGCTGAACCCACAACTTCAGAACACTTCTGGACTGAGGACATTCTGTCAGGGAGAAGAGCTGGATGCTTAAGGAGGACCTGCCACCCTGACTGTTGTTTGGCTGTGCTGGCCTGCTGCTGCTACCTATGCCCTGGGAGTAAAAGGGCTGGACTTTGCTTTCTACATCCTGCTTCTCAAGGTTCCCCAAGGGTTTGAACTGAGCTTTTATCCTGCTGTGAAGTCTCAGGGACATCAAAGACTTCCTCTGCCAGTGCCTGGTCTCTTCTGCTGAGAGTCCTGACTTGCCTAGTGGTGCCAAATCCAGCCCTTGGGACCTTGGAAGTGGAAGCTGGTGGCCTCAAGAAAGATCCACACACCGCTGCGGCAGGAAAATTGACACAGCGCCTGGAATGCGGCTGAAAAATCAATGCAGCGCCGGTGAAATCAATGCATTGCCTGTTTCAACACAGGTCCATCATTGCCATGCATCTGGATTTTTCACGCATTGTCCCTGGGCGTCATACCTTCAACATCACCGCAAAGAACCGAGGCTGCGTGGCCGAAAATCCATGCATCATTGCCCTACGGGTAAAGAATCGACCCATCGCCTACCCGGTGGGGAAGAATCGAAGCATGACCTCACTGGCGAGTAAGGAATCGATGGACTGCTTGCTTTTCTGTCGCATCATCTCTCCTGTTGCTTTATTTTTTATGCATACCATGTACTCTGTGCTAAAACAACACAGCCATTGATTCCTATCGATTAAGACTCTCTTAACTTTAAAAATTGATATCTTGTGTATGTTGGATTTTTGTCATTTTGGTCTTGTTTTACTTAGATAAATATTGGCTGTTTTTCTAAACTGGTGTGGAGTACTTTTGTGGTGTTTTCACTTTGTTACTCTGTGTGTGTGTGTGTGTGTATGTGTGTACAAATACTTTACACACTGCCTCTGAAACAAGCCTGACTGCTTGTGCCAAGCTACCAAGGGTGTGAGCAGGCGTTATCTTAGGTGTGACTCCCTTACCCTGACTTTAGTAAGGGTCCCTACTTGGAGAGGGTGTAAACTGACTGCCAACTGGAGGCCCCATTTCTAACAACACCCCACTGGACCATGGTGGACTGGGTGCTCCAAACTATGAATATTTTACGCAGTAGCCCAGCTACAGTGGCCAATGCCCTGGCTGGCTGACCAGAACTTGACTGACCTGGGTGACGACTGGTCCAACAAGGAGACAACAACACAGGTGCTCTGCTGGCTCTTAGATTCTGCAGCGAAGGCTCCTGCAAACGGTACTTGGCGCCAGTCGTATACACTTACGAAGCACCACTATCTCTCTTATGCATGAGAGTTATCTCTGGGTGATTCCAGGCTGTTATGAACTACGGTCACGTCCGGACGCAGTATTCTGGACAGAGGGGGGACTGACCGAGTGGGGAGATCTCTTTAATGATAGAATACTCACCACGTTTGAGAGTCTAGCGGACGATTATGGAATACCGCCAGGATCCTTTCTACTTTATGCCACATTCACATGTTATTTAAATCAACTCTGGCACAAAACACACAATGAGCAAATAATATCTCACAGACACTGTTGACACACAGGGGCACGGAAAGCGATCACCACTCCATACCAATCGATATGTGTAGATAGGGAACTCCCTTTGTCCACGATTAAAGCTCATTGGGAGGCTTCCCTGAATGTGGTAATTACTGACAAGCAATGGACGCAATGCCAATCTGCACCAAAATGAATCCCCGCTAATGCCAGATTGAAATATGTACCATTTAACTGTCCACACCATACTTACCTCACCCGGGAGCGTCTAGCAGGTATACACCCAGGGGCGATAGACACCTGACCACTCTGCCACACAAGTGCAGCGGACTTTGTACACATGGTCTGAACCTGTCCTCACATTGGGCCAGATGTAGGAAACTTTTTGCATGGCGCAAACAGCGAATTTCGCTGTTTGCGACATGCAAAAAGCACATTGCGATGCCCATTCCCATTTTGCGAGTCGGTAACCTGGTTACCGACTCGCAAAATGGGAATGCGAGTCGCAAATAGGAAGAGGTGTTCCCCTTCCTATTTGCGATTCGCATCGCGATGCAGAATTGCTTTGTGAAAGCGAACGTGGTTGCAAAGCAATTCGCAGTTACCACCAGTGTCACACTGGTGGTAACCCATTCGCAAAAGGGAAGGGGTCTCTATGGGACCCCTTTCCCTTTGCGAATGGCGCTGAAAACATTTTTTTCAGAGCAGGCAGTGGTCCATAGGACCACTGCCTGCTCTGAAAAAATGTAACAAAAACGTTTCATTTTTTCATTTGTAATGCAACTCGTTTTCCTTTAAGGAAAACGGGCTCCATTACAAAAAAAAACCTGCTTTATTTAAAAGCAGTCACAGACATGGTGGTCTGCTGTGTCCAGCAGGCCACCATCCCTGTGAGTGCTGCGACTCGCAAGGGGGTCGCAAATTGCGACCCACCTCATTAATATTAATGAGGTGGGCCTTTGCGACCCCCTTGCGACTCGCAGATGGTGTCAGGGATACCATCATGCATCCGGGTTTGCGAGTCGCAAATTGCAAGTCACTCAGGCTCACAATTTTGCGAGTCGCAAACCCGGAATTTGCTACATCTGGCCCATTATCTCTTATTGGGATGACATAACCGGGTTTCTTACACAGGCCTCGGGTCTGCCTATATGCAGGGAAGGCCTACTCTGCCTTCTGGGGCACACCACCCGCACTGCAGAATGGAAACCAATAAACAAATGTATTGATCACACACTGATCCTAGCGATGCAACGCATTGCAATGTGTTGGAAGTCCGCAACTCCCCCCACACTATCCGACTGTGGTTGTCGGACCAATGAACTGGAATATTAGATGAACAATTGTCATTACCCAAGTGCAGGACAGGGGCAACCCACCAGACCCCCTGACTGGCAGAGGTATCTGGAAAAACTGGAAGCCAAGTCAGATACTAGACCACCATGAAGTAGCTCAAGCTGATCCTATGCGTGTACCACTGATCGGACCGCTGTTATCTCACCCACTCTAACAGAACCGCTAAGCACGCCAACCGGCACCATCACTGCGAGCCAACTTACGGATAAACTGCCCGACGTACCTTCGACACCACCACCCATAGTCTGAAACTGCACTTACGTTTAACTCCCTCTCTCCGCCCAAGCTGCAGACACAACTATCAATCGGCGTAGACTATCCCAAGCCTAACTGCGCATAAGGTCGCTTACCTAACAATGCGCCAGACAGAAACTACATCCTAAGAGGGTTAGGATGACATCAGATACCCCACCTTTGAACTCCAAGCACAATCCCTGTGGATCACTTCACCTTGTAAATTATATGAACTGATCCATATATGAATACTAATAGATAAAAGTGCATGTATGTACAGTACAGTCATCTGTGAGATTATCATGTTACCGCTGTTTGAATACCTGTTTCTTTGAAAACCAATAAAGATATATATATATTTTTTAAAGTCTGAGGCTAAGAGCTGTATTATGCCCTTACACAGAATATGTCTGCCCTATGAAAGACTCTATATTGTAGCTTTGTCTAAGATCATTTAATCATTTACTGGAGAGGGACATTTTAAGGAATTTGGGGGACCCTGTTTGGAACAGCCTTGATTTCAGGTTCCAATTTCAGCTCTTTCCTGCCCTCTTTGACCAGGTCACTGACAGTGCACAGGCGCACTTGTCCAAATTCTATAAGTGTTTGCCACTAACATTCAGGGATAGTGACGTGTGTTTTCAATATTGTAACACAGCAGCTGCTCACTAATATTACTGCAAATAATCTCCGTGGCACCCTCCTGTTTCTCCTATGGAAGGTCCTGCTGATCTAAAATAAACTTTTTATGGATGTTGCATGAAACATAAATATAACATTTCTCTGCAAAATGTCTTTAAAAGACCCTACCCATCCCCTACATTAAGAATAAATAAAATAAAAACTGTATTTAAAACAATCCGTTTAAGAATTATTCAGTCATTAGATCAAGACCCTGCAGAATAGAGCTGGCTCGATCATCGGGCTCCTGAAAGGCTGGGGCCCTCGGCCAGAGCCCACTTTGCCCATGCCTTAAAACGTCTTTGTTACTGAACATAGTACATATAATGTAATTTTTTGTAAGTTTGAGTCAGCTAGAAATACCCATCCCGCTGGCATTAGTGACGGGTATAAGTAGTGGTAATGTGTTAGCCATGGGAGGATGCTGGTTGACTTTCCCTTTGCCATTGAGATGTTGGGCTGTTTCAGATACATTTCCCCATCTCTGATGTATTCATTCTTCAAATTCTCTGAGTTTGCCCTACCAATCTCTGAGGAGGAAGCGTCATCAATAGATGGATACACGCAAACAGTCTGCGGTGCCAAGGTCATTGGTTTTCACCTTGCTCCAATAATCTGAGTTTTATAGCAGGTCTGTAAGATCCAATGTCCAAGAGTGTCAGGACTGACATCAAGTAGCCATTGAAAGATGATGATGGATAAAATGAACATCCTTTTCCATGCAGATTCATTTACAAATATGTAAAGAAGCTTGGACAAGGACAATCATTCCATCCTCTTTTCTTACGCTTTTGCTAATGGACCTAAAATGTCTGACACGTCATCTCACATGCTCACAAGATGTCACACCTCTATTGTTGCGGGCTTTAAAGGCAATAGACAACACAACTTCAAATGAGATCCCCTGACATAAAAAATTATTAGCTTCTATCTATGACACCTTGACAAATGTATCAGCATCTTTATCTGTATGGTACAGAAGGACTTCAATTAAGCTGTTAAGGACCCCATGCTGCTTAAACAAATCTGCATCTCATCACATATTGTGTTATGTTGTTAATTAACAGTTAAGAATTATAATTTGTAGAGCACTTGACTGCCAAAGGTTTCTTGGCATTAAACTTGTTAAAGCCAATGGTGTTCACATTTACTGATTGATTAAACAGTTTATCAATTTATGGAATTGTCATTTAACCTCAGATACTAAGGGGCAACCAGAGGGTGGCTGCCCACCCAGAGCATGTGCAGCTTCCCATGCAAAGTCATCTGAAGAGAGAACATCCTGAGAGCTCTGAAGCTCAACACTAAGAGCAAGGAGGCATATAGCACCGAGAGGGACCACGCTGGGAACACTGAATCCTGAATATCAATGGGAAAAAATATTGTTACAACAAAACTGAGGGACGAAATATTGAAAGATAAGTTTCTATACATTTTCTATACCTAACTCCACATGTATGTGGCTTGGTGATATATATATCTTCAAGGTACATAGATGCAGCATTAAATCCTTACCTCCGCACGTGCATTTACCATTCAATAGTTTGATCCTTGATATTGTGTCCGGTCAATATTCGGGATTCGATATTCCCGTCCACAATCACTGAGGCGATCAGTGAGAAATGAAGGGCCAACTAAATGAAAAACTGTGTAGACAGGACACAGCGACTTATACTTAATGAACTGGTGTCTCCTTGCTAGCACTGCTGACATACAATGGAGATAACTGGGGACAGTGGGAAGATGAGGAGCAGCATTTTGAAGCTACTGCAGATATCTCATCAGATACAAGGACAGTCCAATGTCCAGACTATCACAACAATCCACTCGTGGGGACATCAGAGATAAATGCAACGTGCAGCACTGTGATGCAGGCAATGAAGGAAGAACTCTCCAGAGGTGCTAAATGTAAAAAAGGCAAGATTGGAAACATCCTCAAGAAAGAAAAGTCTCTAAGCCATGTTGACCAGATGAGTGACATTGGACCCTTATGACGAGTTAGCGTCCAGACTCCGAAGTGTTCCCCGGCTCCCTTCCGACAAGGCATGCCGTCTGTCATTGAGGTGTTTAGTTTCAGATAACTGGCCTCGTCCGAGAATGAATGGCTAGTAGAAGAGAATGAACAGCCTCAGGGCTGGAGAGCCACCAGGATGTGACACAGGTGAAAAGAGGAAAGTACCATCCATTGAAGACAGTCAGCCATAAAAGAGGTCACCCACTTAGGAACTGTGTCAGGCAACTGACCGACAGAGCTGGCATCTCTGCAATTTTGAATGCCTCCAAGGGGTCCAATAATAGCCACAGTACATGAAGATTTTATATATAATTACTGACTTTACAAAGGAGCATAAAAAGGGCACTGAGTACCATGGCTATGGCAAGTAGCTGGCTGAAGCTGACTGTGCAACACACAAGGTGATGGGAGGAATGCTTAATTTAATCTCAGTCCATCATTTCTTTTCACCCATGTTGCCACTCAACATTTGTCCTGCTCCAATAGAAGCAGTCCAGGCTGAAGTGCGTGTCCAGGTCCCCTTGAGACAAAAGAACGGGCAACCCCAGAGGTGATTACTTAGTCCTCTTCGGTGAGGTATACCTTGAGTCATGTGGCAAAGTGGACGGGGCAACTTTTTGTTTTCCATAAACGACTAATAAATAACAATGTTTTCTCGAATCTTTGAGGGATAAGTGAGTTTGAAAATCAGACAGAAATTGGCTCGCTCTAACATTTTAATACAGTATCCCGGCCAGGTATGACTGGAGAGAAAACAACAAAGTGAGGTGCAGCCAGGTGTGACCAGCCCTTGACCACAGAGAGGGAAGCTCTTTGAGGCAGCTCATGGACCAGCCTGTCTAGAAGATTTTTTGGAGAGACCTCAATGCCTTCTCCTAGCTTCAACATTTAATTAGAGGAATACTCAATAAGGAAATTAGTAAGGCTCAGCTTCTGTGCCGGGGAAGGGCAGGAGCTATCCTGGAAGACTGACCTTAGGCGTAAAAGACGGGTCCGGAGTTTGTATACGAAGGAGAAGGAGTAGTGAGAAGACAAAGCAACATCAAGACTATTCCATGAAGCCTTTATATTGGGACAGCATGGATTTTTGACTAGGGGCTAATATTTACATAGTATTGAACAACAGACTGGATAATGGTTGCACTACATTATTAACACTGGAAACAAAATAGAGTTATCACACAAATGTAATCAAGAGGTGGCCATGTTTATGGGCGCGATCAGCTATGAAATAGGAAAGACCAAAAACATGGAGAGAAAATCGTTCCGCGTTTTAGAGATATAGGGCCAGATGTAGCAAAGGGTTTGCGCCTCGCAAACAGGGAAAAACGCTGTTTGCGAGGCGCAAAAGCCTCTTTGCTATGCAGAAATGCATTTTGCGAGTCGGATCCGACTCGCAAAATGCATTTCCGACTCGCAAATAGGAAGGGGTGTTCCCTTCCTATTTGCGACTCGCAATGCAATTCAATTCCATTCGCGGTCGCAAATGGAATCGCAGTTACCATCCACTTGAAGTGGATGGTAACCCAGTCGCAAACGGGAAGGGGTCCCTACGGGACCCCTTCCCCTTTGTGACTGGAAAAAAAATATATTTTTTCAGAGCAGGCAGTGGTCCAATGGACCACTACCTGCCCTGAAAAAATCAGAATCTAAAGGTTTCGGTTTATTTTTCACAGTGCAGCTCGTTTTCCTTTAAGGAAAACGGGCTGCACTTTGAAAAAAAAAAACTGCTTTATTAACAAGCAGTCACGGACATGGTGGTCTGCTGTCTCCAGCAGGCCACCATCCCCGTGAGTGCCCATACTCGTAATGGGGTCGCAAACTGCGACCCACCTCATTAATATTAATGAGGTGGGTCTTTGCGACTCCATTGCGAGTTGCAGAAGGCGTCTGAGACACCTTTCTGCATCCCAAATTGCGACTTGCAATTTGCGAGTCGCAGGGCCTCGCACATTGCAAGTCGCAATTTGTTTTTTTGCTACATCTGGCCCATAGTGAACTATCTTTGATACAAGAGTTGAAGTCTCCCCATACTACCACCAGTGACGAAGAGGCAGAGTTGTGGAATCAGAGGCCGGTCCAAGTTTCTCCGCTGCAATGCTGATGGTAAGTTGCCAACAAAGTGGCTACAAGGTAGTAAGACAAAGGTATGATGCTCCCAAGGTTTAAAAAAAGGACAGAGATGGTCCAGAGGGCAAACAATGAGGTGAAGGGTTGGTATGAATATTAAATCTCCTTCACCACTTCCTCATGTCATGCAAGTTGGAATAACCCAGAGAAACTGTGAACTGATTCTCTCTTTCATAAACCAGGTCTGTGTGCAAGGAGTGGAATACACTGCAAATATAGCTATGGCATCTTACTGCACATGGGCTGGCATTCAAGTCATGCAAAACAAACACTAAAGCTCAGAAGCGGACAGTACATCTATTGAGGACCACAAAATGTAGTAATATGAATGCATGTTATTTGCAGCATTTCGACTTGCAAGAAGTACAATATGAACAGCTTGATACAAAATATTGAACCTTTACCACCTAAAGGATCCATAAATGTAATGGGATGAGCTCGTGAGAGTACATCGTCGAAAATGATGGAACGCGGCAGCTTATCCGCTTGGTCGACTGCTAATAATTCCAATCTACATCATCTCTTCCTCAGACTGCCACTACCTGTGTACCCAGAAAAAGTGCCCAATTTATTGAAATGAGTGTAATCTCCTAAACTGTAATTTCACGTCGTTTATAGGCACTTGACTGCACATATATATGGCTGTTTCTGCCCATACAGACAAGAGTGTTTTGAAGATTCTTCTATCATTTTTTAAATGGAGTGAACGCGTCACAGCACTCTTAAATCCAGAGCTTTTCAGCTTGTGCCAATCATGAAGGCTGCTCTGAATACATGTCTATAGTAGAGCCTCGCCGGGCTAAGCATGGGATATCTCAATAACACTGAAATGTGAGGCAGATGCTGTCATGACAAGTTGGCTATGATGCTGCTCGAGCAGTTGTATACAGGCCACTGTCGTAAAACACCCAGGTACTCATGAATCAGGTATGGTGGAGGCTGGTGAACTTTCAAAGTGAAGAGGCCTGGAGAGCCACCCTGAATTGCACCCACTGTGGAGAAGCGTGCACGCTTCTCTTCCCATTGAGTAGTTTGGGAGTGGAAGGGTTCCACCTCTGAGAAACGTTTGGAAAATAGCTCAGGTAATGCATTTATAGCATTGTTTTTAAATAAATTGTCTGAAAATGTATATGTTTCAAATCAAGTTCTGAAGGGGCAGTCTTGAAATAGCCAGTACTTTCGTGATGTGCAAACAAATTTGACCACCAAGACCATCTGTGGCGTCACCCAAGGGTCTTCTCTCAGCCCTACTCTTTTTAACATCTACATGGCACCGCTCGCCAACATCGTCCGATCCCACAACCTCAACATCGTCTCCTACGCTGACGACACCCAGCTGACCCTTTCACTTACGAAGGACCCCGCCACTCTCAAAATCAACCTCCACGACGGAACGCATGCCATCGCCAACCGGATGGAGAAGAGCCGCCTCAAACGTAACTCGGACAAGACAGAGATCCTCATTCTCGGCTCCAACCGCTCCGCATGGGACGACTCCTGGTGGCCATCCACCTAGGAACCGCACCAACGCCCACCACCCACCACGCAACCTAGGTTTCATCCTAGACTCATCGCTCACGATGACCCAGCAAGTCAACGCCGTCTCATCATCCTGCTTCAACACCCTCTGCATGCTTCGCAAGATTTTCAGATGGATCCCCACCCAAACAAGTAGGACAGTCACCCACGTCTTCGTCAGCAGCAGACTGGACTACGGAAATGCGCTCTATACAGGAACCACAGCCAAGCTCCAGAAGAAACTACAAAGTATACAGAACCCCTCCGCACGCCTCATCCTCAACATCCCACACCGTGAAGACTTCTCTGCCCACCTCAGAGGCCTACACTGGCTTCCCGTCTCTAAGAGGATCACCTTCAAACTCCTCATCCACGCCCACAAAGCTCTTCACAACACGGGCCCTGCCTACCTCAACGAGCGACTCACCTTCCACACTCCCACCTGCCAACTTCATTCTGCCATCCTTGCCCTCGCCGCCGTCCCTCGCATCCATCGAACTACAGCCGGCGGCAGATCCTTCTACCACCTTGCCGCCAAGACCTGGAACACCCTCCCCGCCCACCTATGACAGACTCAGGACCTCCTGACCTTCAGGAAACGCCTCAGGACCTGGTTATTCGAGCAGTAGCAGTCCTTCCCCACCCACTTTCCAGCGCCTTGAGACCCTAGTGGGTGAGTTGCACGCTTTACAAATGACTGATTGATTGATTGACACTCCAAGGGGTTCTGAAGGCAGGTGGATTCATTCCCACCACCCAGAGTGCTTAGTTAGAAATGGTAGCACACAATGTCTTTTTTTAATCCACTTTGCCAACACAGTAGTGAAGAAGGTACAGGATTTGAAGGCAGTTCAAGTAATTTGGGCATGCAGTTTGACATGGCCGCCTGCCATTTTCCAAGATGTGTAACATTGTTCTGAAAACACACACAGTGTGTTCCCAATGCCACTTTTTCATTTTGATTAGGTGCTCACCTGTACTAATGCCCATCCTAAACAGAATGCACCAGTACAGCAATGTATTATAATCACATGCCACATATGTTTATCACATATTAGTAATAGCCACTGAAGGTCAGAAACGCCCTCCTTATGCCAACCTACTTCTCAAAAGCTGTGGGTGGTCGCCACATGTCAAGATAGCTCTAAGGTAGGGCTACCACTGTGGCTTGGATGGCCATGATAATGACAAGGATGTGAATAATATGCCTGTGGTGGCTACCTTAAATCATGGCTAGCATTACCCCAGGAAAGGCCAGCAAAAGACCTAGAATACCCATCATGTACCTAAAAGGGTCTTCAGTGCAACCATAATGCATAGAAAGCCCACAGTAGCCACTTATGCCAGGTCCAACATAATGCCTACAATGCCCACTCTATGCATTGGAGAGTAACTTTAAACATGGGCCACCAAAATGACTATAATTCCTACAACATTCAAAGGAGAACCACCCATGTCAGGACCAATATTATGTTTAAAAAGCCAATAGTGTCCCCTTATGCCAACACTACCATGATGTCTGGGATAGCCACAACTTGCCAAGGACGGCTATGATATGCCTAGAACACCTTTATGCTATGTAACCATAATGTTAGGAAATGCATACCACATTCAGCATTATTCATTCACACTCCAAACTATAGGGAAGCAGACAAATGCTTACACGAACAACGCTCACTTTCACGCTCACTCACAAACACAACAACACACGTGCATGCACAAAAGTGCCAGACCCCGCTTATTTGATTGCAGATGCAGCCCTTGGTCATCAACAGCAGTTTCATGGAAGAGCTATCAAAAGTCTGCACAAAGCCATGCACTAGCAGATGGCTCCTGTCTCTGGGACATGACTAGCCCTATACTCACTGTCAGATTAACCACTCACCTGAAATCCAGGTGAATCCGAATAGGCAATGCTACTTCATCCACTCCTGAGAAGAAATCTGAGCCACTGTCTAACTGGAATATTACTGGCAAATGTTATAAAAGGGAAGGGGGACTGGGATGAGAAAACGAGAGACACCAACAGCTTTGTCTTCACATCTGGGATTGGTAGGCAGGCTGCGGATATCACCGTTACTCTCACAATATCCTGCCTAGGACTTCAGGAGCACACTAGGCCTGGATAATGACAAGAGATTGTTAGTGCCAGTACAAGAGCTAGGTCAGAAGTACAGTTAGATACAAACAATGTTCACCAATACCTGGGTTAAAAGTGCTAAGGTTCTTGTCCCCAAAACACATAAAAGGGATATGAGTCTCTTGATGGCGCTGCTCAAGATTGTCACTGGTGAGGTTGCTTGAGCTTTCAAATAAGAAGCAAATCTCACTAAAATCTCCGTCTCTATCAGTAATGCCCCAACAAACAAATATTAAGTTCAATCATTGCCTGATAGGAATTTTGATGTTCTACTTGGTTACCAAAGTCCCTAATTGTGCGATTGTCTTTACAGGTAGTCTTAAAAATGATAGCTGTGTAACTGTGGAGCACACACGGATGCCTATAGCTTGGTTTTGAAGTTTGTATTCGTTGTTGTAATACTTGTTCTACCTGTTCCTTTTGTTTTTCAGGAGCCTGCTGCTATCCGAGAATCCAAGATGGGGAGGAGTACCAGCTCGACGAGGACACGCAGGTAAGTCCTTGCTTGTGGGAATCGAGCTTTTCCAAGAGAGCGGCTCAGGGTGTTGCTGATTCAAGAGAAGACGATGCTAAGCAGTGTCTCATGGTTAAGGTGTGGTTTTTATAACCACACCCCAAAGATGGCCAAGACACATGGCTTAGTTGAAATTAAGCAAAATTTTGATTGCAAGAGAGTTATGGAATACAATGGGGCAAAAAAAGGAATAAGGAAGGATCCTTTGGAGGAATGTTGGGGAATTGCTGAAGGTGGGAACGGGTGTCGGGGAGTAATCAGGAAGGAAACCATGTTGGCAGGCGACTATAAGGGACCAGGAAGGCTGTGCATGAAACAATATGAATGGGGGGGCTACTGGGAAATCACAAACTGAAATAACCCTGGAACAGCACTGAGTAAAGCCCTAGTGCATGAGAAACACCCCTGGCGAGCTTGGGTGGTGGCAACAGTCATGACACTCACAGTGGCAAAACACATTGCCAATATTGTGCAGTAACTGACCCTCTTTTGCAGGCGCTATCACATCAGTCACACTCTATGTGGGATGTGTGAGAACAGGGCCTACCAACTTGTCAATCATATGCCACTAGGAGCATTATTGATAGGCTGTCTGGCTTGGAGGAAATGGAAGCAAAGCATTCTACTGAAACTTTGCCCCGGCTCCACCCTCATCTGTCTATAAATGACAAGTGCCCATGCCCTGAAAATATTTTAACTACAGATTTGTAATGGTACACCAGCGCTACTGCGCATGTGCAGATTTCTTTTTGCACTTATCAGTCAGAGGGGCTGAAGTTGTGCAATGCCACCTCTCGCAGTGTGAAGGAGGCAGCAATGCACGGTGCAAGCTCCTCTGACTGAAAGACCTGTTCTTCGGGTGGGACTCTGCCCCAATGCCCTTACAGTTGATCCAACACTCAGCTGTTGCTTCGTTACACACTGTTCAGCGTTCTAGTGCTTGAAACAGCTCTGATGGCGTTCCTGTGAGATCTTGTGAAGTACCTTCTGCTGCATTCTGAACTGTGATGCTCACAGGCCCACATGCCATCAAACAAAGTGTCCCCCCTACAACTTTTCTGTCAATAAATGGCACTTGTTGACACAGCTGGAGATGTGCCATGCGTGAAGCTGTTAAGGAGCTGTTGCTGGTCTCTCCTCTGTACATGTTTCAGCTGGAGGCCTTCAAGCAACATTTGACGGTTGCAGCTTTCCAACGCACTAGAGACAGTTGCTTTATGGAAACTGCTTGGGGTTTTGACTCTAATGCATGCAGTAACAGATTAAAATGAAAGCCCATATTACTCTTGTATTGACATTATAATGGTCAACACCACATGAAGCATTAAAGGATTATTTATCTAAGGAGTACCATACTGCCAGAAGCGCCTAGAGAATGTAATTCAAACAGCTACAACTGGATACCTGTCAGATGTCAGAAATTAAATACTCATAAAGAGTGAAGAAAGACTTACAGTTGTGAGAGCAGCCATGCCTCCAATATATGTGTTGGTACTCAACGCATTCTGTGTGGTATTATTACCTATTGCCAGTGCAGTTTTTCATGGTGAAATGTTTCACAATGCAGATTTCAGAAGTCAGTTTTAAAGAAGGAGGAGCACAGCAAACAATGATGTTGAACTGTGTTGTCCTTCTGTGCTGTCCTGATCTTTATTTATCAGGATTGAAAATCACTTCACTGTCTGCATGTCAACAAAAACACACAGAAGGGGTGTGATGAATGCTTGCAGGTGGCCTACACTACTGCTAATTGCTCTGGGCAGCATTCCAGCCTTTTGTTTTTCACCTAGGGCCATATGTACGAACACATTTTCCCATAGACACAAAATGGGTAAAACCCTTTGCTACATCTGGCCCCAACTGTTCCACTCTAGACACAGACTTGCCTTATGCAAATCAGTGCTGACCCTGCTGTTTATGGAACCAGTACGATCAGGCGATGTCAGGATCCCTCCAAAGGGGAACACAAGTAACCCAAAACCTGTTTCACCCTAGTTAGACCTCTTCAGAGAGGTACAGCGTGGATCCTGTGGCACCGCGAGCAAGAGAACCACATCTGGGCATACCCTTGGCCACTCAGGGTGTTACATAAGACATAGAAAATGTCATCGGAAGAATGTTTGCAAATAGTACAGGCCACATGCAGTCACTCTCTGTAGAATCCCAACCCAATCACAACAATGTAGGGCCCTTCCTTTGAAAGCAAGGGCCCTCTTATTGCTCCTGACAATGCAGTCAACAACTAATGCTTTTCCTTTTTTTCTCTCAAATACATTAACCCACCAGATGCATTTCATTAACCCACCAGATGCATTTCATTAACCCACAAGCTGCATTTCATTAACCCACCAGATGCATTTCATTAACCCACCAGATGCATTTCATTAACCCACCAGATGCATTTCATTAACCCACCAGATGCATTTCAGTGGTGAATTCAAAATGTGTCGCTTTTTCTGTCATAAAATCACGATTAACAAATGTTAATGCAACCCAGTACATTTAAGTGATAAAAGCAGCTTTTAAGCCTCTTATAACTCTGAATAAAGGTATGGAAATACTAGTGAAGCTCATTATATTTCAATGGAGAAGCTTAACTGCACAAGCCTTACACTGTCATAGCACTCCCTCAATATGTAGACTCAACTGTGCCAAAACGCACACGCGTGGCCTGGTGTTACTTATGCAACTTTGGGCTTCAGCAGTGTGGTGACTGTAGCTTGAGTCTATGTGGTACAAGCGCTAGGAGACGTAAATGTGGGCATACTCCTGCCACTTACAGCATTTTAGTGAGAAAAACAAAAAGAGATGGGTGGAATGCTTGAACTAATCTGAACCGAAGGAAATTACTCTTCTCCTCATTCCATTCCACTGAATTTAGTCCCAGTGCCATTATATATTGGGATCAACCAGATGAATCTCAGTCTTGGCCCAACCTCATGTTGGCACTGGCAAGCACATACTCCGAGAGGCAGAGACATGGTTAGGATGGCAGCTGCATGGGAAGGGCTGTCCCATTCCACACGTACTGGCTGTTTCCTCAAAGACAGGACCAGGCCTTTGGGTTACCCCGCTCCCTTTCTTTGAGACCCACAGCCCATCAGCTGAGAGGAGGCCAGCTTCAGGAAGAGCTCCGTTCACATACAAATTAAGCTTTCACTGATACCAGCCATGGGCTACATAAAGCCACATCTAAAGGACAAGTTCTGAATATTTGATAGTGTCTACTAAATTCTAATTAGGATAATCAAAGGTTTGCATGAGACTGCAGAAGTCATTCAATATGAAAAATAATTGGACACAAATCCAAGGGGGATTCTGTGCACAGTTCTGGCCTCTCTGGAGATGTTCTTGAAGTAATCTAACTTATCTTGAAGATACTTTGCTGAATCCCTCCTCATCAGTCCCCCTTCTATCCAACCTCCAAGATCCCTCTAGCTCTTGCTAGCAGTTCATATAGCGGATTCCCAGGTGCAAAGACACCGATGTTCAGGGTAGTGCTTAATTTGAGCCTGTGGTTTCCCGTGCTCCCCACCGGCATTTATTTGTCGACAGTGACACTTATGACAGTCTGCCACATGGTGGCGATGTCTATTTACTTTGGACATGAGCTCAACAACAGTTCTTTATTAATTCAATACACATTAAAATGAGTAATATCTACCGTCCAAGCCATTCTTAGAGCTTGAGGGCCTGTAATAATCTGAACTGTCACACTTTAGGGTGTGATTGTAATGACTGTGCAGGGGCAGTGAGTGAAGCACACTGCTGTGGCCTACTGACTAGAGCCCTGGTAGTTATTCTTTTCACAAATCTAGCACTGGTTTAGGGTACCCTAAAATAAGAAGCATACACAGATACATAGCACCTCTTTCAAGGTCTGAAGATGGCTTTTGAGTCCAAAGCACTTGTTTGGGTTCTTTATCCTCTTCTGGTCAATTAAGCAAGCCGCTTAGAAAAAACAGTTCTGTCTAGCCTGCCAAATTGTTTAAGCCATCTTAGAAGATGTTGTTCGATATGGCTCAAAGACAATCCTTTACCTAAACGTCCATCAGTCACAGATTCTCCACTTAACTCTACTCGGATGACTGAGTCCTTTTGGCTCAGATAGAAAATGCTTCTCAAGTGTAACTCATTACAATGGAGAAATACTGAGTAAAAATTAGGTCAAGGTCAATTTCTCAAATTGAAAGATGATGACTTGGGTACCCAACTCAAAAAAAGCAACATCAAAACCACCTCTACTGTAGGGGCCAATGTAATTCAAGGGCAATGATCAAAACATCACTTGGAAGAAGCAGTCAGTGATGCAGAGGAAGTCTCCGGAGTCATACTCAAGTTCACAAAGAAGGAAGCGAATGCCATCCACAAGGTTCTTAACCATCCTACCCAGGCTAAAGTGGGATGCTTCCTTCGTATCTAGGAGGCAAGTACCAATAGCACACCAATAGGACGAATGGAACAGAGCTTTTGGCAAAACTCTTTTTTTTAAATACTTTTATTTACTACTTTCATAGAAACATCCAATGTTTCAACACAGAGAACTCAGGACAGACCTATCTTTTTATGTGTGGACTCTCTCCCCCGACTGTGGACTCTCCGCAGTGGTAAAGTTACTACTAAATCACAGTTTGTGAATACTGAAAAAGAGCAAACTTACACAAAAGTGTAAGTTTACCTTTGTGAATCAGGCCCTCATTGCATGTTCCTTTAAAAATGGATAGATGCTGTAAGACTTACTATAAAAGTATTTGTTGTTGCATGTAAATGCACTCTATGTAATTCCTCAGCTGCAGGCACAAACCGATGGCTCATCATTGCCGGGGGGAGCTGCAGAACAGCTCACACAGATTCCCCTTGCACGAACCCACATTGGCCTACAGCCTAAAACTGGGCAGTTGTGGACATCACTTTCCTTGGTGGCTACTGAGATGTGATTGTAAAGAAATGTGTAAAGAGATAGGCAGACTGCTCCAGGTAAGCTTCAAAGAACTAGAGAACCTGGGAGAGCAGAATGGAGAGAAATATAGCTCAGGCCTCTTTTTCTAGGGGAATAGTTTCATGGGTCACCAAACCTATTTGAGGGAGAACATAGTTGTATTCCTTGGAAGGGCATGCACATAAATGGTCTTTTAAGGAGCCATCTTATTTTTTTGCCATTACCAGTTAGGACATTTTGAAAGCTACATACTCACCATACACTTTATAGAGTTTTAACGGTATGCAAAAATACTCCCACTTCTGCCAGGTTTGCTACATCTGATGGTGTCTGAGATCGAAGAGCAGAATTGTGTGGTGGTATACTTCACGTGGCAAAGATTAGTGCATGGAAACAGATGCCATCAGAAGGAACCAGCTGGAGATTGTGTGTCTTTGTTAGCCAACACAGCTAAGCCTTGTGAGGGCTCTCAAGAGGCAGACCATGGATGCATGTGGTACAGAACATGGAACCAGGGAAGAGACTGTTGGAACAGTAGAATAAGACTGCAGCCTCCCTTCTCCAGACACACAGACTGCTGGAACCATGGAGACCCATGCCCTTCCTATGCAGAAACCTGCTGTGACAGTAGAAGAGAACTGCAACCCCCTACAGCAAGAGCTGCGTATTTCTAACACGATCAGAGTGAGTTGGTATTCTGGTGTCTCCAGCGATACAAGAAGACACTGAACCACTTGACAAGCTGCAACTGGATTGACACTGACCTGCATGAAGATTCTGTGCTTGAACTTTGGAAGTGAGTGCCACAATTAATTCCTAATAATAGAAAGGAACACCCAATACACCCAAGTAGGCTTGCATATGAGTAAAAAAAGGGTAAAGATGCCTACAAGGGACTTACTCAGTCCAAAAAATCTGAATTATATCATATGTAATTTCAAGATGTTCAAACAATAGTAACATTTATACAGAATTAATCAAAGAATACTCAATGTGATCCAGTCACAAAGGAACAAAACCGCAAGTGTATAGCTAAAAATTTTTATATATACACGTTGTGTACAATCAAAACAATAATATATCAATCATTTAACAAAAAAGTTTGTAGGGGTACATAAATAACAACATCTGCTGATACAGAGGCATAATAACATCTGCCGGTACAGAGGCATGGTAGGTCTCATATTGTCAATACTACTGATGGTCCATATACCTATGTAACAAGAACCCACTCATAATGAAACCCCAGAAGAATTTTTCGTGTAATGATGATCTAGGATTCCTCCTTGGAAGAACTAGGAATGAGCCGGGTAACACGTTGGTGTTTCTGTCTTGGTAGCAGAAGTCAATGAGACCATCATCATGACAAAAAATGGACCAATGGCAGATGTCTCCTTATACTGTGCTTAGTACATGCTCTCTCCCATGACAAAGGGGGGATTGTCATTAGTTCACAGTATCAAATAAAACCTGAAGAGAAACGCTGTGTCCCTTCAATTGGGGAATGTCAACGTGTTGCCCAACTAATTCCTGGTTCTTCCAAGAAAGAATTCTGGATCATCATTACATGACAAATTCTTGTGGACTTTCATTATGAGTGGGTTCTAGTTACAAAGGTATATGGACCATCAGTAGTATTGACAATATGAGACCTACCATGCCTCTGAAATGGAATATGTTGTTATTTATGTACCCCTACAAACTTTTTTGTTAAATGATTGATATAATATTGTTTTGATTGTACACACCACATATATATACAGATTGTAGCCATAGACCTGCTGTTGTGTTCCTTTGTGATTGGATAACATTCAATGTTTTTGTTCAATTCTATATAGATGTTACTATTGTTTGAACATCTTGAAATTACTTATGATATAATTTTTATTTTTTGGTCTAAATAATTATATTTTACGATAAATTCCTAGTCACTGTGAACTGCTATTCAAAAGGAAAGCTGCTCAGTGGAACTTGAGTACTTTGGTGCCAGCAGAAAAGACTGAATTTGCGACTGGAAAGGTGGCGGCATTATAGAGAGGCTTAGCCAGAGATGAGGCAAAGAAGACCCTTTCTGCCATGGAGGTGCAAATCTGAGACACTTACACAGGAACTCTATGAAGTTTGGAAGCTGTGAACTGTGCCTGTCCGCACAAGGCAACTGATGCATTTATCCCTCCTGCCTGAATGAAGGCACGAGGCAGCCTACAGCTGGGAGCCTCCAGTGGCCACTTGTGAGTAAAAAGTAGAGACTTTCATTGACTGCCCATGCAGAACGGGAATGTGTGGAATTGAAATGTTACTTTCAAAATGTACATCTTTGCAGTTACTGATCCAATTTTTATCATTTTGGTCTTACGGTAATCACAAAATACCTTTTCATTTCACTAAATTGGTTTCGGATCCTTACTTAGTAATTTTCTGATTCAAGCGTTGTGTTGGCCCTGCTGATCCCTAACACGCATTATCTAGAGTAGCCTTCTGCCTGGGTTCTGCAATACTAAAGGTTGGACTTTGCTGTCGGAGAGAAATAGTGGTTTCTTGAATAGGAGATAGTTTGCACTGTCTGCATCCTTGTTGGAAATTTACTCCCAAAAAGTTTATTTCCTATAATGGTTTTAGACACACCTACTTTCCCTTTAAGGAGAGACACGTGTTGCCTACGATTGCCATGCTGGCTGACGAACCTATACTTTTCTTGCCAAATGTGCCTCTCAGTTTATCTTACTTGTCTGGAGACACAATGCACTGGAAAGGAAGATGTCTGCAAATTTTCTGCAATGCTGCTACAATATCAGATTACACCTTGCATTGCCAGCAACTCTAGAGTCATCTCACTGCATAGAAGGTCACCAAGCAAGACCACTTAAAGAAGCCAGAGGAGGAATCACCATTGTCTACAAAGACACCTTCAGCTGCACCACCTCTTGGGAAGCTGGAACAAACTATGCAGAACAACTCCACTTTAAACTGCAAATCCAAGCAAACTTTAGCCTGGGTGGAACCATTGTCTACTGCTCCACCTGCTAAGGCACCCAATCCATCTTCGCTAGCAACATTACATACTTCATTGTCCTGAAAGTCCTTGACTCTGTTGCATAAATCTTTCTTGGAGACCTCAATTTTCATCTAGAAGACGAATAACCCCAACTCAGCTGCCCTTCTTGACAGCCTTGAAAACTTGGGACTAATCCAGTGTGTCAAGGAGCCCATCCACTCAGCAGGCCGCATCCTAGATCTCATTATCACATACTGCAATAACATCACAATTAAAGCACCAGACCATGCCTTAGTCAATTTCTCAATCAACATCCATCAAAACATAGGAAACCCCACAGCAGGCACAGCAGGCTGACACCGAAACAACTTAACACAGTCAAATTGGACAAATGCCCAGCACAAAAACAAATTTGAACCCCCAGACATCCCACCATGTGAGATCGAAAACTTCAACAAGTGGATTACCAACTGCTCCGACATTCTGGCCCCCAAGACTCAACACCACACAGCAAAAGTATAACACAAAGCCAGCTGGTACGCAGTGGACTTCAGAAAGACCAAGTAACACTGCAAACAATTAAATGGAGAATCAGCAAAGGGGAAGTGGAGAAAGATGCTTTCAATGCCACCCAGAGAAGGTATCACCACTTAAGAGGAAGGCCCGAGTCGAACGAGCAAACACCAGCTCCAACAGCCAAAAAAGGATCTTCGCAATCATCTAGAACCTCACCACACCCAACGCTACCACTGGCAACATCAGTTCCTCACAAGATCTGTGTAACACCCTCTCAAACTTCTTTTGCAACCAGATCATAACCACATACAGCAACTTCGCACCATAACAAGACACCCTGACTGTCTCCAGAGGTTCCCCAGCGATGAACTAAGACAACACAATCACTACTTGGGACACCATAAGCACAGAGGAAACCACAGAACTCATGGAGACCATACACTTAGGGCCCGGGCAAACCCCTATCCCCATCACACCTTTGACAAAGAAGGAATCCATACCAACAACGCCCTCATCCTCAATCCCAATACCTCCACTCAGTACAGCCAACTTTCCAGAACCATGGAAACATGCAGCCATCAACTCCCTCCTGAAGAAACCCTTGGCCGACCCGACCAAACGTGCTAAATACCAGCCAATGGCCCTCCTTCCCTGCCCACCCAAGGTCGTGGTCTCATTAGCAAGTGCCTCTCTGACCACTTCGCCAAACACCAGCTCCTCATTGCCACAAAATCAGGATTTAGAGACTATCTTCTTAGCAGCAATGGATGACATTTGAATGATCCTCGACGAGAGGAAAACGCAGCTCTCATCCTTCTACGCACCTATCAGCAGCCTTCAACACGTCTCTCTTCCCTTTCTAATCTAATGTCTCCATGAAGCAGGCATCCAGAGAGATGCCCTCGAAAGCATCTGTGCCTTCCTCACTGGAAGAACCCAAACCATCAACATGCACCCCCTACTCCACTGAAGCATGAGAACTAATCTGCGGAGTCCCGCAAGGTTCCTCTCTCAGCCTCATGCTAGTCAGGTGTTCAGGCAGTGACATTTCACACTCCACCACTTTACATTTCTTTTCCATCTTCCTCATGGTAGCAGGTGCTGAGAGCTGGTTCTTCAGCTCTACCAAGTCCTCTGACGGACAGTTCTCTAAGAGGAAAGTAGTTGTAAGAAAAATTAGCTTATTGTAATCCTAGTTCATTTACATAGTTTTGTAAAACACAGACTGGGCATGGTTTTGTGCATGTAAAATCTGAACCTTTGGTTTTTAGTTAATTTCTAAGGGTTTTTAATACTGTTTCCTAACTCTAACGTCCCTGTAACCTTTGTTTTTTTTCAGTGAACATATATATATTTATATATATATATTTCACCAAGTGGTGGTTGCCACTGGGTGGTTATAGGTAGGACAGCGTGTCCATAGGAAATGCGTTTTATTTGCTA